>NC_052070.1:87889813-89139813 GCF_015852505.1 Tachyglossus aculeatus | reverse complement strand
AGCGCTTAACAAATATAATAATTATTATTATTAACACCTTTATCACTTTTCAATAATCATTCACTGCTGGGCACATATGACTTTCAGAAAAGATGTTCATAGCAATAATAATAATAATAATGGTTTAAGACGATAATAATAATGTTTAGACAAGAATAGTAATCTAGAATAACTCCATGGCTTAATAGGAAAAGCACAGGCCTGGGAGTCAAAGGACCTGGGTTCTAATCCCGGCTCAACCACTTGTCTGCTGTGGAACCTTGGACAAGTCATTTCATTTCTCTGTGCCTCAGTCACCTTATCTGATAAACAGGGATGAAGACTGTGAACCCTATGTGGGACAATGACTGTGTCCAACCTTTCACTCGTTCATTCAATCGTATTTATTGAGCATTTACTGTGTGCAGAGCCTTACACTAAGGGCCTAGGGGAATACAGTAGCAGCGTAGCTCAGTGGAAAGAGCACAGGCTTGGGAGCCAGAGGTCATGGGTTCTAATCAGAGCTCCGCCACTTGTCACTGTGTGACTTTGGGCAAGTCACTTAACTTCTCTGGGCCTCAGTTACCTCATCTGTAAAATGGGGATTAAGACTGTGAGCCCCACATGGGACAACCTGATCACCTTGTATCCCCCCAGTGCTTAGAACAGTGCTTTGCAGATAGTAAGCACTTAACAAATGTCATCATCATCATCATTATTATTACACTATAGCAATAAACAGTCACATTCCCTGCCCACAATGAGTTTACAGTCTAGAGTCTAATCCAGAGTCTAGAGTCTTACTTTCTAGAGTTTAATCTAGACTGTAGATTGGCTAATCTAGTTAGTCAGTCTACAGTCTAATACAACCTGATTAGCTTGGGTGTACCCCAGTGCTTCGTACAGTGCCTGACACATAGTAAATATTTAACAAATACCATTAAAAAAATATTCAGATGGTTTCAGTTGAAAAAATACAGCCCATGGTAGTGACAGCGACCTAACCCTATTTTACAAGGCTGAATTTGTTGCTCCTCCAGATTTTGTGGTCAAGTCAGACCATGAGTCATAAAACAGGTGACCTCAGTGGTGATCGCAAATAAAGCAAAACTCATGAACCACAGAGCTCTAAAAACCAAGCTTCTCCCTGCATGCTTTATAAGGGTTTTCCCTTACAAGGGCATTCATATTTGAGTTGATCAGCTAGGAGCAGAGACAAGTGGCCAGCTGAAATGGTAACCAGTATCAGGGTCCAAGTTGGGAACCATGAGGAACAGCTTTACAAATGAGAAAACCCACCTATAAGAGAATATAAGCAACAGCTGTTCCTCCTCTAGAAAAGATAGCATAGTAGATGATGCTCCAATTCAATAAAGAGAATCAGCTTTTAGCACAGAAATTTCACAATGATAGCATTTGTGTTACTAAGGAAACATTGAAGGAAAGGACTGAAGGCAGAATGAGCTAGAGAATGGGCTGGTCTCCAATTAGAGTGTAATTCTTAGCAGATTTTTTTGACTTTCTTCACAGGTATGGATAGACATGATTAGATCTTATTTCAGTAATAACCATCAAACTGTAACCTTTGTACTGCACTTTCTTGCACCTGCTGTCACTTCCTGGTGTTTAGGAAAGCACAGCCACTTTTTTGGGCTACTAGGATAATAATAATTGTGTCATTTTTTTTAACCGTTTACTAATGTTCCAGGGATTGAATTTAAGCATTGGGGCAGATACAAAATAATCAGGTTAGACACAGTCTCTGTCCCACTGGGGGCTCACAGTTTTAATCCTCATTTTAAAGTTGAAGAAACTGAGACACAGAAAAGTTGTGACTTGCCCAAGGTCTCAGACAAATGGAGAAGCCAGCAATAGAGGCCAGGTCCTTCAGACTGCCAGGCCTGTGTTCTTTCTACTAGGCCATGTTGCTTCTCTAGGATATCATTTACTATTCTCTTACATTAAATCACCCGTACATCTCCATATATCTGCTCACAAATCCCTTATTCCCTTTGGATTTAGACCCTCCCGATAGTGACTAAAAAACTATCCTATTACAGAAACCAAATTCTAATCCTGTACTTAATTTCTGTGACCTTTTTCATATGTATTGGTTGAGAGGTGAATGACGCTATTGACACTGGCATAAAATCCCACCTCCTGATTGTCTTTTTCCTTTGTCCCTACAAAAAGCTCAGCCTCCTTTCCACTAATCAGTTTCTTCTGTGATGCTAACCATCCGACCTCTCCTTCCCACATTCCACACTGCCCACTGCCAAGAGTAGCCTCCTTCCTCTTGCCAAAGAAACCACTCCCCTCCCCAGGTTTTGACTGGAAATTTCCTTCCTCAATGAAGACTTTCACTGATACGTTACCACCATTCAGGGATTCTTCAAATGCCAAGGAAACTTGTTCTTGTGGGAGTTACATACCTTTTCCTCTGCTTTTTGTAAAATATGGGAATTTGTACAGCTGGTGTCACATATCCTGCAAGTCCGGAGAGCTCTGCCAGTGCCATGCGACAGAAATGATACCCAACAAACAATTGGCAGTTGTGCTTGGTGTAGCCATAAGGAAACAGTAATCTACCCAAACCTGTTTAATCAGTTTGAATGACAGGCTACTTCACTTGAATCTTCGTGTGTGAAATGAAAATACTTTCTCTCTCAGTGCTCTTCTTATCCCAAGATGCTGCTGCTGATGAGACTGCTACAGAGTGCAAGGGAATGTGGCTAAAAGAAGTTGCTCTATCCAAACTCGGAACAAGTGATCAGTCAATGGTATTTACTGAGCGCTTACTACGTGCAGAGCCCCGTACTAAGAGTTTACAGTCTATAGGTCTGTCCTCTGTTAGAGACTCTAATTAACCTCAGCGCCAGGACTCTGTGCACAACCTTTTCATCTCCAGGCCACAGGCCAGCTCATCCCTGAAAAAGCTTAAAATAGAGATTCGTCTGTTGCTGTTCTGCAACAGTCAACAGCTACAAAGCTCTCTTTTAGTAAGTCCTTGGAGTATTTCTTTGATTTACGCTTAAGCAGCTTCTGGATGCTGCATGGAGGTACCTAATAGAGAGGAAGTATGGTCCTTTACCTTTTATTTCTTGGTAAGAGGAAGACCACTCTTGGCAATGGAGACGATATGCCTGTCTCCCCTTTAGACTGTAAGCTCCTCGTGGGCAGGGATCGTGCCTACCAACTTTGTTGCACTGTTCTTTCCCAAGTGCTTAGTACAGTGCTCTGCACAAAGTAGACAATCAGTGATTGATTTATTGATTGATTGGATGAATGAAATACAGAGAAGTTGGGTGACTAACTTCAGAGAACTAATTACTGCAAAAACATTCTGTGGGGGTAATGAAAAAAATGATCTAAAGATGGGAGTCTATGAAAGTTTCAATGGCTCTCACATAACCAAAAGGGAAATTTTAAAGCATCAATGACATTTATTGAGAGCTTACTGTGTGCAGAGTACTATACTAAGCACTTGGGAGAGTACAATACAACAGATTAGGTAGACATGTTTCCTGTGCACAATGAGCTTAAAATCTAGAAGGGGAGACAAACATTACTAGAAATAAATAATTTATAATGTACAGTTAATAGATATGTATATTAAGTGCTGTGGGGATGAAGGTGAAGTAGATGAGTTAGCTATATTCCTGATGGTAGTTTATTTGTGAACAACAGTTGTACAAAATCAAAATATACAAAGATTTTCAGCATCATTAAAAAAAAAAACCTCTTCTAGCCCAGTGGCCATAATTACAAGCATCATCTTTAAATTATGTTATAAATTATTTATTCATATTAATGTCTGACTCCCCCTCTAGCTCATTGTGGGCAGGGAACGGGCAGCCAACTCAATTGTATTGTACTCTCCCAAGCGCTTAGTACAGTGCTCTGCGCACGGTAAGGGCTCAATAAATGCCAGTGATGATGATCACTGAAAATCTTCGAGACAGTCATCCAGGAGGTGCTATTTTCTGGAGGCGCACATTCAAGAAAACATGCAGATGCCACTTTGCAGAGTTGGCACAACACTTATGGACTAACAATGAGGCTGAGGGAAATCCGACACACAACCAAAAATGTTCTTTGGCACACCAGTTTGAGACTTTAACGGAGTTTCGCTTTCCTAAGCAGTATGCCACCCAGCCATGTGCAAATGGACAGAGAAGAAGGAAGTTAGTCTATCCTCTGGGAGACTGACGGACTGTGGTGACAATGAGGCCTTAAGCTTTGGCCTAAACTCAAGGCCTGGCAAACCCAAGAGGCCTGAATTTACCACAGAAAGCATAATTCCCACGCATAACCTATGCACCATTCTCAACATCAAAAGGGCAGGCAGGATTCCCGAATGACAAAGTACAGGGAAGCAGCCCATTCACCAGTACTGAGGTACTGCACTGCAGTACCACTGCAACATAACTTCTTTGAGCAGGAAAGTGAGAATAGATGACAGCATGATACCCAAGGAACTGGTTAATTGATGACTTGGAAGGGTAGAACAAACAGTTTAAAAGCCATCTGAAGGACAGTCTTGGACAATGTGATAATAGGTCATGGACTTCTAGGAGGCAGCCAGCAGACAGACCAGCGTAATTCGCGGAATCAAAAAAGGTATTGTTCTCTATGAGCACAAACTCTGGAAAGACTGAGATATCAAGAAGCAGCATGGCCTAGTGGACAGAGCATGGGTCTGGGAGTTGGATGATCTAAGTTCTAATCTCGGCTCTGCCACTAGTCAGCTGTGAGACCTCGGGTAAGTCACTTAACTTCTCTGTGCTTCAGTTACTTCATCTGTAAAATGGGGATTAAACCTGTGCACCTTCTTTGGGACATGGGCTATGTCCAACCTGATTAGTTTGTATCTATAATCTACCCCAGGGCTCTGGCACATAGTAAGCGCTTAAATACCACAAAAAAACAAGAGGCAGTTTTGAAGAAGTGTCAGATGCTGCAAATTCAGTTGTATTTATTGAGTGATTACTGTTTGCAGAGCACTTCATTATGTGCTTGGGAGAGTACAATACGGCCATAAACAGACACACTCCCTGCCCAAAATGAGTTTATAATCTAGAGGGGTGGGAGGGAGGGGGAGACAGACAGTATAAATAAATAAATTACAGATCTGTACATAAGTGCTGTGGGGCTGGGGTTGGGGGGAAGAAGAGAGCCAGCTAATCAGGGTGATGCAGAAAGGTGTGGGAGAAGAGGAAAGGGGCGCTTAGTCAGGGTAGGCCTCTTGGAGGAGATGTGCCTTCAGTAAGGCTTTGAAGGAGGGGAGAGCAATTGTCTGTCAGATTTGAGGACGGAGGGCATTCCATGCCAGAGGAAGGATGTGGGAGAGAGGCTGGTGGTGAAATAGTTCAGATGGAGGCACAAGTGAGAAGGTTAGCATTAGAGGAGCGAAGTTTGTGGGCTGGGCTGTAGTAGGAATGTAGCGAGGTGAGAAAGGAGGGGGCAAGGTGACTGAGGGCTTTAAAGCCAATGGTGAGGAGTTTTTGTTTGATGCTGAGGTGGATGGGCAACCAATGGAGTTTTTTGATGAGTGGGGAGACATGTCCTGATTGTTTTATTAGAAAAATGATCCAGGCAGCAGAGTAAAGTATGGACTGGAGTAGGGAGTGACAGGAGGCTGGGAGGTCAGCAAGGAGGCATGCAGTAATCCAGGTGGGATAGGATAAGTGATTGTATTAACATGGTAACAGTTTGGATGGAGAGGAAAGGGTGGATTTTAGAGATGTTATGAAGGCTAATGCATTCATCTACCTAATAATAAAATTAAGTCTAGTGAAAAGAGCACAGGCCTGGTAGTCAGAGGATCTGGGTTCTAATTCCAGCTCTACCATTTGTCTGCTATGTGACCTTGGGCCTGTCACAATTTCTCAATTTCTCACTGTCTCAGTCACCTCATCTGTAAATTGGGGATTAACACTCTTGAGTCCCATGTGGGACATAGACTGTGTCCAACCTGATATGCTTGCATGTACCCCAGCATTTTTTACAGTGCCTGGCATGTAGTAAGCACTTAACAAATACCATAAAACAATTGTGAAGCACTTATGTGCTAAGCACCGCGTTAAATATAATCAGATCAGACACAGTCCCTATCCCATAGTCTCAGAAGGATGTGGAACAGGTATTTAATCCCCATTTTACAGATGAGGAAATGGAGGCACAGAGAAGTTAAGTGACTTGCCCAAGGTCACACAGCAGGCAAGCAGAGGAGCCGGAATTAGAGGTCAGGTCTCCTGGCTTCCAATTCTATGATCTTCCCACTGCGCCACAGTGTGGCCCAGGGGTGATAGTAGAAATAATAGTATTTCATTCATTTAATCATATTTATTGAGTGTTTACTGTGTGCAAAGCACTGTACTAAGCACTTGGAAAGTACAATTTATTAAGCATTTACTGTGTGCAGAGTAACTAAACTCTGGGAGAGATCATACAGGTGGGAATTAGACATGTCCCTGTCCCTTCAGGTGCTCACAATAGGAAATAGACTGTTGGTAGTTCATAAATCCATTCAGCCATACCCACGACCATAGCTAGAACCTCAACAACCTCCAATGGCTGCCCATCCACCTCTGCATCCAATGGAAATTCCTAACCATTGCCTTTAAAGCACTTACTCCACTTGTCCCACCCTACCTCACCTCACTGATCTCCTACTACAACAGTCCAGCCTGCACATTTCACTCCTCTAAAGCCAGCTTAGTCACTCTGCCCCAGTCTCATCTATCTTATCATCGACTCCTTTCCCACATCTTCCTCCTGGGCTGGAACTCCCTCCCCCTCCATAAATGCCAGACCACCACTCTCCCCCCATTCAAAGCCTTATTGAGGTCACATCTCCTCCAAGAGGACTTCCCTGATTAATCCCTCTTTTCCCTGGCTCCCTCTCCCTTCTGCATTATCTATGCACTTGGATCTGTGACCTTTTAGGCATTAGATATTTGCCCCACCCACAACCCCACAGCACTTATGTACAAATATTTGAATTACATATTATAAATCACTTATTTATAGTAATGTCTCTCTCCCTGCCTAGACTAAGCTCATTGTGTATAGGGACCGTGTCTGCTATCTCTATTGTACTGTATTCTCGCAAGCTGTTTAGTATAGTGCTCTGTACTATATAGTAACTGCTCAGTAAATACCACTGATTGATTGATAGGGATCTCAACCATACTCTTATGCATGATAGGATCATGTGTCATTTTTGAACATGACAGACAACTATATATATATTTACACAAATAATAGAGTATAGATTTTTGCTTGACTTTAAGAAAAACAGCAGGGTGGACAAGCTGATTTTATTAATAATGTTCCAAATGTGATGCTCTATGAGGCAACTAGGAAAACACATTCCTCGAAAAAACAAAGAAACCAGAAACTAGTGAAGTCTCCTACCACAAATACATATTTTTATAAGAAAGTTTCTATTTGGTCCAAAGTTATAAGCTCCACGAGGAGAGAAACCAACAATCCCCATAACTGGACCTTTCATCTCACACTAAAATGATAGGGTGTAGTAGTTGTGAATTGGCAAAGCGGAGGTACAAGTAAACATCTGGTCCTCCAAAGCAAGCCTAGTTTACTATTCTTAGCTAACAGCTTCATATTTCTGCAACAGACAAATTAAAACACATGCATAAGAAGATGGTTAGTGGGCTCAGCCATAAACACTTATTTAGGCAGCAATAAAGCTTGTTTTGCATGTTTTGAAATGAGGTTTCAACTGCAGAAGCATCCAAAGCATTGGGTTAAGGAACAACTACAAAGATAATGAAAACAAGGAACAGTTAACAAACAAGACACCTGGTTGTGAACAACTGAATGTTGGCTGTTTCCTTTTTTAAATTGGTTCTAGGGTAAATATGCCTCTATACATTCAGACCAAGACAAAGTGGCAAGAATCAAGATATTTGCTTCTAGTGCACATACAAATCTACTCAGCCCCAATGAGTACATAGTAGGAAAAAATAAATCTACATAGACTTAAAGGTGTAAACTACTAAATCAAAAAATACCAAATTGCTCTCAACCTGGCTTCTTGGCAGAAGGTGGGGGCAGAAAGCAGTGATTTCCCCAAGAACACAGACTGCATGCTTGTTATGGCCAGCGGTCATGTCTGCTAACTCTGATATACTGTACTCTTCCAGTATAGTGCTCTGCACATAGTAAGAGCTCAATAAATACCATTGATTGATTGATTGATCAATCAATAAGTAATAAGAATCTGGATTTCATTCCTTTTACTCTCTGGGCATTTCCTGGGGAAGGGCAGAATTATAGAATAATTTTGATTTTCTTAGAAGAAAGTTGGTCATTTTTTTTGTACTTGCACAGTTCCACTCCTTCCCAAACTCAACATTAAGTACATACAGGTTTAGTGAGAGAAAGTTAACAGAGACTTAGCATTAGTTAGTACACTGGGGACTTCTTGGTAGATTCGCTGACCTAATAAAATCATGAAGAAACAAAGGTGGTATGATCACACATCTCAGAACTTCAAAGTTTTGGGGGCAGGAACATGGTTAGTGTCCCAGATTTCTTTGCTCCCCAAGGCTCTCAACCTCAAAGACCTCTCTAGAAAGATACTTTCATGTCACTTCACAACCCTAAAGGAAATTTGGACATTGTTTTCTACTCCTGCATCATCAGTTGTTACTTCTCCTTGGCTTAGTGGGCTATTTTCAAGGTTGAGTTGTGGGGGAAGAGAATCAACTAGTTTGGAAATATCGAAATCTTCCAGAACTCACTGGTGCTTTTAATACCTAAGGACTACTCAGTCTTTGAAAGATCTTAGAACATTCAATTCTGTACTGGTGGATTTCCATAGAAGGTGCAGGTTTACTCAAGTAGAGAAGACCAAGTTGGCCTCAGGTAATGAATGATGAAAGACTAGGGCCACAGCTCAGATAGCAGTCCAACCTGCCAGAAAAGAAAATTGATTGTCCCTTCCCACATCCCAACCACCACTTTTTTTTTTTTGGACAAATACAAAGAACAGTTAGTTCTATGTGAAGTAAGGTAAGTGAAGCTAAGTCAGAGTCTCTGGTTGTACCCGCCTGGCTCAGCTTGTTTATGTCTGCAATGACTAAATGAAAAACAATGAGAAAGTGTTTCTTCCTTGCGGTGCCATCATCACTACACTAAGGGTATTGATGGCCCAGTTACCATGGAAACATGTGTCTGCCAATTGCATCCTATGAAGTGTGAACTGGTAGGCAGCTGAAGGAGCTATTCATCACCATTACTTCGTGAAACTGGACTAAGGACTTGTGCATGTTACTTGGCCCTCAAACTTTTCAAGGAGGAGGGCAGTAGAAACATCAATAAATTTGATTAATACTGTTTTGAGAAGATGAAAGAGTCCTTGATGAGCAAAATCACACTCCTGAGATATAATGATGGCAAAACAATAGCCATCTGGTATGTCTGCCAATATAATACAGGAGCAAATCACAATGGATCATGGCTCTTGAATAAATCTCCATTCCCCCTAGAGTTAAAGTGCATTTTCATTTTCCAAAGAAGCAGGAGGAGGGATAGCAGCCAGCTCTCCTGTTCTCTGTCCCACAGAGTCTTCTCTGGAAAACTTCTTAAAGAGCATTTTCTTTTTTTCTGAGCCATGGCTGTAGTTTTCTTCTTCCATCCACAAGCAGTCCGTGGCATGATAATACTTCCCAGTCATAAATCTTGCATAGGACCACTTAAAATTCAATGCTGGGTGTACAATGATCATCAGCAATTAAAAGTAAAACCATTTAAGACAAGCTCACAGTTACTTAGGGTAGGAAGATGTTTCAGAAACCTGGCAGTCTGCCTGCCTCCTCTTTTTTTGCACGGGGCACGGGCTGGGGGGGAGCACCTCAGAACCAACAAATTAGCTCAACACTGAAGGCTACAGCGTGAGAAGCAGCATGGCTCAGTGGAAAGAGCCCAGGCTTGGGAGTCAGAGGTCATGGGTTCTAATCCCGGCTCTGCCACTTGTCAGCTGGGTGACTTCGGGCAAATCACTTCACTTCTCAGTTCCCTCATCTGTAAAATAGGGATGAAGACTATGAGCCCCCCGTGGGACAACCTGATCACCTTGTAAACTCCCTAGTGCTTAGAACAGTGCTTTGCACATAGTAAGCACTTAATAAATGCCATTATTATTATTATTATTATTATTATTAGAAGAATGAAGAAAAAAGTATCAAGCTTAAGTACATCCTTAAAGGTAAACATAATTAGCTGATCCTGCAGCAAAGGAGATCATATTTTCAAGATCTTCAAATACAGATTTTTATTATCGAGTTGACATTATGTCTTAGAAGATCAAAGGAAATAATTTCACTTATCTAGAGCACGAGTGCCATGCCACTAGTGAGAGGGCACTCAAGGATATTTTAATAATTTCCATTACTAACACTTAGAGCAATCACACTGGCTTCAAATAGGAAGCTCAGTTCTCATTTCTCAGTTCTTTCCTTTTAAAAAAGTTTTGCTGGAGGAAAAATGAGCTGTCCCACCATTTGGCATTACACAACTGATCTGTGTAAGAGCTAATAAAATCCTCTACAGAAGGCCCAAGCTGAGTAAATATCTTAAAAAATTGACACATTATTCAAGCACTTTAAAATTTGAGACCACGCACAGCTATTAAGGACAATGTATATTTGATCTTTATTTCACATACGAAATAGGAAAAAACTGTGTTTTCAAACCCATGCACAGTTGTCCTTTGTATCTGAAGATGCCACTGGCAGTGAATTTCACCAGTGAGTATGTGTATGGCTGAAAAGGCCATTGCGGGACTCACAGACCTAGCCACATTTTGCACACAAAAAGACCGTCCCTTGTTGTGTGGTTATGTTTCATGTTTGTGGCGACTGGCACTGTTTTCTCTTGCTTCCTTTCTCTCATTCCATTCAGAGTTTTTGTTCAAAGAGAACGGTTCCTTTCATGACAGCAATGTGCCATGCTGGAAATTGATTTCCAGTTTTCAATTGTGCTGATTGTTTTACTGTGTTACCCAGAAAAAACTCAGGATATAAGAGCTTAGGGACTAAGGAAGCTCTGTCTGCCCCAACAAGTTTGCAAAAGTTACATTAGCGAGGGAGTGAATAGAGCACTGCATTAAAAACTCAACCCGCTTTGAGTCTTTGCTTCTCCGTTAACAAATCTGACATTCTTATCTGACATTAATAAGTCACATTCTTCTTGAGCCTCAGTTTTCTGATTTGTAAAATGTATAGTAACATTATCCACAGACAGCTTGAGGGAGAATCATTAACACTCACCAACAGGTGACCAAAAACGCTCCAAAAAGATGACCAAAATCAGACAGTATATTAAGTGCTCATGATCATTTCTAGGGTACAACATTTTTAAGACTATTTTTCAAAGGGGAAAGGGAAAATACAAGAATGTTTACGTTCAGTTGTTATTTGGGGCTCTGTCAGTCTCAACAGAGTCTCTTGAGCAATTATAGAACAACAACAACAATAATAATATTTGTTAAATGCTTCCTATGTGTCACTGTTCTAAGCACTGGGTAGATATAAGCTAATCAGGTTGGACACAGTCCCTGTCCCAAATGGGTTCATAGTCTTAATCCCCATTTCAAAGATAAGGTAACTGAGGCACAGAGAACTTATGTGACTTGCCCAAGGCCACACAGCACACAAGTGGCAGAGCTGGAATTAGAACCCAAGTCCTTCTGACTCCCAGGCCTGTGTTCTACCACTAGGCCATGCATAATAATAATAATAATAATAATAATAATAATAATAACAACAATAATATTTATTAAGCACTTACCATGTGTCAAATAATGTGCTAAGCCACTGGGGATATATAAAATAATCAGATGGGAAGCAGCTTCTGTCCCTCAAGGGACGCACAATTTAAGAGGTAGGGAGAGCAGGTATCTTCTCCCCCATTTTACAGATAGGAGAACTGAGACACAAAACGGTAAAGTGACTTACTTAAGAACACACAGCAGTGAAGTGGCAGAGCTGGGTTTAGAACCTGGGGCTCCGAACTGCTAAAGTCTCATGCTCTTTCCAATAGGCCACAATAATGTGCTTCCCTACTTCATTTTTAAAGCACCATTGAATAATTATGAACATGGGGCAAATGTCACTCAAAATAATATCTCGACACCTTTATCACCGATGGTGTGGCATAATGTCATCACACACCACCCTGTTATCATAAATAAGACCTTGATATGTGGGTAATATCTCCATATCAATTTGCATAACAACTACACTGGGTGACCTTGAGAAACTCACTTCACTTCTCTTTGCCTCCTTAAATTCATACATTCATTCAATAGTATTTATTGAGCACTTACTGTGTGCAGAGCACTGAACTAAGCGCTTGGGGAGTACAAGTCGGCAACATATAGCGATGGTCCCTACCCAACAACGGGCTCACAGTCTAGAAGGGGGAGACAAACAACAAAACAAAACATGTAAACAGGTGTCAAAATCGTCAGAACAAATAGAATTAAAGCTATATGCACATCATTAACAAAATAAATAGAATAGTAAATGCGTACAAGTAAAATAAATAGAGTAATAAATCTGTACAAATATACATACAAGTGCTGTGCGAGGGGAAGGAGGTAGGGCAGGCGGGATGGGGAGGAGGAGAGGGAAAAGGGGGCTCAGTCTGGGAAGGCCTCCTGGAGGAGGTGAGCTCTCAGTAGGGCTTTGAAGGGAAGAAGAGAGCTAGCTTGGTGGATGTGCGGAGGGAGGGCATTCCTGGCCAGGGGGAGGACGTGGGCCGGGGGTCGACGGCGGGACAGGCGAGAACGAGGTAAAGTGAGGAGGTTAGCGGCAGAGGAGGGGAGGGTGCGGGCTGGGCTGGAGAAGGAGAGAAGGAAGGTGTGAGGTTGGAGGGGGCGAGGTGATGGACAGCCTTGAAGCACAGGGTGAGGAGATTTTGAGTGAGGAGTTTTTGCTTGATTCGTTGGTTGACAGGCATGTCTTCTCCCAGATCCTTATCAGTAATTCGTTGTAATGTCTGTTTCCCCCTGAAGACTGTAAGCTCTTCATAGGCAAGGATCGGGCCTACCACCTCTGTTGTATTGCACTTTCTCAAGCTATTAGTACAGTGCTCTGCCCACAGTAAGGGTTCAATTAATTCCACTGATTGATACGGAAGAGAAAAAAATGTTCTGGTAAATTGCTGGGAGGGCTTCAGGCAAAGCTAGTTGTTTAGGATCATCGGGTTCCTACTACAACCCAGCCCGCACACGATTAGTACTGAGTTCTGAACGCATTAAGCACTCAATAGATACGATTGAATGAATGATCCTCTGGCCTGGAACGCCGTCTCTCTCCATACCCGACAGAGGATCACTCTCCCCACCTTCAAAGCCTTACTGAAGGAAGCACATCTCTGTCAAGAGGCCTTCCCTGACCAAGCCCCTAATTCCTCTTCTCCCATTTCTTTCTGGGTTGTGTTTGCACCCTTTATTTATCCTTCCCTCAGCCCCCAGCACTTATATACATAGCCGTAATTTATTTATAATAATGTTTGTCTTCCCCTCTAGACTGTATGCTCACTGTGGGCATGGACCATGTTTACCAACTCTGTCAATGGTGTACCCTTGCAGGTGCTCTGCTCAGTGCTCTGCACACAGTAAGTGCTCAATAAATACAATTGGTTGATTGATCGGCAGGTATTTCCCAGATACAGTAGAAAAGAGCAGCGTTTTTTAGTAGAAAAAGGTGTGTGCAGATTTCTTTTGGAATCCCCTTGCACCCCACTTTGCACATTTAATTATAGAAGCACACCAGTTTGCACATTTAATTATAGAAGCCACAAGGTCAAAGTTTTGTTATAATTTATAGTGCACTTCGAGAGTGTTTTAGTAGTACAACACACTGCAGGGCCACTTGGACCAAATAGCAGTGAACTGTGAATGCACAAAGGTAGCAGGTTGTGAGCAAAGAAAAGCAATAAACCCGGGATGAGACCCAAAGGAATACCTTCACCCATCCGGAGAATTAGAGAATGAGACTTCAGAACTACTGAGAGACGGCAAATCAACCCTACAACAAAAGTAAAATCTCAGGTCCCACTATCACTTGCAGAGACCCCAAAATACAAGAGTCTATTACAACTCTTTCAGATAAACCCTGACCAGTCACGTCCAAAGTTTGATACCCTTCCACCCCCATAGTTCAAATGACATGAAGACCAAACGCTGCACCAATATAATGGAACCAATATAAGACTTACTCTGGGAAGAAAATTCCATGTAGATTAATTAGCCAGCACTACACTTTTCTAGGCTCTGGCACAGATAACCTAAATTTAACTCTGCAGGATGCCAAGATTTGAATGACAAGAGTTTCAGAAACCGGGAATCGATGGATTGCATTTGGGGTTTGCACAGATCTGGGCACCATATCTTCGTATGTGACGCTGCTCTATCCTTCCTTCGGTGGAGGACGCGGGCCCAGTGCAGGTGCATCCTCGCCCTCCCTCCTATCCCATTCCCACTTCCAGGTCCTCAAGAAGGGCCCGGACCTGCATCTCCCCTCCCTTTTCCTCGCAAATTGGCTCCCTCATCTGTAAAATGGGCATTAAGATTGGGATCTCCATGTGGGATGGACTGTGTCCAAACTTGTATCTTTCATTCATTCACTCAGCCGTATTAATCGAGCGCTTACTATGTGCACAGCACTGTACTAAGTGCTTGGGAGAGTACAATATAACAATAAACAGACACATGCCCTGCTTTACCCCAGCGCTTGGTACAGTGCTTGGCATGTAGTTAAGTGCTTAATTACTTTGTATCTACTCCAGTGCTTAAACAGTGCTTGGCACATAGTAAGCATTTAACAAATACCATCATCGTCATTATTATTATTAATAATAACAAGTACCACCAACAAAAAAACCAAGGGGAGGGAGAGGGGTTTCGCCTGGAGACATATCCCTCCCAGCACTTGTGGTTTTGAGGGAAAAAAGGTAAAAAATAGTGGTTCCTTGGCTACTATTACAACGCGATTGGAGGCCCCAAGGAAGGAGGAGTCTTGGTTGGCTAGGGAGCAGTGTGGGCTGGTGGTGGCAAGTGACTTACTGAAGGGGTGACAATTCCAGGCTGGAAGCCCAACTAGCCCAGATCCCTGAACAGGGCCTCGCGGGCTTGGATGGGAGCCGCGGGGGCCTCCAGCATGGCTCAGTGGAAAGAGCACGGGCTTGGGACTCAGATGTCGTGGATTCTAATCCCGACTCTGCCACTTGTCAGCTGTGTTACTTTGGGCAAGTCGCCTAACTTCTCTGTGCCTCAGTTCCTGTGTAAAATGGGGATTAAGACTGTGAGCCCCATCTGGGACAACCTGATAACCTTGTATCTACCCCGGTGCTTAGAACAGTGCTTGGCACGTAGTAAGCGCTGAACAAATACCATCATTGTCATTAATCCTGGAAGGAAACCTCCTGGTACTCTCCACTCGTGCTCCAGTTCCCAATTCCGGGATGAAATGTTTGTGTCAGGCCAAGCATGTAATTTTTCTGCACTAAATCAAGTCATCATCCGCAGTCAGGAACACCTGGGAGCAAACCAAGGCTCCTCCTTCCTCGTCCTCGGGGCCTCCAACCGCGTTGTAAGGGTGGCCAGGGAGCTCGGTCGAGCACTGCATCCTCCGCTCCTCCTCCCACGCTTTCTGTGGGCTATTTATTTGACAGCTTCATGAGTTAGAAGCCCTCGGGATCGGCGTCTGCTTCGGGAAAGCCTTCCCACCCGGAGGGAATCTCCGCTTTCCCGGCCCTCCTGCCAACGACAACCCTCCCACCGCCGGAGCGCGATCAATCGATCAATCGATCGTCCTTACGGAGCGCTGACTGCGTGCAAAGCACTGTACTAAGCGCTTGGGAGAGTACGATGTAGCAGAGTGGGGAGACACGTCCCCTGCCCACCAAAAAAGGGGGGAGCTGGAGTTGGATCCCTGTAGCCCCCACTACAACTGTGAGCTCGGGCTGGGCAGAGATTGTCCCTCTTCATTGCTGTACTGGACTGTCTCAAGCGCTTGGTACAGTGCTCCGCGCACAGTCAGCGCTCAATACATACGATCGAATGAATGAATGGGTCAGGTGGGGCGCGCTTTCCCTGAGGAGGGGGTGAAGGGGAGATGGGGGTCAGGGTGGGGGGTGTCGAGTACAGTTTCAGCCAAAGGGGGAAGGAGGAGTTGGGGGAGCCCCCTCCAAACTCCCTGCCGGGCATCACCCCGCGCCAGAAGAGAGAAGCAGCGTGGCTGAGTGGCAAGAGCCCGGGCTTGGGAGTCAAAGGACGTGGGTTCTAATCCCGACTCTGCCACTTGTCTGCTGTGTGACCCTGGGCACGACGCTTAACTTCTCTGTGCCTCAGTTACCTCAACTGTAAAATGCGGATGAAGATTGTGAGCCCCACGTGGGACAACCTGATTACCTTGTATCTCCCCAGCGCGTAGAACAGCGCTTGACACATAGTAAGTGCTTAACAAATATCATCATTATTATTATTATAGCAAGACCTTAACAAATACCATCATTAACTAACTTCTTTGTGCCTCAGTTCCCTCATCTGTAAAATGACCGTGAACCCCACGTGGGCAACCTCATTACCTTGTACCTACCCCAGCGCTTGGCACATTGAAAGCGCTTAACAAATACCATCATTTACTGATTTCCCTGTGCCTCAGTTCCCTCATCTGTAAAATGGGGGTTAAGATCCTGAGCCCCATGTGGGGCAGCCTCAATGCCTCGTAGTTACCACAACGCTTGGCTTAACAAATACCATCATTAATTAACTTCCCTGTGCCTCAGTTCCCTCATCTGTAAAATGGGGGTTAAGACTATGAGCCCCATGTGGGACAGATTCCTGTCTACTTGTTTTGTTTTGTTTGTCTCCCCGCCTTCTAGACTGTGAGTCCATTGATGGGTAGCAATTATCTCTATCAACAGCGCTTGGCACAGAGCAAGCGCTTAAATAACCATCATTATTGTTTGTTGCCGAACTCTATTTTCCAAGCGATTAGTACTGAGTTCTAAACGCAGTAAGCGCTCAATAGATACGATTGAATGAATGACACCTAGTAAAGCGCTTAACACACGGCATTATTAGTAGTAGTAGTATTAGTGAGGCATTGTGGCTTAGTTGAAAGAGCATGGGCTTGGGAGTCAAAGGTCGTGGGTTCTAATTCCGCTCTGCCACTTGTCTGCTGTGTGACCCTGGGTAAACTGCTTAACTCCTCTGTGCCTCAGTTCCCTCATCTGGAAAATGGGAATTAAGACTGTGAGCCCCACGTGGGACAACCTGGTTACCTTACATCTATCCCAGCTCTTAGAACAGCGCTTGGCACCTAGTAAGCGCTTAATACATGACATTATTATTATTAGTAGTAGTAGTAGTAGTAGTAGTGGAGAAGCATTGTGGCTTAGTGGAAAGAGCCCGGGCTTGGCAGTCAGAGGTCGTGGGTTCTAATCCCGGCTCCGCCACTTGTCAGCTGTGTGACTTTGGGCAAGTTGCTTCACTTCTCTGGGCCTCAATTCCCTCATTTGGAAACTCGGGATGAAGACTGTGAGCCCCACGTGGAACCCCGGCGCTTAGAACAGCGCTTGGCACCTAGTAAACGCTCAACACATGCCATTGTTATTAGTAGTAGTAGTAGTAGTAGTAATAATAGTAATAATAGTAGTAGAAGCAGCGTGGCTCAGTGGAAAGAGCATGGGCTTGGGAGTCAGAGGTCATGGGTTCTAATCCCAGCTCCACCACTTGTCTGCTGCGTGACTTTGGGTAAGTCACTAAACTTCTCTGAGCTTCAGTGACCTCATCTGTAAAATGGGGATGAAGACTGTGAGCCCCAAGTGGGACAACCTAATCACCTTGTATTCCCTAACGCTTAAAACAGTGCTTCGCACATAGTAAACACTTAACAGATGCCATCATCAAGAGTAGTAAGGCTGTGAGCCCCAAGTGGGACAACCTAATCATCTTGTATCCCCCCCAGCGCTTAGAACAGTGCTTCGCACATAGTAGGCTCTTAACAAATGCCATCATCAGGAGTAGTAAGACTGTGAGCCCCAAGTGGAACAACCTAATCACCTTGTATCCCCCCAGCGCTTAGAACAGTGCCTCGCACAAAGTGCTTATCAGTAGTAGTAAGACTGTGAGCCCCAAGTGGGACAACCTAATCACCTTGTATTCCCCACCCCAGCACTTAGAACAGTGCCTCTCACACAGTAAGCCCTTAACATGCCATCATTAGTAGTAATAATAATAATGGCATTTATTAAGCGCTTACCATGTGCAAAGCACCGTTCTAAGTGCCGGGGAGGTTACAAGTTGATCGGGTTGTCCCACAGGGGGCTCACAGTCTTCACCCCCATTTTCTGGATGAGGTCACTGAGGCCCAGAGAAGTGAAGTGAGCTCGTTGTTGGGTAGGGACTATATGTTGCCGACTTGTACTTCCCAAGCGCTTAGTCCAGTGCTCTGCACACAGTAAGCGCTCAATAGATACGATTGCATGAATGAAGTGACTTGCCCAAAGTCACACAGCTGACGGAGGTGGGATTTGAACCCATGATTTCTGACTCCCAAGCCCGGGATCTTCCCACCGAGCCCCGCTGCTTCTCTAGTATCCTTACAGGATACTATAGGAGCATAGTATCGGGCTTTGGAGTCATAGGTCATGGGTTCAAATCCCAGCTCCACCAATTGTCAGCTCTGTGACTTTGGGCAAGTCACTTCACTTTTCTAGGCCTCAGTTCCCTCATCTGTAAAATGGGGATGAAGACTGTGAACCCCCCTGTGGGACAACCTGATCACCGTGTAACCTCCCCAGCGCTTAGAACAGTGCTTTGCACATAGTAAGTGCTTAATAAATGCCATTATTATTATTATATGTAGTATATAGAATATGTAATATACTATAATGAGGCCCAAAGAAGTGAAGTGACATGCCCAAATATATCTAGTATTCTTATCCTGATATATCTACTTATCCTCTCTAGTATTGAGAAGCAGCGTGGCTCAGTGGAAAGAGCCCGGGCTTTGGAGTCAGAGGTTATGGGTTCAAATCCCAGCAGCGCCAACTGTCAGCTGTTACTTTGGGCAAGTCACTTCACTTCTCTGGACCTCAGTTCCCTCATCTGTAAAATGGGGATTAAGGCTGTGAGCCCCCCCATGGGACAACATGATGACACTGTAACCTCCCCAGCGCTTATAACAGTGCTTTGCACACTGTAAGCGTTTAATAAATAAAGCCCTACTGAGTGCTCACCTCCTCCAGGAGGCCTTCCCAAACTAAGCCCCCTCCTTCCTCTCCCCCCCCATCCCCCCGCCTTACTTCCTTCCCCTCCCCACAGCACCTGTATATAAGTGTGTACATATTTATTACTCTATTTATTTTACTTGTACATATTTACTCCATTTATTTTATTTTGTTAATATGTTTTGTTTTGTTGTCTGTCTCCCCCTTCTAGACTGTGAGCCCGCTGATGGGTAGGGACCGTCTCTATATGTTGCCAACTTGTACTTCCCAAGCGATTAGTGCACACAGTAAGCGCTCAATACATACAACAGAATGAATGAGCTTCACTTCTCTGGGCCTCAGTTCCCTCATCTGTAAAATGGGGATTAAGACCGTGAGCCCCGCCATGGGACAACGTGATGACACTGTAACCTCCCCAGGGCTGAGAACGGTGCTTTGCACATAGTAAGAGCTTAATAAATGCCATTATTCATTCACTCATTCAATCGTATTTATTGAGCGCTTACTGTGTGCACAGCACTGTACTAAGCGCTTGGTAAGTACAAGTCAGCAACGTATAGAGACGGTCCCTATCCAACAAAGGGCTCACAGTCTAGAAGGCGGAGACAGACAACAAAACATGTAGGCAGGTGTCGAAATCGTCAGAACAAATAGAATTAAAGTGATGTGCACATCATTAGCAAAATAAATAGAATAGTAGATATGTACAAGTAAAATAGAGTAATAAATATGTAGAAATTTATGCAAGTGCTGTGGGGAGAGGAAAGAGATAGGGCGGGGGGGGGATGGGGAGGAGGAGAGGAAAAAGGGGGCTCAGCCTGGGAAGGCCTCCTGGAGGAGGTGAGCTCTCGGATAATAATAATAATGGCATTTATTAAGCGCTAACTATGTGCACAGCACTGTACTAAGCGCTTGGGAAGTACAAGTCAGCAACATATAGAGACGGTCCCTACCCAACAAAGGGCTCACAGTCTAGAAGGCGGAGACAGACAACAAAACATGTAGGCAGGTGTCAAAATCGTCAGAACAAATAGAATTAAAGTGATGTGCACGTCATTAACAAAATAAATAGAATAGTAGATACGTACAAGTAAAATAGAGTAATAAATATGTTGAAATTTATGCAAGTGCTGTGGGGAGGGGAAGGAGATAGGGCGGGGGGGTGGGGAGGAGGAGAGGAAAAAGGGGGCTCAGCCTGGGAAGGCCTCCTGGAGGAGGTGAGCTCTCGGATAATAATAATAAAGGCATTTATTAGGCGATTACTATGTGCAAAGCACTGTTCTAAATAACAATAATAATAATAGCATTTATCAAGCGCTTACTATGTGCAAAGCACTGTTCTAAGCGCTGGAGGGAACCAGCGTGGCTCGGTGGAAGGAGCCCTGACTTTGGAGTCAGAGGTCACGGCCCCGCCACTTGTCAGCTGGGTGACCCTGGGCAAGTCACTTCCCTTCTCCGGGCCTCCGTTCCCTCGTCTGTCAAATGGGGCTGAAGACCGTGAGCCCCCCGTGGGGCAACCTGATCATCGTAGCATCCCGGTGGGGACTTCTAGACTGTGAGCCCACTGCTGGGTGGGGCCTGTCTCTCTATGTTGCCAACTTGGGACTTCCCAAGCGCTTAGTCCAGTGCTCTGCGCACAGTAAGCGCTCAATAAATACGACTGATGAATGCCCTCCCTCTGCCCATCCGCCAAGCTAGCTCTCTTCCTCCCTTCAAGGCCCTGCTGAGAGCTCCCCTCCTCCGGGAGGCCTTCCCAGACTGAGCCCCTTCCTTCCTCTCCCCCTCGCCCCCCTCTCCATCCCCCCCATCTTACCTCCTTCCCTTCCCCACAGCACCTGTATCTATGTATATATGTTTGTACATATTTTTTACTCTATTTATTTTACTTGTACATATCTATTCTATTTATTTTATTTTGTTATCCCCCATCTTACCTCCTTCCCTTCCCCACAGCACCTGTATATATGTTTGTACATATTTTTTACTCTATTTATTTATTTTATTTGTACATATCTATTCTACTTATTTTATTAGTATGTTTGGTTTTGTTCTCCGTCTCCCCCTTTTAGGCTGTGAGCCCACCGCTGGGTGGGGCCTGTCTCTCTATGTTGCCAACTTGGGACTTCCCAAGCGCTCAGTCCAGTGCTCTGCGCACAGTAAGCGCTCACTAAATACGACTGATGAATGCCCTCCCGCCAAGCTCGCTCTCTTCCTCCCTTCAAGGCCCTGCTGAGAGCTCCCCTCCTCCGGGAGGCCTTCCCACACTGAGCCCCTTCCTTCCTCTCCCCCTCGTCCCCCTCTCCATCCCCCCCATCTTACCTCCTTCCCTTCCCCACAGCACCTGTATATATGTACATATGTTTGTACATATTTTTTACTCTATTTATTTTACTTGTACATATCTATCCTATTTATTTTATTTTGTTATCCCCATCTTACCTCCTTCCCTTCCCCACAGCACCTGTATATATGTTTGTACATATTTTTTACTCTATTTATTTATTTTACTTGTACATATCTATTTATTTTATTTTGTTATCCCCCCCATCTTCCCTCCTTCCCTTCCCCACAGCACCTGTATATATGTTTGTACCTATTTTTTACTCTATTTATTTATTTTATTTGTACATATCTATTCTATTTATTGTATTATCCCCCCATCTTACCTCCTTCCCTTCCCCACAGCACCTGTATATATGTTTGTACATATTTTTTACTCTATTTATTTATTTTATTTGTACATATCTATCCTATTTATTTTATTTTGTCTGTTTGGTTTTGTTCTCCGTCTCCCCCTTTTAGACTGTGAGCCCACTGTCGGGTGGGGCCTGTCTATGTTGCCAACTTGGACTTCCCAAGCAATTAGTCCAGTGCTCTGCACATAGTAAGCGCTCAATAAATCCGATTGATGATGATGATGATGATGATGACTTACCTGGCCCAGGTTGATGTAGCCGTGAGCCGCGGCGACCCTGTCGGCTTCGGGGGTCCCTCCGACCACCTGCACCGCCCAATGGTTGGTGTAAAGGGCGCGGGAGGGCCGCGCGGAGCGGGCGGAGGGCACCGCCAGCAGCAGCAGGAGCAGCAGGAGCAGCAGCAGGAGCAGCGCCCAGGGGCAAGGGGGCGGTGGGACAACCCGGGAGCGCCCGCCTTCCCAACGGGAACGGGATCCCGTTCCCGCTCCCCTTCCCGCTCCAGCTCCGGGCAGCCGAGCGCGCAAGGAGGGCGGCGGCGCCGGCGGGAACCGCATGGCTCCGACCGGTCCCGGGAGCGCGAGGTGGCCGCGCACAGTGCGGAGCTCCGCCGCGCCGGGCGCCGCCTTTTAAAGCCGCCCCTGCGCCTGGGAAGCGCCGCCGCCCGGGAGGGAAGAAAGGGGAGGAGGGAGCCGCTCATTCATTCATTCCACCGCCCCGATGGAGCGCCGACTCTGCGCACAGCGCTGCACCGAGCGCAGGGAGGAGGGGGAGGAGGGAGCCGCTCATTCCATCGTCCTGATGGAGCGCTGACTCTGTGCAGAGCGCTCGGGAAGTACAATTATTGTGGCTCAGCCACTTTGGGCCTCAGTGACCTCATTCTTTCCATCGTCTTGATTGAGCGCTGACTCTGTGCAGAGCGCTAGGGAAGTACAAGCAGCGTGGCTCAGTGGAAAGAGCCAGTTTGGAGTGGCTCAGTGGCTCAGCCACTTTGGGCCTCAGTGACCTCATTCTTTCCATCGTCTTGATTGAGCGCTGACTCTGTGCAGAGCGCTTGGGAAGTACAAGCATTGTGGCTCAGTGGAAAGAGCCACTTTGGGCCTCAGTGACCTCATTCTTTCCATCGTCTTGATTGAGCGCTGACTCTGTGCAGAGCGCTTGGGAAGTATAAGCATTGTGGCTCAGTGGAAAGAGCCACTTTGGAGTGGCTCAGTGGCTCAGCCACTTTGGGCCTCAGTGACCTCATTCTTTCCATCGTCTTGATTGAGCGCTGACTCTGTGCAGAGCGCTTGGGAAGTACAAGCAGCGTGGCTCAGTGGAAGGAGCCACTTTGGGCCTCAGTGACCTCATTCTTTCCATCGTCTTGATTGAGCGCTGACCCTGTGCAGAGCGCTAGGGAAGTGCAAGCATTGTGGCTCTGTGGCTCAGCCACTTTGGGCCTCAGTGACCTCATTCTTTCCATCGTCTTGATTGAGCGCTGACTCTGTGCAGAGCGCTTGGGAAGTACAAACATTGTGGCTCAGTGGAAAGAGCCACTTTGGAGTGGCTCAGTGGCTCAGCCACTTTGGGCCTCAGTGACCTCATTCTTTCCATCGTCTTGATTGAGCGCTGACTCTGTGCAGAGCGCTTGGGAAGTACAAGCATTGTGGCTCAGTGGCTCAGCCACTTTGGGCCTCAGTGACCTCATTCTTTCCATCGTCTTGATTGAGCGCTGACCCTGTGCAGAGCGCTAGGGAAGTGCAAGCATTGTGGCTCAGTGGCTCAGCCACTTTGGGCCTCAGTGACCTCATTCTTTCCATCATCTTGATTGAGCACTGACTCTGTGCAGAGCGCTTGGGAAGTATAAGCATTGTGGCTCACTGGAAAGAGCCACTTTGGAGTGGCTCAGTGGCTCAGCCACTTTGGGCCTCAGTGACCTCATTCTTTCCATCGTCTTGATTGAGCGCTGACTCTGTGCAGAGCGCTAGGGAAGTACAAGCAACGTGGCTCAGTGGAAAGAGCCACTTTGGGCCTCAGTGACCTCATTCTTTCCATCATCTTGATTGAGCGCTGACTCTGTGCAGAGCGCTTGGGAAGTACAATTATTGTGGCTCAGTGGCTCAGCCACTTTGGGCCTCAGTGACCTCATCCATCGTCTTGATTGAGCGCTGACTCTGTGCAGAGCGCTAGGGAAGTGCAAGCATTGTGGCTCTGTGGCTCAGCCACTTTGGGCCACAGTGACCTCATTCTTTCCATTGTCTTGATTGAGCGCTGACTCTGTGCAGAGCGCTCGGGAAGTACAATTATTGTGGCTCAGTGGCTCAGCCACTTTGGGCCTCAGTGACCTCATTCATTCCATCGTCTTGATTGAGCGCTGACTCTGTGCAGAGCGCTTGGGAAGTATAAGCATTGTGGCTCAGTGGAAAGAGCCACTTTGGAGTGGCTCAGTGGCTCAGCCACTTTGGGTCTCAGTGACGTCATTCTTTCCATCGTCTTGATTGAGCGCTGACTCTGTGCGGAGCGCTTGGAAAGTACAAGCATTGTGGCTCAGTGGCTCAGCCACTTTGGGTCTCAGTGACCTCATTCTTTCCATCGTCTTGATTGAGCGCTGACTCTGTGCAGAGCTCTTGGGAAGTACAAGCATTGTGGCTCAGTGGAAAGAGCCACTTTGGGCCTCAGTGACCTCATTCATTCCATCGTCTTGATTGAGCGCTGACTCTGTGCAGAGCGCTTGGGAAGTACAAGCAGCGTGGCTCAGTGGAAAGAGCCACTTTGGGCCTCAGTGACCTCATTCTTTCCATCGTCTTGATTGAGCGCTGACTCTGTGCAGAGCGCTCGGGAAGTACAATTATTGTGGCTCAGTGGCTCAGCCACTTTGGGCCTCAGTGACCTCATTCTTTCCATCATCTTGATTGAGCGCTGACTCTGTGCAGAGCGCTTGGGAAGTACAAGCATAGTGGCTCAGTGGCTCAGCCACTTTGGGCCTCAGTGACCTCATTCTTTCCATCGTCTTGATTGAGCGCTGACTCTGTGCAGAGCGCTTGGGAAGTACAAGCATTGTGGCTCAGTGGAAAGAGCCACTTTGGGTCACAGTGACCTCATTCTTTCCATCGTCTTGATTGAGCGCTGACTCTGTGCAGAGCGCTAGGGAAGTACAAGCAACGTGGCTCAGTGGAAAGAGCCACTTTGGGCCTCAGTGACCTCATTCTTTCCATCATCTTGATTGAGCGCTGACTCTGTGCAGAGCGCTTGGGAAGTACAATTATTGTGGCTCAGTGGCTCAGCCACTTTGGGCCTCAGTGACCTCATCCATCGTCTTGATTGAGCGCTGACTCTGTGCAGAGCGCTAGGGAAGTGCAAGCATTGTGGCTCTGTGGCTCAGCCACTTTGGGCCACAGTGACCTCATTCTTTCCATTGTCTTGATTGAGCGCTGACTCTGTGCAGAGCGCTCGGGAAGTACAATTATTGTGGCTCAGTGGCTCAGCCACTTTGGGCCTCAGTGACCTCATTCATTCCATCGTCTTGATTGAGCGCTGACTCTGTGCAGAGCGCTTGGGAAGTATAAGCATTGTGGCTCAGTGGAAAGAGCCACTTTGGAGTGGCTCAGTGGCTCAGCCACTTTGGGTCTCAGTGACGTCATTCTTTCCATCGTCTTGATTGAGCGCTGACTCTGTGCGGAGCGCTTGGAAAGTACAAGCATTGTGGCTCAGTGGCTCAGCCACTTTGGGTCTCAGTGACCTCATTCTTTCCATCGTCTTGATTGAGCGCTGACTCTGTGCAGAGCTCTTGGGAAGTACAAGCATTGTGGCTCAGTGGAAAGAGCCACTTTGGGCCTCAGTGACCTCATTCATTCCATCGTCTTGATTGAGCGCTGACTCTGTGCAGAGCGCTTGGGAAGTACAAGCAGCGTGGCTCAGTGGAAAGAGCCACTTTGGGCCTCAGTGACCTCATTCTTTCCATCGTCTTGATTGAGCGCTGACTCTGTGCAGAGCGCTCGGGAAGTACAATTATTGTGGCTCAGTGGCTCAGCCACTTTGGGCCTCAGTGACCTCATTCTTTCCATCATCTTGATTGAGCGCTGACTCTGTGCAGAGCGCTTGGGAAGTACAAGCATAGTGGCTCAGTGGCTCAGCCACTTTGGGCCTCAGTGACCTCATTCTTTCCATCGTCTTGATTGAGCGCTGACTCTGTGCAGAGCGCTTGGGAAGTACAAGCATTGTGGCTCAGTGGAAAGAGCCACTTTGGGCCTCAGTGACCTCATTCTTTCCATCGTCTTGATTGAGCGCTGACTCTGTGCAGAGCGCTTGGGAAGTATAAGCATTGTGGCTCAGTGGAAAGAGCCACTTTGGAGTGGCTCAGTGGCTCAGCCACTTTGGGCCTCAGTGACCTCATTCTTTCCATCGTCTTGATTGAGCGCTGACTCTGTGCAGAGCGCTTGGGAAGTACAAGCATTGTGGCTCAGTGGCTCAGCCACTTTGGGTCTCAGTGACGTCATTCTTTCCATCGTCTTGATTGAGCGCTGACTCTGTGCAGAGCGCTTGGGAAGTACAATTATTGTGGCTCAGTGGAAAGAGCCACTTTGGGCCTCAGTGACCTCATTCTTTCCATCGTCTTGATTGAGCACTGACTCTGTGCAGAGCGCTTGGGAAGTACAAGCATTGTGGCTCAGTGGCTCAGCCACTTTGGGCCTCAGTGACCTCATTCTTTCCATCGTCTTGATTGAGCGCTGACTCTGTGCAGAGCGCTTGGGAAGTACAATTATTGTGGCTCAGTGGCTCAGCCACTTTGGGCCTCAGTGACCTCATTCTTTCCATCGTCTTGATTGAGCGCTGACTCTGTGCAGAGCTCTTGGGAAGTACAAGCATTGTGGCTCAGTGGAAAGAGCCACTTTGGGCCTCAGTGACCTCATTCATTCCATCGTCTTGATTGAGCGCTGACTCTGTGCAGAGCACTTGGGAAGTATAACCATTGTGGCTCAGTGGAAAGAGCCACTTTGGAGTGGCTCAGTGGCTCAGCCACTTTGGGCCTCAGTGACCTCATCTGGAAAATGGGGATGAAGACTATGAGCCCCAATGGGACAACCTGATCAACTTGTAACCTCCCCAGCGCTTAGAACAGTGCTTTGCACATGGTAATAGCTTAATAAATGCCGTTATTATTATTACTACTAATGATGGCATTTTAAGCGCTTACTATGTGCGAGGCACTGTTCTAAGCACTGGGGTGGGGGATACAAGGTGATTAGGTTGTCCCACTTGGGGCTCACAGTCTTACTACTACTGATAAGTTGTTATATGTTGCCAACTTGTACTTCCCAAGCGCTTAGTACAATGCTCTGCACACAGTAAGCGCTCAATAAATATGATTGATTGATTGATAAGCAGTAGTGGAGTCAGTGGAGTCACTTTGGCTTTGAAGTCAGAAGTCATGGGTTCAAATTCCGGCTCCGCCGATTGTCAGCTGTGTGACTTTGGGCAAGTCACTTCACTTCTCTGGGCCTCAGTTCCCTCATCTGTAAGATGGGGATGAAGACTGTGAGCCCCACCGCCCCCCCCGTGGGACAACCTGATTACCGTGTAACCTCCCCAGCGCTTAGAACAGTGCTTTGCACATAGTAAGCGCTTAATAAATGCCATTATTATTATTATTATTATTACAAGTCGGCAACATGGAGAGACAGTCCCTGCCCAACGACGGGCTCCCAGTCTCCTGCTTCCTTGCAAAGTTCCCTGGGGCGTGCCAGGCTCGAGTGCGGCCCTGGAGATAATAGTCACAATATTGATGGCATTTGTTAAGCGCTTACTCTGTGAAAAGCACCGTTCTAAGTGCTGGGGGGCGGGGGGGGGGGGGTACGAGGTCATCAGGTTACCTCGTCTGTAATATGGGGATTAAGACTATGAGTACTCCGTGGGACAACCTGATAACCTTGTAACCTCCCCAGCGTTCAGAACAGTGCTTGGCACAGAGTAAGCGCTGAATAAATGCTATCATTATTCGGCCCCAGAGATAACCATAATAATAATGATGGTATTTGTTAAGCACTTACTCTGTGCAAAGTACCATTCTAAGTCCTGGGGTGGATACGAGGTCATCAGGTTACCTTGTCTGTAATATGAGGATTAAGACGGTGAACCCCCCCACCCCCACCCCGAGGGACAACCTGATCACCTTGTAACCTCCCCAGTGCTCAGAACAATGCTTGGCATTTCATTCATTCATTCAATCGTATTTATTGAGCACTTACTGTGTGCAGAGCACTGTCCTAAGCACTTGGGAAGTACAAGTTGGCAACATACAGAGACGGTCCCTACCCAACAGTGGGCTCACAGTCTAGAAGGGGGAGACAGAGAACAAAACAAAACGTATTAACAAAATAAATAGAACAAATATTATTATAAATAAATATTAGAACAGTGCTTGGCACATAGTAAGCACTTAATAAATGCCATCATTATTATTATTATTATAAATAAATATGAGGTCGTCAGGTTGTCCCACGTGGGGCTCACAGTCTTCATCCCCATTTTCCAGATAAGGGAGCTGAGGCCCAGAGAAGTGACTTGCCCAAAGTCAAGATGAGGGAACTGAATGAGGCCCAGAGAAGTGAAGTGACTTGCCCAAAGTCAAGATGAGGGAACTGAGTGAGGCCCAGAAAAGTGAAGTGACCTGCCCAAAGTCAAGATAAGGGAACTGAGTGAGGCCCAGGGAAGTGAAGTGACTTACCCAAAGTCGCACGGCTGACAAGCGGCGGAGTCGGTATTAGAACCCATAACCTCTGATTCCCAAGCCTGGGCTTTTTCCATCGAGCCACACTGCTTCTCTGATGGGTGGTAGAGGGCCGTGTGTGTATATGTATGACTGTCAGGGGTGGAGAGTAGTCCCAGCTGGTAGGGGCACTCTGGAAAAAAGCCAGAAGTGATATGTCTTTTTCCCAGGGGCAGCACCCAGATAATCCATCTGCCTGCCAGTCGACTCTTCTTTGGGTCCAAGAGTGTTCCCTCACACAGAATGTGTGTGTGTGTGTGTGTGTGTTTGGTGGGGACATAATAATAATAATGATGGTATTTGTTAAGCACTTACTATGTGCGAAGCACTGTTCTAAGCGCTGGGTCTCTGAGGGGGGCTGAAACCCCACTCTGAGGGGTTGCCCACTCTCCTTCAGCACTCCCTTGAATGTGGGGTTGCCCACTCTCCTTCAGCACCCACCTTCTCCCAGGGGAAATTGCCCAATATTCTGTCCCCGGCATCTTTGTGCCAGCTCCAGCTTTGACCCTCTCATCTGCTTTCTTCAGAATTCGTCCTGATAAATGTCTTCTTCCCTTCTCTCTGGACACAGTAAGCACTCAATAAATACGATTGAATGAATGACTGCTTTGCCTCATCAGATACCAGCTCCAGAGATCAAGTACCCAGCTTGGAGAGTACAGGAAGCAAAAAGCTGGAGGGAGGCTGTGGGAAGGGGAGTTCAATTTCTTGTCTGATAATGTTTTGTTTCCAGTACAATCATCATTGATATTTTGGGTTTTATTGAGCTGAAGGAGCTTTCTGAGCTGTAGTATCGGACACTTAATCAGCAGCTCCTAAGGGCTTTAAGGGGTGGGGTTGTGTCGGTCAAGGCAGAACCTGAGAAGGATTGTGACCTCTCAAGAGCACTTCCAGCCTTATGATTTTGAGCGCTTGGGTTTCATAATTCATATGATTCATCATTTCTGCTGTAAATGATTCATTCTCATAATCAAGGTAAAAGAACACGAGGCGTGGTATGGGGCAGAGTCACAGATCCCCATGCATTTTCTGCCAAGGATGTTATAATGGCATCTAGCTTTATTTCAGAGATCTCTTTTCCCATTTTTTTAAATCCTTAAATATGCCCCCCTCTCTTTCGGCCACCTTGCATCTTTACCACCATGCTTAAAATTTACCTGTCTGCTAAAAATGCTAAACTCGCAGCAAATAACTTTCAATCCCTACATTTGACCTTTGAAATGTCACCTTCCAGCACTTCCATTCTCAAGTCTTAATAATAATAATAACTGTGGTAAATTAAGCACTAAGTGTTCAGTGCTACATGCCAAACACTGTTTTAAGTACTGGAATAAGTACAATATAAGCCGATTGGACACAGATTCTGTATCACTTAGAATGGACAATCCAAGGGGACAGAGAATGGGTATTTAGCCCCCATTTTACAGATTAGGAAAACTGAGGCACAGAGATGTTAAGTGACTTGCCCAAAGTCACATAGCAGGCAAATGATGGAGCAAGGATTAGAACCCAAGTCTCCTGATTCCCAGGCCCTGCTCCTTCTAGTAGGCCCCGCTGTTTCCCTTCCATTCATTCATTCATTCATTCATTCATTCATTCATTCATTCATTCATCCACTCATTCATTCATTCATCCACTCATTCAATAGTTTTTATCGAGTGCTTACTGTGTGCAGAGCACTGTACTAAGTGCTTGGGAAGTACAAATCGTCAACATATAGAGATGGTCCCTACCCAACAATGGGCTCACAGTCTAGAAGGGGGAGACAAACAACAGAAGAAAACAAGTAGACAGGTGTCAATGCCATCAGAAGAAATAGAATTATAGCTATATACACATCATTAATAAAATAGAGTAATAATATGTACAAATAAAATAGAGTAATATGTACAAATATACACAAGTGCTGTAGGGAAGGGGTAGGGCAGAGGGAGGGAGGGGGGAGATGGGGAGGGGAGGAGTGCTCTGCACACAGTAAGTGCTCAATAAATACGATTGAATGAATGAGGAGGAGAGGAAAAGGGGGGGGCTTAGTCTGGGAAGGCCTCCTGGAGGAGGTGAGCTCTCAGAGGGGCTTTGAAAGGAGGAAGAGAGCTAGTTTGGCGGATGTGTGGAGGGAGGGCATTCCAGGCCAGAGGTAGGACGTGGATCAGGGGTCGATGGCAGGACAGGCTAGAACAAGGCACAGTGAAGAGGTTAGTGGCAGAGGAGCAGAGTATGTGGGCTGGGCTGTAGAAGGAGAGAAGGGAGGTGAGGTAGGAGGGGGCAAGGTGATGGAGAGCCTTGAAGCCGAGAGTGAGAAGTTTTTGCTTGATGGAGGAGTTTTCCTCTGCTGACTCCAACAGGTGCATAGTTTAGTTAGCAAACAAGGGGTCACGATTCTAGCAACCGTCACACAGGAAGAAAAACTTGCTGTCTTCAGATTGTCCTGATACTACCCCTCACCTAGTTGCATGGACATGTCCCTTTTAAATTCAGGAACTACACATAATCCAATCCGTTCTTTCACAGTACACACTGTACCTTCAATTGCACTAGAAAGCCAGTTACATTCTTAGACACACTAGGCTAACACCACCCATTTTCCCTTCAGAGGTTTCTCCCTAAAGGGGAATGATGACAAGCAGGAAGAAAGAGGTTTTTTTCATCATTCTAGGGACAACTGAAGGAACTTAATTGTTCCAAATTCCAAGAAGCTTTAGGGCATTAAAATTTGGACTGGGATTAAGTTAAAGGGTCAAGATCAATCAATCAATTAATGGTGTTTATTGAATACGTTTTTTGTGCTGAGCACTGTACTAAGGACTTAGGATCATTTGGGTTTAGATCATGTACCCAGATTACCTCTCCAAAATGGACATCCTGAATCAGTTCAGCCCCTACCTAGCCTCCTGTGGATACATCTTATTGACTCACATTATGTCAGAAGTAGCTCAATCACTGGTGCTCCATGGGTTGGCATTGGGATAGGATTTGTAATAAGACTTCTTGCTTCTTCTTGCAGGGAGCAGAGTTATTGCCCACTCTGCATCTGCCTTTCTAGAGTGTACCCCAGTGTGCTTCTTTCGCTTCAAAAATCACAAACTAACAAGTTTACCAAAACACACATAAATTACCAAAATGATCAGAAACAAAGGAAACTCAGAGAACTGTTGTTCAGTTGTAGTCAGTACTGAGAATGGAGGTATCTATCCCAGTACTTAGTACAGAGCCGGACATATAGTAAGTGCTTCACAAATAACCAAAAGCAAACAAAGCCATCAATGGAACAGACTAGGAAAAGAATGGGAAAGGGGTGATATCCAAGTTAGCTTGGATCAGCTTAATGAAGGATTAGCTAGGAAGATTTTGACTTGAAGAAGCAGTTCAGGGATGTAAGGATAGGGAGTTTGTGGCCAAGGCTGCAGAGAAATAAGTGTCTTTAAAGATTGCACATAAGCTTGACTCCAGAAAGGGATGAGCATCGGCAGCCCATGAGAAAAAGACTGAAATATCTAACCAGAAGCTGACCAGGGCTTTGTCTTTTCCTGAAGTCAGAAGGAATGAATGTTGTGTACGAATTGGATGAGCTTAGAAATAGGCTAGATATGGAAAAGCAAAGTTCAGAGAAAACTCAATTCAATAGAATTCACAGAAAGGTGTGGACAGAACACTGTTATGCATCTGGGAAAATACAATGCAAGTAAAAAACATGGCTCCTTGTCCTAGAGGAGTCTACAATCCAACAGGAGAGATGGGAGACTTAAATTATACAACAATGGGAGTAAGAGTAAGGGTTTTCATAAAGGGGAAGCACTGTGGCCACTGGACACAGCATGGGCCTGGGGGGGCAAAAGGACCTAGGTTCTAATCCTGGTTCTGCTACTTGTCTGCTTATGATCTTGGGAAAGTCACTTTACTGCTCTGTGCCTCAGTTATCTCATCTGCAAAATGGGCAATTAAGACTGTGAGCTCCATGTGGGGACAAGGACTGTGTTCAATCTGATTAACTTGTATCTACCCCAGCACTTAATATAATGCCTGGCACATATTAAGCACTTAACAAAAACCATTAAAAAATGAATAGCCAAACTAGAACTCCAAAATTCATAATTTGAATTTAGAGGAAGGGGAGAGAAATGAGAGAAGAGAGGGGACAAAAGTGTCATCTCTATGGTCTAAGCTTTGCAGGAAAGGCAAGGAGATCTCTTAGCCATATGGAGCTCAATATGGTGATTAAACATCTGCTCCTAGATGTCTCATTCAGCAAACTGGGAGAGAAGCAGTCATAGGGGAAAGCTGCCAGGTAGTGAGCATGTTTCATTGAGAAGAGGGAGATGATGCTCCCAAAAAATTATTACTACACATTTGCACCAATACTAGCGAGGACCTCCTTCTTTCCCACTATTTGTAAATCATATTTTTGTCTGATTAGATTGTAAGCACTTTAGAGCTGGCATGTGTGCCTTAATGATAATAATAATTTTGGTGTTTGTTAAGTGCTTACTATGTGCAAAGCACAGTTCTAAGCGCTGCGGGGGATACAAGGTGATCAGGTTGTCCCATGTGGGGCTCGCAATCTTAATCCCCATTTTACAGACGAGGTAACTGAGGCACAGAGAAGTTAAGTGACTTGCCCAAAATTACACAGCTGACAAGCGGCGGAGCCAGGATTTGAACCCATGACCTCTGACTCCCAAGCCCGTGCTCTTTCCACTGAGCCACGCTGCTTCTTCAAGCTGCCTGGCCTCTATTATACTCTCCTGAGTATTTAGAACAGTGCTTTCTGTACTTTCAGTACTTAGAACAGTATTTAGAACAGTGCTTTCAGTACAGAACAGTACTTAGGGTCAATAGACCCTCAGTAAATACCACTGAGTGAATTAGGAGCCTCTTTCAGAAATGGTAATGAAAATGGCAGGTGAGGAAACAGTTCAGAGATTTAAGGGTAGGGGCTCCATGGCCAAAGCTGCCAGAGGAGTAAATGTCTTTAAGATTGCACTCCTTAGCTCTAGCCAGACTGTTGATAAGATGGGGATAAGCAGTGTCAGAGTGAGTCAGATCAGCCATCCATTCAGTCTCGGATTCTGCCTCTGGCAGTGACCACAGAGACTGATTGAAGGAAAAGAGAAATTGTATGGAGATTCTCCACACCCTGGTAAGGAGAGTCCCACGCAACATCCTGAGCCTTTCCTTCAGCTAAGGAAGCAGCTTGGGCCTAGTGGATGGAGCCCAGGCCTGGGAATCAGAAGGACCTGGGTTCTAATCCTGAATCTGCCATTTGTCTGCTGTGTGACCTTGGGTACGTCACTTCACTTTTCTGGGCCTCAGTTACCTCATCTCTAAAATGGGGATTAAGACTATGAGCCCCCATGTAATATGTGCTACCCCTCTCTCCCCCTTTTAGATTGTGAGCCCAATGTTGGGTAGGGTTGGTAGGGACTGTCTCTATATGTTGCCAATTTGTACTTCCCAAGCGCTTAGTACAGTGCTCTGCACATAGTAAGCGCTCAATAAATATGATTGATGATGATGATGAAAGGCATGGACTATGTCCAACCTGATTAGTTTGTACTACCCCAGCACTTAGTACAGTGCTTGGCATATAATAAGCACTTAAGAAATACGAGTTTTTTAAAAAAGCTAACCCATCAGGGACCTTTCATCCATGAATCTATTTCAAACTTTTTTTGAGCCTTCTAGCTTCTCTAACATTCCTATCTCATAATCCATTGCTTTCCTTCAGTGACAACAATTATTTTATGAGACATCTTTCTTACAACAATAAATGCTACATAAAACAACATAAGAGAAGCAGTGTGGCTCAGTGGAAAGAGCACGGGCTTTGGAGTCAGAGGTCATGGGTTCGAATCCCAGCTCAACCACAAGTCTGCTGTGTGACCTTGGGCAAGTCACTTAACTTCTCTGAGCCTCAGTTCCCTCATCTGTAAAAATGGGGATTAAGACTGTGAGCCCCACGTGGGACAACTTGATCACATTGTATCCCCCCAGCACTTAGAACAGTGCTTTGCACATAGTAAGCGCTTAACAAATGCCATCATCATCAAGTTGTGCCAACAGAATGGGAGAAATGGTAGTAGTCCCTTCTGAGCATCAACAACCTGAGGCCCACCATAATCCCCCCTCCTCCCCCTCCTCCCCCTCCCCATCCCCCCCGCCTTACCTCCTTCCCCTCCCACAGCACCTGTATATATGTATATATGTTTGTGCATATTTATTACTCTATTTATTTATTTATTTGTTTATATTTATTCTATTTATTTATTTTGTTAATATGTTTTGTTTTGTTCTCTGTCTGCCCCTTCTAGACTGTGAGCCCACTGTTGGGTAGGGACCGTCTCTATATGTTGCCGACTTGTACTTCCCAAGTGCTTAGTACAGTGCTCTGCACACAGTAAACGCTCAATAAATATGATTGAATGAATGAATGAATGAATAATCTTTTGGAAGAGAAGCAGCATGGCCTAGTGGAAAGAGCAGGGGCCTGGGAATCAGATGACCTGGATCTCCAGCTCTGCCACTTGTCTGCTGTGTGACCTTGGGCAAATCACTTACTCTCTGTCGCAGTTACCTCATCTGTAAAATGAGGAGTAAGACTGTGAGTCATGTGTGGGATAGAGACTGTGTCCAACCTGAAAAAACCTGTATTAATTAATTAATTCATTCACAGATTGAATCCTATTTATTGAACACTTACTGTGTGGAGAGCACTGTACTTAGCACTTGGGAGAGTACAATTCAACAATTAGCAATCACATTCTCTGCCCACAGTGAGCTTAGAGTCTTGGGGTGCGGGGAGGGGGGGGGGCGGCAGACATCAGTACAAATACATTTTAAAAAATTACAGATACGTACATAAGTGCTGTGGGGCTGGGAGAGGGGAAGAGTAAAAGGAGCAAATCAGGGTGACAAAGAAGGAGTGGAAGATAAGGAAAAATGGGGCTTAGTCTGGGAAGGTCTCTTGGAGGAGATGTGCTTTCAAAAAGGCTTTGAAGAGGGGGAGAGTAATTGTCAGATTTGAGGAGGGAAGGCATTCTATGCCAGAGGCAGGACATGGGCTAGGGGTCAGCAGCAAGACAGGCAAGATCGAGGCACAGTGAGTTTAGCACTAGAGGAGTGAAGTGTGTGGGCTGGGTTGTAGTAGGAGAGTAGCAAGGTGAGCAAGGAGGGGACAGAGTGGATAGAGAACTTTAAAGACAATGGTGAGGAGTTTTTGATTGATAGGTGGATGGGCAACCACTGGAGTTTTTTGAGGAGCTCTGTACCTACCAAAACTCTTAGTATAGTGCTTGGCACAAAGTTAGCGCTTAAGAAATACCATTAAAAAAATTTTAAAAAGGGAAGGACTCCAAACCTTTCAGTTTCACATGGAAGAATTTCCTGGAGCAACTCGAAAATGCCTGGGCTTTGGAGTTCCAATGTTTAGAGTATGTGCAGTCAACTCTCACTATAAGATCTACCTATTCTAAACTCTGTGACTACTCAAAGCTCAGATAACTCTGAGGTCCTCCTTACCCCCTACCCTCCCCACTTTGATTTTCACCAGGATGCTCCATATGTAAATGGAGAAGTAGCATGGCGAAGCAACATGGTGTGGTGGATAGAGCAAGGGCCTGGGTGTCATAAAGTCATAAGTTCTAATTCCGACTCTGCCACTTGTCTGCTGTGTGACCTTGGGCAAGTCACTACACTTCTCTGTGCCTCAGTTACCTGATCTGTAAAATGGAGATTGAGACTGTGAGCCCCAGTGGTTCAGGGACTGTGTCCGACCTGATCAGCTTGTGTCAATATTGTATTTGCTTGTACTCAAATACTTGTACTACAGAGAGCAATCTTTAAAGACATTTACTCCTCTGGCAAAGATTGTATTAGTACAGTGCCTGGCACATAGTAAGCGCTTAACAAATACCACAATTATTAATAATAATATTAATTATTATTAATAAATTGGTCCACCTCTGTGCCACCTCTGATGTGCCTCAATGTTTCAGGGCACATGCCTTTGGTTCAACCTTTTACAAGAGCTGCCTCAAAAGAAGCCTGGCGTCAAAATTGACCACCTTTTTCTTACGAGGAGACCAATTTGCCTACAGTATAGATTTTCAAAGTGTTGCTCAGCAGTTTCAGGAAAGTGCTCTACCCAGGGGATGATTAAAATGGTGCTTGGGATCACTGATCACTAAGAACCAAGCTGTAGGAGTGGAGTGGGGAAGAGAAGTAAGGGACAGATGAGAAAGAGAACATCAGGAAACAATAAAGTTTGAAAAGGAATATTATTTTAATTCTGAATGATGAAGAGTACAAAACAATGCATACCTTATGTAGGTCTGTATATTAAATTCAGAGGGAGGGCAAAGACAGGGGTTTGAAATGACTAATCACACGCCATCTGGTGAATCCTTGACCTAGGACATATTTTCTCTCTCTTTTTTTCAGATCTGTGGTTTCCATTGGTGAGATTGGGAGGCAGCACTGATCTAGTGGGAAGAACAGAGAGGAGCAGCATGGTGTAGTGGATAAAACACTGGGCTGGGAGTCAGAGGCTCATTGGTTTTAATCCTGGCTCCACCACTTGTCTGCTGTGTGACCTTGGGCAAGTCACTTCACTTTTCTGTGCCTCATTTACCTCATCTGTATAATGGAGATGAAGACTGTGAGCTCTATGCAGGACAGGGACTGTGTCCAACCCAATTTGCTTGTATCCACCCAAGTGCTAAGTACAGTGCCTGACACGTAGTAAGTGCTTGATAAAATACCATAATGAATGGGAGTTACGAGGCCTGTGTTCTACTTCTTACCGGTGCTACAGGCCTGCTGAGTGACCTTGGACAAATCACCTATCCTCCAAGTCTCATTTCCTCATCAATAAAATGTGGATAAAATACCTGTTCTCTTTCCCTCATACCAGGAACTCTGCGTGGGTCAGGGAGTGGGTCCAGTCTGGTGATTTTGTATCTACCTCAGTGCTTTGCAGGGAAAGGACTAGGAACTTGTTAAATAAAAAAAGATATATTAAGGCCCAGGAAGGTGGGTAGAAGCTTGGCTTCTTGCAGCCTTACCATCTTGAGGCCACTAGAGAGGCTTTATGGCTAGGGCTAACACCATTCTCCTCCTCTTCAGACACCCCAGTGGAGACAATACCTCCCCACACAAGAATGAAGAACACAATAGTCAGAACAGTGGGCAGTTGTGGCCCTATCTGGTTTAGGAAGAAAAAAACTTTACCCTCTGAGCATTAACCAACTATCATCACTACTGTCTTTTTGAATCTGTTCATTTAACCTGTTATATTTTCCTTGAGTGTCTGACCTCTCCAATTTAGACTGGTAGCCCATTGAGGCTTGCCTGAATCATTGCCAGTATATTTCTCTCAGCACTTAGTACAGCACTTTGTCCACGGCAAGTGCTTAGTAAATGGTTTGATTGCAGGGAACATATCTGCTAATTCCGTCATAGTGTACTCTCCCACTTGCTTAGTATGGTGCTCCGAACATAGTAAGCGCTACATTAATTACCATTAATTTACCAATTACCAATAATTACCATTGACAGATTGATTGGTTTTCTACCATATCTAGCAGATTGAATCCACAGAGTCGTTTTTACCAGTATCATTCTACCCTAAGTATTTTCAAGTTCAAGGATCTCCACCAACTCTCCCAGTTTTACCCATCTCCTTTTTCACTGCTACTCCCCAGTTCATTTTCTTTGTTTCTCTCTAGCAAAGCTTTTAACTGTACCTCATTCTCATCTCTGTCCCCTTGGTCACACTTTTCCCCTGACGTGGAACTCCTTCCCCGGCGTTATCTAACAGACTACAGTTCTCTCTATATGGTGGCCTAGTGGATACAGCAGGGGCTTGGGAACCAGAGGACCTGGGTTCTAATCCCAGCTCTGCCACTTACTTGCTTTGTGACCTTGGGCAAGTTATTCACTTCTTTGTGCCTCAGTTTCCTCAACTGTAAAATGGGGATTAAATACCTAGTCTCCCTCCTACTTGACTATAAACCCCACGAGGGATTAACTTATATCTACCCCAGTGCTTAAAACAGTGCTTGACACATAGTAAGCACTTAACAAATACCATTAAAAAATAAATTTCTAACACTCGAAATCACATCATTCCAACAACCACCTCCAGCACTTATGTACTTATCTTCAGCACTTTTGTGACTATGTTTATTCTATGGTACAATCAATTATGTTTTTCCCATTATTCTATTTGTAAATATTTTTATGTTTTTTTCCTCTTTAAGTGTTTGTTTCTTGCACTTGGTACAATGCTCTGCACCTGGTAAGTGCTCAATAAATACCGTCGACCAATTATGAGCACGGAATGTGTCTCTTCTTTCCAAGTACCTTCCCAAGTGCTTAGTTCAGTGCATTGCTCACAGTGCACATTCAATAGACATCATTACCACTGTGACTTAAGTATTTGGCTATATACCTGGGAAGAAATACTTCCTAACCTATTTTTTCCAATAAAACCTCAAGAAAATTATTAATATTTTTATCCTGAGATGTTCTTCAAATTTAAGAATGCTTGAGAACACCCTACCGGTCTCAAAAAAGATTTTAACCTTGGGCTTTAGTTTATTCTTTATTCACCTGAGCCTAGAGTGCTTTAATACTTAATGGGCTTTGGGACTCCTGAATGGAAGTAACATATAAGTGCAAAATATTTTAGTTATGTCAATATATTTAATAAATTAAGAGCTATTGGAAGACAGAAACAGGATGGCAGAAACCCTACTGAGGCAAGAAGCAACTAGAGATTAAGATCTCTCTACCAAAGCTGTAGAAATTTTTTAGTCTTACCAATAAAACACAAAAGATTACATATTTCAGGTGCTTTGATAAGTACAAGGCTGCCTTTAAATTAGTTTAAATATCCTAGAACTGTCACCCTTTGGAGTTGTTGAGGTGACAGCAAAAATTTGAACTGTTGAAACAGATTTTTTAAACTTGCACACTTAGGTCACTAAATTTCAAGTCACTAAACTTCCAATGTTCCATTAACCAGTTTGTGCCTACAAAGCAAGATTATGGTTTTTTTAATCTAATTTAATTACTTTTAAAGAAACAATTTTTTCTGCTCATTTTTTTTCACACCGAAAAAAAAATCAACCAATGAGGAGGAAGATGAATTCCATATTTCCTGATCCGGCTCTCTGAGTTCAGTGTTTCCTAGAGTATACTTCACTCCTTCACCAAATATGAGACTTTAATTAAAGATGTTACCCTTTCAAAATTCTGCTACAAGAAGTCTCAAAACAACCTGTAGCTTTATCTGTCTCACAGTTTTAACATTGTAGTAGTAGCAGTATTTATTGAGAATCTAGGCACAGAATAAAGTGACATGCTTCCAACCACAAGGAATTTACACTATAATGGGGGAGACAAATATAAAAATATGTAAACTTTAGGGGACAAAATAAATGCATTAAGTACATATATGTACATGAGTGCTAAGGAGCATGTAGATAAGATCTATGCTGCAGTTGGCTGAAGGTTTAGTATGTTACAGCTCAGTGTACTGGGAAATTAACTGGGGAACGCTTGGGGAGGAGGTGGGATTTTAAGAAGGATTTGAATATTTGAATATTTGAGAGCTGTGGTCTAGAAGCAACATGGAGTAGTGGATAGAGCACAGGCCTGAGAGTCAGAAGGTCATGGGTTCTAACCCTCTCTCTGCCGCTTGTCTGCTATGTGACCTTGGGCAGGTCACTTCACTTCTCTGAGCCTCAGTTACTTCATCTGTAAAATGGGGATCGAAGACTATGAGCCCTATGTGGGACAGGGACTGTATCCAACCCGATTTGCTTGTATCTGCCCTAGTGCTTTGTATAGTGCCTGGCACATAATAAGTGTTTAACAAATACTATTATTTTTATTATTATCTAATGCCTATGGGGTAGGGGGTGGGCGGGAGTGAGGGAGTTCCAAGTTAGGGAACACATGAGTTGGTGGAGGGGGTGGAAGAAAAAGAGTTGAGAACAGGTAGGTAAGGTAGGGGCAGATGGTAGAGAGCTTTGAAGCCTCTTGTGAGGAGTGTTTGTTTTACACAGAGACACCAGAGACCAATGGAGGGTTTTGAGGAGAGGAGAGATGTGGGCTTATGTGCTGCTTCAGGAAGATGATCCATTCAATACCCTGTAGTATAACTTGGAAGGAGGAGAGGCTGCAGGCTAGGAGATGGGTGAAGAGGCTACTGCATTAGTCTAACTGTGCAAAGACCAGAGTTTGTATGAGGGTAGTAGCAGTTTGGGTGGAGAGTAAGGGGCTGATTGGGAGATGTGATGCAGGAAGGATTTGATCATAATAATGATAATAATAATAATAATATTAATAATAATGTTAATGTGCCAAACACTGTACTAAGCATTGGGGTAGACACAAGATGATCAGGTTGGACACAGTACCCTGTGCCACATGGGGCTCAGAGACTAAGTAGAGGGAAGTAGGATTTAATCCCCATTTTCTCACTTTGTCGAGTCGTCTCTGACCCATAGCAACGCCATGGACACATCTCTCCCAGAACACCCCGCCTCCATCAGCAATCGCTCTGATAGTGTATCCATAGGGTTTTCTTGGTAAAAATTCAGAAGTGGTTTACCATTGCCTCCTTCCGCGCAGTAAACTTGAGTCTCCACCCTTGACTCTCTTCCGTGCCGTTGCTGCCCAACACCGGTGCGTTTTGACTTGTAGCAGATTGCCTTCCACTCGCTGGCCACTGTCCAAGCCAGGAATGGAATGGACAGGCCTCTGCTTTACTCTCCCTGTCACAGTCGAGACTGGTAGAGTACTGGAAACTCTCCAGGTGCTACCCTGAGAGGGGTAAATCCCCATTTTACAGATGAGGAAACCAAGGCCCAGAGAAGGTAAATGACTTGCTCAAGGTGGTGGAACCAGGATTAAAACTCAAATCCTCTGACTCCAAGGCCTGGGCTCTTTCCACTAGGCCACATTGCTGCCCAAGCTGTAGATTAAATCTAGCTGATTTAAACAATTCAGTGTTGTTTCACCAAAAAGGTAAAAGAAGAATTTGTAAAAACAGCATTGCTGCTGCTCAGATGACTTAGTGTTTGGCCCTTTTCATCAGCACTTGGCTCTGCTCCCTCATCCTCTGTCTTCTCTCCCTTCCCTTCCTGCAGTGCAATTGCTATTTATTATAAAGGAGTCAATTTCAATAGGGCTGTGTCCTCCCCTAGCAATGTCATTCAAGGATCTCAGAACAATTCAGCATCATTAGCTAAGGAAGCCTAATTAAGTTACCATTCTTGAAGGCAAGAGGGCTGTATTAGGCTCCTCTCCCTCACCATTAAAATGCAGCCGCCTCTTTGCCAGAACCCAGCTGCAGTTTCATCAACCCACAACAATCTGATTAAATATGAACACAGGACAGGAAGAGCACAATAAAACTGCTCAGTGAATTCTGCAGTGAGGGTTTATGTATGCCAAAACAGATAATCTGAGTAGGAACTTGGATAAAGAATTTGGATGAAGGGAGAAGGAGAAGCAGCATGGCTTAGTGGATAGAGCATGGGCTTGGGAGTCAGAAGGTCATGGGTTCTAATTCTGGCTCTGCCACTTGTCTGCTGGGTGACGTTGGGCAACTTACTTTACTTCTCTGGTCCTCGGTTATCTCATCTGTAAAATGGGGACTAAGAGTGTGAGCTCCATGTGGAACAGGGATTGTGTCCACCCTGATTAACTTGAATCTACCCCAGTGCTTAGAACAGTGCTTGGCACATAGTGCCATTAACAAGTACCATTATTGTTATTAAAAACATTTGTAAACAACACACAGAGTGGGTAATTGTCTGTTCATACTTTCCCAAGCACTTAGTACAGTGCTCTGCACATAGTAAATACCATTGATGATGGTAATAATAATAATTATGGTATTTGTTAAGTGCTTACTATATGCTATGCACTGTTCTAAGCACTGGGGTAAAGACAACCCCCCTTACTGTGGGGGTTCCCCAAAGTTCAGTGCTTGGTCCCCTTCTGTTCTTGATCTACACGCACTCCCTTGGTGACCTCATTCGCTCCCACGGCTTCAACTATCATCTCTACGCTGATGACACCCAGATCTTCATCTCTGCCCCTGCTCTCTCCCCCTCTCTCCAGGCTCACATCTCCTCCTGCCTTCAGGACATCTCCATCTGGATGTCTGCCAGCCACCTAAAACTCAACATGTCCAAGACTGAACTCCTTGTCTTCCCTCCCAAACCCTGCCCTCTCCCTGACTTTCCCATCTCTGTTGACGGCACTACCATCCTTCCCGTCTCACAAGCCCGCAACCTTGGTGTCATCCTCGACTCCGCTCTCTCATTCACCCCTCACATCCAAGCCGTCACCAAAACCTGCCAGTCTCAGCTCCGCAACATTGCCAAGATCCACCCTTTCCTCTCCATCCATACCGCTACCCTGCTCATTCAAGCTCTCATCCTATCCCGTCTGGACTACTGCATCAGCCTTCTCTCTGATCTCCCATCCTCGTGTCTCTCCCCACTTCAATCCATACTTCATGCTGCTGCCCGGATTGTCTTTGTCCAGAAACACTCTGGGCATGTTACTCCCCTCCTCAAAAATCTCCAGTGGCTACCAATCAATCTGCGCATCAGGCAGAAACTCCTCACCCTGGGCTTCAAGGCTGTCCATCACCTCGCCCCCTCCTACCTCACCTCCCTTCTCTCCTTCTCCAGCCCACCCCACACCCTCCGCTCCTCTGCCGCTAATCTCCTCACCGTGCCTCATTCTCGCCTGTCCCACCATAGACCCCCAGCCCACGTCATCCCCCTGGCCTGGAATGCCCTCCCTCTGCCCATCCGCCAAGCTAGCTCTCTTCCTCCCTTCAAGGCCCTACTGAGAGCTCACCTCCTCCAGGAGGCCTTCCCAGACTGAGCCCCTTCCTTCCTCTCCCCCTCGTTCCCCTCTCCATTCCCCCCATCTTACCTCCTTCCCTCCCCCACAGCACCTGTATATATGTATATATGTTTGTACATATTTATTACTCTATTTATTTATTTATCTTACTTATACATATCTATTCTATTTATTTTATTTTGTCAGTATGTTTGGTTTTGTTGTCTGTCTCCCCCTTCTAGACTGTGAGCCCGCTGTTGGGTAGGGACTGTCTCTATATGTTGCCAACTTGTACTTCCCAAGCACTTAGTACAGTGCTCTGCACACAGTAAGTGCTCAATAAATACGATTGATTGATTGACAAGATAATTGATCTGGACACAGTCCCTGTCCCACAGAGGACTCACAGTCTTACTCTCCATTTTACAGATGAGGGAACTGAGGCACAGAGGAGTTAGGTGACTTGCCCAAGGTCACACAGCAAACAAATGGCAGAGCTGGGTTTAGAACCCATGACCTTCTGACTCTCAGGTCTGTGCTCTATCCACTAGGTGGTTTTATATCAGACAGTCCAGTTTTCATCTGGCCAGTCCCTACATAGTTCCCGATATTAGGCAGAATCTCCTTACCTCCAATTTTAAAGAACTCAATCAGCTCACCCCCTCCCACCTTACCTTGCTGATTCCCTACTACAACCCAATCCACACAATTTGCTCCTCTAATGCTGATTTACTCACTGTATCTAGATTTCTTCTATCTTGCCACTGACCCCTTTCCCACGTAATAGTAATAATAATGATGCTATTTGTTAAGCGCTTACTATGTGCAAGCACTGTTCTAAGTGCTGGGGTAGATACAAGGTAATTAGGTTGTCCCACGTGTGGCTCACAGTCTTAATCCCCGTTTTACAGATGAGGTAACTGAGGCACAGAAAAGTTACGTGACTTACCCAAAGTCACAAAGCTGACAAGTAGCAGAGCTGGGATTAGAACACACGACCTCTGACTCCCAAGACTGTGATCTTTTGACTAAGCCACACTGCTTCTTCCCTCTGTCCTGAAACTCCCTTCACCCTAATATATGACAGATCACCATTTTCCCCATCTTCAAAGCCTTATTAAAATCACATTTCCTCCAAGAAGCCTTCCTCAATTAAGCTCTATTAGTATTATTGTATTTAAGTGCTTATTATGTGTCAAGCACCATTCTCAGCACTGGGGTAGGTAAAAGTTAATCACGTTGGACACAGTCCCTGTCCCAAATGGGGCTCACAGACTAAATAGTCAAAGCCTATGTTGTTTTTCCCCTATTCCCTCTCCTTTTGGCATAGCCTATGCACGTGGATCTGTAGGTATCCTTTAAACACTTGATATTAACCCCACCCTCAGCCCCACTGCATTTATGTACATACCCACAATTTATTTTTATGTCCATCTCCCCTTCTAGACCATAAGCTCCTGGTGGGCAGGTAATTTGTCTACCAACTCTGTTGCACTGTACTCTCCCAAGTGCTTAGTATAGTGCTCAGCACACAGTCAGTGCTCAATAAATACCACTTGTGGATCGATGTAGAATCGGAACTTTTACAATCTAGTTTTTCAATTTTAGTGCTGAGTTTCACTCTGCCGTGATCCCCAGCACTGAATTCTGTGGCTGGGATGATGCGCTAGACTTGAAAGGGGAAAGCAAAATCTCTGAAAAAAGCAGGATGAGGGGTTCAGGAGTCCCCCCCTGGAGAAATGTTCTAGGATTACATGAAATCCATATTCTTCCAGGAAATGGGGCTCATGACAACACTGCATTACACTGCCTGATTGGTGAAACACACAGGTAGGGACTGTCTTTGTATGTTGCCGACTTGTACTTCCCAAGCGCTTAGTACAGTGCTCTGCACACAGTAAGTGCTCAATAAATACGATCGAATGTGATTCATCAGTTGTATTTATTGAGTGCTTACTAAGTGCAGAGCACTTTACTAATCGCTTGGGAGAGTGCAATCCAACAATAAATGGACACATTCCCTGCCCACAGTGAGCTTAATTTTCGTAGTCCAGTTCTAGGAGGGCAGCCAGAAGCCACCCTAATTACACTATAATGAGAAGCAGCATGGCACAGTGGAAAGAGCATGGACTTGGTAGCCAGAGGTCATGGGTTCAAATCCTGACTCTGCCACTTGTCAGCTGTGTGACTTTGGGCAAGTCACTTAACTTCACTGTGCCTCAGTAACCTCATCTGTAAAATGGGGATTAGGACTGTGAGCCCCCCCCCTTGGGGCAACCTGATCACCTTGTATCCTCCCCAGTGCTTAGAACAGTGCTTTGCACATAGTAAGCACTTAACAAATGCCATAATTATTATTGTATACAGTAAGCCCTAAATTAGAGAAGTTAACATTCTTTCTTATGAGAAGGGTTTTGGAGACGCCAACCTTCGGCCATCAGGACTCAGACTTCCCTGAACGACAAGTAAACTCCTTCCCCACTCCCCCCATACATGTGTTAGGTCATTAATTAGTCCAAACCCAGTGGAACTGATTCTAATTCTCCTATTCTGGAACATCACCTAAGCCCAGGTCATGGGTTCAAATCCTGGCTCTGCCTCTTGTCAGCTGTGTGACCTCGGGCAAGTCACTTAACTTCACTGTGCCTCAGTAACCTCATCTGTAAAATGGGGATTAGGACTATGAGCCCCCCCCTTGGGGCAACCTGATCACCTTGTATCCTCCCCAGTGCTTAGAACAGTGCTTTGCACATAGTAAGCACTTAACAAATGCCATAATTATTATTATATACAGTAAGCCCTAAATTAGAGAAGTTAACATTCTTTCTTATGAGAAGGGTTTTGGAGATGCCAACCTTCGGCCATCAGGACTCAGACTTCCCTGATCGACAAGTAAACTCCTTCCCCACTCCCCCATACATGTTTTAGGTCATTAATTAGTCCAAACCCAGTGGAACTGATTCTAATTCTCCTATTCTGGAACACCACCTAAGCCCAGTAGCAACAGAATCTAAAGCAATGCATCTGTGACCCTGAGGGATCCAAGTATTAGCATTGTTAATGAGGATTTAGATGCAATGGGCCTGCCCTTCCAGCCTGGGATCCCTGGGGTGGGAGAAGAAAAGTAGGGGAGAATGAAAAAGCAAAATGGAGGAGAGGGGACATTCTAGAGCAACTCTCCAGAAAGGCACTTTCTATTACTGCTGAGGAGTGGAGTGGTAGCAAGAAGCCTGGAAAAGAGAAGAGAAAAGCTCAAGGAAAAGAAGGAGAAATGGATATAAATAGAGGTAAGAGAGGTGATTACGGCAGAAGTGGGACAGGGACTCTGTCTGACCTGATTAACTTTTACCTACCCCAGCGCATAGAACAGTGCTTGACTCATAATGAGCGCTTAACAAATATAATAATAATAACATTGAAAACACGTAATAATGTACAAACACAGAATTTAACTATTATTATTAGTAACAATAGATTATTATAATCTTGAATCTTTCCCAGTTCTTAGTATAATCCATGGCACATAGTAAGTGCTTAAAAACCACAATTATTATCACTACTAATAGATACAGAGTGAGGGAGCAGAGTGGGGTCCATCCAGTGATTTTTCTGCAGCAATGAAGTTTTTTCGTTATTGTTGGGGTTTTTTGCTTGTAGTGAGCAGGGAATGGAGTAGATACAAAGTAATCAAGTTGGACAAAACCATTCAGTCCATGTTTCCCCACTCCTCAAGAACCTCCAGTGATTGCCCATCCACTCCTGCGTCAAACAGAAACTTTTTACCATCAGCCCTATAGCACTCAATGACCTTGCCCTCTCCTATCTTGACTTGCTGATTTCTTACTACAACCCAGCCCACACACTTGACTCTTCTAATGCCAACTTACTCACTTTATCTCGTTCTCATCTATCTCACCACTGACCCCTTCCCCACGTCCGGCCTCTGACCTGGAATGCTCTCTCTCCATATCCAACAGATGACCACTCTCCCCTCCTTCAAGGCTTCATTGAAAGCACATTTTCTCCAAGAGGTCTTTCCTGACCAGGCCCTCATTTCCTCTTTTTTAAAAAGTGGTATTTGTTAAGCACTTATTACGTGCCAGGCCTGTACTAAGTGTTGGGGTGGATATAAGCTAATAAGGTTGGACACAATCCCTGTACCACATGGGATTCACAGTCTTAATCCCATTTTACAAATGAGGTAAGTGAAACACGGTTAAGTAACTTACCCAAGGTCACATAACAGGACTAGAATCCAGGTCCTTCTAACTTCCAGGCCTGTGCTTTACCCACTAGGCCACACTGCTCCCTCTGCTTCCTTAGGAATCTTCAGGCAACTGCCTGAAACAATACCTTCATTCCCTGACAGAGCCAAGAACAGACGTTTCCAAAAAGATGGAGAAATGGGGACACGATCGAACAGGTTCATTTGCTCTGAATTTCCCACTAAATAAAGTCACGCTGTCCCATGGACATTTTGCTGCCATGGTCAACTGTCCAAGTCCAAACTGCTCTGAGGGGCACCATTTTGGGGTTCACTCAAATCTACTGTTCTTGGAAGATAAATAATCCTCCAAAACTTGCATTCAGATTGCCATCAAATATGAATACTCTCTTAAAAATAAGAATTATGAGGTACTTAAAATGGAACAAGTTATGTCAGCACTGGTGATAAGACAATTTACTACTCTCTACAAAGAGGAGACTTTAATGACTTAGTGGGAGCTGGCTCTGCTGGCTGTAAATCATGAGCCATTCTATCACTGGTGAAAATAAATCCTCTTGTCAGTCACCGTGTTTTCTTCATGATAGGCAGGCAGCCATAGAGCAGAGTCAGGAATTAGATGTTTATTACATGAAAAGCTCTCTTTCCCAGCCCCCAGCCAGCTGGGTGGCATACAGGAAAGGAGGATTTTCTAACCATAATTGGAAACCACACTGGAAGGACAAGATGTTCACATAAAATGGAAAACTGTTTATTCTGTCTGGAAGCAGGAAGACCCTTTTTTGAGGCCTTAGCAAAGATCAATTAAGGGGACATTGCCCATTTCTACTGTCCTGACCTCCCAAAACACAGGGGAAGTCTCTAGGGTTCTCGTTGAGTGGGAAGGAGTTTTTTTTATGCCCTGTTATGCCCTAAGGCAAGTGTCTCTGTGGTGGAATGAATGTTTAAGTGAGAATTTCCCTTTCCTGTCCATTCAGGAGAGCCTCCAATACCAGGAAACCCAAGGTATAATAAAAATCAAGGTAGAGTTTCCACAAACAACAATTTCTCTTTTTCATATAGAAAGTGAAAAACAGTCCGCTGGGTGGATACTTAATCAATCAATCAATAGTGTTTGTTGACCACCTGCAACCAATCAATTGTATTTATTGAGCATTTACTAGGTACACAGCATTGTATTAAGTGTTTGGGCAAGTACAATTGTAATAGAGTTGGTAGATGAATTCCCCGCTTATATCAAGCTTACAGTCTAGAAGGGGAGGCAGACATTAATATAGATAAACAAATTACGGATATGTACAAAACTGCTACGGGGCTGAGGGAGCAGTGAATAAAGGGAGCAAATCCAAGTGCAAGGGTGAGGCAGAAGGGAAGGGAGAAGAGGAAATGAGGGCTTAGCGAAGAAAGGCCTCTTGGAAATGTGCTTTCAAGGCAGGGAGAGTGACTTTCTGTCAGATATGAGGAGGGAGGGCACTCCAGGCCAGAGGCAGGATATGGGTGAGATGCCCACAGAGTGATAGATGAGATTGAGGTACAATGAGTAGGTTGGCATTAGAGGAGCAAATTGGGTGAGCTGGGTTGCAGTAGGAAAGCAGCGAGGTAAGGAAGGAGGGGGTAAGGTGATTGAGTGCTTTGAAGCTGATGGTAAGGAAATTCAGTTTGTTGCAGAAGTGGGTGGGCAACCACTGGAGGTTCTTGAAGAGAGGGGAAACATGGACTGAATGTTTTTTGAAGAAAAATGATCTGGACAGCCGAATGAAGTATAGACTGGGGTGGGGAGAGGCAGTTGGCAAAAAGGTCAGCAAAGAGGCTGGTACAGCAATCAAGCTAGGATAGGATAAGTGCTTAGATTAAAGTGGCAGCAGTTTGAATGGAGAAGAAAAGGCAGATTTTAGCTATGTGGTGAAGGCTTACCCCAGAGGATTTAGAGACAGACTATGCGGGTTGAATGGAAGAGATCAGTCAAGGATAACTCCAAGGTTATGGACTTGAGAGACAGGAAGGATGGGGGTACTGTCTATAGTGACAAAACACTGTCACAGTGTGCAGTGCAATGTACTATGTGCTTGGAAGAATACAATATCCCTAATCTTATGTGCCTATCTGTAATTTATTTATTTATATTAATATCTGTCTCCCCGCTTTAGACTGTAAGCTCACTGTGGGCAGGGAATGTGTCTGTTTATTGTTGGATTGTACTCTTCCAAGCACTTAGTACAGTGCTTTGCACACAGTAAGCACTCAATAAATTTGATTGAATGAATGAATATATGAAAGACAATCTCTGCCTTTACAAAATTTTCAATCTAATGGAGGAGATAGACTCAAAATTATTTGCTGCTAGGAAAAGGAAAATAGAAGGATGGATAGGTAAATAAATAAGTGCTTAAATAGTAGAATGCATAAATTGATTAAATTATTCATCTGTTCTATGGATGACAGGGAGTGCATAATTACTAAGGTAGTAGTTAGGAGGATATGACCTGGGGAGAAGAAAATTTATTGGGGAAAACCTTGATCCATCAGTGGTATTTACAGGAGCTCTTACATGTGCAGAACACTGGACTAAGCATTTGGGAAAGTACAATGCAACAGAGTTCATAAATGTGATCCTTGCCCACTAGGAGATTACAGCCTACAGGGAGAAACAGACATTAAAACATGACAGGTAGGGAAAACAGTAGAGAAAAAATATTTCTATAAATATTGTGGAGCTTGGGTGAGTAGCAAAGTACTTAAGGGGTACACAGCAAAGTGCATAGTCTATGCAGAGGGAAGGATAGATAGGGGAAATAAAGGGCTTACTCTAGGAAGGACACTTGGAGGAGGAGATATGATTAAGCTTGTCCTCTAGACTGTAAACTTGTTGCAGGCAGGGAATGTGTCTGTCTGTTATATTGCTATATTGTACTCTCCCAAGCACTTAGTACAGTGATATGCACACAGTAATAACAATAATAATAATGATGGCATTTATTAAGCACTTACTACATGCCTGGCACTGTTCTAAGCGCTGGGGAGGATACATGGTGATCAGGTTGTCCCACGTGGGGCTCACAGTCTTAATCCCCATTTTACAGACAAGGTAACTGAGGCACAGAGAAATTAAGTGACTTGCCCAAAGTCACACAGCTGACAAGTGGTGGAGCCGGGATTTGAACCCATGATTTCTGACTCCAGAGCCCGGGATCTTTCCATTGAGCCACGCTGCTTCTCTACACACAATCAATAAATTAAAGGTGGGGAAAGTGGTGGACTGTTGGGTATGAAGAAGAAGGAGTTCCAGGCCTGAGGGAGAATGTGGGCAAGGGGTCGATGGTGGAATGGATGAGACCGAAGTACAGAGAGCACTTTGATGTTAGAGGAGCAGAGTGCAGTTTGGGTTGTAGTAGGAGATCAGAGAGGTTAGGTAACAGGGGGCAAGATGATTGAGTGCTTTAAAGCTGATTCATTCAAGCTCATTTATTGAGTGCTTACTGTGTGCAGAGCATTGTACTAAGCACTTGGGAAAGTACAATACAACAATAAAACTGACACATTCCCTGCCTGCAATGAATTTACAGTTTGGAATGGGGGGAGGCAGACATCAGTACAAATAAATAAATGACAGATATGTACATAATGTGGTGGGGCTGGGAAAGGGGAAGAACAAAGGGAGCAAGTCAGGGGGACACAGAAGGGAATGGGAGAAGAGGAAAGGTGGGGGATTAGACTGGGAAGGACTCTTGGAAGAGATGTGCCTGCAATAAGGCTTTGAAGATGGAGTCGGGGGAGAGTTATTGCCTGCCGGATATGAGGAAGAAGGGTGATCCAGGCCAGAGGGAGGAAGTGGGCCAGGAGTCGGAGGCACAGGAGTTGGTAAAGAGTTTCTGTTTGATGTGGAGGTGGATGAGAAATCATTGGAAGTTTCTGAGGAGTGGGGAGATTTGGACTGAATGTGTTTTTAGAAAAACAATCCAGGCAGCAGAGTGAAGTATGGACCAGAGAGGGGAGAGAATGGAGGCAGGGTGGTCAGCGAGGAGGCTGATGCAATAGTCAAGGTGGGAAATGATAAGTGCTTGGATCAGCAAGGTAGTAGTTTGGATGGGGAGGAGAAGGTGGATTCTAGAGATGCTGTATAGCTCTTCACACAATTAGTTGAGATGCTATCAAAGGCCCAAATCTGCTTCTTCCTCTGATGGTTAAACCAGGGGTAGAAGCAAACTGGAACAGGCTGGAACTCGGTTCTGGTAAAAGATAAAGCCCTGGAATGGCCCTTTCAGGCAGCAGGGGATATGTCCCACCCCATATGGAGCCAGAGAGGGGCTGCAGCATCCAGCCTCACCCCAGGCCCTGTGGTTCCCCCGTAGCCAGCAACTGCAGCCCCGCCACTCCCACTGGGACTCTGTCCCAAGGCCCTGGGCTACCCAGAACTGGCGTTTAAATAATAATAATAGTAATAGTAATAGTAATGGTATTTGTTAAGTGTTTACTATGTGCCAGGCTCTGTACTAAGTGCTGGGTGGATACAAGGAAATCGAGTTGGACACAGTCCCTGTCCCATGTGGGGCTCACAGTCTCAAAGCTCACTTTACAGATCAGGTAACTGAGGCCCAGAGAAGTGAAGTGACTTACCCAAGGTCACACAGCAGACAAGTGGCGGAGCCAGGATTAGAACCCAATACCTTCTAATTCCCAGGTCAGTGCTCTGTCCACTACACCATGTTTAGCTCACGTGGTGTCACATGCTTCTTCTTCAGGGGATGGTCACCCATCACTCCTTGCCCTCTGCTGGAACCAGACCTTCCCCCAGTGGCAGGCTTTTTAAAAAGATATTTGTTAAGTGCTTATCATGTGTCAAACACTGTTCCAAGCACTGGGGTAGATACAAGTTAATTAGGTTGGACACCATCCCCATCTCAAATTGGGTTCACAGTCTAAGTAGGAGGGAGAACAAGAAAACTGGGGCACAGAGAAATGAAGTGACTCACCCAAGGTCACGCAGCAAACAATTGGCAGAGCTGGCATTAGAAAGCAGGTCCTCTGACTTGCAGGCCTGTGCTCTTTCCACTAAGCCAAGCTGCTTCTTTAATTGCCGACATACTTCCCAAGCACTTGGTACAGTGCTCTGCATACAGTGAGTGCTCAATAAATACAACTGAGTGAATGAAATGCTGACCCCAGTCTAGCTTTCCACCCTTCCCACCACCAGCGAGACCTTCCAGGTAGAAAACATTTTTTCTTTCCTTTCACCTGGGTAAAATCCAGGGATGGAACCACATTCTATCTCCCAATCCAGGGCCCTTCCCCTAGACTTTGCAGTCAGTGGGTTTTCCTGTCTTCAGTGGAGATGAGGACATAGCATAGCTATCTGTGGCTAGAGTGAACACACCAGAAGCAACCTCCATTTGGCATACACCAAGGATTTCTAGCTGCTGTGCCCTGCAGCACAGAGTTGTGGGGGGAGGGGGAAAAAGGGGAGAGGGGAAGGAAGGTTGGGGGGAGAGGAGGAGAGGGAAAGAGAGGAAGGGAGGGAGGGAAGGAGGAAGGAAGAGAGAAAGAGAGAGAGAAAATGGGAGGGAATCATGGGAATGATGCAGTATAGGTCATCATCGCTCTAATCAACTCAGAAATTCAACCCAGCTGACAAAGAGGAATAAAGAAAAACATTCTCAACAGCATCCTTTTCTAACACACCATGCAGGTAAACGGTAGAGTGGAAAAGAGCATTCTCCACAAAAGGAGAATAATATTGGAGGTTTTGAAAAAGGGGAAATTTAAAACTGTAGTATCATCTTTTGCTTTTATATCATTACAAACTTCCATCATGGGCCCGGTGAACACACTGACTACAAACCAAGCAAGGAGAAGATAAATAGTTGAGCTCCTTTAATACGCAGCTTAAAAATAGAAACATTTTAGGCCAAATGCTGTTGAAATATAAGAAATTTCTGCTGCTTACATTTCTTTCTAAGATGACACACTCAGTCACCAGAATCTCCTCGCTCTGTCGGATAAGGGAAGTCAGGCTTCAATTCAAGCCACCCAGTGAGAATGAGCACTAAACTCTTGACCCATTATTAATGGTTCCTTTGGAGTAGTTATGCTCTATCACAGAGCTGGATATCTGCGCCCCTTCCAAGCCAAGTGTTAACAACCCATCAAGTCCTTCAAGTCCCATCAACTGCATGAGCACTTGGCATCACTCTGTATTTTCATTGCTCACCTATTTTTTGACCTGAATAAGATGCAATTTCTCATTTTAAATGATGTGAGGTTGGTACCCCTGCAAACATACCCTTCTTGTGGGGACATGCCCATTTAGACAGTGAGAGGTATCAGCAACACCCAGAAAGGAAGAGAAATAGAGGGATTATAAAAACTAGGGAAAATATGTAATGACAATAAAATGTCATGAATTCCTGCAAAGATGATGATTTTCAAAATGGCCTTGAGGAATTAATCGAAGTGTCTGTACCTCTGGTCGTGAAATATATTTTCTCCACATGAAATACTAACACTGATGTCTACAATTACTAACTGAGCAGACCAATTACGAACAATAATTGTCATCATTCTGAAATGCTGTTGGCCGCTACTGCCGCCAGGTCCTACGGCATTCACTGCCTCCTACGGCAGGAAGCCCAACCTTGCCCAGAATACGCTTTGACAGCAGAATCATCGGAAAAGAGCACTATTTTCTTTTGTGTGTGTGTGTGTGTGTGTCTATTTGAGCAGAACAGGTGGTCAGGTTGGATTGTGTTGTTGCGTGAGAGTGTGGATGGCTCAATGCAAGCCATCACTACTACTAGGTACACAACAAATGATGGGTCCTTTGGAGGTAGGGCAGACCTTTCGCCCTTTAACCATTGGTGACTGAACAATATGCACCTGAACGACAAGGAGCCAGAAAAGATGTGCAGGTTCACTTTCATGCACTGTGTGCATAAGTGTAAGAGATGCTCTCAAAGACATGCGCACTCAGCAATGCAGTTTTCCCCTCAGCAGCAGCAGCATCATCAAACCAAAGGACCAAAGAAGTAGTGAAGCCTAGTGGAAAGAACACGGGCCTGGGAATCAGAGGACTCGGGTTCCAATCCTAGCTTTGCCACTTGTCTTCTGTGTGACCTTGGGCAAGTCACTTAGCTTCTGGATTCCTCAGTTACCCCATTTTAAATATGGGGATTAAGACTGTGAGCCCCTGGGGGACATGGACTATGTCCAAACTGATTAGCTTCTGTCTACCCTAGTGCTTTGTACAGTGCCTGGCACATAGCAAGCACTTATACAAATATCTTTTACAGAAACAAAGAAAAAACAGAGAAAACATACTTTTCTCACATTTTGTATTCCACAGCCATTCCGCTGCTGTTTCTACAGCCACTTTAGCAATGGTAAACATTGTCCAAGGGGTGTTCTGGGAAGACACAACCTGAGGGAAGGATTGCCCTGAACATACGAAGCAATTAAAAGTAGTCACTTTCCTAGGAATGCAACAGTAGGAGCCCTGACAAAACCTCAGGCTGTTTACACAAGGCAGGTGCAAAGACAGAATGCCAGGTGAATAAGTCCTGCTTGCCCTCTGAAACCCTTAACCTGGAGGAGAAAATTTGCAGTTGTTCTTAATGCCTTGGGAATGCACTGGTCTAAGTCACTGCCCCTTACAGTGCCACCCTTAGAAAGTCACCAGGTGGAATCTCATTCTAAAGATCAGCCAAGACTACATTTAACAATAATAATAGTGGCATTTGTTAAGTGCTTACTATGTGCCAGGCTCTGTAGTGAGCGCTGGGGTGGATACAAGCAAATCGAGTTTGACACAGTCCCTGTCCCATGTAGGGCTCGCAGTCTCAATCTCCATTTTACAGATGAGGTAACTGAGGCACAGAGAAGTGATGTGACTTGCCCAAGGTCACAGAGCAGACAAGTGGCGGAGCCAGGATTAGAGCCCTAACAGAGCTGTGGCAGGCATGACACCTGATTTTTAAAAGTAGAACTTGCTAAGCACCATTAAAAAAAATGATACCGAGAAGGCCACTAGACCACACTGAGTAGTAATAATAATACTAATGGGATTTGTTAAGTGTTTACAATGTGCCAGGCACTGTACTAAGTGCTGGGGTGGATACAAGCAAATAGAGTTGGAAACAGTCCCAATAATAATAATAATAATAATAATAATAATAATAATAATAATGGCATTTATTAAGCACTTACTATGTGCAGAGCACTGTTCTAAGTGCTGGGGAGGTTACAAGGTGATCAGGTTGTCCCATGTGGGGCTCACAGTCTTAATCCCCATTTTACAGATGAGGTAACTGAGGCCCAGAGAAGTGAAGTGACTTGCCCAAGGTCTCACAGCAGACAAGTAGTTTAGCAGGGATTAGAACCCATGACCTTCTGACTCCCAGGCCTGTGGCCTATCCACTGCAGCATGCTGCTTCTCCAAGTAGTGTGGCCTAATGAAAAGAGCACAAATGTGGGAGACAGGGGGTTATAATTTAATTCCAGTTTATGATGTGACCTTGGGTAAGTCACTTCACTTCTCTTGGCCTCAGTACCCTTATCTGCAAAATGGAATTCAATACCTGTTCTCCCTCCTACTAGGCTCTGAGCCTCATGTGGGACCTGATGATTTTGTGTCTACCTCAGCGCTTAGAACAGTGATTGGCACATAGTAAGTGCTTAACAAAACTAGTTAAGTGCTTACTATGTGTCAGACACTGTTCTAAGCACTGGAGTAGATACAATATAATCAGGTTGGATACAGTCCCTGTTCCACATGGGGCTCACAGTCTAAGTCAGAGGAAGGAAGATTTAATCCCTATTTTAGAGATGAGGTACACAGAAGTTAAATGACTTGCACTTGTCACTGAAAAACTAAAGCACAATTCTAGCAGTGAAAGAAAAGGCAACCTGCCTGCCTTGAGGTTCACATTATTGGATTTCGCTTGAATTTTTGACTTTTCTATGATTTTCTAACTGCATAATTTGGATTCTTAAATTGTTCTGCTCAGCCTTGACCTCCTGTGTCCACCTGCCCCGCAAATCGAGAAACAACGTGGACTAGTGGCTTGGGAGTCAGAAGGACCTGGGCTCTAACCCCAGCTCTGCCAGTTGTCTGCTGTGTGACCTTGGACAAGGCACTAAACTTCTATGTGCTTCAGTTATTGCACCTGCAAAATGGGGATTAAGACTGTTAACCCCATGAGGGGCAGGTACTGTGTCCAACCTGATTAACTTGAGTCTACCCCAGAATTTAGAACAGTGCCTGGCACATAGTAAATCTGGCACAAAGACCACAAACAAAGTAAACACACAACAAATCGTGCCCTCTGGACTAGGATTTTTTCACACTTAGCCCAAATTTGGAATTAATTTTAAAATCCCTAACATGAAGATGGTTCCTACAGTAATCCCAGCAGCGCGGTCCAACATCTAGGAAGTAGCATGGCCTAGTGGATAGAGCATGGGCTTGGGAGTCAGAAGGTCCTGGGTTCTAATTCTAGCTTCACCACTTGTCTGCTGGGTGATCTTGGGAAAGTCACTTCACTTCTCTGGGGCCTCAGTTCCCTCATCTGTAAAATGGGGACTGACTGTGAGTCCAGTGTAGGACAGGGACTGTATCCAACCCAATTTGCTTGTATTTCCCCACTTTCCCCCACCACACAGTGCTTAATATAATGCCTGGCACATAGAAAATGCTCAACTGTTACCACAATAATAATAATAATTATTATGTATAAAAATAATATAATGTTGGTATTTGTTAAATGCTTACTATGTGCCAAGCACTGTTCTAAGCGCTGGGGGAGATACAAGGTAATCAGGTTGTCCCAGGTGGGGCTCAGAGTCTTCATCCCCATTTGACAGATGAGGTAACTGAGGCACAGAAAAGTTAAGTGACTTGCCCAAGGTCACACAGCTGAGAAGTGGCAGTCGGGATTAGAATCCATGACCTCTGACTCCCAAGCCCATGCTCTTTCCACTAAGCTATACTGCTTCTCTAATTAATTATATAAGATTACTAAGATTAATTACTAAGATAATTATTATCTGCTGGGCTGCAAGCATGGCTGCACTGTTGTTTTTTGGTTTCCTTTTGTTCTGCTGGCTGCACGGTGGTTTCTTTCCTCTTTCTGGCAAGCCTTTATGCACCTGTAGGAAATACAGCATGAAAAGTCGTATACTTTCAGCATGAAAGGTAGTATTCTTCCTCCTCACCTAGAGAGATTGCTGCTGAGACATAAGGGAATCCATCGGACCGTACTTAGTAGGCACAGCCACGAGCGTTTAACTGCACAAACTTAATGTCCATTGACGCGGTAAGGTGGTCCATCAGGAAGAGAGTGAAAACTAAATTTGATGTAGCAAGTTCTGTGACTTATAAGGTTTAAAAATCAATTTTGGTTTGCATGATGACCAGAATAAGCAACTTTAAGCTGTATCTCTTTCATTTTAAAATTGACCTGAGTTAGCTTGTAGCTCTATTATTCCTTGGATGATACTATCTGGTGCATAATAGATTATTAGAGGGTCCCTGACCCATGATGGATCGCACCAATATTTCATCAGAGCTACTTGTTGCTCTGCTGATGTATTACACTAACACATCAGCAGGATGCTGTTGTTTTATTGATGTTCAGGCAACCTACATTGTTGGAGTGAGTCCCATTTATAATGTATTGCACAAACAAGGGGCCTGCTTGGAAATAAAGATTCTGGAGCAGATGCTATATTATGAAAGCACCAGCTAACATACAGCATATGTAAAACTGTTTCTTCTGTTGGGAAGGCCCAGGGAGCGGCTGGAAGGAGAAGGGGAAGGGTGTTTCTAGATGAAATGGTCTAATGTGTTCTGAATGAATGTTCTTTTAGACTGTGAGCCCTTTTAGACTGTGAGCCCACTGTTGGGTAGGGACTGTCTCTATATGTTGCCAATTTGTACTTCCCAAGCGCTTAGTACAGTGCTCTGCACATAGTAAGTGCTCAATAAATACGATTGATGATGATGAATGTTCCTTGTGGGCACGGAACGTGTCTACTTATGTCATTCTAGTGTACCCTTCTAATCAATCATTCAGTGGTATTTACTGAGTTTCTACTATGCACAGAGCACTGTGTTAAGTACTTGGGAGACTACAGCACAACAGAAGTAATGGAAACGTTCCCTGGCTAGAATGAGCTTACAGTCCCAAGAGCTTTAGTACAGTACTCTGTACACAATTAGTGCTCAGTAAATTCCTCCGATGATGATGATGGAGTCCTTACTGTGTGCAGAGCACCGTACTGTGCAGAGTGCTTGGGAGAGTAGAGTATAACAGAGTTGATGGACGTGCTCCCTGCACCACAAGGCGCTTAAAGTCTGGAGGGAGTAATTTCAGAGTAATGCACCCATCGGACCCTTAAGAACCATCCTGTCTTTCTCTATCAATCTTTCACAGTTCTCTTTGAAATTTACAAACAATAATGGTCACAACTCCTTTGATGGGGTCTGATTTGTCCCTATTTTATAAGTAGTTGAAGGGACAGAAACACATCTCAGGTTCCAGTGGGGGAGTCATCAATCATCATCCTCATCAATGGTATTTATTGAGCACTTACTATGTGCAGAGCACTAAGTGCTTGGGAGAGCACAATACAACAGAGTTGGTAGACACATTCACTTCACACAATGAGGTAGTACAGAAGCAACATGGTTTAGTGGATAGAGCGCGGGCTTGGGAGTCAGAAGGTCGTAGGTTCTAATCCTGGCTCTGCCATTTGTCTGCTGTGTGACCTTGGGCAAGTCACTTCACTGCTCTGTACCTCAGTTACCTCTTCTGTCGAATGGGGATTGAAACTGTGAACCCCATGTGGGACAGAGACTGTGTCCAACCCAATTTGCTGGTATCCATCCCAGCTCTTACTACAGAGCCTGGCACATAGTAAGCACTTCACAAATACCATAATTATTATTGTTATTATTGCTACCCCTTGACAAATACAATCCAGAGCGACACAGCTGTCATGGTTTAATCCTTTGCTTCAGGTTACAGCCATCCTCAGATGCATACAGCCTAGGAAGACAGCCATTATTATTTGATACCTTGAGCATCCAATAGATCTTGGCAAGACACCAAAACAGATAAAAAAGTTATGGCCTCCCCATCACCAGCTATGCTTGAAGGGCTAAGAACTCTTGCATCAGTTTTACAGAAAGCAGATGGATTTATAAAAATTGATTGAAAAGGACCCTGATGGGGAGAGTTCAAAGGTGTGGAGAGTTGTTGAGAAAGAAATAGGCGGTGCAAGTTGCTTTAGGAAGACAAGAAAAAGTCTGTTATTCAATTTAAACAGAACAAATTCTTCACTAAAGTTAAAAAGCTATTTTCTCAGCCGGCAGAACAAGTTTCTACTTTTGTAGCCTCCCGCAAAAAAATCATAATCATATAACTCCTCATTTAATTAATATAATGTTGTTATGCTCTGAATTACTTTAAAAATAATTAAACAACAGCTTCTGTGATGCTTAATATTACAGCATATAGCACATAGAGGAATTTCACATTTTTCCCAGAGGTTTTGGAATGGATCCACATTTATAATATGCAAATCTATGGGACAACATATCCCACAAAAGAGCCGTCCATTACAGCTACATTTTCAAGGAACATAAACCTGCTGAAGTGTGAGGTGAAGCACAGGGGTAGAGAAACAGGAGCGGAGAAGTTGGAGTTTGGGGCACGGAGGATCAGGAAAGCCTCTAGGAACAAAGGAGGTGAATAAACAATCAAAGTGTTTGATTGTTTTGTTTGAAGGGGATGATTGCGGGAAGGGACTTGGCATAACGTTTACTTACTTAAAGAGCCTTGTCATCATGCTGGGACTCACAAATTATGTGGAAGTACCTGGGAAACCCTCCCCCCATGATACAACCACTTTTTTGAGAAGTACATCAATCAATCAATCAATAATCATATTTATTGAGCTCTTAGTGTGTGCAGAGCACTGATCTAAGTGCTTGGGGGAGTACAATATAACAGAGTTGGTAGATAAAATCCCTTCCCGCTATGAGTTTACAGTCTAGAGGGGAAGACAGACATTAATATAAATAAATAAAATTACCTATATGTACATAAGTGCCTTGGGGCTGGAAGGGGGGATGAATAAAGGGAGCAAGTCAAGGCGTGGCAGAAGGAAGTGGGAGAAGAGGAAATGAGGGCTCAGTCAGGGAAGGCCTCTTGGAGGAGATGAGCCTTCAATAAGGCTTTGAAGGTGGGGAGAGTAATTGTCTGTTGGTTATAAAGAGGGAAGGTGTTCCAAGCCAGAAGCAGGATGTGGGTGAGGTAGATGAGATCGAGGTACAGTGATTAGGTTAGCAAAGTTAGAGAAGTTAGAGAAGCAAAGTGTGTGGGCTGGGTTATAGTAGCAGAGCAGTGAGGTAAGATAGAAAGGAAAATCTGTATAATGGGGTATGCCTCTTCTAGGATCTTTTGAGGCAAATGCATTTCTTGGAGTTTACAGCAGCACCTGGGAGGCAGAACAAACTAATTCTGAGGGCACCTGTTTCTCTCAGTGCTCAGACCATTCTCAGGCATCACTTCGGAAGTCCAGACAAAATCTCTGGATCTCTCCTCCTGCTACCAACAGAACTCCCAAAGGCCCCCTTTATACTTACTGGGCCCTCAGTTTAATAATCATAGTACTTGTTAAGTGCTTACTATTTGCCAAGCACTGTTAGCGCTGGGGTAGAAACAAGTTAGTAAGATTGGGTATAGCCCCTGTCCCACATGGGGCTCACATTCATAATCCCCAATTCCCAGATGAGGTAACTGAGGTCCAGAGAAGTGGTGACTTGCCCAAGGTCACACGGCAGACATGAGGTGGAGCTGGGATTAGAACCCTGGTCCTTCTGACTCCCAATCCCATGCTCTATCCACTAAACCATGGTGCTTCTCACAATACCCAAGGATGTCCAAGGATCAGGGTTTTAGATTTACCATACAGATCAGATTTTTCCCAAACTGACCTTCCCCTGACCAAATTCCAGTCCCGATGCACCCATTCTGGCCCCACCTCTATCCCGGCTAAGCACAGTTTGGGGAGACCAGGACCTAAATCTGACCTGGGTGTAATTAGAATGGGAAGGGGATGCCAGGATCACACTTCTGGCTGATGCTACACACAGGTATTGTGTGTTCAAGCAAACAAATAGATTTTCCTAGCCAAGTCCCACTCCCCCTGCCTCCTCAGCCTGAACCTAGCCTTAAACACAGAGAAAACCAAGGGGCACGACTTAAGTTTGAGAGGACATGAAATAGTTTGACTGGACATGATCCCAGTCTGAGCCCTGTCCTAAATTTTGGACAACTTGGCCCAGCCAATGGCCCTGTCTGCCTGGGGTGTTGAAGATTGGGTCCGGTCCCTGAAGGCTTTTATTTGTTTATTTTTTGTATTTGTTAAGCATATACTATGTTCCAAGCACTGAATTAGTGCTGGGGTAAATACAAGCTTATCAGTTTGGACACAGTCCATGTCCCACATGGGTTTCACAATCTTAATCCCCATTTTTACAGAGGAGGTAACAGACACAGAGAAGTTAAGTAACTTGCCCAAGGTCACATAACAGACAAGTGGTGGGGCTGAGATTAGAACCCAGGTCCTTCTGACTTTCAGGCCCGTGTTCTATCCACAAGCCATGCTGCTTCTAGTATAACCTACAACTCCATTATCAGGTAGAGAAGCAGACACTAAAAAACAGGACAGTTCTCTCAAAAAAGGAACTCTAACCACTCTGGTTGTGGGAACGAATCCTTCTAGTTTGAATGAGAACTTCCCACCAAAGAACTCAGATGTAACAAGAATCACCATCCCAGTGCTGGAAAGAGTTTACCTCAGCTTCAGTTTACAAAGTCTTGCATAATACATAAGCGCAGGTATTTCCTGATAAACACCACCAAGTAAATATTCATATCCTTTACTATGCTGTCTTCAAAATATTTTTACTAGGTTAAGTGCAAAGTATTATTAGTGGGAATAATAATATAAATATTAAATTTATTCTTCTTGGAATAGAGCCAAACCCCAGTTCTTCTAGAAGAACAAATTGGCCATGTGGAAATGAAAGTGCATCATGACAGTTGCTTGGCTTTAATTCTGTTCTTAGAAACATTTCAAAGTGGAAGATGGAAGTAAACACTACTGAACTTAGTTCAACACAAGCCGAAGTGCTCAAGGCAAAGAGCATCCACTTCAAAAACAAACCAACAGGATAGCAAAGCAACTAAACTCAGACCAAATTGAAGTCATTTGGGGGCAAGTATTGGAATGCAAAAGAAGTGCCTATAGGGATGGCTTCAGTCTTATTTTAAACATTATGCAAACAAAACCAAGAATACCCTCCTCCACTGCTACAGTCTTTTTTTTTTTTCCCCAGTGCCAGGGTTCTTGCAGCAAAGGATACTAACTTGTATAGCGTTTAGCATGGATTACATCTGGTAGCCAAGAGGTGCCAACTCCAAGATATAAACAGAGAGGAAATAAATTCATGCAATGAAACTTGGGCTGCTAAATCTAATTGGATACTCAGGGCACCACACATGTGAAATACCTAATACCGAACAGTTTTAAGACAATCCATTTCATCAAAGCCTGTGAGGGAGAGAGCAAAAAAATACAGAAGAGGTTGGGGGTGGGAGATACCAGAGGGGAAAAGCAGAGCAAATTGGAGAGCTTAGTGAGGAATGGAGTGGGCCCTGGGGAACTGTGGAGACCCAGAATATCTTGGGACCAGAGTGGGAATCACCCCAGAAGCCGCTTTAACTACTTTGACAATGGGGCGGGCCTAGTGCTCAGATGGTAACTTAGGGAGCTACCATTCATTCATTCATTCATTCAATCGTATTTATTGAGCGCTTACTGTGTGCAGAGCACTGTACTAAGCACCTGGGAAGTACAAGTTGGCAACATACAGAGACAGTCCCTACCCAAATGGCGGGCTCACAGTCTAGAAGGGGGAGACAGACAACAAAACAAAACATATTTACAAAATAAAATAAATAGAATAGTAAATATGTACAAGTAAAATAAATAAATAGAGTAATAAATACGTACAAATATACATATATACAGGTGCAGAGGACAGGGGACACGGGGTAGGGGACATGGGGCAGGAAACATTGGGCAGAGGACAGGGAACACGGGACAGGGAACATGGGACAGGGGACACGGGGCAGGGAACACGGGGCAGAGGACACGGGGCAGAGGACACGGGGCAGGGAACATTGGGCAGGGGATACGGGTCAGGGGCTAGGGACATGGGACAGGAAACAGGGGACAAGGAGTTGGGGGCAGGGAGCTTACAGTCAAGAAGGAGACAAAGACATTAATGTAAATACAGAAGCCCCCCACCGCCACACCTCCACGTGATACAACTGGATATCTATGATATTTTGCCTTCAATTGCATTTACTGAGTGCAGTGTGGCTCAATGGAAAGAGCCCAGGCTTGAGAGCCAGAGGCCATGGCTTCAAATCCTGGCTCCGCCACTTGTCAACTGGGTGATCCTGGGCAAGTCACTTCACGGCACCTGTCAGAGGGGATGGCCAGGGGGTGGTAGCAGTTGTTGAAATTTTGAGGGTGCCCAGCTGCATCACCCCAAGTTGGAAGAGGTGTCTTAAGATCCTTGTGGGCAGGGAACGTGCCTACCAACTGTTATATTCCATCAATCAATCAATCAAAACTCCTCACCATTGGCTTTAAAGCACTTAATCACCTTGCTACCTCACCTCGCTACTCTCCTGCTACAACCCAACCCGCATATTTCATTTCTCTAATGCTAACCTTCTCACTGTACCTCAATCTCGTCTATCTCACCGCAGACCTCTCGCCCACATCCTACCTCTGGCCCTGATCGCCCTCCCTCCTCATATCTGACAGACAGTTGCTTTCCCCCACTTCAAAGCCTTATTGAAGGCACATCTCCTCCGAGAAGCCTTCCCTGACTAAGCCCACCTCTTCTCTTCTCCCATTCCCTTCTGCGCCACTCTTACTTGCTCCTTCATTCCCTCCAATCCCCACAGCACATATGTATATATTTGTATATATCTGTAATTTATTTATTTATGTTAATGAGTCTCCCCCTCTAGACTGTAAGCTCACTGTGGGCAGGAATGTGTCTGTTATACTGTACTCTCCCAAGTGCTTAGTACAGTGCTTGACACTCAGTAAGTGCTCATAAATTCAGTTGAATGAATGAATTAATCAATCATATTTATTAAGCGCTTACTGTGTACAGAGCACTGTACTAGGCACTTGGGAGAATACAATATAACAATATAACAGAGGTGGTAGACACATTCTCTGCCCACAATGAGCTTAAAATCTAGATGAGGAGCCAGACATTAATATAAACAAATTAAAGATACATACATAAGTGCTTTAGGGCTGAGGGAGTGGTGAATATAAAGAGCGATGCAGAAGGGAATGGGAGGAGAGGAAATAAGGGCTCGGTCAGGGAAAGCCTCCTGGAGGAGATGTCCTTCAATAAGGCTTTTAAGGGGGGAGAGTGATCATATCTCAGATATGAAGAGGGAGGGCATTCCAGGCCAGAGGCAGGATGCGAGTGAGAGGTCAGTGGTGTGATAGATGAGATTGAGGTACAGTGAGTAGAGGAGCGAAGGGTGCGGCCTGGGTGGTAGTAGGAGTGCAGTGAGGTAAGGTAGGAGAAGGCAAGGTATTTGGCTGCTTTAAAGCCAATGGTAAGGAATTTCTATTTGAGGCAGAGGTGGATGGGCAACCACTCTCCCAAGTGCTTAGTACAGTGCTTTGCACACAGTAAGCACTCAATAAATATGATGGTTTGATTGGGAGGATAGGGACCTGGGAAAGGCTTCTCCTGGCTGGTAGACCAAGGGCCCCTTTTCCTCAGCACTCCAAACTGTGAAATAGCTGTTCTATCTGGGCCCCCTGGGCCCCTGGCCCTCAGCCTTCCGCTCTCAGCAATCAACCCGAAAGGACCTTCGAGTCCCACAGTTTACGGCGCCACTTTGCTATGCTGGTTTCCTCAAACCTCCCCTCCCTGCCATCTCACTCTTTCTCTAGATCTGTGCATCTCTCTCATTGCTGTTGGGCACTTGCGGGGAAAGAATATGGCTCAATTAGAGTTGGGGAAGGGGAACCGTCTGAGCAATCATCAAGTCTTTTTTTTATGGTATTTGTTAAGTGCTTACTATGTGCCAGGCACTGTACTAAGCACTGGGGTAGATACAAGCTAATCAAGTCGGACACAGTCCCTGTCCCACATGGCGCTTACAGTCTTAATCCCCATTTTACAGATGCGGTAGCCAAGGTACAGAGAAGTTTAGCGATTTGCCCAGGATTGCACACAGCAGACAAGTGTCAGAGCCAGGATTAGAATCCAGGTCCTTCTGACTGCCAGGCCTGTGTTCCATCTGCTAGGCCACACTGCAGCACCACTAAAACCTTAACTTGTGAATTGCTGGGATAATCCGCACAATCTATGGAAGCATTTAAAAATCACAAGCAAAGATGCCTGTGGCCTTTTCAACTATTTCACACAACTGAATAAGGCCCTTGGGAAAATCCTAATGAAAACTACTTGATTTAAATATTGAAACCAGCAGAGTTGACTAGTCTCTCAGGGACTTGGACAGCCTCTTCTGACAGTTCTAAAAGCAGTCAGGACAAAAGACAAAAGGGATAGAAAAACCTACAGTGGAGAAGCTCTCTAAAAGGACCCCTGGGGCACTGAGCATATTTCACCCATTCTTGAGATTTTCCACTCTGAGGAGCAGATGATGACCCCAAAGAGACTCCACAGCCTCTCCTCTAGAAGAAGATGCTTAGGGGAAAAGGGACTGGCTAAATTCAAACGTGGACAATTTATGAAGAAAATGTGACCAGATAAAGATACAGTCTATGGAGCATTGGGTAATCCATAGTAAAGCAAGGGAATTGGGTTGGGAGGAAGAGTAGAGGGATAGCTATGTGCTTAGAAAGTAACGTGGCCTAGTGGAAAGAGCACAGGCCTGGGAGTTAGTGGACCTGGGTTCTAATCCTGGTACCACTGCTTGCCTGCTGGGTGACCTTAGGTAACTTCTTTGTGACTCAGTTCCCTCATCTGTAAGATGAGGATTTGTTACCTGTTCTCCCTCCTACATAAGCTGTGAGCCCCTTGTAGGACAGGGACAGTCATCTGATCTGATTATTTTGTATCTGCACCAGCACTTAGTACAGTTCTTGGCAAATAATGATAATTTGTTAAGTGCTTATTATCAATCAATCAGGAATATTTATTGAGCATGTATTGTGTGCAGAACAATGTACCAAGCAATTGGGAGACAATGTTGGTACACATATGTACATAAATTCTGTGAGACAGAGGGTGGGATGACTATCACCTATTCAAAGGGTATAGATTCAAGTGCAAAGGCAATGTAGAAGAGAAGAGAGTCAGGGAAAAGAGTGTTTAATCGGGGAAGGCCTCTTGGAGGAGATGTGACCTTACTATTTGCCAAGCAACTGAGGTAGAAACAAGATAATCAAGCTGGACACAGTCTCTCTCACACATAGTCTAAGTGGGAGGGAGAACAGGTATTGAATCCTCATTTTACAGATGAAGAAACTGAGGCACAGAGAAGTTGAGTGTCCTGAAGACAGGAGGAAATACGGAATTACAGAGAAGTACCGAGATCAGGGCTGCAGATGTAGATTTGGAAAATCATCCACATAATAGTAATAATGGTATTTGTTCAGCGCTTACTATGTGTCAAGCACTGTTCGAAGTGCTGGGGTAGATACAGGTAATGAGGTTGCCCCACATAAGGCTCATAGTCTTAATCCCCATTTTACCAATGGGGTAACTGAGACACAGAGAAGTTAAGTGACTTGTTTAAAATCACTCAGCTGATAAGTGGCGGAGCCGGGATTAGAACCCACGACCTCCGACTCTGAAGCCCATGCTCCTTCCACTGAGCCACTCTGCTTCTCTGAGATGCTGCTTCTTGGAGATGATAGTTTGAGCCGTGGGAGTGAACGAGTTTTCCATGGGAGTGGGTGTAGATGGAGAACAGAAGAGGACCCAAAACTGAAGCTTGAGGGACTTTCAGAGTTAGCGGTTGGGAGGCAAAGAAGGAGCCTGCGAAAGAGACTGAGAATGAGCAAACAGGGAGTTAGGAGGAGAACCAGGAGAGAACAGAATCAGTGATGTCAAGGTTGGATAATGTTTCCTGAAGGGAGTGGTTGGCAGTTCAAAGGCAGTTGAGAGGTCAGGGAGGATTAGGATAGAGTAGGGGCCATTGGATTTGGCTAGAAGGAGATCATTGGTGACCTTTGAGAGGGCAGTTTCTGTGGAGTGAAGGGGGCAGAAGCCAGAGTGGATCAAGAAGAGAATTGAAGGAGAGGAAGTAGAGGTAGAGGGTGTAGATAACTCGTTCAAGGAGTTTGGAGAGAAATGGTGTGAGAGAAATGTGGCAATAACTTGGGGGAACATTGGGATTGGGGGGGTGGTTGGGATAGGGGAGCCATAAGCATGTTTGAATGCAATACAGAAGAAACCATTGGAGAGTGAACAGTTGAAGATGGCAGTCAGGGAGGGACAAAGAAAGTGGGCAAGTGTTTTGATAAAGTGTGAATGGATGGGGTTAGAGGTGGAGGTGGATTTTGAGAAGAGATCTAAGATCTCTTCAGATACTGCTGAGAAAGATGGGAGAATCAAAGAATCATTATTATTATTATTGAGAGGTCACCAAGTCCAACCCCCTGCTTTTCAATCAGTAGCATTTACTGTGCACCATTGAGCACTTTATGTGCTCAGAGCACTGTACTAAGCACTTGGGAGAGTACAAAAGATATGATTCCTTCCAGCAGGACCACTCACAGATGAGTTATAAATCGGGAAATCCACATCAAGTTGCCTTTGGCTTCTATAAGGCAACCCATTTCCTTTCCTGAGTTCTGGAGCTGGTTTCTTGGAACTACCTCTGTCCTGGTCAGGAGAGAGGGATAGGGCAAACCTGACTTCAGTAGAAAGTGTAGATTCTAGAAGTTGGACAAATAAGATCCAGTTGGTGATGATGCACTTAGCCCTGCAGTTGTTTCAGCAAGAAAAATAGTCCCGGAAGGTCCCAGGAAAACCTCTTACAACTCAGGGAACCAATCAAATGTTTTAAGTGCCTTCAGAAGCAAATGGCACAGCATGAAAACACAAAACACAAACACTCCCGCAGCTGGCGGAACAGCTGCCCTCTCTTGGGAGTCTTTGACGAAATGCCTTCCTTGGCACAGCACTGCTTCTGTGTTCTCTACTTGGCCTGGTCTCCATTGGCCTTTTATTGCCTTGACCCTTGCTTCAGAAGCTGATGCTGACATCCTGGCTCCTGAAAGGTGCGACTCTTGGTTGGTGTGCTTTTAGGGTGGCGATGATGATGATGATGATGATGATGATGATGATGATGGCATTTATTAAGCGCTTACTATGTGCAAAGCACTGTTCTAAGCGCTGGGGAGGTTACAAGGCAGTCAGGTTGTCCCACAGGGGGCTCACAGTCTTCATCCCCCCGACTGCCACAACAGAGAACCATCCCTGAATCAGGTCACTTCGGTTTTAACAGTCCAGGCTAAATCCTAGGAAGCTTAACGTGTGGAGGCATTCGGCCTTTTTGCATTCTCTCTGAAGGATCAATCAATCAATCAATCAATCAATACTATTTATTGGGCACTGTGTGCAGTGAACTGTACTACTGTTGGGAAGGGACCGTCTCTATATGTTGCCGACTTGTACTTCCCAAGCGCATAGTACAGTGATCTGCGCACAGTGAGTACTCAATACATACGACTGACTGACTGAATGAATGAATACTAAGCACTTGGCAGAGTATGATACAAAACTTGGTAGACCCACTCCCATTCCTTGGACTCTTCTTGAAGCAGTGGGTAAATGGATGAGGGAAAGAGGACAAACAAAATGTTTATTTGCTACCTCTGATGTCCAAAGGAGGAAAAGGTGGATCGGTCCTTCTAGGCCCGTCTTTGGAATGCGAGGTTAAATTGAATTTTTTTCACCCAAGAAACTACAAACCATTTTCACAACTAAATCCCCAAACAGGAAAGCAGAAATCATCGTCATCATTTACCGAGGGTCATACGGAGAAGAGAGCATGGTCCTAGGCACGTAGGGACATTTATTAGACATAAAAGAGATGGTCTCTACACTTGAGGAATTTACAATCTAGCTTAATCCAAAGGAACTCATTTGCTTATAATTATGGCCCCAAACACAAATTTTGGCCCTGGTTCATTGAAAGTTTTATGGCTCAGCATGGGCGAAACTTGAGTGAAAGTCATTTTTCCATGCAGGAGATGAGAAAGAACCATGTTAAGTTGTTCCCACCAAATACTGTTTTGGAGTTAAAATGCACAGTGAACCCCAAAGCTTTGGCACCAAAGAGCCTCAAAAGCCCCTGGAATAAAGCTTTATCCAACACCCTCCCCTTCATGAAGCACATCCACTGATTACCCAACTGTGGTGCTCAATTCATCTGTTCCTACTGCTTATCCTCCATCTGATCTTATAATCCTCAATTCTGAGCTTCAAAATCATGCTCTCAGCATGATTTGTCATTCCCCCAAATAGAACATCCTGATGTGAACAGTGGGAACAGGGAAGATGTCTTCAGGCCAAATTTGTAGGCAGGGCTCCTGTATTTCTGCATGTCTCCCCCTCCACCCTGCCTCCCTCAGTTCCCCACTCCATACCACCACACCCCAGACAAACTCACTCCCTCATTAGCCCAGTTAGAGAGTCAAAGCAGGGAGAGGTGCGTGGCAAGGGCACTGGGCTGGCGGACTGCATTCATTCATTCATTCATTCATTCATTCAATAGTATTTATTGAGTGCTTACTGTGTGCAGAGCACTGCAGAGACGATATTTCAGTGGTAATCCTCCAGAACAAATGAAATGGGGAAAAAAATCACTGTTTATCTTTGCCACAACCACTGGGCTGAATTGTTCAGAAGCCAAATATCTTCCCAAATCTTGTAGGAGGGATAAAAAGCAAGTTCTTAGAACGATTAAGGCCGTTCAAGGAGGAAGAAAAAACCAAAAATAACGTTTGACATTTCAAGCAACTTGGTGAGTGGGAAAACAGTACTAGTTACAGAACTGCAGGAGTCAAAGAGCTACTCAGGGACATGGAAAACATTTAAATATTTCAAATGGATCATTTTCCAAGCAGCTGGGGAGGCTGCTTTTTATTAATATTGAAGAGTGAAAAATGGTCAGCCACCGGGAAAACAACTATTTATATGAGGTATCGAATAAATATCTCACTGGCTGGAGAAAGATAGTAGGAGGACCCAGGGCTAGGTAGCTGCCAGACTACAACATTGGTTCTAAGGGAGTAGTCCATTCCAGAGGCCAGCCAACACCAGAGACTTTCCTGTAGTCCTGTCTCATGGGAATGGCCAAGCCCCCCAGACAGGATCTGCCCAAAGTAGAGAGCTGTGCTTTCTTCCCTGCTTTCAGAGAAGCAACATGGCCTAGTGGATACAGCATGCACCTGGAAGTAAGAAAGACCTGGGTTCTAATCTCACTCTGCCACTTGTCTACTGTGTGAGCTTGGGAAAGTCACTTCACTTCTCTGTGCCTCAGTTACCTCATCTGTAAAATGGGGATTAAGACTGTGAGTGCTACGTGGGACAGGGACTGGGTCCAACCTGACTAACTTGTTTCTAGGAAACGGCTGACGGAGGTCCAACCGGTCCCGATTGAAGGCGGGTGGGTTAGGGCTTAACCAACAGGTGCGGCAGCACGGAGGGATCTTGCAAAAGGGAAGTTTACAACTGCTACACCTTCCTCCTCCTCTTTTCCTCCCCGGTAAAAAAAGTAAAATAAAATAAAGCAGGTGTGGTAATACCGGGACCTTCCATTTCACATCACTGGTTGGGGAATTGTAACCTCCCACACTTGACAGCTTGTTTGCATGCCAGCCCGAGTGTGGGGATTGCTTGTTAGGCCTTGTTTGCCACATTTTTTCTCAAGGAATCTCTCTCCCTCTAGGCTGTGAACTCGCTGTGGGCATGGAATGTGTTTGATGTTATACTGTACTCTCCCAAGTGCTTAATATAGTGCTTTGCACACAGTAAGCACTCAATAAATATGATTATTATTAATAATAATAATAATCTACCCAAACCCTTAGTACAGTGCCTGGCACATAGTAAGCCCTTAACAAATACCATAAAAAAAGCCATGCATATTATAGTAATAGTATTTAAGTGCTGACTGTGTGCAGACCACTGGGAGATAATACAAAGATGGAATTTAGACAAGGTCCCTGTCTCTCAGGGGGCTCACAACCTAAAGGATATATGTGGGGAGAAGGGGCTGGAGAGAGACACACATCAGGAATGACAAAACACTAAAACACAACATAGACAAATACACAAAATACAGCTCGGCAAGGCAGGTGGGACTGGACCAAAATGTGATGGGGGAGGCTGCTTTGTTAACACCTGAGCAGCTGAATTTACTCTTCCTTCAGCTAGGTGAATTTTATTAGCCCAGTGAGAAGGAGCCAGTCTTGAGACCTGTCTGGTAGACCTTAGCTATGAGAGTCTAAAGCATCTGCCAGACTGGAAAGGGTTGGAAAATTAGGCCTCTTTAAATCACAGGAGGGGTGTCTGGATTCTTATTCTAAATGACATCATACATCTGACTCCCTACCCTTCTAAAACCTTGCCCATTCCTCTCTTAATCAAGCAGAAACTCCTAAGCATTGCCTTTCAGGCACTCCATCAGCTCTCTCTCCATTACTTACTCTCTCCTCCCATTACACTCCAGCTGTTTGTTCCTCAAACTAATCTACCCACTGTGCCTCACCTCTCCTGCTACCTACCTCTTGCTCATATCCTTCCCCCTGCCTGGGACTCCCTTCCACTTCAAATCTACCAGGCCATCTTCAAAGCCCTCCCAAAGTTCTATCCCTTGCAGGAGACCTTCCTGGATTGATTTTTAGTCTGTCCTGCTTATATTATTCCATCGACTACTTCAGCACATCTGCATCAACTCTGCCATTGGATGCTCACAACACCATTTACCCATTTTGAACATACCCTACGAAGCACTACATATTAACTTTCCTTCTATCTCCCAAGTATATAATACAGTCACAGTATTCTGTACATGGTGTTCAGTAAAAATTTGTTGATTGTCTAAATCCCAAGAAAGACCATCCATATACTAAAACAGGTTTACAAAATGTAGGCTAGATCAGGCTCCCAAACAGATAATAATAATAATGATAGCAGTTATTAAGTGCTTACTATGTGCCAAGCACTATTCTAAGCACTGGGGAGGTCACAAGGTGATCAGGTCATTCAGATTCCTCCATTTGCCTTCAGGCAGGACAACAAACAAACTAGCTTAAGCACATTAGTCAACCACAAAATAATAATAATGAATAATTATGACATTTGTAAAGTGGTTACTGTGTGCCAGGCACTGCACTTAGCACTAGGGTAGATACAAGATAATCAGATTCAACACAGTCCTTGTCTCACAAGAGACTTACAGTCTAGGTAGGAGGGCATGGGATTTAGTCCTCATTTTACAGATGAGGAAACTGAGACACAGCAGACAAGTGGGAGAGCCATTCTAGAACCCAGGTCCTCTAACTCTCAGGCCCATGCTCTTCCCACTAGGCCATCTTGCCTGTTTAAAGACCTCCAAAAAGGAGATTATACACAACCTTCTTCATAACTCAGACCAATCCTGTTAATGCTTCAGAGAGATGTCCTTTGATTCAAAGATAATGATGCTGATGACGAGCTTGTACTTGTGGGTGTGAATGCTGTTGAGAGATAACCTCTTGTACAAGGATATACAGGAGTGCACTTTTCCTGGACCCTTGACCCCTGCAGTAGTGTTATTCATGAAACCTTTACTGGCAAGAATCTCTTCCTCATATCTAATTGAAATCTCTCTCTTTGTAGCCCAAGCCCATTTCCTCAGGTCCATGTCTGCATGATGCCATGATGATGGCGATATTTACTGAGTGCTTACTATGTGTCAAACACTGTTCTAAGCACTGGGGTAGATTCAAGCTACTTGAGTTGGACACAGCCCCTACTACATGGGGCTCATAGTCTTGATCTCCATTTTACAGATGAGGTAACTGAGCTACAGAGAAGTTAAGACTTGCCCAAGGTCACACAGCAGACAACTGGTGGAACTGGGATAAGAACCCTGGTCCTTCTGACTCCTAGGCCGGTGCTCCATCCACTAGGCCATACCATCTCTCTTCCATGTCATTGCCCGGCCAACCCACCAATATTTTGTCAGCCATGTGCCTATAGGAAGAGGCAATGGTGAGGGGTGGCTGACTGAAGCAATGGCTTGCAAACTTCACACCCTGACTCCCCAAACCACTGCCACCTCAATTCCAAGTCTGATCAGTGGCGATGAGACAGCTCCTTGTGGCAGTTGGGGCCTGGTCCCTCCTTCACTTGGTAATAGAGTGGCTCTGATTCCTTGGCAGCTTCTGTCATCCCCTTTCAGTCTTGCCTGGCCCAAACCAGCATTCAAATACTGGTTGACTGGTTGACTGGTGGTTTGACTGACTAGAAAGAGTATTTTTCTATAGATTAGAGTGGGGCTGAATATTATGGGTAGAGTACCTCCTTCTATTACATGGTTTCTTGCTTTGGTGAAATTACATTGCTTTTTTAAAATACTATTTATTAAGCACTTACTATATGCAAGGCACTGTACTAAATGCTGGGGTAGATACAAGGTTGAACCCAGTCCATGTCATATATAGGGCTCACAGTCCGAATCCCCATTTTACAGGTGAGGTAACAGGCACATAGCAAGCAAGTGGTGGAGCTGGGATTAGAACCCAGATCCTCTGATTTCCAGATCTGTGCTCTTTCCTCTAGGCCACTCTGGTTGTAACCCTGTGGTTACTTTTGAACTTTCAGTCTCTTTCTGCACAAATCTTACAGGAGTCGTCATTCTCCATCTCTTTATTTTTGCTACCCTGTACTTGTTCCCATCAACCTTTTATCCTGGTTTCTAACCATTTCACCAGTTAATCCTTTTAGTTTAATTTGATGCTACAGGGTTCTGGTCATATTGGATAAGAATTGAAAATTGAAATGGGACACCCCGTCCCCCACCCAATCCCCAGTTGGCTTCAGGACTGCTTCACTGCCATAGCCTGATTCACTGCCACAGCCTGATTTGCCCAAAGTCCCCAAAACAATGATCATCCCCAGCCTCCCTCCCTCCCCGCCCACAAATAACACCTTCCCTCCCTCCTCATCCCAATACACACCCATATCCTCAGGCACCTTCCTTCTGCCTTTACAGTTTTTATTTGTTCTAGGGTCCTTTCCTACTGGTTGAATTCCCCTCTCCTCTCAGGCTCAGAAAAAGATTCTGGAGCCTCCAAATCTCGAATTTTTATAATAAATTACTGTCTATGACCACCAAGCTCCACCAGCTTCTTGACTGGATTTTAAGTTTGACAGTACCCCTTGTGTGTGAATCCCCTATTCAATTGCTCCCACATCTGTGTGTACTGCAGGCCTCTTCCATTGTTCTCTTACCTTCCAGAGCAATGGCCTTGTCTGAGTTTGTTGGGGTGGGACACCTTCTGGGATCTTAATTTCCATAGTCTTTCAAGCCACTGCAGATGGACTGGCTCACAGGAAATAATCTAGAACAATGTGGACCCTACACTGAAAATTAGCTCCTTCCAAGGCTGGGGCTGGGTCCAGCCATCTTTGGATCAGTTTATACTCAATATTAATGGGTTGCAATAAGAAAAAAGAATGTCACTTTGGCCCCATTTTGATTATTTCAGTTGTAGGGAAAGAAAATCAATCTTTAATTTATATACAAGCCTCCCACACATTCTCTCTTTTACTCTACTAGTCTGCTTTTAAAACTGTACAATGCCCCTAGCCATGCAATTCTCCCATCATAATTACTCTGTTGAATCTATTTTATCCGGAAAACAACTCAAACAGCAAAGACTCTACAGTGTCAGCCACTTCTTTCATTCTTGCCTTGATCCCTACCCTGTCCCCTCCCCCAGAAACAAAGAATGGGAGAAAACAAGCATAGGATAATGTTGCAAAACTCACATAGGCCTGGTCCTGGCTCGACACAGTTTTGCAGTTCGCCTCCCATCAAAACAGCTCCTACTCAGACCATGCTGAGACAATCACAAGAACCCTGCTGAACTTCTCTCAACATCCAGCCTTCTTCATCAGTATGATTCCAGCACTTCCCAAGGTCACTACCAAGCCAGCCATTCAGCATTCCAAAAAGAAGACTGTGAGTCCCAGGTGAGACAGGGACTGTGTCCAACTTGATGATCTTGTATCTACCCCAGCGCTTAGAACACTGCCTGGCACACAGTGAGTGCTTAACAAATACTATCATTATTATTAAGACCCAATCCAAAAAATGTTTCTCTCAGCTCTTTTGTATTGAGGCATTCCTAAGAGAGCATCAGTAATAATGATAAATAAACAAATAAACACATGCCCAGGAAAAGTTAATAGGAGGCTCAAGGCAAATAAGACCGAGGGTCTAATGAAAATTTGTCCATGGGCTTTAAAGGGATGTGATATATTTTGCCACTCTTTTCCACAGTATCTAACAATGCAAGAATAAACTTTTCATTTCAAAGATTTATCAAAGTGTGTTTAAACTAGTTTCCAAGCTAAGCAGTGTGAATTTCAACATAACAAAATTTCACATTAGCAAATCGACAGCTGAGGCACCTTGGGTTTTCAGAAATAACTATATATGGAAGGCAGAGAGGAGCCATAGCACATTTGGTAATAATAATAGTACTAGTAGTAGTAGTATGTATTGAGTGCCCACTTGATGTGATGCCTAATATTAAGCATTTGTGAAGTACAGTAGGAGCAGTGACACATTCCCTGCCCACAAAGAGCTGACACTCTAATAATAATAATTGTTATTATTATATTTGTTATTATTATTATACTTGTTTAGTGCTTACTATGTGCCATATACTGTACTAAGTACTGGGGTGGATACAAGCAAATCGGGTTGGACAGTCCCTGTCGCACATGAGGCTCACAGTCTTTATCCCCATTTTACAGATGAGAGAACTGAGGCCTAGAGAAGTGAAGTGACTTGCCCAATGTCACACAGCAGACAAGCAGCAGAGCTGGGATTAGAACCCAAGACCTTCTGACATCCAGGCCTGTGCTCTATCCACTACACTATCCAATGGTGGAGACGGACACAAAGGTATTTACAAGCAGACTAATGAATAATTGAGTGCCCACTTGAAAAGACATGCATAAGCACTGAGGATGAGTAGCAGTAGGAACATAAGTGCTAGAGATGAGTAATAGGTTTATGTAACTCAGAATGCTAGGAAGTATTTGGGGACTGTCCAATCTATCAATTGTATTTATTGAGTGCTTACTGTGTGCAGAGCTCTGTACTAAGTGCTTGGGCAAGTCCAATATAACAGAGTTGGTAGACAGAGTCCCTGCCCACGGTAAGCTTACAGTTTAGATGGGGAGGCAGGGACAGGGAATGTGTCTGTTATAATATTGTACCTGCCCAAATGCTTAGTATAGTGCTCTGCATACAGTAAGTACTCAACAAAAGTGATTGATTTACTGACATTAATATAAATAACTTACGGATCTGTACACAAGTGCTGTGGGGATGGAGCGGGATGAAAAAAGGGAGCAAATCAGGACAATGCAGAGGGAGTGGGAAAAGAGGAAATGAGGGTTCAGTCAGGAAAGGCCTCTTGGAGGACATGTGCCTTCAATAAGGATTTCTGTTTGATATGGAGGTGGATTGGCAACCATTTGAGGTTCTTGAAGAGTGGGGAAACATGGACTGAATGTTTCTGTAGAAAAATGATCCAGGCAGCAGAGTGAACAGTGCTTGGCACGTAGTAAGCACATAACAAATACCATCATTATTATATGGACTGGAATGGGGAGAGACAGGAGAAAGGGAGGCCAGCAAGGAGGCTGATACAGTAATCAAGGTAGGATAGGATAAGTGCTTGGATTAACGTAGTAGCAGTTTGGATGGAGAGGAAAGGGTGGGGAGGTGGGCTCTGTGGTAACCCAATCCTTCTATAGTATTCCTTTAGCCCACTGATATAAGGACCATATAAAGGAGATGGAAAGCACTAATAGAGGAAGGGGTGGGATAGGAGCAATCCAATATTCTGAGTCCAAAAGAATATTTGCAGCCTAATAATTTTGGAAAAGTACTTCCAAGGCTCTAAAAAAATATTTAGTCTAATTCCTTTTTTATTTTGTGGATCTTATTTTTCATCTAAATAGCTCCCAGCACATTCAGGAAGGGTGTGGGAGATCTATCTTTGAATATGGGCCTCCATCCAGATCCCTGAAGATTTGGCCATGAAACAGGACAGCAATAAAGTTGCATCTATTTTTTCCACTCAATCCGTGGTATAGTCAGCTTTTCATGTCTTCTGTTTCCCCCATTAAAGCCCACAGGGATCACCTCTTTTACTACTTATGTGCATTTCCCCATACTCTGCACTGAGTGGTTCCTAAATAAAAAACGGTGATACAAATCAGGGGAAATAAGACCCTCTTTCTAGAAGGAAGCAGTTGCCTCTTTGTCTAGTTTCAGAGTGTACAGCCAAGGTGCGGCTGGACCCTGTCACACACCATAACAGGGCCATTAGTGGAAGTGGGGTCTGGGACAAAAATCACTCACAATTCTCCAATTCACTCCCTGCAAGGGGCTCCACACTGGCAAAGAACTCCAAATGAAGTGGACATTGGCACGTTTGGAATATGGGACAAAAATCACGGCCAATTCTCCAATCCAATCCCTGCATAGATATGGTGCTCCATATAGGCAAAACACACCAGATGAAGTGGACACAGTCTTGCAGTCAAGAGGGGTTGGGGGTGAAGCTATTTCCCTCTCTAGGAGGACACAGTTCTAGTCCAATCTGGCCCAATTTGTTTGGAAAGGAGGAGGAGGGTGCTCCATCCCTGAATTTAGTAAGGGCAAAACCACCTTCATGTGGACACGGAGAGCCTCATCATGAAGAAGGACGTGGCAGGTCTGGAACAACCTGGGGCTGAGCAATGGACACAGAGGAAGCCTTCCCTTCACCACATGACTGTGGACCGACCAGTAGGGAAGGCTTCTTGGGAAAAAGCATACAAGCCCCTCTTGAAACTCTAAGCTTCTTCAAGGCAGGAGAAATGCCCTTTGTTTTCTTAGAGGCCTTCCCCAACTAAACCCTCATTTCCCCTTCTCTCTTTCCCTTCTTTGCACTTGGATCTGTTTTCTTTAAGCACTTGATAATCACTTTGCCCTCAGCCCCACAGCACGTACCTTCACTTATGTAATTTATTTTAATGTCGATCTCCCCCTCTAGATTGAGAGGTCATGTGGGCAGGGAATAGGCCTACCAACTCTGTTATAGCATACTCTCCCAAGCACTATATATGACTGATTGATTTGTACTCTTTCTAGCACTTGGTAACATCACATATTTTTAATGATATTTGTTAAGCACTTACTATGTGCCCAGCCCTGTACTAAGTGCTGAGGTGGATACAACAGGCCCTTGTCTCCCGTGAGACTCACAGTCTTCATTGGAGACAGGAGGATTTACTCCCTGTTTTACAGATGAGGTAACTGAGGCACAGAGATGTGAAGTGATTTATCCGAGACCACATAACAGCCCAATGACTTATCTGGGATTAGAAAACAGACTTCTGATTCCCAAGCCTGTGCTCTTTCCACTAGGCCACACTGCTTCCATAATTGAGTACATGCTCACTAAATACCAGTTGTTGATTGAGCTTGTACTGCTGTCCACCCATGTTGTCGATCAATGGATAAATAGCATTTGTAAAATGATCGTCCTGCCCGCAGAGAATTATCCCAACTACAATGGAGTAAACGAAAGCTCACCAGCCAAGACCAGGTTCAGAAACCAGTCGGAGTTCCTGTAAGTCTTTCTCTCCCGCCAACTCCCTGCTTTAAAGCACCAATCACTCTCCAAGGAGAATTATTCCTACCACATTATCTGATGCACAGATCCTTGTAATCAGTGGTATTTATTGAGCACTTACTGTGTGCACAGCACTGTACTTAATTGTTTGGAAGAGTCCAATACAACAGAGTGGACAGACAGGTTTCCTTCCCACAAGGATCTTACGGTCTAGAGGAGGAGACAGACATTAATAAATTTCCCACTGAAACACAAAATTCGCACTCTCCAGCAACTGCTTTAATCTCTGCATTAAAACACACTGTCGCACACTTTCTGGTTCCATCAGGTAACTGGAACAACAGCTCATTCTCAGTGAGATGGACTACTGACACACTTTTATCCAGAGTGAATACAAGTTAGAGAAACAACTGGGGCCAAGACAGAGATCTGGCATGTGAAACAGACTGCCCTAGATCCAGGATAAAGATTTCCCAGGCATCACTCACAGAAGACAAGTCACCCTCATAACTCAGCCTTGCGGGCTGGAGTCTCACCTAGATCTCCCTTTTATCCTGGACCAATTTTTTGCCTCCATAATTACTTGCATGTTCAAGAGATGGGTGCCACTTAGCACTGTTGTTGTGCCCTCAAAATGCTGGGTGAGCAGGATAATTAGTTGGGAGAGTCTACACTTGGGTATGTGTGGGGGAAGTGTTGGGTGTTTTTCCAAAACAGAAGAAAGATCTGTTTCTTACCCTTAAATTTTTTTTTGCACTTAAGTGTAATTTTCTCCAATCTGTTATGTCCTTTTTACTTGTGCCATTTTTAAAATGGAAAAAAGTGCATAAATTAAATATTGACAACTAAGAAGTCTGCTAAAAATGGAAAGTTTGGGGAGGAAAATAATTTTACATAACTATTGATATTTTGGGAATTTTTCTTGCTTACAAAAACTGCTTTCTGCAAAATGTGAGTCTCAAAAGGCTCTGCTAGATTGATTTGCAAATGGTTAATTTAATCAATATATCAAAGGTATTTATTGAGTGCTTGCTGAGTGCAGAACACTGTACAGTACAGTACAATAGAGTAAGTAGGCACATTTCCTGCCTGCAAGGAGCTCACAATCTAGAGGGGGAGATATGTATTAATATAAATTATGGATATGTACATAAATGTTGTGGGATTAAGGGTAGGATAAATATTAAGTGCTTAAAGAGTACAGATCTAAGTGCATAAGCAACACAGAAGGGAGAGGGAGTAGGGGAAGTCAGGGAAGGCCTCTTGGAAGAGATGTGATTTTAATAAGGCTTTGAAAGTGGGGAGAGTGATAGTCTACCAAATAAGAAGGGTGAGAGAGTTCCAGGCCAGAGGAAGTTGAAGGCAAGGGGTTGACGGAGGGATAGATGAGATTGAGGTACAGTGAGTATAGGTAGCTGACGAGCTGCAGTTTGGGGCCCCTCTCTCCAGCCCCACCCCCAAGTCCCTCGACTTTCTGTGCTTGGAGTCAATTGCATTGCAAAAATATACATCTTCGGTTACTGCTGTAGTCAGTCAATTAATCGATCGTAATTATTGAGCGCTTACTATATGCAGAGCACCGTATTAAGTACTTGGGAGAGTACAACATAACAATAAACAGACACATTCCCTGCCCACAACAAGCTTACAGTCCAGAGGGAACTTACAGTCTAGAGCCACTGCAGCCACTGGGGTGAGATGGGCAAGAAATAAGGAATGGTATGGGCTGATCTGCAGGCTTGATTCCATTTCTCCGTGACGGACACCGGGGCCTGCTGGACTAGCTCCTTAATAATAATAATAATAATGATGGTATTTGTTGAGCACTTACTATGTGCAAAGCACTGTTCTAAGTGCTGAAGAGGTTACAAGGTGATCAGGTTGTCCCACGGGGGGCTCACAGTTTTAATCCCCATTTGACAGATGAGGTAACTGAGGCACAGAGAAGTTAAGTGACTTGCCCAAAGTCACACAGTCACACAGCTGACAGTTGGCAGAGCTGTATTTGAACCCATGACCTCTGACTCCAAAGCCCAGGATCTTTCCACTGAGCCACGCTGCTTCTCAGTACTAAGTACTTTGTACTTTGATACTCACCACAGCCTCACAACACTTATGTACCCACCCTTATGTACCCACCCTTATACTCTACTATTCCCCATATCTGTAATTTATTTTAATGTCAGCCTCCCCCAGTAGACTGTAAACTCTTTGTGGATAGGGATCATGTATATCAACTCAATTGTACTGCACTCTCCCAAGCACTTAGTACAGTGCTCTTCACATTGAAAGTGCTTAATACACGCAGCCCAGCATGATACTTTTCATCTGGTTGGACAGAAAGCTGGATTGGCAGTCCTGCCTTCCTCTTCCACCCACTTCAGATATGAAGGAGATCATCTCATAATACGGCCAAGTCCTAAATCAAAAAAACCCAAAAAAGTGTTTTAACTGGAACTAGGAGCGGGCAATCTGTGGGGAGGGAGAATGGTGGGGCTTGCAAGCAGCAATAAACCAGAGCCAGCCAGGGCAGGGACTGTGGTGGGTGGTCCAGGGGCTCAACCCCTCCCCAGTCCAGGCCATGGGCAGCTGTGGCACTCTAGACTGTAAGCTTGTTGTAGGCAGGGAATATGTATGTTTATTGTTGTATTCTCCCAAGTGCTTAGTACAGTGCTCTGCACACAGTAAGCACTCATTAAATTCAATTGACTGACTGACTGACTGACTGACGCAGCAGCATAATAAACAGCAAAACGTATGTTACCTAGCTCCACGACCAGCCTCACAGCCAGGGAAAAAGAGCTGTACATGCCTTGTGAGCCACAGTTTCACCAACTTCTGTGCTAGTAGCTTGTTTTTTTTTTTTTATGGTATTTGTTGAACGTTTACAATGTGACAGACACTCTACTAAGCGCTGGGGTGGATACAAGCCAATCCGGTTGGATACAGTCTATGCATGGAGCTCGTGGTCTTAATCCCCACTTTACGGATGTGGGAACTGAGATGTAGAGAAATGAAGTGACTTGCCCAAGGTCACACAGCAGACAAGCGGCAGAGCTGGGATTAGAACCCAGATCCTTCAGATTCCCAGGCCCCTCTTCTATCACTTGGCCAAGCTGCTTCTCCAAGCTTGTGTTGAGGCCCCAAGGCGGCTTTACCTTTTTGTCAACAATGCCTGCCGCCACCCTCATCTGTGATTCTGTTCCCTTCCCGCAGTACACTCAGGGAAATGTAGTTTACCTAAGGGAGATTCACCTTTTCCGCCCCTCCTCCTCACATTCACACTTCCTGGAACATCAGGGCAGGGTGGCATTTTGCTGGTTTTGGCTGACAGGTAAGTCTCCTGGCAGAGTATTTTTTCAATAAGAGTGACACTACTTATTATGCATTTACTTTGTGCCAAAGCAATCAATCAATTGTATTTATTGAGTGTTAACAGGCAGAGCACTGAGTTGGTAGAGCCATTCCCTTTCCACAAGGAGTTTACAATCTAGAGGACTATGCTATACTTTTGGGGGCAGCTACAAGATAATCAGAGCAACACAGTCCCTGCCCCACCCCAGATTTACAATCTAAGCTATAGGGAGAACAGATGCCTTATCCCCATTTCCAGGTGAAGAAATGGAGGTACAGAGATGTTAGGCGACTTGCCTCAATCACCCAGCAGGCCTGTGGCAGAGCTGGGCCTAGAACTCAGGTCTTTTCACTCCCAGTTTCCTGAAATTGGATTTCTCATTTGTGTTTCTTGAATGACATCTTCTGTCCCAAGTTGCTAGCTGTTCCACACTCATTTCCTTGCCCACTTCCTCACTCTGGCCTGGAATTCTTTCCCCTTTCAAATCCAACAGACTATTTCTAGACTGTGAGCCCATTGTTGGGTAGGGATTGTCTTTATCTGTTGCCAAATTGTACTTTCCAAGTGCTGAGTACAGTGCTCTGCACACAGTAGGTGCTCAATAAACACGATTGAATGAATGAATGAATCTCTCTCCCCACCTCAAAACCCAATTAAAAATCATCCCTCCTTCAAGAGGCCTTCTCTGACTAAGCCCTCACTTCCCTTTCTAAACCCTTCCCTCTGCATCATCAGTGCACTTGGGTGTGTATCCCTTAGGCACTTTGATACCCCACCTCCACAACCCTGTATATATCCTTATACTCTGCTCTTTCCCCTGACTAATTTAATTTAATGTCTCTCTCCCCCTCTGGTCTGTAAGGCCCTTCTGGGAAGGGATCACGTCTACCAACTCTACCATATTATATTCTCCCAAGTGCTTAGAACAGCAGTCTGCACACTTGACCTTGGACAACTTTGAGCCTCAGTTACCTCATCTGTAAAATGGGGATTAAGGTTGTGAGCCCCACATGGGACACAGACTGCATTCCACCTCATTAGCTTGTATCTATCCCACGGCTTAAAGCAGGGTCTGGCACATAGTAAGCGCTTAACAAATATCATTTTTTAAAAAAGTAAGGCTCAATAAATGCCATTGATCGATTTGTTTTGATGAGCATTGAATTCCACTGTCCCAGTTCAGTTGACCAGCTCCTCTTTCCTCTACCCACAAGCTGAATGGTGCCCCTGACCATCCAGTTAGCAATTACCATCCCGTGAGCCAGTTTACGGTAATAAGCACGTAGGAGAAAGGGAGGCATAGTGAAATGCAGCCACAGAACAACAATGGAGGGGTGAGGGAAGGAGTCAAAGAGGGAGGAGTGGAAAACGAGGTTGGTAACACGTTGGTCCCTGGAACACTCGCTCATTAAAATTAAAAATAAGGAAAATTGGCATTGAGCTGAGGAAAATTACATGGTATTTCCTGCAAGGGATATATGGGGCATCCTTGGAAATTTCTTCATGTATAATGCATTTTCTGTTTCTCTCAAAATAAAAAAAAATTCTAGCTCTGGCTCACCTGTCCCCCCCCCCCCCAAAGCAGCTATTTATGGATGTAAAATATTCCTTGTTTAGGGTAGCTTCAGAGAACAAATACTGCTGTTAGAATCTCCACCAGAGGCAAAGAAATTGGCAAGCCTTTGGGGATCTGAGGTTTAGGTATTTGCTTGCAGTTCGTTAATTGCTGTATAAAGCCTTTGAAAAAAAGTACTGTATCTGTAGACCTCAGCTATAAAAGCCTATTTAGGAACCAGTAGGAAGCTGGTCTTTAAGGTCTTGTCAACAGAGGTACCAGTCTCCAGGAAAAGTCCCCAATTACACATTTAACAGGATAAACTTATGGAGGGGAGGGGAGATACCTTGGGGGTAATTAAATATGAAAATCCATCTTTGAACCCACCGTTGTGGAACAGCCCCCATTTTGGCACGGGAGCTGCTCTGTCTGTGTCTGAGGAGAGAAGCTGTGGTGCAGGAGAGAACAGAAGAGGGGTTATTTCTCCTCCTTTTAAACTAAGAATGTTTTCACCCACTCAGGGTGAAAAAAAATACTAATTAAGTACTCAAGTGCAACTGCTTCTACATTTACCAGGCAAGAAAATAATTTAGCAGCGAACATCAAAGTTTGCTGAGAAACAAACACATTCTGTTGCTGCACTGAATGAAGAAGACAATCCCTTCTAAACCTAATCCGAGAAAGGGTGTGGATGCTGAATGTAGTTTTGGCACAGTTTTATGTGCAAACTGAGCCTCTCTGATACAAAATGTGTAGTCGAGTCAGAAATGAATTTATCATTCTTTCAAAATTAATAGATTCCCTGATTCCTAATTCCACCCCAAACAGAAAGAACATCTCAAATTGAACTCCCCTTTCATCACTGGGTCTTTTGTTCACATAATGCATATCTTACATTAATTCATTCTTGTCTATTTTATTTTTTTCCATTGTAAGCTTCTGTTTCTACTGACTCGGGCCAGTTAAATAGTACTGTATTGAGTAGCAATCACTCAAGAGGAAGGTTTAAAGTCAAAAGTTTCATCAAAAATGATTTGCAGATATAATATTTCTCTAAGGAGAACAAGGGAAGCTCTTTCACAATAGGCAGGGCCACGCCTACACTGGTTAGTTTCATTCTTTAAATCCAGTCCTGCCCAGAGAGAGAGAGAGTGTGAGAGAGAGAGATTATGACATCAATTTAGTGCTGGGATAAATGTGCATCTCTAGGGTTTCATCCAATGCCATGGCTTTATCACTCCTGATTCTACTGCTATTTTTTATTGTAATTGTTAAGTGCTTATTTTGTGCTAGGCACTGTACTAAACACTGGGGTAGATAGAAGGGAATCAGGTTGGACACAGTCCATGTTTCACATAGGGCTCACAGTCTTCATCCCCATTTTATTGAGGAGTTAACTGAGGCAAAGATAAGTTAAGTAACGTGCCCAAGGTCGCACAGCAGACAAGTGGCAGAACCAGGATTAGAACCCAAGTCCTTCTGACTCCAAACTCATGCTTTAACCACTAGACCACGCTGCTTTTCAGAGCTCGAGGAGAGTAGAAGAGGTATTTTATGTTAAGAAAATAGAATTCCTAACCCAGGCTCTGGAATTTTTTTCTTCCCCAGCAAGGGGGAGCTGGAAGGATTGTGGACTGGGGTGGGAGTAGTGGGGGGAGCTTGTTGTGGGCAGGAAATGTGTTTTTTGTTGTACTGTACTCTCCCAAGTGCTTAGTACAGTGCTTTGCACACAGTAAGTGCTCAATAAATACTATCGAAAGAACGAATATGAGCGAAGAGCATCTGGGATAGAACCTCCATAGTCCCTGCTGCTAGAGGGCCTGTGAAGAGGCAGGGAGTTGGAGACAGTTATGCAGAGTGCTTCAGGGGTGGCAGGGTGGAAACAGAAAGCAGAGAGAGGTGCAGGGAAGCATTCAGCACCAAACACAAGTGCCAAGAGCCACTGGAAGCCAGAGCCAGCTTCAAATGGTTCCACCTCTCTCTCCTCGCCGGCTGGAAGAGGAAAATATGCCGTGTTCCTGGTCTGGGAAGGAGCAGGGTCTGGGTGTGAAACAGGGGCCAGGACTGCATGGGGAGGATTAGGGATGGTTTGGACCCAGGGGTCCATGCTCTGGAGCTGTGGTGGTCCGTGCCCCACTGCTGCCAGGTCGGGATCTGTCAGGCGGCGATGGAACCACAGCAGGAGCCCTGGCTAATAATATCTGTGGAATTTATTAAGTGCTAAATAGGTGCCAGGAACTGTACTAAGTGCTGGGATGGATACAAGCCAATCAGGTTGGACAGAGTCCCTGTCCCACATGGGGCTCACTGTCCTAATCTCCATTTTACAGATGAGAGCATTGAGGCACAGAGAAGTGAAGTGACTTGCCCAAGATTGTGCTACCCTCTGGTCTGAGGGCCAAGGATTCTTTACCCCTGCCCTAATGGTGACTGCAATTAACCCTGACAAATCTTTTGTCATTAAACACTCATCCCCCTAGACTGTAAACTCATCATGGGCAGAGACCATATCTACAACTATGTTGTATTGTACTCTTCCAAGCGCTTAGTTCAGTGCTCTCCACACAGTAAGTCTTCAGTAAATACCATTGATTGAATAAAAAAGTTTCCATGAACTCTCTGCCTGCATCATTCCTGTTAGCATTTCACTAACCATCACCAAAACTACATTTATTATACAATTTTTTTTCCTGCGGTTCATAGTAAGCACTTAGTCTCCTTGTAGAATTTGAGTTTTCCCCTATATTTTCCTGGAATGTTTGAGACGGATAATTACTGGGCCAGTAATGATTGCTGTTACATGTCTTACTACTTCAGAAGTGCGATAAAATCCTCAAATGGAAAGTACTTAAGCTGTGCTAAATATTAAGGTAATTATTGAATGTGTTTTCCACTAAACAAGTTACTTTATTGGCTCTGACCCAACATTTCTTGGTGGAACAAGGAGTCTCTCTGCATTATTTACAGATCCAAAATTGTCCTCATGAGAGCTATGAGGTTTCCACATGAGGCTTTTTTTTTTAAAAAAAAAAAAGCTTTTTAATAAAAGGGTATGTTACGGTACCCTTGTATTACTTGCCTGTATTACTTACCAGTTTGACTAAGCAAGACAGTCTCTATTATTCAGCTTCAGGAAAAGTTTCTCATTAGCTTTTGTTTTACGAACTTGGAAGCTAACTAGGAGCACCCAGGAAATAGTGGTTGATACATAAGAACACATGAACAACAGCCAATTTGCCTCATTCTATAAGCCAACGACGAGAGTCTTATTCTTCAAGTGTTTTGGGCATCAACCTGTTTATTGCTGAATTGTACTTTCCAAGTGCTTAGTACAGTGCCGTGCACACGGTAAGCGCTCAGTAAATACGATTGAATGAATGAACAAATGATGTAAAAAAGACAACTTCAGTGTCTCTCTGGTGAATCTCTGCCCCAAAGTATGGCTGTGTAGGTCCAAGCCACAACCATGCTCGCCCTTCTTCCCCTCCCCTTTCCTGGCGCTCCAACAGTCAGTCAGTCAGTCATATTTATTGAGTGCTTACTGTGTGCAGAGCACTGTACAAAGCAGTTGGGAGAATACAAGCATGGCTCAGTGGAAAGAGCAAGGGCTTTGGAGCCATAGATCATGGATTCAAATCCCAGCTCTGCCACTTGTCAGCTGTGTGACTTTGGACAAGTCACTTAACTTCTCTGTGCCTCAGTTACCTCATCGGTAAAATGGGGATGAAGGTTGTGAGCCCCTTCCCCCCCCTCCATGGGACAACCTGATCACCTTGTAAGCTCTCCAGCACTTAGAACGGCGCTTTGCACATAGTAAGCACTTAATAAATGCTATTATTATTATTATTACAATATAACAAACATGTTCCCTGCCCACAATGAGCTTACAATCTAGAGCAGGGAAGGTCCCCATTCTAGGAGCCAAATCCTTGGTCCCTTACCTCAGGTTAGGAAAGACCGGGATAGTCTGATCTCTTCTCCACTAGCTTCACCTATTTTCTAAGTAGGAAAAGCACATTTCTATCTGTACCAGTGCGGTAACTAACCACTGATTCCAGAAGCAACATGCAATTCGCGTGAGCTAGTTAACAGTGCTGGGGTGCATCCAGAAAACCAGAATCCTTCCATCTTTCTGCTGAGGTCGACTGTAACTACCTGCTTGCAGGCACAGAACACTTCCCATTTCCTGGAACTGTTAGCCAACATGAACTTCTTGTTATCCAATGTGAACACTTCAGAGTATTATTATTTTAATAATAATAAATGTCTTACTATTGCTGATAATTACAATTATTTATTCATTCAATCATATTTATTGAGCACTTACTGTGTGCAGAGCACTGTACTAAGCGCTTGGGAAGTACAAGTCGGCAACATATAGAGACGGTCCTTACCCAACGGGCTCACAGTCTAGAACAGGGAGACAGATAACAAAGCAAAACATGTAGACAGGTGTCAAAATTATTACAGTACTCACGTACTCATCAAGTGCTCATTATGTGCCAGAGCACTGTGCTAAGTGCTGGGGTAGATCTAAAATAGTCAGATCAGAGAGAATCTATATCCATGTACTCTCCTAAGCACTTAGCATAGTGCTCTGCTCACAGTAGGCACTTAATAAATACCATTGATTGATTGATTGATTCCCCAGGGTTCATAATCTAAGGGGGAGGGATAGTAGGCTCCTTATCCATGATAGTAGGCTCCTTATCCATTCTACAGATTAGATCATGAGGGCAGGGGAAAGGGTTGGAGGGAAAAGTGGCAGAGCTGAGACTAGAACCTAAGTCTTCCAATTCCCAGTTTCCTGGTCTTCCCACCAGACCATGCTACACACTCTAAATTGGGGCAGAAATGCTATAATTGTGTTGGTTTGTTGGCATACTACCATCAAGGCCAGAAAAATGCAACCAATCAGGGTCTGCTCTGTGAAAATCCACAAGAATATCATATACTCCAGAATTAAAAGATACGTGGAATATTGCCACACATCAGGCAAAGCAAAATAAGCCAACAGGAATGTATTAAATTCTGAAGACCCATATTTCAAACTCCAACTGAAATTAACATTCCCTTATTATAGATACCCTTGACCTACTAAACTGGTTTACTAGACTTGGAAGTTTTCTTGTAGTTCCTTGTGCAGCATATCATATTCTGCTTTGAGAAACATGGTTTGAAGTAAAATCTGATGTTCAGAGTAAAGTGGATTTAAGGTCAGGATGGTATGAAAATGATTCCAATGGCAAGAAAAAAATACTAAACATCAATGGCAGAAAATACACACACACACACACACACACACACGAGAAAGCAGAATTGGATTTTGGATCATTAGAATAATTCCATTACAAGTTGAAATGTTTATGCATTCTTCAAAACACATTAACTCTCCATTAAGTATTAAAAGTTCTTTGGAATGGCTTATTTAATCCAGCAAAGCATAAGGTCTGAAGAGACAGGTAATGGAATGACCAAATCAAGATAGCATTAACTTCCAATCCAAGATCTGTTATGGGAAGCATATGGCCTCTACACTGAAGGATATGAGGACATGGCCACCTTGGCTGAGGCAACAGATAGAAAATTGAAATAAATTTAGACAATATTTCAACACGTGCCTGTCTTGCTTTATGTTGCTCTCGTCTTTGAAGCAGATGGTTAATGTAGCCTATATATTACGATGAGGAACAAAACCTTTCTCCAAACGCAAAAGTGTAACCCACCCAATACTCTGTTCCTATTTTTCTGCTTCGAATCAATCATCCACTCACATGACTTATCTGTTTTCAGTAACATCCTGGCATTTCTATAGATCATTTGGATCTGATTCAAAAGTCAGATCCCCCAATTGCAATAGAAAAAAAGCATTAATCCTTCCAAAATGGTTCTGCTTCTTGTCAGATTTTAAATGTCTGACATCTTTTGATAGTTTCTCCGGGCTCAGTTTCTGTTGAAAGTTACTGTCCCTTTTTTCATTTAAGGCCAGAAGGTCAAATGGCTTCAGCTTTAAATTATCCATCTTTCTGAAATCATACAATGGCATGAAAAGTCAGCTTTTCTAATAATATTTTCTTACAAACCTCAGAGCAAGTGCATCCACAGAATAATATTTCCAGCTCAAATCAACCTTTTCAGTTGTAAGAAACAGAGATGCTGCATGGGGCGACAGGAACAATGCGATGACAATGAATTTAGCACAAGTCACATTATCCTCCACAGTGCCTGTGGGCAAGGTTTTAAGTAGGGTGGCCACTGGTGGCTTACTACATAGCCCTTTGCCAAAGTGCCCTCTTCTCATTATGGGCAGGGAACATGTCTGCTAATTCTGTTGTACGCTTCCAAGAACTTAATACAGTGCTCTGCCCAAGGTAAGTTCCCATTCATTCAATCATATTTATTGAGATCTTTCTGTGAGCAGAGCACTGTACTAAGCACTTGGGAGAGTACAATACAACAATAAACAGATACATTCATTCCCTGCCCGCAACAATCTTACAGTCTAGAGGACTCAATAAAGTGCTCAATAAATACCATTGATTGATTGATTCCTCCCCCTCCTGCACTTCCTCATCTGGACAGGGAAAGATCAGCTATTTCCAGCTTCAGGCCCTAATGAATGTGTCTTATTTTTTCTGTTGTGCCTTTCCCAGGAGCTTAGAACAGCATATTGTGTCCAATGGGTGCTCCATATATACCATCAATACTACTGAAACACATCAGCTGAATGAAGGTTTGAAAGAATATATGCAAGGACAATCTACTCCTGTGGGTGGGTAAAGGCAGAGAGTCAAGAGGTACCCAATGGCTCCTTGATTGAGTGGCAGAGCTAGTGTGACCGCAGGAAAATGTCTTCCAGTCCCCAAAGATGAAAGACCTGGGTTTGTACCCAGCTGGAAATCAGCAAGGAATACAACACTATAGTAACAGATAGTATAGTTCAATAATCAAAGTGAGAAATCAGAAGAATTGGAATCAAATCAATTCCAATAGAATGAAAACCAATTACGTAAACTTGTTGTGCAGTCAACTAGTATTTCAATGTCTACACTGTCCAGGGCCATTTTTTTAATGGTACTTGTCTTACTTTCAAACAGGCATTGTATTAAGCACAGGGTAGATAGAAACAAACTAATCAGGTTGTACAAAGTCCATGTCCCACATGGGGCTCAGAGTCTTCATCCCCATTTTACAGACAAGGTAACTGAGGCACAGAGAAATTAAGTGATTTGCCCAAGTCCACACAACAGACAAGTGCCAGAACCAGGATTAGAACTCAGGTCCTTCTGACTCCCGGGCCTGTGCTCTATCTACTACACCATGTTGCTTCTTTCTAGTGAGGCCATGCTCTCCAAATCAGCACTTCTCAAAACTTTCCATCCCACAATGCTCTTGCACACTTCTTGCTTCCCAAAGCTTCACTTAATTTTATCAATCAATTGTATTTACTGAGTGCATACTGTGTGCAGGGCACTGTTCTAAGCGCTTGAGAGAGTACAAGAGTTGGTAGACTCATTCCCAGCCCACAATGAGCTTACAATCTAGAGGGCGAGACAGACATTAGTATAAATAAATAATTTATGGATATGTACATAAGTCAATGGGGCTGAGGGAGGGGTGAATAAAGGGTGAAAATCCAAATGCAAGGGCGACATAGAAGTGACTGAGAGAAGAGGAAAGGACTCTTGGAGGAGATGTGTCTTCAAGGAGGCTTTGAAGATGGGAGAGTGATCATCCGTCATATGAAGAGGGAGGGTGTTCCAGAGGCAGGATATGGGCGAGAGGTCATCAGTGAGAGGGGTGAGACCGAAATTTGGGGAATGGGTTACCATTTTAGGACCTAAATATGCGGGGGCCAGGTTGTAGTAGGAAAGCAGTGAGGTAAGGTGGGAGGAAGTAAGGTGATTGAGTGCTTTAAAGCCAATAGTGGGGAGCTTCTGTTTCATGTGGAAGTGGATGGGCAACCACTGGAGGTTCCTGAGGAATCAGGAAAGATGGACTGAATCTTTTTGTAGAAAAATGATCCGGGTGGCAGAGTGAAGTATGGACTGGAGTGGGGAGAGACAGAAGGTAGGGAAGTCAACAAGGAGGCTGATACAATAATCAAGGCGAGATAGAATAAGTGCTTTGTTCAACGTTGTAGCAGTTTGGTTGGAGAGGAAAGGGCAGATTTTATCGATGCTGTGAAGGTCGAAATGACAGGATTTAGCAAATATGTGAGCTGAATGAGCGAGGTGAGTTGAGGATAACACCAAGGTTAGGGGCTTGTGAGACAGGAAGGGTAATGGTGCCATCTACAGTGATGGGAAAGTTACGGTAGGACAGGGTTTGGGTGGGAAGATAAGGAGTTCTGTTTCAGACATGTTACATTTCAGGTGTTGGTGGGACATGCAAGTGGAGATGTCCTGAAAGTAGGAGGAAATGCAAGAATGAAGAGGAGAGATATAATAATAATAATAATAATGATGGCCTTTATTAAGTGCTTACTATGTGCAAAGCACTGTTCTAAGCACTGGGGAGGATACAAGAATATCAGGTTGTCCCATGAGGGGCTCACAGTCTTCATCCCCATTTTACAGATGAGGTAACAGGCACAGAGAAGTCACGTGACTTGCCCAAGGTCACACAGCTGACAAGCAGCAGAGCTTGGATTAGAACCCATGACCTTTGACTCCCAAGCACCGGCTTTTTCCACTGTGCCATGCAAGACTGAAGACTAGAGATGTAGATTTGGGAATCATGGCTCATTTCTTCTGACAACCTCTCTTTATTCTGTTACTTTATTAAGCGTGGGTGTGTGTGTGTTTATACAGAGGTCTCTCCCTCTGCCTCAACCTTGTGCTCTCTTTCACACATGCTTTCTTTTTCACTTAAGTTGTGGTTCCAAAGGTCTACAAAGGCTAGTCTCATCTACTGAGTAATCTCAGGATTTAGCAGTGGCTCATTTCACGATTCAACATGTTTTGCTTTCAATCCCCCTTCCAGGTAGGCAAATAAATCATTTAACCTCACAGGGTCTCCAAGAAGAAACTCCTAATTGCCAAACACCCTAAATACACAATAAGTTGCAGTTGCCAGAATAAAAGGAAGAAACTGGCTTGACTTTTTAATATATTTTGAAGTAAAAATGTGTCTTACCTTTAGAGCACTAGGCCGCAATTTCTAATTCAATAAGATCTTCTTGGTTCTTTTTCCACTTATTTTATGTTATTAAAGATCACAGACCAAAGCTAAATACACTCCTACATGTCTAGTTCTGTCTAACATTTCTAGAATAAGAAAAACAACTCCATTTTCTCATATGTAAGTTTTAACTCTATGCTGGAAAATTGTTATGAGGTCCTGACTGAATATGACTAAGTCTGGTCTCCACTACAGCTTGCAGATAAAAGAAGTTTTGCCTCATTCAAAAGCAGAACAGTTGTTTTTTCTACCACTCTTTCTGGCAAGAAAAAAAAACACACAGAGGGTTTTCATTTGAAAGTTAAGTCAATATCCTCAAAACTCTATATGAAACTATTTGAGAAATCGCTAGTCTTTTTAACACTTCTATAGCAAAAGCCACAGAGACATGAACTACTGAAATGAATAGGCAGATTGGAGTTCCTGGCTTAGACTGCAGGCCTTAGGAAATCAGGGATTTATCAAAATATTCGTCACTCTGTAGTTAAGTGGAATGATCCAGGTCTCGCTCATTGACAAGGCTTGGGGGAGGTTGTGGTCTCCAATGGAGAAACAAGAATGACTGAAAATTCATATTTCAAAGAGGCAAATCCTTCATTAGCTAGGAGAACAAGAAACAATCTATGCATCATGAGCAAAGAGCTGAAAAATAAGGATAGCTGCTTCTCATCAAATATGCTTGCTGGAGATAGCATTTTATGGAGTCGACCAAACGGGGTATGAATCAGTGCGGAAATAGCAGCAGTTTCTGGTGATTTTTTTATTCATTCTCCCCTGACCAGAGAACAATCACAATGTCAGAGTCCAGGAGATGGAAGATACCTGCCTCATGTTGGAGAATGGCATTCAACAGCCTTTTAGGGGGACTCAGAATTTGAAGTTTTAGGACCAATAGATCTCACCCAGTAATAAAACCCCTCACAACTCATTTGTCCTTGTCCACAGCCACCAAGTAGAAACTGGGAGCTATTGTTTTCAGAATGGCCACATAACCAGGTCTGCTCTCAGATGGGTTCACATCACCCCAGATGACAGCTATGAGGAAGGGTTTAAAGGTAAGATCATTTTTTACTGGGTTTTTTTCTGTTTATAGACATTAGAGGATGCTGCTGTCTGAGGCCAGGAGTTGCATTTTGTTCAGCAGAATGTAGATATAGGAGACAGTGGGCTGATGGCTAAGAACTAGAAAGAACTAGAAGCATCCTAGCCAGAGATTTAGGTAAAATTCCCAAGTGGGTGGTGGCGATGATTTTCCCTATTGGTTTTCAGCTGAGGGCTGATGAATCGATTATTCATGCCCCTCACTGCCTTTTTGGCTAGACACCAGTGCTGTGCATCCCCAAACTAAGGTGTGATGATATGCTTAATGGCGAGGGCTGCCACGTGGACTCTGAAAAAAACCCTGGATTGGATCTGCCCTACTTGGACCCCAATCAGGGAGAAATTCCCAGAGTAAGGAATGTCTGTTTCCCAGTATGGGCCCTTTACAGGTGACTGCAGCTTTCTCATCCCAGGGTCATAACCAACCGCCCCCCGCCCCCCCCACCCCACACACACTTCAAACACATAAATGGCAGACAACTGGACAGAGATCAAGGAAAAGAATACTTGATTTCTTGCTTTCACTCTGCTATTACTCACCTTGTAGCATTCTCCCAGTTCTGGTTCCATAAAAGCCAGTTCTGGATCAAGCGACTCTAAAGCCACTGACTCAAAAGTCAGTGGCAAGGTGATACGAAACTCCGAAAACTGCATACAGTGGAGTGTAAATCACAGCCGTCATTCTCATTTTACTCTACACATTTCCACAAGATGGATTCTTTTTCTGATTCTTTAAGCCCTTCACATATCACATCAAAAACTTGGTCTCCCTCTTCCTGGACCTTGCACGGTCTGTTGGGTGTTCCAAAAACTTACATTCAGCCACTAACAAGATGGGTGCAAATTAAAACATGGAGAGAGGCTAGCAGATAAAATCAAAGATAAGATCAAAGTTTGACAGAGTGGACACCCATTTGGGAGAATTTGAGAGGAAAAAGGGACACTCACTGAGGGTAGAGGGGGAGGAGGAGATGAGGTGAGCACCCCGAGAGGGCAGGTCTTACCATCAATCCATACAACTTTGGTACAAAACACTGTACTAACTGTTTGGGAGAAAACACTATAATATAGTATATATAATATAGTAGCTATGATCCCTTCCCTTAAAGAGCTTATATCAGCATTTCTCCTTCCATTCCTCCCTGACGACTACCCCTTCTGGGTTGGAAACTGTGACAGTGGCTGGAGGAATGGATTGGGAGAGAAGGCAGAATAAGTGCTTCAAAGAGAAGGACACAGAAGTCATTTCTGTGGATCAACCCTCTTCCTATTCCTGTCTCCACTGCTTTCCATCTGGGGAGGGAGAGGAGAAAGGAAGAAAGAAAGAAAGAAAGAGAGAATGAAAGAGAGAATGAAAGAAAGAGAGAGAGAGAGAGAGAAAGAGAGAAAGAGAGAAAGAAAGAAAGAAAGAAAGAAAGAAAGAAAGAAAGAAAGAAAGAAAGAAAGAAAGAAAGAAAAAAAGAAAGAAAGAAAGAAAAAAGAAAGAAAGAAAGAAAGAAAAAAAGAAAGAAAGAAAGAAAAAAAGAAAGAAAGAAAGAAAGGAGGAAGAAAGAAAGGAAGGAAGGAAGGAAGGAAGGAAGGAAGGAAGGAAGGAAGGAAGGAAGGAAGGAAGGAAGGAAGGAAGGGGGAAAAGAAAGAAAAGAGAAAGAAAGAAAGGAAGGAAGAAAGGATGAAAAGAAGGAAGAGCAAAAAAGAATGAAAGAGAGAGGGAAAGAAAAAGAGAGAGAGGAAGAGACAGTGAGAGAGAAAGAAAGAGGGAGAGACAGTGAGAGAGAAAGAAAGAGAGAAAGAAAGAACAACAAAAGACCCAAAATCAGGTTGGAGGGTTTGGGGAGGGGAAGGAAATGAGATTGTAATGGAAGAGGGGTATTCCAAGGAATCAAAAAAAGAAAACCCAGGCAGAGCCCTGGTGTCCATGTAAACTGCATTACCAGGGCTCTGAGGATCCACATCTTAAGATTCCAGCAGAAACCAACAAAATAAATTCTTCTGATGAACTGAGCCATCTGCTACTTGCTCTTAGTTCTCTAGCTACAGAATATTCTGCTCACTAGCTTCTCTAAATGAAAAGTGGACCATCAAGAGAAGTACTTTGGGATTTACACATATGACATTTTCCATTAAACAGGTGCATCTGGAAACTTAGATTTGCATTGTATCACAAGATAAGAGAACATTCTGACCTTTTGGAAGATCTTGCATACAGTAAGCGCTCAATAAATATGATTGATTGAGTGAATGAATGAATGAATCCTGTAGCACAAGGAAAATCCAAATCCAAATTCAGCTGCTAGGATGAATGAGCATTCTGGGTCAATAGCCTATCCCTGGGGCAAATTGCTTTCCCTGTCTTTTGCCTGCTTTCTGCCAAGGAACACCTAGTCTGAGCGGAATGGGAAGAATAAGATCAATGGTGTGAAAAGTTAGCTACTTTAAGTATTAGCAGTATTCACATTCATTCATTCATTCATGCAATCATATTTATTGAGTGCTTACTGTGTGCAGAGCACTGTACTAACCGCTTGGGACACATCTGCACAATGTCATGGGCAGGGAAGCTCCAGGATTGCTTCCAGGAAATGCAATGTCCAAAGGGATTCAGTCATTATGCCATGGCTTTCCCTGGAAAAATGAAGGAAAATGAAGGCAATAGTTGCAAAAATCTGAGCAAACACAGTGCTAATTTTACATATTTTCTTTTAGGGCACTGTGTGCCCTCTTCTCCCTTCCCCCTACCAGCCCCCCCAGACACACAATACACACACCATTCCAGCTGAGGCACAAACTCTCCAAGAAAAGCAGCATGGCCCTGTGGATAGAGCACAGTCCTGGGAGTAAGAAAGATCTGATTTCTAATTCCTGTCTACCACTTGTCTGCTGCGTGACCCTGGGCAAGTCACTTGACTTCTCTGTGTCTCAGTTACCTCATCTGTAAAATGGCAATTAAGACTGTGAGCCCCATGTGGGACCTGGACTGTGTTCAACCTGATTAACTTGTGTATACCCAAGTGCTTAGTTCAGTGCCTGTCACATAGTAAAGCGCATTAGAGAAGCAGCGTGGCTCAGTGGAAAGAGCACCGGCTTTGGAGTCAGAGGTCATGGGTTCGAATCCCAGCTCCGCCACATGTCTGCTGTATGACCTTGGGCAAGTCACTTAACTTCTCTGAGCCTCAGTTACCTCATCTGTAAAATGGGGATTAAGACTGTGAGCCCCATGTGGGACAACTGGATCACCTTGTATCCCCCCAGTGCTTAGAACAGTGCTTTGCACATAGTAAGTGCTTAACAAATGCCATTATTTTTATTATTATTATTATTATAACAAATTACCATTACAAAAAGAAAACCCAAAAAACCTTGGGCAGGAAATTCGGAGAGCTGAAATCTCATTTCTCACTAGTCTAGCTTTCTAGCTCATTTCTTGGTCACCAATCTCTCCCCACACTTCATTTTGCTGTGTAGATCATTTTTCTGAAATGTCACTCGGTTCGCATCTCTGCATTCCTCAAAAACCTTCAGTGGTTACCCATTCCTTTCTTAATCAAACAGAGAATTCCGATCATTGGCCCTGAGTGCTCCATCTGCTCTTTCTCTGTTACTGAGCTTCTCTTAACTCCTACTACATCCCATCTCACACTCTTCATTCCCCTGAGGCTATCCTGCTCACCACACTTTGTTCTAATCTTTCCTGCCTTTTGCTCCCACTTTTCCTCGTTTGAAATTCCCTCCCCCTTCAAATCCATAGCTCTCATCACTTTCAAAGCCCCCATATAATCCCATCTCCTCCAGGAGGCCTTCCCTAATTATTTTTTCTTCTACCCTACCTCAGCACTCCTGCACCAGTTATGCACTTAGGCCCTCATACTAATAGTTGGGGTATTGTTATGCACTTGCAATATGTCAAGCACTGTCCTGAGCTGGGGAAGATACCAGGTAATCATGTCAGACACAGTCCCTGACCTACACAGGGCTCATGATCTAAGGAGGGAGAACAGGTATTGAATCCCTATTTTATGGATGAGGTTACTGAAGCACACTTAGCCCTTAGCTACACTACTATTTAAGCATTAGTCATCTACATATTCATTTTTCCTATTTTCTTCTATTTGTAAATTATTTTTGTCTGCTCCGTCAGACGGCAAGTTCCTTGAGGGCTCTTGTCTACTACTTCTAGTGTACTCTTCCAAGTGCTTATTTAATATAGTGCTCTACACATGGTAGATACTTAATAAATGCTCTTAATTAATTGGCTGATTTTCAAGTGTTAGTGTGGCTTGCTCCAAGGGGAAAAAATTAATAATTATTATGAGTTTCCACTGGAACTCAGTTAATGGAGATAGTTGTGCTGAGTTGCCAAAATGACTGATGTGTCTGCCATGCCAAGACCTAACAATGTTATTTCTCCAAAAGAATTCTGAATTTTTTTTGTAGTATTTGTTAAGCCCTATTTGCAATTTCTGGGGTAGATACAAGATAGGTTGGACACAGTTCCTGTTCCACATGGGACTCACAGTCTAAGCAGGAGGGAAAACAGGTATTGAATTCCCATTTTGCAGTTAAAAAAAATGAAGGCACAGAAAAGTTAAATGCTCAAGGTCACACAACAGGCAAGTGGCAGAGTCGGGATTAGAACCCAGGTTCTCCGACTCCCAAGCCCCAGGCTCTTTCCACAAGGCCATGCTTCTTCCCGGAATCCCAATGTTTCATTCAATTTCACAGCAGACTGCTGAACAGCAAAGTTTGTTGGGATATTTTGAGATGGGCTTAGTAGCCCTGGATTCAGCATATGCTGGTACTTTATGAGCCTTGGTTGCCAGAGTTTACTTCACTGATGGCTGCTGCCTTGAGACCTTTCAAACTCCTTCATGAGATATATGATAGGTTTGATAATAATGATGGCATTTGTTAAGCACTTACTATGTGCAAAGCACTGTTCAAAGTGCTGGAAACAAGTAGACAGGTGTCAATACCATGTGCCAAGCACTGTTCTAACCACTGGAGAGGATACAAGGTGATCAGGTTGTCCCACGTGGGGCTCACAGTCTTCATCCTCATTTTACAGATGAGGGAACTGAGGCACAGAGAAGTGACTTGCCCAAAGTCACACAGCTGACTGTGTGACTCCCCCTCGTCCCCCTCTCCATCCCCTCCATCTTACCTCCTTCCCTTCCCCACAGCACCTGTATATATGTATATATGTTTGTACATATTTATTACTCTATTTATTTATTTACTTATTTTACTTGTACATATCTATTCTATTTATTTTATTTTGTTAGTATGTTTGGTTTTGTTCTCTGTCTCCCCCCTTTTAGACTGTGAGCCCACTGTTGGGTAGGGACTGTCTCTATATGTTGCCAATTTGTACTTCCCAAGTGCTTTTTACAGTGCTCTGCACATAGTAAGCGCTCAATAAATACGATTGATGATGATGATGACAAGCGGTAGAGCTAGGATTTGAACCCAAGACCTCTGACTCCCAAGCCCAGGCTCTTTCTACTGAGCCACGATGCTTGCTAGTCTATGACTCCCATGACAAATCAAAGGCTTCCCAGGAGACTTTACTGTTCAGATTCTTCCCATTAAAACCCTGTTTTATGACCTGCCTCCCCTTCCCCCCTCCTTGGATTGGTTCCCCCAGGCAGGATCTATTTGGTAAGCAAATCTGCCTGGGAGTGATCACCACACTTAGGCTGGATCTGACTGGTGGAGAAATATGCCTTTTGATTCCTCTGCACTCGTGACTCAATCCCCTCTTGTTTTTCACACGGGAGGGTGGGTTCAGTGGGCACTCAGCATCCGCTGTATATTGCTCCTTGTGGCATTCTTTTTCCCAGAGATCCTACCAATCCAATGCTCTTTCCATAGCAAAAGTAAGAACTCTGGGAAAAGGAATATAGTAATAACAATGTAGTATTTGTTAAGCACTTACTATGTCCTAGGGTAAATACAAGCAGATTGGGTTGGATACAGTCCCTGTCCCATGAGGGGCTGACAGTCTCAATCCCCATTTTACAGCTGAGGTAGCCGAGGCTCAAAGAAGTGAAGTGACTAGCCCAAGGTCATAGAGCAGACACGTGGTGGAGCTGGCATTAGAACTGACCTTCTTACTCCCAGGCCCGTGCTCTGTCCAGCGCTTAGTACAGTGCTCTGCACACAGTAAGCGCTCAATAAATACGATTGATGATGATGTCCACTATGCCATGCTCCAAATATCAGAAACTACAGAACGAATGTGGTGGGGCAGTGAGAGGGCAGTCTGAGCTGAGTTTAGGGTGGAAGGGAGAGACTCTAGCTGAGTTTCAATACCTTTTGAAGACTAACAAACTGCAAACAAGTGGGAGGGAAAGTAGAAAATATTCTACAGCCCCTGCCCAAGAATTGGAACTGGCAGCTTTCCTCCTGTTTTCCCCTAAATCCCTGCAAAAATGGCAGTTTTTTTACGTGCTGGGAGAAAAGGCAGGGCAGTCATGACCCAGGCTAGCTCCCGGTAAACTGGAGGTAAATCAGTGGACCCTATTCCCTTAAAATTGGGGTAAATGGCCGAAGGATTCCAATTCTGCCTCCTTCCTCTACCCATTCTTCATTACCAGTGCTGAAACTGATTCTCTGTAGACTTGAGAAAGGGAAGAGTGGCTCCGTAAATCTGTCTCTAAAATCTTCAGTCTTGAGGAATTTGCCAGGAGGAGCTCTCTGCCCATTCATTCAGATTAGCTTCAAGGTACCCATTTCTGCCCTCTTCTCCCTTTCTCCCTCTCACCTCCCCATCTCTCTGTCTCTCTCTTTTTTTAATATTGCTAAGTGCTTACTATGTGTCAGGTTGAGCTCAGTCCATGTCCCACATGGGGCTCACAGTATTCCACACCATTGTACATATAAGGTAACTGACACACAGGGAAGTTAAGTGATTTGCCCAAGGCCACACAGCAGACATGTGATGGAGCAGGGATTAGAACTCAGTTCTTCTGACTCCCCAAACCAAGTTCTTTCCATAGACCACACTGCTTCTCTTGTATTTCTCTCCTTTTCCCCTTACTCTGTCCTGGCCTTTTCTTTTCGTTTCTTCTCCTGTCCCATCTGATGAGTGAAGCCTCATAAAGGTTCTGGGCAGGGAGTTAGGAGAGCTGAAATTTAATTTCTGCAGTGTAACCTAGGCAAAATATCCAATCTCTCGGAATAAGCTTTTTCACCAATACACTGTGTCAGGGATGTGGGAAGGAAAAATGAGATACAGATGAGAGAATTCTCTGGGTTCTTGGAAGATAGATGCAGTGCTGAGCCAAGGTACTGTTTATTTTTAGAAAATCTGGGATGACCTCAGATTTATGTTTAAGGTAGGTAAAGTCAAGAAAAAACAGAAATTACAATGGTCGTGGAAGGAGTGCAAATGAATGGGTAATTGTAAATGCATTATTAGAAATAAGTGGGACAATTACACTCCCATCCTCAAAGCCTTATTGAAGGCACATCTCCTCCAAGAGGCCTTCTCAGACTAAGCCCCACTTTTCCTCATTTTCCACTCCCTTCTGCATTTCCTGAATTGCTACCTTTGCTCTTCCCCAGCCCCACAGCACTTCTGTACATCTCTGTAATTCTATTTATTTGTATCAATGTCTGTCTTCCCACTTCTCTGGACTGTAAGCTAATTGTGGGCAGGGAAAGCCACTATTTATTGTTGTATTGTACTTTCCCGAGGAGTCAGTACAGTGCTTGGTAAGTGCACATGGTAAGAGCTCAGTAAATATGATTGAATGAATGAAGTGGGAAGATCACTGGGCTGGAACCTGCCTGTTCTACCAGCACACAGGCCCTCAGGTCTCTGGAAGGGGGAGACAATAGTGGCAGGGCATCAGGTGAAGCCTCCACTCCCTTATTAGCAGTAAACTAACATGCTTTCACACATTCCAGTTCTGAGGCACATTAGGAAAATATTCATTTTCGTTTCTATGGGCAATGTGAAGCCCCCTGCCTTGGCCTGAATTTGATGTTGAACAAGAACCTATTTTTACCTTGAATTAACCAGTTCTCTGATAGAAAAGCAGCATGGCTTATTGGAAAGAGCACGGGTTTCAGAGTCAGAGGACATGTGTTCTAATCCTGGCTCTGCCACTTGTCTTCTGTGTGACCTTGGGCGAGTCACTTAACTTTTCTGGGTTACCTCATCTATAAAATGGGGATTGAAAGTGTGACCCCCACTTGGCACAACCTGATTACCCTTATTTTACCCCAGCGCTTAGAACAGTGCTTGGCACATAGTAAATTCTTAACAAATACCATTATTGTTATTATTTACTATGTGTCGAGAGATCTGATTTTTGAGGGACTTTGGCTCTGGGAATGTTTTAGCTAGTTTAGGTAATAGGTGTCAGGTAGCTAACTCTGTGACTCCACACTCCTCTCTCACACAGACTCAAAGCTCACTGTGGGCAGGAAATGTGTCTGTTTACTGTTATTTTGTACTCTCAAGTGCTTGGTAGTCTGCACACAATAAGTGCTCAATTAATACAATTGATTGATTGACTGATTGACGATTCAAACAACGCAAGGTGGAAAATCCTTCTGGCCCAAACCTACTAAGTAAACCCTTCATTCAGTATGGAAGTTATTCATTCTTTCCTATTTATCGAGCGCTTACTTTGTGCAGAACACTGTATTAAACTCTCGGGAGAGTACAATACAACAATAAACAGACACATTCCCTGCCCACAAAGATATCTCTCCAAAGCCCTGGGGGTAATAAAGACTGTCAGTCTGCAAATGCTGCAGAACAATTGAGTGGAAAGTTTAACCAATAGAATTCCAATCTACATATGCTAAAGTTATTATTCCATAAATTTACAGGACAATAGAAATTAGTCAAGGCAGAGCCTCCATACAATCTGGAGGCCATGTGGCCAGAGGGGATCTGGGAATAACAACAGAAAAGAAGTGACAGGTCCAGACCAGGAGGATCTAGAAACACCAAGAGGAAGGGGCCCCACAAATTTCACCTGCTGCGTCCACCTTTTTAAGCTACAAATCCTGATAAGGCAGAAGTTTCCTCAGGGCTGTTATCAGGTTCATCTTCCCCCTCATCAGCTTGTTGGCATTCACTTTGTGGGTTGGCAAGGGCCTCTCACCAGCCTGTCCAATTGATTGCCACTGACCCCTAAGTTATGTAACCGTAGAGTTATATTCCCACCATAATTCCACATTAAATAGGTATCTCATTTATTATTTAATTTATTTTCATTAATGTCTGTCTCCCCCGCCATTCATTTATTTAGTTGTATTTATTAAGCACTTACTGTGTGCAAAGCACTGTACTAAACACTTGGGAAAGTACAGTACAACAATAAAGAGTGACAATCCCTGCCCACAGCGAGCTCACAGTCTAGAAGGGGGAGACAGATATCAATACAAATAAATAAAATTACAGATATAATAATAGTAATAATAACGATGGCATTTGTTAAACGCTTACAATGTGCAAAGCACTGTTCTAAGTGCTGGGGGATACAAGGTAATCAGGTTGTCCCACATGGGGCTCACAGTCTTAATCCCCATTTTACAGATGAGGTAACTGAGGCACAGAGAAGTTGAGAGACTTGCCCAAAGTCACACAGCTGACAAGTGGTGGAGTCGGGATTTGAACCCATGACCTCTGACTTCAAAGCCCGTGCTCTTTCCACTGAGCCATGCTGCTTCTCACATAAGTGCTGTGGGGCTGGGGGGTGGAGAGAGCAAAGGGAGCAAGTCAGGGTGATACAGAAGTGAGTGGGAGATGAGGAAAAGCAGGGCTTAGTTTGGGAAGGCCTCTTGGAAGAACTGTGCCTTCTACAAGGCTTTGAAGGGGGAGAGAGTAATTGTCAGATTTGAGGAGGCAGGACGTGGGCCAGGGGTCGGCGGTGAGACAGGCAAGACTGAGGCACAGTGAGGTTAGCACTAAAGGAGTGAAGCATGTGGGCTGGGTTGTAGAGAGAGAAAAGCGAGGTAAGGCAGGAGGGGACAAGGTGATAGAGAGCTTTAGTAATAATAATAATGATGGCATTTGTTAAGCGCTTACTATGTGCAAAGCACTGTTCTAAGTGCTGGGGAGGTTACAAGGTGATCAGGTTGTCTCATGGGGGGCTCACAGTTTTAATCCCCATTTTCAGATGAGGTAACTGAGGCACAGAGAGGTTAAGTGACTTGCCCAAAGTCACACAACTGACAGTTGGCGGAGCCACGATTTGAACCCATGACCTCTGACTCCAAAGCCCGGGCTCTTTCCACTGAGCCACGCTGCTTCTAGCCAATAGTGTGTAGATTTTGTTTGATACTAATGTGGATAGGCAACCACTGTAAACTCACGGTGGGCAGGGAACTTGTCTGCTAGCTCTGTTGTATTGTACTCTCCCACTTAGTATAGTGCTCTGCACACAGTAAGTGTTCAATTAATACCATGGATTGACTATTTAACTGGCTGGTTTCTATGTGAACAAATAGCTTTAATATGTGAGAGAACCCAAAACTTTGTAGAGAGCATGAAGCCTCACATGATATCAACTGTGAACCTACTGTGGTCACACTATTCAAGAAAGACTGCCTGTAGCCTGGAAGGGATTTGATCAAAAAAAAAAAAAGAGAGAATTCCTAGTCCCTCTGAACCCCTAAAGCCTCCTCACCTGAAGCTCAACTCGCATTAATATTGAATATTTTAAGCTATCACTAGTATTACAATGGGCTGGGTGTAACAGAATCCTAGTATTGGTTACACCGCTTCAAGAAATGTTAAACATGGGATGTGCTAAAGAGTCAAATGAGGTGAATTTGCAGTGGAACGAAACACGTTATTAATATCTGTAACAGCAACGAAAGTTCACTCACACCCTCTACTGCTCAATTTCAGAATGATCACAGTGCAGTTTGGCCACATTCCTCATTTTTTACACAAAACAGTATGGATGCTGCAGTAAACACCTAAAACCCATTACTACAAGTTGTTACTAATTGAGAAGTACCTAAATGTAGCTGACAAAACTAATATCCTCTAGGAAGAACTAGAAATCACAGCAATTTTTGGTAAAAATATGAATTTATGGCATGACATGAATATTTCTCCCTTTTCCAGTTCTGTCAGTTTTGTCATCACATATCCCTACAATAACTGAAAAAATGATAATATCATCCCAAAATAGCAGAACAAATAAATGAATGTAGAGAAGTATATTAACAAATACAAATGTATGGCTCTCCAGAAGTTTTTATAATAATCATTCTTCAACTGAACTTTGTTTCTGATAGCAACCAGGGAATCTCAGTCATTTTAACTCTCTTTACAGTAAAAAAACAACAACCAGCAAGAATAAAAAAGCACATTTAAAAGTTAATGACTTTTATGCCCTATAAAATACAGAAACTCATAGCACAATGAACTGATCAATTTTAAAGCAGTTTCTACACTAAACTCCGCACCTGCTCACTAGACTGCATCTAGTGGGTAGAACTACATACAACCGGTTTTTACAAGTTAGAAATGGCAAGAGACAATTTTAATTAACAGATATTTTGTAGCAACTAGTTTTCCCTAAGGGATATGAGGTAAAACCAAGTTGCTACTAAAAGCAACAGTAAATACTAGGTGTCACAATAAATTCATGTTCTTTTTTTTAACCAAAAATTGCTTTGATTTCTAGTTAATTAATGATGGTATTTGTTAAGTGCTTACTATGTGCTAAGTTGGTAGTGATAGGCTTCAGCTTTTACTCTAACATCTACATACAGGCAGATTGACCCAGCTCAAAATTTGACTATGCAGAAGAAAACAAAAACACTTTTAATCAGTCATATTTATTGAGTGCTTACTGTGTGCAAAGCACTGTATAAAGCACTTGGGAGAGTACAATAAAACTATATAACAGACACATTTCCTGCCCACAGTGAATTTACACTTAAAAGGGTTATCTTTGAATTGTTGAGTTCTTTGGTAATGGACGTTCAATTGCTCTAAAGTGACCTATTTAACAACTGGGGAAACAGTGTGGTCTAGTGGTTAAAGCATGGCCTGGGGTGTCAGAAGGACCAGGGTTCTAATCCTGCCTCCACCACTTGCCTGCTGTGTGACCTAGGGCAAGTCACTTCACTTTTCTGTGCCTCAGTTACCTCATCTGTAAAATGGGGAATAAGACTGTGAGCCCTATATGGGACAAGGACTGTGTCCACCTTAATTATCTCGCATTTACCCCAGGACTTAGAACGGTGCTGGGCAAATAGTAAGCACTTAACAAATACCATTTAAAAAAGTGTAACCCCACGAGGAAGAAAGAGTTAGCCATACTGGCATGGAGAAGAATAGCAACTAGCTTGAGTATCCACGCCAGGTGTGGAACTGTGCCTCAAGTGTTTTAGCAGATCGAGTGGAAGGGATGGGAGTTACACAGCACATAACAGAGAAAGGAATGGAAATTCCACAGGCAAAATAAATGGATATGCCTTGTCGCGTAGCATAGTGAAAAGGCACGTGAAAAACACGTTAGTGTCTGCTTTGCAAACATGAGTGGCCTTTTCAGCAGCTGACTAATTGGACCATGACACAATTGAAAGGTCTTTCTAGAGCAACACCATTCTATTACCCACTGTTCTCATAATAAAAATAATAATTGCTATTATTATTATTATTATGGTACTTGTTAAGTGCTTACTATGTGCCAAGCACTATTCTAAGCGCTGGCGAGATACAAGTTAATCAGGTTGGACACAGTCCCTGTCCCACATGGGGCTCACACTCTTAACCTCCATTTTACAGATGAGGTAACTGAGGCCCATTCATTCAATCATATTTATTGAGGGCTTACTGTGTGCAAAGCACTGTACTAAGTGCTTGGGAGAGCACAATACAACAACAGACACATTCCCTGCCCTCAGCGAGCTCACAGTCTAGAGAAGTTATGTGACTTGCCCATTGTCATACAGCAGATATGTGGCAGAGCCAGGATTAGAACCCAGGCCCTCCTGACTCCAAGGCCCGGGCTCTATCCACTAAGCCATGCTGGGTCAGATGGTGTCAGAGGAGAGCCTCTCTTTCTTCTGCCTCAGTCAGGCTGGTGATATCCACAGGTGACAGAATGGGCGGCCAGCTCTGCCACAGGAGTGGTCTGTTTTGCCCTTTGACACTTGGTCTCCTTATATATTTCAGTGAGGTCTGGGGTTTGATGGGGGTAAGAATCTCTCCACTGAGTGCATCTTGATTTCTCAAATGGTAGACTCAGCTCCAGGTGTCCAGGGGCTTCTTGCTTCAATTAGTTAATTAATCAGTGGTATTTACTGAGTGCTTACTGTATGCAGAGCACTATACTAAGCACTTGGAAGAGTGCTATACAATAGAGTTGGTAAACACAACCACTGCCCTCTAGGAGCTTACAATCTAGAGAAGGAGACAGACATCGAAATACATTACAGAGAGGGGATATGGACATAAGTGCTGTGGGGCTGGGAAGAAGTATCAAAACGCATAATGGGTTGGAAGGGAATGTGTCTGTTGTATAATACTATCCCAACTGCTTAGTAAGGTGCTCTGCACATAGTAGTGGAAAGAGCACGGGCTTTGGAGTCAGAGGTCATGGGTTCGAATTCCAGCTCTGCCACTTGTCAGCTGTGTGACTTTGGGCAAGTCACTTAACTTCTCTGTGCCTCAGTTACCTCATTTGTAATATGGGGATTTAAGACTGTGAGCGCCCCAGGGGGCAACCTAATCACCTTGTAAACTCCCCAGCACTTAGAACAGTGCTTTGCACATAGTAAGTGCTTAATAAATGCTATCATTATTATTATTATCAATGATGATACACAGTGCATAGAGAAGCAGCATGGCTTAGTGGATAGAGCATGGACTTGGGAGTCAGAAGGACATGGGTTTTAATAATAATAATAATAATAATAATGGCATTTATTAAGCACTTACTATGTGCAAAGCATTGTTCTAAGTGCTGGGGAGGTTACAAGGTGATCAGGTTGTCTCACGGAGGGCTCGCAGTCTTCATCCCCATTTTACAGATGAGGAAACTGAGGCACAGAGAAGTTAAGTGACTTGCCCAAAGTCACAGAGCTGACAATTGGTGGAGCTGGGATTTGAACCCATGACCTCTGACTCCAAAGCCCTTGCTCTTTCCACTGAGCCACGCTGGTTTTAATCTCTGCTCTGCCACTTGTCTCCTGTGTGACCTTGGGCATGTCACTTCCCTTTTAGACTGTGAGCCCATTGTTGGGTAGGGACCATCTCTATATGTTGCCGATTTGTACATCCCAAGCGCTCAGTACAGTGTTCTGCACACAGTAAGTGCTCAATAAATATGATTGAATGAATGAACTTAACTTCTCTGGGCCTCAATTACCTCATCTGTAAAATAGGGATTAAAAGTGTGAACCCCATGTGGGACAGGGATTGCAACCAATCTGATTAGCTTGTATCTACTCCAGGGCTTGACACTTAGTAAGTGCTTAGCAAGTACCATTATTATTATTATTACTATTAGGGAACATATAAGGAAGGGTGAATAGGGGAGATGAGGCCTTAGCCAAGGGAGGCTTCTTGGAGGAGATGTGATTTTAAAAAGGCTTTGAAGATGGAGAGAGTAGTGATCTGGCATCTATGAAGGGGGTGGGAGTTCATTCATTCAATTGTATTTATTGAGCGCTTACTGAGTGCAGAGCACTCTACTAAGCACTTGGAAAGTACAATAGAGCAATAAAGAGAGATATTCTCTGCCCACAAAAATCTCACAGTCTAGAGTTTCCAGGTCAGAAGGAGGATTTGGGCAAGAGATCGAGATACTGTAAATTGGCATGAGAGGAGTGAAGTATGTGGGTTGGGTGGGTGGGTACGAGGTGAGCGAGGTAAGGTTGAAGAGGGGAGAGCTGATTGAGTCACTGCTAACCATTCTACGTGAGATTGGAAGGATATCCCCTGAAAGCACTGCCTGGTGTATAGGGCAGCACTAGCTCATTTGCTTATAGTGAGAATTGCAGGAATGTGTATCCTACCTCCTTTACAAACTCTAATCTGGTCACTGATTCGCGCCAACAGCTGTTTTAGGATGTTTTCAAATGGAAAACCTAAATTACTGTGGTAAGACAGTACCTAAGCTCAGCACGGGCACAAATTTTTTAAAGATGATTGGGTGAGAATGTCACCAAGAGGAAAGGCTTCCTACTCAAAGACTCTTACACAGCTTGGGCCTCGGTGGCTGTCCCCTTACTGACTCCCTTCCTATAATGGAGGTTCATTCAATCGTATTTATTGAGTGCTTACTGTGTGCAGAGCACTGTACTAAGCGCTTGGTAAGTACAAGTTGGCAACATATAGAGACAGTCCCTACCCAACAGCGGGCTCACAGTCTAGAACGGGGAGACAGACAACAAAACAAAACATGTCAACAAAATAAAATAAGTATAATAAATATGTATAAGTAAAATAAATAAATAGAGTAATAAATATGTACAAACATATATACATATATACAGGTGCTGTGGGGAGGGGAAGGAGGTAAGGCGGGGGGATGGGGAGGGGGAGAAGGAAGAGAGGAAGGGGGGCTCCGTCTGGGAAGGCCTCCTGGAGGAGGTGAGCTCTCAGTAGGGCTTTGAAGGGAGGAAGAGAGCTAGCTTGGCGGATGTGTGGAGGGAGGGCATTCCAGGCCAGGGGGAGGACGTGCGTCGGGGGTTGACGGCAGGACAGGCGAGAACGAGGCACAGTGAGGAGGTTAGTGGCAAAAATTATAAGAGTAGTGGTATTGATGGCTCCTAGGTTAGTGTTCCAGGGGAAGAGTTGTAGGCAGGTTTTCTGAGGTGGTATTTGTCAGTCCAGATTTGTCCAGCAGAGCTGTTGACGGGGTTTGGGGTTGCCACCACGACGGCCAACCAGTTGGAACTAGCTATCTTTAGAGTGGTCATTTATCCAGTTTGAAATAGACAAGACCAGTTTTCAGCTAGTCTGATCCCTGATAAGTGTAGATTCAGCCCCAGAAGCCTTTGCTATTTGATGATGATGATGGTATTTGTTAAGTGCTTACTATGTGCAAAGCACTGTTCTAAGCATAGCGGGGGTTACAAGGTGATCAGGTTGTCCCACGGGGAGCTCACAGTGTTAATCCCCATTTTACAGTTGAGGGAACTGAGGCCCAGAGAAGTTAAGTGACTTGCCCAAAGTCACACAGTTGGCAGTTAGCGGAGCGGGGATTTGAACCCATGACCTCTGACTCCAAAGCCTGGGCTCTTTCCACTGAGCCATGCTGCTATTTGTATTTTAAGCACATAGAATCCCTCCACCTCAGCTTTTGCCACCAAATTCGGCAGCTCAGATTCGGTCCCTGGGTTCACATAGACCTGAGAAGTGAAGGCCATGACTCTGGAACAGGAGGGTGATGGTGGTGGTGGTGGTCAGCAGTAGTCCCCCCACCAGTTGAAAGGTTCAAGAGAGGTCAGTGTATTTCCACAAAATGGTGCTTTTGACACAATGTCTGATACAGCACACAAATTATCACCTGCATCTCAATATTTGGTTTTCCAAGTGCCCAACCAGAGCTCATATTTGGACTGCCATGAGTTTCTTGGCTCCCTTCAGGGAGAAACTCATGAGTGGTGACATTAAATCTGATTTGATCTTGGGCCAGAATAGTTCTGGTCATGAAAGAAGGAGGGAAGATTCATAGAGAGGTGTGTGTGTGTTTTGTGGGTTGGCAGATGTGTGTGGAAGGTGCAGCTACCAATCAATCTGCGCATCAGGCAGAAACTCCTCACCCTGGGCTTCAAGGCTGTCCATCACCTCTCCCCCTACCTCACCTCCCTTCTCTCCTTCTACAGCCCAGCCCACACCTTCCGCTCCTCTGCTGCTAATCTCCTCACCGTACCTCGTTCTCGCCTGTCCCGCCATCGACCCCCAGCCCACGTCATTCCCCGGGCCTGGAATGCCCTCCCTCTGCCCATCCGCCAAGCTGCTCTCTTCCTCCCTTCAAGGCCCTACTGAGAGCTCACCTCCTCCAGGAGGCCTTCCCAGACTGAGCCCCTTCCTTCCTCTCCCCCTCGTCCCCCTCTCCATCCCCCCATCTTACCTCCTTCCCTTCCCCACAGCACCTGTATATATGTATATATGCTTGTACATAGTTATTACTCTATTTATTTATTTATTTTACTTGTACATATCTATTCTATTTATTTTATTCTGTTTGGTTTTGTTCTGTCTCCCCCTTTTAGACAGTGAGCCCACTGTTGCGTAGGGACTGTCTCTATATGTTGCTAACTTGTACTTCCCAAGCGCTTAGTACAGTGCTCTGCACACAGTAAGCGCTCAATAAATATGATTGATGATGATGATGATGAATTGTGAGGTGTTTTTGCTTGATGCCAATCAATTAATCAATGGAATTATTGAGCACTTACTGTGTACAGAGAGCTTTGGAGAGTTCAACTCAGACATGATAGACCTGATCTCTGCCCTTTAAAATCTAACAATCTATTATTGATTTATTTTACTTGTACATATCTATTCTATTTATTTTATTTTGTTAATATGTTTGGTTTTGTTCTCCGTCTCCCCCTTCTAGACTGTGTACCCACTGTTGGGTGGGGACCATCTCTTTATGTTGCCATCTTGTACTTCCCAAGCACTTAGTACAGTGCTCTGCACACAGTAAGCGCTCAATAAATATGATTGATTGATTGATTGATTGACATTGGACTCCATAATGCTGCCACGACCATTCCTCCTTTCCAGGAATATGTTTGGTTTTGTTCTCTGTCTCCCCCTTCTAGACTGTGAGCCCACTGTTGGGTAGGGACTGTCTCTATATGTTGCCAACTTGTACTTCCCAAGCGCTTAGTACAGTGCTCTGCACATAGTAAGCACTCAATAAATACGATTGATTGATTGAAACACAGGGTTACCATCATGGCATATCCCAGAAATCCTTGTTCTCTAAAACCACCCTTTCCTCTCCATCCAAAACTGCTACCTCGTTAATCCAATCATTTATCCTATCCCACTTTGGTTACTGTATCGGCTTCTTTGCTGACCTCCCTGTCTCCTGTCTCTCCCCATTCCAATCCATACTTCACTCCGCTGTCCGAATCACTTTTCCACAAAAATATTCAAGCCGTGTTTCCCCACTTCTCAAGAACTTCCCGTGGTTGCCCATCCATCTCCACATCAAACAGAAATTCCTTACCATCAGCTTTAAAGCACTCAAACATCTTACCCCCTCCTACCTCACATTCGCTACTCTCCTACTACATCCCAGCCACACACTACTCTCCTTTAATGTTAACTGTCTTAATGTACCTCGATCTCATCTATCTCACTGCCAACCTCTTGCCCACATCCTGCCTTGGCCTGGAATACCTTCCCTCTTCATATCCAATGGACAGTTACTTTCCTCCCCCTTCAAAGCTTTATTGAAGGCACATCTCTTCCAAGAGACCTTCCCTAAGACCTCTTTTCCTTTTCCTCCACTCCCTTCTGCGTCACCCTGCTTTGCTCCCTTTACTCATCCCCCCTCCCAGCCCCATAGCACTTTAATACATATCTGTCATTTATTTTTTTTTAACTGTCTCCCCATCTAGACTGTAAACTTGTGGGCAGAGAATGTATTTGTTATATTAGCTTTTTTTAAAATAGCATTTGTTAAGCACTGGGGTAGATACAAGTGGATGTAGTCCCTGTCCCACGTGGGGCTCACAATCTTAATCCCCATTTGACAGACTGGGTAACTAAGGCACAGCAAAGTGAAATCACTTGCCCAAAGTCACACAGCAGACAAGTGGCAGAAACAAGATTAGAACCCAGGTCCTTCTGACTCCCAGGCCAGTACTATCCACTAGCCATGTTGTTTCTCACTAGGCCATGTATTGTCCTCTTTCAAGTGCTTAGTACAATACTCTGCACACGGTAAGCACATAATAAATATGACTGAATGACTTGACTGACTCTAGATTGTAAGCTCCTTGTGGACAGGGAACCTATCAACGCTGTTATACTGTATTCTCCCAAGGGTTTGTTATGGGTAGGTAACTGTCTGCTTAATTCTGTTGCATTGTAATCTCCCAAGTGTTTAGTAGAGTTCTCTGCACATAGTTAAGTGCTCAATAAATCCCACTGATGGACTGATTGCTTAGTACAGTGCACTCTACACAGTAACACTCAATAACTGATTGACTAATTGATTGGGTGTAAAAGTCCTTCCACACCTCAGTTACATTCTGGGCTAGGCACCACACCCTGTTAGTGACAGCCCTGGCTTGTCTTTGGAGTCCAGGGCAAGACTTAACTTTTTAATCTTCATTGGAATGATATTTTAGCCTGTTATTAAAGCAGCTGTTATTGCCGGTTGTCTTAAGAATTTGTTACCAGTAAAGTTATATTGTATTTTACTGGCCTGGTATCCTGCGACTGTTTAAAGGACAGTTAAAAAAAACCAAACTATAACCTGAAATACACTGTATGCCTTTCTTTTTATACCCACACAATTACAGTATATAAATTTGGGTGTTTGAACATTTCTAAATTTAAGGGGTTTAATAAGTATTTTTAAAATATGCAAATATAGTCAAATGGAAGAGTAGAGAACATGAATGTTAGTCCCAAAATAGTTTACATAACGCAGTTCAGGAAAAGGGATGAATTTAGGATTAGGAGAACGTCTATTTTTTTTTCCAATACTGTAGATAGATCACAAGGAAAAATGAATCCAAAGGTCATCCTGCTGTGAATGGTAGTTTTCATCATTTAGCAAAGTTATTTTAGTTGTATTGCAACTACAATTATTCTCCTGTTTTAACAACCCATTTTATATTTGCAAACTTGTAATATTTTTCCCTTTGTAAATCAGCAGGATCTGCTTTGAAACATGCTTCGGAACAAGTGCAAGAAAGAAGATAAACCATCTTAAGTTCAGCGAGTTGACTGGCAGCAGAAATCAAACCTAATGCCCCATCTTTTCTAGAGTCGATACAATAATAATAACAATAGCAACAACAACAATAATAATAATAATAATAATAATGGCATTTATCAAGCGCTTACTATGTGCAAAGCACTGTTCTAAGTGCCGGGGGAGGTTACAAGGTGATCAGGTTGTCCCAAGGGGGCTCAGAGTCTTAATCCCCATTTTACAGATGAGGTAACTGAGGCACAGAGAAGTTAAGTGACTTGCCCAAAGCCACACAGCCGACAAGTGGTGGAGTCAGGATTTGAACCCATGACCCCTGATTCAAAAGGCCGGGCTCTTTCCACTGAGCCACACTACTTCTCTGTTCCATATAACTTATGAAGTAAAATAATGAAGATAGAGTAGCAGAAGATATTTGAGATGGACTGAATATTTTCCAAATCTTAAGATGAAACTTTGCCCAAATCATCATCATCATCATCAATCGTATTTATTAAGCACTTACTGTGTGCCGAGCACTGTACTAAGCGCTTGGGAAGTACAAATTGGCAACATATATGTCATCTTTTTAAATTATTTGTAAACTTAACAAGGACTGAGTGATGAAAATTGGATGTCGCTTGTCTAAATGGCATGGGTACTGTCAGTGGTATTGGTTACAGAGTGATTGTCATCACGTCTGAGGCTCTCACTCTGTGGGGTAGAAGTTCTGGGGAGATCCCTATCTCACCCTCCTGGGTCAAGGAGATGCAGGCTTTCCCTGACTAAGCCTTCCTTTCCTCTTCTCCCACTCCCTTCAGCATCACCCTGACTTGCCCCCTTTATTTACCACTCCCTCCCCCAAAGCCCCACAACATTAATGTACCTATTTGTAATTTATTTATATTAATGTCTGTATCCCCTCTAGACTGTAAGCTTGTTGTGAGCAGAGAATGTCTGTTTATTGTTATATTGTGCTTTTCCTAATGCTTAGTACAGCACTCTGCATATAGTAACTCTCAATAAATACCATTGGCTAACTGACTGACTCTCCAGTCCAAATGTTATTGTGTTGCCTGGATCATTTTTTAAAAATACTTTATATACACCTCCCTACTCCTCAAAAATCTCCAGTGGTTGGCCATTCCTCTCCTTATCAAGAAGAAACCTCTATTAATTTAAGCCACTTGATCAGTTTTCTCCCTTTCACTTATCAACTCTATCCTTCCTTTATAGGCCAGTTCTCACTTCATTCTTTCCAAACTAACCTACTCACTGTATCTCATTCCCAAGTCCCTCACCTCCAACCCCATCTTCTCCTATTCCCCAAGAGTCACTGGGAAAGGGTGAGGAGTTTGATTCCTTCTTGCTTTTACACCATCACCTTAAAGACCTTGCCATGATATATTTCATTGCTAAAATCGAAATCAACAGAAATGATCCCTCTAAAATCTCCCCTGCTCCTCCCCAGTCCCACCATTCTTGACTCTTGCATCCTTACCAGCAGTATTGCGAGAGACCTTCCACCTCTTAAGATCCACCCGCACCACCGGGGTCTCTGACCCCATTCTTTTACACCTTATTAAAACAGTTGTGCCCTCCTTTGACTGTCATCTTCAACTGTTCACTCTTCAAAGGCTCCTTCCCCACTGCTTCACTGCTTTTAAACAACCCAGGTGTCTCCTATCCTGAAAAAAAACCCCAACAAAAAACCCAAATCTTTGAACCCACAGCACACTCCAGTCACTCCCCCATTTCCCTCCTACCATTCCTTCCCGAATGGCTCAAGCAAGTTTACACCCATTGCTTCCATTTCTACCCTCCAATTCTCCCCTACATGCCCCTGGCAACCTGGCTTCCACCCAATCCTTTCCATTATAACTTCTCTCTTTAAAGTCACCAATGACCTCCTCCTTCTCAAATCCGATAGCATCTACTCCATCCTAATACCCTTTGACTTAACACTCTCCCAAGGGCTTAGTAAAGTGCTCTCTCTGCACACAGAAATCATTCAAGTAAATATGATTGATAAGATCTCAAAGCATTTTAGGGGCAGAGTTCGTACCTATAGTCCCCCGTGTGCTTAACACAGTACTCTGCATCCAGTAAACACTCAATAAATCCCACTGATTGACTACACTCCAGCAACCCCTGCCTGGGATCTCCCCCTCTAGAATGTAAGCTCACTGTGGGCAGGGAATGTGTCTGTTTATCATTATATTGTACTCCCCAAGCGCTTAGTACAGTGTTTTCAATAAATACGATTGAATGAATGAATGAATGACCACCAGCTCTTGCCCCTGTAGCACAGCTCCAGGATGAGAGGTGGAATGATAATTTCTCATGCTTCCGGAGGGGCTGCTCATCCCCAGAAGGGTCAGTGAACCTAGGATCTGGGGCCTGGCTTGGGCTCCCACAGGTACCTTGTAGTGCTGAGGTGGACTGCAATGATCTCCCCCCTCCTTGAAATAGATATGGCTGCTTTGGAAAGATCCTGTTCACAGTCCACAGCCCATCTGTTGCACCTATCTCGCTCCTCACTTGGACGGCTTTGGTGTCAACTAGCGCCAATTTTTGTGTGTGACAGAAGAAACCCTGGGCAAGGGGCTTCCATTCCCTCAGCCACTAAAGACTCTTTGATTAGCCACAGTTAATGCTAATCATTACAGTGCTAATCATCACAGTTATAAAGCAGAAGAATGAAGGATGTTCATGACCCTTCCCTCTTGACTTTCCCAAGGCACAAAGAGCCATTACAATACAAAAACAAAAGGATTGAAAGCAACTGTCCCTTCCTGGACATAAAAAACCAGCCTGAGTGCACAAAGCCAGCCTATTTTTCTGATGTGGCATTGGGAGCCTGGTATCAAATACCAGAGAACAGAGCTATGTGTGACTCCTCCACCTTTTCCCAGGAGTTGATGTGACTAAGCTGGCAGTTTTAGCAGCTGGTGCTTGGAATCCCAGAAGACAAAACAAAGAAACTCCCTTTTCTTTATATAAAAAATCACCATGTGCTTGGGTCAAAGGGGGGAAAGCTCATTTTAGAATTTTTTTGCAGGTCTGGTTTGCAAATTTGGCAAGTGTACAGAGCAAAAGGGTGGTTCCAAATCGGGCAGTCTGGGAAACAAAAGCTCCCTTCAGTAGAGACACAGTGTTAAATAACAAAGGCCAAGGGGAAAAATATACATAGGGATTCACTGAAAAACAGTATTTTACTCTCTCAAACTGGCATTCATGTTTCCTATGTGCACGCTGCAAAAGTAAAACCAGTCTAAAGCCTGGGAGCCTCTTCAGGTGGCATTGTAACCTATTTTGCAGGAGTGGTATTGTGAACCTGTGTCAAATAACTGAAAATATAGACATATGAGTATTCTCATTCTGCAGTACTTTCAACTCAGCCCTGATCAATCAATCAATCAATCAATGGGCACTGGGCACATACGGTTTGCAGAACTCTGTACAAGTCCTTTCTTTTCTGTATTTGTATTTGTTAGGCATTTACTAAGTGCCAGGCATTGTTCCAAGGGCGGAGGTAGAGACAAACTAATCAAATTGGACACAGTTCACATCCTACATGGAGGTCACAGTATTAATCTCCATTTTACGGATGAGATAACTGAGGCACAGAGAAGTTATGTGACTTGCCAAGGTCACACAGCAGATAAATGGTGGAGCTGGGATTAGAACACAGATCCTCCTGACTTCCAGGCGTATGTTCTATATATTAGAAGATGCTGCTTCTCACATGCTTGGGAGAGTACAATATAATGGAGTTGGTAGACACAACCCCTGCCCACAGTCAGCTTACAGTCTAGAAGGGCAGACAGACATGACCATAAATCAATAATTTACAGATATGTACATAAGTGCTGTGGGGCTGAGGGTGGGGTGAATACCAAGTGCATTAATGGTCCCTTTACAATAAAAATCACACCACAGGAGCTTGCTTTTGGCCTCTTCTTCCTCTGTGGTCCTGATATCCACACTTTCTCTCAGGCCTCCCCAACAACCCCCTCCTCCTTTCCATCCCAAGTCTTAGTTTCTCAATCACCTGGTTGTGACCCAGACTGAGATTCCTACTTAATTATGCAAGTACGGTCAGTTCTTTAATGCAGTTTTCCCCTTCCCATTTTGGATGGAATGATGCTGAGGTATTTGGGATCCTTCTTTCCACAGTGCCTATCTTGCCTGGAGACAATGCAGATAGAAGCAGTGTGGCCTAGTGGACAGAGCTATGGGCATGGGAGTCAGAAGGACCCGGGTTCTAATCCCAGCTCCAGCACTCATTTGCTGTGTGACCTCTGACAAGTCACTTAATTTCTATGGGCCTTAGTTATATCATTTGTAAAATGGGGATTCAGACTGTGATCCCCCATCAGGTACATGGACTGTATTCATTCATTCATTCAATCATATTTATTGAGCGCTTATGTATGCAGAACACTGTACTGAGTGCTTGGGAAGCACAAGTCGGCAACATATAGAGACAGTCCCTACCTAACAACGGGCTCACAGTCTAGAAGGGGTAGACAGACAACAAAACAAAACATGTAGACAGGTGTCTGGCACAGTTACCCCATCAACAGGGGGATTACATTCACTGGAAACTCAAATCCAACCTGATTAGCTTGTATCTACCCCAGTGCTTAGTACAGTGCCTGGCATATAGCAAGCGCTTATCAAATACCATAAAAAAATAATGCAATGTAGTATCAGAATTTCTTTAGTGTGGGTTTTTCCCATGTTGTCGGTAAAGGTGTGGATCCCAATGCACCCTCCAGCTATCTTCATTTCTAACTGAACTCCCTCTTTATCATCATCAATCGTATTTATTGGGCGCTTACTGTGTGCAGAGCACTGTACTAAGTGCTTGGGAAGTACAAGTTGGCAACACATGGAGACAGTCCCTACCCAACAGTGGGCTCACAGTCCCTCTTCTCCAACTCCTTGATTTATCCACAATAATCCTGCTTCCTCCCCCTTTTTTTCCCATTGAAATCCCATTCTCTAAGGTCACCAGTGATTTCCCTGACAAACTGAATGGGAATCTAGACTATCACAATCAAAAATGTAAATCAGTGGTACTTATTTTGCACTTACTGGGTGCAGAGCACTGTACTAAAAGCTTGGCAAAGCGCAATACAACGTAGAGTTGGTAAACACAGTCTTTGCCAACAGTGAGTTCACATTCTACAGGGGAGACAGACATTGAAATAAATTAACGATCTGGGAAATAGTAGAGTCTGAGGATATGTACCTAAGTGCTGTGGGGCTGGGGGTGGGAAGTATCAAAATGCGTAAGGGATACCCACTCAAGTGCATAAGCGAAGCAGAGAGGAGTATGAATAGGGGAAATGAGGGCCTAGTCTAGGAAGGACAGTTGGAGGAGAAGATGTGATTTTAAAATGGTTCGAAGATGGTGGTGGTATGTCATATATGACAGGGAAGGGAATTCCAGGCCAGATGGAGGGCATGGGCATAAAGTAGGAAGAGAGACAGAGAAGATCAAGGAACTGTGAGTAAGTTAGCATTAGAGGAGCAAAGTGTATGTGTTAGGTTGTAGTGGGAGATCAATGAGGAAAGGGAGAGAGCTAATTGAGTGTCTTACTCCTCATTTTTTTGGTTGCCTATGATACTGTTGATCACTGCCTTCTTCTAGAAACATTATCCAATCTTCCTTCTCCTGGAAACATTTATCCAGTCGTAATTTTACCATTTACTTGTCCCTTCTGGTTTCCCTCATACCTCTCTGGCTGCTCTTTTAAAGACTTTCACTGACTCTTTTTCCACTTCTCAACCTGATAAATGTGGGTGTCCCAAAAGGCTCTGTTCTGAGTCTTCTAGTCTTCTCACTTTACACTAATTCCCCTGGGGCACTCATCTACTCGGCTTCAACTACACCTCTAGGCGTAGTTGATGACTCCCCAATTTACAAACCCAAACCTTCCTCTGCAATTTTGCATTTCCTCTTGTTATCAGGACATCTCCATATTGTGACCTCCTAGGCACATTTAACTCAATATGTTTAAAACTAAACTCACCCTCCCTCCCAGATCCACTCTTCTACCCAACTTTCAAAACATCAATTAACATCATTTACAGCATATGTCTACTGTATGCAAAGAACTGCTTGGCTTTGGAGAGTACAATAGAGTTAGTAGACATGATCCCTGCACTCAAGGAGTTTACAATCTAGTTTGGGGGTGAGGGTGGGGAGGAGGGTTGGGGTAGACCCTAAAATAATTTACAGAGAGAAAAGAGAAGGAAAAGGGGATATGCACAAGAGCTCCTGCTGAAATAATAGGTTATGTAAGATGTGTATATCATGCTTCAGGAAGTTGGAAATACACATTTGTTCAGGTGGTGTAGAAATGCCCAAATGGCAGATGGAGAATATCCACTGCAGATTAAAAATTAACTGGGGAAGGATCATGGAGATGATGTAATTTCAGGAGGGTTTCGAAGACAGAGAAGAGCTGTTGCCTATTAGATTAGAAGGGGAATGGAGGTCTAGGTAATCAAGAAGTCAGTGGCAGGAGAGCTAGAAACAAGGCATGGCAATAAATTGGATTTAGAGGAATGAAGAGTGAGTTGGGGTTTAGTGGGAGAGAAGGGTGGATAAGAAGGAGGGAGAGACCTAATTCAGAGCCATAAAGCCAATAGTTGAAGTTTCTGTTTACTACAGAATGGAATGGGGTAAACAGAGGTTTTTAATGAGTGGGGAGATAAACAAAAAATGACATTTTAGAAAAATAATCAAGGCAGCAGAGTGAATAATGAGAATATACTAATATGAGAATACCAGAGAATGAGAGTATACTAATCTATATTATATAGAGAAGCAGTGGGTCTCAGTGGAAAGAGCAGGGACTTTGGAGTCAGAGGTCACGGGTTCAAATCCCAGCTCCACCAATTGTCAGCTCTGTGACTTTGGGCAAGTCACTTAACTTCTCTGTGCCTCAGTTACCTCATCTGTAAAATGGGGATTAAGACTGTGAGCCCTGTGTGGGACAACCTGATTACCTTGTAACCTCCCCAGCACTTAGAACAGTGCTTTGCACTTAGTAAGTGCTTAATAAACGCCATTATTATTATTATTATTATTATATTAATTGGTATATCAGAGAATGAGAATATACTAATGACTTCACTATACTAAGCGCTGAAGTAGTTACAAGCTGATGAGGTTGGACACATTCCTTGTCCCACACGGGGCTCACAGTCTCAATCTTCATTTTAACTATGAGATAACTGAGGCACAGAGAAGTGACTTGCCTCAGGTCACACAGCAGACAAGTGGCAGAGCCTGTATTAGGACCCAGGTTCTTTTGGCTCCCGGGCCCATGCTGTATCCACTAGGCCACGTGGTGCCTCATCTCCTATGATTGACATCTGCCAGTCATATGACAATTTGAGGCTGGCCTGGTGCTCCTCCCCAGCACGTCCCCAGCAGATGATTTGGTTCTCAGCTGTGCCAGAGAGTCCATACCTCTGCCTCTGCGGGAGTGGTCTCTCTGTCCCAGGGAATGGGGAGTGCACAAACCCTCCCTAGGGGCCGGGACTGAGCTGCTTCAGTTCGCACACACCCCTCAATGTGGTGGAGGAAATAAAGGGGAACTTTGAAAGAGTAAGGACTTCAGACTGCTCTCCGATCTATGAATCCTCAAAAGAAACAAATCACCCTTTCGCCTTCTCCTGCACATGCAGGATCTCTGACAGCACCAAAGTAATCTGATGAATAACTTGGGGTAGGAAGCCAAGTAAAGTTTCTGCTTATTCAGGAGCCACGCTTAGAGAGACAAGCTCCATGTCTGACTGGAAATGGAAAAATTAATTCCCATATCCTCCAGCTAGTTTGGGGAAGTTTAAATTCAGTAGCAAAGACTTATGGTGCCACTGTGTGGCCATTAGGGGAGTAACTTGATTTAGGGATTTCAAGGCTGGAGGAGAGAGTTCACAATGTTTATTTATATGTTCTCCGGTCTCCCTTGGTCCCACTGCCGCATTCATCTCAGCCAGCATCATCAGCCACTGGGATGGAGACCTGAGTTGGCTCAGGCAAACATTTGGGAGGTTCTGGCCTTCAGTCTGCACCATCTCACTGCTGGAAGGAGCCAAATTTGGCTCCAGGAAAATTTCTTCACTTTAAGCACAAGGGGCCCTACAGGAGTGCACGGTGGAGGTGGTTGGGAATGTTGAGTAGTAGTTGTAATAGTATTTATTAAATGCTTACCGTGTGCAGAACACTGAACTAAGCACTGGGAAAATAGATAAGAATTGGACCCAATTCTTGTCCCTTGAGGGGGCCTGGCAATCTAAAAGAATGGGGGAAATGTAAAAAATGTAGTCAAACGATTAGCTTGGGAAGTAAACTGTGAGCCATCTGGTAAGAAGTGAGTGAAAGTGATCAGATACATAAGATGGAGAGAGTTAGTGATATGTGTTAAGAGCTTACTATGGATAAAGCACTATATTAAATGATAGGGTAGGTTACAAGGTAATCAGGCCCCACATGCAGATGACAGTATATGTAGGAGGGAGATTGGGTATTTAATTCCCATTTTCGCAGATGAGGGAACTGAGGCACAGAGAAGTTAAGTGACTTGTTCAAGGTCACACAGCAGGTAAGTGGAGGAGCTGGGATTAGAAGCCAGGTCCTCTGACTCCCATGCTCATGCTCTTTCGACTGGGCTATGCTGCTTCTCCAAGTTAGTATGTTAGTGAAGAGCCAAGAAGCCAATCATGAGGAGATGTGGGTTAGATGAGAGGTGAGGGCCAAGAAATGGATTTGGGTGGCATCCTCATCAAGATGGTAACTAATGAGGAGATGGGGTCCCCAAGAGAATAAGGGTAGAGAGAAGAACAAAGGACCCAGGAGAGAGACTTGTGGAATGTCTTTAGTAAGATGATGAGAGGCTAAAGATGAACGAGCAAATAAAACTGAGGAGCAGAAAACAGTGTTAGGATAGGAACAAAACCCTGTCAACTAAAAAACCCCCTGTCAACCTCCCCCTCTAATGGGCTCATTGTGGACAGGGAATGTGTCTGTTTGTTGTTCTATTGTACTCTGCCAAGCACTTAGTACAGCGCTTAGTATACAGTGAGTGCTCAATAAATATTATTGAATGAATGAATGAACAAAACCAAGGCCAGATCGTGTGTTAAGGAGGAGGGAGTGGTCCAGTGTAGAGGTGGCTGAGAGAGGGGAGAAGAACAGATTAGAGCCCTTGGGACTTGGATATAAGGAAAACATTGATGACTTTAAAGAGGGTAGACTCTGTAGACAGAAGTGGTCAAAACCTTGATTATAGGGGATAAGAAGGAAGGTGGTGGGGAGGAATTGAAAGCAGTTGGTTTACGCAACCTATTTCTAGAGTTTGCACAGGAATGGGAGGAGGGAGATGGGCCAGGGGCTGTAAGATCAAGAAAAAGAGGACTTTTTCAGAATGTAGCAAACTTGAACATGTTTAAGGGCAGAAGGGAAAGAGTCGGTGAATGAGAGGGTAAAAACTTGCAGTGTGAGAGGGGAGGAGAGTGAGAGAAAGTGAGTTTTGGAGGGAAGAGGTGATTGGGCCAGTTATGTAGGTAGAGGAAATGGATTTGGGGAGCAGATGGGAGATCACCTCTTGGGTGATAAGGGAGTAATGGGGAGGCTTTGGGAAAAGGGGGAAGCTAAACCTACAGCACACCTATTTCTTGGTATTTTTAAATATTTAAAATGTATCTGGTTCCCTTTGGGGCACTTTGCCTGTTATATATTTTTAAATGCTGCAAGAGGATAGTGAATAAGTACACAGATGTAGTCAAGCAACAATGCACAATTCTTGGGATTACAATGTGTGGGGTTTTGCATATTTTTGATCTTTTGGGTTACAGACTGTAGTCTGCCTTTCGAGGTTTAGACACCTAATACCAGCATAAAAATTATGTCTGGGTCATCAATGGTACTGATTGTCAGCTACATACTTAGCTCCGAATAAAGTTCTGGAAAAGAATACAAAATCCGGCAGTACGTCAAATGCTAATTGATAACATCAGCCAGAATCTGTAAGCCCCATCTGAGGGTAAGTCCGACCACCACAGGGGGTTCAGTTCACTCTCTTACACCCCTCCGGTTCCTGTCCCATACTCCCCAGTCCTGAGCAGTTTTTTGGCCACCCGCAGTCTGAATTTAGCTTCCCCTTCATTCAGTGGCCAGTCACGGACTGAATTTGGTCTCCCCTTTGCTCTCTCACTCTCTCTCTCTCCCCATTAACTCCAGTACCACATGAGAAGCAGTGTGCATGTGGATAGAACACAGGCTTGAGAGTCAGAAGGTCATGGGTTCTAATCCCAGCTCCACCACTTCATTCATTCATTCAATCATATTTATTAAGTTCTTACTGTGTGCAGAGCACGGTACTGTTTGGGAAAGTACAGTACAGCAATAAAGAGTGACAATCCCTGCCCACAGTGAGCTCACAGTCTAGAGGGCGGGGAGACAGTCAATACAAATAAACAGATATCAATATAAATAAATAAAATTACGGATATATACCATGTGCTATGGGGTGTGGAAGGAGGTTGGGGGAGAGCAAAGGGAGCAAGTCAGGGCAACACACAAAGGAGTGGGAGATGAGGAAAAGTGGGGTTGAGTCTAGGAAGGCCTCTTGGAAGAGATGTGCCCTCAGTAAGGCTTTAAGGGCAGGGATAGTAATTATCTGGTGGATTTGAGGAGGGAGGGCATTCCAGGCCAGAGGTAGAATGTGGGCCAGGGGCTGGAGGGGAGACAGATGAGATGGAGGCACAGTGAGAAGATTAGCACCAGAGGAGTGAAGTGTGCGGGATGGGTGGTTGAAGGAAAGAAACGAGGTTAGGTTAGAGGGAACAAGGTGATGGAGTGCTTTAAAACCAATGGTTTGGAGTTTTTGTTTGATATGGCAGTGGATAGGCAACCACTGGAGATTCTTGAGGAGGGGGGGTGATATGCTCTGAATGTTTCTGTAGAAAGATGAACCGGGCAGTGGAGTGAAGTATGAACTGGAGTGGGGGGAGGCAGGAGGTTGGGAGGTCAGCATAAAGTCTGACGAAGTAATCTAGGTGGGATAGGATGAGTGATTCTACCAACTTGTCAAGTAAAATGACTTTTACAAGGTCACACTTGTCTACTGTGTGACCTTGGGCAAGTCATTTTAATTCTCTGTGTCTCAGTTACATCATCTGTAGAATTCATTCGATTGTATTTATTGGGCGCTTACTGTGTGCAGAGCACTGTACTAAGTGCTTGGAAAGTACAATTCAGCAACAGATAGAGACAATCCCTACCCCACAATGGGCTCACAGGGACACTCCCTGTGTCCAACCTGATCTGCTTGAATCCACCCCAGCTCTTAGTACAGTGCTTGGCACATAGTAAGAGCGTAACAAATTCTACAATTATTGTTATTATCTATATAGCCACAAACGTCTATAAACACAAACTCATAGCTCTTCAAAGCTATTCAAGTAAACAAAGTTTAAGAAGGCATACTCACTAACAGCACATGACAGAAGCTTTCACAAGCTCACCAATACAGTTTGAACATCAAAGAGCAACTCCTCTCTTGAATTTGAAGAGCTTCAGGCTCCACCCAGCTTGACTGACTGATTTCCCAGATGATTCTGGGAAGCGTTGGCTTTTTGCCTTCTGGGAACTGTAGTTCCTGGGCAAGCTTCCTACTTTCCTTCAGGCCTTTGACCTCAGCTCCCAACAACTGGAAACCTAAACATTATCACAGCCAGTCCCTGCCAACACGAAAAATTCAAATAAAACTAAGAGACTCAACCTTCCTCTCCTCCCCTGTTTCCACAGCAGACTGATTAGCCATTTAAAGCAGGAGCAGCAAATAGCAAGCAGCTTTGCCTGCTTTCATTTTATAGAGTGCTGTAAAAAAAGCAAAAACAAACACACACACACACAACACACAAAACCAAAGAATAAACCTCAAACACTAAGTGCCTTAGATGCTCTACTTTGAGCTAATTTTAAAATAATATAATAATGATTATGGCATTTGTTAAACATGTACTGTATGCCAAAGCAGTGCAGAGTCCCTGGCCCACAAGGCTCACAGTCTTTAAGAGGTGGATCGTAAGGTTCAATTGGTTGCCATAATTGGAGTGAGTGTGACTGAGCGATGTGGCAGATCACTGTCTTCATTCTTAAGTGGTAATGGGTTCTCTTCCATCTTAAAAGTTGTAACCCCTTAGAAAGCTATCAATCAATTAATCAGTGGTATTTATTGAGCTCTTACTGTGCACAGGACACTGAACTAAGCACTTGGGAAAGTACTATACAACAGAGTTGGTAGGCATGTTCCCTGAACACACCACAGAGAACTTACAGTCTAGAGAGGGGACAGACATTAATATAAATGAACTGTGGCTATGTACTTAGTGCTGTGGGGCTGAGGGTGATGTGAATATCAAGTGCTTAAAGGTACAAATCCAAGTGCATAGGCGACATGGAGAAGGACGAAGTAAGGGAAAAGAGGACTTAATCAGGGAGGGCTTTTGGAAGAGATGTGGTTTTAATAAAGCTTTGAAGACGGGGAGAGTGGTGGACTGTTGAATTTGTAGGGGGAAGGAGTTCGAGGCCGGAGGGAGGACGTGACCAAGGGGTTGATGGTGAGATAGTTGAGTTTGAGGTATAGTGAGTATGTTGGCATTAGAGGAGCAAATTATCTAAAGAAACTAAAAATAATGTGGCATTTGCTAAACGCTTACTATGGACCACGAATAGTATAAGGGCTGGGATAGAAACAAGATAACTGGTCAGACGTAGCAGTGCTCTAGACTGTAATCTCTTTGTGGGCAGGGAACGGGTCTCCCAACTCTGTTATACTGTACCCTCCCAAGAGCTTAGTACAGTGCTCTGCAGAGAGTAAACACTCAATAAATATGATCGATTGATTGAACATATGGGGCTCGCAGTCTAAGTAAGGGCCCGTTGTTGGGTAGGGACCGTCTCTATATGTTGCCGACTTGTACTGCCCAAGTGCTTAGTACAATGCTCTGCACACAGTAAATGTTCAATAAATACGACTGAATGAATGAACAGAAATTCAAACCCCATTTAACAGATGAGGAAACTGGGACACAGAGAAGTTAAGTGACCTGCCTGAGGTCACAAAGAAGGCAAGTGGCAGAGCCAGCATTTAAACACAGGTCCTAGGACTCACTTTTTAATGGATTAATTTAGGGTAGCAGCATGGTTTAGTGGAAAGAACATGTACCTTTGGAGTCCTAGGACCTGTGTTTAGGTACATGTTCTTTCCACTAAACCATGCTGCTACCCTAAATTAATCCATTAAAAAGTGAAGCTTGGATATTGAAAAACCAAAATGTTATGACTGCTGTAGATTCACTGTTCTAACTAGTAATTATACCTCAGCTGTTTTTGCACTTGATATTGAACCATATATCTTTCTATTCTCACTCTACACTCATTCTCTTGGGTTGTTTCTTGGTCTCATAACTCTATGTGGATAATAATGATGGCATTTGTTAAGTGCTTACTATGTGCCAAGCACTGTTCTAAGCATGGGGGTAGATACAAGGTAATCAGGATGTCCAATGTGGGGCTCACAGTCTTAATCCCCATTTTACAGATGAGGTAACCGAGGCACAGATAAGTCAAGTGACTTGCCCAAAGTCACACAACTGATAAGCGGAAGAGCCGAGATTAGAGGAGCAGGGTTGTGGGGTAGAAATGTGTTGCATCATTGAGTTTATGAAGAGTGATTCTACTGTGGGACATGTTACTCTCCATCATGCATGTGCCTGGGAGTCAAAGGACCTGGGTTCTAATCCTGGCTCTGCCCAATTGCTTGCAGTGTGATCTTGGGTAAGTCACTTCACTTTTCTGTGACTCAGTTTTCTTACTTGTAAAATGGGGATTCAATACCTGTTCTCCCTCCTACTTAGGCTGAGAGTCTCATGTGAGACAGGGACTGTGTCCAACCTGATAAACTAGTATCTACTACCTCAAGAATCCGAACTTTGTTATTGGGTGCTTCCAAAAAATATATGTGTTTTGAACAGGATTTTACAAATAGTGAGTGGAAAGCAACCTACTACAAGTCAAAACCCACCTATGCTAGGCAGTGGTGGCATGAGAGAGAATCAAGGGTGGATACTCAAGTTTCCTGCACAGAAGGAGACAATGGTAAATCATTTCCATATTTTTACCAAGAAAACTCTATGGATATATTACCAGAATGATTGCAGATGGAGTTGGGGCGTTCTGGGAGAGATATGTCCATGGTATCACTAGCGGTCGGAGATGACTCGACAGCAAAAGACAAGACTTCCATTATCCTTCTCAGAATTAAATAAGTCACAGAGATAAAAGTTCTGTCTACCCAAAAAAGATAAAGGGATGTTGGGAGTTAGAGAAATGTTTTGCCAGTTATACCTTATTTCAGTAACACAGAAGTACTATCGAGGAAGGGTGGAAGATTTCACAATTTGAAAAACTGCTAGAGCTATAATAATAATAATAATGGTATTTGTTAAGTGCTTACTCTGTGCTGAGCACTGTTCTAAGCACTTGGGTAGATAAAAGGGAGTCAGGTTGTCCCATGTGGGGCTCACAGTTTTAATCCCCATTTTACAGATGTACAGAGGTAACTGAGGCACAGAGAAGTTAAGTGACTTGCCCAAAGTAACACAGCTGACAAGTGGCAGAGCCAGGATTAGAACCCATGACCTCTGATTTCCAAGACCATGCTCTTTTCACCAAGCCATGCTGCTTCTATACAATACTTTATCATGAAAACATCAAAAGGTGGGTGTAGTCATGAGTGGGGCTGCCTGGAAGTAAATAAAGTGGGGTCCCCTTCCATAAATGAAGGCATTTAGTTAAGTTTGGTCAGCATTAGTTTGTAATACTCCAATCTCCTGAGGGGAAAAGAAATACATTTCAGGAAAGATCTGAGAATATATCTTCTCCTTAAACTGTCAATTAATGAAACATAGCTCTAATGGGTACTCAAACAAATAGGATCTTGACATGTTGCTTAACTTCTCTGTGCCTCAGTTTCCTCACCTGTAAAATGGGGATTCAATAGCCATTCTCCATCTTACCTAAACTGTGAATCCAATAAGTGACAGGGCTGTGTCCAACCTGATTATTTTGTATCTACGCCAAAGCTTAGTGCAGTGATTGGCACGGAGCACTGAAAAGACCACACTTATTATAAAATTGGAAGTTGCTTTAGTGCTCAGTCATTTAAACTTTTGTTGCTATCTAGAGGGTGATGAGGTTTCCATCTTGGCTCATTGTTTGTAATTAGTAAGTCAAAATTCAGGTTCAGAACATAGTTAGGATGCCTAATGCACATTCATGTCGCTATCTCCAAATTGAGTTTGGTTGGAATCCAAAGAAGTCAGATGGGGAATTGTTTATGGAAATGGGTTGATTTGGCAGAAAGTGACTTCCATAAAAAAAACTATTAAAAAAATGTTCAGAACAGAGTTAGTTGTGGCAAGGAGATGGCCATTAGTGGGGTCATACAGCAGGTGTTACAAGTGGAAGATATGACTAAAATGGTGACACTGGCAATCAATCAATGATATTTATTGAGTGCTTACTCTGTGCAGAGTACTGGATTGCATGCTTGGCAGACTTGACAATGTCCTCATTGCTGAGAACAGAGGGCTAGGGGGAACACCTGACCTATCGACATGGGATCAGTGGGAGGAGACAAAGATAGAATTAATAAATTCATGCTTATGGGCTTACTGGAACAATTGCAGGCCAGTCGATTTTTGAAGTTTAGGTTTAACAAGATACAGTGGAGAACTCGTTGAGGGCAGGGAATATGTCTGTTGTTCTATTGTTCTCTCCCAAGGGTTTCATACAGTGGTTTGCACACAGTAAGTGCTCAATTAATGCGATTGAATAAATGAAGCAGAGCAGTCTAGTGGAAAGGGCACGGGGTCTGGGAATCAGAGGATCTGGGTTTTAATCCCAGCTGTGTTACTTGCCTGCTATGTGACCTGGGGCAAGCCACTTAACTTATCCGGGCCTTCAGTTTCCTCATTTGTAAAATGGGGATTACAAACTGTTCTCTCTCCTACTTAGACTGTGAGTCCCATGAGGCACAGGGATTGGGTCTAACCTGATTAGCTTGCATCTACCCCAAGGCTTAGTACAGTGCTTGTTGCCTAGTAAGCGCTTAACAAATACAAGCATTATTAAAGGCTGGAATGGACCTGACTCTCTCTGGTGGATCACTGGTCACACAAATGTTGCATACATTCTCCAGGGAAGTTGTCTAGTGGAAGGAGCATGGTCCCGGGAGTCAGAGGGCCTGGGTTCTAATCCCGGATATCCTACTTAGCTGCTGGTGTGACCTGGGGCAAGCCATTTATCCGGATCATCAGTTTCCTCATCTGGAAAATGGGGATTACAAACTGTTCTCTCACCTACTCAGACCGTGAGCCCCATATGGAACAGAGACTGTGTCCAACCTATCTTGCAACTACTTCAGGGCTTAGTACAGTGCTTTGTGTCTATTAATGCTTAATACAATTATTATTTAAGGCTGGACCTGAATCTCCCAGCTGGATCACTGGTCACACAAATGTTATATTCTTCAGCGAAGATCTTACTTGGTTACCTCTTTGCACAATCTAGAGCAGCATTCAACATCTTTAGTTATTTCAACAAGATTTCTTGAGCATCTATTTTGTGCTGAGCATTGTGCTAAAAGTCAAAAAACATTGTCCTTGCCAATGAGAAGTTTACAAGCTTTACGAATGAAGGGTTGTCACAGATCTCATGAACACCTTTTAAAAAATGAGATTATACAGACTCAATAAGAGGATGTCTACACAAGAGCTGAAAGTGGTATTTAGGGAAAAGGCAGTTGTTTTCCTCCTGGAATAAGGAATATGGATGCAGAGCCTAGTGAAAGTAAGTCCTCCCTTCTGTTAACACCATGACATAGCTTATGATTGCCTGACGCTAGCTCACACCCATCCCCTATTTTTAAACTAAGATTGGCATTATGATTCCCTCATCAGCGGTGGGATAATAATCGTGGTATGTGTTAATAATTGTATTTCAGTGCTTACTATGTGCCAAACCCTGCACTAAGCACTGGGGTAGGTAGACAATAATGAGGTCCCACATGGGGCTCACCGTCTAAGTAGGAGGGAGAATAGGTAATGAATCCCCATTTTTCAGGTAAGGGAACTGAGGCATAGAGAAGTAAAGTGACTTGCCCAAGGTCACACAGCAGACAAGTGGTGAAGATGGAATTGTAACCCAGGTCCTCTGATTCCCAGACCCATGCTCTTTCCACTAAGCCATGCTACTTAGTGTCAGAAATTTGACATTGTCCCTGATATCTGAACTTCTCTTCCTCCAAAGATTTCATATTTTAGCTTGCTAGCTTCACTATGTACTGTGTCTATCTGAAAAGTGGAAGAAGTCATTTTACAAACGATCGTGGCTAGTGAGATAAAAGCTTTGAGGTTTGATGCCCTGCTCAGTCAAGGCACTATTTGATTTGTTCTCCACTAGTCATAGTCAAACCCAAGGATTCAGTAGGAAAATTGGGCTTCTAACTACAAGATTGTAGAAAATAGTAGTAAGGTATTTATTTCCTATTGATTTTACATTTCAAACTTAAAATGTTTTTTAAAGGCAGTAAATATGGTCCTTTTTTTTCTTAATTCTTTTTCTATTGGACCAATAAGCGGAGTACTAACTGTGAATAGGTAAGTGTGGCCTCCCCTCTCAGAGTTGCACCTGGAGAGTTTCCAGTACTCTACCAGTCTCGACTGCGGGAGAGAGAGTTAAGCAGAGGCATACCTGTTCCACTGCTAGATTGGGCGGTGGCTAGCAAGTGGAAAGCAATCTGCTGCAAGTCAAAACTCACCTGTGCTGAACAGCAGCAGCATGGGAGATAGCTGAGGGCAAAGACTCAAGTTTACTTCATGGAAGGAGGCAGTAGTCAACCACTTCCATATTTTTACCAAGGAAACTCTATGGATCCACTACTAGAATGATTGCAGTTGGAGGTGGAATGTTCTGGAAGAGATGTGGCCATGACATCGCCATGGGTCAGAGACGACTCGACAGCATAAGACAAGACAAAGCATGGCCTAGTGGATAAGAGCACCAGCCTGGAAGTCAGAAGGACCCAGGTTCTAATCGCGGCTCTGCCACTTGTCTGCTGTGTGACCTTGGGCAATTCAATTCACTTCTCTGTGCCTCAGTTACTTTATCTGTAAAATGAGCATTAAGACTATAAGCCCGATGTGGGACAGGGACTGTGTCCAACCAGTTACCTTCTATCTACCCCAGTGCTTGTCACAGTGCCTGGCACATAGTAAGTGCTTAACAAATATCAATATTATTATTATTATTATTACTATAATAGGCAAAGTGTTTTATGAAAACTGAAATTACTAAATGTGCTACATTGAGAGCTTATATGGAACAAAGGCTACCAAAATTAATACTTCCTTGCATTGAGGAATGCCAGGGTTAAGTATGTGTTTTAATATTCAAGTTTTGTCTTAAATCGAATGTGATTTCAATGGACCAGATCTTATTTTTTCAGTTGGACTACATCTACAATCTTCTCCAGTTAACTCTTTCTTGCCATTTCCAGAAGCTCTTCTGGCTATGATCCAAGAAGGGGAGGGGCATGATATTCCTAAGACAGGTCTGAAAAATGCATTAGTTGAAAGTGACTTGGCCACCTACCTTCCTTGTTTATTTAAAGGGGCTTGGCGTGGGTCCTGCTCTCATCGGTGATTCTTCTTCAGGTGCCGTTGAGTTGTTTCCGACTCACGGTGACTCCATGGACACACCCTCTTTAGAACATCCCACCTTCCATCATAAAGTCATCCTGGTATGTGTCTCCATAGAGTTTTCTTGGTAAAGATATGGAAGTGGTTTACCATTGCCTTCTTCCACGCAATAAAAACTTGAGTCTCTGCGGTTGTCTTTGAGCAATGTTTTTATCACTTAATCATCTGCCTTTAACTCTTTCCCATGCTGCTACTGCCCAGCACAGGTGAATCAACTTTGTCTGATGCTTCGGCTTAGACCTTTCCATTAAGTTTAACCCTATATGGCATAGTTCTAAGGTTCATCAGTGTATGATCGGGTATTAGTGGTTCATAAATCCAGAATAGAGTGAGTTGGTGCATTTCACTTGTGGCTTCCTCACACTTTTTATTTACCTCTCACCCTGAAAGACTCAAAACATTTTTAAGAAAGCCAAGAGTTAATGTAAGATCAAGTGGCTGAAAATGTCATTTGAATGATGACACTGTGAAAAGTCAACATCATTGATGAGGATGCAGGAAAACATGGAACTAGTAATGTCAAGAGAGGGTGTACTTTTGGTCTGTACTAAGCACACTAGCTGGATTTACATAAAGTCCCACCAAACCCTGTTTGGAAGGGAAAAAAACCCAGAGAGTGCACATGTTTTCAATGGCAAAATTTAACAGCATCCATTTCAATCAGATGTAAGGGAAATTTGCAGGTTATAGTTTCTGGAGACATTTCTATGTATTAGTTGGAAGCCATTGATTCTGTTTTCTCTCTTGTCTCTCATTCCTTATGAAGGCTTGAAAAGAGCCACTCCTTCTTGATAGGGGTTTGTCAATGCTGATCTATCCTCAGCAAATAGCTCCTAGTTTTCAGCTAGGCATCAGCATTGTGTGAGGCTTGGTTTTACCATGTCAAAGTGTTTCCCTTGCTTTTCTTGCTTTAGATTTTCCCAATTTTAAGCTGTCCATTCAACAGTTGCTTCAGTGCCCTGCTGATGTTCATTCTCCTCACATATCCCACCCAGTGTAGTTGTTTTGAGATTAGGTGGGAGACTCTCCTTCTCTGCAGTCTCATATTTTCTCCTGCCTTCAGAACCCCTCTACCTGGATGTCCCACAAACAACTGGAGACTGTATGCCCATTGTGGGCAGGGAATGTACCTGTTTATTGTTGTATTGTACCCTCCCAAGTGCTTAGTACAGTACTCTGCACACAGTAAGTGCTCAATAAGTGACTGAATGAATGAAATTTAATGTGTCCAACACAGAAACTCCCATCTTCCCATCCAAACCCTGTATTCCTCTCTGACCACCATTCTCCTTGTCTCACAAGCCCATAATGTTGACATTATCCTTGACTCATCTCTCTCATTCAACCCACGTATCCAATCTGTCACCAAAACCTACCAGTTCAACTTTCAAAACATCGCTAAAGTCCACCCTTTCCTTTCAAACTGCCACCACATAAATCCAAGCATTTATCTTATCCTGCTTGTACTACTGTATCAGCCTCCTTGCTGACCTCCCTGCCTCCTGTCTCTCCCCACTCTAGTCCATACTTCATTCTGCTGCCTGGATCATTTTTCTACAAAAACATTTGGACAGAAATTTACTTCTTGGCTTTCAGAAAGAAGTGAAAGATTTTGCAGTCTGATTGGCCACATGTGGCATCGACTGAGCTGGGAGTAAGCTTGGCTAGATTATAAATTGTAAGCTAGACTGTAAACTTCTAGACTGTAAACTCCCTGTGGGCAGGGAATGTGCCTTTTTTGTTATATTGTACTCTCCCAAGTGCTTGATACAGTGCTCTGCACATGATAAGCACTCCAAAATGATTGACAGGCTATATGAAGGATGAGTATCCTTTGCAAAATGTAGAGTTTTATTCATATTAATTTCTGTCTCTCCCTTTAGACTATGTGTTCATTATGGGAAGGGAACATGTCTGCTAATTCTGTTGCACTCTCAAGAGCTTAGTATAGTGCTCCTCACATAGTAAGGGCTCAATAAATACCATTAATTGTTACGGGGTGGTGCTTGTCAGTTTGGAGAGAATGGTACCCAGGAGCTGAAGAAAAGAGTTTGTCTACCATAAATTCATTTCAATATACAATTTCCCATTTATTTACCACTGCATATTGCCTTAATAGACAAGGTTTGTATGTGGGAAGACACTGCTACCTTGCGTAGCCTCAAGGATTGAAATTATTGTGGTAAATGTATGCAAATCTCAACCTCAAGGTTAGAGGAAGTCAATATTTCAAAGTTCCTAAATTGTTTAAATCCATCGCACCGGATAAGGTGCTGCACTTGGAAAGCAAACTCACTAAACTGATTAAATCTCACTTCCAGAATAGAGGAGGGTTACTTGTACTGCCACCTATTGTTGTATTGACTTATAGTGCAGAACATAAAAAACATCTAGCCAAAATCAGATGTGATTTAAAAATAATGATAATAAATAATTATGGTATTTGTCAAGTGCTTACTATGTGTCAAGAACTTTTCTGAGACTGGGGTAGATACAAGTTAATCAGACTGGACACAGTCCCTGTCCCATATGGGACTCACAATCTAAGTAGGAGGAAGAACAGGTATTGAATCCCCATTTTACAGATAGAGAAACTGAGGCACAGAGAACTTAAGTGACTTGCCCAAGGTTACACAGCAGGCAAGTGACAGAGCTGGAATTAGAACCCTGGTCTTCTAACTCCCAGGCCTGTGCTCTTCCCACTAGGCTATGCTGCCTTCTCTACAGATTTGTATTGCCCATCAGTGATGATATCCATGTACCATTTGACATGAACATTACTACGTGCTAGAAGTTGATTTCATGGTTTGAGAAAATTGACTGAATTAAATTGTTACCATATTTCAGGATGGTGAGCTTTTCCCCCCATTCTCCCCCTCTAGACGGTAAGCTAGTTGTTGGCAGGGAATATGTCTAGCAACTCTGTTATACTGTATTCTCCCAAGCGCTTAGCACAATGCTCTATACACAGTAAGCACTCAATAAATATGATTGGGATGATTGACTTTTCAAGTTGAAGAGTCCATTGGCAGCTGAGATTTTCTAACAGTAGATGTCACACTTGCCAAATACAAGGAGAAAGAAGATGGAACACTTGAAATTTTTCAAGCAAGTCATGTAAAGAGAGATACCATAGCACTTTAATGATGTTAGGTACAAATGAGACTCTTGGATATCGTGGGGTTTTTTAATGGTATTTGTTCAGCACTTAATATGTGCCAGGCACCATACTAAGTGCTTGGGTAGATACAAGCTAATCAGGTTGGATACAGCCCTAGTCCCACATAGGGCTCCGTGTTAATCTCCATTTTACAGATGAGGTAATTGAAGTATAGAGAGATAAGTGACTTGCCCTAGTTCACACAGCACACAAGTGGTGGAGCCCAAATTAGAACCCAGGTCCTCTGAAAACCAGGCTGGTGCTTTTTCCACTAGGCCACATTGCTTCTCAATGTTGTCATTCTAGTATTGTTACATTAACTGTACTCTGTCCCATGAAATGGTTGGTCCTCCTTGCCACAGTTCTATGCGGAATGCTGATCTTCCTCTACCTTTTGAACAAATGAGGAAACAAAGCAGGGCATTTTTGGGACAACTAAAATCTCATGGCACTTTGGGAACTGTCCCCCAATTTTCCATTGATTTCTTAGCTGCTGAATTCCATGCCTTAACTTTTTTATATAGCCAAACATAACAAATTGAAATGGGATGCTTGTCCCAGGAAGTGCAGTATGATCACATTGATGACTACTGTGGTAGGTGGTGCGTGCTAACTTAATGGAGTTCTCAGTGGTCACCTCATATCTCTCTGATTACTCAGCATCTCAGGTCAGCCTGTACCTTCACAAACTTTAGGACATTTCACTCTGCTCATCACGTCCCTGTTCTCTTTTTCATCCTCACCCCAAGCCACATCCCTGTCTAAATATGGGCAAACTCTTTTTGATCCTAGACTTGTTCCTGACCTAGTTACCACTCCTCTTCATTGTCAGTGAGACCTGGGTCACTCCACATGATATTATTCCCTGCCATTCCTTGCCCAAGGGGCCTCCCCTCCTGGTCCTTCTTTCCTCACTCCCACATGCTGCCTTTATACCATCTGCCCTCTTCCTCCACCACAATCTCTTCTGTTAGTCTACTTCATCAATCCCTCCCACCCACTACAATTACCATTTACTGCCCCTAATCCCAACTCTGCTTTTCTGGTTGATTTTATTTGGGATGTGTTTCTCACCTTCCTTCTCTCTTCCTCTATTCTGATCCTAGAGGACTTCAATATCCATGTCAATGCCTCTTCAGCTGCCTGCTTCCTTCCACTCCTCTCCTAAACAGACCTTCCCCTGACACCAACTTGGACTGAGACTGGGTCTCCCTTTCACTAATCATTATATTATTTCAAACTTCTCTAATTCTGAAATCCCATTCACTAATCCAGACCTCCTAATCTTCTTTCTCCTCCATAGTCCGCCCCTTGAAAAACTTTTCTTTCTCCCCACAGAGACCTCCAATCTCTCAACCTCCCTCTATTTGCCCCAGACCATCATTCCTCATGTGAAGACTCTTCAGCTACTCCTTGCAATGCATAAATCCACACCAACCTTTCACTGAACTCAGTCCTCAAGGTCACAGAGCAGACAAGTGGCAGAGCCAATACACTTAAACAGATAGCATATACTACTACTTCCTCCTATTTGAAATTTTCTTTAACATCTATCTTCCTGCTAGATTGTAAGCTCCAAAAGGGAATATGAGAAGAAACATAGCCTAGTGGAAAGAGCACGGTCCTGGCTCTGCCTCAGTTATCTCAATTGAAAAACAGGGATTAAGACTGAGCCTCATGTGGGACATTGACTGTGTCCAACTTAATTAACTTGTATCTACCCCAGTGCTTAGTTCAGTGCCTGGCACATAGTAGGCATTTAACAAATACCATTTAAATAAAAAAGGACAGAGAACATGTCTATTACTTCTACTGTACTCTGTTAAATGCTAAATAACACAACAGGTGTTAAATAAATCTTAGTGTTAGTTTCTTGTGGTATTTAAATGCTTGCCTCTCTTAGCATTACACCTGGAGAGTTTCCAGTACCCTACCAGTCTCGGCTACGGGAGGGAGAGTCAGGCAGAGGCATATCCATTCCATTCCTAGCTTGGGCAGTGACTAGTGAGTAGAAGGCAATCTGCTACAAGTTAAAACTCATTTGTGCTGGGAAGCAGTGGTATGGGAGACAGTTGAGGGCAGAGACTCAAGTTTACTGCGCAGAAGGAGGCAATGGTCAATCACTTCCCTATTTTTACCAAGGAAACTATAGATCCACTACCAGAATGATCGCAGTTGGAGGTGGGATGTTCTGGAAGAGATGTGTCTAAGGCATCACTATGGGTCAGAAACAACTCAACAGCATAAGTCAAGACATTAAGTGCTCATTTTATGTCAAAGTGCTTACTTTGTGAGTTAAGCGCAGGTATAAACATAAGATAATCAGGTTAGACACAGTCCCTGTCCCATATAGGACATATAATCAATCAATCGTATTTATTGAGCGCTTACTGTGTGCAGAGCACACAGAGCATAAGTAGGAGGGAGTAAGATTTCATCTCCATTTTATAGTTGAGAAAACCGAGGCACAGAGAAGTTAATTGACTTGCCTAAGGCCATTTAACAGGCAAGAGGCAAAGCCAGGATTAGAACCCAAGTCCACTGATTATTCCCAGACCCATCCTCTTTCCACTAGAAAACACTGCTTTTCTAGTTATTTTGTGGGCTATTGCCTGGTTCTTCCAACTTGAAAAGTTGTTTGCATTTTTAACCACTCACACAATTACTTTAGCCATACTTCTCATTTACATCTTCAAGTCTAGGTAATGGAAACAAGCTGGCAATGTGGCCTCCCCTCAAGGCTATAGTGAGGCTATCTTGTTAGCTATTTCCTCAACTCAACAGTCAAGCTAGGAACCAGGATGTTAAGAAAGAAATGCCTTTGAATTATCTATAAAACAAGCCTAAATGAATCACTCCTTCTCCTCAGAACATGAAGAGACAAGGAGTATTACTCTATTGGCTGTCTGTCTGTATGTCTCTCTCTTTCTTTCATGTGCTCATATCTTTCAATCATTCAATGGCATTTATTGAGTGCTTATTGTGTGCAGAACACTTCTGAAGCATTTGGGAGAGTACAATATAGTACAGTTGGTAGACACACTTCCTCCTAACAAGGAGCTTACAGTCTAGAGGAGGAGACATTAATCTTAATAAATTGTGCATATAAAAGTGTTGTGGGGCTGACGTTGAAGTGAATAAAGGGTACAAATCCACATGCAATTGAATGAGGAGCAGTCTTTAGGTTCCAATTAAGTGACTCAGAGTCAAAGGTATTTGATTAATTTTAGTTTTGTGTTTGGCTATTGCAAAACCACGAATATCAATTTTTCTAGCTGAGCTTACGTTTAAGAATCACACTGTGTTTTAACATTTATTCTTTAATTCAGCAATCCTTGTAATCTAACAGTAAAAGATGAAGCTCACATTAAGCTTAATTAAGCTTAATAAGGAGAAGGATTCTATCTGCATGATTTTCTGTCAAATTAAATCTGAGTAAAAGAAAGACTACAGATTTTCTTCAGGGATCAAATGCAGGAGACATGGCCTAAAAAATGTTTTTGATTTATATATATATATTTTCCTGTACAAAGGCCACTATGTATTGCTTATGTAATACATAATCAAGTTGATAGGTAATATAGAAAAATCACTTAAGACATCAAACTTCTACTACTCGATGGAAAATGTTCTCCTTTGAGCAGGATTTTTTCATTTTGATGAATTAAAAAAACAATATCTTATGAAAGCTCCTATAAAAAGAGTCGATGCAGAAGAACTTTCACAAACCACTTCAAAAAACCCTATACAAATACTTTCCAAGGAACCAAATGAAAAAATTTGATAGGTTAGGAGGGGATGGTTGCGGAAAATAGTTGGCTCAAGCATCTAAAATACAAATAAATGTCACTGATTAAATGTTAAAGGAATGAATACACATTTTTAAATCTCTGCAGTCTTCAAAAAACAGACATGATTTTTATCCTCTATATAAATGGCTATAATTCTTAGATTCCCAGAGCCTATGAGAGGCTGGAAGGTGAACAATTTCTGTCCAGCATTTGGGGCCAGGTAACTCAAGAAGGTCTCACTTTTGTCAAATGTACGGGAGCCTGCGGTGGGCACTGAATAGTCTCCACCTCCTTGTAGCCTGATTTCACGGGTCACCCTTCATTACCGGCAATTGTTCTTTAGTCATTCATTGTCTGTCTGGAATAAGAACCAAGAATAGTTAGGCAGCTACTGGGCTAATGATTTTTTAATTAAGGAAGTAAAGAAATTGAACCCTGCCTGGAATTAAGTGTCTATTTAGGACAAAATTCCAGTTAAACTGGTATTGATTAGGGTAAAGAAATAATTTTAGGATTAAGTTAACGTATTGGTTACGAGCAGCAGCCTCCCATCTTCAATATTGCCTTTTTCTTTACTAGCAATCAGGTTTAATAGACCTTAAATCTCTCCCTCTCTCTTATTCTTTCCCTCCTCCCATCTCTCTCTCTCGTTATCTCTCTCCCTTTCCCTCTGGTTTGTGATGAGAATTTTATTAGTGTATGTAAATATGGCTGAGATGAAGGCTTGATCACATTCTCTTCCATGTAGTGTGTGTGTGTGTGTGTGTGTGTGTATGTAAAGATTCTCTTTTTGCACATTCATGCCTAGCAGTTTTCATTTTTCCCTTCGTGGTATCATCTTCCTGAAGTCTTTTTCCTAAGACAGTCACCCCATTTTTAATTACTGTATATCAGGCAAATCTGTCTTCATTGTGTTTTCGAAGCATTTCTTCTATCCATCTTCTCTATGATTAATCCCTTTCAGCTCACTAAAGAGTTACTATTTGGACACTTGCTGTTTTCCATTCTCCTCACATGTCTCATCCAGTGGAGGTTTGATGAGCTACGTGTTATTTTGATAGTTTGGGATCCTGACATCAGTTGATTATAGGCGATATTATTGGAACTGCTTAGGAAGTTGAAGGTGGTGTCAATGATAGGTCCTGGTCACAGCCAAGAAGAAGATTGGCTGCTACAGCTATCTACTGATCTTTTATTTTGGTGTGAATCCTGATGTTATGTTGGTGCCTCTCTCTTGTCAATCTACTCGAGAACCAGTGTGTCCTAGTGGAAAAAGCACAGGCTTGGGAGTCAGAAGACCTGTGTTTTAACTTAGGCCCTGCCGCTTGCCTGCTGTGTGACCAAGGGCAAGTTGTGTAACTTCTCTGTGCCTCAATTTCCTCATGTGTAAAATGGGAAATTAAATCCTACTTCCTCCTACTTAGACCGTGAGCCCCATGTGGGATAGACCTATTTGACCTAATTACCTTGTATCTACCCCAGTGCCTAGTACAGTGCTTAGCACGTAGTAAGTTCTTAACAAATACCCTCACAGTTGTTCTATTAGGGCAGCAGTACCTTTTTAGTAGAATCTAGAGCCTGAACCTACAGCTGGAGTTGACACATTTCTAGACTCCTTAGTACTCATGTCTCTATAAGTCCTCAATTATTTATTTTGAGTTGTAGCTATTTTGTCTGTCCTCCCCGCTAGAGTATATGCTCCTTGTGAATGCATCACTTTTTATTCAGTACTTCCCAAGTGTCCAGTACATTTCATCTCACCAAGTGGGCACTCAGTTACTGTTATTGTAAAAATTAAGAATACCAATTTGAAAATGTATTGTTCTGGACTTTTTCCTATTTTTCTCAAAGATCATGTCATTTGTGAAGCCTCTATGTGATTCTCAAACTGCATGATAAATGGTATTCTTTAGTGGTCAATACTAAAGACAACTACATTACAGGAACTTTCTGAAATATGGCTTTTCCTCGTACAGGGTTGAGATATGGAAATACAATTTTGTTCTTTTGCCATAAGAGAAATTCCTTTGTTTTCCTCAAGAGCGCTAAAGAATCACTAAACACTTAAAATGTGGAAGATTGGGAATGTCTTGAAGAATTATACATTTTCCCATTTAGCTTTCTGTTTTCAATGCTTACATATAAAGGAAATAGTTACAAAGTTTTCTGGCTAAATTGGAAGGCACATTTGAAGGCTTAGATATTGAGACATGTTTTAATCTTACATTTGGAAGTGAAGAATTAGACACTTCAATACCATATCTATGTAATGTGTTTTTTATGTAATGTTTGTTTTATGTTTCTCTTTCTCTCAAACTACTGCAAGGACATGAGCAATTGTTATGTTTTCCATGGCTAACTACATGCCAGTGAACTACTCCTGATAAGATTAATATTATTTCTTTGGGTCTTCATGTTGTCTTAGTGTTTTGTTTCATTTCTCCTTCTGTGTCTGTTGCTAGTTCTCTCTCCCCTTTCTCATTTTTAGATTGTGATCCCACCGAGGGACAGGAACCCTGTCTAATTCCCACCTGCATATTCTTTCCCAACACTTAGTACAGTGCTCTGCATGCAGTAAGCACCGCATTTAATAAGCAGTATTACTGCTACTCATTTGATGGGCATGAAAGTTGAAATACTAATAGTTCATTTGTTTTTTTACCAAGGTGCAAATAATTCACCCTCACTCAATCATATTTATTTAGTGTTTACTGTGTGAGAGCACTGTACTAAGCGCTTGGGAGAGTACAGTATTACAGAGTTGGTAGACACATTCCCTGCCCACAAATCAGACATATCCCAGGGTACAGTTGTCATTGTCATCATCATCATAATAGCAACAATAGTATTCATTATTCATAGCCTTCGAAACTTTAAACTATTTTCTTGGGATGAGATTAAACTCCTCCCCTCCTCCTTCTTCCTTCTTTCCTCAAGACAAAGCTTCCCAACTCCAGTAGGAGAAACGTGAATGCAGGCTTCTCTTTTGGGATTTTCATCTCATTTTTAACTATCTCTAGAAAACTGATACTGATTTAAAAAGCTGAGGCAAGAGAACAGATACTATCACTCCTTGGTAAAGATAAACACTTTCTTCTTGTGAAGACTTCCTTCTTACCTGTACTGGAGGGGGAATAAGAGCCATGAGGACCTCGGGCTAGTTCAGGGAGGGAAATCTGGAATAAAAATCATTAGATTATACTATAAACACCTTGTGGGCAGGAATCATGTTTAACAACTAGATTATATTGTACTCTCCCAGGAGCTAGTGCAGTGCTCTGCACATAGTAAGAACAGCGCTCAGCACTTAGAACAGTGCTTTGCACATAGTAAGCGCTTAACAAATACCATCATTATTATTATAGTAAGAGCTCAATAAATATGATTGATAGATGGCTTTAATATAACAAATTTGAAGTACTAATTTCCTACCAAACACCCCATTTCCAATTAGATCTTCCCTGAAACCTCCTGTGACTCTCTCTCCTTCTCTCTCTCTCTCTCTCTCTCTCTCTCTCTCTCTCTCTCTCTCTCTCTCACACACACACACACACACACTCACATACACACATCTTTTCTTTTCTTTCAGTACAACTCACTGTTTCTGACAATGTGCCTGAGTTGGTGATGAAATAAGGGAGTTCCCTGAGATCAAGTGGATCTTGGTCCATCCATCTGAGGTCCCAGGTCACCTCACATGATGGGAACCCTGACCAGTCAGCTGCTAAGGCCCCAGTTTCCAGGACACAGGCTGTGAGGAGATTCTAGTGCAGGGCTGATGGAGCTTCTGGTGCAGCTTGAGGAGCCCTGAGCCAGGCTGCAGCTCACCAGTTCCCACCTGTGTTAGATAGAGTCTTGGAAGACTCCCAGGGATGTGTGGGGGTGGATGGCAAACCTGTCATTTCACAGGTTTTTATGTTCTCTCATTCTTAAAATTAGCCCAAATCCCCTTGCTGATCTTATTTTTGTCTCCCACTCCCGCCCAGAGTGCTTCTTTAAGCTCTGAGCAGAGGCTTTCAGTGTCTTTCTCCTCCTTGTTCTGAACGGGATTAGGATGTTGGGGTAGGGAGAGAGAGGGAAGTCAAGATCCTCTATGCAGGTGCCTCCCATTAAACAGGGATCCTAGCACATACATTACTGATGGATTGATTTGCCATCCTGGTGGAAAGGGAATGAGCCTGGAAGTCAGAAGATGTGAGTTGTTATCCCAGCTCTGCCACTTGCCTGCTGAGTGACCTTGGGAAAGTCACTTAACTTCTTTATATCTCAATTTCCTTATCTGTAAAATGGGGGATTAAATACCTGTTCTCCCTAACCCAAAGACTGTTCCGATGTGGGGCAGAGACTTTGTCCGATCTGATTATCTTGCATCTACTCCAGTGCTTAGTACAAGGCTCGGCACATAGTAAGTGCTTAACAAGTACCATTATTATTTGTTCTCATTTGGACATTCCAGCCCAGTGGTATGTGCAAAAAAAGTAGGAGTCAAAGATGGAGGTAACACGATGCACTGTCTTGACCCACTAAACTGCTCTCTGGGAATAAGCAATTTATTAGTCTGATGCAGACCAACCAACTTTTTATGTACTTTGAAGGTTTACTAAAATGATACCCTGAAAGAGAAAATTCATGGTTCCTGGTGAGAGCTTTGAAATAACTGGCTGATAACCTACTACAGTACTTACTTGGGGAGAGAAAGGTGCAATCAATGTCGGAACCAGAGGTAATGGCAGTGGCTAAAAAGACACAAAAAGCAAAAACCAAGATAATTAATAGAGGGCTAGGGTGAGTGGAAAGCTTTGGAGACACAAAATCATTTGAAAACATCACAAGGCACTTTAGTCTTTTAGGATAAATCCTTTGAGTAGGATTGCTCCTCCTCCTCCCCCTCTCCTTCCTCTCTTCCTCTTCCTCCCCCCCCCCGACCCTGCTGGGCCACAGACTCCTGGGAATATATCCTCTCCTTAGCTGGTTTGGAGACTGCTCAAACCGCACACTTGAGTTTATGAAGGTTGGTTAGCCCCTCAGTTCAGAACGCTAAGACTAAAATGCATCTTGATTTGCCTGATTGCTACAGTGAGGAACAAATTTAGTTGAACTAGAATGCCATCACATCCTCCTCCTTGCCCTGCCAGAATCATCCAAATCATGGAATTGCTTTACAACAGATGGTTGTAGTGGTGGGCACTACTGACTCACCTTTGTTTGGATAAACATGTCTATTAAAAGGGGTGGTATTCCCACGGGAAGGGGTGGAGCTCCTCAGAAACCATACACTGGAGGCCTTGGGTGTGCAGTTGGAGACATCATACAAATCTATTTCAGGTGGTCTCAATGGGGGCTTCTGGACTAGACTAGGCTGGGTTGGCTCCTGTATTTGAGTTCCATGAATGGACATCCCCTACCTTCAGGAAGGGCATCCAGATGAACCACCTTTGGTCTTCTTCTCTGCCTCCCCCCCGTGCATCCTGCCCCAGTAATCACAGGGAGCTCTACCAGATGCCAAAAAAGTTTTCCCAGGGATGCCCAGGGCCACTTCACTGCCATGTATTTTTTTTTTCTGATGGTATTTGTTAAGCACTTACTACGTGCCAGGCACTATACTAAGTGCTGGGGTAGATACAAGCTAATCACATTGGACACAATCCATGTTTCACATGGAACTCACATTCTTAATCCCCATTTTACAGTAGACATAACTGAGGCAAAGAGAAGTTAGGTGACTTGCCCAAGGTCACACAGCAGACAAGTGGCAGAGTCAGAATTAGAAACCAGATCCTTCTGCCTCCAAAGCCCATGCTCTACTAAGCCATGCTATTTCTCACCCTTGGTGTGTGACTTTCACTGACTCCAAACTGTCCAATTTGTGCAGATAGCTCTACTATATTTGTAAACTTGTAATGCCTCCTTCATTTTATTTTAAGTCCCTGGAATGAAGAAACTTGGGTTTTGCTTTTGTTGATCTTTCCCAAGTGCTTAATACAGTGTTTTCAATCACTAGTCATTCAATAAATGCCACTGATTAATTACTCTGCATTGGAGGAGTCATGTGATCAAAATGTGCTATTTTATTTCATCATGCCTACTACTGTAGGAAGTACGGGAAGCAGCGACACGGGAAGCACTCGGGAAGCGACACGGGAAGTACGGGAAGCACGGGAAGCAGCGTGGCTCAATGGAAAAGAGCACAGGCTTTGGAGTCAGAGGTCATGGGTTCAAATGCCGGCTCTGCCAATTGTCAGCTGTGTGACTTTGGGCAAGTCGCTTAACTTCTCTGTGCCTCAGTTACCTCATCTTTAAAATGGGGATGGAGACTGTGAGCCCCACGTGGGACAACCTGATTACCTTGTAACCGTCCCAGCGCTTAGAACAGTGCTTTGCACATAGTAAGCGCTTAATAAATGCCATTGTTATTATTATTATTATTACTGTAGCACTGTCATTGTGATCTATCATATTTATTGCGTGCTTACTGTGTGCAGAATACTGTACTAAGTGCTTGGGAGAGTACAGCACAACAATATAACAGACACATTCTCTAATCACAATGAGCTTTTCAGTGAAATTAATCAACAGTATTTTTGAGCATTTTCTGTAGACAGAGCTGTATTAAGCACTTGGGAGAGTACCATAGAGATAAAAGACATAATCCTTTCCCTCAATAAATTTATATTCTACTGAGATTTGTACTGCCCTTGGATTCATACCCCTTATTCACCCCAACCTCAGCCTCACAGCACTTATGTACATATCCATAATTTATATTAATGTCTATCTCCCCTTCTAGACTGTCTTCCCTTCCAAGCTCTTTGTGGGCAGGGAAAATGTCTACCAACTCTGTTGTGTTGTTCTCTCCTAAGTGCTCAGTTCAGTGTTCTGAACACAGTAAGCACTCAATAATTAAGAACTTCAATGTGGACATAACCCCACTGGTCACTGGAGAGCCATTCGGATTTAACTAGGATGAATTAATAGATTGCTCTGCTAGTGTTCCTCACCTCTCACTCAAATTGTTGATCTGAGAAGCAGAAAACACCTATCTTAGTATGGCATTGAGATCAGTTATGTTGTTTAGGTAGGAATAAAGGTTTCATAGCAAATAGGCTGGAACTCATTGAAAGCAAGGAACATGTCTACCAACTCTATTGTATTGTGCCTTCCCAAGTGCTTAATACAGTGCTCTGACACAGAAAGTACTCAATAAATATCAATGATTGATCAAGAAGAAACATACCATTGTAATGTATTGTGGACTGGCATATCCAGCTGAAGAATCTTCGAGGGCACCCGGAGCATTTCCCTGTTGGCAAAGGTGACTTGTGAGCAAAAATCTTCCCACCTCAAAAAATTGTTTTCTTCCTTCATCACCTCAATCACCCAACTCTCATGTGTCTCTTTCCATTTAATCTATTAGAAAGAATTGGAATTTTCATGACTGGATTCTTTCTAGACAGGCCAAGGATCATCTATTTAGCTAAAAAGTGCATTGGAATTAATAAAATTTTGTCCATGAAATTTTAAAGTTTGATATCTAAATTAGAAACATGGTTTCCACCTTCCAAATCCTTAATAATAATAATAATAATCATGGCATTTGTTAAGCGCTTACTATGTGCAAAGCACTGTTCTAAGCGCCTTAGATTATCAACCAAAAATTGTGTGGTCATGTGTAAAAAAATTCAAAACCCAAATGGATGCTGAGGAAAATCAGTGACAAAAAGGACAAGAACTAGGTTAAAACATAGTGTAATTAAAGTCATGATAGTGCTGGAAGAAAAGTAAAGCTACTTGAAGTACTGTGGTTCTGCTATTTGTCACAATAATAACCTCCTTTTTGTAATCATCAATCGTATTTATTGAGCGCTTACTATGTGCAGAGCACATAGTAATGATAATTTCTATGATAATATCATAGTAATGATATTTGTTAAGTGCTTACTATGTGCCAGATAATGTACTAAGCGCTGAGGTAGGTACAAGATAATCAGATTGGACAGAGTCCCTGCCACACTTGGGATTGGCAGTCAATCTCCATTTTACAGGTGAGGTAACTGAGGCATGGAGAAGTTAAGTGACTTTCCCAAGGTCACACAGCAGACAAGAGACAGAGCTGTAATTAGAACCCAGGTCCTCTGACTTCCAAGCCCGTGCTCCTTCTACTGGTCCTTGCAGCTTTCCCTATCTGTCATTTCTTTTGTTACCAGGAAAAGCTGGTATTTTGCAACTGCACTGTATTACTCTATATTTGAAACTGTCATAATCAAATTGGCTTCTCCACTGAATCTAGGAATCCTAGTTTTCATTCCAAGTAAAATAGTTACTTTTCCACTTGTAAATATGAGTTGCGTGACACAGATGGTAAAGTGCTTTGTGAAATGCCTATTGCAGGCAAGTACAGAGGTGGAATTTAAAGAGTCTAAACTTCCATTTAATTGGGTAGGTAGTAAGACATGCATACTGAGCAATTCTAAAGTTATCCAGCAAGGGAGCTAATTTTACTCCTCTAATACCCTCAGAAGTTTTCTCTTTAAGCTATGTAAAGCTAGTCAATCAATCAGTCACTGGTGTTTATTGAGCACTTGCTATGTGCAGAGCATTGTACTAAGTACTTGGGAGAGTTCAGCACAACAGAATTAGTGGACACATTCCCTGCTTTGCCCCATCCTCAGCTGGACTTTCCTCATAACCACTGGACTTTCCTCATAACAACTCAGATGCTCACTTCTTCTCACTCTTCGATTCCACTGACCTCCTGCTCTTCCCCATCATGATTGTCTCAAGTCCCAGCAGTAGGCAGACAGTGCCCTGCCCTCCTCCCAGCTCCTGCCTGTTTACGGGGATGGGGCTGGACATTAAATCATAAATGTTCTTTCCCACAAGAAGCAGCATAGCCTCGTGGAAGGAATGTGGGCTTGGGAGTCAAATTCTGGCTCTGCCAAATGCTTGCTGTGTGATCTTGGGCAAGTCAGTTAATTTATCTGTGCCTCAGTTCTCCTGTTCTCCCTCCTACCTAGACTGTGAGCCCCAGGATTGTATCCAACCCAATTCCCTTGTATCTTTCCCAGCACTTAGAACAGTGTTGGACACATAGGAAGGGCTTAACAAATACCATGAAAAAGAGAGTGTCACCAGCATTTCTAAGTGAGCTCAGTAGTGGGTTTGAGGGGACACTCCCAACCCCAATTCACAGTCGTATCCTCTCATCCTAAGCTTTACTTGGGTACTGGGGAGCATCTAGTTTGCCTGGTCCTGATCCTGTGGCCATCATGGATGTGTTCCTGGGAAACCTTTATCTGGGACTCACCACAGAATGACTCCCTAAGTGGTGTCCAACCCAGGACCTGAATTGACTTCGTCTCCCTGCACTAGGCTTGGACTATAGAGAGGGAGAACAATATGTACAGGCACCGCAAAGCTGGGTCAATCAGAAAAGGCATAGCCAGGGCCTTGTCAACCAGCCAACAACTGAGATAGCTGGCTCAGGACACACCTTCAGTGAGGAAGCAGCATTGCCTAGTGGAAAGCACACCTGCTTGGGAGTTTGAGTCGGAGGCCCTGAGTTCTAATCCCAGCTCTGCCACTACCCTGTTGTGTGACTTTGTTCGAGTCACTTAACTTCTCTGTGCCTCAGGTCTCTCATCTGAAAAATGAGGACTTGATACCTGTCCTCCCTCCTGTTTAGCCTGTGAGCCCCAAGTGGAACCTTGTATTTACCCCAGTGCTTAGTACAGTGCGTGACATATAGTAAGGGCTTAATAAATACCAAAATTATTGTTATTATTGTTATGATTTGAAAGTGCCAGTTTCCGTCCCCCCAAGTCAGAAGCATCAGATAGGCTCTCAGGAACCTGGGGGGGATTGCAGTGTCTCTGAAGTGAGGGGGAACATTTTTACATCATGCTGAGCCTGCAGCTTAACTCACTATTGTGTCATATGATGACATCATAAGGAAAGGGAGGGAGGAATTTTCCTGGTCCTGGGCAGCCTGCTGTCTGAAGCCGGACCTGGACATGACAGAAGGAACTTAGGCAGGATGGATGGGAGGCCTATGGAGTAGGGCTGAGCAGGCCATGGTCCAGGGGATGAAACTGGTGGCATCATTTTGTTTAAAAAGGAGTAAAGTGCCCTCCCTCTGCTGTTACCCATTTCTTACTTCTGTGGGAAGGCCATGTGACAGATCTTGTGGTCCATTCATTTGGGGTTCGGGCCAAGCATATCCCTCATTGTCAATTCCAGATATGGTGCTGGGCTGTCTGGAGCAAGAACAAGTTGAGTGGTTAATGTTCCTTCAGCACAGTCATCTTTAGATTGGGTGAAGGTGAGCAAGAGTTCTGGCTAAAGGGATTTTTTTATTATTGTTCTGTGGATCATGGCCATATTGTATTTTGGGTTTGTGGCCCTTCAAGACATGGTACTTGGCTGCTCTTGTTGCAAGTCCAGAGGCCAGTAGTAGGTGGTTTGAACTTGACTGGTATCTGTCCCATGAAAGGTCACTCACAACCACAACACAATATGGCTGAGACTTGCAGATCAAAAACAATTCCTTTAACTGGCAAGTAAGAGTTCTGTGGGGCTGAAGGGGTGGATGTTGTGGGTGTGAGTGGCAGAGAGCTGATGATGTTTCCTAGTTGGGAGGGAAGAAGGTTGGGGGTAGGTAGCAGAGAGCAGGTAGGAGTTCTCTGAAGGCAGGGTAGTGGTAGGGGTGAGTGACAGAGAGCAAATGTACCCCAGTGGGAAGGAGGTCATGTTGGAAGAGGGTAGCAGAGAGCAGGCAGGAGTTCCCCCGGGGCAGGGGGTTGGTAAATGGCAGAAAGTACTTCTTCCCCAATGGGGAAGAGAGAAAGCTGAGGGCAGGTGGCAGAGAGCTGATGCTTCCCAGGGGATGGGAGGTTGAGGGGGAGTGATAGAGAAAAGCACTTCTTCCAGGAGGGTGGGAATAGGCAGCAGGGAGAAGCAGAGGGCAAAACCTGGCTGAGGGCCAAGCCAGGCGCTGTGTTGCTACCCAAGCTGGATTCACATGGGTTGAGGAGCAGATGCTGCCAACTAAAGGGATGAAGCAGTGGAACATTACTTCCTGCCACCATGGCAGTGAAATCTTAAATAATAAAGACAGTTATGGAGCAACACAGAAGGAAACAACGTGGACTGGTGAAAAGACTTCAGACCTGGAGTCGTTAGGACCTGAGTTCTTATCTCGGCTCCACCACTTGCATGCTGGGTGACCTTGGGCAAGTCATTTAGCGTCTCCGTGCTTCAGAAGTGCCTACCAATTCTGTCGCATACTTTCCCAACCATTTAGTACAGTGTTCTGCACCCAATTAAGCACTCAATAAGCACCTCTAATTGATTGATTGACTGTTCCATGCTTTCCCTTTTCACTTACTTAAGGTGCAGATTTACCTTTGAACTTGCTTCTGCTTAGCTGTGATTTTATGCCAGACTAGTAGTGCGATGACCACACTTAGGACTGCAGCTGTCACGAGCACCCCAGCCACAATGGAGAAACCTGCAATATTGACAACACAGCCTCATTCCATTACACAAGAGCTTGGAAACTCAAGTAATAATAATGATGATGATGATGGTATTTGTTAAGCGCTTACTATGTGGTAAGCACTGTACTAAGAGTTGGAGTAGATACAAAATAATCATGTCCCACGAGGGACTCACATTCTACGTAGGAAGGAGAACAGGTATTGAATTCAAACAGAAACTCCTCACCATTGGCTTTAAAGTATTCAATCCCCTTGCCCCCTCTTACCTCACCTCACTACTCTCCTACTACAATCCAGCCCTCACACTTAGCTCCTCTAATGCTAACCTGCTCTCTGTGACTCAATCACATCTACCTCGCCGCTGACCACTTGCCTATGTCTTGCCTCTCGCCTGGAATGCCCTCCCTCCTCATATCTGACAGATAATTACTCTCCCCACCTTCAAAACCTTATTGAAGGCACATCTCCAAGAGGCCTTCCCTGACTAAGACCTCCTTTCCTCTTCTCCCACTCCCTTCTATATCTCCCTGACTTGCTCCCTTTATTCTTGCTCCCTCCCAGCCCCACAGTACTTTTGCAGATATCTGTAATTTATTTATAGCAATGTCTGTCTCCCCCTCTAGACTGTAAACTCGTTGCGGGCAGGGAATATGTCTGTTTATTGTTATAGTGTACTCTACTAAGCTCTCAGTACAGGGTTCTGTACACAGTAAGTCCTCAATAAATACGATTGACTGACTGACTGACTGACTGAATCCCCATTTTGCAGATGAGGGAACTGAAGCTCAGTGAAGTCAAGTGACTTGCCCCAGGTCCCATAGCAAGTCTTCTGACTCCCATGCTCCTACCACTGGGTTATGCTGTCTCAAAGTTTACCGAGCCAATCTTTACGCCAGTTCCTAATCCATAGCCCCACAAGAGATAGGGTCCATGCCTAATTTCCACTTGAATACTCTTCTCCAGCACTCACAGTGTTCTGCACACAGTAAACACTTAGTAGATAAATAGTAGTTCTACTACACCCTCTCTTCCCCAGGGCTTTCATTTTCCCAGCAAACTTCCCCTCTAAGCAATGAACAAAATGACCAACTGCCTGAAGCGGCCACTGCCTGAAAATACATTATATATTTTCAAAGAGAAGTTAGAGGAAGGAATTTTTAGGCATCAACTCAGGAACACTAAGGTCTTACTTTGTTATGAGGCCGATAGTTCAATAGACTCGGGGGCTAGGAAATGAAACTTCAGGGGTTGCCAATTCTAAAAGTAAAGTAGTAATAGTATTTATTAAGTGTTTACTGTGTGCAGAGCACTGTACTAAGCACTGGGAAAGAATACACAGGTTGGGAATTAGATACAGTCCCTGTCCCTCACAATCTAAAAAGATGAGTATACTGCTGTTTCTGCCATCCTAGTGTTGTGACGCAGAGCATGGAAACTGAAATTAAGCTGTAGACACCAAGAATGCAATCAGCAATTCCCTGACCAAAAATCAGCATCAGGATTGCATAGATATACTTCAGGGCAGCAGGACCGGCAGTGGTTGTAAAAAGGAGAATTGTGAGAATGTTTTTGAAAGCTTGAAGAGCAAAGTCAATTTTCTGGTTCAGAAAGGAAAAACTAAAAAGGGATTGTGAAAGCACCCCTATCTCTAATGATCAAGGTCATTCTTCCAGGAATGTGGATATATTTAGCAATTAAAGCCTCAATTTATGTTATTTAGGGTGTGGAGTAGGGCCAGTAGGCATCCTATCTTTGGAATAAAGTACCTTCCAAAGCATCCAGGAAAAGAATGACCAACTCATTCCTTGGGCCTAAATTAACTGAGAGGCCCAGTCAATATTATAGTGTACCTGGGATGGTGAGGTTTTAATTACAATATTTGTATGAGCTACCATTTTCCTCTAAGGCAGAAAATCTGTGAAAATTGAACCATGCTGTCTGAGACAAACAAGACTTGACCTGAAAATCAATTATGTTGATTATGAGGAAAAACTGAGGGAAGAGTTTTCTATCTTTGCTTTGTAGCCAGCAGTTAGTTTCCTCTCATATAACACAATTTTTCCTATTCTTTCATGGTGTTCTTGCTTGTTGCTGTGAATATGCAACCTTCCTTAATGCTTTCATAAATATCAGTTTATGTAGATTCAGTTCTTCTTTAAGTAGGTGTTAGATTCTTAATGATCTCCATGTTAAGGAAAAGCTCAATATGCTATTTTTTGGCCAACACTGTGCACAAAATATATCTTTGGACATCACATTTTATTTTATTCAGGTAGAAACCTCTTGAGCTCCTCTGCCTGAAACAAAGCAGTAGCAACCACCTAATCTATATTCCTTTTTCTCCATTCCTATCTCCATTCCTAATACCCTCTCTGCAGTCTTGCATCTTCTCCCATCTTCAAGACATTTCTCCTTGGATGTCCCTCTGTTAGCTCAAATTTAATGTGTCAAAAATAGAACTCCTTATCTTCCCATCCAAGCCCTGTCCTTCCCCTGATGCTCCCTTCACAGTAGACATCACCAACATCCTTTCTGTCTCACAAGCCCCTATCCTTGGTGTAATCCTTGATTCCTCTCTCTCATTCAACCCATATAGTCAGTCCATTATTAAATATTGTCAGTTCCACCTTAGTATTGCTAAAATCTGCCCTTTTGTCTCCATCTAAACTGCTACCATGTTAATCCAAGCACTTATCCTATGTCACCTTGATTACTGCATCAGCCTCCTTGTTGACTTCTCTGCCTCCTATCTCTTCCCACTCCAATCCATACATCACTCTGCTGCCTGGATAATATTTCTACAAAAACGTTCAGACCATGTTTCCCCACTCCTCAAAAACCTCCAGTGGTTAACCAACAACCTACACATCAAACAGAAACTCCTCACTGTCAGCTTTAAAGCACTCAATAGCCTTGCTCCCTCCAACCTTACCTCACTGCTCTCCTATTACAACCCAGCCCACAGACTTTGTTCCTCTAATGCCAACCTACTCACTGTACCTCAATCTCATCTATCTCATTGCAGACCTCTCATCCACATCCTGCCGCTGGCCTGGAATGCCTTTCCTCTTCATATCCGACAGACAATTATTCTCCCCTGCTTCAAGCCTTAGTGAAGGTTCATCTCCTCCAAGAGGACTTCTCTGACTAAGCCCTCCTTTTCCTCTTCTCTCACTCCCTTCTGCATCACCTTGACTTGTCCCCTTTATTCATCCCTCCTCCCAGCCCCAAAGCACTTATGAACATATTGGTAATTTTATTTATTTATATTAATGTCTGTTCCTCCCTCTAGGCTGTAAACTCTTGTGGACAGGTAATTTGTCAGTTATATTGTTGTACTATACTCTCACAAGCTCTTAGTATGATGTTCTGTACACAGTAAGCGCTCAATAAATACAATTGACTGACAAACTGAATTCACTGACTAGGTGTTTCTCTTCATGTGACATTAAATTTCAAGTATTCTGAGGGAATATGGTGATGGTCTAGTCCTTCTGAATGTAGGGATCATGTCTATTACCTCTGTTGTATTCTCCTAAGAGTTTAGCAAAGTGCTTTGTACACAGTAAGCTCTCAATACCTCTCATGGATTATGTACATACCTGCAATTTATTTTCATGTCTGTTTCCCCCTCTAGACTCTAAGCTCTTTGTGAGCAGGGAGCATTTCTACCAAATTTGTTTTATTCAACTCTGTCAAGGACTTAGCACAGTGCTCTCCACATAGCAGGCCTCATTAAATATGATAAGGTTCTAGCAAAATTGTGGAATGAAAACACAGAAGAAAACTAACTATATTCCCTTTATTTTTTCACCTATTTATTCTTGTTCCAACCTTTTGCTTCTGCCCATTGTATGCCTTTTCTGTCTTGCTTTGCTTTCAAACAATTTGCCTGCCTGCTTCCCCTATTTGATTTTTTCCACTCTTTGACCCTCTTTCTAATGCCTTCTGAGCACTGTACTAAGAGGTCAAGAAATTTTATTGACTATTATTCCATCGGTCTTTCAGCTATTAAAAGTTTTGTTTAATAAGTGATTACTGAACTCATAGTCTCCCAGAATATTTTACAATTATATCGCTGCTTTCAAATATTTAAGTGCTTTTCTGGCACATGCCTGAACATATGGAAGAAGCAGTTCTGAGGAGGAAGATGTGAAACTGCTAGGATGTTCAAATGTATGAAAGTTGTTGTCTCTGCAAAAGATTTGTCAAATGGTACCTACTGGCAGTAACCATGTGGTCTTCACAATTGGGAGGAGCCCATCCTTCTTCACACTGACACTGAAGTTCATGGTCACACACCTAGGAGAACAAAGAGCAGTGATTCTCTTGGTCTATCGCAGTGAGACCTGATTGCTTGTGACCTGAGAGAAAATCCCTTCTAAAAATGAGCCTCTCTTATTCTTCATTTGGGATACACGAGAAATATTCCTGAGTGCATCTCTATCTTGGCTGTTAGCTGCTGTGTGATTTTAGGCGAATTACTAATTCTCTCTTGGTGGTTCCATGATAGATCAACACACTTTGTGCTATGATGTGTTAATCAGGTGAAATCTTTCAAGATAATCCCATAAAGGAGAGGTTTTTATCAGTTCCTGATCCATCTTGAGACCAGAGATGGTACGCTGATGAAGAGGAAGAAAGGACTTTCTGTGAAGCTCCAGAGGGAGGGACCCAGCTCTCCCTCCATGTTGGAGGCACAATTTCTTTTAAAAATGGTATTTGGTAAGTGCTTACTGTGTGTCAGGCACTGTACTAAGCACTGGAGTAGATACAAGCTGATCACATTGGACCCAGTCCATGTCCCACATGGAGCTCAAAGTCCTAATCCCCATTTTACAGATGAAGTAACTGAGGCACAGAAAAGTGAAATGACTTGCCCAAGGTCACAGCAGACAAATGGTGGAGCCAGGATTAGAACTCAGGTCCTTCTGACTCTCAGGCCCATGCTCTATCTACTAAGCCACGCTGCTTCTGTGTTGAGTCAGTTCAATCCCTTCTACTAGGGATTGGTAGATTTGGTAAGCACCCAGACACATTCATAATCCAACTAAACCTCTCTCATGTAAATCACATTTCTGTCTCATACCCCCTCTGAGCCTCTGTTTCCTCATCTGTTAAATGGGAATATTATTTCCTTCTCCTTATCTCTCAGGGATGTTCTGAGGACAAAATGAGTGAATAATGGTAACGGTGCTTTGGAAAAATAAGTGCCAGTCAAAATCTATGGTGGAATCCTGTGGCCATCAGAGAAAATATTGAATCAAGCAAATGACATCTGATCATGTAGCAGTCATGTAATAGCCCTTCAAAATACTTCTATAACCTCTTGACAAGCAGCTTAAAATCTTACAGGATGTGAGTGCACAGAGTTGACATCTGACTGCTCTTTAACTTAAAATTTTCTGGCAAACTTACCGCATGTCCTTTGCAATGGCTGGAACAATTTGTCAATTTGTAGGCTCTCTCAATATCCACACATTCCCCATTGCTGCATACCTGAAAGTGACATACCAGATATGAACCTGAAAGTGAAATAGTAGCTATGAAAGGGAGGGGGCCATCTACTTTCAATTTGGAAACGTTTTCTGGGTTGAATTCCAAAGCTGCAAAACCAAGAGTCATCTATATTGTTTCCTTAGCCTTTTAATTTTCTTTAGAAAATCACCACACCTGTTCGGTAGAGTATATGAAAATTCAATGTTAACTGAGGAGAAACACTTAATCAGGAAAAAGAACAGGCCTGGGAGGCAGAAGGACCTGGGTTCTAATCCCAGCTCTGTTAATTGTCTTCTGGGTGACCTTGGGCAAGTCACTTAACTTCTCTATGGCTCAATTATCTCATCTGTAAAACGGGGATTAAAGACAAGCCTCATGTGGGACATGGAGTGTGCCCAATCTGATTAGCTTGAATCTACCCCGGTGCTTAGTACAGTGCTTGGCACATAGTAACAATCTTTAGTTAAAAAAACACTTTCACTTATTAGGATTTATCAAATACCACAATTACTATTATATTATTATTAGTCTGAGGCCAGTGACAATGGCCACAGTCAGGTGACCACACCACCCACCAGAGATAGAAGTTTCTGTGTATCCAGGTGATGTTTTTCTACTCCTCTATACTGTAAGCTCATTGTGAGCAGGGAATGTGCCTTTTACATAGTTAAATTGTACTCTCCCAAGAGCTTAACACAGTGCTCTGCACACAGTAAGTGCTCGACAAATATGACCATCTCTAGCTGTGATTGGGACAACTGGTCACCTTTGGTGTGACCGAATTCTAGCAGAGGAAATCCTTTTAGGTTTGCTGTTATAATAATAATGATAATAATAATAATAATAATAATTATGGTATTTGTTAACCACTTACTATATGCCAAGTGCTTTTCTAAGCACTGGGGTAGATACAAGGTAATCAGGTTGTCCCACTTGGGGCTCACAGTCAATCCCCATTTTACAGATGAGGTAACTGAGACACAGAGAAGTTAAGTGGCTTGCCCAAGGTCACACAATAGACAAGTAGCAGAGCCAGGACTAGAACCCACATCCTCTGATTCCCAAGCCTGTGCTCTTTCCACTAAGCCATGCTGCTTCTCTGTTATGGCATTGTACCATGATATTAAACATTCTGCACTCTTCCAAATTCTGGGAAAAGGAGGGCCTAGGTAAAGAACTACCTAAATGATAAGACTTTTGAATTCACCTTTTATTTAGTGGACCTGTTCTTCCTCCCCCTTAGACAGTGAACCCCAAGTAGGACAGGGACTGTGTAAGATCTACTTATAGTGCATCTACCCCATGTAGCTTATGTAGTAGCACTCAATATTATTATTACTATTATTATTATTATTATCATTACCTTTCCATCTCCACATTTTGTTCCTGGAGCAACCAAGCCAATATCTTCGCTGTGTCCTAACAAGAAAAAAGCTTTGCATTCAACTATAATATTCTCTTCTTTAATCTTGATGTAATAAATCCTGTCTTCTCCATATGAAGGGAGATATATTCCTCCACTGCAGTATATCTTTCCACACTTGAGATCTCTGAAGAAAATCAAAGGGTTCTGAGTTTCATCATTTGAGTTACTTAGCACTTTAGGTTTAAAGCAGACTTTGACACAGTAGGAAAGCATTTATAGCACACAGTTTTTAGGGACAAACCATGTTTATTTCAAATTAGGAAGGTGTCAGTACTGATGAGGCCTGATGTGGAAACTAATATTTACTAATATCATGGCCTCTTCCTGTTAATTCCTCTCCTCACCCCCGCTCCACCCAACCAGTGCCTAATTTTTGAGAAGGAAGTAACTTTTTTTTGAAGAAGTGTCAGAAACACCTGCTGAAGTAGGAAGAAAGGTAGCATCAGACTGCCTGGGTTACAGGCTTGAGTCACAAAGGTTTTGCTTTTGAAATGTGTGGTGCTGGGGTGAGGAAGAAGATAAGGGAGAGGGGGTTTCTGTAATTCATTTAGGGCATATTTTACAAAAGTGATCTCTGACCCTTCTCTCCTCCCCTCCTTTCCACCTCCCTTTTTAACTTCTCTTTTTTTCTCCTTCCCCTTCTTACTAGATTTAATTCTATGTGTAACAGCACCTTCTCTTTTTTGGGGTTGCAAAAAAGCAGGACAATTTCACAAGTAAACATGTTTTTTTCTCCTCTAGGGCTATTATGAAATTTATGCATTATCAGGTTGAAAGATGAGGTAATATGGGTACAGAGAGTTTCCATACTACACCAAAGGACACACAGCCAGATAATGACAAAGTATATTTTTAGTCCACTTATAAACTTTGTCCTTTTCTCATTCATTCATGCAGTTGTATTTATTGAGTGCTTACTGTGTGCAGAGCACTGTAAATATTCCCATTTCTCTATCCTGATTCCAGCTCTTATCCCATTTACTTTCTTATTCTTTAACCTTTTGTGAAATGATATGCCCTATTGTTAGTAACTAGTATCCACAGGTTTGACCTTCTCAATCAATAAGTGGTGTTAGTTGGACATCTACAGTGTGAAGAATTCTACTGTAGGCCCTAAAGAGAATACAGGGAAAGTAGACCTCATGGCCCAGCTTAAAACTGGATATGTAGGAATGAATCAGCAAACTCCATCTTGGGAAGAAGCTAATAAGGAACACTTATTTTCTTAGGCCACTTACTTTTCTGCACAGGGAATGAATCTGTTGTTCACCTTTTTGCAGTATCCAAATTTATCCCCTCCTGAATTTCTTCTATAGCAGATATCATGACCCCCCTCAGACTCTGGCACCATGGAAGAGAAAGAGATGAAGTGCCAATTAATCAATGATATTTATTGAGTACTTACAGTATGCCAAGCACTATACTAAGTGCTTGGGAAAGTACAATGCAGAAGAGTTGGCAGATACTATCCCTGCCCTCAAAGAGTTTATAGTAGAGGAAATGGGAGAGTATATGTATATAGGTGCTCTGGGGGTGGGGTAAGTATCAAAATGATTAGGGGGTACGGACCAAAGTGCATAGGTGACACGGAAGATAGGGAGAATAGGATAGGGAGATGAGAGTTTTATTAGGGAAGGACACCTGGTGGAGATATGATTTTGAATGTAGGGAGCGTCATGGTCTGTCAGCTATGAATGGAGAGAGAGTTCCAGGCTACAGGGAGGTTATGAGCTAGCAGTTGACAGTGAGAAAGATAAGGTTGAAGTAAAATAAATAGGTTGGTGTTGGAGGAGGGAAGTGGGAGGGTTGGGTTGGTGCGTCTGTTGGTGGAAATCCAGGTGCCAGGACAACTTCTGCCATTTCAAATTCATTATCCCCTGCTACATCCCTGTCCTTTCTTCTGCTCAGTCACATTAGCTCTCCCTCATCCACGTCCATACCTGCAATTATCCCAGACCTTAAACTCCCTCCAGAAGCCCCCAATGCCCTTAAATCTCCCTTTTCTTATCCCTAATGACCTCACCAACTACTTTGTTGAGAAAATTGAAACTATTAAGCATGGCTGGTAGACTACAGCACAACTGAGCTACAGTAAGGAGATACGGGGTGGGATCTAGAATGTAAAATTGATTAGCTTTCTCCGGAGTATAGGGAAGATTTGAAGGAATGTGGGAATTTGGGATAATTTAAAAATTCAGCCTTGATGAAGTGCCATTTATGTGCCAAGTTCATCCCATTCAGAGATGGACTGAGTGGGAGAATGACCTGTCCAAGATTTAATTCCCTCCTTTACTGGGGTTTCCTAGGCCCAATTCTCCTCAGTGCCCAAGTCATTCTCTTTAGGAAGGGGCTCAGAAAGTGAAAGACTGCAACACTTTCAGGTCTCAAGTTATGCCTTGAAGAAATACCCACTTCCCGGGAGTGAGATCCTGGAGAATCTAGTTGTTGAGGTGATCAATCAATCAATCAATGGTATTTATTGAGCACTTACTATGTGCAGAGCATTGTACTAAGTGCTTGAGAGAGTACAGTACAACAGAATTAGCTGACACGTTCCCTGCCCACGACCAGCTTACAGACTAGAGGGGGAGAGAGACATTAGTATGAATAAATAAGAGATTTCTAGTATACAATTTAAAGAACTCTACATAAGTGCTATAGGACTGAGCAAATATCAGATGTCCAAAGGGCACAGAGCCAAGTACATAGGTAGTGTAGAAGGGAGAGCGAGCCAGGGAAAAGAGGGTTTAATCGGGGAAGGCCTCTTGGTGGAGATGTGACCTTAATAATGCTTTGAGGGTGGAGAGAATGGTGGTCTGGTAATAACAATAATAGTGATGGTATTTGTTAAGTGCTTACTATGTGCAAAGTACTGTTCTAAGCGCAGGGGGGATACAAGGTGATCAGGTTGTCCCACGTGGGGCTCACAGTCTTAATCCCCATTTTACAGATAAGGGAACTGAGGCACAGAGAAGTTAAGTGACTTGCCCAAAGTCACACAGCTGACAATTGGCAGAGTTGGGATTTGAACCCATGACCTCTGACTCCAAAGCCCATGCTCTTTCCATATGAAGCTGGAGGGAGTTCCAGGCTAGGGGGAGGATGTGGGAAAGAGGTCGGCAGTGAAATAGACAAGCCCACTGTTGGGTAGGGACTGTCTCTATATGTTGCCAACTTGTACTTCCCAAGTGCTCAGTACAGTGCTCTGCACACAGTAAGCACTCAATAAATACAATTGATTGATTGACTGATCGGGGTACAGTGAATAAGCTGATGCTAGAGGAGCAGAGGTGTGGGCTGGGCTGCTGTAGGAGATACGTTAAGTGAGGTATGATGGGGAGAGCTGATTGAGTGTTTTAAAGCCTATGGTAAGGAGTTTCTGTTTTATGCAGAGCTGGTGGGCAGCCTTTGGAGGTTGTTGAGGAGTGGGAATGGACAAAACATTTTTGTTGATAAGTGATCCATGCAGCAGAGGGAAGTATGGACTGGGATGGGAAAATACAAGAGGGTGGGAGATCAACCAGGAGGCAGATGCAGAAGTATTGGCTTCAGAGCTCTCCAACACCTCGTCCCCTCCTACCTCACCTCCCTTCTCACCTTCTACAGCCCAGTCAGCACCCTCCGCTCCTCTGCCGCTAACCTCCTCACTGTGCCTCATTCTCGCCTGTCCTGGCATCGACCCCTGGCCCACATCCTAACTCTGGCCTGGAATGTCCTCCCTCCTCACATCCACCGAACTAGCTCACTTATCCCCTTTGAAGCCCTACTGAAAACTCACCTCCTCCAGGAGGCCTTCCCAGACTGAGTCCCCTTTTTCTCTGCTCCTCCTCCCCTCCCCATCACCCCTACTCCCTCCCTCTGTTCTACCCCCTCCCCGCTCCACAGCACTTGTGTATATATATATATTTATATATATATATATATATATATTATTCTATTCTATTCTATTCTATTCTATTCTATTTATATATATATATTTATTATTCTATTTAATTAATGATGCGTATATATCTATAATTCTATTTATTTATTTTTATGCTATTGATGCCTGTCTACTTGTTTTGTTTTGTTGTCTGTCTCCCCCCTTCTAGACTGTGAGCCTGTTGTTGGGTTGGGATTGTCTCTGTTGCCAAATTGTACTTTCCAAGCGCTTAGTACAGTGCTCTGCATGCAGAAAGTGCTCAATAAATATGATTGATTGAATGAATAGGGTAGGTGCTTGGAACAGCATGGTAGCAGTTTGGGTGGAGAGGAAAGGGCAATGTTGTGATGAGACAAGAGAGAAACATCAGAACTCTGGGGGAGCAGAGGGAGAAACATAGGATATTCTTTTTTTTTTTTTTCTACAGAGGTTAACAGTTGTTTCTTACCCCCCTTGAATATTTCAAGGCACTGGCCATCCCGGGTGGGACACTTCCCATTGAAGCAATAGCCTTCCATGGTTTTGCATGGGAAGCCGTTCACTTGGAATCGGTCTTGAGGACATCGAAAGGAGAGGCCATCACACATCTCTGGAATATCACACTCGTCTTTGGCTGGCCTGCACAAGGTCCCTGCCTTTTTAAGCTACAAGAGAAACAATACATCAGTTCCTTTCCACCTCTGCAACATTCCCCTTCAGAGAGCCCTTTTTTTCCCCCAGGAAAAATGAGAAACAACTTTTATAAAACTGAGGAATTTGTAGTGACCATGGACATTACCTTCCATTGAATTTTCCATTACTTCCGTAACCACCTTAGGTTGTAGATGCTTAATAAAAAGAACTCTACTACATTGTACTCTCGCAAGTGCTTAGTGCAGTGCTCTGTACACAGTAAGTACTCAATAAATATCACTGACTGATGGATTGAAGAACACGATGATGCCAGAGTGCTGTTTTGAGGAAGAGTGCACAGTTCCTATAATCCTAGAGAGTTTCCCAGCAGGACACCATTGGTTAAAAAACAGAGTGGCCTAGTGGATAGAACAGGGTCCTGGGAGTCCGAAGGATCTGGATTCTAATCCTGGCTCTACCACGTCTGCTGTGTGACCTTGGGCAATTCACTCAACTCCTCAGTGTCTCAGTTTCTTTATCTGCAAAATGGGGTTTAAAGCTATGTGTCCCATATGGGGACATGGACTGTGGCCAACCTGACTACCTTAAATCTACTCCAGTACTTAGAACAGTGCCTGGTACCGTAGTAAACACTTTAAGGGTACTATTATCTATCTATCTATCTATCTATCTATCTAGAGAGAGAGTGCTTACTGTGTGCAGATTGCTGTACTAAGTGCTTACTGAGTTCAGGAGACTCCTGAACTCCCCTGTTTGCTCCAGAGCTTTCACATTCCTCTCTCAGATCAGCGTGAACTCCAGCACAGTGTCCAAGCTGTGAAATCTGGAGGCAGTTGCCACTGTGGAAGGAGTTTCAGCATGCAGAGCTTGATATGGACAGGGAATGTGTCTGCTAGTTGTTGTATTGTATTCTCTGAAGCACTCAGTACAGTGCTTTGCACACAGTAAGCGCTCAATAAATACAATTGAATGAATGTAGACTGTCCTTCTAGATTGTGGGCCCGTTGTTGGGTAGGGACCATCTCTATATGTTGCCAACTTGTACTTCCCAAGCACTTAGTACAGTGCTCTGCACACAGTAAGTGCTCAATAAATATGATGGAATGAATGAAAAAATGAATAAAATAATAATTAAAAAAACTGGACATAAAAGCATACTGTATGTTACTGGGATCAGACAAGGGTGTAGTCAGCTGAAAATTGGAACTGGTATAAAATCTGGGCCACTGGCCAGCCTATCTTTGACATAGAAAAGGTGACTTTTCTGTTTTTATAGTATTTCTTAAATGTTTACTATAATAATAATAATAATGGCATTTATTAAGTGCTTACTATGTGCAAAGCACTGTTCTTACTGCTGGGGAGGTTACAAGATGATCAGGTTGTCCTACGTGGGGCTCACAGTCTTAATTCCCATTTTACAGATGAGGTAACTGAGGCACTATGTGCCAGGCATTGTACTAAGTGCTGGGGAGGGTACGAGATAATCAGATTGAACATAGTCCCTGTCCCACATAGGGTTCACAGTCTCAGTTTCCATTTAACAGATGAGGTCACCCAGGCACAGAGAAGTTAAATGACTTTCCCTAGGTCAAGAGCAGACAAATGGCAGAGCAGGAGTTAGAGCTCAGTTCCTCTGACTCCCAAGCCCGTGCCCTTTCCACTAGGCCATGCTGCTTCTTATCTACTTGCCGACATAAAACAAACCCTTCAGTCCTCCATCTACACTGTCATATGAGGCCTAGTCAGGTGCATCTACTACCTCCTGTGCTATGGGGATGACCAAAGGAGTTTGCAGAAAAGTTAGATCAATCAATGGTATTTACTGGGAGTTTACTATATAAGGAGCACTGCACTAAGTCCTTGGGAAAACACACTATAGTGGATTGGGTAGATAAATAAAACAAACCCTTCAGTCCTCCATCTATACAGTCATATGAGGCCTTGTCAGGTGCATCTACTACCTCCTGTGCTATGAGGATGACCAAAGGAGTTTGCAGAAAAGTTGGATCAATCATTGGTATTTATTGGGAGTTTACTATATAAGGAGAACTGCAATAAGTCCTTGGGAAAACACAATATAGTGGAGTGGGTAGATAAAACTCCTGCCCACAAGGAGCTCATAGCCTAGATGTTTAGGATTAATAAAGGAGTGTGTGTGTCTAGAAAATGGTGGTGTCAGCCAATGTAGATGGGATCAGCTTGTGGGCCAACTGGATTTTGGAAAATTATTTGGAGGCATGTCTCAGTCCATAGGTCCATGTGCAGGGGTGGGTGCTAACTCCTCTCCCCACTGGCTTTCCTCAAGACCCAGTCATCGGTGCTTCTTACTATAATGAGTGACATTAAAGTTGCTGATGAAGTCTCTCCAGTTCAGAGTCCTTTGCATCGTAGTCTTGAGGGGTGGAATGGAATTACTATTCACTTTAGGAGTACATCATTTTAGATCAGCGGCCCCTGCACCAATATCTATCCAAGACTGTTCTTTTTTTATTGTTTTTTTTTGAGCTAAGGGAGCCCTGTGGTATGTCTGACCATAAAGCATTCATTGGAGCTGCCCCTCACGGTGTGGATAGAATTGCTTTACAGTGACTCTACTTCTTATCTTGTAGGGCTCAAAAGGTAGCCACCTGCCCATCTGTAGGCTGGGGACTTTTGTAGGTGGCTCTAGTACTCAATTCTCTCACATCCCCCACTTAAAGAGTATAGTTAATCAATCATATTTATTGAGCGCTTACTGTGTACAGAGCAGTGTACTAATCACTTGGACGAGTGTAGTATAACTGAGTTGGTATGCATGTTCCTGGCTACAGTGAGCTTACAGTCTAGAAGGGGAGGCAGACAGTAATATAATAAATAAATTGTGGATATCTACATAAATAATGACAATAATTGCGGTATTTATTAAGTGCTTATTATGTGCCAGGCATTATACTAAGCACTGGGATGGGCACAAGCAAATTGGGTTGGGCACAGTTCCTGTCCCACACGGGGTTCACAGACTCAATCTCCATTTTACAGAGGAGGAAACTGAGCCCCAGAGAAGTGAAGTGACTTGCTCAAGGTCACATGGCAGACTAGAGGCAGAACCTGGATTAGAACCCATAACCTTCTGACTCCCAAGACTGCGCTCTATCCGCTATGCCATGCTGATTGCTGTGGAGCCCAGCGTGAAACACATAGGAGCAGTGTTACATAGTCATGTTGGTCTGGAGCCTCGCTTGTCATCAGTGGTATTCATCGAACACTTACTGTGTGCAGAGTATTGTGTGACAGGGTTAAGTGGCACTAGCACAAAGGAACTTACGTGGCAGCCTTCACAGCATTCCCCTTCTCCACATGTGAATCCAGGCTTTCGAGTGCATGTCTTAGCCTCACAGCAGACATTGGTACAGTCCTTGGAAAAACACAGATTGAAAATACAGATGAGTTCTCTTTTACCCTCGTGGGCTCAGTTCATTAGTTCAGATAAAAAAAATGAATTAAAACATCCAAAACATGATACCTGAGGGCTTCCGCAATCACACTCTTCTCCCTCTTCCAATACTCGGTTCCCACACCGTGGGTGTGTTACAATATCTCTAGATAATGGAGCATTGAGAATACACTTTGGTTTAAAATCCAGAAGGTATTGGTGAAACTGGTTGTGGTTGCATTTACTGAATCCTTGTGAAGGGATACTGTGGATAAAAGAAATAAGAACACGAAGAGATAATGATAGATACCGGCATCAGGAGTCACATTCCTAGCTTTTTGAGACTCCAAGGAAGAGTGAAGAATTGAACTTTCTAGCGAAAAATAATGGCAATAATTAGAGTTGAAAGAAAGTCATAATATGGGGAAAATTTAAGGATTTCTAATTATTCATTTTGAAGGATAGTAGCAGTCTTCAAGTAAAAGGAAGAGAAAACCAAAGTATGCATTGTGATTAGAACACTGAAAATCCTCACTGGGAGGAGGGCCTTTTAAATTGTCAACACTGTGTCTACCAACTCTGTTATATTGTTTGTACTGCCCCACAAGCACTCAGTAACTATGGTTGATTAAACTGAAACAAAAAAATATGACAAATGTAAGAAACAATTTGTCCTAGCAGTTTGCTATAAACACTGGAATGGGTTCCTGAGAAAGATTGTGGAATCTACTTTTCTGGAAAGCATTAAGAAAACTTGTTATGGTTAGGTTTCAGGGCTGTTTGGAGACAGGGATTGGACTTTTTCCGGCTTCTGCCACCTTCTCTTTCTTAGAGTGTCCTGTGTTTATTGCATCTTAGTTTTCTCCATTTTGAGTAATTATTACTGTGTGATTGACTAAATATTGTTAAAAAATAATCCAATCATAAATCCTGGAAAGACTTTGCTACACACATCAGTCATTTCTCCCCACAGAAGTTGCATTCTTAATTTTTTTTTACAATTTAATAATAATAATAGTAATTATGGTATTTGTTGAGCGCTTACTATGTGCCAAGCACTGTTCTAAGCGCTGGGGTAGATACAAGGTAATCAGGTTGTCTCACATGGGGCTCACAGTCTTAATCCCCATTTGACAGATGAGGTAACTGAGGCACAGAGAAGTTAATTGGCTTGCCCAAAGTCACACAGCTGATAAGTGGCAGAGCCGGGATTAGAACCCATGACCTCTGACTCCCAAACCTGTGCTCTTTCCCCTAAGCAACGCTGTTTCTCTGAATTGCTCTTTGAAACTATTTGCTCTTTCTTACTAAGTGCTAAGTGCTGAGATAGACACAAGGTAATCATAGGTCCACTGTCAAAAAGTGAGGGAGAACAGGTATTTTATCATCATTTTACAAATGAGGAAATTCATTCTTTTGGATTACTGCTTATCTGGCATTCTGGTCCAACTCTTTTTCCATAAAGAGGTCAATGAAAACCCATTTTTGTGCTTTCTGTAGTAAAACATTGTTCAAGAGTTACAGTGACTGAGGTGGACACAGCTCAAGTATAAACCATCTAACAAAATGTTATCAACGCCAACTCTAAACAGAGCTGACATGAAAGGCCAATTAAATTTGTTCCTAAATGTTATACTCTCACCTTATGCCACCATCCATCACACACCTTCCGTAGGGACAAGGGCATGAGTATGTATCATGCTGCATCCCAATACTGTGTGCCAACTCATGGGCAATTGTGTCCGCAACCATGTTTGCATCATATGAGTGGTCCTGGAACAATGAAGATGGATAAAATGATTTCTAACACTTCATATTATAGTAGTTAATAATTGAAATGGAAAAAAAAATCCAGTTATTGTAGCGATTGAGAGAGTTCCAAGCATACTAATTAAACATCTTAAAGACCTGGGGATTTGTTTCCTGGCATCAGTTCCAAAGAAAAGTACTTTAGATAACCTGCTATGATAAGCAGGGGATTTTGATCTCAGTGCTTGGTGATGACAATAGTCTTGACTTAAGCTTAACTTGTTATAATGTGTAAAGATCAGATTTAACAATGAATTCAACGGATCTCATTAAATTCATCAATGAAACAGTTTAATCCCATGGAATGTGCAAAGAATTGAGAGCCAGGAGGTCTGCGTTCTAATCCCAGCTCTGCTACTTGCTTGCTGTGTGACCTTGAGCAAGTCATTTAGTTTCTCTGTGCCTCAGTTTCCTCATTTGTAAAATGATGATAAAATACCTATTCTCCCTCCCTTTTTGACAGTGGACCTCTGATTACCTTGTGTCTATCGCAGCACTTAGCACAGTGTTTGACACATATTTAATCTTAACAAGTTTAATTATTGTTAGTTTTTTATTCCATTATTGACATAAGATGATGACAGCAGACTCTAAAGAGACCAAAACACAACTGTCATCAACTTTCTCATTTTATCATTAGTTTTGAGGTTGGAGGGGGGAAGCTTACTTTGTCCATTTCATTCTAACTGAGGCATGATTCGTCTAAGGTCATGGACTGGGTAACAGATCCTGTGTCTCCTGACTGACAATTCTGGGCTCTATCTTGTGCCAGGAGATGGAATAGGAAATAGTTCGGGGAGTTGATGTTATGGTATGGAATTGTTCTTTCAGTATGTGCCTTAGGAAATCCTTCTGATACTGGGCATCTGTTTGGACATAATGTTAACCCCTTGTCAGAAGAAGAGTTGTGTTCATGCACATAACATTAAGTCCAGGGAGAGTACAATGATAATTACTATAGTAATATTTATTGTGGTTTTTGTTAAGTTCTTACTATGTGCCAAATATTGTAATAATAATAATAATGGCATTTATTAAGCACTTACTATGTGCAAAGCTCTGTTCTAAGCACTGGAGAGATTACAAGGTGATCAGGTTGTCCCATGGGGGGCTCACAGTCTTAACCCCCATTTTTCAGATGCGGTAACTGAGGCCCAGAGAAGTTAAGTGACTTGCCCAAAGTCACACAGCTGACAATTGGCAGAGGCTGGATTTGAACCCATGACCTCTGACTCCAAAGCCCATGCTCTTTCCATGGGGTACATAGAAGATTAAAGAGGTCCTACATGGGGCTCCCAGTTTTAAGTTGGAGGGAGAACAGACATTGAATCACCATTTTGGAGATGAGGGAGCTGAGGCACAGAGAAGTTAAGAGACTTGCCCAAGTTTACACAGCAAAGAAGAGGCAGAATCAGGATTAGAACCCAGGTCTGCTGACTCCCAGGCCTGTGCTCTTTCCACTAAACCACACTGCTTCTGAACCATAAAAATATGAGTTTTCCTCCTCATCTTTTCCAACAGGATAGGACAAACTATAGAAATTCCAAACAATTCTGTGGAACAATCTGGATAATTAGAAGCAGAACAAACCTTAGCAACACTGGTGGAATGGTATGGTGTGCACATACCCCATGGATAAGCGATTCCCTGGACTTTCTGGGAGAGCCACTTCCCACTGTAGTAAGAGATAAACACACTATCAATAGTCCAGGACTTTGAGCTTCTGGGAACGGGTCTCTAAATGGGATTTACAGAGAATCTAATTGGAGCAATGTCAGGATGTGGGATGAGAATATACTTAAAGGACTTTTCCCTTTTTTTTCACAGCATTGGATCCACTGATAAAAAGCACCAACCTAAATGTGTCCTTAGAATACAAAGGGCAGTTTTGCTGTTCTTTGTTATATGGACAGGGTAACTGTGAGCTCTTTCAGATAACCAGACTGCAAGCTCGCTGTAGGCAGCAAACCTATCTGCCAATTCTGTTGCCTTGTACTTTCCCAAGCCTTTAGTACAGTGCTGTGCACACAGTAAATGTTCAATAAATATCAATGATGATAGTAATAATAACTGTGGTATTTGTTCAGAGTTTACTATGTGTCAGACACTGTACTAGGCACTGGGGTGGATACTAGCAAATAGGGTGGACATAATCCCTTTCCTAATTCATTCATTCATTCCTTCATTCAATTGTATTTATTGAGAAATTATGGTGTGCAAAACACTGTACTAAGCATTTGGGAGAGTACAATACAACAATAAACAGACACATTTCCTGCCCACATGGGGTTCACAGTCTTAATCCACATTTTAGAGTTAACTGTGTTATAGAGAATAATAATTATTATTATTATGGTATTTGTTAAGCATTTACTACCTGCCAGGCACTGTACTAAGTGCTGGAATGAAAACAAGCAAATCAGGTTGGACACAGTCCCTGTCCCACATCTGGCTCAGTCTCAACCCCCATTTTACAGATGTAGCAACTGAGGCTTAGAGAAATGAAGTGACTTGCCCAGGGTCACACAGCAGACTAGTGGCAGAGGTGGAAGTAGAACCCAGGTCCTTCTGATTTCCATGCCTATGCTCTATCCACTCACCATGCTGCTTAGAACACAGGCGTCCAGCCCCATGTGTGGGAGGAGAGTGAAAGTAGTGGGATAATGTCTTCCTATGCTGATGTAAGCTCCTTGAGGACAGAGAATGTTACTCTTCACTCTTAGTCCAGTGCATTGCATCCAATGATGCTCAGTAGATACTATTACTACTAATACTACTATTACTAGTAATAATAATGGGAGAGGATCCTCGTGTTCTGGGATAAAACACTCAGGACATGCCTATAGCTCAGATTCTGTGCCGGAGCAGGAGTTCAGTCAAAGTGTATGCCTCTCCACGAACCTGGGGGAAGGTAGTCTGGTCTGACCCCAGTCAACTTCATGCTCTCAAAGAATGTGAATCTCTCGAGGGGCAGGGTCTGTGTCTAATTACCACTTGCACATTTTCCCCAGCTCTTTGTACAGTGCTCTGCAACACAGAATGTGCTTAATAAATATTATCGCTACTACTTAAAGAACCTTAGAGAGAAATTAAATCAGGAGCTGTTACAACCAACCCGTTATTGCACCAGACACCTCAGGGTTAATCTGGAGTAGACCTGGGTTCTGAGGTCTTGAGCCATTTTGAATTTTCCCCAAGAACCCCAAAGCAATCAATCAGTTGTATTTATTGAGTGCTTTCTCTGTGCAAAATACTGTACTAAGCACTCAGGAGAGTACAATATAACACAACTGATAGATACGTTCCCTTTCTACAGTGAGCTTGCAGTGTAGAGGAGAGATCAAAATATTGGTATTTTCTTTTCTGCCTTTAAAATAACACTGTACAAAGAGAATCTCTCAAAAATAGTAAGAGTAGTATTTATTTAGTTTCTACTTGTTGCAGGACCCTGTAATAGGCCTGAGGAGAATAAAGAATAAAGAAGTGATGCCCTGCCCTCAAGGAGTTTATATTCTAATGGGGATGTCAAACATAAAAATATTTTAGGAATATTTAAAGTAAATAATTGAATATAAAATTCAATAAGCATGTATTTTATGAGTGCTAAAGATGAATGGAAATAAGTACGCAATTGTGTTGGCTGATGAGTTCATACGGCTTATTCATTCATTCATTCATTCATTCAATCGTATTTATTGAGCTCTTACTGTGTGCAGAGCACTGTACTAACCGCTTGGGAAGTTCAAGTTGGCAACATATAGACACGGTCCCTACCCAACAATGGGCTCACAATCTAGAAGGGGGAGTCAGAAAACAAAATGAAACATGTGGACAGGTGTCAAGTCATCAGAATAAATGGAAGTAAAGCTCGATGCACATCATTAACAAAATAAATAGAATAGCAAACATGTACAAGTAAAATAGAGTAATAAATCTGTACAAACATATATGCAGGTGCTGTGGGGAGGGGAAGGAGGTAGGGCGGGGGGGTGGAGAGGGGGAGAGCAAAGAGGGGGCTCAGTCTGGGAAGGCCTCCTGGAGGAGTTGAGCTCTCAGTAGGACTTTGAAGGGAGGAAGAGAGCTACCTTGGCAGATGTGCGGAAGGAGGGCATTCCAGGCCAGGGGGAGGATGTGGGCTGGGGGTCGATGGCGGAACAGGCGAGAACAAGGCACAATGAGGAGGTTAGTGGGAGAAGAGCGGAGGGTGCAGGCTGGGCTGTAGAAGGAGAGAAGGGAGGTGAGGTAGGAGGGGGCGAGGTGATGGAGAGCCTTGAAGCTGAAAGTGAGGAGTTTTTGCCTGATGCATAGATTGACTGGTAGCCACTGAAGATTTTTGAGGAGGGGTGTATCATGCCCAGAGCATTTCTGCACAAAGATGATCCGGGCAGCAGTGTGAACTATTGACTGAAGTGGGGAAAGAGAGGAGGATGGGAGATCAGAGAGGAGGCTAATGCAGTAATCCAGTCGGGATAGGATGAGAGATTGAACCAGCAGGGTAGCAGTTTGGATGGAGAGGAAAGGGCGGATCTTGGCGATGTTGTGGAGTTGAGACCGGCAGGTTTTGGTGATGGATTGGATGTGGGGGCGAACGAGAGAGCAGAGTCGAGGATGACACCAAGGTTGCGGGCTTGTGAGATGGGAAGGATGGTAGTGCCGTCTACAGTGACAGGAAAGTCAGGGAGGGCAGGGTTTGGGAGGGAAGATAAGGAGTTCAGTCTTCGACATACTGAGTTTTAGATGGCGGACAGACATCCAGATGGAGATGTCTTGAAGGCAGGAGGAGACCTGAGCCTGAAGGGAGGGAGAGAGAGCAGGGGCAGAGATGTAGATTTGGGTGTCATCAACGTAGAGATGATTGTTGAAGCCATGGGAGCTAATGAGTTCACCAAGGGAGTGAGTGTAGATAGAGAACAGAAAGTTAAAAGTATGAAGTTCAGTTGAGAGATTGGTGAAAAAGGAGAGTGAGTTATGGTACAACAAGGAGGATAGATGGAGCGAGATGATGGAGAACACTGAAGCCAATTGTGAGGACTACTTTTCTCATTTTTTTTTAAATGTGGACAGATACAGGAAGCCTGTGGAAGGTTTTGAGGGTAGAAGAGTTGTGGAATGGACATTGCTTTAAGAAGATCATGGCAGTGGGAGAGGCCAGAGGCAGGGAAATCACTGAAGTGTTTGAAGCAATAGTCTAGCTGCAATATGACCAGAGCTTGTATCAGAGTAGAAGCAGTTTGGGTGAAGAGGAAGGAGTAGATCTGGGAAAAGTATAGAAAGAAGTGGCAGAATTTGGCAGTAGACTGAAAGTGTGATTTGAAAGATAGCAAAGAGATGAGGACAATACTAAGAATGTGGGCTTTGGGGATTGGAAGATGACAGTGTTATAGACCATGTTGGAAAAACTATGAGGAGGGATAGGTTTAGGAGGAAAGTTGATGAATTCTGATTCTGACATGTTGAGTTTGAGGAACCACAATGATACACAAGTGGAGGTGACCTGGAGGTAGGAGTTGATAAGGGATTTCAGGTCAGATGATAATTAGAACAGTCTGCCTGGAGAGTTCCTGCGATTTGGGCAGAGACCTTATTTCAGAATTGTCTTTGAGGTCATGCTCTGACATGTTTCTGAAACCCATTTAAGTCCACTTTCAAAGCAGCAACAACAAGAGGAGCAGTCATCTACCTGAGTAGCTGAGCATGGTCAAAGTTCTTCCTCTTTTTCAATACGGTTTCTTGCCAGCTTCCAAAATGAAGTAAGGTGGTCCCCAGTTCTGAGTTCACTTCCACTTCATCACCGTTTGTCCAGATTTCGAGACCAACTAAAACCACTTGAATGTCCAGGGTTTTATATATCTGCCAGAAGAATACATCTTTTTCTATGCGAAGAACTTTGAGAGTGAAACACTAGCTTCAAGCTTTTCTCCTCCATTCTAAAATCAGAATGGGTTACCAGTTCTTTTGCCATGAATTACAAAGCAGAAAGGTCACTTTTTGTTTTTTTTTTTAAGAAAATACAATCCAATTAACATCCATCCTGGAGTTTAAAACGAGGGTTGAAAAATGACAAAAAGAGGAGGCAGGTGGTGATGGTGGTAGTAATGAGGGGGTGTGGCACAGGGTGGGGGGAGGTGGCAGGGAGGAGGAGAGTCCGGATCACCCCCATGGGTTTCTGGACCAGGCGGGGAGTCAGGCCCGGTCAGCAGAGGACCAGGATTGGGACTGTTACCGCATCTCCACCTCCACCCCGGCCTTTTCCTACTTGTGACTCCTGCTGTTGGCAACCAAATGATAGTAGGGGTGGATATGGGACAGAATGCTGGGTCTGTTGGGAGGGGGATCTGCTCCCTGCCCGCTGGAAAAGCCACTGCTGCTGTTACCACAGCCGCCAAACAACTCCCGTAACACAACAAATATTTCGGGACTCTTTCCGGAGTTGAGTTCCAGCCTGACCTAGCTTTCTTTTGAAACTGGCTTAAATGTTCACCTGCCTGGAGGCAGGGGTCTGGACCAAGTGACCTCTGGAGATCCCTTCCAGCTCTTTGATGCTATTCATCCAAGGGGCATGCCCAAGGACTGAGGACAGGTAATGTTAGGAGAATGACAAGGCGGGGTTAGGGCACAGTAATGGTGCCTGTGGTAAGGACAGCAGTAAACCAGTAAGCTGGGAGAAGTGAGGTGGAAGAAGTTGTATGGTATCTTAGTACAGTGCTCTGCACATGGTGAACACTCAATAAATATGATTGAATGAATGAATGAATGAATGACCAGGTGGACCTGGCCCAGGTGAACTCGGAGAGCAGAGGCTGAGAAGAGATGTGGTCATGGAGTTCTCCGCTCTAGTGGCCTTCCCCTGCTCTCACATGTCCTGTTCAGATGTGGGGAGAAACCAAGGCAGATAGGGGCTGCCTCTTTACCCCAGCTCTTTCCAGAAAAGTTTCTCCCACCTTCCTCTTCTTCCTCCTCAAAGCTCCCTCAAGCAAGTTTTCTCCTTCATTAAGAAAGATATTGATTTCCTACATTATAAAGCCCTGCTTAAGTGAAATCTTAAAATGTAGTTAATCTTACCATATTGACAAAATTCACCATTCCAAAGATCCTATTCCTTAGTGACCTTTGCTTACGTTTAGACCGGTGGTACTAAAAAACAAATACCAAAGAATTACACTGGTACTAAAAACAGAAAAGGTCAAGGAAAAAATTATTCAGTTGTACACAGTGAAATCTAGTTCAATTAAAGTAACATTGCTCAGGGGAAGAGAAGGTCTGCGTTCGGCTGCTTTTATTCATTTCAGCAAAAGGAGTTCTGTTCTGAAGTCACCCAAACCATGGAGCTAAGATAATTTCTATTGTGTCTTCATTTATTTATTTATTTATTTATTTATTTATTTATTTATTTATTTATTTATTTATTTTTAAGGTATTTGTTAAACAATTTTTATGTGTCAGGCACTATACCTAAGCTCTGGGGTAAATACAGACAGTCAGGTCAGACAGAGACCATGTCCCAAATGAGGCTCACAAATTTAATCCCCATTTTAATCAATCATTTATTGAGTGATTACTGTGTGCAGGGCACTGTACTAGGTGCTTGAAAAAGTACAACACAACAATAAAACAGACACATTCCCTGCCCCCAACAAGTCTACTCTCTAGTTTACTTCAGTTACCTCTAATTACGTCAGTTACCTAATTTTACAGATGAGGTAACTGAGTCATAGAGAAGTTAAGTGATTTGCCCAAAGTCACACAGCAGGTACATAGTGGAGCCAGGATTAAAACTAAGGCCCTCTGATTTCCAGGCCTGAGGTCTTTCCAATGGGCCATGCTCCTTATTCTTGGTTAAACACAGCTAATTCTAAAAATAAACTGAAGCTGATACTTGATAGTTACTTCAAATCTTCTTGACTTTTACAGATGGCTACCTTTTTAGGTCAAAGTTATGTCCTTGTAGCTTTTTTTAATGTTAAGTACACTCTGGGAAGTGGTACTTGTTAGTGATGGACCTTGTGTCTCTGCCCTGCCCCTTGTTCCTTCTGAATATTTAACTGCTACTGGTTAACTGACTCTTGGTTAAACAGAGTGCATGAAAAGTTACTTACACTAGATTAAAACTTTCGGTCGGATGTAGCAGTGTGTGTGTGTGTGTGTGTGTGTGTGTGTGTGTGTGTGTTTTGGGGAAGCAGGGGGTGGTGGCGGAGATTCAGAAATAGGTTTCATGTCTTGAATGATCACATATCCCGAAGGAATGGTGGTTGGGACGGAGTTAGAATTTAAACTCCTTATTAGCAGGGATCGTTTCTAACCATATTGACTCTCCCAGATCCTTAGTACGGTGCTCAACATACAGTAAGCACTCAAATACCATTGATTGATTGACTGAGAGTTCACTCTATTTTCAGTTTGGGTGCAAATATCACATTACGCTTTTATTTCACAAAAAATTAGATAATCTATCAGTATGATTTTAAAATTAGTGACACCTATCAAAAATTTTAAAAATCATTTACCAAAGTAAACACTAAACCACTTATCAGCTCACATCTCCAGTTGCTCCTGTGTCCTCCTCTTGGCCACCAAAAGCAGTGTTTGGAAATGGGCCAGAAATATGAAACAATGGGAGGGAGATGTTACCCTCATAGAATCCCTTCCAGAACAATCAGACTCAGTCAGAGATGGATCTTTCATTTTTTGGCCCATTAGGAAGTCTCTAGGTCCAATGTAATAAAATATATGGAGAAATCCTGTTTTGCAAACCTCAGAATGCCGGTATTTTGGGAAAGCTAATTTGGAAACTCCTTGTTGGAACCGGCAGCGTGGCCTAACAGAAAGAACACAGGCTTGGGAGTTAGAGGACCTGGGTTCTAATCCCCACTCTCACAAGTGCTTGCTGTGTGACCTTGGGCGAGTCACTTAACTTCTCTGTGCCTCAGTTTCTTCAATTGTAAAATGGGGATTAAATACCTGTTCTCCCTCCTACTCAGACTGTAAGCCCCATGCAGGATAGGGACTGTGTTTGACTCTTAATTAACTCTTACCTACCCCAGCACTTAGAACAGTGTTTGACACATTGTAACTGCCTAACAAATGCCATAAAGAAGCAGCATGGCTCAGTGGAAAGAGCACAGGCTTTGGAGTCAGAGATCATGGGTTCAAATCTCGGCTCTGCCAATTGTCAGCCATGTGACTTTGGGCAAGTCACTTAACTTCTCTGTGCCTCGGTTGCCTCATCTGTAAAATGGGGATTAAGACTGTGAGCCCCCCGTGGGACAACATAATCACCTTGTAACCTCCCCAGCACTTAGAACATTGCTTTGCACATAGTAAGCACTTAATAAATGCGATCATTATCATTATTATTATAAAAAAAGGCTGTCGGCAACTAAGTGCCTGCCCCACCTCCCAGGGATCCAATCAATCAATTGTATTTATTGAGTACTTACTGTGGACAGAGCACTGTACTAAGTGCTCAGGAGAGTACAGTACAACAGAGTCATTAGACACGTTCCTTGCCCACAACAAGCTTACAGTCAAGAGGAACATGGAACATCATTCGTGCACCTGGGAGACGATCCAGGAAAGGGGCCCCAGCTTCCCAAGTTCTGTTCATTTTAGGCCGGGAGAAGTGGCAGCTTCTGAAAAAGAACTGCTGGCCAACTGGTCTGCTCTTCTCCAGCCCTTCACCCACCCTCTCCCGAGCTAGTCCAAAACCTGGAGCTGGGGTCCCTGTCCCAGCTTCTCTGGCCATTGTGATGACTTTTTACCATCATGGTGGGTGAGTGCTGGTTGGTCACAGAGTCCATGCAAACAAACTGAACAAACCCGGACCTTCTAAAAAATGCGTCTCCATGTTCAACCCATGCTCTACCTATGTGAAGCTGATTTTTTTGCCCCTGCTGTTGTGTCCTTGTTTGGTTTTAGATTGTGGTAATTCACATATGGGGTTAGGAGAAAGCATTCATGTGGTAGTGACTAGTGATGAAAGTGATAGGCTTTGCCCATGGTAGGCTGTTGGGGGATTTGTAAAGTGGTAGGACCAGAGGAACCTGAAATGGCATTGACTTCTCTTCCTTTCCCCCTCACTCTCAGTACTGGGAAAAATAATCATCACTATCACAGTCTTCTCTAGACTGTAAGTTTATTGTGGGCAGGGAATAGGTCTACGAACTCTGTTGCTTTGTACTACCCAAGAGCTCTGCACATAGTAAGTGCTCAATAAATACCGTTGATTGATAGCAAACTAATTAAAGAAGAAGTGGTCAATCAAGATGGCAACAGAGAGGTTTCTTTTCAAAGCTAATATTGACCCTCCGGCTTCAGCATTGCTGTCTGATCTGTTTATTACTTTTCCTTATACAATTTGCATATGTTTGCCTGTGGATGAATGACCTTGAAATACTTTATCTGAAAACTTACCATTGCATTATCTGCAACAATGAACAATTCAATATGTTTTTTCTGTTGAAGATATGTCTGTAACTTTACAGGAAAACCAAAGAAGACAGTTAGTCTTTCTCATCTCCACCATATCTTTTTTTAATGGTATTTGTAAAGTGCTTACTATTCTAAGCACTAGGGTAGATACAAGTTAAACAGGTTGGACATGGTCCCTAATCCACATGAGGCTCAGTCTAAGCAGATAAATCATTTGAAGGATCTCAGGTCACCTTACCTATAACCACTGAAAATGAACATCTTACACTTGAGATAAAGGGTGATGAAGGGTCTTATTCATTCATTAAATCATACTTATTGCATTCTGTGCAAAGCACTGTTCTAAGTGCTTGGGAGAGTATAATATAACAATAAATAGACACTTCTTAAGTACCAGGGAAACCAATGGGAAAGATTAGAAATTTTTTGTTCAATGATATGCATTTATCAAATCTAAAACTGTGGTTCTGTGAACAACGTTCTTAAACCCAAGCCAGGTTCCATTTGTCAAGATCTTTTGTTTTTTTTTACTTCCCAGTCTGCAGGAATTTATTTGTCAAACCACCTGAAAGTGAATTCTGTTGAATAAGGTAGTTGACTTTCAACCTGATAGGAAAAATAGAACTCTGATGTTGTAGGGTAGCTCCAGGCTGGAGTCCCATTATCTGATACAGATGGGCTACAATTAGTCTGTCTGCTTGCCAAATATGGAGTGGACCAGAAGGCTAAGGAATGGAGATGTAGGGAGAATATGAAGAGTAGAAAGTATCAAGGGCATTAACTCTTATCTCCCACAGAAAGAAACCCAGAACACTTTTTGAAATATAGTCAGCAAGTCCATCACATCTGCCAAATAAAATTCAGCGGTAACACTCCAATAAAACTAACATGGCATCTCAACCTTTTGAAAATGCCAGTGATTGCAGGACATCAGACTGCGGAACCCCTGCTCCGTTATGGGAATGCTTCCCTTCATCCTTGATGTGTTCGTGACCCAGTCACTGCTCCTCTTTGCCATCAGTGAAGCCTGGCTCTCCCCAAATAACACTGTCTCCCTGCTGCTCTCTCTAGAGGAGGGGCCTCATCTTTACCCACTCCCCTAGACTCACTGGAAAAGGGTGGAGAAGTCAGCTTCCTTTTCACTCCCCAGTGCCACTTTTGCACGACTCCACCTCCTCCATTCCTCACTTTCCATTCCTTTGAAGCCCATGTCATCCTCCTCTATGACTCACTCCAGGCCACCCCCCTCCAAGCCCACCCTCCAACGTTTTGAACCGTTTTGATCCCTTTCTCCCGTTCCTTCTCTTTTTCTATGCCTACACTGATCCTTGGGGACTTCAATTTAATAATGATAATAATAATAATAATTATGGTATTTGTTGAGTGCTTACTATGTGCCAGTCACTGTACCAAACCCTGGAGTGCATACAAGCAAATAGGATTGGATGCAGTCCCTGCCCAACATGGGGCTCACATTTTTAATCTCCCTTTTACAGATGAGGTAACTGAGGCACAGAGAAGTGAAGTGACTTACCCAAAGTCACACAGCAGACAAGTGGCAGAGTTGGAATTAGAACCCATGACCTTCTGACTTCCAGGCCCATCTATATACACTATGCCATACTGCTTCTCTGTTATTCCATGCTGCTTTTCCTAGCTACATAGATCTTTCCAAAGACCCTTACACTGCCTGCTTTCTCTCACTCCTCAACTCCACTGACCTCCCACTCCACCCCATCTCGCCCACTCACCAACTTGGGTACAGACTCTTTCTCATCATTTCTAGTTACTTGAACAGTCTCTACCCTCACCCACTCTGAAATCTCTCTAACTGACCACAACTGCCTCATCTGCCTTCCCTCCCACAATTCCTTCTCCTTGCTCACTGTCCTGTTCCCCCAGAGACCTCCAATCTTTTGACCCCATCCAATTTTCTCAGTCATCATGCCCCAATTAGCCTCCGTAGTCAAACTACCTTTCTGTGATGATCAAATTGATGCCCTCAATACCCTAACCCTAACCCCCTGCCCTCCCTCCTACCTCATCTGTTTTTAATGGTATTTGTGAATTGCTTACTATGTGTCAGACACTGTTCTAAACACTGGGGTAAATACAAGTTAATCAGGTTGGACACAGTCCCTGTCCTGCATGAGGCTCACAGTCTAAGTAGGAGGAAGAACAGGATAACTGAGGCACAGAGAAATTAAGTGATTTGCCCATAGTCCTACAGCAAGCATTTGGTGGAATGGGAATTAGAACCCAGGTCCTTTGATTCCCAGGCCCATGTTCTTTCCACTAGGTCACAGTGCTTCTCAATCTCTTGCCCCTGATGACCTGGTCACATAATTTATTGAGAAAATTGAAACTAACACTGCTTGGCACATAGTAAGCACTTAATAAATACCATTATTATCTCCCTAAAATATCTCCCCTGCTACTCTCCAGTCCCTCCCTTTTCCTGCCCTGTCTTCTACCCTCCCATCTTTTCCAGCATATATCAAGAGATCTCCTGCATCCTCTCAAAATCCACCCCCTCCACCTGCACATCTTACCCCATCCCTTCATACCTTATCAAAGCACTTGCCCCCTTCCTTCTTCCCTCCACTAACAACCGTCTTCAACTGTTCCCTCTCCATTGACCTTTTTTCCATGCTTCTCATTTGTGTGTTTCTTTTAGGCAACTCACGGGAAAGGTACATGCCCCCTTCAAAACCTGCTGTGTTGAGCTGCCATTCCATGCCCAGATCAGGTTAGCCCATGCATGTGAATTTCTCCAGGATAAAACTGGTAAAAAAATTGCACTCACTTCTGGCTTGAGGTCTGACTTGGAGGTTTGGACACCAGCCTGTCTCTTGGATAGGTGGTGCACTCCACAGGTGCCATTAACTGCACTGTGGGTCTTGTGTCCATACTTGAGGACAGCATGTTCTTTCTGATCTGTGAACTTTAGAGGTTCGATGAGGTACCTTTGATCCCGTCGCTTGAAGTATCCCCTGTGGGTCGAGAGAAATACAAACATCTTCCAGACACCCACCAGTTATTACTTAGGTCTAAACCAGTTCTGTTTCAATGAGTTTGGACATATCACCCCAGAGAGAACAATGAGTGATGGAATGAGATCATAACTTGCAAATATGCCACCAGGTACATTTGATGAGGGGGGAAGAAAGCAGAAAACATTGCTTTTCTCTGATGAATAATTGTTGACAGGTTGCTGATAGCCTTTTTGGGGAAAAAGACCAGCCCCCTGTCTCCTATTTCCCCCTTTACCTGGGGAAGAGGTTTGGAGCCTGCCGGTCTCACCTCCGCAACATCGCCAAGATCTGCCCTTTCCTCTCCATCCAAACTGCTATCCTGCTGGTTCAATCTCTCATCCTATCCCAACTGGATTACTGCATCAGCCTCCTCTCTAATCTCCCATCCTCCTGTCTCTCCCCACTTCAATCTATACTTCACGCTGCTGCCCGGATCATCTTTGCAGAAACTCTCTGGGCATGTTACTCCCCTCCTCAAAAATCTCCAGTGGCTACCAGTCAACCTATGCATCAGGCAAAAACTCCTCACTCTCGGCTTCAAGGCTCTCCATCACCTCGCCCCCTTCTACCTCACCTCCCTTCTTTCCTTCTACAGCCCAGCCTGCACCCTCTGCTCCTCTGCCACTAACCTCGTTCTAACTAACTAGCCTCGTTCACGCCTGTCCCACCGTCGACCCCCGGCCCATGTCCTCCCCTTGGCCTGGAATGCCCTCCCTCTGCCCATCCGCCAAGCTAGCTCTCTTCCTCCCTTCAAGGCCCTACTGAGAGCTCACCTCCTCCAGGCCTTCCCAGACTGAGCTCCCTCCTTCCTCTCCCCCTCCTCCCCCTCCTCATCCCCCTGCCTTACCTCCTTCCCCTCCCCACAGCACTTGTATATACGTTTGTACATATCTATTATTCTATTTTACTTGTACATATTTACTATTCTAGTTATTTTATTTTGTTAATATGTTTTGTTTTGCTGTCTGTCTCCCCATTCTAGACTGTGAGCCCGATGTTGGGTAGGGACCGTCTCTATATGCTGCCAACTTGTACTTCCCAAGCGCTTAGTACAGTGCTCTGTGCACAGTAAGTGCTCAATAAATATGATTAAATGAATGAATGAATGAATGGAGCCTATACCTTGTGATCACTGCCAATTCTGGCCTGGAACATCCTCCCTCCACGTATCTGGTAGACAAATACTCTCCCCCCTTTCAGAGCCTTATTGAAGGCATGTTTCCTCCAAGAGGCCTTCCCTGACTAAGCCCTCTTTTCCTTTTCTTTAGTTTCCTTTATTCAGTAAAGTTCTGAATTTTTCCCTTTATTCATCCCTCCTCCCAGTCCCACAGCACCTGTGTATATCTCTGTAATTTGTTAATAGGAATGTCTGTCTCTCCCTCTAGACTTCAAGGTTGTTATAAGCAGGGAATCTATCTGTTATATTGTTATATTGTACTCTCCCAAGTGCTTAGTACAGTGCTCTGTACACACTAAATGTTCAATAAATACTATTGACTGACTGTGAGGAGGGGAGAGAAATCAATGGTCTAATGTGACACAGTCACCTCCTTTTCCACAGTTTTCTTTACCATTTCTTGGTCCCTCTGGGAGTCAGAGCCTAAAGATGGTCTTTCGGAAAGCCCATTTTCCTTCCCACCTCTCTTCAACTTGCCAATCTGGCATGGGAGGCTGATTGTCAAAGGAGCAGCTCCCACTGGAAAACATCTTAGAGCACTGAGGAATCCATCTTCCAACTTTTTCAAGCCTGGCCACCGTTTCCTCAAATTCTGGCACTTAGCCAATGAACTGATGTAAATGTAATTCTCAGAACCATCCCCTCCAAGGATGGTGCCTTTGATCACTAGCTCAAATTCTAGGACACTCCCCTGGAACTTGTATATTTTATAGGACCATCTGGAAGGAAATCTGAAATGGCTTCCAGGTGGTGGCTAACAAGGTCCCAAAGGGCTTTCTTACTTTATAATAAGCCTTTTAGGATTACCCTGAAGAGAAGCAGCATAGCCTAGAGAGAAGTAGCATGGCCTAGTTGGATACAGCATGGGCCTAGCAGTAAGAAGGATCTGGATTCTAATCCTGTCTCTGCCACTGGTCTGTTGTGTACCTTAAGCAAGTTACTTAACTTCTCTGTGTCTCAGTTACCTAGGACTATGTCCAACCTGATTAGCTTATATCTACCCCAGTGCTTAGTACACTGCCTGGCACATAGTAAACCCTTAGAAAATACCAAAAAAAAAATATGGGGGGTGGAGGGAAATGAGAGAACTTTTTGTGGTTTATGAAAGGGGTCTACTCACCTCAAACCTTCACATGTACTGACACTAGCCATGGAAACCTGCTCATTTAGGATGTGTCCTTGGTAATAGCAGTGATCCTGAAGTGGGAGAGAGGCAACAAGTTATGTTGCTGGAAGGTTTTGTTTCGAAATATTGGCATTTTGTCATAGGAAGCTGCTATTGCAGGAGATGTATCGCAGTCTGCTCAGTGAACTTTTTGTGACCTCTGTCTACCTGTGTCTGCCTTTGCAATCTATGGGGTTTTGGTGGAACATCAATGGGTTAGCAGCATGGCCTAGTGGAAAGAGCATGGGCTTGGGGTCCAGAGGACCTGGGTTCTAATTGCATCACACATAGTAAGTGCTCAATAAATACGATTGAATGAATGAATGAATGAATCTTCACTTGCCTGCTCTGTGACCATAGGCACTGAACTCCTCTGTGTCTCAGTTTACTCAACTGCAAAATGGGGATTCAAAATTGTTCTTCCTTCTAGTTAGACTGTGAGCCCCAGGTGGGACCGGGACTGCATTCAGTCTGATTTACTTATGCTTAGAAAAGTGCTTGATACATAATAAGGGCTTAACAAATACCATTAAAAAAAGTATATGCTAATTTGTTGCGAGAAATTGAATTAGTATGTAAAGTTCTTAAACGCAATTTACAAAGTTCTGCATTCCTGACCATCTAATTGCTTGTGGCACCCACTGTCCCAGCAGAATCTTGACTGGTGGAAAGAGAGTCCAAAAGGTGTTGTACAAATAACTACCATTGTAATCAATTCTTTCATGTAGTTTCTCTTTCCTGGTGAGGCACTGGTATCCTCTCTAACTCCTAAGATTAAGCAGTTCGAAAAGAAAACCCACACCAACAGTTGTAGTAGGGGTCCCAAGGTTTTTTACCTTAATCCTAACTGCCAGCCTCTTGCTGTAGCCTCCTGCTGTAAAAAGCAGCTTAGGCTTTTTTTTCAGGAAGTTAAACTAAGGGAACTAATTTAAAGTGATCCATGGAGATTCCCTGTTCAGTGGGTGCAGGAGAATTTCAAAGATTCCTTCTGGGAATTAGAAACTTTGAAAGTGTCATTCTTCACCCTTAGCCCTATAACTTTCAAAGAAGAAAGAACCCAATTCATTTTCCTTTATTTCAGGGATTCCAGAAGCATTTAATTGGCTGAGATTGCTCACATCTCAGAAGATGTGAAGCAGTATGCCTAGTGGTTAGAGCACTGGGAGTCAAGGACCTGGATTCTAATCCCAGCTCTGCCACTTTGTTATATGACCTTGGAGACTTAACTTCTCTGTGCCTCAGTTATCTCATCTGTAAAATGAGGATTAAGACTGTGACTCATATGTGGGACAGGGACTGTGTCCAACGCGATTACCTTGTATCTACTCCAGTGCTTAGTACAGTGCTGGACACATAGTATTATTAAGAAGGAAGGTTGAAATGACTGTGTAAAATTAGAGAAATGAATCCTTCAAAAACAGAAGAAACTTATTAGACCCTTGGAATAAGGCAGCAGATATATCCCATGGCTCACAAGGTCCCCCACCGGCTCCATGATTTTGCAGTTCAAATGGAAATTGGCACTTACAGTTCTGCTATTAAGCCCTGAGATAAGACAGGAGCTTCTACTGAGGGTTTTTGATTAAACTCTGAAGATGCTCCTTGTTGGTGGTGCTGCTTAGGCACCTGCGGAGGTGACAGGGATGAAGGAAGGGCAGCTCCCAGTGGAGCTTTCCATTCCCTACCGAGACCTGAGGGCTGGTGGTGACCTCCTCTCCTCTGATCGAGTAATGCGTTTCAGTGTAGTCTGGGGCCAGAAGATCCCTGAGAAAAGAAAAAGGGGAAGGTTACTCATATCAAATAATGATACCTAGGTTATCAGGGCTAAAGGCCACTGCACACGAAGTGTGCATGTGCTTATTTGCAAACTCAAATAATGTGTTTTTCCATCAGTAAAGGTAGAGATTGAAGCATCACATAGGTCTCAACAGGAAAAGTTCAAATCTATTAATAGCATTTATTCAGGGTTTTACTCTGTTCAGAGTACTGGAATAAGTGCTTATGAGAGTAAGATAGTGTTAGTTGATATGCAGCTTAAAATCTAGTAAGACAGTCAGACACTGAAATAAATTTTGAGTAGGGGTAAGAAACAGAGTTTAAAGATATGGATGGGAGTGCGTCTGGAGGGACACGGGAATGAGTACTAAGAGCTTAGGTAGGTGAAACTGCAAAAATGGCCATGTTGAGGGTGAGAAGGAATAGGGTAGGGAAATGAGCTATTAATCAGGGAACGTCTTCTGGAGAACAGGGGTTTTCATCAGGTCTCTGAAGATGAGGAGAGCAGTTTGCTTGGCCAGATGTAAAGAGGGAAAGATCATCAGGCAGGAGTGAGGACATGAGTTAAAACCTGGTGATGAGAGCAACTAGAATGAGCTATACCAAGGTGACTGTCTCAAAAGGAACAAAGTGTGCAAGCTGGGGGGCACTGGGTGAGAAGTGAGGATAAGTAGCACAGAGAGAGTTGATTGAATGCCTTGAAGCCCGATGGATGACCGTGTTGTCATTTACGCTCCAGGTATTTGGCCAGGGAGTCAGAGGGGCCTTGTGGGTTCTAGGAAGATTTGATACATCTAAATATCATCTTTCTTCATCCTTCTGACCCTCTGACCCTACCTAAGATCAATTAGGACTCACCCTTCTACCACAGAATTGCTCCTTGCCCTCAGACTACCTGCCGTGTCATATTCTGCTTCGAACAGCATGTTCACCTCTACTCTCAGCTGTGCACTTTGCCTGTCAGGTGAGCCAAGCCATGAGGAGTTTCCCATAGGTGCTTGGGGCTGTTAATTGCCATTAATATAATCCCACAGTAATCAATCACCTTTCGAACAGATAGCTGTACCCTCTTCTTTCTTCTTTCTCTCATGCCAGACCTGGAAGCACTTCCCAGAAACAACTTGTCCTTGTGTCCATCCAAAGAAGTGCCAGGTGTGAGATCCTGTGAGACTCTGCTTTAAAACCTTGCTTGACCCCTATGCTGGTTTATTCCAATCAAGAGTAATTTCTAACAAGAGAGGGAAGCAGTATGGTCTAGTGAAAGAGCATGGGCCCAGTAATCTGAGTACCTGAGTTCTAATCCCAGCTCTGCCATGGGTCTGCTATGTCACCTTGAGCAGGTCACTTCACTTCTTTGTGCCTGTTATGTCATCTGTTAAATGGGGATTAAGACTATGAGCCCCATGTGGGATATGGACTGTGCCCAACCTGATTATCTTGTACCTACCCCAGTGGTTAGTTCAGGCCCTGGCACATAGTAAGTGCTTTACAAATAGCATTAAATAAAAAGAAGCTTTGGTTTCTATATGCTTTAACAGGGAATTTTTTTTTTCCATTTTGAACACAGTCATGAAGACCCCCGGGGCACAGATTCTAATATTTACAGAAAATACAATCCTTGTTAGGAAGTGAGTCTTAACCAGAACCTAATCCTGTCTGGGGCTTGCAGAATCAGGGCCCTATGCTACAGCTCTGGAATCTTTAGCCAGGTTCCAGTGTAAATTAACATCAAAAAGAAAACAGTGAAATCCTAATCTAACCTCTTCCTAACCATCAGCTGATCAGTTTTTACAAGAGATGAGAGGGGTCAATGTGAAGTCGGGGACTCACCATATGGTCCCGAAAGTGTGGATTTGTCTGCTCAAACTTCCATTCCCTCCTTCCACTCAAACTGTGAGAGTGTGGGTGAATGGGTGGCAAGTAGGAGAGGTGCAAATATTAAGTGACCTGACACCAATCACAGGGAGAACTATTTATAAGAACTTCCTTTCTTCTCTAGATTACTTACAAGCTTCTTTTTTAACAGTTCCAGTAGTTGGGGATGAAAAAGACTTGTTCGTCTAGTGCTAAAGCTTTGAAATTTTGTGCCTTTTACAATAGATTGCATATCAGGTGGTGCTTATGATTCTGTAGGATTATGCACAGGCTAACCAATGAGATTTAACACTTCAAATTTGCCTGAAGATTAGCCCACCACCTCTAATGGGAAGCGGTGTGGCCTAGTAGATAGAGCATGGACTGGGGTTCAGGAGACCCAGCTCTGCCACTTGCATACTGTCTGAACTTGGGTAAGTCATTTGCCTTCTCTGTGCCTCAGTTTCCTCTTCTGTATAACACCTGTTCTCTACTCATGCTTTGAGCCCTTTGAGGGACAGGGATTGGGTACATCTGATTATTTTGTATGTACCCCACTGCCTAGTGTTTGGGGCACAGTATGTGCTTGACAAATACCATCATTATTGGTATTGATGAAAAATTCTTGTGTTCAGGAAATGTGTCTACCAACTCTTTCCCAAGCATTAGCACAGTGCTCTGCATACGGTAAGCACTCATTCAATATGACTGATTGATTACAGTGGGAAGCCCGGTTAGCAATTGACAAGCAATAATATTCCCAGGGCAACTATATCTATGCTTGCATGGGATTCCCATTTCTGCCCCGTTAATTGTCAAGGGGTAATCTCTGCAGGTCTCTTGAAGACAAGAAGCGTAAGACCAATAGTTTCAAATTATAATGGAACTTACTTTGTTTTTTCCAGATGAAGCACCACTTCTTCTCCGTGTAGCATAATTTGATACTGCAATTCTGCTTCATATTTTTCCTGCAAACATTCATTAACATCATCATGGGGGAAACGAAAGATGATTTTGACTCCCTCAATCTTGAAATTATTGTCCCCCAAAGCCTTCACCATACCAAATGGAATGGCTTCATCAGTTGTCAGCTGTGTCACCTTGGGTAAGTCACTTTACTTCTCTGTGCCTAAATTTCCTCATTTATAAAATGGGGATTAAGATTGTAAACCCCATGTGGGACATGGACTGTGTTCAATCTTTTTAACTTATATCTCCCCCAGTGCTTAGTACAGTGCTTGGCACATAGTAAATGCTTAACATTAAAAAATGGAATGATTGAACTTTTCAACTTCGAATTCAGAAGTTGCTGAAGAGGGAGAATTTGGTTTTATAATGAACTTGTATTTAATGTCTCCAAGAAGAAGAATCCTAAATTAGAAGATATTCTTAGCCAGCGTGAGTGATGGATGGGAAAGGCAGAAAATGTGCAGCATACTGTATATTCAATTAATGATAGCTATATTAAAATAGACTTAATAAAGGGCTACCTGTTTTGGGAAGTAGTGTGGCCTAGTGGAAAGAGCATAGGCTGGGAGTAAGATGACCTGGGTTCTAATCCCATTTCCAACACCTTGAGCAAGAAAATAAACTTCTCTGTTTTGCCTCAGTTGCTTCATTTGTGAAATGGGGATTAAATCCTGCTCACTCCTACTTAGCCTGCGAGGCCCATGTGTGATAGAGACTGGGTCCAACCTGATTATCTTGTACTTATCCCAGATAATAGCACAGTGCTTGGCACAAAGTAAATGCTGAACAAGTACAATTGTTATTATTAATATTGTTATTATATGGGCACCAAGGGTGACATTGTGCCAAATCACATCAGGTAACTTATCTACCCAGAACCCTCTGAAATGGGATAGGAACCACTCTTTCTATTTTTTTATACCCTGTCCTACCTTAACTCAGCCCTCTCCTCTGCCAGACAAAACTATTTCTCCTCCCTTATTGACACCCATGCCCATCATCCCCGCCAGCTCTTCCGTACATTCAACTCCCTTCTCAGGCCCCCGGTTCCTCCCCCTCCTCCTTCCCTCACCCCCAACGATCTGGCCTCCTACTTCATTAACAAAATTAAATCCATCAGGTCTGACCTCCCCAAAGTCACTCCCCCCCCCACCCCTTCTCCAACCCTCTGGCTCTCAACACTCTCTGCTACTCTCCCATCCTTCCCAGCAGTATCCTCAGAGGAGCTCTCCTCCCTCCTCTCAAGTGCTACTCCAGCCACCTGTGCTTCAGACCCCATTCCCTCTCATCTCATGAAATCTCTCACTCCATCCCTTCTCCCCTCCTTAACTTCCATCTTCAACCGCTCACTCTCCATTGGTTCCTTCCCCTCTGCCTTCAAACCTGCCCATGTCTCTTCCATCATAAAAAAACGCTCTCTTGACCCCACCTCACCTTCTAGTTATCGTCCCATATCCCTCCTACCATTCCTTTCCAAAATCCTTGAACGGGTTGTCCACATGTGCTGCCTCGAATTCCTCAACACCAACTCTCTCCTCGACCCCCTCCAGTCTGGCTTCCATCCCCTACATTCCACGGAAACTGCCCTCTCAAACGTCACCAATGACGTCCTGCTTGCCAAATCCAATGGCTCCTACTCTATCCTAATACTCCTCGACCTCTCAGCTGCCTTCGACACTGTGGACCACCCCCTTCTCCTCAACACGCTATCCGATCTTGGCTTCACAGACTCCGTCCTCTCCTGGTTCTCCTCATCTCTCTGGTCATTCATTCTCAGTCTCTTTTTCAGGCTCCTCCTCCCCCTCCCATCCCCTTACTGTGGGGGTTCCCCAAGGTTCAGTGCTTGGGTTCAGTGCTTGGTCCCCTTCTGTTCTTGATCTACACTCACTCCCTTGGTGACCTCATTCGCTCCCACGGCTTCAACTATAACCTCTACGCTGATAACACCCAGATCTACATCTCCGCCCCTGCTCTCTCCCCCTCTCTCCAGGCTCGCATCACCTCCTGCCTTCAGGACATCTCCATCTGGATGTCTGCCCGCCACCTAAAACCCAACATGTCCAAGACTGAACTCCTTGTCTTCCCTCCCAAACCCTGCCCTCTCCCTGACTTTCCCATCTCTGTTGACGGCACTACCATCCTTCCTGTCTCACAAGCCCGCAACCTTGGTGTCATCCTCGACTCCGCTCTCTCATTCGCCCCTCACATCCAAGCCGTCACCAAAACCTTGCCAGTCTCAGCTCTGCAACATTGCCAAGATCCGCCCTTTCCTCTCCATCCAAACCTCTACCCCGCTTGTTCAAGCTCTCATCCTATCCCGTCTGGACTACTGCATCAGCCTTCTCTCTGATCTCCCATCCTCGTGTCTCTCCCCACTTCAATCCATACTTCATGCTGCTGCCCGGATTGCCTTTGTCCAGAAACACTCTGGGCATGTTACTCCCCTCCTCAAAAATCTCCAGTGGCTACCAATCAATCTGCATATCAGACAGAAACTCCTCACCCTGGGCTTCAAGGCTGTCCATCACCTCGCCCCCTCCTACCTCACCTCCCTTCTCTCCTTCTACAGCCCACCCCGCACCCTCCGCTCCTCTGCCGCTAATCTCCTCACCGTACCTCGTTCTCGCCTGTCCCGCCATCGACCCCCGGCACACGCCATCCCCCGGGCCTGGAATGCCCTCCCTCTGCCCATCCGCCAAGCTAGCTCTCTTCCTCCCTTCAAGGCCCTACTGAGAGCTCACCTCCTCCAGGAGGCCTTTCCAGACTGAGCCCCTTCCTTCCTCTCCCCCTTGTCCCCTCTCCATGTCCACCATCTTTCCTCCTTCCCTTCCCCACAGCACCTGTATATATGTATATATGTTTGTACATATTTATTACTCTATTTATTTATTTATTTATTTATTTATTTATTTATTTATTTATTTATTTATCTTACTTGTACATATCTATTCTATTTATTTTATTTTGTTAGTATGTTTGGTTTTGTTCTCTGTCTCCTCCTTCTAGACTGTGAGCCCGCTGTTGGGTAGGGACTGTCGCTATGTGTTGCCGACTTGTACTTTCCAAGCACTTAGTACAGTGCTTTGCACACAGTAAGCGCTCAATAAATACGATTGATTGATTGATTGATTGAGCTGCTGAAACAGAAATGCATTTAAACAAAATCAAATTCAGCCCTGACCTATGAAGCTAGGGAACCTCTGGAGATTTTTAAGCAAACAACAATCAGTGTGGGATCGATTAGGCTCAGTCCTTCCTGGAGACAGTAGAATGGACTCATTGGCTTCTCAACACCAATGATTTAGTGAATGCTTACTCTATAGACAGCAGTGTACAAAGCACTTGAGAGAACAGGGTGCAACAGAGTTGATAGATAAATTCCCTGTACCCAACAAATTATAGTATAAAAGGGGAGACAGACATCATTATAAACAAATAAATTATAGATATGTACATAACTGCTGTGGGGCTGAGGGAAGCTGGGGTCAACAGGTTAGGTCTAACACCCCACTGGGGAAGGAGGCCTGGGCCATTTCCAGTTTGGCCAGGGCTTGCTTTGGGTAGGAGCCCAGCTGCCGTGTTGCGGTCCCAGTGAGAAACCAGGAGCCACATATAGCCTGGGAGCTGCCAGACCTGGCTTTTTCCCTTTCCAGATTAGACACAGGGGCTCAGGACCTGAGGCTACAAAATAGTGGAGCTCACTGGGAATTTCACCAGGCCTTTCTCTCACAGCAAATAAAACTTTTCAGGGAGGTAGACCCCAGGTGAACAAAGAGTGTAAATCCAAGTACAAGGATGATGCAGAAGATAGTGGGAGAAGAGGAATGAGGGCTTAATCAGGGAAGGCTTCTCAGAGGAGATATGCTTTTAATAAGGCTTTGAAGAGGAGTGTGATTGTCGGATATGAAGAGGGAAGGCAGAAGAAGCAGCGTGGCTCAGTGGAAAGAGCACAGGCTTTGGAGTCAGTGGTCAGGGGTTCAAATCCTGGTTCCTCCAATTGTCAGCTGTGTGACTTTGGGCAAGTCACTTAACTTCTCTGGGCCTCAGTTACCTCATCTGTAAAATAGGGATTGACTGTGAGCCCCCACCATGGGACAACCTGATCACCTTGTAACCTCCCCAGTGCTTAGAACAGTGCTTTACACATAGTAAGTTCTTAATAAATGCCACCATCATCATCATTCCAGGGCAGAGGCAGGATGTGGGCAAGAGGTCAGCAGCCAGATAGACAAGATCAAGGTACAATGATAGGTTGGTATCAGAGGAGTGAAGTGTGCGAGCTGGGTTTTAGAAGAAAGGAGTAAGGTACGGTAGGAGTAGGCAAGGTTATTGAATGATTTAAAACCAATGGTAGGGAATTTCTGTTTGAGGTGGAGGTGGATGGGCAACCACTGGAGGTTCTAGAGGATTGGAAAATCAAGGACTAAGTAGTTTTGTAAAAAAAATGATCTGGGCAACAGAGTGAAATATGGACTCAAGTGGGGAGAGACAGGAGACAAGGAGGTCAGCATGGAGGGATAAGATAAGTACTTGAATTAAAGTGATAGTAGTTTGGATGGAGAGGAATGGGTGGATTTTAACAATGTTGCTAAAGTTGAAGTGAAAGGATTTGGTGGCAGATTGAATATATGAGTAGAATGAGAGAGATGAGACAAGAAAAATGCCAAGATTATGGGCCTGTGAGACAAGAAGGATGGTTGTGCTGCCTAGAGTGACAGGAAAGTCAGTGGGAGAATGTAATTTGGGTGGGAAAATGAGGAAGTCTGCTTTGGACATGTTCAGCTGAGGTGTTGGGTTAAGTGCCACGTCTTATAAACTAGGATTCCTTGATGGATGCATGGGTTCACAGTGTCTAAGATAATGACATTGTTCTTGTATTACTTCAGAGAAGAGGAGTGGGTAAAACTAGTAGCAGTCTAGTTCTGAAGTCAAGACAGATGGCTAGAGATGGTGAGAGGAAGCTTCTCTCTTGTTCAGACTGGAAAGCCTGGTCTTAGCTTCAGGCTTAATTAAGGCAACACTCCTCATCTTTGTAGCATTGATCCCAGGTTATTTGTGACATCAAAGAAGAGCACTGAAGATTTTCTTGTACCAGACTTCTCATCGTCCTTTTAAGTTTTGTGTGGCACCTTTGCTGGAATCGTAATTTGTGTGTTTGTTGTACTGCCAAGAGGCAGGCTAGAAAACAGAGACAGGTCCTGTTTGGGGCCCAACCTCTAGTGAAGGAAAAGATCTATACGAGAACAATGGGGAAGATAGCACCATTTAAGCATCGATCCTAGTTGCCATGGTAGCATGTGTGGGTTGCTCTCACCATGAGTAGAGCCATTTTTGGAAATGATGGACATATACATTTACATGTACAGCTAAGCAATCCCCATTTTAGATGCTGCTGCAAATCATTTTCGTATCCTCAATATAAAGTGAAACTGAAGCAAAGCAAATCAAAGTGAAGATGCTTTGTGGATGTTTAACTAAAAATAAGTTCCTGAGGGAAACTGTTAATGTTGATAATCGCAAAGAATAGGATAGACAGCATGATTCTCCTGGCCCTAAAACATTCACCGGTGGATCTGCAGACTAGAGAGATATATCAACTGTTCAACAGTTTGATTCTGTAGTTTCTATTTAGTCAACATGTCACTGTAACCAAAAACTCAGTTTTTAACACTAGCATGGGAGCATTGAACCAGACTACTAGCTATTTTTGTCTTTTTCAGAAATCACTCATTCATTCATTCAATCGTATGCACTTACTGTGTTCAGAGTACTGTACTAAGCACTTGGGAAAGTGGAATACAATAATAAACAGTGACATTTCCTGCCTACAGTGAGCTCGCAGTCTAGAGGCAGGGGGATCCTTGATGTGATTTAGATTGCCATCTCACTGAGGGCTGGAAATGTGTGTCTCACTGCTCTCCCTGACAGTGAATCAATGGAATTAATTCTGTGCCTACTTTGTGCAGGGTACTGAATTAAAAACTTAGGAGAATATAACAGTGAGTGGTACAGTGCTTTGCACTCAGTAGGTGCTTAACAAATATTATTGATATTGTTGATGATAATTTGGTGAGAAAACCAGTTTTGTACACCAACTAATCTTCCAATCTCTTAACTCTGGTTTGTCCAAGGGCTGCTTTCTGTAACAAAAATGACCATTTCTGCTGGTCTAAAGGGCTGAACTAAGGGAGAGGGAGGATTATACAATTTCTAAAAGATTTGGGTAGGGGCTTTCCTGGCAACAATGCTGGGGACAGTGTTTACCTTTGAACCTTCTAGACTGTAAGCTCTTTGTGGGCTGGGAACATGTCTACCAACTCTGTTGTAATGTACTCTTTCAAACACTTAGTTCAGTACAGAGCTGCTTACTCTGCATACAGTAAGTGCTCAATAAATACCATCGATTGATTTGATTGATTTGGATCAAGGACTACCATACACCTAACTTAATGCTTCCTCCAGAAGTAGTCTGTGGGACTGTATCAAGCAAATACCTGTTTGCCTGGATCCTGATCTTCCGTTGCATGTCTTTTCTGTAGGACATGAAGTTTTTGAGGAAAAACCACTTCATAATCCCATTCTCCAAGCATTTCCTTTAAAGTCATTTCTAGGAAGAAAGGATAAAAGGTCTGGTATTAATATAACTGCTCCACGGGTGAAGAGTAGTGCTTGCTATGGGTAAGGAACATGTATGCTAATTGTACTGTACTCCCAAGTGCTTAGTACAGTGCTCTGCACGTAGTAAACAATCAATAAGTACAATTGATTGAATTATCCAGATTTTAAACAGCATGATTCATCTATCCTACTCCTAAATGGAATATAGCTGCCTCTAGGACAAATAGAGGGGGTAGACACACCCTTTGTTGGATGGTGCTGGTCACCTTTTAGTCAACTGGAAGCCCTTTTTGGAGATGTGTAGAGGCTTTCTTTGCCCAAATGTCTAGAAGGACACTTTTCCCTCTTCTCTTTACCTTGCCAAAATAGTTTCTTTGAACCCATGAAGAAAATAATAATAATAATTTTGGTATTTGTTAAGGGCTTACTATGTGCAAAGTACTGTTCTAAGCGCTGGGGAGGACACCAGGTGATCAGGTTGTCCCATGTGGGGCTTACAATATTAATCCCCATTCTACAGATGAGGTAACTGAGGCACAGAGAAGTTAAGTGACTTGCCCAAAGTCACACAGCTGACAAGCGATGGAGCGGGGATTTGAACCCACAACCTCTGGCTCCCAAGCCTGTGCACTTTTCACTGAGCCAAACTATACGTTGTTGTGAAACCCCGCAGTCAATGGAGGTGAAACAAAGATGATACCACTAAATAGGACTTTAATGCATGGCAGAAATGTGTTCCATCCAGATGACTGCTTTGCTATCTCCTCAGCTTTGTCTAATCACTTCAAAACGTTCAGAACAATTTTGAGTGGGAGGTTTCATGGGTGAAGAGGCAGCCAGATAAAATCCCATGGGCCAGACAACTTTATTCCCCAATATATCTCTGCACTTAGTATGAATGCTACATTCAATTCCTTTTCCTCCATAATACTAAGGTTTCTTATGACAATATAGTTTCCGTCATGCATTTTAGCAGGATTTATTCCGGTCCTGGCAATAAATTCAAGATACGTTTGATTTATAAATGATTACATGTGATAGTTTCCGGTACTCCTGCGATTCTCATTTTCACAGTTTTTAAACTAACAGTGGCTGTAGCCCCAACCACTAGGAACAAGGGGTAAACGGCAGCTTGCAAGGATTTCAGACGTGGTCCATTTGCAGCATAGAATATCCTGAAAACAATCCTGTTCCTTAGACATCTTTCTGGTAAACACTCAAAAGCTTGTGAAAACCAGCAGTAAATATTTTGCAGTAATTTTAGCATCTCCCTCTTGAGGAGTTTCAGTCCTACCTTCAGCCTGAGAAGTGAGCATGAGTGTAGATAGAAGGAACTTCAGAAACATGCTGGATGGTTTCAGCAGAAGAGAGAGGTCCATGTGCTTTATGTTATCTAATGGATAGCTTGTCTCAGCCTTAGTCTGCTCCTGGCTCTGCTGTGAGCCAGAAACAATGATACAAAAAAAACCTTTTTTTCTTTTTTCTGCACCAGGAAGTGCTTTCTGAGAAATTACACAGTGTTCTAGTAGCAACAGAGAGACAGAAAATATGAATTCTTGATTGGGATTTAGTGATCCTTGAACTGCCATATACTGAACTAGGTATTTTCTTATCCTTCAGTTGCTGCTTCTCAAAGATTATTTGAGAATTCAGCTAGTTGAGGAAAAGTCTGAAAGTAGCAATGGTAGTAGCATTCACTGAAAGCTCACTGGATGCAATGCAGTACTTAGGAAGAACAAAATATGCAGGTGACACATTCCCAGCCCACAAAGAGCTGTGATCTAGTGGATAGAGCATAGCCCTGGGAGTTGGAAGGATGTGGGTTCCAATCCCGGCTCTGCCACTTGTCTGCTCCTTGACCTTGGGCATGCCACTGTCTTCTCTGTAGCTCAGTTATCTGTAAAAGGGGATTAAAGTTTGTGAACGCCATATGGGACATGGACTATGCTCAACCTGATTAGCTTGTATCTACCCCAGTGCTTAGTACTGTGCCTGGCACATAGTAAGCATTTAACAAATAGATTAAAAAAAGAGCTTGTGCTCTAATGGGGGAAGCAGGCATATAAGTATTTACAGAGTAAATGAAATAATTGAATGTACAATTGAATTTCCATATATATTTCAGGGATAAAGTTGACGAAATGAGGTATATTAGTGTTGGACTTGGCTAAGAGGTTCACATGAGTTGGGAGGCAATTTATTTTGGTGTCTCTACCTTCCGTTAGATTGTAAACTCCTTAAGGGCAGGAATCTAACTTTGTTGTACTCCCCCAAGTACTTAATACAGGTGTCTGCACAGAATAAGCAGTACTAAATACAATTGATTGAATTAATTGAGGAAGCAGCATGGTCTAGTGAAAAAAAAAACTTGCTTGGAAGTCAGAGGACCTGGGTTCTAATCTTGGATCTTCCAACTTGCTTGCTGTGTGACCTTTACCTCAGTTTTGTCAGCTGTCAAATGGGGATTTAGTATCTATTCGCCCACATACTTAGACTGTGAGTCCCATTTGGGACTTGGGATCAGTCCAATCTGATGGATTGTATCTGCCCCAGCCTTTAGAACAGTGCTTGACACATAGTAATAATTTTAGTATTTGTTAAGCACTTACTATGTGCCAAGCACTGTTCCAAGTGCTGGGGGAGATACAAGGTAATCAGGTTGTCCCACATGGGCCTCACAGTCTTAATCCCCATTTTACAGATGAGGCAACTGAGGCCCAAAGAAGCTAAGTGACTTGCCCAAAGTCACACAGCTGATAAGTGGTGGAGCCGGGATTAGAAACCATGAACTCTGACTCCCAAGCCTGTGCTCTTTCCACTGAGCCACACTGCTTCTCTGTAAACACTTAACAAATAGCATAAAATAACAATGCCGCCCCCCAAAACAAACATGTTGGAGGAGGTGGACTTTCAGAAGGTCTCTGAATATAGGGTAGGCTGACATCTAACTAATTTGGTGGGGGAGGGATTACCATGCTAGAGAACAGCATGAGTAAGGGGTTGGAGGAGGAAAAATCAAGAGTGAGATTAGAAGAGTTAGAAGGCTATTTTAGGGGCAACACAGAGAGCAGGTTGGGGAATAGTGAAATGGGGAAGGGGGATAAAAGTGTGGAGAGCCTTGAAGCCAGTTGAAAGGAGATTATACCTGATGGGGAAGGAGGACATGGGGATCCAGTGGAGGATTCTAAGGAAAGGAAAGATATGATACGTCTGGTATGACACTTCAGGAAAGTGATCTTTGAAGCAACACGTAGTATACATTGGAAATGGGGAGAATCGGCAGGAAGGTAGACTAGCAAGGAGGCTGATGCAATACTGTGAACCCCATGTGGGACATGGACTGTGTCTATCCTATCTTGTGTCTAATCCAGTACTTGGTAGTGCCTGGCACATAGTGAGCACTTCTGTGCCTCAGTTACCTCATCTGTAAAATAAGGATTAAGATTGTGAACCCTGTGTGGGACAAGGATTATGTCCAACCTTATTTGCTTGTATCCACCCCATCATTTAGTATAGTGTCTGGCACACAGTAAGTGCTTGACAAGTACCACAATTATTATTACTATTCTTAGAGAACAGCATTGCCTGGTGGATCAAGCACAGGCCTGGAAGTAGACAAGTGGAGAGCGAAGTACAGTTGGAGAAATGGAGAGAGTGAAATCGGGAGTCTGAGGTGAAGACAGCAAGTTTATAAGGTGGTGGAAAGCATAGAAGATGATGGTGAGGAGTCCTTTCTTAGTGTGGAGGTAAATTTGAAGGTATTGGAGGTTACTGAGCAGTGTAGAAATCTGTATTAAGCATCTTTTAGGCAGCAGTATAGGGCAAGGAGAGGCTGAAGGCAGGGAAACCAAGATGGAGGCTAATTCAGTCATTTAGTGGCAGTGTGAGAAGAGCTGGGACCACGGTGGTAGCTGTTTAGTTAGAAACTTGAACAGCCACATAGTTACATATTATCGGAAGCCAGACAGAAGGTCAGAAATCAGTCATTGTGTTTGACCCTTCAACTTTAGGGTATCCATAAAGATAATGGGAAGACCTTCAGGGGTAAGGCTTCTCTATCTTTTCAACATCCCCTTCATCCTCTCTTAATCATTTGTCTTCTTGCCCCCACAAACATGATACATTGAATTAGGAGAGAAAACAGCTTGGGTAGTCTTAGGAAACAGATATTTCTGTTATGCTCATTTAGCAGTAGTGAAATGAAGAAGTGAAAAGCATTTGTTCAAAAAACAAAAAAAAATGCATTATAATTAGAAAGAGAAGGTCTTTACCCTAGGTTTTAAAGCATTCAGTCTAAACTGTAAGCTCACTGAGGGCAGGGAATGTTTCTGTTATATCGCCACCCAAGTGCTTAGTACAGCACCCTACAAACAGCGCTTAATAAGTATGATTGATTGATTCAATTACCTTGCCCTCTCCTACCTTACCTCCCTGATTTCCACCTTCAACCCAACCTGCACACTTTGCTCCTCTAATGACAATCTACTCACTGTACCTCAATTTCGTCTATCTCACCACTGAGCCCTTGCCCACATCCTGCCTCTGGCCTGGTACTCCCTCCCTCTTCATATCTGACAGACATTCATTTTCCCCAACTTGAAAGCCTTATTGTAAGCATATCTCCTCCAAGAGGTCTTCCCTGACTAAGCCCTCCTTTTCTCTCCTCCCACTCCTTTCTTCATCACCCCTGCAATAGGATTTATACCCTTTATTCACCCCTCCTTAAGCCCCATAGCATTTACGTATATATCTGTAATTTAATTTATATTAATGTCTGTCTCCCCCTCTAGATTGAAAACTTGTTGTGGGCAGGGGACATGTCTATCAACTCTGTTATACTGTACTCTCTCAAGCGCTTAGTAGAGTGCTCTGCACACAGTAAGTGCTCAGTAATTATGACTGACTGGTTTGGGGCAACACTTGGGATATTGGTATGTTAGAGGATTGCCTATTGTTTATGGGTTAATGGATTGAAATAGTCCAAAACTCTTATGAGAACTATTAAACTATTTTCCATTAAAAATTAATACTTATTAATAGACAGAATTTCAAGTATCCCAGACAAGCAAAACTTGCATCTCATTTGTTTGTGTGCTAATATCTAGGAAACTGCTAATTTCATCTTTGCATATCAGATTAATATTGAGTAATTACATGGTTCCCTTTCTCAACCCACTAAATTCAACTTTCCCTTCATTCCATAACTAAGCTTAAAATCAATAGTAGTAACAGTTTCAATGTTATGAATGTAGTTACTGGAAATAGTAGTCTACCTAGAAATATTAGCCTATCTAGACATTGGCTCAAATACAAAGCGGTAAATATTCAGATTAACATAAAATGCATCTCTTCATTTTCATTTAAATTTCATTATGTTTGCCCTCATTAAAGATCACTGACCAAAGATTCAATTGCTTAACTCTCTGGATAGTATCAACTGTAAATTATGAGCACTTAAAACACATCTTTCAAGTGAGCTATACATATTAAACCCCTCTTAGGGTTGCACCTGGAGAGTTTCCAGTACTCTTGACTATGGGAGGGAGAGTCAAGCAGAGGCATAGCCATTCCATTCCTACCTTGGGCAGTGGCTAGTGAGTGGATGGCAATCTGCTACAAACTCACCTGTGCTGGGCAGCAGCGTCTTGGGAGAGGATCAAGGGTGGAGACTCTAGTTTACTGCGCGGAAGAAGGCAATGATAAACCACTTTTGTATTTTTACCAAGAAAACTCTATGGATACACTACCAGAAAAATTGCAGATGGAGGTGGGGCATTCTGGGAGATATGTGCCCACGGTGTCGCTATGTGTTGAAGACGACTCAACGGCCTAAGACAAGACAATACATATTAAAAGCAAAAGTATAAAAATTACAAACCAACTGTGAATGATTATTAGTGGAGTGTATCCTTTAGGAATGGACGGTAGAAGTTAATGCAAATGCGTCCTAAGGAGGAACTGTGAAAGATTAGTTGACTGTTTCAAGAATCTGGGTGCAAATTCACCCTTCCATAAACCTTAGTAATTTTAAGAAGCCCAATTTTCAGGTGTCTTAAAATTGGCAACTCATATTTGATGTTTCAAATTCAGCGCAAGTAAAGATTTATACTTTTAAATCCTTTATCCATATAAATGGACAACATTAGCTGCAGTTCTATATTTGAATGCACAAAATTGAGACCACTTTTACAAGGACTATGAAGTAGATTTCAAAATACACATGCAGAGGTGAACTATGAGATTAAAGTCTGATAATACAAAAATTAGCTGAATGACAAGATGTGCTCTATCCTGCTCATTTCTACGTAGCTGGATAGATTAAAGTGCTCTCTCAGAACTCCCTATTCCAGTGTGTCTGAGGGAGGAACAAGGTCCAGATCATAATGTTCCTTCCTCTTTACTATATTCATAAAGGACAAAGTTAACGACAAATGTAACAGCAAATTAGAATAAAAAATTGATCAATTAATGGTATTTATGAGGTTTTTTATATTTATTAAGTGCTTACAATGTGCCAGGCATTGTGAGCACTGCGGTACATATAAGCTTATCATTTTGGACAGTCCATGCCCCACATGGGGTTTACAGTCTTAATCCCCATTTTACAGATGAGGTAACTGAAGCCCAGAGAAGTTAACATACTTGCCCAAGGTCATGCAGCAGACAAGCTTATTGTGTGTGTAGTGCTCTAGTAAGCATTTGGGAGGCAACAATGTAACCAAGTTGGTATACATGTTTGCTGCCCATAGGGAACTTACAGTCTATAGGGAAATACAGACATAGAATAATGCTTGTTAAACTGTGTTATTCAGGTTCTGATCATTCCTTTAGCTGTATGTTAGAGAAGCAGCATGGCCTAATGGAAAGAGCACTGGCTAGGTGTCAGAAGACCTGGGTTCTAATCACAGCTCCACAGAATGTGTGACATTGGGCATGCTATTTACTTCTCTGTGCCCCAGTTACCTCATCTGTAAAATGGGAATTAAGACTGTGAGCCCCATGTGGGACAAACTGATCACCTTGTACCTCCCCAGAGCTTAGAACAGTGCTTTGCACATAGTAAGTGCTTAACAAATACCATCACCATCATCATCATCTGCAAAATGGGGATTCAATACCTGTTCTCCCTCCTACTTAGACTGTGTGTCTCTTGTGGGACCTGATTATTTTATATCTACCCCAGTGCTTAATGAAGTGCTTGGCACATAGTTGGCAATTAGCAAATAACACAATTAATACCACCACAGCTGTGATTATCATTCAGCCCTCATTTCTCCTTTTTCTTTCAGCCTTTTGATCATCTTCCTGCTTTTTATACATCCACCAAAGAGGGGCAGCCAGAGGGATAGGGAGCGAAACATGAAAAAGTCCAACATTGCTATGTAGTGGCCGCTCTGACAATGGTACTAAGGGTATATTGAAATTAGATTTGATAATTGTGTTCAGATCTCATGTACTGGTCTTTTTAATCTCATTAATGTGAATACTTGAGAGATCAGTATGGAAAATCAGATGTAATCTGTGTCGAAAGAGAGTGTCCCTCAGTAGACTCAGTTATGGCCTGGTATTTACATTCCCATGAGCAACAGTCTTCCTTGTGTCATATTTAATCTCTATCTATGAGTCATACAATCTTGTTTGTTTTTATTGGTATTTGTTAAGCATTTACTATGTGAAGGTTACTATACTAAGAATGAGATAGATGCAAGATAATCAGGTTGGACACAGTCCATGTCCAATGTCTGGCTCACAGTCCCACAGTCACAGATGGATTGATTTGTAGCAGTATCTTCCTCCTCCTGACCATTCTAATTACTTATTTATATTTGTCACACTACCAACACCTCCTCCCACCTCGCTCAGTTTATCTGACGACATTAAGTAGAATTCCTGGTAGATGCAGATTCGTTAATCTTTGAGAGAAGCAGGATGGTCTAATGGATAACATGAGGACCTGGGGTCTAATCCCAGCTCCGCCACTTGTCTGCTGGTGACCTAGGGCAAGTCACTTCACTTCTCTGTGTCTCAGTTCCCCCTTCTTAAAATAGGAATTAAGACAGTGAGCCCCATGTGTGACATGGAGTGGGTCCAACCTGATTAGCTTGTATGTAACTCAGCTCTTAGTAGAATGCCTTAAGCACTTAATAAAGACCATTAAAGAAAATAATTAGTTAATATAGCTCTGTATAAAATTTTTCTGAATTAAGCATCAACTCATCAGACCACTGTAGTTCCAATAGTGCACATTTGTCATCTTACCTCCCTAGGTAACTTGAATCCCTCATGCCTGCTCTTGGTTTTCCATTAAGCGATGATTAAAAAACTTGCAATCAATCAATGACTTGTACTGAGCACTAACTGTACTGTATTAAGCTCTTCCCCTCTCAGAGTTGCACCTAGAGAGTTTCCAATACTCTCCCATTCTCGACTATGGGAGGGACAGTCAAGCAGAAGCATGTCCATTCCATTCCTACATTGGGCAATGGATAGCAAGCGGAAGGCAATCTGCTACAAGTCAAAACTCACCTGTGTCTGGGCAGCAGTGGCATGGGAGAGAGTCGAAGGCAGAGACTCGAGTTTACTATGTGGAGAGAGGCAGTGATAAACCACTTCTGTATTTTTACCAAGAAAACTTTATGGATACACTACTGGAATAAGTGCAGATGGAGGTGGGGCGTTCTGGAAGAAATGTGTTCATGATGTGGCTAAGGGTCAGAGGCGACTGGGCAGCATAAGACAATACAAGACTAAGAGCTTAGAAGAGTATAATACAATCCATAGATAAGATCTCTGTCTTTAGGAGTTTACAATACAGTGGGAAAAGAAGCCCACAGTCCCTAACCTTACCTGTTAAAAAGTGAAGACATCCACACGGTTTACTAGGTCTAGCCCACAGAGGCAATTTACAAATACTTCTGACCTTTGATTTCTGTTGTCAGTTACCTGGCCTTGAAGGGTTTTAAGGGTTCTACTTATCATTTATGAGCTGATACAAGATATCCTTCTTATTAGTGTCCTGCAGCTGGTCTCTTTGAAAAGACATTGAGAAAATCAGTTGGGTACACTGAAAGAACAGGCCCAAACAGGCAATCTTCCCCACCCTCCCCTGCCCTCCATCACCAAGTTGAAGTGAGGCCCCATACCAACGGGTTGGGGGGGGGAAATCAGGAGATGCAGCTGCAGTTAAGTATCCCAGCTGTTGAAACAATGCAGAGGCTGTGACAGCTGGACTAGGGTGAGGATGATGATGATGGTGGTATTACAGAAGCAGCATCGCTCAGTGGAAAAAGCACAGGCTTTGGAGTCAGAGGTCATGGGTTCAAATCCAGGCTCTGCCAATTGTCAGCTGTGTGACTTTGGGCAAGTCACTTCACTTCTCTGTGCCTCAGATACGTCATCTGTAAAATGGGGATTAAGACTGTGAGCTCCCCCATGGGACAATCTGATCACTTTGTAATCTCCCCGGTGCTTAGAACAGTGCTTTGTATATGGTAAGCACTTAATAAATGTCTCACTTTTATTATTATTTGTTAAGTGTTTACTATGGTTCAAGCACTATTCTAGGTGCCAGGGTTCATACAAGCTAATCAAGTTGGACACAGTTCCTTTCCCATATGGGGCTCACAGTTACAATCCCATTTTACAGATGAGAGAACTGAGGCACAGAGAAGTGAAGTGACTTGCCTAAGGTCACAAAGTAGAATGGTGGAGGAGCCAGGATTAGACCCCAGTTTCTTCTGAATCCTACACCCATGCTCTATCCACCAGGCCATGCTGCTTCCCCACCCTGTCTTAAGGGTGAGAAGCCTGAAAACTTCCTTGCAAAGTAATGCACTGCATCACTTATTTTTGAGAGGTTTCTTTTATGGATTGTTTTTTAATCATGACTGAGAAGCAGCATAGCCTAGGGGATAGAGCACGGGCATGTGAGTCAGAAGATCATCGAGTTCTAATCCCAGATCTGCCACTTCTCTGCTGTCTGGCCTGAGGTAAATCACTTCACTTCTCTGTCCCTCAGTTACTCCATCTGTAAAAATGAGGATTGAGACTGTGAGCCCCATGTGGGACAGGGACTGTGTCCAACCTGATTCGCTTGTATCCACCTAATTGCTCAGTACAGGGTCTGGCACATAGTAAGTACTTAAATACCGCAATTATTATCATTATTATTATTAATCAGTGGTATTTACTTAGTGCCTAATGTGCCCAGAATGCTGTACTAAAGTATTTGAAAAAGTACAAAGAAAGCAGACAAAGGAACCTTCTCACCAGATGTTTACAGTCTAATATGGTGGAGACAAATTCATTCATTCAATCGTATTTATTGAGTGCTTACTGTGTGCAGAGCACTGTACTAAGCACTTGGGAAGTACAAGTTGGCAACATATAGAAACAGTCCCTACTCAACAGCGGGCTCACAGTCTACAAGGGGGAGACAGACAACAAAACAAAACATATTAACAAAATAAAATAAATATAATAAATATGTATAAGTAAAATAAATAGAGTAATTAATACATACAAACATATATACATATATACAGGTGCTGTGGGTAGGGGAAGGAGGTAAGGCGGGGGGATGGGGAGGGGGAGGAGGAGGAGAGGAAGGAGGGGGCTCAGTCTGGGAAGGCCTCCTGGAGGAGGTGAGCTCTCAGTAGGGCCTTGAAGGGAGGAAGAGAGCTAGCTTGGTGGATGTGCGGAGGGAGGGCATTCCAGGCCCGGGGGATGACGTGGGTGGGGGTTCGAAGGTGGGACAGGCGAGAACGAGGCACAGTGAGGAGATTAGCAGCAGAGGAGTGGAGGGTGCGGGCTGGGCTGTAGAAGGAGAGAAGGGAGGTGAGGTAGGAGGGGGCGAGGTGATGGAGAGCCTTGAAGCCGAGGGTGAGGAGTTTCTGCCTGATGCATAGGTTGATTGGTAGCCACTGGAGATTTTTGAGGAGGGGAGTAACATGCCCAGAGCATTTCTGGACAAAGACAATCCGGGCAGCGGTGTGAAGTATGGATTGAATTGGGGAGATATAGGAGGATGGGAAGGGCGGATCTTGGCAATGTTGTGGAGGTAAGACCGGCAGGTTTTGGTGACGGATTAGATGTGAGGGGTGAACGAGAGAGCGGAGTCAAGGATGACACCAAGGTTGCGGGCTTGTGAGACGGGAAGGATGGGAAAGTCAGGGAGAGAGCAGGGTTTGGGAGGGAAGACAAAGAGTTCAGTCTTGGACATGCTGAGTTTTAGGTGGTGGGCAGACATCCAGATGGAGATATCCTGAAGGCAGGAGGAGATGTGAGCCTGGAGGGAGGGAGAGAGAGCAGGGGCAGAGATGTGGATTTGGGTGTCATCACCGTAGAGATGATAGTTGAAGCCGTGGGAGCGAATGAGGTCACCAAGGGAGTGAGTGTAGATCGGGAACAGAAGGGGACCAAGACCTGAACCTTGAGGAACCCCTACAGTAAGGGGATGGGAGGGGGAGGAGGAGCCAGCAAAAGAGACTGAGAATGAGGACGGAGTCTGTGAAGCCAAGGTTGGATAGCGTGTTGAGGAGAAGGGCGTGGTCCACAGTGTCAAAGGCAGCTGAGAGGTCAAGGAGGATTATGATAGAGTATGAGACGTTGGATTTGGCAAGCATGAGGTCATTGGTGACCTTTGAGAGGGCAGTTTCCATGGAATGTAGGGGACGGAAGTCAGATTGGAGGGGGTCGAGGAGAGAGTTAGCATTGAGGAATTTATGGCAGCGCATGTAGACGACTCATTCAAGGAGTTTGGAAAGGAATGGTAGGAGGGAGATAGGGTGATAACTAGAAGGTGAGGTTGGGTCAAGAGAGGGTTTTTTTAGGATGGGAGAGACATGGGCATGTTTGAAGACAGAGGGGAAGGAACCAGTGGAGAGTGAGCGGTTGAAGATGGAAGTTAAGGAGGGGAGAAGGGACGGAGCAAGAGATTTCATGCGATGAGAGGGAATGGGGTCAAAAGCACAGGTGGCCGGTGTAGCACTAGAGAGGAGGGAGGAGAGCTCCTCTGAGGATACTGCTGGGAAGGATGGGAGAGTAGCAGAGAGCGTTGAGAGCCAGGGGGGTTGGAGAAGAGTGGGGGGAGTGACTTTGGGGAGGTCAGACCTGACCTGATCATCTTGTAAGCTCCCCAGCGCTTAGAAGAGTGCTGTGCACATAGTAAGTGCTTAATAAATGCTACCATTATTATGGATTTAATTTTATTAATGAAGTAGGAGGCCAGATTGTTGGGGGTGAGGGAAGGAGGAGAGGGAGGAACCGGGGGCCTGAGAAGGGAGTTGAATATACAGAAGAGCTGGCGGGGATAATGGGCATGGGTGTCAATAAGGGAGGAGAAATAGTTTTGTCTGGCAGAGGAGAGGGCTGAGTTAAGGCAGGAAAGGATAAACTTGAAGTGAACGAGGTTGGCATGGTGTTTAGACTTTCGCCAGCAGCGTTCAGCAGTTCGAGCATTAGAGTGAAGGAGGCGGACAGTGGCAGTGATCCAGGGCTGTGGATTAGTGGTATTAGAGAGGTGAAGCGAAAGGGGAGCGAGTGAGTCTAGCTGAGTAGAAAGGGTGGAGTTGAGAGCAGTAATCTGATCATCAAGATTGGGTAGAGAGGAAAGGGAGGCGAGGCGAGGTGTGAGGTGCTCAGAAAGATGGATGCGGTCAAGAGAGCAGAGATCTCTGTGAGGGAGTAATATGGATTTACAGGGGAAAGGAGTGTGAGTGAGGAGGCAGGTGAGAAGATTATGATCAGAGAGAGGGATTTCAGAGTTGGTGAGGGTGAAGACAGTGCAGCAGTAGGAGATGATGAGGTCGAGGGTGTGACCAAGTTGGTGAGTGGGCGAGGTGGGGTGGAGCAAGAGGTTGGCAGTGTCAAGGAGAGATAGAAGGCAGGTGGCAGAGGAGTCACCAGGGATATACATGTGGATGTTGAAATCTCCAAGGATCAGAGTGGGCATGGAAAAGGAGAGAAGGAAGGTGAGGAAGGGGTCAAAATCGTTAAAGAAGTTGGAGGTGGGGCTGGTGGGGGGGCGGTAGATGATGGCTACAAGAATCTGGAGGGGGTGGTAGAGGCGAATAATGTGGGCTTCAAAGGAAGGGAAGGAATGGGAAGGGTCACAAACCCTTGCTTTGTGACCTTGGGCAAGCCACTTAGCTTCTTTGTGCCTCAGTTACCTCACCTGTAAAATGGGGATTAAGACTGTGAGCCCCACATGGGACAACCTGATTACCTTGTATCTACCCCAGCTCTTAGAACAGTGCTTGGCACTTAGTAAGCGCTTAACAAATACCATAATTATTATTATGTTAAAGTTGGTAGGGCTTATGGGTGTGGGTGTAGGAGACCAGGAATAAGGAAATGTAGTTTCACTGGTCAGAAGAGAGGGTGGACTTATAGCAGGCCAAGGGGAACTTAAAGTTTCAGTTTGTATGCTGAGTGTCCCCCAACATGATGATCTGCACAAGTGGCACTGAGGATCAATCAATCAGTCAATCAATCAAATTTATCATATACTTACTGAGCAGTTCAAATATAATAGTAGAGATGGTCCCTGCCCACAAGGAGCATACAGTCTAGAGAGGGAGACAGGCATTAATATAAATTAGGGATATGTATGTAAAGGCTATGGGGCTGAGGGTGGGGTGAATAAAGGTGCAAGGGCAATGCAGAAGGGAGAGGGAGTGGGAGAAATGAGGGTTCAATCAGGGAAGGCTTCTTGGAGGAGATGTGATTTCGATAAAACTCTGAAGGAGGGGAGATGGTGGTCTGTCGGATATAAAGGGGAAGAGAGATCCAAGCCAGAGGCAGGATGTTGGTGAGGAGTCGGTGGTGAGATAGCTGAGATCAAGGTACAGGGAGTAGATTAGAATTAAAGAAGCACGAGAAGTAGCGTGGCGCAGTGGAAAGAGCCTGGGCTTTGGAGTCAGAGGTCATGGGTTCAAATCCCGGCTCCTCCACTTGTCAGCTGTGTGACTCTGGGCAAGTCACTTAACTTCTCTGTGCCTCAGTTCCCTCATCTGTAAAATGGGGATGAAGACTGTGAGCCCCCTGTGGGACAACCTGATCACCTTGTACCATCCCCAGCGCTTAGAACAGTGCTTTGCACATAGTAAGTGCTTAATAAATGTCATTATTATTATTAACATTATTATTAGAGGGGTGAAATGAGTGTGCTGAATTGTACTAAGAAATCAGCGAGGTAAGATAGGAGAGGGCAAGGTGATTGAGTGCTTTAAAGTTGATGGTAAGGAGTTTCTATTTGATATAGAAGTGGATGGGCAACCACTGGAGGTTCTTGAGGAGTGGGGAAACATGGAGTAAACTGGTTCAATCTCTCTCTCATAGTACCGTGACTGGATTACTGCATCAGCCTCTTCTGATCTCCCATCCTCCTGTCTCTCCCCACTTCAGTCTATACTTCACTCTGCTGCCCAGATTATCTTTGTGCAGAAACGCTCTGGGCATGTTACTGCCCTCCTCAAAAATCTCCAGTGGCTGCCTGTCAACCTACGAATCAAGCAAAAACTCCTCACTCTTGGCTTCAAGGCTCTCCATCACCTCACTCACTCCTACGTCACCTCCTTTCTCTCCTTCTACAGCCCAGCCCGCACCCTCCGCTCCTCTGCCACTAACCTCCTCACTGTACCTTATTCTTTCCTATCTGGCCATCGATCCCCAGCCCACGTCCTTCCCCTGGCCTGGAATACCCTCCCTCCACACATCCTCCAAGTTAGCTCTCTTCCTTCCTTCAAAGCCCTACTGAGAGCTCACCTCCTCCAGGAGGCCTTCCCAGACTGAGCCCCCTTTTTCCTCTCCTCCTCCCCATCCCCCCAACCCTACCTCCTTCCCCTCTCACAGCACTTGTATATATTTGTACAGATTTATTACTCTATTTATTTTACTTGTACATATTTACTATTCTATTTATTTTGTTAATGATGTGTATATAGCTATAATTCTATTTCTTCTGATGCTTTTGACACCTGTCTACATGTTTTGTTTTGTTGTCTGTGTCCCCCTTCTAGACTGTGAGCCCATTGTTGGGTAGGGACCGTCTCTATATATTGCCAACTTGTACCTCCCAAGTGTTTAGTACAGTGCTCTGCACACAGTAAGTGCTCAATAAATATGATTGAATAAATGAATAAACTGATGATAGAAAAATGATCCAGGCAGGGGAATGAAGTGTGGACTGGAGTAGGGAGAGACATGGAGCAGGAGGCCCACAAAAAGGCTGATATAGTAATCAAAGAGGGCTAGGATAAGTGTTTGGATCAATACGTTAGGGTGGATTTTATTGATGTTGTGAAGGTAGAACTGACAAGACTTGGTGACAGAGTTTTTTAATGGTATTTGTTAAGCATTTACTATGTGCCAGGCACTGTACCAAGCGCTGGGATGGATACAAGCTAATTCATTCATTCAATCGTATTTATTGAGCACTTACTGCATGCGGAGCACTGTACTAAGCGCTTGGGAAGTACAAGTTGGCAACATATAGAGACGGTCCCTACCCAGCAACAGGCTCACAGTCTAGAAGAGCTAATCTTCTAATTAGCTACTCTAATTAGCTAATCAATTAATTCTAATTAGCTAATCAATAACAAGCTAATCAAGTTGGGTATAGTCCATGTCACACCTGGGGCTCACAGTCTTAATCCCCATTTTCCAGGTGTGGTAACTGAGGCATGGAGAAATTAAGTGACTTGTCCAAGGTCACACAACAGACACGTGGCACAGCTACTAAAAGGACAAAAATCAAATCAAATTGTGTTTTATTATTTTAACATCAATTATACTGTAGAAAATTAACCTATAATTTGTTCAGGAAAATTAGTCTCACCTGTGTCAAGTCCAACCGTAATATCTCACCAATGAACTTTTTCCAATACAAAGGACTAAACTAACTCTGTGTCCCATCCAGTGTTCTCTGTTCAATTCAGCAACTTCTAAGAAGCATGTTCATACAAAAAAAAAAAATACTTTAGGATCTCATTAATGGAGTTCCACAAGCTTTCAAATTTCTTAAGTTTAAGGACTCTTCAACACCTTTCCAGTCTTCAGTTTGCTGAGATTGTCTTTTTTGTCAAAAGGTTTTCCTTCAATTTCCAATCAGGAGAGCAAGCTGAGGAGTAGTGACGTGAAGAGAGTAGATATGTAAGATGTGGAAAGTTGGTGGAAAATCTTGAAATCAATTCTAAGGATCCGTTGCTTGATGTGGAAGAAAATGGGAAGCCATTAGGTTTTGAGGAGGGGAGACATATGTACCAAGTTGATGCTTCAGATGATCTATGCAGCAATGTGTAATACAGATTGGAGTAGGGAGAAGCTCAATGAAAGGAAAGCAGCAAGGATACTCATACAATAGCCTAGCCGCGGTGTAACAGGAGCTTGGATCAAAGTGGTTGCCATTTGGATAAAGGTTAAATCATGTATTTCCAAAATAACTAGGGCTTTGTTTTTGGTATATACTGAGCCCCTGTTGAGTTCAGAGCACTGTTTTAGGTTCTGAGAAGAGTCCCAAAGAGCTCCAAAGTCCCAAAGAGTACTGTGTGTGAGGCACTGTACTGTGTTGGGTAGATACAAGCTAGTCAGGTTGGACACAATCCATGTCCCGCGTGGTGTTCACTGTCTTAATCTCCATTTACATTTCCCAAGTCATACCCTCCCAAATTCCAACTCAGCACTCATGTCCTCCTTGTCACTCACAACATTTAAACATTGATCAGTTAACAAATTCTACTATTTAAGCACTTATTTAGTCACTTAAATACCTTAGCAATCCTTTCTTAGAATCGGTATCTCTCTTTTGCCCCCTGTAATTTGTTTGTAAATTATTTTGTGTCTGTCTCCCCAGACTCTCAGCTCCTCAGGGCAAGAGTTATTTTTTTTAAAAAAAGTTATTTGTTAAGTGCTCATTATATGCCAGACTCTGTACTTGAAGCAGCAGGCCTAACAAAGAGAGCAAGGGGCTGGGAGTCAGAAGGTCATGGGTTCTAATCCCGGCTCCACCACATCTCCTGTGTGACTTTGGGCGAGTCATTTCCCTTCTCTGTGCCTCAGTTACCTCAACTGTAAAATGGGGATTTGAGACTGTGAGCCCACGTGGTACAGGGACTGTGTCCTACCTGATTTGCTTGTATCCACTCATTCATTCATTCAATCATATTTATTGAGCGCTTACTGTGTGCAGAGCACTGTACTAAGCACTTGGGAAGTACAAGTTGGCAACATATAAAGACGGTCCCTACCCAACAACAGGCTCACAGCCAAGAAGGGGGAGACAGACAACAAAACAAAACATTTAGACAGGTGTCAAAATCGTTAGAATAAATAGAATTATAGCTATATGCACATCATTAACAAAATAAATATAATAGGAAACATGTACAGGTAAAATAGAGTAATAAATTTGTACAAATATATACAGGTGCTGTGGGGAGGGGAAGGAAGTAGGGTTGGGGGGATGGTGAGGAGGAGAGGAAAAAGGGGGCTCAGTCTGGGAAGGCCTTCTGGAGGAGGTGAGCTCTCAGTAGGGCTTTGAAGGGAGGAAGAGAGCTAGTTTGGTGGATGTCCAGTGCTTAGTACAGTGCCTGGCACATGGTAAGTGTTTAGCAAATACCACAATTATTATTTCTAAACGCTGAGGTAGATGCAACCTACTTCATGCATACAGTTGTATTTATTGAGGGCTTACTGTGTGCACAGCACTGTACAAAGCATTTGGAAGAGTACAGTATAAAAATAAACAGACACATTCCCTGCCCATAATGAGCTTACATTCTAATCAGGTTGGACACAGTCCCTGTCCCATAAGGAGCACACAGGCTCAATCCCCATTTTACAGAAGAGCTAACTGAAGCACAGAGAAGCTGAGTGCCTTGCCCAGGGTTACCCAGCAGACAAATGTTGGATCTGGGATTAGAACTCAGGTTCTTCTGATTTACAGACCCATGGTCTGCCCAATAGACCACACTGCTTTATGATTATTTCTCTACTGTTTTCCCCCAAGCATTTAGTATCTTGCTCTGCTCTTAGGAAGTCCTCAAAAAATGTTTTTGATAAATTAGATGCGACACATTCTCCAACAAATACGGCCCTAAATCAAGGGTTCCCAAAATTTCAGTCACAGAGAATTGCTTAGGCAGGTCATTGGTTAACTGACAACATAATTAAGCAAACTTATTATAAAGTGGAAATGAACAACATAAATATGAGATATCTTTTTATTAGTTATCTTTTAAATTTGAAGGTATTGTGAAAGATGCAGTTTAGCTATGGGTGTGGCTGAGAAATCCAGCTACACCCACCGTGCACACCCAAAGACTATCCCTTGTTTGGGTGATCTTGGTCTTTGTAATGACTTTTCAGATTTATTTCTCCATTTCTCAACTCTCTTGAAGTTTCTGCTAGTACAGTGCTAAGCCCTTAGAACAGTGCTCTACATTCATTCAATCATATTTCTTGAGTGCTTACTGTGTGCCAAGCACTGTACTAAGCACTTGGTAGAGTACAGTATAATAACAAACTGACACATTCCCTGCCCATAATGAGCTCACACAGTAAGCACGCAATAAATAGGTTGACTGATAAGGAGAATCAATCAATCAATGGTATTTATTGAGCACTTACAGTGCTTTTTAAGAGCACTGTACTAAGTGTTCTTTTCTTGATTCAGGGAACATGTCTACCAACCCTTATATTGTTTTATTGTCCTCTCCCAAGGACTTAGTACAGTGCTCTGCACACAGTGAGCACTCAATAAATATGACTGAGTGATTGACTGAGTACAATATGCCATAGTACCAAAGGAACTTTGTTTCTTATTCATTCATTCATTCAATCATATTTATTGAGTGCTTTCTGTGTGCAAAACATTGTACTAAACGCTTGGGAGAGTGCAATACAACAATAAACATACACATTACCTGCCCACAATGAGCTTACAGTCTAGAGGGGGATACAGACATTAATATCAATCAATAAATTACAGACATATAAATAAGTGCTATGGGGCCAGGAAAAGGGGCGATGAATAAAGGGAGCAAGTCAGGGTGACGCAGGAGGGAGTGGAAGAAGGTAAAGGAGGGCTTAGGGAAGGTCTCTTGGAGATGTGGCTTTGAAGACTTTGAAGTTGGGGAGAGTAATTGCTTAGCGAATATGAGGAGAGAGGGTGCTCCAGGCCTGAGGAAGGATGTGGGCGAGAGGTAAGCAGGAAGATAGATGAGATCAAGGTACCCTGAAAAGGTTAACACTAGAGGAGTGAAGTGTGCGGCCTGGGTTGTATTAGGAGAGTAGTGAGCTGAAGTAAGCGGGAGCAAGGCGATTGAGTGCTTTAAAGCCAAGAGTGAAGAGTTTTTGTTTGATGTGGAGGTGGATGGCCACCCACTGGAGTTTCTTGAGGAGTGGGGAAAGATGGTTTGAACGTTTTTGTAGAAAAATGATCAGGGCAGCAGAGTGAAGTATGGACTGGAGTAGGGAGAGACAGGACAGGAGAGAAGGTCAGCAAGGAGGCTAATAACAGTAATCAAGGCAGGATATGAAAAATGACTGATAAGCAACGTGGTGTAGTGAATAGAACATGGGCCTATGTATATGTATATATGTATATATATGTTTGTACATATTTATTACTCTATTTTACTTGTACATATCTATACTATTTATTTTATTTTGTTAGTATGTTTGGTTTTGTTCTCTGTCTCCCCCTTTTAGACTGTGAGCCCACTGTTGGGTAGGGACTGTCTCTATATGTTGCCAACTTGTACGTCCCAACCGCTTAGTACAGTGCTCTGCACACAGTAAGCGCTCAATAAATACGATTGGTTGATTGATTGATGGGCCTGGAAGTCAGAAGGTCATGGGTTCTAATTCCGCTCCACCACTTGTATGCTGTGTGGTGTTGGGTAAGTCACTTCACTTTTCTGTGCCTCAGTTTACCTGATCTGTAAAATGGGATTGATACTGTGAGTCCCATGTGGAACAGGGACTGTATCCAACCTGATTTGCTTGTTGTATTCACCCCAGCGCCTAATACAATGCCTGGTGCATAGTAAGTGCTTAATAAGTACCACCATTATTAGTATTATTATTAACGTGGTAGTAGTTTGGGTGGAGAGATAAATGGTGGATTTAGCAATGTTGTGAAGGTGGAACAGACAGGATTTTATGATGGATTTATTTTATTTTGTTAGTATGTTTGTTTTTGTTCTCTGTCTCCCCCTTTTAGACTGTGAGCCCACTGTTGGGTAGGGACTGTCTCCATATGTTGCCAACTTGTACTTCCCAAGTGCTTAGTACAGTGCTCTGCACATAGTAAGCGCTCAATAAATATGATTGATGATGATGGATTGAATATGTGGGTTAAAATGAGAGCGAGGACTCAAGGACTATGTCAAGGTTATGAGCCTGTGAGACAGGAAGGGTGGAGGGCCATCTACAGTGATGGGAAAGTCATGGGGAGGATGGGGTTGGGGTGGGAAGATAAGTTCTGTTTTAAACATATTAACTTTGAGGTGATGGGAGGACATCCAAGTAGAGAGTTCCTCTAACGCCAATCCCTTGATCTCATCTCACTACTGACCCTCCCTTTGGCCTGGAACTTCCTTCCCTATCATATAGGGCAGGCCATCACTCTCTCCACCTTCAAAGTCCAATTAAAATCACATCTGCTCCAAGGCCATCATCCCCACAGCACTTCTGTACATATCTGTAATTTATTTTAATGTCTGCTTCCCCTGTGAGCTCCTTGAAGGCAGGGATTGTGTTGGTTTACTCTACTGTATCCTCCCAAGTGTGTAATAGAGTGCTCTGCACATAGTAACAGTGCAATAAATACCTTGGAATGACTGATTGTTTACAAATCTCAGTGTTGGGTCAGGGTTCTTAACAGGAGACAACACTACATCACCCACAGTCCCTGTTAAGCAAGTCACCACTGTGGTCAGAACCAGGAAGAATGACAGAGAAAACCTAGTCTGGGGTGTACCGGGGGAGATCTCCTAGCAGGGAAAGATAAGCAATTACATCACCTTCCCAGCCTCTTTCTCAAGTCATGCGACACTGAGGAAATGCCTCAAGACTTCAGAATGCCCCAGAATAAGAAGACTAATTTTGGAAACTCAGTCAGAATCTACCTGGACTGACTAGGAAAGGACAGGATTAAAGGCATGATTTTTTTTAACTGAATGTCAATACAAAACAAATGCAAGTAGCAAAATCAAGACCAGTAACCAGTGTTTACAGACCTTATAATACTGCGTGAGCTTGTAGAGAGAGCCCAGGAGCCACTATACGTGGGTTAATCATTCAGTGGTATTTACTGACTTCTCACCATTCATCACCTGAGAGCATACAATAAAGTAGAAGTGACCCCTGCCCTCAGGAAGCTAGCAGGGAAGATGACAAAATAATAAAGTACGGGTAGAGGAGAAGCAACACTGTATAAGTGCTGTGGCTTTAAAGCACTCAGTCACCTTTGTCCCCTCAATTAATCATTCATATTTATTGAGTGCTTATTATGTGCGGAGCACTGTACTAAGCACTTGGGAGAGCACAATATGCCTCTTTGCTTTCCTATTATAACACTGCCCTCACACTTCGCTCCTCTAACGCCAACCTACTCACTGTACCTTGATCTTATCTATCTCACTGTCAAACTCTCATCCACATCCTGCCTCTGGCCTGGAATACCCTCCCTCTTCATATCCAAAAGACAATTACTCTCCTCACCTTCAAAGCCTTATTGAAGGTACATTTTCTCCAAGAGGCCTTCCCTGATAAAGCCTTCATTTCCCCATCTCCCACTTTCCTTCTGCATCACCCTGATTTGCTACGTTTATTCAACCTCCCTCCCCCAACCCCAACCCAAGCTCCACAGCACTTACATAGATATCCGTAATTTATGTATAATAATGTCTGTCTCCCCCTCTAGATTGCTAGCTTCTTGTGGGCCGGAATGTGTCTACCAACTCTGTTATATTGTTATATTGTACTGTCCCAAGTACTTAGTACAGTGCTCTGCACACACTAAATAGGATTGACTGACTGGGTGGATGTAGGGTGAGAACGTAAGTGCTTAGGAGATAGAACTAAGTGCATCGGTGATGCAGGAATATAAAGGGAGGATATGAGGAATTAGTTAGGGAGGAGATGAAGTTTTAGTAGATTTAGTGGATTCTGAACATGAGGATAGTGGTGGTCTGTCAGATGACTATTATTAACACATTTAATAAATAATAATAATTATTATTATGGTATTTGTTAAGTGCTTACTATGTTCCAGGCACTGTTCTAAGCAATGGGGTGGATTCAAGCAAATTGGATTGGACACAGTCCCTGTCCCACGTGGGGCTCACAGTCTCAATCCCCATTTTACAGATGAGGTAACCGAGGCCCAGAGAACTGAAGTGACTTGCCCAAGGTCACACATCAGACAAATGACAGAGCAGGGATTAGAATGCATGAACTTCTGAGTCCCAGGCCCACGCTGTATCCACTCCACCATGCTGCTTCTCATTTGTTGAGCACTTCCTATATGTTAGGCACTGTTATGAGCACTGCTGAAGATATAATGCAAACAGATCTGACACAATTTCTGTCCCACATGTGGCTCACAGTCTAAGTAGGAGGGAAGACAAGTATTGAATCCCTAATGTACAGATGAGGAAATGAGGCATAGAACAGTTAAGTGACTTTTCCAAGGTCACACAGCAGGTACATGGCAGAGGATGGATTAGAACCGAGGTCTTCTGAATCCTAAGTCTGTGCTTTTTCCACTAGGCCTTGCTACTTCTCAGGAATGAAGGGGGAGGGATTTCTAGGTACCTGCACCTGTCCCTGGCTTGCAGTAGGTCTTTGGGCTAGTTGCTTAACTTTTTTGGGGGTATGCATTTTTTATGGTATTTGTTAAGCACTTATTATGTGCCAGGCACTTCATTAAGTGCTGGGGTTGATACAACCTAATCAGGTTGGACATAGTCCATGTCCCTCATGAGGCTCACAGACTAAATCCCCATTTTACAGATGAGGTAACTGAGGCACAGAGAAGTGAAGTGACTTGCCCAGGGTTACACAGCAGACAAGTGGAGGACCTGGCATAGAACCCAAGTCCTTCTGACTCTCAGGACTGTGCTTTTTCCACTAGGCCATGCTGGTTCTCTGCTTCTATGTTTTAGTTTCTCATCTGTAAAATGGGTATAATAATACCCTGAGATTACAATCAGATCACTGATGGGAAATAAAAACTCTAAATAAATTCAAGGTATAATTTTTCAACCTGAGTAGTCCTGAGCTTTGGCGGCTTCTGAAACAGTTTGGTTGCTCCAATAAGTTTATAGAGAGACTCTGATAAAGGGCTAGACCCTAGGCTCCCTGCTCCTTGAAGACAGAGAACATATCCTCTTTAAAGCACTTGGTCCAGTGTTCTGCACACAGTAGGTGTTCAATAAATACAGTTGATTGATTGATAGATCCTAAGATGATTCAGATTCTAAGATGTTCAGACCATGTTTCCCCACTCCTCGAGAAAATCCTCAAGTGGTTGGCCATCCACCTTCACATCAAACAAAAACTCACCATTGGCTTTAAAGCACTTAATCACCTTGCCCCCTCCTACCTCACCACTCTACTCTCCTGCTATAACACAGCCCACACATTTTATTCCTCTAATGCCAAACTTCTCTCTGGACCTTGACCCAATCTCAATCCACCATGGAGTAAAGTAGGACTGCATACTCAGTTCTGCTATGATCACTTTTCCTTTCAGCCTTGCTGATCCACACAAAAGGCACCAGGAAGCCAATATCACACTGTAATTCCAATCCTCTGCAAAACTCTTCCAATCAATCAATCATATTTATTGAGTGTTTACTGTGTGCACTGTAGTAAGCAGTGGGGAAAGTACAATATAAAAGAGATGGTAGACATGCTCCCTGCCCACAGTGAGCAGAGGTTGCACTCCCTAGGGAAAGACAGTCAATATGAATAATTGAAATTATGGATATGTCCCTGAGTGCTATGGGGCTGAGGGAGGGTGAATAAAGTTATAAATCCTACTGCAAGGGTGGCCCACAAGGTAATGGGGGAAGTGAAAATGAGGGCTTAGTCAGGAAAGACTCTTGGAGGAGATGTATGTTTAATAAGGCTTTGAAGGTGGGAAGAGTGAATGACCATTGATATGAAAAGGGAGGGAGTTCCAGTCCAGAGGCAGGATGTGGGTGAGGGACTGGTGGTGAGACAAATGAAATTGAGGTACAGTTAGTAGGTTAGAATTAGATGAGCAAAGTGTGAGGGTTGTGTGCTAGTAGGAAATCAGGGAGGTGAGAAGCAGTGTGGCTCAGTGGAAAGAGCATGGGCTTTTGAGTCAGAGGTCATGGGTTCAAATTCCGGCTCCACCACTTGTCATCTGTGTGACTTTGGGTGAGTTAATTAACTTCTCTGTGCCTCATTTACCTCATCTGTAAAATGGGGATTAAGGCTGTGAGCCCCCTGTGGGACAACTTGATCACCTTGTAACCTCCCCAGCGCTTAGAACAGTGCTTTACACATAGTAAGCACTTAATAAATGCCGTCATTATTATTAAGATAGAAGTGGGCAAGGGGATTGAGTATTTTAAAGCCTATGGTAAGGAGTTTCTGTTTGACAAGGAGGTGGATGGGCAACCACTGGAGGTTCTTGAGGAGTGGGGAAACATGGACTGAAAGGTTTTGTAGAAAAATGATCTGGGCAGCAGAGTGAAGTTTGAACTGGAGTGGGGAGAGGCAGGAGGCAGGGAGGTCAACAGGAAGGCTGATGCAGTAATCAAGGCGGGATAGGGTACGTGCTTGGATTAACATGGTAACAGTTTACATGGAGAGGAAAGAGTGGATTTTAGTGATGTTGTGAAGGTTGAACTGACAGGATATGGTGACAGAATATGTGGGTTGAATGAGAGAGATGAGTTGAGGATAAGCACATGAAAAGCAGTGTGGCTCAGTGTAAAGAGCATGGGCTTTGGAGTCAGAGGTCATGGGTTCAAATCCCAACTCTGCCAACTGTCAGCTGTGTGACTTTGGGCAAGTCACTTAATTTCTCTGTGCCTCAGTTACCTCATCTATAAAATGGGGATTAAAACTGTGAGCCCCCCGAGGGACAACCTGATTACCTTGTAACCTCCCCAGCGCTTAGAACAGTGCTTTGCACATAGTAAGCGCTTAGCAAATACCATTATTATTATTATTATTATAGGCAAAAGTTACAGGCTTGTGAGACAGGGAGGTTGGTAGTACTGTCTACCGTGATAGGAAAGTGATGGGGAGGACAAGGATTGGGCAGGAATATAAGGAATTCTGTTTGGGCATATTTAGTTTGAGTTTCTAAATATAAATATGGGACTGTGGAGAAGGAGAGAGATCAGGGTTGGAGAAGTAGGCTTGGGAGTTATCTGCATAGAGGTGGTAGTTGAAGACATGGGCATGAACAAATTGTCCAAGGGAATGGGTGAAGATGGAGAATAGAAAGGGACCCAGAACTGAGTTTCGAGGCACTCCTATAATTAGGGTGTGGGAAGCAGAGGAGGAGCCTGCAAGAGAGGCTGAGAAGGAGTGTCTACAGAGGAGAAGCAGCGTGGCTCAGTGGAAAGAGCACGGGCTTTGAAGTCAGAGGTCATGGGTTCAAATCCCAGCTCCGCCAGTTTTCAGCTGTGTGACTTCGGGCAAGTCACTTCACTTCTCTGTGCCTCAGTTACCTCATCTGTAAAATGGGGATTAAAACTGTGAGCCCCCCAGGAGACAACCTGATCACCTTGTAACCTCCCCAGCGCTTAGAACAGTGTTTTGAACATAGTAAGTGCTTAACAAATACCATTATTATTATTATTATTCTCTGTGCCTCAATTCCCTCATCTGAAAAATGGAGATTCAATGCCTGTTCTTCCTTGTACTTAGATTTTGAGCCCCATGTGGAACCTGATTATCTTGTATCTACCCCAGTGCTTAGTACAATGCTTGACACATAGTAAGTGCTTAACAAATACCACAATAATTATAATTATTATTGTTAGATATGACCAAGGAGAAAAAAATTAATTGGCATAAGCCTCCTGGAGAAGGTAGGATTTCAGAAGGCCTGTGGAGAAAGGGTGAAATGAGGACCGGCAGACTAGAAGATGGAGAGATTTCCAGGCAGGAAGAAGAGTATGAGCCTGGGACCCCACAGAGAAGCGGGCTGGGAATGAGATATCGAGATTAGGTATCAGTCCACACCTAATAAACCCTATGCTGAACCAAGAACCTTGTATCTGAACCCAGAGAGTGTGACAAGGAGGTAGAAGAATGAATCAAAAAAGCTAGCATATCTTCCAGGAGACTAAGTGACAGCACATGATATCCAAATTAGTTTCCAGATTCACACCAAGCCAAAGATGCATAAAGCAGTGATGACGCCTGGACTCTTTTATGGTCGTGAGACCTGGAACTACAACAGATATCACATTTTGACCTTCTAGATTAACTCCACCTCCACTGCTACCTAAGTGCAGTATGTAACATCGAGTAGCAAAGCGGAATCACAAAAAAATGAACGCCTGAAAAACAGACTACCAGCATCAGAACATTATTTGAGAAGCAGCATGGCCAAGTGGAAAGAGCACGGGCCTGGGAATCCTAGGACTTTCATTCAATTGTATTTATTGAGTGCTTACTGTGTGCAGAGCACTATACTAAGTGCTTAGGTTCTAATCAAAGCTCTGCCAGTTGTCCACAGTGTTACCTTGGGCAAGTGACAACTTCTCCATACCTCAATTTCACCAACTTAAAATGGGGATTTAATACCTGTTCTCCTACTTACTTAGACTGTGAGCCCCGTGTGGGACAGGGACTCTGTCAGACCTGATTAATTTTTATCTATTCCAACGCTTAGCATAACAAATACCATATAAAGAGCAAAAAAAAGTCACAGCGACATTAGGGGCAACATGCAAGGAGGATGGATGGTGTCAAAAAACCAAAATAGCTGCTCTATTGGTGAGCTGAAATAAGGGAATTCATTCAATTGTATCTACTGAGTGCTTACTGTGTGCAACAGGGTGGACAGAAGTAGTGTTTCAAAGATCATGGAAGCCAAACCCAAAAAAGATGAGGCTTGGAGTCAGTCAGTCATTAGTATTTAACCCACCATTAGTGTATGAGCACTTACTCTGTGCATACACTGTACCAAGTGCTTGGGTGAGCACAATAGAGTTAGTGGACACAATCCCCGTCCTCAAAGAATTTATAATCTAGTAATGCAGATGGACATTAAAATAAATTATAGGTAGGGGGAACAACTGAGTATAAAGGTGAGAACTTAGTGCTGTGGGAGAGCACTTTTGCTCTTTCATTCTGATGACTTGACACCTGTCCATATGTTTTGTTTTGTTGTCTGTCTTCCCCCTCTAGACTGTGAGCCCGTTGTTGGGCAGGGACCATCTCTATATGTTGTCAACTTGTACTTCCCAAATGTTTAGTACAGTGCTCTGCACACAGTAAGCACTCAATAAATACGATTAAGTGAATGAATGAATGAATGAATGAGAGAGGGAGGCCAGTCTCCTTCAGTAGTACTCTCATGAGATGATGGAAGTTTGAACCAGGGTGGTGTTAACATTGGCAATTCTAGCACAGGGGTAGGCAGTCTTTTTGTGGGAGAGCTAAAGTGAAACCTTTGAGCAGTTGGTGTGCAAAGAGTCAATCATATAATTTACACACACATTAGTTTGGTTCACTCTTTTCAGATCTTTGGCCCTGACCCTGGGTGGTGGTGGCGGTTTATAATGCCTCCCTCCCACTCCATCCCCTTATGGTAATGGTTAGGCTGAATAAGTCTACTTCCCCAACCTCTAGAGAACTGGGGTTACTCAGTTTTATGAGCCTTCCACATGAGACATGATGCCATTATGTTATGATATCATTGTGCTGTGTGGCTGCTTAATACCAATAGCTGTTGCTGCCAGGAAGGAAGGGGGTGGAGGAGGCAAATATAGAGAGGGATAGAAAAGTGGAAAAGTGACATAAGAAAGGGGTGATGAAGTGCACTGACTCTGACAGGGTAGTTTGGGAGCCATCCACATAATGTTGATAGCTGAAACCATTTTTTTTTTCTAGTATTTTTTAAGGCCCTATTATGTGTCTAAGCTTTGAAGGAGATACGAGTAGATTAGGTTGGACACAGTCCCTGTATTGCATGGGGCTAACAATCTAAGTAAACCATGAGAACACATAAGCTCAAGTGGGTGAGTGAAGCACCTAGAAAACTCATAATTAAGCCTTGAGGGCCACCAGCTTCTAAAGGTTTAGGAGAGGTTGCAGATTCAACAAAGGAGAATAACAATAATAAGAATAGGGAATGAATTTGTACTTCCCAAGTGCTTAGTGCAGTGCTCTGCACACAGTAAGCACTCAATAAATACGATTGAATGAATGACTGAATGAATTTGTTATTGTTTATTTGTTAAGTGTTTAGTTGTGTCAAAAACTCTACACAAGGTAATTAAATTAAAACAGTCCCTGGCCCACCTAGGGCTCACATTCTAAAAGAGATGAAGTCTGGGTATATTGTCTTCAATTTCACAAATGAGGAAACTGAGGCACAGATAAATCAACTCACTTGCCCAAGGCCACACAGCAGACAAATGGCAGAGCCAGGATTAAGACCCAGGTCTTCCAACTCCTAGGCCCGTGCTCTTTAAAAAGAAAACTGAGATGCTGCTGTCAGAGAGGAAGGAAGAGAACCAGGCAAGTCCTGAATCAGTAAAACCAAGCTGGAAAGGGTTTTTAGGAAGAGGTGTTTGGTCTACAGTATGAAAGGCAACTAAGAGGTGGAAGAGGACTAGGATTATAGACATTAAGATTAGGGAGATCTTACTGGAAGCCTTGGGTGACTTCAGTCTCAGTAGGGTGACGAGAGTTGTAGGGAGGATGTATAGATAGTAGGTATATATAACCCATTCAAGGAGGCCGGGAAGAGACAAATTTGCTCTGAGTTGATGGGACATAGGGCAAGTGCAGATTTGGGCTAGAAGGCCCTGGGGCTAACTCTGTCTTCACTGGGAGGCTGACAATAGTAGAAAGGCTAAGATCACCCTTGAGGGATCCAACACTCCACTCATTCTTCCCTTCTCATTTTAAGAATACACCTCCTCGCTTCCCCACCACTATCTCCCTGTGACCACTTCTGCTTCTGTGAAAAATTTTTTCCCATGAGAAGAAATGAAATTATTTTCCTCTCAGAAGCAGAAGTGGTTACAAAAAGGTGTGTATGTGTGTGTGAGTGTGTTGTGAGATGGTGAAGAAGTTGGGGTGGCGAGGATGGGGAGAGGTTAAGAAACTGGTTATGAAAGTGGGAAGAAAGGACTGAAACTCAGAGCTGCTTTGTGAATACTATTGCAGATAAGCTAGACTGTTTACTAATTAGATTGTTTATTTCACCTGGGCCATGCCCCAAAAGTGACCTTAATGAGAATGAAGTTGCAGGGCATTAGCATTAGCATTTGAGTCCAAGCCATCTTATCCCAAAGTATCAATACAAAAATATCAATCAATGATATTTTTTGAGTGATTGCTCTGTACAGACCACTGTATTAAGTACTTGGGAAGGTACAATTCAATAGAGTTAGAAAGTCTACAAGGAAATACAGACATTAAAATAGATTCAGAAAGGGGAAATAGAGGAGTATAAGGGTATGGACATTAGTTCTGTAAGGCTAGGATAAGTATCAACATGCTTAAGGGGTACAAAGCTAAGTTCATGGGTGATACAGAAGGGAGAGCTCAGATGGTGAAGTGAGGGTTTAGTGAGGGAAGACCTCTTGGAGGAGATGTGATTTTAGAAGGCCTCTGAAGGTCGGTAAAATGCGGTCTCTCAGATATTAAGGGTGAGCAGTTTAAGTTACGGGGTGGCTGTGGGCAGGGTGTCAGTTGACCTCGTTTCCTTGCCCATTCATTCATTCATTCAATCGTATTTATCGAGTACTTACTGTGTGCGGAGCACTGTACTAAGCGCTTGGGAAGTACAAGTTGGCAACATATAGAGACGGTCCCTACCCAACAGCGGGCTCACAGTCTAGAAGCAGCAGGCTCACAGTCTAGAAGTGAAGGTGCAATTTTCAACAGCAGAACACTAGATTTTTTAGTTCCAGGAGACACTAACCTAATTTTTAAAAATAGAAGCACAAACAACGTTGTAAAATAATTTCCAAATTAAACCATCTTGCAATATCTCAGAACAAACTTAGAGCCTATTCATTCATTCATTCATTCAATCGTATTTATTGAGCACTTACTGTGTGCAGAGCACTGTACTAAGCGCTTGGGAAGTACAAGTTGGGAACATATAGAGACAGTCCCTACCCAACAGCGGGCTCCCAGTCTAGAAGGGGGAGACAGACAACAAAACAAAACATATTAACAAAATAAAATAAATAGAATAAATATGTACAAATAAAATAAATAGAGTAATAAATACGTACAAACATATATACATGTATACAGCCTACCTGTTTGGATAGAGATTCTTCCTACAACACAATAATTTTGGTTCTGCCAACTCCGTATTATCCCTAAATCATGTTGTTAACAACTGTTTCAGTGGGATTTAAGAGGCCAAAGGTAAGATGTTTCAAAAAAAATTAAAACAGCTTCCATCACACGTGACAAAATTGAAGGTTGAAGGGGCAAATCTGAAGTTTTATCTTAGACATAAAATAATAAGTTTTATAAGGCTAAAACTTGAAGTGAACTATTGTACTTCATTTGTTTCTCTGACATTCTTCCTACACTCATTAGCATTATCACTTCACAGGAACCAATTTGCACTTTCTAATTTTCAAAAGCTGTGATTCGTTCTGATTATAGTGTTGCTACAGATGCTGTCACTGCTAGAAGCAGCATTCCGGGAAGAACTGCATCTCTTTACACCAATTCACACCCATTTTCCTGTCTTCTTCCATCGTGACATATTCAAATTATGCAATGAAAGCACATGTTTTAGCAAAAATGACTGGATGGAAATACAATAATGGTTATGATAAGTACTACCAAGGGAGTGAATTAACTAAAATGGGAAGGGTCTCTTTACAGGCTGTAAGATCAGATAATTTGGGAGGGAGGGAATATTAATGGAAAGTACTTTGCCTCATGTTGTTTGATTTTGAACTCTGGGAACAAGAAGCAGGAGGAACATCCTATTTAAGGGAACTGTTGGCCACAGCAAATATCACTTTAATTTTCCTTGGGGGAAAAACACCAGCATTCATCCACTAATGATATGACTTTAGACAAATGTATGTTTCATGATGTTCCTTTCAGAAACAAATCTTGATTAAAGTATGTACAAGTAAAATGATTTATAGCCCTTAAGGAACCAAGCCATAAAACTATTTTGATTTTGGGCCAATCTCATAGCATCAACCACCAACAGTCAACAGTTTTTTGTTTGACCATTAAAAAACGAACAAAGGATGCATTGTATAATTTAATCAATTTTTATGGTATGTATTAAGTACTTATATGTATTAAGTACTTACGATGTGCCAAACAGTGTTCTAAACACCGGGGTACTAATCAAGTTGGACACAGTCCCTGTTCCCACATGGGGCTCACAGTCTTAATCCCCATTTTACGGATGAGGTAACTGAGGCACAGAGAAGTGAAGTGCCCAAGGTCACATAGCAGACAAGTGGTTGGAGCCAGGATTAGAACCCACATCCTTCTGACTCCCAGGCACATGCTCTATCCACTAGGTCACACTGCTTTTCAGATCATAATCTCCCAGATTTGGAAATATATTTAAGTGTCAGAATTCAGTGATTGCTTTCAACTCTTTCCCTGAGGGAAGTTCCTGGGTTTTGGTGAGATTTGCTAGGGACAGGCTGGCAAGTAGCAAAGCAGCGTAGCCTAGTGGAAAGAGCACAGACTTGGAAGTCAGGGGACCTGGGTTCTAATCTTGGCTCTGCTATTTGTCTGCTTGTCTGCTTAAGCACTTAGCACAGTGCTCGATATTGCAAGTGCTCAATAAATACCATTAATGATAATGATTTTATGTGAACTTGGGCAAATCACTTAGCTTCTCTGTGCCTCAGTTACTTCATCTACAAAATGGGGATTAACACTGTAAACCCCATGTGGGGACATGGATTGTGTTTAACCTGATATCTAGAATCTACCCCAGCACTTGTACAGTGCCTGGCACATTGTAAGCGTTTAACATATACTATTAAATGAAAGTGGCCTCTTTAGTCTTCCGACTAGTGGCCAATTCAAAGAAGTTGCTAATTATAAAAATGATTTGTAATTATCCTGTTATGTCTTCAAAAGTGTGCACAGTTGTCAGTGAATACAAATTTCTATAATACATAACTCAAGGACTTTTGGTGATCCTTTGAGTCTGTTGCATTGGGAGAGTTCCTTGGAGGATTGGAGTTACACTGATATGAACTTCAAACTTCCTTGCTGTATCCTCATCGTGGCTTAGTAAAATAGATTAGATGGGTCCAGACCAAGTAACCAGTTCTCCTTTACCTCATTACTGATGGGGAAAGGATCAGTCAAGACCCCTTTCCAATTCTGATTCAGCCAGCTATGTCAAGGAGTAACATTAGACTCTTGATCAGTTTTTCAACCTTTGTGTTGGGCTAGAACTAGCTCCTTTACAAATATTGGACAGGAACTCCTTCTGAGGAACAGCATGGTCTAGTGGAAAGAGCAAAGGCCTAGGAGTCAGAGGACTAGGGTTCTATTCCTGGCTCCACACCTCGACTCCACTCTCTCGTTCACCCCTCACATCCAAGCCGTCACCAAAACTTGCCGGTCTCAGCTCCGCAACATTGCCAAGATCCGCCCTTTCCTCTCCATCGACACTGCTACCCTTCTCGTTCAAGCTCTCATCCTATTCCATCTGGACTACTGCATCAGCCTTCTCTCTGATCTCCCATCCTCGTGTCTCTTCCCACTTCAATCCATACTTCATTCTGCTGCCCGGATTGTCTTTGTCCAGAAACGCTCTGGGCATGTTACTCCCCTCCTCAAAAATCTCCAGTGGCTACCAATCAATCTGCGCATCAGGCAGAAACTCCTCACCCTGGGCTTCAAGGCTGTCCATCACCTCGCCCCCTCCTACCTCACCTCCCTTCTCTCCTTCTACAGCCCACCCCGCACCCTCTGCTCCTCTGCCGCTAATCTCCTCAGCGTACCTCGTTCTCGCCTGTCCCGCCATCGACCCCCGGCCCTCGTTATCCCCCGGGCGTGGAATGCCCTGCCTCTGCCCATCCGCCAAGCTAGCTCTCTTTCTCCCTTCAAGGCCCTACTGAGAGCTCACCTACTCCAGGAGGCCTTCCCAGACTGAGCCCCTTCCTTCCTCTCCCCCTCACCCCCCTCTCCATCCCCCCATCTTACCTCCTTCCCTTCCCCACTGCATCTGTATATATGTATATATGTTTGTACATATTCGTTACTCTATTTATTTATTTTACTTGTACATATCTATTCTATTTATTTTATTTTGTTAGTATGTTTGGTTTTGTTCTCTGTCTCCCCCTTTTAGACTGTGAGCCCACTGTTGGGTAGGGACTGTCTCTATATGTTGCCAACTTGTATTTCCCAAGTGCTTAGTACAGTGCTCTGCACACAGTAAGCGCTCAATAAATATGATTGATGATGATGATGATGATGAACCTGGGCAAGTCCCAACTTGTCTGTGTCTCAGTTTCTTCATCAGTAAAATGGGATTACCTTTTCTCCCTCCTATTCAGACTGTGAGCCCTGTGCGGGGAAGAGATTGTGTCCAGTCTGCAAATACTGTATCTACCCCATCAGCGCTTAGCACATATTAAGTGTTTAAACATACACAGTTAAGTATAGGTCCGTGTTCCCAAATGGGTTTCATTAAGGTCAAAAGAAACAAGACAGGTCTTCTGGATTAATTCTGTATGTGTTATTGACTGAGCCTATATTTGCTGCCTCCTCACCAGAAGGGAGCCCCAATATTGGCCTATGACCAAGAATATGTCAATAAATCAATCTATTTATTGTCTACTGAATGCAAAACATTGTACTAAATGTTTGGGAGAAAACAAAAGAAGCAAAACACACATTCTCTGCTCTTCTCCAAGAGGACTTCCCTGATTAAGTCCTCATTTAACCTACTTACTCTCCCTTGTACATCCCCTTGCACATGGCTCTGTACCCTTTAAGCACTTGATATTCATCCCACCCTAACCCCACAGCACTTACATACATATCCATAATGCATTTCATTGTCTGTTTTCTCCTATAGACTATAAGCTTCTTGAGGGCAGGGAACATGTCTACCAACTCTATTATACAGTACTCTCCCAAGCTCTCCACACAGTAAGCGCTCAGTAAATTCATTCATTCATTCATTTGTATTTATTGAGCGCTTAACTGTGTGCAGAACACTGTACTAAGCGCTTGGGAAGTACAAGTTGGCAACATATAGCGACGGTCCCTACCCAACAATGGGCTCACAGTCTAGAAGGGGGAGACAGACAACAGAACAAAACATATTAACAAAATAAAATAAATAGAATAGTAAATATGTACAAGTAAAATTAATAGAGTAATAAATCTGTACAGACATATATACAGGTGTTGTGGGGAGGGGAAGGAGGTGAGGGGGAAGGGGAGGCAGAGAGGAAGGAGGGGGCTCAGTCTGGGAAGGCCTCCTGGAGGAGGTGAGCTCTCAGTAGGGTTGATTGATCGATTGATCAAGGAGTTTACAATCTAATCAAAGAGTTCACATACAAACAATATTTTCAAATAGTGGGAACAGGAGGAAGAGCATGTATGGAATTGGTAGAGTATGAATATGTCAGCTTGAAATACAATAATCAAATGTAATAGTAATAATGGAATTTGTTAAGCACTCTTACTATGTGCCAACCATTGTACTGGGCTAGATATAGTACAATTAGATCTGACACAGTCTCTGTTCATTTGGGACTCACATATAAGTAAGAGGGAGAATAGGTATTAAATTCAATCATTCATTCATTCATTCATTCAATCATATTTATTGAGCAATTACTGAGTGCAGAGCACTGTACTAAGCACTTGGAAAGTACAATTTGGCAACAGATAGAGATAGTTCCTACCTAACAACAGGCTCACAGTCTAGAAGGGGGAGACAGACAACAAAACAAGTAGACAGTGTCAATACCATCAAAATAGATAAATAGAATTATAAATATATGCACATCATTAATAAAACAGAGTAATAAATATGTACAAATATACTCAAGTACTGTGGGGAGGGGAAGGGGGAAGGGCAGAGGGAGGGAGTGGGGGCAGTGGGGAGGGGAGGAGGGGCAGAGGAAAAAAGGGGGGCTCAGTCTGGGAAGGCCTCCTGGAGGAGGTGAGCTCTCAGTAGGGCTTTGAAATTCCCATTTTGCAGATGAAGAAGTTGAAACATCGAGAAGTTGGGACTTGCCCAAGGTCACACAGAAGGCAAGAATGGAGGCAGAATTAGAACCCAGGTCCTCAGACTCCCACGCCCATGCTCTTTCCACTAGGCCACTCTGCTTCTAATATGCAAAAGAACATACAAAACAAGTGTTGAGGATTGGCATCTATAGATATGTACTAAGGGTGGCTGTTGGGTTGAAAAGGCTTGACGGGTTGGAAATTAATTCAATCAACCAATCAGTAGCATTTATTGTACACTTACTGTGTGCAGAGCACTGTACTAAGTACTTGGGAGACTACAATAAAACAGAGTTGGTAGACACATTGCCTACCCACAGCGAGCTTACAATCTAGAGGGAGAAGGTTTCTTGGGGGAGGGCTTTGAAGATCAAATTTTTCTGGCAGATTTTGTGGGGAGAGAGTTCTAGGCCATGGGAACAGAGTGAGGGATCGGGGCACAGTAAGAAGGTGAGTTCAAGAAGAGCAACAAATGTGATCCTGGGATGTAATGAAAAGAACAGATCTGAGAGACGGCGGGAAGTTAGTAGACATCCCTGTAAGGAGTTTTTGCTTGATTCAGAATTTGCCCAAAATAACGCAGTTTAATACCAATCTTAAGGAAGAAAAGCATATTATTTCAGACAATTGCAGTGACCAATTGGCTGTCGCTGTTTCATCTCACTGTTGCCTCTTCCCCCACATCACCCTCCACCCCAAGCTGATTGGCCCATTACTTCGTCTGGTGAACTGCTGACCTTCTCACTGACCCACAAGCATGTGTAAGCAGATTCGTTTGCCTCATGATGAACCTCCATATCTGCTATGGCTGACCATTCCCACAAACTCCTTGTTAACCACAGCCCACGTAGGCCTGAAGTGGCCTCCTCCCTCATCTTTCTACCCTTCTTCTATCTAACCAATGCCTCTTCCCTTTCATCTACTTTTTTTTACCTTCTAACATCACCCCTCTTCAGGCAGTCCCCCTTAATCTGATTTTTTCCAGATAACTTCTCTATGATCACATAGAATGTAAGCATCGTAACTTCCTTATTTTATTATATTCTGCTGACACCCTTTTTTGGTGGTGCAAGGAGGTGGGGAGGAACTCTTGTTGGATGTTTGGTTTAAGAATCTATTGAATCCCTGTAGTTCTTTCATTCTTTTTGGCAAACCACAAACTGTATCTCTGCTATAAGCCTCGCTATAGTAAGCCCAAAACTCTCCAGGAGAAGGTATATGCGGTACATATTCCTGAAGCTGACTTTCATCAAGAAATTTTGTTTTACTTAGTGCTACAATGTCAACTAATTATCTGATTAGATTACATGCAATGAATGCAGTTCTTATTTTTTATGTCACCTGTTAAGTGCTTACTATGTGCCAGGCACTGTACTAACCGCTGGGGTAGATACAAGCTAATCAGGTTGGATACAGTCCATGTCCTACATGGGGCTCACGGTCTTAATTGCCCCCATTTTACAGATGAGGTAACTGAAGCATAGAGAAGTTAATTGACTTGCCTAAGGTCATGCAGCGGAAAAGTGGAGGAGCCGGAATTAGAACGCAAGCCCATGCTCTATCTACTAGGCCAAACTGTTTCTCACTGCTTCCTTGAGGCCTCCTCCAGGAGGCCTTCCCAGACAGAGCCCCCTTTTTTCTCTCCTCCCTCCCATCCCCCAGCCCTCCCTCCTTCCCCTCCCCACAGCAATCAATCAATCAATCAATCGTATTTATTGAGCGCTTACTGTGTGCAGAGCACTGTACTAAGCGCTTGGGAAGTACAAGTTGGCAACATATAGAGACAGTCCCTACCCAACAGTGGGCTCACAGTCCAGAAGGACCTGTATATATCTTTGTACAGATATATTACTCTATTTATTTACTTTTACATGTTTACTATTCTATTTATTTTGTTAATAATGTGCATCTAGCTTCGTGTTTATTTATTCTGATGACCTGACACCTGCCCACATGTTTTGTTTTGTTGTCTGTCTCCCCCTTCTAGACTGTGAGCCCGTTGCTGGGTAGGGACTGTCTCTGTTGCCAACTAGTACTTTCCAAGCGCTTAGTACAGTGCTCTGCATACAGTAAGCACTCAATAAATACGATTGAATGAATGAACGAACTACTCTTTCCATCACAGAATTCTTCTTATTAAGCAACTGCTATTTCCATTATGCACTTCTCATTAAACAACTGTTATTCCAAGGCATCCTGATGTAATGTTTCATGATAAAATTGTTATTTTATCATTGCTTAGCATATTTCTTTATGCTATGGTCTATACACTCCAAAGTTAAGTCCCACTAATCCTAGTCATCTTGTAAAGCTAACTGGGGTGAGGTAGGTGGTTTTTAGGAACAATTTTTCTGGCCTCCTGCCCCATTCAGTATGTGCCTAAATTCATCTGAGCGGACACTCAGACGCTGAAAAATGCTAATCTGATTCTTCAGGCTGGAGGGGCCAGTGTTCCAGGCTGCCTATTTGCTAACAATTTTTTTTTAGACTCTCTCATTTTCAGGAGAACCATGCGTTTGAAACTCGGGGCTAGTAGTGGTGCAGTGTTGCCTAGTGGAAAGAGTATTAGTCTGAGAGTCAAAGGACCTTGGTTCTAATCCTGACTCTGCCACTTGCCAGCTGAGTGACCTTGGGCAAATCACTTAACTTCTCTGTGCATGAGACTTCTCTGTGCATCAATTTCTTCATTTGCAAAATAGGGATCAGTCAAAATGGGGCCCAGTCTGAGTCTCTTGTGTTTAATCCACCACTTGTACAATGCTTAGCACATAGTAATCACTTAACAAATACTATAGTTATCATTACTATCATTATTATTATTATTATTATTAACAACATATTGCCACCCAATCCACTTTTTAGTAGTACATGATGGGTTGAGGGGATTTAAAAAATTTTTTTTATAGTATTTGTTGAGTGCTTACTATGTGTCAATCACAGTATTAAATGCTGGGGTAGATATAAAATATTCATGTTGGATACAGTCTCTATCCCACATAGGTCTCACAGTCTTAATCCTCATTTTACAAATAAGATAACTGAAGCACAGAGAAGTTAAGTTACTTGCCCAAGGGAACACAGCAGACAAGTAGTGGTGCTGGGATTAGAACCCATGTCCCCTGACTCCCAGGCTTGGGCTCCTCTCACTTGGCCACACTGCTCCTCACTATAGTCTGAGACCAAAACCCAGAATCTCTCCACGCAACTTCAGCCACAGACCCTGCTCTTCCCTGTTCATGCTGATTATGAGGGTGGCATTCACTTCCACCCATGGAAACCCACACAGAATGCAGAGTGTAGTAATAGTAGTAATAATAATGTGGTATTTGTTAATCACTTACTATGTGCCAAGCACTGTACTAAGTGCTTTAGATCAATACAAGATACCCAGGTTGGACACAGTGAGTGCTACATAGAGCTTACGGTATAGGAAGGGGCTCACAGTCTAAGGGTAAATAGTAAGCAGCCACATTGCCTCCTGTGCAGGGGTTGCAAGTCTCTCAAAATCCTCCTCAAAACAAACTCACCTAAGTAGCACTCACCACACTGCCCGTCAGAGTTGTAATTCTTTATATTAAGGTCTGTCTCCCCCTCTAGACTTTAAATTCATGGACAGTCAGTCAGTCAATCGTATTTATTGAGTGCAGTGTGTGGCCAGCACTCAGTACAGTACTTGGCACATAATAAGAGCTTAACAAATACCATTATAATAATAATAAATAAATTATGGATATGTACAGAAGCACTGTGAGCCTGAGGGAGAGGTGAATAAAAAGGTGCAAATCCAAGTGCAAGAGCAGAGGGGAGTGGGAGAAGAAGAAATGAGGGCCTAGTTGGGAATGGCCTCTTGGAGGAGATGTGCCTTCAATTAGGTTTTGATGGTGGGGGAGTGGTCTACTATCAGATATGAAGAGGGAGGGCATTCCAGGCCAGAGGCATGATGAGAGTGAGAGATCAGCAGGGAGATCAAAGTACATTGAGAACGTTGGCATTAGAGGAGCAAAGTGTGCAGACCGGGATGCAGTAGGAAAGCAGTAATGTAAGGAAGGAGGAGACAACATGATTGCTTTAAAAATGAACTCAAATGCCTTTGAAATTAAGGAAGAATCAACAACGAACTCAAATGCCTTTGAAATCAAGGAAGAATCAACCAAATAAAATGAACAAAATGGTGTGCGATGTAACGTGGAGGTCCATATGTGAAGTATCTTCCCCTTGGTGATCCCATCAACTTGAATGATTCAAACACATGCCACCCCCTATTTTACTGAAATATCGCTCATGATGTAGCTATTAGTTTTACCGCGGTCAACTGGAAAGCACTTGAGATGCATGAGTCCATATCCCAATCCCACTTCTTATTTTCAGTATGGCTTTAGACCATCACTGGTTTAAGGGAAAGCCTCAGGACTGGGAATCTTGGTACCTGAGTTCAAGTTCCAGCTCCTCTACCAGCCCTCTCTGTAACCATCTCCGTAGGCCCCAGTTTCCTCATTTGTAAAAAAGAGATAAAATAGATTGTGAGCCCCATGAAAGTCAGGGACTGTGTCTGATCTATAACCTTGTAGTGACCCCAGCACTTAGCACATAGTAACCGCTTAAGAATTACCATAATAAAAAAATGTACCTTAGTTTCCTGACCTAAAGAAACATTCTTCACTGTGAGTGCCTGTTCACTGTTAAGGAAGGGAAGCTGTCTTGCCTTTGATCGTGGTAATACTCAGGGAGCTCAATTTTTCCTTGTGATCTATATGCAAAAGCAGTACAGTTCCTTTGTTTGCCAAGAATTTCTTCCCTATAAATCAATGGATTAATCAATCAATGGTATCATTATTGAGTGCTTATTCTGTGCAGAAAACTGTGCTAAGCACTTGGGAGAATAAGTACAACAGAGTTAATAGACACAGTCTTTGCCCTCAAGAAGTTTATGGTCTAGTAGGTAGACAGACATAGAAATACATAATAATAATAATGATGGTATTTTGTAAAGTGCTTACTACATGCGAAGCACTGTTCTAAGCGCTAGTGGGGAATACAAGGTGATCTGGTTGTCCCATGTGGGGCTCACAGTCTTCATCCCCATTTTAAAGATGAGGTAACTGAGGCACAGAGAAGTGAAGTGACTTGCCCAAAGTCACACAGCTGACGAGTGGCAGAGTTGGGATTAGACCCCATGACCTCTGACTCCCAAGCCCACATTCTTTCCACTGAGCCACGCTGCTTCTCTCATTACATTACATATAAATTACAGGTAGGGGTAGTGATAGAGTATATAGAGGGGAGAGCATCATAGTGTTTAAAGGATACAGATCCAAATGCATAGGTGACATAGAAGGAAGAGAGAATAGGGTTTAGAAATGAGAGTAGTCATAAAAGGCTTCTTGGAGGAGATACAATGTTAGTATGGTTTTGTAGATAAGAGGGGACGGGTCTGTCGAATATGAAGGAAAAGGGAGTTCAACCAGGAGGGAGAATGTGAGCAAGTGGTTGACAGCAAGAGGGATGATATCGAGGTTTTGTCTTGTCTTATGCTGTTGAGTCATCTCTGACCCATAGCGATGTCATGGACACACCTCTCCCAGAACGCTCCACCTCCATCTGCACTCATTCTGGTAGTGTATCCATAGAGTTTTCTTGGTAAAAATATGGAAGTTGTTTACCATTGCCTCCTTCTGCACAGTAAGCTCTACTCTCTCCCATGCCGCTGCTGCCCAGCACAGGTGAATTTTGAATTGTAGCAGATTGCCTTCCATTCGCTAGCCACTCGCCAAGCTAGGAATGGAATGGATATGCCTCTGTTTGACTTTCCATCCCATAGTCAAAACTGTTGGAGTACTGGAAACTCTCTAGATGTGACCCACCCCCCAGACTGTAAGCTTGTTGTGGGCAGGGAATGTATCTGTTTACTGTTGTAGTGTACTCTCTCAAGTGCTTAGTACAATGATCTGCATGCAGTAAGCACTCAATAAATATGACTGAATGAATGAAAGAACGATAATGCCAAGGTTATTGGCTTGTGAGACAAGAATGATGGTGGTGCTGTCTGTAGTGATGGGAAAGTCAGGAGGAGAACAGGGTTTGGGTGAGAAGATAAGGAGTTATGTTTTGGACCTGTTCAGTTTGTGATTACGGCAGGACATAATAATAATAATAATAATAATGATGGTATTTGTTAAGCGCCTACTATGTGCCAAGCACTGTTCTAAGCCCTGGGGGGGTGGGGTTACAAGGTGATCAGGTTGTCCCACGTGGGGCTCACAGTCTTCATCCCCATTTTACAGATGAGGTCACTGAGGCACAGAGAAGTGAAGTGACTGGCCCAGAGTCACACAGCTGACAAGTGGCAGAGCCGGGATTAGAACCCCTGACCTCTGACTCCCAAGCCCAGGATCTTGCCACTAAGCCATGCTGCTTCTCTAAGAAGCACATTTCTAGAAGGACAACCAAGAAGAGAAGTCTTGAAGGCAGGAGGAAATGCAAGACTGCAGAGGGAGAAAGATCAGGGCTTGAGAGGTAGATTTGGGAATCATTCACATAGAGGTGATACTTGAAGTCATGTGAGTGAATGAGTTCTCCAAGGGAGTGGGTGTAGTTGGAGAACTACAGCCACAGTTAAGGGGTGGGAGGCAGAGGAAGAGCCCACAAAAGAGACTGCGAGTGAGCTTCCAGAGAGATGGGAGGAGAACCAGGAGAGGACGGCATCACTGAAGCAGAGGTTGGATGATGTTTCTGGGAGAAGGGGGTGGTCAACAGTTTTGAAGGCAGCTGAGAGGTCAAGGAGGTTTAAGATGGAGTAAAGGCTATTTGATTTGGCAAGAAGGTGATCATTTGCAACCTTCGAGAGGGCAGTTTCTGCGGACCAGAGGGACAGAAAACAGACTGGAATGGGTCAAGGAAAGAATTGGAAGAGAGGACCTTGAGACAATGGATGTAGACAACTCACTCAAGGAGTTCAGAGAGGAATGGCAGGAGGGAGATGGGATGATAGCTGGAGGGAGCCGTGGGATATGACAAGTATCCCTCTCTTTCCTCCCAGATTCTTCAACAGTAACCAGATAAATCCTGGGCTGCTAAAGCAAGCTGTGTTCTACAATGCCTGCTCCAGGTTGTGACTGACATCACCACCTCCTGCATGCATGAATCTTTAAGGAGGAAAAGTCATTGGGAAGATGGCAGGGAGGCTGGAGAGCACAACTTGAAAAATGTGACGTGTATGTGGTTACCAGCTCTGCTTCTGACCATGATGCTAAAATAATCCTATGTCATTCAGGCTGCGCTTCCCCTTAGAGGTGTGATTGTATGTGCCTGCCTCTGTATGTGTGTGTGAGTGTGTGTGTTCAGGTTTGTGCAGGCGTGCACATGTATGTATGTGGTGGGGGTATTAATAATAATAATTATGGCATATGTTAAGCACTTACTATGTGCCAAGCACTGTTCTAAGCACTGGGGTAGATTCAATGGTTGGACACAATCCCCATTTTACAGATGAAGTAACTGAGGCACAGATAAATTAAGTGACTTGCTGAAGGCCACACAGCAGACAAGTGGTGGAGCCAGGATTGGAACCCGCAACCTCTGACTCCCAAGTTCTTGCTCTTGCCACTATGCCATGATGCTTCTATTCCATACTCTCTACAGCATCCTTCTGCTTTACTGTAGACTAGGCCTCTCTGTGGCAGGGTAATCTTAACTTCTGAGTAATTATGTTTCTGAGATGTACAGCAAATGCCAAGAGAGGTTGAAAGTTTTGTCACTTACTTTGTTCTTTGATAATGTCCTTACAGAATAAATTCACACAGCATCTGCCTGGTTGAGTGAACCATCTCCCTGACTGTAGATGCTCTGGGAGACTTCTCACAATCCCTTCCAGATCTATGGCTCTGGGATTTCAACGGTTTCTGCACCATTTAATTTTTGGATTCATTGCGGTTTTGGTCCTGAACTTTCTCAGCTTTTCAGATGTTGAGAAGAAGAAATATTGTGAGAAATTTACAGAGGAGCCCAGGGGAAATGGGGTGGAGGTGGGTTGATTTCAGTATTTCTAGGGAGAGAGAGCACTTTAGAGGTGAAAAGTCCTACTGCACAAAATTGGGGTCAAGCAATTTTTTTTTTTAATGGTACTTGTTAAGCACTTACTCTGTACCAGACAGTGTACTCAGCATGAGGAAAGATACAAGATAATCAGACTGGACAAAGTCCTTGTCCTACATGGGACTCACAGTTCAAGTGGGAGGGAGAACAGGTATTGAATCCCCATTTTATAGATAATGGTGGCACAGAGGTGCTAATTGACTTATCCAAGGTCTCACAGCAGACAAACAGCAGAGCCTAGGTGGTTGTATTTAGGGGAGAAGGAATTGCAGTCAGAATTTTTTAGGAACGATTTTCAAATTCAGTGTTATTATAAGTGTGGTCATAAGTACAACCTACCTTAGTTCTATACATAGAGCTTTCTGAACATGCTAATTCTAATCCCCTCCAGATGTATCTTGAAAACTCTTTTTTTCTAGAAGTCTCATATTTCAAATTGAGATACCACATGCAAAAATGCAGCATAAGAATTAGCAAGAATCAACACAAAAAAGCTTTTACAGATATTTTAGTTTATGATCTAGTCGGGCATAGACCATGAAAAATTGACATTTCAAGTTTTTATTTTTCTGAACCATTTAATCTGTGTTCCTATTTACTATAAAGTAATTTCCCCCTTCATGGAATTCTCTCACCAGTCAAATCTGTAAGCCACACCCCTTTTCACCTTCAAACCCTCTAGAAATTCCCGTGACTAAATAAATTCCCATCTTCCTGGCCATAGTACCTCATCAGCTACATTAGCTCTAAAGTGTAAATATATTTATTTGTGATTTAATTGATCAATTATATTTGTACTGTATCCTTTGTATCTCATTACTATTATTATTATATTTGTTAAAATGCTTTCCATGTGTCAGGCACTGTTCTAAGGGCTGGAGTAAATCCATGAGACTCATATTGCAAACAGTTCCTGTCCCATATGGGGCTCGCAGTGTAAATTGGAGGGAGAATAGGTTTTCAATTCCCATTTACAGATGAGGAAACCGAAGCACAGAGAAGTTAAGTGACTTGCCCAGTGTCACACAGCAGGCAAGTACAGAGCCAGGATTAAAACCCAGGTTCTTTGACTCCCAGATCTGTGCTCTTTCCATTAGACTAGTAGTCTTATGCCTTCTACATGTTTGATCATTTTTGTCCACTTGTCTCCCCCAAAGGATTGTAAATTAATGGAGGGCAGCGACTTTAATTTTCACTGCTAACCTTTTTCTGCCACACTTCCAGTTAAATACACCCTGTCAATATATTCCCTTAAAAAAACACTTTAATAAGAAGAGGGGATTGGCCATGAAAGACTTCAAGTACTCCAAATTATTCACTGTGCTAAACTGTTGTTCCCCACATTATAATTTCTAGAGAATTAAATCCATTGATAGAAACAATAGGTCATTGCTCATCAATCAATCAGTTGTATTAACTGAGGGTTTAATCTATGTAGGGCACTGTACTGAGCATTTGGGGGAGCGCTAACAACAATATAACAGACACATTCCCTGCCTACAACGAGCTTAATGTCTAGAGGGGTTTTGAAAATTAACCTATATTCACACTGTATTTGCTATTGTTTAACAAAATGAACCCTGACAATACCACTCTGCAGAAAGTTTCAGGACATCAGTTGGGGATAAAAAGGTTTTGAGCTAGAGCTTTGTATCTCAAGTGCCTCTCAATGACCAGGGAAGACTCTCAAAGCAGGTTCTCCATTGTTTCTTGGAAGTTGCCCAATAAGATTAAGAAATATCTCACTACGTATGGAGAGCAATAAAGATACTGAATTTGTCCTTTCAGCTCACTTGAGAAGCGAAAGCAGACACAGAAGCAGAGGGAGCGCTTTTGGAAGCACCTGAAGCTTCTTTCCTATCCAGCATGCTTCCTATACTATTTTTTGCTGCTGTTTCACTCGTTTCTCATACTCAAAGTAAGTACCCAAGGTCTAGTAAACAGTCTTATTATATAAATTAAGTATTGGACAGCTGTCTTTGTTTTTCTTGAATTTTACATTTCGTCTTACATAGGGCATTTGACTGAACATCAGCTGTTTTCGCTATCGGTAATCATCAAAAATCCATTGCCCATGATGGGGTTAGCACTGGGCTTGACTTTGGCTTTAGCAGGGGAATAGATTTTAAAACCACAATTGAATTGGGAAATTTGAAATTCTGCAATGCAATCCCTCAGTTAGTAGTAATAGATTATAAATTCCTTGTGGACAGAGAATTTGTCTGTCAATTTTGTTTTATTGTACTCTTCCAAGTGCTTAGTACAGAGTCTATACACAGTAAGAGCTGTAGAAATATGACTGATAGTCTTATTATGTAATGTCAATTTTAGGACAAAACCTACAGTAAATCAGTGGTATTAATTGAGAGCTTCTGCATGGGTTGGTATGCTCGATCCTGCCCACAGGGAGCTTATTATCTAGTGGGGGAGACAGACATAAAAATAAATTACAGATACTGGAAGCAATAGAGAAAAAGGCTATGCACATAAGTGCTGAGGACGTAGAGATGGGGTGAATATCAAAGTGCATGAACACAAGTGCATAGGCGGGGCAGAAAGGAGAATAGGATGGGGAGATGAGAGGTTAGTCAGGGAAGGCTTCCTGGAAGAGGTGTAATTTTAGTAGGCTTTGAAGATGGAAAGAATAGCCATCTGTCACATACGAAACAAAAGGGAGTTCCAGGCATGGTGGAAGGCGGGAACGTTGGGTCAGCAGCTAGAGAGATGAGATTGAAGCACAATATGTAGGTTCATGTTAGAGGAGCAAAGTGTGTAGCCTGGGTCATAGTGGAAGATGAGTGAGGATAGGTAAGAGAAAGAGAGCTGATTGAGTGTTTATATGATCCAGCCTACCAACCCACGCAGAAGCTCTCAGTTAATACCACTGATTGACTGTAGGTTTTGTCCTAAAATTGACATTACATAATTAGACTATTATTATGACGACGGTGAGAGTTTCTGCTTGATGCAGAGATGGATGGGCAACCACTGGAAGATTTTCAGTAGTGGGGAGATGTGGGAAGAATCAAATCTAATAACCATCTTTTGGCTCTTATTCCAGTATTAAAAACTAGACCAGTCTAATACACAAAGTATTGTTCAATGTTTTATAATCTTTAGGGGCTATTTATTTTTTTGTGTTCAAGACTCCTCTTAAAGGGTCTTTCAGACCACCAGGGCTTCCTTGGCTGTAATAGTTCATGCATAACTTGCATCTACCCCAGTTCTTAAAACAGTGCTTGACACATAGTGTTTAATGAATGTCATAATCATCATTTTGCTAAGAGCTTCACTAGCTCTTTTAGTAAGTGCTGAATAATAATAATAATAATAATTAATGGAATTTGTTAAGTACTTACTATGTGCAAAGCACTGTTATAAATGCTGGGGAGATACAAGGTGATCAGGTTGTTCCACGTGGGGCTCACAGTCTTAATCCCCATTTTACAGATGAGCTAACTGAGGCACAGAGAAGTTAACTGACTTGCCCAAGGTTGCACAGCTGACAATTGGTGGAGCCGGGATTTGAACCCATGACCTCTGACTCGGAAGCCCGAGCTCTTTCCATTGAGCCACTCTGCTTTGAATGAAACTAGTTGAGTTAGTAAGTGCTAATGCCAGTACAATCAGGTTAATAATTTCACAGATTGGAAATCGAGGGCTGCGTAGTTTTCACCCTTGAGGCAATAAAACTTATTTTCCTGGCGAAATTTTCATTTTGACATGGTCTTGAAAAATACTTTGTGATTTCTTCTGTTCTCTGACTGTTGGCTTAAGGTGAGTTTCCAAATGGATTACTGGGTCTTGAACCACTTTCCCCTCTGGTATGATTGTGAGCAACAGAATGGTCAAGGAATATTTCACCCCTTTCTTTCCACCTGCACAGTCCACCAGGTACGTGCATTCATTTTACTTGGTGTCCAAAACAAGTGTGCTTCAGGTGGCCATAAACGAAAAGCTTGTTAGCTGGCTGACCTTCATAGACCTGGCAATGGTTTTCCCAAAGTCATCCCAGCCTTCGTTGGAAAGGAATGCAAATTATATCTCAAAATACTATCTAATAATCATGACAATAATTATGTTTTATTAAGTGCTTCTTTTGTGCCAAATACTATGCTAAGCCCTGAGGTAAATTCAAGTTAATCCACACAGTCCCTGTCCCAACAACTCTTTCTGCTTCTTTTTTTTTCCTAGTCAGTGCCATCAGCCAAGTGCCAGGGGCAAAGAAATATGAAATTGTTTTTCCTCAAAAACTTCACACCTTACACAAAAGAGATGTAAAGGAGGCAGAGGAAGAAGCTAACAACAAAGAGGTAAAGTTTGTGATGATCAAAACAGAATGTTTGATGTCAAAATAAGCACTTAGTACAGTGCTCTGCGCACAGTAAGTGCTCAATAAATATGATTGAATGAATGAATAAGGTTTTGTGAATGAGTCTAGGAGATTTGACCACAAGAAATGTGAAAGAAAGACAGGCTTTCTACTAACAGAGGTTTTCTGTAATGCTTATTTCCCATGAGAAATATCATTGGTTGGAGAGGATGTCCAAGTGTCATCAGCACCATCCCAAAAGCAATCTAAGCAGATACTGATAACAATACAAATTAATAATAACTGCGGTATTTTTAAAGCACTGCCTACGTGCCAAGGACTGTACTAATACTGGGGTAGAGACAAGATAATCAGTTCCTACATGGGGCTCACAATCTAAGTAAGATCAAACAATCTAACAGGTAATGAATCCCCATTTTACAGATGAGGAAGCTGAGGCACAGAGAAGTTAAGTGACTCGCCCAGCATCACACAGCATGTATGAAGCAGAGCTAGTATTAGATCCCAGGTCCTCTGACTTATACGTCTGTGTCTTTTTGATGAGGCATACTGCTCCTCATGATGAAACGTCCACTCTCTTCCTTGTTAGCCTGTTGAATGAAACAATTACTGCTGTTAGGACATTTTTCCTTCTATGCAATTCTCATTGGTGATCTAGTGGAAAGAGTACAGGCTTGGGATTCAGAGGATATGGGTTCTAATCCTGACCTTGCCAATCACCTGCCATGTGACCTTGGGCAAGTCATTTCACTTCTCTGTGCCTCAGTTCCCTCATTTGTGAAATGGGGATTCAATACCTGTTCTCCCTCCTACGTAGACTCTGAGCCCTCTGTGGGACCTGATCAACTTGTATCTACCCCAGCATTTAGTACAGTGCTTGGCATAAGCACTTAATACCACTATAATTATTGTTGTTATCATTATCATCATCATCATCATCATCATCATTACCTACCCTGTCATAAAGGCTATCCAATCAGACATTCTGTCTTCAGTGGAGGAGACAGCCAATCAGAAACTTCTCAGCCTTCTCAGTCTTTCTTGAAATTCTGTAGCCCCAGTTTCTTTCATAGATCCTGCTTTTTAACACACTTTTCACCCTTTGTTTCCTTCGTTTAAAATTTATTTCAAAGTGTAAATTGTTGAATGCAAAATTGTATCTTGATAAATTCTGAGCACAGAGGTTTATCGGCTCTGACGTGTCTTTTTTTGTTATGGACCATGATAATGGATTGATTCTTTTACATAGCAATTTTGTGTTCTCTCTTATTTAACTTGTAGTACCCCTTGTGGTCCATCACAATGCTCCCTGATCATTTTTTTGTTGAACTATTGGAGCAAGGCTTTTCACATTTTGAATGTGTAGCTTTTTTTTTCCTTATCCCTATCACAACACTTAACTCCCATTGAACTTTCACCTGTTTTGATTGATCATTTACCTGAATCTGTCCCAGCCAAACTGCATTTTATTGCTTTCTCAAACTCTTAACTCCATGATGGAAAAATGAGCAAGTTGAACCAACACATCCCATTCATGGCATTGATTGAGCGCCTACTGAATGTGAAGTATATGCTAAACCCTTGGGTCTGTACCCCTTAAACACTTTGTTACTCACCTCAGCTCCACAGCACTTATTTACGTAGCTTTATATTCTGCCATTTCACCTATTTGTAATGTATTTTAATGTCTTTTACTATGTCTGTAATCTCCTTGTGGACAGCGATTGTGTCTACCAACACTAATGAGTTGGATTCTCCCAAGTGCTTATTATAGTGCTCTGCACACAGGAAGCACTTGCTAATCACCACTGATTGATTGGAAGAGTACAATGGAAATATTACACAGATTCCCTACCCTCAGTGAAATTATATATATTATTGTTGCATTATATATTCATTCTACAGGGCTACAAAAAACTTACAAGAGGGAAGAGATTGCATTTTTCCCCAGTGGGTGGAACAATTATTGGCCTATACATCAGACTCACCAACCTTCTCCTGTATTGCCTTTCTTCTAGACTCATTACCAACTCTGTTATATTTTACTCTCCCAAGCTTTTAGTACAGTGTTCTGCACACAGTAAACACTCAAAAGATACCACTGATTGTTCGATTACCTTTCAGCACATGTGTTGCCATTGTATTCAGCTTCCACTGTACTTGGTTTAGTGGTCAGTAAGAACTCTAGGTCTACTAGCACTTGAAGTGCTTAAAGATTTTCCATTCTCTATTTCCTAAATCCCAGTGAGGAAAAGTGTTAGGGCCTACTGAGTTAAGTTTCACCACACACAATTTTCTTGGGGGAGACTAGCTGAAACATTTAAGATAATTGACACGTACAAATCAGACTTGCTTCCAGAACATAAGGCCTCATCTGGCTTTCCTCTTCACTGATTTTGCTGTTGTCATTTGGTTTTGGAATGGCTAGTGAGTTTCTGAGTAACTAAATGTGCTAGAGAGAGACGTTGTACAGCCTTAATCTATAATGCGATTGAAAATTTGCAGGAAATATACCAGTCGGAAGTGCAGTATCGTATTAAGTTACATGGAGAAGATATAGTACTTCATCTACAAAAAAACAAGTAAGTTCTATTGTTTAGTGTATCATCATTACAAAATACAGCAAAAGAGGCTGAGAGTTAGGAAGATGCTTTAAACCAAGTGCCCAAGTTGTCTAGGTCAAAGGGAACTGAGTAGCAGCATGGCCTAGTCGATAGAGCATGGGCCTAGGTGTCAGAAGCATTTGGATCTAATCCTGTCTCTGCCTCGTGTCTGCTGTGTGACCTTGGCCAAGTTACTTCACTTCTCTGCACCTCAGTTCCCTCATCTGTAAAATAGTGATTAAGACTGTGAGCCCCATGTGGGACATGGACTGTGTCCAACCTGTTTACTTTGTATCTACCCCAGCACTTAGAACAGTGCCTGGTATCCCGCCATTGACCCCCGGTCCACATCATCCCCCGGGCCTGGAATGCCCTCCCTCTGCCCATCCGCCAAGCTAGCTCTTCCTCCCTCCCTTCAAGGCCCTGCTGAGAGCTCACCTCCTCCAGGAGGCCTTCCCAGACTGAGCCCCTTCCTTCCTCTCCCCCTCGTCCCCATCTCCATCCCCCCATCTTACCTCCTTCCCTTCCCCACAGCACCTGTATATATGTATATATGTTTGTACATATTTATTACTTTATTTATTTTATTTGTACATATCTGTTCTATTTATTTTATTTTGTTAGTATGTTTGGTTTTGTTCTCTGTCTCCCCCTTTTAGACTGTGAGCCCACTGTTGGGTAGGGACTGTCTCTATATGTTGCCAATTTGTACTTCCCAAGCGCTTAGTACAGTGCTCTGCACATAGTAAGCGCTCAATAAATACGATTGATGATGATGATGATGATGATGATGGTATGTAGTAAACACTTAACAAATGCCATTAAAAAATAATATGTGAAAGCACTTAGGAAAAAAAAATGCAGGCATATTCAAAATATCATTCTTGTTACGAGCATAAGTACAAGTTTGTGTCAGCTCAATGACCCATCCAGCCCAGGATTCTGACTCCCACAAGGGCATCAGGATGCTTGGGGGGAATGTCTTGGCTACCCATCTTCATGGTTGTTATAGTTAACATTGCCCTGCATACTCAGACCCATCATTATGTACAACCTTCATCTCTGATAATGAGCAACATCTCCTTTGTATTTCTTCTAGGAATCTCTTATCCCCAGACTACACTGAAACACTTTACTCGTCTACTGGGGAGAGGATCACCACAAGTCCTCAGCTCAAGGTAGAATATGAAAGGTCCCACTGGATCCTTCCTAGAGCACCAATGCAGTGTTACTTAGGCCACAATGAGACACTAGAGAATTCTCAAGGACAAATGATCTCATCAGGAAGTAATTACTGTACACGTGATAGGAACTTACTGAGGAACTTTGAGTCAGACTCCAATAAGATGACTGTGTTCTCTGATTTTTAGGTCTGCTTTGATTTTGAGGTCTCACCTTGCCACCTGAAAAATCAGCAGGAGTAACTCTTTCAAGTTCTGTTTTCATCCAGGGCAGTGGTTGTGGGGTGGGGTGGGGGTGCGGTGGGGGGGTATGGCGGCAGTGAATGTCAGTGCACGAGAAGCCAGCAATGCCAACTGCCCTCCCCTTACTCTGCCACACCTGCCTCCTGCTGTTTGCTCTTGGAGGGCGTCCATGGCCCGATTTATGGACCTCCTCTTGGAGGCCCCATTCCCTCTTCCATTTTGCGTAAAGTTCAGACACCTTCTGAGGTACACATTTCCCCTTAGGTGTGGAGCGAGATGGGGTTCACAGGCTGAATAACATCCTGACCATGTGGGGTGACTTTCCCTGCCCAGATAAGAGTTTCTCAAAGAAAAGCTAACAACCTGAACAACTCTAGAAGAGTAAACCATTATTTTTCTCCTTTCCAGGAGCACTGTTACTACCAAGGGCATATCATAAATGAAAAGGATTCTGCTGCCAGCATCAGTACATGTGATGGTTTGAGGTGAGTCCTGGGAAGCCTTCCATTTTATGACGGGGGCTGATGTTTAGTGAGAGTGAATAGCAACACCACCAACTCTAGACTGTCAGAGGATTCCATGAAAAGAAATAAGATGACTCAAAAGCCAATTTTCAATTGAGTCTCCTCATTCCAACTGCCTTTGGTTAGAATGATTTGTCAGGTTATGGTCATATATCGTGGCTATTTAAGATGTGCCCTATTAAATGAGAGTCTTTGTTCATATTTCACTCTGCTGCCTGGATTAATTTTCTAGAATGTTCTTGGTCTACCTCTCTAATCCTCAAAAACCTCCAATGGTTGTCCATTCCTCTCCCCATCAAGCAGAAAATCCTGACTATTGACTTTAAATCACTTAATCACCTCTTTCCCTCTTGCTTAAACACTCCTTTCTTCTACTGCATCCCGACTTGTCCGCTGTTCTTAAACTAACCTCATCGTGCCTCATTCTCTTCTCTCCTGTAGTTGATCTCTAGTTCACACACTTCATGTCCTGAACTCCCTCCACCTTAATATCTGACAGACCACAGCTCTTTCAATCTTCAAAGCCCTTTGGAAATCTCATCTCCAGGAGGCTTTCCTGATTCATTTCCAATCTCTCCACTTTATCCTCCCTCACTGCCATTTCAGCCCTTCCTATGCCACCTAAATATATATCTTATAAATGTATTACTTCCTCCTATATGTAATTTATTTTACTATCTCTTTCCCACCCTAGGACTCCTTGAGGACATTGAACATGTCCTCTATTAAAATCTTAGGACAGAGCTCTGTACATAATATGCACTCCATAAATGCTAATGATTGATTGATCACTACTTTCCAGTGCTTAGTAAATCAGAGGAGTCAATCAATTCATATTTATTTAATGGTTACCATGTGCAAAGCACTGTACTAAACACTTGGGAGATTACATCACAAAAATGTAACAGACACATTCCCTGAAGGCAACCTTTTCTTTTTCCCTAGCTTGGCACATCATTAAGGTAGATATGCATTTGGGATTTAGCTAAACTCTACATTCCTCTGTCCAGTGTTATTGGTGGAGACAAACCCACCTAAAATAAAATAAGCTTAGAAGGCAGCTTGGAAAAAGTACAGATTGGGAATCAAGAGACCTGAGTTCTAGGCCTAGCTCTGTCATTGAACTGCTGTGTGGTGACCTTGGGTGAATCACTTTCCTCACAGGATTTCAGTTTCCTCTTATAAAAATAGGGATAAGATAGATTGTGAACTTCATGTGTGACAGGGTCTGTGACCAATCTATCTCAGCACTACAGTACATTGAAATAATAATGATGGCATTTATTAAGCATTTACTATGTGCAAAGCACTGTTCTAAGCATTGAAAGTGTTCAATGAATGCCAAATATCATTATTATTATGAGACCAGAATAAAAAGCAGCACAGTCTACTGGGAAGAACATGGAGTTAGGAGTTGAACCTAGTTCTTAATCTAATTGTGGCCAGGCACTTACCCCTTCAAGACCTCAGTTTCCTTGTCTTTAACAAAATGTGCCTTTACCTCACAAGGCTATTGTGAGGGTCAAACTAGTGTGAAAGAACTCTGGAGAAATGGGTGCTGTTCCAATTGAAGATTAAAAAGCCATTTTTGGAGGACAGCTTACATCATATTTTGCAGGGGATACTTTAAGCATTATGATCAGAGCTACCTTATTGAGCCCCTGAAGCTAACAGATCAAGAGGAACATGCTGTCTACAAATATGAACACAAAGAGCTTAACAGAGCTAAGAGGAGCTGTGGGATGAAGCATTCAGGCAGTAAAAATGACCTCATCCGAACCCCCAGAGCAGTGAAAAGTCAAGAGGTGAGTGATACTTTCTCAACTTGCTTTTTTTCCCCTTAGCATTTCCTTGAGACATTGAAACCAAAAACGTTGGTTTGACCCTGATCATTGTCCTCACATTTTATAAAGACCAAATGCTGCCTCTAGTCTGTGATCCCATTTTCATGAGGAATCAAATGAGAAGCAGTTTAGCGTCCCCAGTCTGATCAAAAACTTCATCAATCCGGAGTTGAAAGCTGGCAGAATCCAAGCCCGACCCTGATGTGTCTGAGGGAGTGGATTGGCACTCCACGAAGTGATTTATAGCAGGCAGATAGACCATCAGATTCCTATCAGATTTTGCTGCTGAGTAGCATGATATTGCTTCCTGTTCCCAGGCCTCAAACTCTCTTGCTCTCTGACCCTTTTGAGGAATGTTGTTTCCTAATCTGCACGGTGGAGGAAGTCTTAAATATTAACTTATTCTTTTCATCTTTTGTAAAGGAACAAGCCTTTCTTCAATCTGAGAAATTCATTGAATTGTACTTGGTCTTGGATAATGCCTTCGTAAGTATGAATGCAGATGCATTTCCTCTTGACTAGGTATAGACAAGGAAATTTGTCATTCTCTACAGGGAACAAATAACATGTCATTTTGAACTGTCATTGGAAAGAAAATCATGCTAAAAATTCTGAATGTTTTCTTTAGGTGCCAAGAGCTCCCACTCAGAATTGCTTTCTCTACTTTTAACCAGTAAATGCTGGAAGATATTTCATTGCTTGGCCCTCTCCAGAGCCCAGAAAGCTGTGAAATCAGGTCTCATAATAAGGCTCTTTACAAAATGGTTATTGTATTTGACTACCTCCAGAATTCATGGAGTTAAGATTTGCATTCTCTCACTTTTCAGTGTGTGTTTTTTCTCTGCGATAAATGCCACCTTTCCCCAACCTAGATGTGTTTTGGAATGCGTGATGTCTTTCTCTCATTACCATTTACAGTTTGAGTGCCACTTTAATTCTGGTTTACATTTCCTATTTTCAGTATAAAAGTCACAAGGAGAATCAGACCGTGATAAGAACCTTGATTTTTGATGTGATGAACCTACTCAATGTGGTAAGATAAGCATTACCTGAGTAAATGCCTTCCACACAGCACCCTGGAAATTTTTTAAGTTTACAGATAAGAGAGGAAGGAACTTCAAATGGCTGAAAGAAAAATTATTGAGGAAAAAGAATGAACGCTTATCAGAGACAAATTGTCTGCGTTGAATTACTCAGTGTTCCTGTCTTTCCTCCCTTCACTAAAGGCACCTTCAAATAATAATTTCCATCCCCTAGAGAGTTTATTTTCTTGTGCCGCAATAGTCCCTAAAGCACAGTAATAAAATGTTAAAACAAACATAGCTAAGCAAAACCTTTTTCTTTTAAAAATCCAATCTTTAAAATATGACTTCCTACTCAGCATCTTGTCTATGAGCAAGTGAATATTTTTGACAGATGAAATTTACCGTGTTCCCAGAAAACTTACTTAATTTTGTGTTCTGCATAGCAGCATGCATGCTTTGCAAATTCATAGAGGCAAATTACAAACAGGGCATCTGGGGAAACTGAGATATAAGAAAGTTCAGCGAATCCCCAAGGCATTAGAGATAAGCAGAATGCAGAAAAGCTGATTCCACCCTCAGTTCTAACTATGAAAATTCCACTTGCTCTTCCAAAGTGATCTCTGGAGCAGGATATCGGTTTAATAAATGAGCTACATATTGTAATGACCCATTCTCCAGAGGGGTTGTAATCACGTCTATGGGCTTAGAACAGTGCCAGTGCTTAGAACAGTGCTTTGTACATAGTAAGTGCTTAACAAATGCCATCATTATTGGGACGCAGAGCTTCTCTACTTGTGAATTAAAGCCGTTGGTCTGGTGGGAATCGGCATAGCTTTGAAACACTTCAGCCTTGGCATCACTTACTGTGACCGTGAAAATGCTGAAGAAAAATACTTACACCTGCAATTTTTTCATCATGAAAACTATCTTTTCTACAGATTTATAACACCATCAAGGTCCATGTGGCCTTGACGGGTTTTGAAATCTGGAATGATGCAGATAAAATCAAAGTGGTCCAAAATTCAGGAGAGCTTTTTGCAAACTTTCTGGATTGGTGTCGCAGAGACCTGTTGAAAAGAAAGGCACATGACCATGCTCAGTTTCTGACGTAAGTGCCAGTCCCCCTGTGGTGAAACTCCTAGGGCATAACAGTGGGGCAGAGAAGTTCCTCAGAAATTAGAGTAGATAAATCAATCAATCAATGGTATTTATTGAGCCCTTACTATGTGCAGAGCACTGTACTAAGTGCTTGGGAGAGTACAATACAACAGAATTAGCAGGCACATTCCTTGCCCATATGCGATAACCTAAGATGTTGGGGGAAAGTATAAAGTGGTGTACCTTTTCCAGAGAAGTATTAGTAGTGAGGTTTTCTTCAGCATAGCAGTTGGTTCAACACAAAGGACCTCTACCCGCTATGGAGGAAGGCCACGTTGAGGATTTCTTTTTTGGTATCCACTTGGCTTATATTTCTGTGCTCCAAAGTCTGGGCAGGGAGGGGCTAGTGGTGATTCTCTGAGGTCTTCTTCTCTGAAGTCTTCTCTCACTAGATAAGCCATTCTGATATCTTCCATACCAGGCCATAGTGACACTTTTCAGGTTGGATGGCACTGAAGGGAATGCTGGGTTACTGTGGTAAGGAGGGAAAAAGTTATAGAATCAGAGTTCTAGAAGAGACTCAAAGAGATCATTTAACTCATTCTCTTGCCTTCAGGCAGGGCTTATGCCATCCCAAAATAAAGAGACCTCCTTTGCCCAAGTCCCTGGCAATAAAAGTAATGCCAGCAGGGTACATTTAGGATGATCTCTTGGTTTAAAACAAATAATCCAAGAATCCTAGATAGTTAAATCTCTATATATGCTTTTATACAGTGGACTCCCCTTCAACCAGCGGCTAATGGGAGCAGCGGCCTCAAATTCAATATGCTTACCAACTTCTGTCTCCATCATCGAGGTTTGTAGAGCTTTGAATCACAGTGGTTCTTTAATTTGCCACCTTTATCCAAGTGTTGGGTTGCTACTGAAGGACTAGGGTTAATAATGTAGAGGTAGCCAATATATATATATATATATATATATATATATATATATATATATATATATATATATATATATATCCAACCTCAGGCTCCACCACTGTCCCTCTCACTGTGCTTATCCTGTTATCCTAGAGGTGGGTGTTCCAAGATTAAAGAATGAGGTAGGGGAAGGAAGCAGGAATTGCAAGAGCAAGACATAGTGTGGAAACTCTTCACATACCTTGTTTTCTATCTCTGGACCTCTGTGGCCAGCAGGAATCCTGCTCTTGTGAGGCCATTGTCCCAAATCAATGAATAAATCAATCAATGATATTTATTGGCCAATTCCTGTACTAAGCTGTACTACGCATTTGGCAGAGGGTATAGTATGATACAGTTGACAGACATGATCCCAAGCCAGAAGAAACCCAAAGTCTCGATATTTTTCATTCCTCACAAACTCTATGTGGTGTGTCTCCTTGTTTTTCTTAAGAATAATTAATGAGGGGGTAGGTAGCCCTGCTGTCTCTAAAAATATGAGGATAAATGTTTCAAAGCTAAGTGCTAGAAAACTAGAAGGAAAAATGATTCTGATGAATGCTGGTTAAGGGCACCTACGAATGATACACTAAGAGAAGGTAGTGTCCTTTATCTTGAGACCTGGGGCAACTTTTTAATGTACCTGCTGTAATTCATTCTTTCAATCATATTTACTGAGCGCTTACCATGTGCAAAGCACTGTACTAAGAGAGTTACTATTATTTCTGCTACCAGTCTTTTTGTGCAAATACTTATTTTTTAATTATGCTAAAAGCACATCTTACCCTTTTAGACCTTGTAATATTTAATTCATAAAGCGTTCTGCATAAATTAGTTTGATAAATTCTTAAATATGTTGAAGTATTCATTCCTAACCATGTGCAGCTTAACACTGGATTTGAACGGGATGACATGATCAACACGAGGGATAGTTTTGCTTAATTTCACCTGGTTCTACAATTTCAAAGGAAGATTCCTCCTGGCAGGTGTATTTTGAACTGAGTGGTCAACTCTGTTAACCCAGCCAGGATGTTGGCTGCACTTGAAGGAGTTTCTGGCTAGTCAACATGTGTTTTCTCACTGGAGTCGTAGAAGGGCTGGAGAGACATTTGGGTTTCTCTCCTCTCTTCCCCTCAGCTACCCTGAACTGACTCCTGATGTTCATTTTTTCTGCTGATCATGCTGCAGTTGCTGCCCCTCAGGGTAGTCTAGTGGAAAGAGCATGGACCCGGGAGTGAGAGGACATGGGTTCTAATCTGGCTCTGCTATGTGACCTTGAGCAAGTCACTTTACTTCTCTGTGCCTCAGTTATCTCTCTGTAAAATGGAGATTAAGACTGTGAACCCCATGTGGGATAAGGACTGCGTCCAATCTGATTACCTTGCATCTACCCCAGAGCTTAGAACAGAGCTTGACATATAGTAAGCACTTAACAAACACCACAATTATTATTATTATTATTATTATTATTATTATTATTAATAATAATAATAATAATAATAAACCACAGCTCCTGATACTTAATAAACCACTGCTCCTGATACCCCTGCCAAAGCCTCCCAACACCCACATCTGCCGCTGCCATCATTCAATGAGGCTTTTGGATATGATAATTCTTAAAGGAATTGCTAGGGTTTTTTTAGTTTTTTTTAATAAATCAAGGTTATACTCATAGTCCTAGTTCTTATAAAACAGTACCTTTGAGAAACGTATCAGTAAAACAACCACAAAGCATTTCCTCCACTTGGTGTCTATCTCCTTAAGCATAATAGTATTCAGAAGTCATCCTACCTGCTGACACCTTGAAACCAGAGTAGATGGGAAGGCTAGCTTAGTTCCCCACCCTGAATTTCTGGGAAAGTGAGCTGTAAAAGGGACATAGTGTTAGCAGAGACAGGAGAAGAATTCGGGACAACCAGCCCCCAACCCTGGAAACTAGATCTTTTGTCATGGCTGCATGTAAAATAAAATAATAATATTTATTATCAAAGTGCTTACTATATATCAACCACTGTTCTAAGCTCTGGGGAAGGTGCAAGATTAATTAAGTCAGACAGAGTCCTTGTCACGATTCAAATGGGAGGGAGAACAGGTTTTGAATGCTCATTTTACAGATGAGGGAGACAAGGCACAGAGAAGTTAAGCTATTTGCCCAAGGTCACACAGTAAGCATGCAAAAGAGACAGAATTAGAATTAGAAGCCAGGCCCTCTGACTCCTAGATTCATGCCCTTTCCAATAGGGCACACTGCTCCTCATCATGAGACCTAATAATTGTATCCTTTTTTTTGGTTAGGCTCTTAGAAAAGGTAAATTTTCACTGGTGGGAATAATGTCACATGAGTTGGGACATGTCCTTGGAATGCCTGATCTTCCACATACCACCAAATGTCCCTCTGGGAGCTGTGCGATGAACCAATACCTGAGGTGAGTCTCTGTCATTTTACAAGGAAACCGATCTTAGAATGAAAGGCTTGGATGTGTTGCATATATCCTAATTATGGCAAATATTTCTTTTATTCTGCTGAATTCTATGGTCAGAGGTTTCAATTTTCTTTTTTCTGTTATTTGTTGAGCTCTTACAATGTGTCAGACACTGTACTAAGCGCTGGGTAGATAAGGTTTGTCAGGTTGGATACTTGACTCAAACATTGTTTCTTGAAAGGCAGAAGATAGACTTGAACAAACTCTTCACAGAGTTGCTGTATTGTGCCCTCCATTTCCCAAAATATGTCTTGCAGCAGGTGACTGCCATTTTGATTTCTTATGGTAGAAGAGTCCTGACCAGTCTCCTGGCATTTTTCTGAGTTTCTTTCAGTGAATTTCAGAACTATTTGATTTCTGGGGAATATTTGCGTTAGTGGGTAACTCAGCTCCGCCTCTATATAGTAAAATAGATTTTAAGTATTATCCCCCAAATCACACTTGAATGTCTTAGAAGGTCAGAAATGTTTCAGGTTTTGATACCAAACAAGTCGAACTGGTTTCAGGCATTTGGCAGATTTGAGACAGGGAAATTTTTTCTGTCCCTTCCGTTCTGCCCAGTAGCATTATGTTATTTTGACTGTGAACCCAATGTGACCAAATGTCATAAAGTTAGGTTGCTGTTTATCCAGTGATTTATATATAATTGTCATGTTGTGAGTCCATGCAGTGTGCTGTATGTTATTCCATTATGCTTAATGCACATGTGGTATTCTGAATGACATCCTTATGTTTGGCTGTATTCACTGGAATCCCCCATTCTAGAGAATTCCTCAATGAGGAAATCCCGACCTTCTTGCTCCAGAGCCATGATGTTCCCCTCACAGGTCCTTGAGCCATTTTAGACAGGCAAAGACTTTAAAATGCTTAACTGCCACTACTAACCTACCCCCTGTTGGTATGTCCTGAGGCAAATGCTTCAGTTGCTTAGCATCTAAAGTTGGCTGTGCCAAAAAGAGTTTGTAGTCAGAGAAATGTGGGTCTTAGATGCCCCTCTGGTGGCAGATTTTAAATCACTTGGGAGTCAGGGTGTTTAGAGTCACATTCAAAATTGGAACAAAAATGTTGCCCATCCATAATAATAATAATAATAATGACATTTATTAAACGCAAAGCACTGTTCTAACTGCTGGGGAGGTTACAAGGTGATCAGGTTGTCCCATGGGGGGCTCACAGTCTTAATCCCCATTTTACAGATGAGGTAACTGAGGTAAGGAGAAGTTAAGTGATTTGCCCAAAGTCACACAGCTGACAATTGGAAGAACCAGGACTTGAACCTCTGACCTCTGACTCCAAAGCCCGTGCTTTTTCCACTGAGCCATGCTGCTTTTCTAAAAAAATGTTACCTGCTGCCCATGTAAGGAAACTGACAGCAGATAGAGATGGAGTACTAAGTCAGAGGAGAGAGAGAAAAGGTGTCAGTGAAATGGGGTTGGCAGGGCTGGTCTAAGATCTAGTGCACAAAAGCTGGAGCTGCTGCTTCCAGCAGGAGAGGGGAGTGTGAATGAGACATTTAGAAGATGAAGCCAAATAGGCCTGACACAAGTTTGAGGTGGGCATAGCCAAATGGGCCCTGCACATGTGGGAAGAGACTTTGAGCAGAGATTTGGGCAGAAGACTAAGTCAACCACACATTAGAAGTGCATGCACACATGCACACATGCACATAGAAATAGCCACAGACCTACCTGTTTCAGGAAGCACACATCTGATAGAGGCACGATAAAGAGTTGGGAGTTTTCAAATGTCACCGGGTCCCTAGTGCAACTCTCCAGGATTGAAATAGTGCCCAGGGGACTGGCCTGAAGCAATCCTGGACTCCAGACTCCAGGCTGCATCCCCTTGACCTGATCCTTATTAGACCTGGGCTTCCTGGAGCAGGGGGAATCCAAGTGCAGGCTATATGGAGTGTATAAGCTGGCTGTGTGAAGGGTGAGTTTAAGGTCTATGTGCTAAATGTTGGCTGTGTAGGGTCTGAGGGATGTGTAGGTGCATGATTGCATTACAGAGTAAATGGTTGGAAGAAATCATATGGGCTGAAAACTTGGAGTCAGTTGCTAAGGGCAGACCTGAAAGACATGCTGCCATCACAACTATATGTATATGCAAATACACAATATAGTAGTCCCTACACATATGTAAATATATATCCATAATGGTCCTTTGTATTTGAAGGACACACTACCATTGGTGTGGGAAACTCAGAAGACTAAGCGTATGGGAAAAGGTGGGTGAAGCAGTTTTAAAGTTGTTGATCATTTTAAATTTGGATCTGGAACCTTTTCAGCTGTACAAAAATCCTCCTGGACCACTTTTTAGGAGATGGAGAGCGAATTTTGCTGGAACCTGGCTAAAGTGGCTTCCTTAAGTGCACCACATTTAAGGAAGGAGCAAATGCCCTGAGAAGGGGCCAGCAGTGAACAGGGAAAAAGGTGCTAACTGTTTAGGGGGGCATTTGGTGATTGGGCCCAAGATCACAGGGAAGATGCCTAGAGGTCTCCTTCACACCTCTGGGAATTTTCAGATCTTTTAACAGAATTTTACTTGTATGTATCTATTCTATTTATTTTATTTTGTTAATATGTTTTGTTTGGTTCTCTGTCTTCCCCTTCTAGACTGTGAGCCCACTGTTGGGTAGGGACCATCTCTATATGTTGCCAACTTGTACTTCCCAAGCACTTAGCACAGTGCTCTGCACACAGTAAGTGCTCAATAAATATGATTGATTGATTGATTGAATCTTATAAAGTGTTTAGAAATAAATGACCACAATGCCAAGCTGATATCTAAAGAGAAGGAAATGAACAGTAGAGCAAGAGATGGTGAGCCAGTGTCAAAGAGCTCTACATATTCATACAGGATAAATTCCAATTCTCTTTTAAACCCTATTGGCTTAAATCACTTGCAACTCTACTTGTGTGGTGCCCCGCTTATTCCTTCTCTGCATGCTTAAGAATTTGTGCTCGCAGGCAGACTCCAAAGGCAATACAAATCTCTGGGGCTTTCAACCAATCAATCAATCATATTTATTAAGCATTTAGTGTTTGCAGAGCACTGAATGAAGTGCTTGGGAGAGAACAATGTAACAGAGTTGGTGGACATGTTCCTTGCCCACAACGAGCTTATAGCTTAGATGGGGCTTTCTGAAAGGTTTTTAGAAATGGATCATATATTTTTCCCAGATTCTATGAGATGGACATTAACGTTGTTCTACTTCCCTTAATTCTGTCTCTTCACAGCTCCAAGTTTCCCAAGGATTTCAGCCCATCCTGCCGCAGTCATTTTGAGAAATTCCTTCTGAGTAATAAACCGAAATGCCTCCTCAATGTTCCAGCACCTGAAAGTATAATTACAAACCCAATCTGTGGGAACGGCATATTGGAGAGAGGAGAAGACTGTGACTGTGGAGCCCCTGAGGTATTTCCCACCTATTTTTACTTGGTTTTATAAGTTCAGTTCCTATGCAGAGGTGAACACACAAGGACAGCTTATTTACTGAACCACAAGGCTATAGGATAACTTCCTATTGACACAGTACAACCTTCTGGTTTTGTAATTTGATTTTGTCCAGCTATTCCTTCAAGTAAGATAACACTAGAAACCTCACATTTAAGTCCCAGTTGTGAATAGAACAAGTCCCCTGTGAATAAGAGAGTGATTCAGTGAACTGAGCCCAGAGAATGAGAGTCTGGCAAGGTTACCCTCCATGAGTCTCCTACCAGCAATGTCTAGTTAGAAAAAGTCTTAACTATTAAATCTGGCTAGAAGCAGAAGTAGCACAGTTTGCCCATTTCCCAGCAGCAATTTTTGGGTATCCAATGCATTGGACTGGAAGAAATTTTACAGTGAGCTTCTTCAGGCCTGCAGAGGTTTCAAACCTTCAAACAAAAACAAGATGGAACAGGTGTTAGAGGTCTGAAAGTCTCTGTGGATGCTTACTTACCTTTCCCAAAATTTTACTCAGGAGAAAGAGGAGTATCCAATCCTGTAATGAACACCTGGTGGGGACTCCATATGTATTTAGTGACTAGCTTGAAGAGCAGAGAAAAGAGAAATTAAAAAAAAACCCTACAAAAGAGAAAGGTTTGTGAATGGATCACAGATAAATCTTAAACAACCTCTTTGGTCTTTGCTTTGAAAATTAGAACCATGCACATTCACTTTCCAATGACGGAAGCAATTTCAATTTCCAAAGTAAATTGTCTCTAGCAGGATTTGGCAGGCTGAGTGAGTTGGCCAGCTGCCCTGGAAACAGAGAATGGATGGGGTGGTTGGGGAAACCCCTCCCTCTTCCCTTCTTGGAAAGGACACTAGGTACCTGCTGCAGCCTGAAGCTGTGCATCAGCCCTGGTTTCAGAGTATGGAGCCTCTATTGAGGGGGTGGGTGGTGTGTGGCAGACCCTCTGAGTTGACATCCCCAGGCCTGGGCTAAGGGGGTTCTTAAAGCGCATTCTGCTGCTGTGAGAAAATCAATCTACTTCCAGTGGACATCTTCTGATTGTGTGTATTTTCTTAAGGGATGTTCTAACCCTTGCTGTGAGGCGAAGACGTGCAAACTTAAATCTCAGGCTTCATGTAAGGCATAATGGGATTCGTGACAAGTAAGACTTCTTTCTCGTTTTTAAACCTTTCTGTATTTTAACTGTTTCTGGTGGATAAAGCAATGAGGCTCTGAACAATTTTTTAATGGTATTTGTTAAGCGCTTACTATGTGGTAGGCACTACATTAAGTGCTGATGTAGATACAAACTAATCCATGTACCACATGGGGCTCACAGTATTAATCCTCATTTTACAGGGGTAGTAAACTGAGGCACAGAGAAATGACTTGCCCAAGGTCACACAGCAGAGAAGTGGCAGAGCCAGGATTAGAACTGAGGTCTTTCTGACTCCAAAGCCTATGCTCTATCCACTAGCACACCCACTTCTCAGTGCAAGCCACTCAAATCTTTAGCCTGAAGAGTTGAAAAGAAGAGTTGAAGAGCTGCTGGTTTACAGCACTGATATGTATGATACAGAGTCAGAGACCGTATCCTATATCTGCCGTGATTTTATCAGGGACCAAAGAATGGTTCCCTCATAATAATAATAATAATAATTTTTAATGTTATTACTGTTATTATTAGGGTACTTGTTATGTGCTCACTATGAACCAAGCACCATTCCAAGTGCTGGTATAGGTACAAATTAATCAGGTTGGACACAGTCCCTGTCCCACATGGGCCTTACATTCTTAATCCCATTTCACAGATGAGGTAATTGAGGTCAGAGAAGTTAAAAGACTTGTCCGATGTCATACAGCAGATAATCACTAAGCCATGCTGCTTCTCTTCAAACTGAGCTTCTTTTGGCCCTAAGTGGGAAAATGGAAGAGGATAATCTTTTCCTTTATAAGCTCCTTGTGGACAGGGATTGTGTCTACCAACTCTATTCATTTTTTGATAGTATTTGTTCACTGCTTAGTATATGTCAAGCACTGTTCTAAGCAGTAGGGTATATAAAAACAAATCAGATCAAACACAGTCCCTGTCCCGCATGGGGCTCACAGTCTATGTAAGATGGAGAACAGGCATTGAATCCCCATTTTACAGTTGAGGATACTGAGACCTAGAGAAGTTAAGTGATTCACTCAAGGTCAGACAACTGGCAAGTGTCAGAGCAAGGATTAATAATAATAATAATAGCATTTATTAAGCGCTTACTATGTGCAAAGCACTGTTCTAAGTGCTGGGGAGGTTACAAGGTGATCAGGTTGTCCCACGGGTGGTTCACAGTCTTAATCCCCATTTTACAGATGAGGTAACTGAGGCACAGAGAAGTGAAGTGACTTGCCCAAAGTCACACAGCTGACAATTGGTGGAGCCGGGATTCAAACCCATGACCTCTGACTCCAAAGCCCGGGCTCTTTCCACTGAGCCACGCTGCTTCTCTAACTGATATATTATCAGTTAGATTAGATTAGATTAGATTAGAACTCAGGTTCTCTGATTTGCAGCCCCATGCTGCTTTCCCCTAGGCCACACACTGCTTCCCTTGTATAGGTCTTAGTATAGTGCTTTGTTCACAGTAAGCACTCAATAAATGCCATTGATTGATTCCAGGATCTTGTTAGCAGTGTCTTCCCAGGTGAAAAGGAAGGAACAAGTTTGTCCTCTCATTTCATGATAGACTGCCCATAATTTCAAGGGGTGGAAGTTGGGTGGCAGAACCTGTTTCACCACGTGTTCTCTGCAGACATAGAGGGCAGGTCTGCAGACAGTTCTTATAACTTCACTGAAGGGAACTGCTACATCTAATAAAGAGTTGTTTTATAGCTGGTGAATTAGCTACAGAATTTGCTCAAATGTTGGAGAGACTTCATTTGTGGCCAACTGCTTCTGTTATTAATTTTCAAGTAAACCTGAAGGCAGCCATTACATTGGTTTTAAATCCTTTGTTCCTTGACATCCCCAACTGTGAAATCCTTCTGGGTCAAAAACTACTGTTGGTGCAGAGGATATAGATTCAGAATGGCTCTGAGGAACAGTTGTATTGCTGATGGTTACTCACTCCATTGTTTTGCAGGGTGGGGATTTTGGCATCAGCAAGGATGGTTCACTGAAACTGAAATAGTAATAAGCATAAAGATTCAGATTTCATTCAATTTCAAAACTTCATTATAACCAAGAACAATTTGAGAAAATGATATGATTTTAGAACTACAGTAAACAGGATTTACTTCGAAGGCACTGTAATCTTGTAAGCTTACTGTAAAATGTAAGCTTGTTGTGGGCAGGGAATGTGTCTGTTATATTGTTACACTGTATTCTCCCAAGTGCTTAGTACAGTGCTCTGCACACAGTAAGTGCTCAATAAATATGATTGACTGACTGACTAAGGAGAATTATAGAACAGGATTCCTTCTAGTTTTGTAGCAGGGATTGTTATATATCTGGGAGAGGGGTAAGGCAACCAGATAGTTATCCACCCCAAGAGTGGTTGTTTCAACCTCTGCCCCTGTGTGTCACATACTTCTGACTGCACACAGATGCTCTTGAAAACAACCTTATGCTCAATCGCTTAGGCTCCAGAAATATCTCTTGTTGTTACAGTGATAATCACAATGGCTTATTTCATCCATTTTATTCCTGTTTAGGAGTTAAAACTGAAGCAGTCCAGTAACCGGAGTTGGGATAAGAATCAGAAGTTTTGGAACTAAGAAGAACTTCATTTTTTTTTCCATCATTGTGTTTTGTTGAATTTGTAGTAGTTCTCACTCACTCTTTAAGTCAGTTAGTCTCAAGAGAACCACATCCTCTAAAAATCATAGAATGGATTTCACAGTTCTGCCACTGACACCTATAAGAACCAAGTCAATGACTATAGAAATATCTATACACATACCTAGTTAGTCTATATTCCTCAATGACAAACTCTTGGGAACTTTAAGTCTCTCATTAGACTGTCCAGAGAAAAAAAAGAACAAAATTTGAATTTTCATTAGTTTTCAAACACCCCTCAAGATCATAACTAAAGATTGACACTTCGATCTGAAGTTTATTAGGGAAATGGGATTAATAACTCCTATCATTTTATTCAGATCCAGACACAAACCACTGCAGCAATAATATTATTTCATAATGCTTTCATAGATACATTATTTTGAGACCCAGATAATGTATTTACAGGGAGGAGTGGTTTTTGGAGAACAGTGTTCAGAGGAAAATTCAATTTTTGCTTGGATTTTGCACAAAGTAAGCCTTCACTAAGTGCTTTCGGATTTGATTCCGTATGCTTTAAGCATTCTTTGCACATGAGCTTTTAGACTGTTTTCCAGATGGGTGTATACAAACACACACTTACATTCTTCTCTCATTTTACCATTAATCAGTGATAAGCATGCTTGAAATTGATGGGTTTTTCCCACAATTAACCTCTGTTTCAGCCACACATTCCTTTTATTAGAAATCACACATGAACTATTTAAGTATTTTAATCAATGACTAATTTTTTAAGCATATAGGGATGGAATATTTGTTTTCAGCAAGAAAATCCACAGAACGTAGTAGAAAGCCAACATTAAAACAGGTAACAAATGGACAAAAAGAGGTATTAGCCTTCTGAAGATTTTCTGCACTGTGAACCAACTGTATTTTTATCAGTGGAATTGACCTCATGGAATGATGTTAGTTTTTTCCTGTTACATAAACCAATTTTGAATTTAAGGAAACATCTTAATTACTGTGAATTGTAGGATCACATCTTCTGTTGGAAAGTGCATTTTCCTTTCATTGGTCATGTCCATTTATAGAAACAGCCATATTAAAGAATCAGCCTTAAAGCGGGTTGTGTAGTGTATGCAATGGCTCTTTATTTCTATCTTCTTTTTTAATAATGATTAACAATAATTGTGGTGTTTGTTAAGTGCTTACTCTGTGCCAGGAACTGTTCTAATTGCTAAGGTAGATAAAAGATAATTGGGTTGGACACAGTCCACGTCCCACATGGGGCTCACAGTCTTGATTCCCATTTTACAGTTGAGGTAACCGAGGCCCAGAGAAGTCAAGTGACTTACCCAAAGTCACAAAGCAGACAAGTGGTGGAGCTGGGACTAGGATTCATGTCCTCTGACTCCCATGCCCGTGTTCTACCCATTAGGTCATGCTGATTCTCAAATCTCTTCACATCTCTTCATATCCTATGAATTCAAACACCTTTATCAAGTTGTGACTGACTACAGTCCATTGTACCCTGTGGGAGCCATAAAGGAACAATAAGACATGTTTCCTGATCCTGAACAGGTGTACAATTTATGGGGACTATAAAGCATGGAAGAAGACACAAATGTAAATCGGAGACTCGGAATACAAAATTTCTGTGGACAAAAAGCAAAATTTCAAATCCATAGAATCCATGGTTTATTCCAATTTTGCAACAGCTCAACAGAAAACCAAAGGTAACCAGGACTGCTATCCAAAATCGAAACTACATGAATGGAACAATATGCAGAATGAAAGCTGAATGAGGTTCTAAACAGACAAACATTGGTCTCTAGTAGAGAATTTTCTGGGCTTTTTATTGAAAGAGGATAAGTAGTATCATCCTGATTAAACAAAATGGGCCCATGTAGCCAGTGAGACTTGAAAAAAGTCACAATGTCAGTGAGAGAATTTGTGTCTCACAGCTTTCAATGTCATCCTAACCTTGTCTTCACTGGAAAGGGTTAAATCAGGGGTGTCCTTTTCTTCATCTTTGTTGTAAACATTGAGAATGAAGAGGCAGAAGGAACATTAATTTTAAATGTAGCAGCAAAATGTTACATATTGTTATTTCTGTAAATAGATCATGATGAAATAGACAAACTTGATTGATTTGCAGTTCTTATTAATCCAAATAACAGGCACGTTATGTGGTAATTCACAACCTTGGGTAACTCTGTTGTATTGTATTTTCCCAAGAGCTTAGTTCAGTGTTCTGTATATAGTAAGCACTCAATAAATACTGTTGATGATGCTGAACACTGCAATCCTAAGGCTTTGCCACCATCCCTGGAAACTTTTTCAATCACCCAAACAAATGGATGTTATGATTCCAAGAATGGAAAAAACAATGAAAGAATATTTCAGTGAGCCTAACATGACTTTCTTTTCAGTAAGGTGATGCTCTTGAAGATGTTGTGTTAAGATCAGGAGTGGAATAGCAAATAGCAGGCTGATGAACAGACAGACCTTTATGGTACAAACCCATTACAGCAGCAAGAAGCTATGTGCAAACAAGGTGGAAAGAAGCGTTGGTTACCTATAGGTCTTTTCAACAACACTCACGGACAGCTCTCATCTTCAGTAGGGTCATCTTCAAAGATAGACAGCAATATAATATCCTGTCCTTACCAATATATCAATGCAAGTGGATTTTGATTCCAGCTCCACTATCAACTTCTAGTCTCCCCATGGGTAACACTTGGGCAAGTTACTTTCTCTCCAAGAATCTCCATTCACTGTAAACAACATGAAGATAAATATAATAATAATAGTGGTGTTTGTAAAGCACTTACCATGTGCCAAGCACTGTACTAAGTGCTAGGGTACATACAAGATCAGCAGCGTGGCTCAGTGGAAAGAGCCCGGGCTTTGGAGTCAGAGGTCACGGGTTCAAAACCAGGCTCCGCCAATTGTCAGCTGTGTGACTTGGGGCAAGTCACTTAACTTCTCTGTGCCTCAGTTACCTCATCTGTAAAATGGGGATTAAGACTGTGAGCCCCACGTGGGACAACCTGATCACCTTGTATCCTTCCAGTGCTTAGAACAGTGCTTTGCACATAGTAAGCACTTAACAAATACCATCATCATTATTATTATTATTATCAGCAGGTCCCACATGGGGCTCACGGTCTATGTTGGAGGGAGAACAGGTATTGGATCCCATTTTACAGATGCCAACTTGTACTTCCCAAGTGCTTAGTACAGTGCTCTGCACACACTAAGCACTCAATAAATATGATTGAATGAATGAATGAATAAGGGAACTGAGGCACAGAGAAGCTAAGTGACTTGCCCAGGGTAATTCAGTAGTCAAGTGGCAGAGCTAAAATTAAAACCCAGGTCCTCTGACTCTCATGCCTGTGCTCTTTCTACTAGACCATGCTGCTTCCGTCCCTTCTTCTACACCAAAAGAATGGTGTTGAGTTCATTAGATAAATCAATCAGTAGTATTTATTAAGCACTTGCTATATGTTGAGCACTATACTAAGCTCTTGGGAGAGTACAACATAACAGAATTAGCAGACACCTTTCCCGCCTATAATGAGCTTACAGTTGAGAGCTGAGTTTACAGTATTTTGTGCTATTCTGACCCAACTGCTAGAGAGAAACAAAGGATAATTGTCACTTGAGACTTGAGACTAAAATTATGGGCATGGCAAACTAAACTAGCTACAGAAGAGCTGCAGTTGTTTTATATTCATTGAAAAATATATCAGAAATAAATTCACTAGCCCAGTGTTCAGGGCAGAGTATTTACAAGCTGCTAGTATGCAGTTCTAGCCCAGGAGAAATGTGCTTCATTGAGAAGCAAGATTACTTCTGAGGATGATAATCAAACTCCCCCTCTTGACTGTGAGCTCACTGTGGGCAGGGAATGTCTACCAACTTCGTTATATTGTACTCTCCCAAGCGCTTAGTACAGTGCTCTGCACCTAGTAAGTGCTCAATAAATATTCATTCATTCAACTATATTTATTAAGCACTTACTAGGTGCACAGCACTATACTAAGCACTTGTGAGAGTACAATACAACAAATTCCCTGCTCATTCCTTGAATGACTGATAAAACTCCTGAACTATACTATCCATTTCATTACAGAAGTGAGGGCAGACTGAGGAAGTACTGCAGTCAAAAGGATGAAAGGATTGGTGGTCAGCTTACATGAAATGTCAAAGGAGGTGATAAAATCAGAGGTTGAGGGAAGAGTGAAGGGTTAAGAAATCCAATCCTGCCACCAGCAAAGGAAACACTAGGCACAGGTCTGGGCAGGCAAGAGCACCAGAGATTTCTTAAAGTTCAGGGCTGTCACTTCAGCAGGGTTCCTCCAGCATGGTCCATGAACTTCTCCTCTCTACAGTGCTGATGCTAGCCTGGATAGAAGGTAACCTGGTACTCTACTAAATAATGGCTAAAGTAATGCTTTTTTCCACCCTACAAATGTTTTAAATGGTGATTTGAAAGTTACCAATGAGATTGATAGTAGTTTTTTTCAGAGACTTTAATAATGCCAGGTGCCTTCAGTGGTCTTATTGATGTGAAGAAACTTTCACATTGTTGTTAGCCCTGTTGAATTTAAAATATTTAATAGGAAGTTAACGTCAGATGAGGAATTCAAAGTAAAATATCACCTGAACTAATCAGACATTAGGTTTCCAACAGAAGGAATAGGTATCATGTTGCATTTGAAAGGCAGTGACCGTCGTTACTAAAACAGATTTGTTACATATTTGTTTTATGAATAATGCCAACGAAGTGAAACCAGATAGTTTTGTCTTTGATGACCCTGTTTGATAAATAATCACTTGATAATTAGGAATTAACGATTAACAATTAAGATTTTGAATGGGAAATGAGTCTTGCATTAAGGAAAAGTTGGCTATTTGATTGCTTTGACTTTCTGCCAGAAATCTTAAAGAGTGAAAAGAGGTGCTATTCAGAACCTAGCATAACTCTGCATCTTCCTTTAAAATCTAACCTCTTAGGTTTCTGAAAATCTTTAGGTTTACATTGAAGTTTAAGCTTCAGAAAAATATCATTTGCCACATAGCTAATCTCCCTAATTTCTTCTGAGATGAATTAATTAAAACTCAGCTGGAGTTGCTAATGTCATAGAATCAGTCAATCAATTAACTGTATGTATTGAGTATTTACTCTGTGCAGAGCACTGTACTAAGTGCTTGGGAGATTACAATATAATAGTTTACAGTCTAGAGGGGCAGACAGACATTAAAATAAATTATGGATCTGCGCATAAATGCTATGGGGCTGAGGGTGGGATGAATAAAGGGTACAAATTCAGTGCAAGGGAGACAGAAGGGAGAAAGAGTAGGAGAAATGAAGTCTTAGTTGGGGAAGACTGCTTGGAGGAGCTATGATTTTAAGAAAAACAAAGCAATCATAACAGACCAATCTTTTAAATCATCTCCTCACAATCCTATATCACTCAATCAGTGGTATATTTTGACTGCTTACTGTGTGCAGAGCTTGGTAGAGTAAAACAGAACTGGAAGAAACAATCCCTGGCCACAAGGAGTTAACAATCTGGCTACAAATCTCTGCCTCCTGACACAATTTTCCTTTTTAAGTTTGTTTTTTTTTAATCAGAGAGTCACATTCTTGCAGTGGAGATTCTAAAATTGATATTATTTGCTTCTCCACTATGACTTTCCCTTTCGATTGGCATGGAGAAAAGTGAAGGGTCCTGTATTCTTCCTAGTTCCATGTAGCTTTCCCTGAACTAGAACTGTGGTCCCAGAAGGGAAGTTTGCAGCCTTCTGTGTTTCTCTATAATGGTTTCAACACTTCACTATGTTAAGATCAGAGTAACTTCAATCTTCAAAACTCCATGGGAGGGTAATAGCTCGTCCCTACACTGCCAACTTCCCTTGGTGGAGAATCTGAACAATGTAACCTTTAGCTTTACCTTTTCACCTCCACACTAAACACCACAACCCTGCCTTAGCCTTGAGGGTGAAGGGAACAGTTCCATGATAGTACAGCTAACCTTTAGTTCTACTGGAGCATAATAATCACATTGCCCCCCATCACTGGTGTTTCCACCTGGTGATCAAGTGTCCCTGGCCCTCCCAATCCCTCTGTTGCTTTTACAATTATTTTCCTATTTCTCTGCATTCCTGCACCTGCTCTTCCAGTCCCTGTATTTCTCGCCTTCTCTACTGTTTGGCCTGGTGTCACGTTTTGCACTTCTTTAACTTGTTTTGCAGTGGTGGCCATGAAGAGCTCCTCACCACTCACAGCCCCCAGCACCACCATAGCTGCAGAGACTGGGCCAGGGTTGGCCCCCTCCCCACATACAGCCCCCCAGAATCAGCATAGTCACAAACACTGGGCCACGACCAGCTGGGTGGGAATGAGGCCTGGAAGGGGATTTTGGGGACCCTGCCAATCCTGCTCTGTCTTGCCTCATCTCTTTGGCTGCAGTGGTCTTGGGGGCAATAACCAGGGAAGAGTAATATTAATATTGATTATAACAATAGTATTAAGTGCATACTATGTGCCAAGTACTGTATTAAGCACTAGGATAGATACAAAAGAATCAGGAAGGGCACAGTCCCTGACCCACATGGGGCTCATGATCTAAGGCTTTCCACAGCTACCCTAATCATACAAGCTTAGAAAATAATTCAAAAAGCAGTGCCAGATGGTAGAGGGTTAAGTAGGTGAATCAGAGGGATGTGGGGGTGGATTCAGGAAATAGGAATAACTTTAAAGTCTGATGGGGTCGGGGAGTGGCGGAGGTTACCTGATCTCCAGTCGAGGATGCCAGGGAGGAACCACCTGACTGAAGTGTGCACCACTGAGGGATCACAGTCCTGAAAGGGAAATGGCAGAAGGTGGCCTGTCTCGCTTGATTCTGGATCGTCTGTGCCAGCATTTCAATTCTGTGTAGGCTTGGATTGTCCTGCTCAGCCCAGCAGGACATTACCTCATCCTTTAGCTGTGGGCCAACTCACCCCAGGGCAGTTCCTGGGTCCCCTGGACTGTAACAACAAGCTGTCCTATCCACCCCCATTTCATCTTTCACCCGAAACTCCTTTTCCACCTACTCTTCAAGCTTCAGTCTGATGAACCTTCCCTCAATTCCCTTGGTCCCTGATTTTTACCAGGAACTAAAATGAGGCCTTATCTCCCCAGCCTGCCTGGCATAGGTAGGATTCGAGCAGGGTACTGATGGATGGGAGAGAAGTGAAGCAGTTGAATGTTTCAACTGCTATTGAATGCTATTATAGTTTTCTGAATTCATCATTTGAAAGTGATCATCATCATCATCATCATCATCATTGGTGTTATCATCATTCACTCATTCATTCAATTGTATTTATTGAGCACTGTGTGCAGAGCACTGTACTAAGCGCTTGGGAAGTATACATCATTGCATTAGGCCCTTACTATGTGCTAAGTGCTGGGGTAGTACAAGATGTTTTTTCCTCCCCATTAACTCTAGGATGATAATACTCTAATGCAAGTACTTAAAATTAATTATTGTGCTTTGGCATATTAATCTCCTGTTTTCTTCTTCAAATGCCATCGAGTTGTTCTGACCCATAGCGACTCCATGGACATACTGTCTTCAGAACATCCCATCTTCTGTCACAAGGTCATTCTGGAGTGTGTATCCGTAGGGTTTTCTTGGTAAAGATACGGAAGTGGCTTACCATTACCTTCTTCCGTGAAGTAAAAACCTGAGTTTCTGCCGTTGTCTTTGATCAATGTTTTGATCACTTGCCTTTGACTGTTTCCCATACTGCTTCTACCCAGCACAGCTGAAGTGACTTTGTCTGGCACTTTATCTTAGACCTCTCCATTATGGGTAGTCCTATATGACATAGCTCTAAGCTTCATCAGCATAACCAAACTCTCCTGCCACAATAAGGCATCAATTCATAGGGGAGACTTTCCTATTTAATCCCCCTTAAATCTAAATTCTGTTGAAGGGAGTCACCAGGGCAAACTACTGGAGTCAAGTGGGAGGGGCTCCTGGAATGAAGGGGGACTGATAACATACCAAGTTGCAAGAGACCATCAACTCTGAGCAGTTTCCTAGACCTGAGAACAGTTCTAAAGAGCCTGAAGAGACCAAGACAGAGATTATTCTTGAAACAAAAGGCTCGTAGGAAGTAATAATAATTTTAATAATAATTTGGGTATTTGTTAAGCGTTTACTATGTACAAGCACTGTTCTAAGTTCTGGAGAGGACACAAGGTGATCAGGTTGTCCCATATGGGGCTCACAATCTCTAATCCCCATTTTACAGATGAGGTAACTGAGGCACAGAGAAGTTAAGTGATTTGCCCAAAGTCACACAGCTGACAAGCGGCAGAGATGGGATTTGAACACATGACCTCTGACTCCTAAGCCTGTGCTCTTTCCACTGAGCCATGCTGCTTCTCTAATGTCCCCTCATTTAAATGGCTCCTAATATCACGTTGAAGTTTTCGTTATGTGATTCATGAGTTTTTAGCAAATCTGCTCTCTTGCCACTCCAAGCAATTCTCATTTGTTCATTCATTCATTCAGTCATGCTGTGTGCAGAGCACTGTACTAAGCGCTTGGGAGAGTACAAAACAACAAAAAACACAGTCCCTGCCCATAACGAGCTCATAGTCTACAGTCCCTCAAGACTGAACCTCTTCAAAAATCCTCAAAAATCTCCAGTGGCTACCAATCAATCTGCGCATCAGGCAGAAACTCCTCACCCTGGGCTTCAAGGCTGTCCATCACTTCGCCCCCTACTACCTCACCCCCCTTCTCTTCTTCTACAGCCCAGCCCGCACCCTCTGCTCCTCTGCCGCTAAACTCCTCACCGTGCCTCGTTCTTGCCTGTCCCACCATTGGCCCCCGGCCCACGTCATCCCCCGGACCTGGAATGCCCTCCCTCTGCACATCCACCAAGCTAGCTCTCTTCCTCCCTTCAAGGCCCTACTGAGAGCTCACCTCCTCCAGGAGGCCTTCCCAGACTGAGCCCCCTCTTCCTCTCCCCCTCGCCCCCCCATCCCCCCGTCTTACCTCCTTCCCTTCCCCACAGCACCTGTATATATGTATATGTGTTTGTACATATTTATTACTCTATTTATTTATTTATTTTACTTGTACATATCTATTCTAATTATTTTATTTTGTTAATATGTTTGGTTTTCTTCTCTGTCTCCCCCTTCTAGACTGTACGCCAATGTTGGGTAGGGACTGTCTCTATATGTTGCCAACTTGCACTTCCCAAGTGCTTAGTACAGTGCTCTGCACACAGTAAGCACTCAATAAATATGATTGATTGATTGACTGATTGATTGAACCCTTACACTAGTAACACACCTCGCTGAGATTGTACTCTGCTTGGTAATAATAATAAGAAGAATACCTTGAATTTACACAGAACTTTCTGTTTTCCAGAGTGATTTTTGGCCTCACAAAAGCCCATATTGTGCTCTCCCAAGCACCTTGTACAGTGAGTGGTCTGCACACAGTAAAGAGCTCAGTGAATATGATTGAATGAATGAAAAGCCTTGAGAGATAAAGAGATTCAGGTGATATTACCTCACTTATATATCTAGGTATAATTCATTTATTTATATTAATGCCTATCTACCCCTCTAGACTGTATACTCATGATGTGCAGGGAATATTCATTGATTAGTTCAATCATATTTATTGAGTGCTTACTGTGTGCAGAGCACTGTACTAAGCACTTGGGAGAGTATATTAAAACAATAAACAGACACATTCCCTGTGCACAACAAGCTTACAGAGTTCCCATTGGGCAAGTCTTCCAAAGGGATGGGAATGGGCTGAGGGAAAGAGTGAGGCTTAAACACACACATGGAGCTATGAAGAAAAACACAAACACAAATGAGACCACAGTGGTAGACACAGATACACATAGCCCCCCATGGGACAACCTGATCACCTTGTAACCTCCCCAGCGCTTAGAACAGTGCTTTGCACATAGTAAGCGCTTAACAAATACCATCATTATTATTATTATATGGGAACACAGAAGTGGACAAACATCAGATTGTATGCTCCTTGAGAACAGTGATCATGCCTACTTAGTCTATTACACAGTTAGCTCTCAATAAGTACTATTGATTGATGTTGAAGGTAGATACGCAGATATGCACCTGAGCTGTCAACAGCTCTCAAAAATAGCAGGAGTTATTGAAGAACCACATTCTAAAATGCTCACCTTGGTTTACACTGTGCACAAGCGCACCACTAATCATTACTTTCAACATTCTATTCTATCCAGATGGCATTCCATTATGGGAAGAACATTCCTTAATTCCACAAACAACATTCTACCCAAAGCATGGAGTTATAATTCATGATATAGAGGCACTAACTGTTTTTGACAGTGCTTGTAGGGTGAAATGACAGGAGACAAAACGTTTAATAATTTATATATATTGATTTAGTTTCCATCTGAAATAATTCTATGTAAATTGTGTATTCCTTGAGAGAAGGCATTGTGTAACTAACTCCATTGTACATTCCCAATCATTTTTTGTGGTGTTCTGCCCACAGTAGATGCACAATAAATGCTATTGATTGATTGTTGCTCTTTATGTCCATTATATTGTTACACCATAGTCCCCCAAGTGCTTAGTAGAGTGATCTGAACACAGCAAGTGCCCCCCAAAAATGTGATTGATTACAGGGAATCAATTCCCTGTAATTGATTCCATGCCCCACATGGGGCTCATAGTCTCAATCTCCATTTGACAGATGAGGTAACTGAGGCCCAGAGAAGTTGCTTGCCCAAGGTCACAGAGCAGACAAGTGGTAGAGCCCAGATTAGAACCCAGGTCCTTCTGACTCTCAGGCCTGTGCTCTATCCAACAGACCATGCCTTTTTCCATAGACCATGCTGCTTCCCATGTGTGTTGCAAACTTCTAAATTTTCTCAGTGTTGTCACAGGATTTGGTTCTGGCAGCATTTGGTCTGGGGAGAGAGAGGCAGTCCAGGCCACTGGGCACCCCTCTTACAGATGTGTTTGCTTATTATTATAATGTACTCTTCCAAGTGCTTAGTACAGAGCTCTGCACACAGAAAACACTCAATAAGTATGAATGAATGAATCTCAGAGCCCCAATTGGCATGAAGGTATTGTCTCTTTTTCGTTCTCTATTCATTCAATCTTTCAATCTCTGCCTGCTCATCTCTTCATTGATTTATGTTTCATGAACGTACGAAAAGCTTATAGTGCCCCCTGCAAGGGATTCCTACTGAAGTCAGCGCACCATTTTTAACAATGTGACAGTCTTTTTTCAAAGCCTTGCAGATGTAGCATAAATGGAGTATTCTTAAGCAGGTGGAAATGGATGAACATTCATATTAAAATAGGAATCAGGTTATCCTAATATTCTTTGGATGCATTTTTTCTTTCCTCCGCCCCCCTCACCCCTAAAGCACGGCCCATAAAGGAAATACCAGAGAAAAGGGATTATGAAGTGGTTTATCCTCAAAAATTTCCTTTGGCTCACACGAGGACTGCAAAGAAAACCCATTTCCCTGGCAAACAGGTACTGGTTTTGAAGTATTAATAGGACATAGGGATTGGAGGTTGGAGAGGAGGGAACAACAAGGAATTACAGAATATACTAAGTGGTGTTTAATTTGAGTGACTTTTCTGGGCTCTGGGCTGATGGGTTTTCTTTTTTCTTTTAATGGTACTTGTTAAAACCTTACTATGTGCTAGGCACTGTTCTAAGCCCCGGGGTAGCTACAAAGTAATCAATTTGGACATAGTCTTCATCCCACATGGGGCTCACAGTCTTAATCCTCATTTTACAGATGAAGTAACTGAGGCACAAAAAAGTGAAGTGATTGCCCAAGGTCATACAGGTCATACAGAAACAAAGTAGCAAAGCCAGGATTAGAACCCAGGTCCTTCTGACTCCTGGCCTGTGCTCTATCCACTAGGCAATGCTGCTTCCCCATTTGATATTGGCATCAAAGTTTTAACACCTCCATCATAAATTCAGGTTTAAATTCACCCATCATTTCTATAGAGGCTGCAGAATTGATAAAAACCAGAAAGTTTACGTTAAAGAGCAGAACATAGAATGCTTCATCTCTTCTCATCAAATATTATCTTAAAAAATTGTCATATAAATCAAATCAATCAAATGTGTTTTGCAGTTTTTTAATTCTGCTCCAACTAAATGCCACCCATCATAGCTATTGAAAATTATCAGGAATGAAAAATAAGATAAAACAATTGGGTGGATGGGATTATCTGTTTTTTAAGGTGTTTATGATCATTTATAAATTTGGGGTCTTTCCCAAATAGATATTATTTTTCATCCTGATGCTCTTTTCCTTGGATTTCCTAACTTCTCATTTTCCATAGTAGATTGATGAAATCTATTAAGCACATACTGTGTGCTAAACACTGGGCAAATTACAAGATAATCTCATTGAGCCCCACGTGGGCTTCACAGTCTAAGAAGGAGGAAAAATATCCTCATTTTATAGATGAAGAAACTGAGGTACAGAGAAGTTAAGTGACTTGCTCGAAGTCACACAGCAGGCAAGTGGTAGAGTCAGAATTAGAACCTGGGTCTCCTGACTCCCTGGCTTCACCATTAGTGGTTATATTATGCACGTTTGACAAAAGGGCATCATTTCTGTAATTATTTTGGTCGCGAAGGACGAAGAAATGTTTTAAAATAACATAGTGTGATTGGGAGAAGTGCCTGAGTACTTCTCCCTTGTCATTTATTGCTGTTTATCAATGTTTGCAGGAAAAGTATCAACTAGTGGTCCAGTATCAAATCGCAATAAAAGGAGAAGAAGTGATATTTCACCTACAAAAAACAAGGCAAGTTTTTCAATCTTATCATTGTGGACAGTGACTTTGTAAATAGCCACTTGCCTGGGTGCCTGGAGCCAGGCCTAATTTGAGATGGAACAGGGCAAAATATAATAATCATAATTATAATTGTGGTATTTGTTAAGCGTTTATTATGTGCCAGGCACTGTATTAAGCATTGGGGATGATACAAGGTAATTGGGTTGGACACAATTCCTGTGCCACACTGAGCTCACATATTTAATCTCCATATAACAGATGAGGTAACTAACATACAGAGAATTAAAGTGACTTGCCCAAGGTCACACAGCAGACACGTGGCGGAGTCGGGATTAGATCCCAAGTCCTTCTGATTCCTATGCCTGTGCTCTACCACTAGGTCACAGTGCTATAAATGTACTTATTAGTTGTGAGGTACACATTATATTTCTGGAATGGTCTTATAATGACATTACATTTATATACTAAAAAGGTATACACAGTCTGATATTAAGAACCTCTAACCTACTTTACTAAAATCATAGCCCTGTTAGATTTATATGGCAGAGTTATCAGCAGTTCAATCACTAGTATTTATAGAATGCTTACTGTTTGTTGAGAATTGTACCAAATGATTAGGAAAATACAATAGATTTGGCAGACACGATCCATGCCCTGAAGGAGTTTATAATCTAGAAAGGGAGACAACCACTAAAATAAATTACATGTGGCACCATGGTATAAGGACATATACATAACTGCTGTGAGGGTCCTGGTGGAGTAACAAAAGTGCTTCGGGGCTCAAATTTCACAGAATGCGGTGGGGGAGAATAGGGTGGGGAGATTAGAGATTATTTAGGGAAGGCTTCCTGAAGCAGATATGATTTTAGAAGGGCTTTCATTTCCTCTTCTCCCACTCCCTTCAGCACTGCCCTTGCACTTGGATTTGCAGCTTTATTCACTCCTCCCTCAGGCCCACAGCACTTGTGTACATACCCATAATTTATTTATTTATATTAATGTCTTTCTCCGCCTCTAGACTGTAAGCTCTTTGTGGGCAGAGAACAGTCTACCAACTCTGTTATATTTTACTCTCCCATGTACAGTGCTCTGCATACAGTAAGCACTCAATAACTGAGGGAGTTCCAGGTAGGAGGGAATGTGTGAGCAAGGGATCGATGGCAAGAGAGATGAGATCAAGGTACCGTGAGTCTGTTGGTGTTAATTTTGGTATTTCTTAAATGTTTACTATGTATTAAGGACTTTTCTAACTGTTGGGTTAGATCTAAGGAAATAAGGTTGGACACAGGCCCTGTCCCACATGGAGCTCACAGTCTAAATTGGAGGGCAGGGAATTTAATCCCCATTTTACAGATCAAGGAACTGAGGCACAGAAAAGTTAACTGACTTGCCCAAGGTCAAATAGCAGAAAAGTGGCAAAGATGGGATGAGAATCCAGGATCTCTGATTCCCAGGCTCTTGGTCTTTCCAGTGGACCATGCGGCTTCACAATGTGTTAGAGGAAGAAAGTGTGAAGGCTGGGTTGTAGTGGGAGAGCAGTGAATATAGGTAGGAAGGGAAAGCTTATTGAGTGCCTTAAACCTTAAGGTACGGAGTTTCTTTTTGACGCAGAAATGGATGGGCAAACTTTGGAGGTTTTTGAGGAGTGGGGAGGATATGCACAGAGCAATTTTTTTAAGAAAAATGATCTGGGCAGCAGGGCAAAGATTGTAATGGAGGGGGGAGAGGCAGGAAGTCAAGAGGTCAGGCCCTTATACGAACAAAAAATATATGAGGCCACGTTACTGTTTAATCAATCAATCAGTCATATTTACTGAGTGCTTACTGTGTAGAGCACCATACTAAAGTACTTGGGAGAATAAAATATAACAGAATTGGTAGACTTCATCCCTGGCCACAGTGAGCTAGTCTAGAGGACTTTAAGGACTAACTCATACTAGTCTTTTTTGAAATTCTTGTTCCCGTAAGTAGGATAGATTTGGACTTCAGTCGAGTAATCAGCACAATTAAGCCCTCTTTTCTCCTGCTTGCTCTCCCATCTACATCATCTATGTACTTGGATCTGTGGCCTTTGGACATTTGATATTTGCCCCACTCAACTCCACAGCTCTTATGAATATATTTTAAAATTATGTATTATAAATTATATATACATATATATGAATATCTGTCTCCCCCTCTTGACTCTAAGCTTGTTATGGGAAGGGAATGTATCTGCTAATTCTGCTGTAGTATGCTCTTCCAAGCGCTTTGTAGAGTGCTATATACTGCACACAGTAAGCATTCAATAAATACCACTGATTGACAGTAAGGGCTCAATAAATGTCATTGATTGATTGGTTGATTGAGTAACCACGAGAAGTAGCATGGCCTAATGGATAGAGCACGGGCCTGGGCATCAGAAGGACCTTGGTTCTAATCCCAGCTCCACCATTTGTCTGCTGTGTGACGTTGGGCAAGTCACTTCACTTCTCTGTGCCTCATTTACCTCATCTGTAAAATGGGGATTTAGACTGTGAGCCCCAGTGTGGGGCTGGGTCTGGGTCCAACCTGATTTGCTTGAATCCATCCTAGTGCTTAGTATAGTGCCTATCACATAGTAAGTGCTCAAATATGAAAATTATTACTATTATTATTATCATTATTATTATTAATAACCTTCCCCCTGTCATTTTTCCAGGGATCTCCTGTCCCCAGACTACACAGAGACGCATTACTCCGCAAGGGGAGAGGAGGTTACAACTAACCATCAGGTTATGGTAGGAGTAATTTCCCACTGTTCAGCCTCCCAGGGCCTGAAAACTACAACTGGCTTTTAAATTCTAGAGAAAACGCACAAATACATGCCCAAATCAGACATGCCTCCATGTACCCACCATTCAGACACAGCCATCATATTATTATTATTAATATTCACAATTAGACACAATTATCCCACAAGTATAGACAGTGAAAAGGCTTGCTTGGTTGATTTTTTTCTCAGTAGGATTGTTAAGCACTTAGTACGTGTCAGATACTGCCCTAAGTGGTGGGAAAGATACAGATAATTAGGTTGGACATAGTCACTGTCCTGCTTGGGGCTCACAGACTAAAATAGAAGGGAGAACAGATAAAGAGAAAATAATCCTCAGTAATAATAGAGTTGTCTTTTGGTTCAAAGTTAAGTCTGCCAATGGAGAGATTGTATCTACAGGGTGTGAATTTCACTCTGAGAATTCCTTGTATGCTTTCACACAATGCCCACAAAAATAAAGTGACACATCTATTTGGAGCCCTGGACAACACTTTTAATACTCCTGGACTTTCTGGGAGAAGCCACCTGTCAGGCAATCAATTGATTGTATTTATTGAACATTAACTGTATGCAGACCACTGTATTAAGTGGTTAGGAGAGTACAATAAAACAGAGTTGGAGGACACATTCCCTGTAGTTTAGTTTCTAAATCTGTTGAGATACCGTCACCTTAGAAGAGTGTGATACCCCACTCTTTCCTTGGATTATCCCTTCACATTCAAACTTCCTTAAGTATCTTGAGATTTTTAGCTGACTGTTGCTATTCTATTTATTTTGTTAATGATGTGCATATAGCTTTAATTCTATTTGTTCTGACGATTTTGACACCTGTCTACATGTTTTGTTTTGTTGTCTGTCTCCCCCTTCTAGACTGTGAGCCCATTGTTGGGTAGGGACCGACTCTATATGTTGCCGACTTGTACTTCCCAAGAGCTTAGTACAGATCCTGCACACAGTAAGCGCTCAATAAATACAATTGAATGAATGAATGTCGTTTTGTCAAGACTGTCATCTATTTTAATCAATCAGTCAATCCATCAATTATATTTATTGAGCACTTTCTTTGTGCAGAGCACTGCACTAAGCACTTAGGAGAGTACAATAGTTCGGAGACATGATTCCTGCTCTCAAGGAGGTTACAGTCTAATGGTCTAAATATAAATTCAGCATGCATGATGCTGTTTCACAGACGGCCCAGAACTGGGCAGCGAATGTGTCTTCCAGCTCTGTTATAACGTACTCGCTCAAGTGCTTAGAACAGTGCTCTGCACACAGAAAGTGCTTAATAAATATGATTGATTGATTGACTGATCATGTCTCCAGCCCTTGGTTTAGACCAAGTCAACAGTACCAGACAAGGGCAGAGGAAAGTCATGAGGAAAATATGAATTGAGGCAGACCCCAATGCCCATCAAAGGAGATAATTTTATTGCTCTGGGAACATGATGATTTACCGATTGAGCTATGTAAAACTAGGCTTGGCCCCTCCCCAGGCACACAGCTCCAGCCTTTCCCCTTCCCTGTAACCTGGGGCTCCACAGATGTCTTCCCATATCCCAAACTCACCTCTCCACACCTAGGGTGGCCATTGGCCGCTTTTAAAAAAACTGGACACACGGATCCATGACATCTGGTATATTATGCTGGACACCTTGTGTAATGTACCAGTGTTATATGGACCATGTTGTGAAGTCCATCTGAATCCAGCCAAGCCTAGTCTTTCTCGGAGGGGACTCTGATCCTGCTTTATACTTTGGGGCTTTGAGTTCCTCTTCCAGAGCCCCTGTGAGCAAGGGCGCTACTTCCATGCCATGGAACTCACTGACAGGTACCAAGATGGAGGCATACTAGGCATTTAAAAATACTGGGTTTTAAGAAAAACCACTCGGAGCCTGTTCAGGATAGGAGATAAACTAGCTGAAAACCGGGCTTTCCAAAGTCAAACCAGAGATGAAAGGGCATCCCGCCAACCCTTCACAAATGTCCCTCTGTTTCCCATGTCTCCTTATGCCCACTCTATCCTGTATGTATATTTGTAACTATTTTATTTTCTACAACTCCACTACCACAGCCCTTCCGGGCCTACAATGTCAGGGAGCCTAGAGCAAGACAGGGGGAGGGGAGAGAAGGAGGAGGAGAAGGAAGGAAGTACAGGGGAGAACCTCTGACCTTCTAACTTAGGCTCCTCCTTCTCCTCTGCTGGTTATGCCTGCTCTCCCGCCACCCCTCATCCTGGTCAGGATCCAGCTTTGTGTCCCTGGAAGCAGGAGACTGCCTGCCATGGAGGTGGCAAGGATGGCGGAAGTAGCAGCAACAGATAGGGCTATTGAATTAGAATTATAAAAATTAAAAGTTTCAATAGTAGATATAGGATATGGGGTGTTTTGGGGGCAACCAATGATAATAATAGTAATTACGGTATTAGTTAAGTGCTTAATATATGCCAAGCACTGTACTAAGAGCTGGGGTAGATATGTCATAATCAGGTAAGACATAGTCCCTTTCTCAAATGGGGCTTCCGGTGTAGGGAGGAGGGAGAATAGGTATTAAATTTTCATTTAATAGATGAGGAAATTGAAGCACAGAAAGGTTAAGTGACTTTCCCAAAGTCAGACAACAGACATGTGGCAGAACTGGGATTAGAACCAAGGTCCCCTGACTCCCAAGCCCGTGTTCTTGCCACTAACGTGGCTCAGTGGAAAGAGCCTGGGCTTTGGAGTCAGAGGTCATGGGTTCAAATCCCACTCCACCACTTGTCAGCTGTGTGACTTTGGGCAAGTCACTTAACTTCTCTGCCCCTCAGTTCCCTCATCTGTAAAATGGGGATTAAGACTGTGAGCCCCACATGGGACAATCTGATCATCTTGTATCCCCCCAGTGCTCAGAACAGTGCTTTGCACATAGTAAGCACTTAATAAATGCCATCATCATCATCATCATTATTATTATTATTAGAAATAGGTGGCATTATTGACAGGCAAAAAGCAGTTTCACAATGAGTGTTTTTTCCTAGAGTAATTTGCCAGGGACCCCCATATGGGCCAAGTAACCTGAAGCTTTTTGCTGGGCCTCTTTGTGTACAATCCTGACTGACTCCTGAAATTCTTGTCCTCTCATTCCCCAACCCTCCCCAGGAGGTCTTTGTTCCTTGGTGTGGCAGAGCTGATATTTTAATGGCCCTGTTCTGTGGCTCTATTCCAGTTCCTGGTTGGACTATACACACACACCCAGCACCCCTTATCAAACCCTGAAACACTGGGGAGGCAGTGTGGCATAGAGGGAAAAAGCATACCACTAGAAGTAGGAGGGCCCAGTTTCTAGTCCCGGTTCTGCCGCTTGTCAACTGTGTGACCTTGGGCAAGTCACTTAACGTCCTTGCATCTCAGTTTCTCCATCTGCAAAATGAGGATCATAAGACCTAACCCCACCCATCCCTACCCTGCAGGTGTGTTGTGGGGGCTAATTTGAGATAAATAGTATAAGGTACATTGGCAATAAAAGTACTAAATAAAACTAAGGTATTATTATCCCTGTAGACTGTAAGCTAACTGCCAACTCTGGGCTCATCCACCAACTCTTCCAAGTGCTTAGCACAGTGATCTGCCCTCAGTAAATACCAATGATTGATTGACTTAAATCTCAGCCCTGAATGCAGGCAAACTATCCTAAATATTAGGGGCCAGATGTATTTTTTGATGCCTGTCAGCCACAGACCATGTTGAAGCTGGATCTGGTTGGGCTCTGAAAATCCAACCCAAGGCTCAAGCTCCTCCCTCAGAACCAGTTGAGCCCAGAATGCAAAGCAGAGTTCCCTGGTGCAGTGGTGTCATCTAATACAATAATCAGTATGGTTTAGTGGAAGGAGCATCGGGCTGGGAGTTGAGATCTGGGTTCTAATGCAAGCTCCGCCCCGGGCCTCCCTCCTTTGTGTGGCCGTGGACAAACCACTTAACTCTCTGGACCTCAGTTTCCTGTTCTGTAAAATGAGGGCAATAATACCTGCTTCTCCCTACTTCCCAGGGCTGCATAAGGATAAAATGAGATAACTGATTTTAAGGCACTTTTGAAAAAATAAAAAAACCCTGCAGATATAAAGTACTGTGCAAATCTCTTGGACTCAAGGCTTTCTATCCTGGGATAAAAGAGACCTGAGGAAGGATAATAAAGACCTACCTCTCCTTTACAGGAACACTGTTATTACCAAGGATATATCCTAAATGAAAGGGATTCAGCTGTCAGTTTAAGCACCTGCGCTGGTTTGAGGTGAGACCTTCCATGCTGCCCATTTTCATTCATAAGTGGGATCATTTAGATTTGAGAACACACAGATAATTTTGCAAGCATTAGTATTTAAAAATGTCTAGGAATCTGGCATCTCCCTTGCACTTAGATTTGCCCCCTTGGTTCACCCCTCCCTAAGCTCCATAGCACTTATATACATACCACAATTTATTTATCTGTACTAGTGTCTGTCTCCCCATCTAGACTGTAAATTCTCTGTTTTCAGGGAACACGCCTTCCAACTCTGTTATATTGTACTCTCCCAAGAACTTAGTACTGTGCTCTGCACACAGTAAGGGCCCAATAAATGCAAATGATTGATTGACTGGATTCCCCAGAAAGCACTCTGCCTTTGATGTAATATGGGGGTATCCAAGCGCAAATCCACATGCCAATGAAATATCTATACACCCACTCTGGACATGGACAAACAACCCAGAAAAGCGACGGCTCGGGCCTCAGGCCAATTTAAATAAAGCTGGTTAGAACAAGACCTGTAATGAATGGCAGTGACTGTGGAAGCTGGACTGTGTTCTCCTCCAGAGGGTTCTTCAAGCATCACAATCAAAGGTACCAAATCGAGCCCTTGAAATTTACGGACCAGGAAGAACACGCTGTTTTCAGATATGATGATTCAGAAGGAGGTCCTGCCAATTACACCTGTGGAGTGAAGAATTCAGACTGGCTTGAAAATCCCCACACCCCGAGATCATCCATCCGACCAGAAGTGAGTTCAGTTTTTCTCTCAGGTTTCTCTCCACAGAAAACTCCCCAAGTATTTAGAAAATGTGCCTTTACCAATCCCGGGGCCTGGTCATATTCACTGCTCCAGGTGGCTAACCTGTTGATGTCCCTGGCATGACCCTGGCATCTGCTGTATGACTTTGGGCAAGTCCCTTAACTTCTCTGTGCCTCAGTTCCCTCATCTACAAAATGGGGATTCAATGTCCATTCTCCCTCCCACTTAGACTGTGATCTCCATGTAGAACCTGATTCTCTTGTTACTACCCCGGCCCTTAGTACAGTGCTTGGCACATAGTAAGTGCTTAACAGATATCACATTTGTTATTATTAGAACAGGTATTGAACAGGTGTGTAACCATTGTCTTTTCATCTTTTTGAAATGAAAGAACTTTCTTCAACAAGAGAAATACATTGAACTGTTTGTGGTCCTGGATCATGCTTTTGTAAGTATTTATACAGATGTGGAAATTTGAGATTTAAATGGAGGGTAGAAGATGTGCTGTTTGGCGCTGTTAAAACTAGAAACTACCATGACAAGAATATAAAGTGATGTCAGTAATGCGATGACAAACACTGGTAATTAAAATGCCCATTGAGTCTGATTCTCCCTAGTGCCTTGCTGTACTGTTCAACAGACAGATGCAAAGTCCATTAATCTCTGGAGACAGTGTGTAGACTTTGGATTATATGGGCCACCATTTGTGCTCTAAATAGCCTGTAATCTTGACAGAATGTTTTGTTTCCTAATGAGGTTTCTGAATTTGATCTCTTTGCAATATATGTAACAGGGAAATACTGTAAAGGAGAAATCCAGGTATCTGGGTCACGTATTGTGAAACTTGCCCTAAGTATAGTACATTCTTTCTGCACTTCTGCCTCCGAATGGGGCTGTCTGTGAATTGTGGATGCTTGTGTTTTTTCTAGTTTACCAAGGGCATTAAGGCTTGATGGCAACTACTATCAAATGGCTGCACAATAGCAATCAGATGGTAGAATTTATTGAGCACTTACTGTGAGCAGAACACTGAACTAAGCACTTGGGACAGTACAATTCAGTTGGTAGACATGATCCCTGCCCTCAAGGAGCTTGCAGCCCTAATGGAGGAGCTTAGAGTCACCCAGCCCTCTCTCCTGCCACTGTATTCTCTTTGTACCCAACCCCAGCAATCCTAAGTGAGCATCATTTCCTCTGTATCTGGGAAATTGCAGCTGGGAAGTAATCAGAAGGGAGGAGCAGCAATACTACTCCCTTCTCCAGTACAGGCTGAAGGGAGTTCCAGGCTCTTCTTCCCTATCAGGACACTGCTTCTTCAGGTCATCCAATCATGAATATAGCTTCAGCTGCAGGTGGGGAGAAGCTCAGCTCCATATATCCTGCAGGGAAGAAGTTGGGAAGGGAAGCAGGTGATGTGGCCTAATGGATAGCTATGGGCCTGGGAGTAAGGGGATCTAGGTTCTAAACCTAGCTCTGCCACTTCTCCTGCTGTGTGACCTTGGGCAAGTCACTTCACTTCTCTGTGCCTCAGTTACCTCATCTGTAAAATGGGGATAAAGACTCAGAGCCCCATATGGGTCAGGAACTTTGTCCAACCTGATTAGCTTGTTCCTCCCCCAGCACTTAGTAAGTGCCTGGCATAAAGTAAGTGCTTAACAAATACCACAAAATAATGCCTGGCTTCTAAGTTGCCTCGGAGACTCAACGTGATTAAGTGCCCTAAAATCTCTTTTCGTCATCCTAGAAATCAAAATTCCATTTCTAAAGAACTTAGAATTGACCGGTGTAAACTTCCTAGCTTTTTAGAAAAGCTCTTTTAAGTTCTGAGTAAATATTTTTGATCTTAAATCATTGCATATTTTTATTTTCTAAAATGATAAAATACTTTTGAAATGCAGTAATTATTTCTCCTGTTAGGTTTCTAATTATTATTGCCTTTGAAATTGTCGTTTAAAAGACTGATTTTTCAGTTCAAGGAGCATGATGGAAACCTCGGGGAGATAAGAAGAACAGTTTTTGAAAGGGCCAACTTGATCAATATGGTACGGTTAGTTTGCTGAGTAGAATCGGGTAAGGATGAAAACAAGCTTTCCATGCAGAATTCAAGAATGTTTTTGGGATTCTAAAACAGGAAAAAACTTAGGTGGGAAGGATAAAGATGATGAAATAAAAGGGTCACAGGAATTGGAAAAAAAGACAGCAACAATCAGTCAATAGCATTTTTTTGCATGTCTAATATGAGCAGAGCACGGTAAAAAGTGATTGGGCAGGTACAATGGAGTTAGACTATACAATGCCTGCTCTCCAGGAATATGCAACTTAGACACCACTATTTCAGAAGGAAACTAAATAATCATATATAAATTATTAAACATTTTGTCACCTGTCATTTCACCCTACAAGCTATATCAAAAACAGTTACTCCTCTATAACATGCATTTAAACTCCATGCTTTAGGGAGAATGTCGTAGGAGAATTAAGGAATGTTCTTCCCATAATGGAATGCCATCTGGATAGAACAGAATGTTGAAAGCAAAGGTTGGTGGTGAGCTGTGCACACTGTATACCAAGATGTGCATTTTAGAATGTGTTTCTTCAATAACTCCCACTATTTTTGAGAGCTGATGACATTAGAGGCAATTTCCAAAGCTCAGGTGCACATCAGCTTATCCTTCTTCCACATCAGTCCATAGTATTTATTGAAATCTTACTGTTTAATAGACCTAGTAGACATAATCATTATCCTCAAAGAGCACACAGTCTGGTGAGGTGTATGTTTGTTCACTTCTGTGTTCCAATATGTGTATTTCTGTCTATCTCCATGGTCTCAGGCGTGTATGTCAGTGTTTATCTCCCTAGCTCCATGTGTGTGTGTTTGAGCCTCTCTTTCCCTCAACCCCATCCCTTTGGAATAATAATAATAATAATAATGGTATTTGTTAAGTGCTTACTATGTGCAAAGCACTGTTCTAAGTGCTGGGGAAGATACAAGGTTATCAGGTTGTCCCACATGGGGCTCACAGTCTTAGTCTCCATTTTACAGATGAGGGAACTGAGGCCCAGAGGAGTTAAGTGACTTGCCCAAAGTCACACAGCTGACAAGTGGCAGAGCTGGGATTCAAACCCACGACCTCTGACTCCAAAGCCCATGATCTTTCCACTAAGCCACAGCTGCTTCTCAGCCTTGCCCCCTGGGAATGCTGTCCTCAATTCACCCTCATACTCAAAATTGATCTGCTTTATTTCCCTGCTATGTTTTGGCACTGTGCCTCTCCAGGGCTGCTTAGTGTGTGCTAGATTCTAAGCCCACTGAGGCTAGGAATTTTGTATACTTACTGTAATGTACTCTCTCAAGCACTTAATACAGTGCTGTGCTTTCAGTAAGAAAGTACTCAATAAATACCATTGAATGATTGATACCATGTGGATACCACTGCGGTCAATAATTAGCATGCTTTTTGGTTTTTTTTTTTTATAGTATTTGTTAAGCTCTTCCTATGTGCCAGGCACTGTAATAAGCACTGGGGTAGAAATAAGCTAGTCAGGTTGGACACAGTCCATGTCCCACATGGGGCACTCAGTCTTAATCCCCATTTTACAGATGAGGAAACTGAGGCATAGAGAAGTGAAGTGACTTGCCCAAGGTCACACAACAGACAAGTGCTAGAGTGATGAGAACCCAGGTCCTTCTGACTCCCAGACTCGTGTTCTATCCATTAGACCACACCGCTTTCCTGTTTCACAACGTGGTTGCTAACACACTGACACTTAGAATACTAAGATTACCATATGAACAACCATTGAGCAAGTTAAACTTAAACAACCCCTAAATCAAAATTAAAATAAGTAAAAAAGTACTTGGAGGAGGCAGCCTATGGGCCTCTTACTGAGCCTTCGTTGACTACCATCACTCTCTCCAAGTTCTAAAGGCTGCTTCCGAAAGCTTGGCTACCTCATTTGTAAAATGAGGATTGAGAGTGTGAGCCCCATGTGGGATGGAGACTGTGTCCAACCCTATTTGCTTGGATCCACCCCAGTGTTTAGTACAGTGTTTGGCACATAGTAAGTGCTTAACAAATACCATAATTATTTCTATTATTCTGCACCCCTAAGCAGGAGGAGGGAGGCCACCTCAGCCAGTGGCTTCCCATTGCGGCCCTCAGAGTAAAATGAAACTTCTCCTCCCTCTCCCCTCCTTCAGCCCCACAGCACTTATGTACATATCTGTAATTTATTTATATTAATGTCTGTCTCTCCCTCTAGACTATAAGCTCTTTGGGAGCAGGGATTGTGTCTACTAACTCTGTTATATTGTATTCTCCCAAGTGCTTAGTACAATGCTTGGCACACAGTAAGTGCTCAATAAACGCAATTGATTGATTAATTGAAACTCCCAGAGGCCAAGGTGTTGGCGAGGTAGAGGGTGAAAGTAATAGCAGTTTCCATTTCAGTACCAGCCTGTCCTCTGACTCTGAATGACACTTTGCTGCATTGTCACAGGCTGGCCAAATCGTATAGGAAAACTGAAGAGGGTTCTAGCTTAGATTATAAAGTTCTTCACAAATAAATGATGCTACAGAAATGCAGAGACTCCCCATTTAGTGTTTTTAGTTGATTCCATGATAATTAATGTTTGTCTTTGTTAAGTGCTAATTATGTGCCAAGTACTGTACTAAGTGCTGGGGTAGGTACACATGAGGCTCACAGTCTGAGTAGAAGGGAGTACGATTGAATCCCCATTTTGCAGATGAGGGAATCAAGGAATAGAGAAGATAAGTGACTTGATCAAGGTCATACAGCTGGTATGTGGTGGAGATGGGATTAGAACCCAGGTCCTCTGAATCTCAGGCATTTGCACTTTCCCCTAGGCCATGGCATTTGTTAAGTATTTACTGTGTGCCAGACACTGTATTAAGTGGTGAGGTAGATACTAGATAATTGGGTTGGACATATTCCCAGTCCCACATGCAGTCTTAATTCCCATTTTATAGATGAGTTGACTGAGGCAAAAATAAGATAAGTGACTTGCCCAAGATCACTCAGCAGACAAAAAGGGAAACCAGAATTTGAACTCAGTTCTTCTGACACCCAGGCCTGTGCTCTTTCCACTAGGCTAAGTTGTTTCTTTTTGTGTATATATTTTGTAAATGCTATTTTTCACATTCTATCTAGCAATCACACCAAACTAAAGATTTATCATCAATCTAATACCTAGCAAAGAACAAACAGCTATTGAAATGGGCTTTAATCTCTTTACTGATGTCAAAGAACAGCCAATTCTGCCATAAAGTATGTCATCCTTAAGTATTTTGGATCAAATTAGGGAACATTCTTTCAACAATTCATGCCTGTCTGTTTAGATATTGGAAGAAATAATTATGCATGTGAACTTGACTCTGACTCAGGACATCAATTAATTAATGATAATTATTGACCATTTATTGCATGCTGAACATTGTACTGGACTCTTGGGAGAGTATAGTTCCCTAAAATGGCTAGACACATTCTCTACCCGCAAGAAACTTACAGCTTAGAGAGGGAGACACAATAAATAATTACAGATAGGGGAAATGGTAGGGTATAATACAGGTTTTCCACTAATGGAGGTTCTTCAGGCACACACCACCTCCAGTATAAGAGAACTGATTGTACTCCAAAGGTGGAGGAGGTGTGAAAGGAGGGAATATTTGAGTCAAGGTAAATCTGAATGTATACAAAACCAGAGCATTATTGTGACAGGAGAGAGCACACTCTTGGACAAGCAGCAATAAAATCCAGTAGTGCCGCTGTGAAAGAGCACTAAATAGGAAGCAGAGTGGCCTAGTGGAAAGAGCACGGGTCTGGGAATCAGAAGACCTGTATTCTAATCCTGGCTCTCCCATTTGCTTTCAGTTTGATCTTGGACAAGTCACTTACCTTATCTGTGCTTCAGTTTCCTCATCTATAAAATGGGGACTTAATGTCTGTCTTCCCTACTACTTAGACTGTGAGTCCCATGTGGGAAAGGGACTTTCTCCAATTTGCATATGCTATATCTACCCCAGCACTTAGTGCAGTGTTTGGCATAAAGCAAGTGCTTAACAAATATTTCTTCTTATTATTATTATTATAATCATTATCAGAGGTAATAATGGTGATAATAATAATAATAAATGAAGAGTATTAAAGCAGGTGATCCCTGAAAAGAAAAGCTCTTCCCTAATAAAGTTTGATGATCACCATTTTTCCTTTCCACAGATTTACAAAACCATCGACATTTATGTGTCTCTCGTCGGTACTGAAATCTGGACCAATGACAATAAGATACAGGTGGTGTCCAATGCCAGTATCACCTTGGCTAGATTTGCATTCTGGAGGTATGACGTCCTGCTGAAAAGGAAGAACCATGATCAAGCTCACTTACTCACGTATGTCCTGCTGCTTCCTCATCTCAGGGGTGTCTGGCCTAAGGGACTGAGACAAAACACTTCTCAGAAACAAGTCAAAGCAGTGACTGAGAGGCCCTTGTCCTGCTGAATCCAATCAGTGAATCAATGCTATTGAGCACTTACAGTGTGCAGAGTACTGTACTAAGTGCTTGGGAAAGAACAATGTAGTAGAGCTGGTAGCCATGCTGCTTGCACACAACGAGTTTACAGTTTACAGGGGGAGAAAGACATTAAAATAAATAATAGAGGGGGAAGTAGTAGAATACAAGGATAGTTATATAAGTGTTATGGGACCGGGGTGAATATCAGTGTGCTTAAGGGGTTCACAGCTAGATTTATCGGTGACGCAGAGGGGAAGTGCAGCAGCATAGACTAGTGGATAGAAATGGACCTGAGAGTCAGAAGAACCTGGGTTCTAATCCCAGCTCCACGATTTATCTGCCATATGTGGTTGGGCAAGGCACTTAACTTCTCTGTGCCTCAGTTACCTCATCTGTAAAATGGGGATTAGGACTGTGAGCCCCACGTGGGCCAACCTGATTACCTTGTACCTACCCCAGTGCTTAGAACAGTTCTTTGCACATAGTAAGTGCTTAACAAATACCATCATTATTGCTATTACTGTGCCTGGCATGTAGTAAGTGCTTAACTAACACCATTAAAAAAATGAGTGCTTAGCTAGGGAAGGCTTCTTGGAGGAGGTGTGATTTTAGGAAGGTTTTGAAGGTGGGGAGAGTGGTGGTCTGTAGGATATGAAAGGGAAGGGGAGTTCCAGGCCAGAAGGAGGATGTAGGCAAGGGGACAGCGACCTGTATATGAGATCGGGGTACAGAGAGTAGGTTGGCAGTAGAGGAGCAAAGTGTGAGTAGAGCAGGGAGGTAAGATAGGAGGGCGAGAGCTGATTGAGTGGTGTTTATCCACCAAAGTGTATTTTACTATTCATGAGATTTTCAAGATGGAGGGAAAGGGACATCTGGGGAAGGCCTGAGTCAACGTGCCTATACATATAAATCAGTGCAGAATAGATCAATCAATGCTTACTGAGTGCTTTCTGTGTGGAGAGCACTGTAGAGCACTGTTCTAAGCATTTGGGAGAGTACAATGCAACAATTGTGAACATTTTCCCCGCCACAATAAGCTTACAGTCTAGCGGGAAATACGTTTTTGAATATTTAATAATGATGGCATTTATTAAGCTCTTACTATGTGCAAAGCACTGTTCTAAGCACTGGAGAGGTTACAAGGTGATCAGGTTGTCTCACGGGGGGCTCACAGTCTTCATCCTCATTTTTACAGATGAGGGAACTGAGGCACAGAGAAGTTAAGTGACTTGCCCAAAGTCACACAGCTGACAATTGGCAGAGCTGGGATTTGAACCCATGACCTCTGACTCCAAAACCCGTGCTCTTTCCACTGAGGCATGCTGCTGCTCTGGAATATTTGTCCAGTCATGTTCCTTCCATGCTCTTGCTCAGGATGGTTGGAACTCATAGCTGAGCTTTGCAAACTGGGATGCAAACTGAAACCCAGGCCTGAAGAAGGGAAATGCTTTGACACTGAAGAAATCATTTCCAGGGAGTATAATTAAAGGAAGATAAGCTATTATACCCAAGAGTTGTAGCAAGGAGGCTTTTTGTGGCAGTCAGTCAGTCAGTCAGTCAGTCAGTCATATTTATTGAGCACTTACTGTGAACTGTACTAAGCACTTGGGAGAATACAATAAAACAGGCACATTCCCTGCCCACAATGAGTTTATAATCTAGAGGGGGAGGCAGACATTAATATAAATAAATAAATTGCAGATATGTACATAAGTGCTGTGGGGTTGGGGGGAGATGAATAAAGAGAGCAGGTCAAGACAATGCAGAAGGGGGAGGGAGAAGAGGAGAGGAGGGCTTAGTCAGGGAAGGCCTTTTGAGGAGATGTGCCTTCAGTAAGGCTTTGAAGTGGGGAAGAGTAATTGTCTGTCAGTTATGAAAAGGGAGGGACCTGGGCAAGTGGTTGGTGGTACGACAGATGAAGTAGAGGTATAGTGAAAAGGTTAGCATTAGAGGAGCCAAGTGTGTGGGCTGGGTTGCAGTAGGAGAGTGACAGTAAGTTTAATGTTAATCAAACGATAAAAAAAAACTCAGTTTGTGAATAGTGTGTTTAACCCTTTCCAACAGGGGGATAGACCTCAGATACCCAACGGTGGGACTGTCCTACATGAATTCAATGTGCAGAAAGAATTCCGTCGCTATCATTGAGGTTTGCTTGGTATCCAATAATAATAAAGATGATTTTAGTATTTATTAAGCACTTACTATGTGCCAAGCGATTTACTAAGCATCGGGGCAGATACAAAATTATCAGGTCAGACCCAATAACTGTCCCACGTGGGGCTCACAGTCTAAACAGGAGAGAGGACAGGTATTGAATCTCCATTTTACAGAAGAGGAAACTGAGGAACAGAGAACTGAATTGCCCAAGGGCACACAGCAAGCAAGTGGCAGAGTGGGGATCAGAACCCAGGGCTTCTGATTCCCGGGCCTGTGCTCATTATACTTGGCCACACTACTAGTGACTGTCAGTGAAACAGTGAAAGAGAGAAAATCAGCCTTGACTTATGTTAGGCATTTTGTCCAATAAGTAACTTTTCAAATTTTTACAAAGTGTACTGCAGTACAGACCAGGCAATGAATAACATTACTTCCATTTAACCAGTCTGTCTTAGTTATGGAGCTAGCAGTGAGAGAGTTCTGATAGGCATAGAATTAAAAAGCACAATTCTATAGCCATGAATTTCATTGCCAATAAAACTCAGCCTTTTGGGTGTCAGGGAAGTTGGACCTACTTTAAGGATATTTTTGGCTTTTCACCCTTCAAGTCCATAACAACAAACTCAAGCAGACTTGGCTGACTTCTGCTCCTGTCTAGTAATGAAGACAACCTATCCTAGACTCTAGATCCGAGGGGGCAAGTTACAACTCTTTTGTTTTAATGGTATATGTTAAGCACTTAGAATGGTGCCTAGCACACAGTAAGAGCTGGGGTAGATACAAGATAATCAGGTTGGACATGATCCCTGACCCTTAAGGGGCTCACAATCTTAAACCCCATTTTGCAGAGACACAGATAAGTGAAGTAATAATAATAATAATAATAGTAATAATAATAATAATAATAATAATAATAATAATAATAATAGTGGTATTTGTTAAGTGCTTACTATGTGCCAGCCATATACTAGCCCTGGGGTAGTGGATGCAGGCAAATTGGGTTGGACACGGTCCCTGTCATACATGGGGCTCACAGTCTCAATCCCCATTTTACAGATAAGTAACTGAGGCCCAGAGAAGTGAAATGATTTGTCCAAGGCCACACATCAGACAAATAGTGGAGCCGGGATTAGAACCCATGACCTTCTGACTCCCAAGCCCGGGCTCTATCCACTATGCCATTTGATTTCCCCAAAGGCCACACAGCAGACAAGTGGTGGAGTCGGGATTAGAACCCAGGTCCTTAGACTCCCAGGCCTGTGCTCTATCCACTAGGCCACACCTATGCTTTATTCTGTACTATTTTACTGTGGGAGCAGTGGCAGCAGTACATACCTGGGCACCTGGTTCTAGATTTGGGAACAGTCCAGGAACCAAGACAAACCCCCACCCTCCCTAGGAATGCCTGTTATCTTCTTCTCCTCCCCTCTCTCCTACCCCTCTGGGAATGCTTCATCACCGTTCCAATGAAAGGAACTCTTTCCAACTGTGACTGTCAATCAATAAATGGTGTTTATTTAGCACTTACTGTGTACAGAGTACTGTTCTAAGAACTAAGATACAACAACATCAGTAGACAAGTTCCCTGTCCACCACAAGCTTACGGTCTAGAGGGGGAGTTAGACTCTAGGCCCAGTTATGTCTTTGGTCTACAGCCCTTCAATACATGAGACTTGGCTGCCACAGGAATAGATGCGGACAACATTTTTCTATTAGAATTCCAATTCTTTGCAGTCAATCAATCAATGGTATTTATTGAGTGCTCATTGTTGTCAGAGCACTGTACTAAACACTTGGGAGAGAACAATAGAGTAAGGAGGCCTGATCTCTGCTGTCAAGGAGATAACAATATAATAGGGGAGATGGACATTAAAAAACAAATTAGCAATAGAGCAATCCACCAACTCTAAGGATAGGATATGTACATAAGTGGCTCGGGACATGGGTGGTGTAATTTGAGAGGGAAAATATGATGGGGAGATGAGCGATTAGGCAGGGAAGATTTCCTGGCTCGACTAATCAATAGTAGTTATTTAGCACTTTCTGGGTGCAGAGCACTGTACTAAGTACCTAGTTGAGTACAATACAATCCCAATCCCTGTCAAGAAGTTTACAGTCTAGTGGTGATGTCATTTTCAGTTGGGCTTTGAAGATGGGGAAAGAAATAGTTCATTGGACATGAGCAGGTAGGGGGAGTTCCACATCCGTCTTTTGTGCCCATCCCGAGGGCAGAATCAGTTTTTTTTTTTGCTCCTCTGGGTCTCAGCATTTCTGTATGGGAGGCTTGTATACCTCCAGGCAGAAATCCTTTTACAGACACAAAAACAAGTAATTTCAGGTGTAGCAAGAAACTTTAAAGACCCTTCCTAGCTAACTTTCATAGTCAGAGAATGCAACTTGTAACATGTTAAAAAAATCCAGTCATTCTCTTGTCCCAGGCCAAGAAGAAGTATCACTTTTACACCGTTGCAATAATGGCTCATGAAATAGGCCATACCCTTGGGATGACTCATATTTCGCAATCCTGCAACTGCACCACTGGAAACTGCGTGATGGTCAAACAACTGACGTAAGTCCTTACCACTTTAACTTTGTGACAGACTCTTCATTGCCTCTTCAGCTCTGGTTTATGGTTGAACACTGCTTTTACAGCATTTCACCAACTCTGTTATATTATACTAACCCAAGCACTTAGTATAGTCCTCTGCCCACAGTAATTGTTCTATAAATATGACTGGTTGATTTCACCTGGGGATTATTCCTTTTACCTGTCCAAACCCATAGAGGTTTCATTATCATCCTGACCATTCACCTTCTCTCCAGTCCTATATTCCCTGACACTTTCTAAGTTCATCATCTCCTCTTCCCGTCTTCTCTCCCCAACTCCCTCAAAAAGTCCACACCTAATTATTTACTAAGCACTGGCAACCCACATATTTATGTTCCTGTCAATTGTGTTTAGAATCTTTACTTGCTATTGTTTGGTTTGAAGGAAGGCATGTCTTGTGCTTTTCGTGATAACTCCTTACAGTTTCTAAAACAGTTTCTCCTCCTCCACCTGGTCCTGGCCCTCCTTCTTGACTGGTCATAGAGCAATCAGTCAGTCAACTGTATTTATTGAATGTTTACTATGTGCAGAGCACTGTCCTAAGCACCTGAGAGAGTAAAGTATAACAGTATAACAGGCACATTCCCTGTCCACAGTGAGCTGACAGTCTAGAAGGGGAGACAGACATTAATATCAGTAAGTAAAATTACAGATGTGTACTGGGGCTGGAAGGGGGGATGAATAAAATGAATAAAGGGAGCAAGTCAGGGTGACACAGCAGGGGTGGAAGAGAAGGAAAAGAGGCTTTAGTCAGGGAAGGCATCTTGGAGGAGATGTGCCTTCAATAAGGCTTTGAAGCAGGGGAGAATAATTTTCTGTCGGATATGAAGACCCGTTTTTGGGTAGGGACCGTCACTATATGTTGCAAACTTTTACTTCCCAAGTGCTTAGTACAGTGCTCTGCACACAGTAAGCGCTCAATAAATACAATTGAATGAATGAATATGACGAGGGAAGGTGTTCCAGGCTAGAGGTAGGATATGGGCGAGAGGTTGGCAGTGACATAGACAAAATCAAGCTACAGTGAGAAGGTTAGAATTAGAGGAGTGAAGTGTGCCGTCTGGTTGCTGTAGGAGAGTAGTGAGGTGAAGTAAGTGGGGGCAAGGTGATTGAGTGCTTTAAAGCCAATGGTAAGGAGAGCCGATGCTAATTCTATTGACTAACAGACGAAAGTAATAATTATGGTATTTGTCATATGGAAATGTCATGTTTCCTCTGGAAGCAGAACATATATGTGAAAATATCTTTTTAATTCTTCAAGCATAAGCAGCATTTTACATACCCAGAAACATGGTGCCTCTTTGCTAACCTCAGAGATTCTGCATGTGAACGGCAAGGGTCACCAGCAAACCAAATAAATACAAATAATGAGTGCTGCAACTGTATTATCTATTCTAACAGAAGTTTGCATTTGCCAACTTTGGTTTTTAAGGACCTAAACTAATTTGCAGAGTAAATGAACACTGGCTGAATCTAATGGAGTGTTTTGTAATTGATAGCTCCCACACAATTCAATTGTCAAATGAATAAGAAATCAAAGGTAATGTGGGGAGGAATTTGGAGGAAAGAAGCCCCAAATAAATCATTGAATCAGTGGTATTTATTTTATACCTACTCTGTGCAGAACACTTTACTAAGCACTTGGGAAAGTACAATATAATAGAGATGGTACACCTGATCACTACCCGTTAGGCTGAAGCCCAAAAAAGCATGAAATGTAACCTTTGAAACTTTACCAAACAGTGTTTTGGGGACTTGATATTACAGTTTCACAATTATGCTCCCCCAACCTGAACCACCTTATAAAACGTTTTGAACCATGGCTCTTATTCTTATTTCTTATCTTCGCAGACCCATCTTCCCAAAGGATTTCAGCTCATGCAGCCAAGAAAAATTACAACAATTCCTACTTTCGAACAAGCCAGTTTGTCTCCTGAACCTGCCAATCTCCAAAGATATTGTAACCAAACCACTGTGTGGGAACCACGTACTGGAAGTGGGAGAGGAGTGTGACTGTGGAACCCCCGAGGTACGCTCTCTGAAAGCTGCAGAGGGACTTGGTTCTCATTTTTACCCAAATGAAACATGAGTGGGGTGCTTTGGGGGTCTCATGATAACAGAATCTCTCAAAATGGGAGATTGTCTTGCCCAAGAAGCCCTCCACCTAACCCAGAGGGATATTAATTCACTTGTAGTGAGACTATCTATATGCAGAACTCACTTCAAATAACTCACTTTCTAGTTATAGTGAAAAGCATTTAAAAAGGAAGAGAATAAATCAATCAGTCATATTTAATGAGGGCTGTACTAATTGCTTAAACTAAAAGTTTCCAAAATAGAACTTGTTACCTTTCCCCTCAAACTTTATCAACACCCTGGTTTTCCCATCACTGGAGACGGCACTACCAAGCTCCCCGTTTCACAAACTTGGCATTATCCTGGATTCATCTCTCTCATTCAATCCGCATATTCAATTGGTCACCAAAGCACATCGGATCTAACTTCATAACATTGTTAAAATATGCCCTAGCCTCTCCATTCAAACTGCTATCACAATGATCACAACACTTATCCTAACCCTTCTTGACCACTGCATCTGCCTCCTCATTGACCTCTCTGCTTCCTGTCTCTCCCCATTCTGATCCATACTTCACCCTGCTGTTTGCATCATTTTTTTAAAGAAAACATTCAGACCACATCTTTCCACTCAGTAACCTCCAGTGGTTGCCCATCCACCTCCGCATTAAATAGAAATTCCTTAACATTGGTTTGAAAGCACTCAATCAACTCAGCCCCTCCTACCTTACCACACTGATCTCCCACTACAGCTCATCCCACACGCTTCATTCCTCTAGTACTAGTTTGCTCACTGAGCCCCATCTTTCTGTATCTCGCCACCAACGCCTTTCCCACATCCTACCTCTGGCCTGGACCTCCCTCCCACTCTTTATATGCCAGATCACCATTCTCCCCATTTCCAAAGCTTTATTAAGGTCACATCTCCAAAAGGCCTTCCCCAGTTAAGCCCTCTTTTCCCCAACTTCCTTTTCTTTCTTTATCACCTATGCACTCAGATCTGTACCCTTTAAGGTCTTGATATTCACCCCACCCTCAGCTTCACAGCACTAATGTACATATGCATAATAAATATGTATATATATGCATATATATTTAATTTATATTAGTGTTTTTCTCCCACACTAGATTGAATGCTCACTGTGGGCAGAGAACAAGTTTACCAACTCTGCTGTATTGTACTCTCCCAAGCATTTAGTACAAATCTCTGCACACAATAAGTGTCCAATAAACACCACTGATTGATTGGAAAAGCAGCATAGCTTAGTGGATGGAGTGTGGGCCTGGGGGTCAGAGGACTATGGGTTCTAATCCCAGTTCTGTCACTTGTCTGCTGTGTGACTTTGGGCAAATCACTTTACTTCTCCGCACCTCAGTTGCATCATCTGTAAAATGGGGATTGAGATTGTGAGCCCCATTTGGGAAAGGGATTGTGTCCAAACCAATTTACTTGTATCCACCCAGCACTTAGTACAGTGCCTGGCACATAGTAAGTGCTTAAGACCAGAATTATTATCATTACTATTATTGAGTATGCTGAGGCGGATGAGTGTACCTGCTTATTTGAAACAGGAGCTTTCAAGAAGACTAGCTAACTTGATAATAATTGTGGTATTTGCAAAGCAATTACTATGGTGTCAAGCCCTGTTCTAAGTTCTGTGGTTGATAGAAGTTAATCATGTTGGACACAATCCCTGTCTTATGTGGGGATCACAGTATAAGTACGAGGGAGAACAGGTATTGATTCACCATTTTACAGATTAGGAAACTGAAGCACAGAGAAGTTAACAGACTTGCCCAGGGTCACACAGCAGGCAAGTAGCCAAGAGAGAGCACAGGCCTACAAGTCAGAAGGTCACTTGTCTGCTGCGTGAACTTGGGCAAGTCACTTTATTTTCTGGGCCTCAGTTCCCTCATCTGTAAAATGGGAGTGAGACCGTGAGTCCCAAGTGAGACAGGGACCATCTCCAACCCGATTTGCTTGTATCCACCCCAGCGCTTAGTACAGTGCCTGGCATCAAGTAAGCACTTAACAAATATGACAATTATTATTATTAAACCCAGGTCCTCTGACTCCCAGTCCTATCCTCTTTCTGCTAGATGGTTGCTTTTGAGTCGGATGGGAGGTGACATCATTTGCCTTTCCAGTGGATCCCCCTTATAGGTTACAAATATCCAGCATGATCAGTAACAAAGGTCAGGGGAAAAGGGACAAAAGTCAATGTTTTCCCCTGACTTGAATTCAGCACTCTCGAGGAAGAAGATCCAGACTAAAACAACTTCCAGACAACTCCCAATTATTGAAAATTGATTATTCAGTTTGTGGCACCAAGACCTCTCTAGTTTTTCCACTCTCATCCTCTACTTTCCCTGCTTTTAAAGCATTTCACTGCTGGTGATTATCTTCCACAGAGGATAGGAAGGGAAATGCAAGAAGAGGGAACACAAACCATTCAGGGTTCTTGCAGCTCCAGTTAAAGATTTGAGTGGTGTGAGGGTTGGGCTAGGTTTAAAACTAATTTTTTGGATGGTCTGTGCTCTTCAGTTATCTGTGCCCATCATGACAGCAGATAATTGAATCTGGTAAACTGTAGCTGGAAGAAAAATGTTATTTGGAAATAGTGGTTTTATTTAACATTCATTCTGTGAAGAATATGCTAGCCATTTCTCTAACTGCGAAGCAACTGAATAGCTGGATGAAAGCCCCAAAAGTGCAGAACCTGGAATCTGAGATGAAAGGAAACAATCCAATTTTTCCTTTGTCAAAGAATTCTGAGTCCTATTTCATAAATGCCCCAACCTTTGTGACACAGAGTTTTGTGTTCTTCCCCAGGAGTGCACCAATCTTTGCTGTGATGCTAGGTCCTGCCGAATGAAGTCATGGGTGAAATGTGACGGAGACTGCTGTCATCGCTGCAAAGTAAGATCAGCTTTGGATAATTAAGATTTACCGCATTTCAGGTCTTTTTACCTTGTGGAGAAATGTCCTGTAAAGGGATCCTCCAAACAGAAAGTGGTCCTGGACTAGGATAGATCCAAACAGAAGAGAATCTCCTCAAGAATTACCAAGTCCCCAGATCAGATGTCTACTATTTTGTGAGACACAGCAGATGAAGCCTCAGAGAGCTTCAGAGACTTCCAAGTCCAGGTTGGCTCATAGGGATTCTAGCCTAACCCATGGGTTTTGGAGGAATGGATTGGAGTGGCCCTAAGAGACCCAAACTGGCTTTGAGGGTCAACTTCAAGCCCGAGAATCTGTAGGCAATGTGGGTGGAACAGATCCAAAGCGCTCCCCAGAGTTCCAGGGTAAAGTCTACTTCCATGGACAACTTCAGGACCTTTCTGGGAACCACCTGAATTGCAGGAAATAAGTGTTCAAGGAAGCTACATGGTAATCAGGTAACCTATATTCCCACCCAAACTATGGGTTTGGGAAGGGTTGTAGGATCCAGTGGCTAAGTGATGGTTAATAAATGGTTGGCTACCTTCATCTATTGCCAACTTGGGACAATTCCTTGTACATGGAAGATCAAAGTGCTTTCCTCTAAGCTCCCAGAGTTTGAGAAGAGCTTGTTTGAGTTTCTGGCTCTCACTTTCCTTCCTTAGATTAAAAAGAAGGGCACCCTGTGCAGGCCTGCCAAGCACGAGTGCGACACACCCGAGGTGTGTGACGGCCGCTCACCTCGCTGTCCTAAGGATCAGTTCCGGGCCAACGGAACCCCGTGCCACAATGGAGAAGGCTACTGCTTCTGGGGAGTGTGTCCCACCTTGCAGGATCAATGCACCGCACTCTGGGGGGAAGGTAGAGACCGCCTGTAGTCCTTTTTTCTCTTAATCCTTTTTCTCCCTTAGTCTTTTTTCCCTTCTAGACTGTGAGCCCACTGTTGGTGAGGGACTGTCTCTATATGTTGCCAACTTGTACCTCCCACGCCCTTAGTACAGTGCTCTGCACACAGTAAGTGCTCAATAAATACGATTGATTGATTGATTTTTCTCTCATACACAGGGTTGGGGAAAAGGGAGGCAGTGACTGGAGTGTCTGGACTTTTGTGGGCTCATCTTGGCCAACTTCTTGAGATAGATGGCAACAGGCCTCAGGTGGCCATTGAGGACTGAGACCTACCCAGAATTCAGAGCCTTTCTTGGCCACTATCATTGGTACCTTTGTGCAGTCTTCCTCCCGCTCCATGCTCAACATACTCTGTATCCCCTTTGAAGGGTCAATCCTAGGAAAGTAGTTCCCCCTAGAATTTTATAGTGAGAAGCATCATGGCTTAGTGGATAGAACATGGCCCTGGCAGTCAGAAGAATCTGGGTTCTAATCCTGGCTTTGCCACATGTCCGCTGTGTTACCTTGGACAAGTCACCTAACTTCTCTGGTCCTCAGTTACTTCATCTGTAAAATGGGGATTAAGAATGTGAGCCCCTTGTGGGACGGGGATTGTGTCCAACCTGATTGATTTTATCTACTCCAGCACTTAGAAAAGTGCTTGGCACATAGTAAGTGCTTAACAAGTACTATTATTATTATTATTATGAACATCAAAATAATACATAGCTTCCACTCTCCCTTGCTGACACAGGTGCACTCAGCTCTCTTATAACAAGTGTTTTCATTATCCATTTGGGCCAGAACACTCTAGACTGAAAACTCATTGTGGGCAGGGAATGTCACTGTTTATTGTTGTATTGCACTCTCCCAAGAGTTTCTTACAGTGCTCTGCACACAATAAGCCCTCCAAAAATACAGCTGAATGAATGAGTTAGGGAATGAAGTAAATGTTCTTTTGACAGTGTGCATATCTGCCTGGATAGAACATGAGGCGACATAAGAAGGAATGTTTGCGTGCATGCACGTTCAGCATCAGTCAAGGATCATCAATCAATTAGTGGTTTTTATTGAATCCCTTCTGTTTGTACAGAAGAGTATTGAGCACTTAGGAGACTACAATAGAATCAGTAGGCACAATCCCTACCCTCGAGAATATCTACTATTATCTGGGTTTTCCTTAATGTGAGGTTTGTCAAGGACGTAACTCAGAAATGAGTATTTCTGGGCTGCATAGTATAATCTTTGACCTGCTTGACACATTCATATTTATGCTAGGGTTGAGATACTCTTGCCTTTCTCTTCTAACCAGGCACCATTATCCTTGAGATAAGGGTGGAAGAAAGCAATTCATTCATCCTTTATCAATAGTTGCTTAGCTCATTGACAGTGCAATCTTCAGAGGATCTCTCCCTCACCACCCCTCACTGCTGGCTGCAAAAATGTTGATCTTTCTGCTTTTAGGTTAGCAGAATTCACAGCAGTGAAGTCTAGAATAAAATCCAGGTAGCTAATTAAACTTCTCATAAAAATTTTCTTTGCCTCCTCGCACTTTCCTTCCTGGGTACCAGGTTCAGAGGTAGGTGATGATGACTGCTATACCAGGAATCAGGACGGAAAGGAAGGTGGACACTGCAAAATGGTGAAAAACACATTTGTTCCATGCACTAAACAGTAAGTATTAGACTATTTTCCAGCTTATTCCGATTCATCATATTTCCTGTTGTATTCCTCTGCCACAGCAAATGGCTGGATCCCAACCCCTTAGTCTCCTCTCTGGACTCCCCATCATCATCAAGCATTTTGGAGAATTCAGATGAAGCAAAACACACAATCACTGTCCTCCAGGAGCTTACAGTCTAATAGGGTGAACAGAGAGACAATCATTATTTACAAATAGTGAGAGCAGGAGGAAGAAATATCATGATGTAGTATTTGGGTGAAGTTATTGAATAGACCAATTAAAATAGACATAGGTAAATCAGTGCCAAGACTAGAAATGAAACCTAAATGCTAAGTAGGGGGAAGTATTGGGTGAATATGACTGGGCTACTTTGAATAAATCCGTTCTCTTCATGGCTGCTAAAATGATCTTCCCTTAGGATCATTCTGCTCATTTCACTTTCCTATGCAGAACTTTTCTGAGACCACCAAATGGCATATCAATCGAATTAAACCTCCTGACTGTAGGCTTTAAGGCCCTTAATTAATAATAATAATGGTACTTGTTAAGTGCTTACTATATGCCAGGCACTGTACTGAGCGCTGGTGTGGATTCAAGCAAAATCAAGTTAGACACAGTCCCTGTCCCGCAAAGGGCTCACAGTCTCAATCCCCATGTTACAGATGAGGCAACTGAGTCACAGAGAAATGAAGTGACTTGCCCAAGGTCACACAGCAGACAAGTGGCAGAGCTGTAATTAGATCCCATGACCTTCTGCCTCTCAGGCCCATGCTCTATCCACTATGCCACACTGTTTATAATAATAATAATAATAATAATAATAATAATAATGGCATTTGTTAAGCACTTACTATGGGCAGAGCACTGTTCTAAGTGCTGGGGGGGAATACAAGGTGATCAAGTTGTCCCACGTGGGGCTCACAGTCTTAACCCCCATTTTACAGATGAGGGAACTGAGGCTCAGAGAAGTTAAGTGGCTTGCCCAAGGTCACACAGCAGACATGTGGTGGAGCCAGGATTCGAACCCATGACCTCTGACTCCAAAGCCCGGGCTCTTTCCACTGAGCCACGCTGCTTCTCTATTATGTGTCCAGCACTGTGCCAACAACTGAGGTAGATACAAGATAATTAGATCAGACCTAGTAGCTCCCCAACCCAGGGCTCATCATTGAAGAAGGAGGGAGGGCAGGTATCTTATCCCTATTTTACACATGAGGAAACTGAAGCACAGAGAAGTTAAGTGACTGGCTCAAGGTCACACTTCAGGCAGTGGCAGACTTGGGTCTAGAACCCTGATTTCCTGACTTCCAGTCCTGTGTGCTTTCCACTACACAACACGGCCTTCTGTGCGTACCATTAAGACCCCTGGGGACATAAGATAAAAGTGGGAGTTCGTGATTTTGTTCGTGTATTTATTTTATCTTCTATGTCAGATTTTAAGTGTTGCCCGAGTAGTACTTTTTGAGGAGCTATTTATAATATTAAGGCTGAATTCTTCATTTAGTTCATTTAGTGAAAATCATTCACATTTTCTTGCTTTTCCTCAGGGATATAAAGTGTGGGAAGATATTCTGCAAGGGTGGGTCAGGTGTTACCCCCCTCCACGTTGATGTCGTACATTATCTAACATGCAAAACTTTCACTCCAACACCGAAAGCTCAAGTTGCACAGCTCCCAACTACAGGAACAAAATGTGGCGAGGAAAGGGTGAGTTGAATTTCCACAATATTCTGTAATTGACCACTAATCTGACACCCTGACACCCCACTGTAAGCTCATATGGACACTGAAACTATGCCATGATTCCAGACAGTTTCTTCTTCTTCACATGACAGTGGTGGCTCCTTCCTCAGTGGTCTTTGGGAAAGAATCTTTAGTACCAAGGTCAAGAGAGGCTGCCCTCACCCAAATTAGTCAAACAGTGACATTTTTCAGTGGCCTACCCGAAATGTAATTACAAACTTTCCAATGGCCCTAGAGTTCCTGAAACCACACTTTTCAGACTTAACTCAACCCAAACGTTCTTCTGCAATTTAGGCACACTTGGGAGCTGGATTTTCTCAGATCCTTCAGTGGCTTTTTTAAATTTTGGCTGCAGGCTCAAAATGCAGTCCTCAGCCAGGATGAGGGATTGGTGCTCAGGGAAGGAAAGAGCTGAAGGAGGGAAACTGAGAAAGATTTTTCCGAGTGTATTTGCTCTTGATCTTGTCAAAATTCACCCACCCTCTGAAAGGGAGGGTGGATTAGAGGGGACTACTGCTTGGGGGACCCCCAGAGCCTTACTGAACATGACCCACAACTCTATTCTTGACTGAGTGTACATAAAGGTAGTGAGATTTCTCGTCCCCTTAGACAGAAAGGGCCTAGAATGGAGCAGAACCAGTGAATAGGAGAGAGGAGGAGAAAGGGGAAGATGAGTGGAGGGAAGGAATGGAGAGAAGAAAGGAAAGAGAGTGTGGGCAATTGGGGGAGAGAGAAATGGAGGCAAGGGGAAGGACACCTACTGTGTGCTCTTCAGCTGCCTGTTCCCAGCAGTTCTGCCAGGGCTAGACGTCTACTGCTGAAGCCTCCACACAAGCTGGTCTGCCTGGGTCAAAGCACAAGGCCACTGCTGACCACCAGCAGTGCTGTCACGGAAGATAAATGATGGAGGACAGCAGCAGTGAGTGGCCGGGGCTGGGTGGCAACCATTCATTCATGCACTCCTTCAATCATATTTATTGAGCACTTAACTGTCTGCAGGGCACTGTACTAAATGCTTGGGAGAGTACTAAATAATGAACAGACACATTCCCTGCCCACAACGAACTTACAGTCTAGAGGACGAGCTTACACCAGATTCCCAGCCTTGCCCCGGCTGCCCTTCCAGCCCACGGATAGATGTTTCCGACCCAGCCAGGTGTGAGGGGCTCCCAAGTTTATCGAAAACTCCCAGCCATAATCTCGAAAGATGAAGCCAGGCCACCGCAGTGATCGAGGCAGCCATTGCCCCAGTCCCAGTTGTGGTAGTCACCAGAAGAGAGGACAGGAAGTGCTCCTTCTCCTCTTTGTCTTCTACAGTGGCTGTCCTAGCAGTACCAGCGAGGCAGCTGCCATCGTTGTCACTATGGATCAGAAGGGTTGCTGACATTCCCTCTCCATTCTAAGATCAGATCCCTACCCATTCTCTTGCTAGACCTAAAAGGACACCCTGCTTAAATCAGGACACCTGATCAGCTGGATAAACATGCCTCCTTAAAAGCTTTCGCTTTCCTTATATTTAACATTTTGAAGAAAAAAACACCTCTACATTTTTAGTGAAAATTTTGCAAAATTGAAACCATCGCTTGCTCAATAGCACTTGTCAGAGTGGCAAGGTGACACCAAATTTGACAAGGAATATTAAAAGTTGCTTCCTCCCTGAGCCCTAATTTGGTGAGACTAGTTTAGGGAAAGGTACGAGTGAATCTTATTCACATTTGGTAATATCATTTCTAGGTTTGCATGAACGGTGAATGCTTGGAGCTAGAGAGAGTCTATCATTCTGTTGGAGACAGCGATTGGCAACCTCTCTCTTGATGCTAAACTTCATACCTTCAACTCAGCTGCCTCCTGTGACTCTGCATAGCGGTCCCCACTACTAAACTCCAGCCTGGGATAACGCCCATCCCATTTGACCACTTTCTCTACTCCTGTATTTATGTAGCTGCACTGCTAACAGAAATCCAGGTTCAGACCAGAATTCTGCTTCAAGTTCACCCTTGCCTGCTACACTTCTGTTCTCTCCTGCTCAGCAACATACTTTCCCCTACTCCTCATTGACTCCCATGCCCTCAGCTCACTCCTACAATGCCGCACCTTTAACCCTCTCCTAAAGCCCTCTGTGTATTCACCACCTCCCTTTCTAATCCTTGTTGACCTCACCAACTAATTTGTTAGTAAAATGCAAACCATCAGCTGTGAATCTATCCTTTTGTACTTTCCCAAGTGCTTAGTACAATGTTCTGCACACTGTAAGTGTTCAATAAATACCATTGATTAACTTCCCCAAATCCCTGTAACTCTTCTTCCTTCTCAGCTGCCTCCCATCTCCTCCTCCTCTTCTTCTGTCTCACCTCCCTCTCAAGAGATGGACTTCATCCATTGGCCAATTTATCTACTTTAGCTGTGCTTCAGAATCCATCTTCAGTCACCTCATAAAAACCCTTGCTTCCATCCTCCCTCCTTCCATTACTTTAACCACTCTCAAGTCATCTACCTTCCTATGGGCTTGTCTCCTATAGTATTAGCAAAGCCTTCTCTGGATCCCATTGGCCCCTTCAGCTATCACCCCATCTCAGTTAATTGTATTTACTGAGTGCTTACTGTGTGCAGAGCACTGTACTAAGCCCGACTCTCATTCCTGGCCACACTCGAATAGACTACCTAGCCACTTTCTTCATTTTCTCCCCTCCAATTTCCTTCATGAATTACTAAAATAAGGTTTTTACTCCCTTCACTCCACTGGGACTGCAATCTGCAGGGTCACATAGCTATTTCTATTGGGATCTACTTTGTGGTAATACTTCTTGACCACTCCTTACTCCAAGAAATGTTATCTAACCTTTGTTTTAGAGGAACAGTGCTTACCTCATTTTTTAAATGGTATTTGTTAAGTGTTTACTATGTATCAAGTGCTGTTCTAAGCATGGGGGTGTTATCAGGTTTAACAAGATGGACACAGTCGCTGTCCTGCATGGGACTCATAAACTAAGTTGAAGGGAGAAAGATTTAATGTCCATTTTTATGATGATGTAATTGAGGCACAGAGAAGTAAAGTGGCTTGCCCAAAGTCACACAGCAAGCAATTGGCAGAGCTGGGATTAGAACCCAGGTCCTCTTATTCCCAGGTTTGTGCTCTTTCCACTAGGTCACACCACTTCTCATTCTCCTCCTACCTCTCTGACCATTCCTTCCAACTTCTATCTCCTAACTGTGAGTATCCCTCCAGACTCTGCTCTGGACCCCTTACTTTTCACGCTCCTCACTCATACTCGGGGAACTAATCCAATCATGTGGCTTCAGCTACCACCTCTAGGGAGGTGACCCCAAAATATATTTCATTTAGCCCCACCTCTCTGCTGAAATCCAGTTTTGCCTTTCCTGTAGCATTGAGAACATTTCTATATACATATACTGCTGCTACCTCAAACTTAGTATTTCTAAAATTGAGCTATCTTCTGTTATTAGTCCACTCCCTTTATTTGCTTTTATCTCTGTTTTTTCAGCTCTCATCTTCATGAGAAGCAGCAAGTTTATGAGAAACAGCACAGATCTTGGAGTCCAGAGGACCTGTGTTCTAATCCCAGCTCTGTCAATTGCTTGCTCTGTTATCTTGGCCAACTCAACTTCTTTGTGCCTCAGTTTTCTCAACTATAAAATTGGGATTAAATCTCATTCCCTACTACTTAGACTGTATATACCCCAGTGCTTGACACATAGTAAGCACTTAACAAATATAATAATAATAACAATTTTGAGTCTACTGCTAAACACTCTTGGTTCTTCCTCCACAATATTTCCCAGATGTGTCCCTTCCTTTCCACAGGAACCACCACCCTATTTCAAACTCTGTCTTTTCTCCCAATCTCCAGCCTCTCTCCACTTTTTTTCTGGTATTTGTTAAGTGCTTCCTATGTGCAAGGCACTGTACTAAGTGTTGGGATAGTTAATCAGGTAGGACGCAGTCCCTGTTCCACTTAGGGTTCACAGTCTTAATCCCCATTTTACAGATGAGGAAACAGGCAAAGAGAAGTGAAGTGACTTGCCCAAGGTCACACTGCAGACAAGTGGCAGAGCTGGGATTAGAACCCAGGTCTTTCCAACTCCCAGGCCCATGCTCTAACGACTAGGCCATACTGCTTCCAGAATTATCTTCCTACAAGGTCGATCAGTCCACAGCCCTCCACTCCTGAGACACCTCCAACAATTACCTATCATCCTCCTGGTTCTCCACCGGCTTTTTTGATCTTACATTCCAGATCTCTTAACCCACTTCTCACACTCCCTGTATCATGATAGCCCTGCTGTCTGGAACTCCTTCCCCCTTAAAATCTGCCAGTCTATAGATCGCTCCATCTTCAAAATCTTCCTGACAGCCCATCTCTTCCTGGAAGACTTCCCCGATTACTCCCCATCACTCCAGGTTGCATCATTTCAACAGCCCTGTTAATACATATGGATTTTACACACATTCCCTGAAATTATGCTTATACAAATTGCTGTAGTTTGAACAGATACACAAAATTGTTTTTTAAAAAAAGTATTTGTTAAGCGCTATGTGTCAAGCACAGTTCTAAGTGCTGGGACAGATATAAGTTAACCAGGTTGGACACTGTCCCTGTCCCACAAGGGGCTCACAGTCTAAATTGTTTTGTTTATTCAAATACTGCTACTTCTTTGTTTTTACTCCCACTAGTGTTTATGGATAAGTAATTCATATCTGCTAGTCTCTCCCATTCTATTGGAGGGCAGGAGATGTATCTTGTTGCTTTTGTTGTATTAACTCAAGTGCTTAGTGCATTGTAAAGGACACATTAATGCTCAATAAATGCCAATGATTGATTGACTGATAATTTTGTTCCATAACACCCTCCCAAAAATGCATGTTCTCATCTGGCATTATTATGGTATTTGTTAAGCCCATAATTATGTACGACACACTCTTCTAAGCACTGGGGTAGATACAAGATATTCATTTTGGAAACGATCCCTGTCTCAAAGGGGCCTCACAGTCAAAGTAGACAGAGTAGGATTTAATCCTTATTTTACAGGTGAGAAAATGGATGTACGGAGAAATTAAGTGATTTGCCCAAGGTCACACAGCAGACAAGTGCAAGAGCTGGATTTAGGATCCAGGGCCTATGCTCTTTCCACTTGGCAGTGCTGCTTTCCAGAAGAAGTGCTCTGTAGTACAATGGTGTGTTAGGGACTCTGATGAAAAATTCTATCCTGTCCTCAATTGCTTGGTTCATTGAGCAACTTTTCAATGTCAGATAATGGTAAACCAGTTCAAGTCTTTCATGAAGTAAACTTTTCCATTTTGAAAAGTTTAAACCATGGATGAGTCACCTTTAAAAGATGTCCATCAGGCCTTATTTTATTTACAGGGAGGCATTGTTGTCTAATCAATCAATCAATCAATTGTATTTATTGAGCGCTTACTGTGTGCAAAGCAGTGTACTAAGCGCTTGGGAAGTACAAGTTGGCAACATATAGAGACAGTCCCTACCCAACAGTGGGCTCACAGTCTAATGGCCGAAGAGACAGCAGGCTTGGGTTTGTTTTGAGTTTCAGTTTTGCTGCTCTCCAGCTCTGTGACCTCTGGAAAGTCACTTGACGATTTTGTGTTTCAGTTTCTCCTTCTGTATAATAGGATGTCATCCCTAGTTTAGAGGGATGCTTCAAGGACAAAAATGAGATAAATGATAAATAAGGGCTTTGGGAAAATAAAAGTGTTCCACAAATCTGAGGTACAGTTATTATGAAGAATAACATCATCATTATTATTATCATTATTACAAATGGTTCAAGGCAGGCACTGGACTCAACCCGCCCAGCTATATTGTGACTCCTGGAGACTTGTCAGGTTTTGTGGTGAAGAATTTAATGGACTATAGTAGAATCGCCCTAATTCAACAAAGAGTCAGCAGGATGAAATCAAGGGACCCAGTGAGAGAAGATCCCAATTTCAAATCTTTTGGGAGAATTCTTTAGAAGTCCACAGTGATATCTGACTGGAAGGTTTGGTAATGAAGGGGTAAGGATAGCTTTAAGGGGCCAAGGATGGGTGAAGGAGGGTGGGGCAGGATGTTGGGGGAACTCACCTTAGTGGGCCCCACTCTAGACTTCCTGCCCTATCCAGCCCCTTGCTCTGTAGCTTGTGGCACTGGCCTGGGACCCACCCCTGAAACCACTTTCCCCCTGACCCAACCCTGGGTCCAATTGCTCCTCTGCTTGAGCCGGAGAAATTGCCACCTCCACAAAGAGCCGTGAAGTGCTGAAACAAAAAGTACACTCCAGACTGCATGGTTGCCAACTATGGTGGCCAGGAGTGCTAAAAATTGTCTCAGGTAATAAATAGGATGATGTCTCAAAGTTGGTATCTGGGGAACACTGGAGGATTTTATGGTTCTTTTTTGGAACAGTAACTGGGGTAGAAAACAACAATTAGGACCTTGCGCCAAAGGAGAAGCCTGAAAAGAAGGGGACCTGTTTTGGCAGATCTATAAACTGGGGATAAGGGGAAAGAGTGCACATCCAGACTGGAAATAAAGGGATCCATAGTCATGAAAGAGTCAGGGGGGGAATTGGGGGATAGTTATAATGGTGGTTTATAAAATATTACAGTCAGAGGTGCTGGAATGCTGCATAAAGAAAAAGTTCACATTTGAGGGAGTCAATCAATCAATCAATCAATCAATCGTATTTATTGAGCGCTTACTGTGTGCAGAGCACTGTACTAAGCGCTTGGGAAGTACAAGTTGGCAACATATAGAGACAGTCCCTACCCAACAGTGGGCTCACAGTCTAAAAGGGGGAGACAGAGAACAAAACCAAACATACTAACAAAATAAAATAAGTAGAATAGATATGTACAAGTAAAATGGAAGTGATAAAGAGTGAAGAGTCTCCCCAAGATGATATTCCAGGAGCAGCAATCTGGGTGTGACTGCCTCAGGTTTCAGAGAAGAATGCCTGGGTTGGGCCTATATGAACAGTGGTACCTGTATGGGAAGCTGTAGGTGGGAACAGGAAGCAGCATGGCCTAGTGAAGAGAGCACGGGCCTGCGAGTCAAAAGGATATAGATTCTAATCCTGACCACCACTTGTCTCCTGTGTGACCTTGGGCAAGTCACTTAACTTCTCTGTGTCTCCATTACTTCACCTGTAAAATGGGGATTAAGACCGTGAGCCCCATGTGGGATATGGACTATGTTCAACCTGATTAGCTTGTATCTACCCTTGTGCTCAGTATAGAGCCTAACACATAATAAGCACTTAACAAATATCATTTTTTTAAAAAGGCCCGAGACTTTGGACATGGGAGAGTAGTCTGAAGGATAGCCCCAAGGCAGAGTGAGGGGAGCTTCCTAAATTCTACAAATAATGACTTTTCTGGAAATATAGGAATGAAAGAGGAGAAAAAGATGTCCTTAAAGAGGGTCCTGGAATCACAAAAGGTGTGAGTGTTTGAACTCCGGGAAGGATTCCAGAGAGAGAGTCTGTGAGTTGGGAGGAGAAGTAGAGGTTCAGTCATAGAAACAACTCTTCTGAGAAATGAGATTAATTCTAATGATGTACAGAGGCTCTGGGAGACCTGCCTGGATGAAGTGTATGGTGTATGTAAATATATGTTCAGTCAGCCAGACCTGTTAGGAAGACTAATTTACCTGTGTTACTTTTCAGCCTATTGCCAATCTTGTTTAGGATTCTGACCACAAGACTTTCATTTGAAAGAGAGTCATTTCATTAGAAATGCACGTAGCTGAAAGTTACCTGCGTAAGAGGATGCCCTGAAGTACAAGAACAAAGAGGCTTAGTTTGCTAAATGCAACCAGTTCTATGACGTTCCCCAAAGGGCTACATATATCTGGTTACCTTGATACCTTGAAACTAACACTTCAGAGATGCTTGGTAGCATTAGTTAATTATTCAAACAGTCAGACCCGATCAGATCTGGTTTAGCATTAGTCAACTACATAAACATTTGGATAAACCACCCTCTACAGTGCCTAGTAACCACAACCTCCTTCTGCACGTCAGCTTGACAGCGACACAAATGCCCTGAGGAACACAAAGAAAAGAAAATTGTCAAGGAGAAGGAAAGGAATGTTGGCCAGCATCACCATTCCTCCCCTCTTTATGGAGGGAAGAGGGGGACCAGGCCCGGTGCAAGGAAAGGAAGATACAGGGAGGGCAGCTGAGGCTGCCTCCAAATTGAGTATTCAGCCCAGGGAATGAACAATCTCCAGACACACTGATCCAGAATTTGCTGGGTGGACTCACCACCCAAACCAGCCCCGTGGCCTCCAAGAAGCCATGACCCAAAATAGGAGCTCGCTGTGGGGAGGTAATGTTGTCTGTTTATTGTTGTATTGTACTCTCCCAAGTACTTAGTACAGTGCTCTGCACACAGTAAGCACTAAATAAATACAATTGTATGACTAACCCACCTACCCAGGGCCAGGTCAGCAGAATCAGCGGCACTGGCTCCCAGGTTCACTGCCTCGGTCTGGTTTTGTCTCTCCCAGGGACACCAGATGGAAGTGGACAGAGAGGATACCTCACTCTGCTCCCTCTTTCACATTTCTCCTCCTCCTCTCCTTTCCCCGACTCTCCCTTTTCTTTCTTTTCCCTGCCTCTCTTTTTCTCCTCTCTCTTTCTGACCAATTATTCATCAGCACAGCAAATTTTGCAGCTCTAGGAACCTCAAAAGTGACCTCACAAGACCTCTTTCTTGTGGCTCTGCTGGTCACCCTGGAGATAGGTAAACTGTCAAGTCAGCCCTGACACCTTCCCCTCCCACCCCCACCCCCCACTCCGACTCCCTTCTACCCTGGCATTCCTGGTCTATTTTTTCTATAGTTATAGTACTGCTGGATCCCACTAGGGATAATAATAATAATAGTGTTTAAGTGCTTACTATGTGGGAAGTACTGGGGTAGAAACAACACAGTTTGGTCAATCATGATCCCTGACTCACATGAGATTCATACTCTAATGAAGATGGAGAATTGGTATTTAATCCCCATTTTACAGATGAAGAAACTGAGGCCTAGGAAAAGTTAAGCAACTTGCTTAAGGTCACACAAACAGGTGAGTGGTGGAGATGGGTTTATAATTCAGGTCTCCTGATGACCAGTCCAGTGCTCTTCCCCTAGGCCACAGGATCTCACTTTTCTTTCTTCTGGCAGCCCCTCAACTGGTCATTATTCTGGTGGTCCCTGCCTACCAGAGCTACAAGGTCAGGGGGCTGGAATTGGACAGAGAGAGGGGAGACTGTGGTGGAGGAGGTGGTGGGGAGTGCCTTAGATCTTTTCTCCCAGCTCCCCCCAACCCAATCTAAGTACTAACTTCCCTCTTCTCATCTCATCCTGGTCTGGCCCTAGCCTCCAGCTTTACTTCTTTATGGTATTTGTTAAGTGCTTACTATGTGCCAGACACTGTACTAAGCACTGGGATAAATACAGGCTAATCAGTTTGGACACAGTCCTCACCCCCATTTTACAGATGAGGTCACTGAGGCACAGAGAAAGTGACTTGCCTAAGGTCATATGGCAATAAGTGGTGGAGCTGGGATTAGAACCCATGTCCCTCTGACTTTCAGGTCTGGGTTCTATCCATTTGGCCATACTGCCTCTCAACTATATTACCACAGAAGCAATCAGTAGAATTTACTGAGCGCTTACTTTACTGAGAAAACATACTAAATACTTGGGAGAATAAAATAGCATGGCCTAGTGGAAAGAGAATGGATCTGAGACTCATGAGGCCTGGATTCTAATCTCCATTCCACGACTTACCTGCAGTGTGACCTAGGACAAGTTATTTAACATTTCTGTGCCTTGGTTTCTTCATCTGTAAACATAGAGATAAGATACTTGTTCTCTCTTTGACTTAGACTGTGAGATCCTTGGGGATGCATCCAATTTGTTTATATTTGTATCTTCCCCAGTTCTAAATTCAGTGCTTGATACATAGTAATCACTTAACAAATATCATTATTAATAGTAGTACTAGTAATAATAACAAACATGATCCCTGCTCTCCAGGGACCTTAAAATTTAGCAAAGGGGAGACAGAAAATAAATGGATTATACATAGTAGGAAGCATTAAACTGTAAAAAAAAATATACATAAGCATGACAGGAATGGGTGGGGTGGGAATACCTGTGTGTGTAAGTGACCCAGAAGTGATTGTTTGCAGGGATAAGGTGTAGAGATGAGAGATTAATTAGGGAAGCCCACCTGGAGAAGATGTGATTTCAGAAGGGCTTTGAAGATGGGGAAAGCAGTGGTCTTCCAGACATGAAATGCAAGAATTCCAGAAAGAAGGGAAGACGTAAACAAGAAGTCATTGGTGAGAGAGGTGTGAATGAGGCCCAGTGGTTAAATAGATCTGGGGTGGAGTGGGAGAGGAGCAAGGAAAGTCCAGGGGAGAGAGAGGTAGTTGAATGTCTTAAAGCCAAAGGTCGGGACATTTTTCTTGATGCAGAGAGGAATGCTTTTGATGAGTAGGAAGCCATGCACAGCAGAGCCCAGTAGCAGAGCAAAGTGTGGCTACAGAAGGGAAAGACTGGAGATGAGGAGGTCTGCCATGAGGCTGATGCAGAAGTCAAGCTGGGATAGGACAAGCGCCTGGACCAACATTATTGGCAGTTTAGAATCTGCCCCTTCTCTTCCATCTAGAGGTAATGGGAATAAATAACTGACAGGATTTGGTGACAGACTGAATATGAGGGGTGAAAGCAAGAAAGGAATCATGGATAATGATGGAGTCATCAGTGATAAGAAATTAAGTAGAGAAGAGGATTTGGGAGGAAAGATGAGCAATTCAGTGTAGACAGTTTCAACTAAGCAGAGATATCCTGGAGGCAGGAGGAGATGGAAGATTGCAGAGGAAAGGGGTCAGGGCTAGGTTTGGGAATCATCCATGTAGAGATGATGGTTGAAACTAGGGGAGTTGGTGAGCTTCCCAAAGGAGTGAGAGTAAGTTGAGAATAGAAAAGGACCACAGCTGAGTCTTGAGGAACACCTACAGTTAGGGAATGGGAGGCAAAGAAAGAGCTAGCAATAGAGACTTAGAAGGATTTGTAGGAGATATAGGAGGAGAACCAGGACAGGGCCATGTCAGAAAAAACAAGATCAGATTGCATTTCCAGGGGAAGGGATAGCTGAGAAGTTGAGGAGGATAAGGATGGAGTAGAGTATATTTAGCTAGAAATGGGTCATTGGTTACGTCGGAGAGAGTGGTCTCAACAGAGCAAAAGGAATAAAAACCAAATTGCTGGGGGTTGAGGAGAGGAAGGGAGGACAGCAGACATAAAAACCCCAACAAAGGAGTTTGGACAGGAGTAGGAGGGAGATAGCTGGTTGGAGCAGTGGAATTGAGAGAGGCATTTTTTTAGGATAGGAAATACACTGGTATCTTTGAAAACAGGGGCAGGAGCTATCATAGAGGGAGCAGTTAAAGATGGTGGTCATGGAAGAAAGTGGGCACAAGGGCTTTTAAAAGGGAAGCAGTTGGAGGCAAAGTTGAAAGGGCTAATTTTGAAAGCAGGTAGATTACCACATAAGAGATGGCTGAAAAGGATGGAGAGTATATTGGGTATATGAGGGAACTGAGGAGATGAAGGGGAGATTTGGGGAAGTTCACATCTGATGGTTTCAATTTTACCAACAAATAGTCGCAACAGTCATTGGGGTGAGAGAGGGAGGAGGAGGGGACACTGGGGGTTACAGGAGGGAGTTAAAGATCTGAAATGGTTGGTGCAAAAAGTTGCTGTGGGAGACATTGAGAATGGAGGAGAGGGCAGAGTTATAGCAAGTCAGAATGGACAAGGTTAGCTTGATGTCTGGATTTCCACCAAGATAACACTGTGGCACAAGCACAGGAGCAGAAGAAGTGCACGAGATAAAGAAGTGCACTGTGGAGGTGATCCAGGGCCCGGACTGGTGGTGTGATGGGATGTTGGCACGGGTTCCACCAGCCACAAAAGAGGCCAGAAGTGGTGCGGGTTTCATTAGGGGCAGGAGCCATGAGGGAGACAAGAAGGAGAAAGGGAACTCTTTGGGAACCAGAGAGAGCTAAGGGGGCACGAACTGAGGTACTGGTGAATTGACAAAAGTGGAGGCTTAAGCAAAAATCACCTCAAGCAGAAGTGATTTGCACCGGGCTGCCATGGAAACATCTAGTCCTGTCCCCATTCATGCTGAGCCTCACCTTAACTTAACCTCAACTTAATGGTTTCTGGCATAAATAAGCATGGCCGAGGGGCTAGAGCACAGGCCTAGGAGTTAGGAGGACCTGGGTCCTAATTCCAGATCCACCGCTTGTCTGCTGTATGACCTTGGGCAAGTCATTTCACTTCCTCTGTGCCTTAGTTACCTCATCTGTAAAATGGTGATGTAGACCGTGAGCACACTGTGGGAAAGGGATGGTGTCCAACCTGATTGTAGTGTATCTACCCCAGCTCTTAGTATAGTACCTGGCACATAATAAGTACTTAACAAACACCATAAAAAAGACAAACAGATCATGGTGAGCCAGCTTTTTTCTTGAATCGATTTTTCGACACATTCATTTTTAGAAAGTTTTGGGGCTCCCCCTCCCCAAGCAAATCCTTCCTGGAGGCATTCAGTATAAGCTACAGGCATGTCTTGGTTGCAAACCTACCATGTGGAGTGGGAGTGGGGGAGAGGAGGGGAAGTGTCTTATCTATCAGCAGTAGACATCTCCTGTGGCAAGCCTGACCTACAGTTTCTGGTTAAGAGGCCTAACCCACCACTCTGATCTCTGTTCAGCAGTTCTTTGGCCAGTCTGGGTGTCTCCCAACTCATGCCCCCCACAAACACACCCACCCACATCACCAATTAATTAAGAATTAAGAAGGAGGACCTGCGACATTGTCAAATAAAGGGTTTGGACTCCTTGGCCCGATTTGCAATTTCGCATTTCCATCAGCTGGCGTCGCCCTTGCCTAAGACAAAGAGAGCTGAATGGCTCTCAGTTGGTGGCAAAGGGAGACATTTCATTCTGAAATCTTAATTTTCCCGTTGTTCTATTTGGGCCAGGCGGCTAAAACTAGTACTGAAAGATAGACCTGCCTCCCAAGAAAACTGGCCACTTCTTTCTCACCATTAAGGAAAACACTTTTTATTTCCCTTTTCACTTCCGGTGTGTGTCGACCTCTACTTGGATGTCCTGTCATCACCTCAAACCTAACCCATCCAAAACAGAACTCCTTATCTGTCCCCCCTTGGCCTTTCCCAACACTGTAGAAAGCACCACCATCCTTCCTGTCTCCCAAGCCCAGAGGAGCAGCATAGCCTAGTGGATAGAGCACAGGCCTGGGTGTCAGAAGGTCATGGGTTCTAATTCTGGCTCTGCCACTTGTGTGACCTTGGACATGTCACTTTACTTCTCTGGGCCTCAGTTCCCCCATCTGTAAAATGAGGATTGAGATGGCTCACTGGAAAGAGCACGGGCTTTGGATTCAGAGGTCACGGGTTCGAATCCTGACTCCGCCACATGTCTGCTGTGTGACCTTGGCAAGTCACTTAACTTCTCTGAGCCTCAGTTACCTCATCTGTAAAATGGGGATTAAGACTGTGAGCCCCATGTGGGACGGGTTGATCACTTTGAACCCCCCCCCCAGTGCTTAGAACAGTGCTATGCACATAGTAAGCGCTTAACAAATGCCATTATTATTATTATTATTATTATTACATGGGACAGGGATTGTGTCCAACCCAGGTTGCTTTTTTCAACCCAAGCTCTTAGTTCAGTGCCTGGCATGTAGAAAGTGCTCAACAAATACCACAATTATTGATTGTGGTAAGCAGTAAGCATTCAGCAAATATCATTGAATGATGATGATATTTGTTAAGTGATGGGGTAGTTACAAGAAAGTCAGGTCAGACATAGTCTCTATTCCCTGTGGGGCTCACAGACTAAGTAGGAGGGAGAACAGGTATTTAATCCCCAATTTACAGAGAGGAAACAGGCACAGAGAAGCCAACTGACTTACCCAAAGTCTTACAGCAGACAAGAATTGGAGCTGGATTCAGGCTCATGCTCTTTCCACTAGGCAATGCTGTTTCAGTCTTATCGTAGGGCATAAATAATTGATACTCTGTTCTGAACTGATGTTAATGCCTTATTACTTTGGTGGCAAATGACTGATTTTGTGGCTTCAGACTCAAGGGGTCTTGTCTGAGAGCCCTTCTAAAAGTCAGAGCAGAATACTGTTAAAACAGACCTCTCTGAATATCAAAGGTGAACAAAACTTGCAGACTGCTAATGGTCAGCTGGAAGGAGGGAAGAGAGGAGGTAAGGACGGGGAGGAAAGAAAACACACTCTTGTCTTTTCAGGGGCAGATCGAGGCTTCTCCCCCACTAGACTGTAAGCTCACTGTGGGCAGGGATCAAGTCTACCAACTCTATTGTCTTGTACTCTCCAAAGTCTTTAGTTCAGTGCTCTGCACAAAGTAAGTGCTCAATAAGTACCATTGATGGATTAATTGCTTTCTCTTATATACACACATCAGCTTCACTTTCATATCTGTAATTTATTTATTTATATTAATGTCTGGCGCCCCCTCTAGACTGTAAGCTCATTGTGGGCAGGGAATGTGTCTATCATATTGTTATACTGTACTCTCCCCAGCACTTATAACAGTGCTCTGCACACAGTAAGTGCTAATAAATATGATTGACTGACTGAAATTAATTGCTGGACAGGAGGAGGAAAACAAATGGAAAAATCTTCACCTACATCTATGAGCATGAGTTAGAAAAGGCTTCCTTACGGACATCAGAGAGGAGGGCTATAATTAGCGTTTTCATCCAACAAGCAGAAGAAGGCATACCTGCACAGTCATGCTACAAAGAAATCTATCAGGGGAAAAAGAGTTAGGCTTTTACCAAATCATCTTAAGGGTTTTCTTATCCTGTGGACCGTTGCTAAAGTATTGCAAACGAAGAGCTACTCACTCATGACCACTGCAGAGTTACTGCAGTCAGGTGGTGCCCATCCTTCTTCACACTGACACTTGAGCTTGTGGTTGCATACCTAGGAGAGGAATGGTCTTGGTCAGTCATTCCACTGAGTCCAGCACAATATTAGAATCACCCATATCTCAACCCATAAGTGAAATCCTTTCTAAAAGGGGATCATCTGTATGTCTATGGTGCAATAACATACCCAAGAGAGTGTCTTACTGAACCAATCACTGAGTTTGATCAACACATATTCATCAATCAATCAATAAATCAATCAGTGAATGGTATTTATTGAGTGCTTACTGCCTGCAGAACACTGCACTTAATACTTGGGAAAATACAATAGAATTGGTTGACATGATCCTTGACCAAAAAAGCTTACAGTCTACAGTGGGAAACAGATATTAAAATAAGTTACAGATAGGGAAAATAGAGAGAATATAAGAATTTTAAGTGTTTTAGGGCTGGGGTGAGCATCAGTGTGCTTAAAGGATACATGCCAAGTACAGAGTTGATGGGGGAGCGGGGAGGAAGTGAGACACAAGGGCTTAGTCAAGGCTTCAGAGGAGATGTGATTTTAGGAGGGGTGTGAAGGCAGGAAGAGTGGTTGATTGTTGGATATGAAGGGTCAGGGAGTTCCAGCTTGAGGGAGAATGTGGGGAAGGTGTTGGTGGTGGGATAGATGAGATAGAGGTATGGAGAGCAGATTGGTGTTAGAGGGGCAGAGTGTGCGGGAAGGAGTCATTGGAAAGGGAGTGGTTAATGATGGCTGTCTGGGAGGGAAGAAAGGATGTTCATCCTGGAAAACTTTCACATCTGACTTCTCACTTGATTCAGTATTGTTCAGGATGTCCATATGGTCCTCATTAGGGAAATGAAAGATTTTTATCATGCAAAATAACCCAGTCTCACCGCATGCCCTTTACATTTGGAGGAGCAGTTGGCTGATTTGTAGGTTTTTGCTAAATCCACACATTCCCCATTGCTGCACACCTGGAAGGAAGGTGACAAAGATGAATGGATGAGGCAGAATCTTTCCTTAATTCAGTAAAATTATGATTTTGCATTTGCAGAATCATTTCCTACAGTAGATTGAAAGCCCCTTGAGCTGATAACAGTTTGGATAATCAATCGTATTTATTGAGCGCTTACTATGTGCAGAGCACTGTAACAGGCTAGTAACAGGATAGTAACAGGCTAATTTTTTAACATGCTTCCCAAATGCCTACTGCATTGTTCTGATGCTGTGTGTTCAGTACATACTTGTTGACTGACTAACCAAATGTGACAAGTTCGGGACCTAAATGAGTTTCATTTTTATGAGGATTATTATTTTGGTTGGCAGGTCATGATTTAAATTCTGAGTAAGGTCTTAAAAATTGGGTTCTTGATATTGCATAAATTAAGCAGCAAATGAGGGTCTGGCTCCTAGAAGCTAAGCCTATCATTTTCCAAGCTCATTTAGGTTTCCATCAAATGTGATAAGCACCAATCAGGCAGTAATACTGGCTCTCTTTTCTACTTTGCTTGAGCTGCACATCTTGGAGAACTGTACTCAGCCCTGATTCAAGAGGAAGTGAGACTTTCAAATTCCAATTGCCAAAGGTTAATGAATGTTAGGTCAATAACATTTGTAGCGAAGGGCCTGATTTTTCTCCCAAGCATCAGTAAAATAAGAAGCAAATCTGGACTGAATTTAAATGCCCAGTGAATCAAACTACAAACCTTTGGCCATCTACCCTGTGAGCTGCAAATGAGCAGTCAGCAGATAGAAGGAAAGCCAGCTGGTTTCTTTATAGGCGATGGATTCTAATTCCAGTTCAGACTCAGGTTTCCCTTTATAAAACTGGAATAGCCATTTTATGATGTAACAGAAACAACAAGGAAGTGAGCAATTCTTTGGAGAAAAGTGTATTCAATTAGTGAAAATTTCCCTTCTTTACCTAGGTTACCTATATCTCTCCTTATCTCCTTTCTCTCTGAGGTTTTTTCCTTCCATCTTCCTGTGCTTGATGGTTTTTGTTTTGGTCAAGCTTTTTTTTTTTTTTACATATTTCACATTTGGTTTGTTGGGGGTTTTTATCCCTTTAAGATTTTTGCTTTGCACCTTGACTCTCCTCCATTTCTCTACAGGAGTAGCATTTGCTTTTCTCTTCAAATTAGCTCCTAGCCTCATAGAACACTGTGGCTCAGTGGAAAGAGCATGGGCTTTGGAGTCAGAGTTCATGGGTTTGAATCTTGGCTCCGCCAATTGTCAGCTGTGTGACTTTGGGCAAGTCACTTAACTTTTCCATGCCTCAGTTACCTCATCTGTAAAATGGGGATTAAGATTGTGAGCCCCCTGTGGGACAACCTGATCACCTTGTAACATTCCTAGCACTTAGAACAGTGCTTTACACATAGTAAGTGCTTAATAAATGCTGTGATTATTATTATTATTATTATTAGGTAATTGAGCTTCCCCTCTCCCAGCCCCACAGCACTTACATACATATCTGTAATTTATTTATATTGTCTGTCTTCTCTAGACTGTAAGCTTAATGTGAGCAGGGAATGTGTCTATTTTTATATTGTTCTCTCCCAAGCACTTGGAAGATTGCTCTGCACACAGTAAGTGCTCAGTAAATACAATCGACTGACTGACTCCCTCTGTGGGATATTTCTGTTTTCGTCCCCTTACCTCCTTTCTCCCTTTTCTGCTTTCCTGTTGCTCTCTTCCAAGCTGGCAACTGAGAAGCAGCGTAGCTCAGTGGAAAGAGCCCGGGCTTTGGAGTCAGAGGTCATGGGTTCAAATCCCGGCTCCGCCACTTGCCAGCTGTGTGACTTTGGGCAAGTCACTTAACTTCTCTGGGCCTCAGTTCCCTCATCTGTAAAATGGGGGTGAAGACTGTGAGCCCCCCCCGTGGGACAACTTGATCACCTTGTAACCTCTCCGGTGCTTAGAACAGTGCTTTGCACATAGTAAGCGCTTAATAAATGCCATCATTATTATTATTAACTGCCTTTGGCCCAGCAACATCAAGGGATCAGGTCCAAGACAAGCTAGCAGCATGGTTAAACCAAGTATCCAACCAGGCTATCGTCTCTCTAAGGTTGGCCCAGGTGTTCACTTGCCTTGGGCACTGCTGGGGCATAATAAAGGAAGCAACAATTTGTTCTCACAGAAGTCCTCTCCCTCTCTGGTCCAGTGACTAGGAGACAGTATGCTTGCTTCCTCAGCCATGGAAAGTTAACTACAATCCCTTCCCCAGACACATAAAATAATCCCCTCCCTAGCCATCCCCTCTGCCATTTTCTGCTTACTCACCCATCCTGCTCTTCAGAGTCAGAAAACTCCATGTGCCAGTGTGAAAGAGGAATGTGGGGGAAGGGACCCTAGAGCTGCCAAAGCAGGATAGCATAGCCAGAGTGCAGAAGGAGCAGGAATTGCAGCGGTTGGTCTGGCAAGCATCTTGGCCGTCAGGGCCAGAAGCTGGATGTGGGGCTGGGTCCAGAACTACCTTTTGACTTTTAGGCCACACCTGCCGCCATGGCAACAGCTGTAGCAGGGGAGCATCTGGGAGCCCTGGAAGGAGCAGAGACGAGCAGCAACAAAAGCAGCAGCCAGAACATTCAGCTGGATGGTCGTCGAGGGGAGCTGAGCCATGTGACTGGATTGTCACCTCCCCACAGGTCCGGTAGAAGTTTTAGTGATGAAGTTTTTGCTAAGCACTTACTATGTGCCAAGCACTATATTAAGCCCTGGGGTAGACAGAAGCAGCGTGGCTCAGTGGAAAGAGCACAGACTTTGGAGTCAGAGGTCGTGGGTTCATATCCTGGCTCTGCCAATTGTCAGCTGTGTGACTTTGGACAAGTCACCTAACTTGTCTGTGCCTCAGTTACCTCATCTGTAAAATGGGGATTAAGACTGAGCCCTACATGGGACAACCTGATCACCTTGTAACCTCCCCAGCGCTTAGAACAGTGCTTTGCACATAGTAACTGATTAATAAATGCCATTATTATTATTATTATTATTATTTTTATTATTGTAAATTGGACACGGTCCCTGTCCCATGTGGGGCTCACAGTCTCAATCCCCATTTTACAGATGAGATTACTGAGGCACAGAGAAGGGAAGTGACTTGCCCAAGGTCACACAGCAGACAAGTGGCGGAGCCCGCATTAGAACACATGACCTTCTGAATTTATTGTTGTGGAGACACTGGATTAGAAACAGCTGAAAGCTCAGCATCTCCCCAAAGCCCAGTTTGAGTTTGGAATCCTGATCACCACCACCACTAATCTCATCATCATATTTAACAATATTGAGCACCGACTTCGTAAGAGCTCAGAACTAGGGGTTAACACCAAAGACACACCCACCCTTACCTATGTAGCCCGCATGTTACCAGTGTGAACTCATTATTTCTTATTCAGTCACTGTACAAAATAGTTCTTCCTCTCAGGCAAGCCTCAGCGCTGACAGGGAAAATAATCCCACAGGTTAATTGGTACTTGACCAACTAGCCAGCATCAAATCATTTTACATTTCTCTTATGCTGCTACTGAATTACGGGTTGGAGGGATGGAAAAAATGAAATATGGATATACCTACTTACTACCCAACTTACCCTTTCAGCGCCACATTTTGTCCCATCAGCCACCATGTCAATATTTTGGTCAGACCTTTTTGGATTAAAAACTTTGCATGTCGTGAAAGTCATCACACTTCCTTCCCAGGCCGAACTATCTGACCCACCAGAGCAGAACAACTTCCCACACAGGTAGTGGCTGAGGAAAAGGAAAAAGGTTCTCAGTTGACACAGTCCATGAGTCAGCTCTTTTCAATACTTGATTTTAATACATTTGCTTTACTCCTGACTCCAAAATTCATTTTTCATAATGAGCCTGATTCTCAGGCCTCCAACCAAAGGGGAGATTAGACTATATAAATAACTCAAACAGCTCTCCCTCTAGCTCGTTCCCCCAAACAAGCCATGTGACAAGCACTCAGTTCCTGGAAAGGTTGTGTCACAGCTGGGATGATACCACTTACCCAGGTTGACAGGGGACATAACTGTTGTTTATCTTTTTGCAGTGTCCATACTTCAACCCAACCTTATTCATTTCATAGCATGTCGCATCAGCTGCCTTAACTCCTGGAACATAGAAAGTCATTTTTGAAGGGAAAAAATATGAGTCAAAATAGGTAAAATTAAAAGCATCTTTAAAATAAATGAAAACATACTCAGATATTGGATTGTCTAGTAAATGACTCAATGGCCAGGAAGATTAGTATAGGAGTTGTATATCCCTAGGAGAATTGAAATCAATATGCTGCCAAACATTTCTACTGCATACTAGTTCCTCTTTCCCAACTTTTTATTTTTCCCAGGACTCTCCAAGAACTTCTCTGGGAGAGAAGGAAAATGAAAGGAAGATGGAGAGGAAGAAAAAAAGAACTTCCCTCTGGTAACAATTCACTTAATCATCTAGGACCGATCTTGACTTGTTTCAGAGATTAGTGGGATGGAATGGCAGAAAGAAGGGTGAGAGGGAAGGGAAAACACAGCAGGAAATGAGTTGTAACTACCTGGCAAAAATTGTCCATAAATACTGGGAACACCAAGGAGAAATTGCTCTGATGCGTACTCAGAGACAATTCTGTTTTCTGTAGTTGTTTTTCTTTTGCCTTGTACTTTTTGCAAGATGGCAGAAGTGAAAAGGGTACCAGGTCTGAAAGCGATCATTACACAGGGCCTAGGTTTTGTGCAATCGGGACTGCGGTTCATTCATTCAATCATATTTACTGAGTGCTTACTGTGTGCAAAGCACTGTACTAAGAGCTTGGGAGAGTACAGTTCAGGAATAAACAGTCACATTCCCTGCCCCCCTGCCCTGCCCTGGGGGAAAGTCGGGGCGGGGAGAAAGACATCAATACAAATAAATAAAGCTACAGCTATGTACATAAGTGCTGTGGGGCTGGGAGGAGGCAAGAGCAAAGGGAGCAATTCAGGGTCATGCAGAAGGGAATGGGAGATGAGGAAAAGTGGAGCTTAGTCTGGGAAGGCATTTTATGAGATGTGCCTTCAATAAGGCTTTGAAAGAGGGGAGAGTAATTGTCTGTTGGATTTGAGGAGGAAGGGCATCCCAGGCCAGGGGCAGGATGTGGGCCTGGGGTTGGCAGTGGGACAGGTGAGCTCAAGGCACAGTGTGAAGGTTAGCACTAGAGGAGAGAAGTGTGTGGCCAAGTTGTAGAAAGAGAGAAATGGATCCTACCTCTCTAGTTACAATTGCACATATAAGAGAATTTACTACTACAGGTGTTGTGCTGTATTTACTGCTTACCTTCTCCCCACATTGTAGCACATTGTTTCTGTAGTGTGGGGCATTTCCCCATAAAGCAATAGCCTTTTCCATTTTGGCAAGGAAATCCATTAACTTGATAGTTGTCTTTTGGACATTTTCTGGACTGGCCATCACACACTTCTGGTAGGTCGCAGTCATCTTTGACTGGTCTGCACAGAGTTCCGGCCTTCCTAATCTGAAAGAAAGGAAGAAGATAAATCGGGAAGGTCAATTGATCCTTTTTGTGATTCTTAATGTTTACTGCAACAAAGTCCTGATTTGAGTGAAGAAGGAAAGTTGTTCTCAATTTACATGGTCTAATTAGCACTGAAAGTGGGTACCCACAAAACTGGGAGGGCAGATAGGGAAACTCAGTCTCAAAAGTTGTGACAAAACTGTGGATTGGTGGGAGAGCACTACAGCAGATAGTTTGTCAGCCTGGTGGGCAGCCACTGGAAAGGGATTGCTTTCAATCAATCAATCATATTTATTGAGCACTTGCTGGGTACAATCAATGAATGGCATTTATTGAGCAATTACTGTGTGCAGAGCACTGTTCTATGTGCTTGGGAGAGTACAGAGTTGGTAGACATGTTCCTCACGCATGAGGAGCTTATAGTCTAGATGGGAAGACGGACATTACTATAAGTCAATCAATCAATTATGGATAGATACATTTTCTCCAAAAGGTGCTCTACAATGAGCAGGATACCAAAACACAAGTGTGAAAGCAGATACAAAACCACAACAAAGGACTGTCTGTCAAACATCATTCTTTTCAGCCACATTTCCATGCATGATTAGAATCTCAAAGTTAACAGTAACAAGAATGATAATAGTGATAATAATTGTGGTATTAGGATTGCTTCTCCTCCCAGAAGCCTTCCGAACTGGGCCCTCATCTCTCCTACTCCTTATTCCTTCTGCATCACCTTTATACTTGGATCTGTACCCTTTGGGCACTTAGTATTCACCCCACCTCAGCCCCACAGCAATTAAGTACATATCTGTGAGCCCCCCCGGGACAACCTGATCACCTTGTAACCTCCCCAGTGCTTAGAACAGTGCTTTGCACATAGTAAGTGCTTAAAAAACGCCACCATTAGTATATCCATAACTTATTTATTCATATTAAAGTCAGTCTCCCCCTCTAAATTGTAAGTTCTCTGTGGGCATGGAACATGTTTACAACTCTGTTGTTGCACTCTCCCAAGCATTTAGTACAGTGCTCTACACACAGTGAGCACTCAATAAATAATATTGATTGAGTCGATAAAAGCTTACTTGGTGCTAGCATTATAATAAGTGCTGGGTTAGGTATAGTATAATCAGTTCTGACACAATCCCTGTTCCACATGGGGCTCAAAGTTTAAGTACGAAGGAGAGCAGTTACTGAATTCCTATTTTATGAATGGGGAAACTGAGTCACAGAGCACCTAGGCAAGCATATAATAGTATTTATTGAGCACATAATGAGAAGCAGGATGGCCTAGTGGATAGAGCATGGGCCTAGGAATCAGAAGGCCCTGGGTTCTAATCCTGGCTCTGCCACTTGTCTTCTGTGTGACCATGGGCCATTTAACTTCTCTGTGCCTCAGTTACCTCATCTGTAAAAGGGGGAATGAAAGCAATGAGCCCACTGTGGGACAGGGACTGTGTCCAACCTGATTACCTTGTACCTTCCCCAGTGCTTAGTACAGTGCCTGGCACAGAGTAAGCACTTAACAAATATCATTTAAAAAAAAGTGGTGGAGACTGCTCTCAGACTCCTCCATTGTCTCCCAGAAGAGCACTGTAGGATCTGTCTCCTTTCCTCACACCAAGGAGGGTCCATGGTACCAAAATAGGCATAAGAGATGCTCCCATTCATTCTTGGCCTTCTCCATACTGGCCTGAGGCTTCGAAACGGTTTTTGCACATTGTTTGTGTTGTTTCAATGTTTCATCACTCCTGATGTGTCTGTCTCCAGCCCTTCTGTCCACATAAATATTTAGATTGTGAGAGCCTGAGGGACAGGAACCCTATTAAATGAACCCCTATGTATTCTTGCCCAGCAGTTAGTATAATGCTCTGCACTCAGAAATTGCTTACTAAATACGATTACTCCTACTATTACTACCCTGCCTCTGATTCTCAGGCCCGGGTTCTCCCTATTAGGCCATTCGGCTTCCCAGTCACCTTTGAAAATGAAGGATGTATAAGTGTGCATTTAAATGCGGCTCAGTATGAATATTTTGAAAATGGATCACTAAAAGTCTCACTTGGCAATTTTCACAGCATTCACCATCTGCACATTGGCCTCCTGCTTTTATTTTGCATGTTTTGGCAACACAGCAATTGTTGGTGCATTCCTTGAAAAGACAGAAAAGACAAGGCTGAGCTATGTTAGTGTTTTACCCTGTCAGCACAATTCTTTAATTTGCTTCATTCCTGCCCTTGAGATACCTCTTGTAGAGCCTGAAGTTCTTATGAAAGAAACCAAATAACTGAAAGTGGCTCAGAAAAATGGAAATGGGAAGCTGGAGCAGTGAATTAAGCACTTGTGGGAGTTCAGTAGAATAGAACCAGGAGAAGCAGCGTGGCTCAGTGGAAAGAGCCCAGGCTTTGGAGTCAGAGGTCATGGGTTCAAATTCCTGCTCCACCACTTATCAGCTGTGTGACGTTGGGCAAGTCACTTAACTTCTCTGTGCCTCAGTTACCTCATCTGTAAAATGGGGATGAAGACTGTGAGCCCCCCGTGGGACAACCTGATCACCTTGTTAACCACCCCAGTGCTTAGAACAGTGCTTTGCACATAGTAAGCGCTTAATAAATGCTATCATTATTATTATTAGAACCAGTAGACATTGGCCACAGGGAGTTCACAATCTAGAGTTATTACTGTAAATCAATCAATCATATTTATTGAGCATTTACTAAGCAGTTGGGAGATAACACAATATAACAGACACAATCCCTGCCCACAGTGAGCTTACAATCTATAGGGGGAGACAGATATTAATACAAATACATTGTATATATATATATGTATTTATGTATATATGTATTTATATATAAGTGCTGGGGGGTTGAGGGGTACTGAGTAAAGGGAGCAAGTCAGGGTGATGCAGAAGGGAATAGGAAAAGAGGAAAAGAGGGCTTAGGGAAGGCCTCTTGGAGGAGAGGGGCTGAAAGTGGGCTGAACATCCAATGCTCAAAGGGCACAGATCCAAATGCATAGATGACACAGAAGGGAGAGGGAGTTGGAGAAAATAAGCATTGGGGTCTAGTAAATAGGGCTTGGGCCTGAGAGTCAGAGTAGAGAAGCAGCATGACTCAGTGGAAAGAGCACGGGCTTTGGAGTCAGAGGTCATGGGTTCAAATCCCAGCTCTGCCAATTGTCAGCTGTGTAACTTTGGGCAAGTCACTTAACTTCTCTGAGCCTCAGTTCCCTCATCTGTAAAATGGGGATTAATGTGAACCCCTGGGGGACAACCTGATCACCTTGCAACCTCCCCAGTGCTTACAACAGTGCTTGGCACATAGTAAGTGCTTAATAAATGCCATCATTATTATTATTACCTGGGCTCTAATTCCATCTCTATCACTTGTCTTCTATGTGACCTTGGGCAAATCACTTAATTTCTCTGTGCCTCAGTTACCTCATCTGTAAAATGGGGATTAAGATTGTGATCCTTTTGTAGGACATGGACTGTGTTCAACCTGATTATCTTGTTATTGCTCCAGTGTTTAGTACAGTGCCTGGCACATAATAAATGCTTAACAAATACCATAAAAAAGGGCTTAATTGGTGAGGCCTTCTTGCAGGAGATGTGATTTTTTTCAATAAGACTTTGAAGGTGGGGTGAGTGGTGACCTGGTGTATATGGACAGGGAGGGAGTTCCAAACCCAGAAGTAGGATGTGGGAAAGGAGTCAGTGATAAGATAGATGAGATTGAGGCATAGTGAGCAAGCTGCCACTAGAGGAGCAAACTGTGCAGGCCAGGCTGTGATAGGAAATCAGTGAGATTAGATAGGATGGGGGCAAACTTATAAAATGCTTTAAGCCTTCTTAAAATACCACTTCCTCTGAGAAGGCTTCCCCAGTTAATTTATAGAGTCTCCAGTTGCATCAACAAGCACTTAGTACAGTACTCTGCAAACACTACATGCTCAATAAATGTGAATGAACAAATTCATATAAGTGGTGAGGCAAGGAATGAAACATATTCGTGGTTATATTTTCATTTATATATTACTTATATATTCAACTATTTTATTTGTAACCATTTCCTGATTTATTCTTGTCCTTCTTTATGTTCCTGCTATTTGTATAACATTTTGATCTTTCTGAACACTCACTGGACTCTAAGGGTCTTCCAGTGATCCGGGCCTGGAATACCCTCCCTCTGCCCATCCGCCAAGCTAGCTCTCTTCCTCCCTTCAAGGCCCTACTGAGAGCTCACCTCCTCCAGGAGGCCTTCCCAGACTGAGCCCCTTCCTTTCTCTCCCCCTCATCCCCCTCTCCATCCCCCCATCTTACCTCCTTCCCTTCCCCACAGCACCTGTATATATGTATATATGTTTGTACATATTTATTACTCTATTTATTTATTTATTTATTTTACTTGTACATATCTATTCTATTAATTTTATTTTGTTAGTATGTTTGGTTTTGTTCTCTGTCTCCCCCTTTTAGACTGTGAGCCCACTGTTGGGTAGGGACTGTCTCTGTGTTGCCAACTTTACTTCCCAAGCACTTAATGCAGTGCTCTGCACACAGTAAGTGCTCAACAAATACGATTGATTGATTGATTGATCTGGTGTCTGGTTCTGCTGCACCAAGCCAAAGGGCTTAAAAAACTGTTTTGTACTTTCTACTTTTTCATTGTATTCTTTAAGCTCTTACCATGTTTCAAACACTGTTCTAAGTGCTGGGATAGAAGTTAATTAGGTCAGACACAGTCCCTGTCTTGCAAGGTGCTCACAGTCTAAGAAGGAGGGAGAACAGGAGAACTGAGACACAAAGAAGTTGAGTGACTTGCCCAAGGTCATACACCAAGGATTTGGCAGAGCTGGAATTAGAACCTAGGTCCTCTGACTCTGAGGCCTGTGCTCTTTCATCTAGGCCATGTTGCTTCTCATTATGTGCTCAATAAATAATATTAAGAATGATATAAAGCTTGTCTAAAATCCTACTTCTTCTTTCCCATTGCCTATGTTACATCAACCCTCAAAATCACCTTCAGTACTGATAATTTACACTCACCCTTCCAACTTTCTATACAAGCATATTCGATTTTTCCTTCATCTGATTTAAAAAGCATTTTTGTCTGCCTGTCTCCCTTATTAGGGGGTAAACTCTTTGAGGGTAGTGGATAGAGCACGGATTTGGGAGTCAGAAATACCTGGGTTCTAAGCCAGGTTTTGCCACTCGTCTGCTCTGTGACTTTGGGCAATCCACTTAACTTCTCTGTGTCCCAGTTACCTCATCTGTAAAATAGGGATTAAGACTGTGAGCCCCATATGGAAATATGGACTGTGTCTAACCTGATTAACTTGCCTTTACCCTTGTGCTTAGTACAGTGCCTGGCACATAATAAGGCTTTAACAAAAGCCACAATTATTATTATTATAACAGTGTCTGGCACATAGTAAGTGCTTAACAAATCACAATGAAAAAAGAGCACTGTGTTCTCAGTACAATGCATAGTGCATACGATCATGCAATTGCATTTATTGAGCACTTACTGTGTGCAGAGCACTGTACTAAGCACTTGGGATAGTACAATATAACAATAAACAGACACATTCCCTGTTCAAAATGAGCTTACTTTTGTTTCTGGGTTACTGTTCCAAGTGTTCAGTGTTTAGTGTTCATTGTCAGTGAAGGCCACTGACTGATTAATTTTGTAGAAGGAGCATTTCCTAGTCTGATTACTAATTAATGCACAGAGTGAAACAGACATCCAAGGAAGAGCCAGGATTTGTGGACTCTTCTTTGGAACTTGCCCTGCCCCGGCGCCACTGTCCACGTGGAACCTAACAGAGCTAGGGGAAAACTTTAGTTGAATAAGAAAAGAGGTCATGCTGACAGTGATCAGGTGAATCCAGAGAGCAGCAGTCAGAAAAATGCAGCCTTGTCATTTAAGCTGATGTCAAGCTAAAATTCCTTAGACCGCTGTTCCTCTGTGATTTAAGTGACATTCCTGCATTCCTGCACTTCTGACTCATGAAACTGGAAGAGATGTTGAGAAATCATTTGGCCTCCAGGCAAGCGAACCATCCAGGGATGTTGAATGTCTAAGCTTTTCCTAAAAGGTTTCTAAGGGTGAACATTCCACAATCTCCTTGGCAGCTGGTTCCAGTGTTTTGCACCTGAATAGACAAGTACTTTTTTTTACCACCAGCCAAAATCTTTCATTTAAGCCCATTCCTCTTAGTTCTCAACACAAATGGACACCAACCAATGAATCAACCAATGGTATTTATAAGCGCTTAGTACAGTGCAAGCGCTTAGTACAGTGCTCTGCACACAGTAAGCGCTCAATAAATATGATTGAATGAATGAATTGACTGCTTACTATGTGCAGAGCACTGTACTAAGCGCTTGGGAGAGTACAAAACAACAAAATAGACACATTCCCTGCCTATAATGAGCTTATAGTCTAGAAAGCAGCATTCTCCCCATAAAATGAACTCAGTATATTTTAAATGAATCTTGAGTTGTCCTTAACTTTCTCTTCTCTAGGCTAATCCACCACACTCCCTTAACCTTTCCTCACTTAAGCTGGTTTCTAACCCTCCAATCATTTCCGTCTCTTTTCCCTGGACCCTCCACAATTCCTCTTTTTCCCCCAAACTGGATCTAGGACTTAAGTTAGAAGAAGGCAGACCAGGAAAGTGTCAAGTTTACTGTCCAGACTTGGAATCAAACTCCTGTTACTTGTCCCAGCACTGGCACTTTTGAAAACATTCTTGTCTATATTCAGTTTCTGGTGAAATTAGCATACTTTGTGATGCGAAATTTGATGTCTACATTATCATCATTTGAGGGGCAGCATGGCTTAGTGGAAAGAGTATGGAAAGAGTGGAAAGAGTCAGAGGACCTGGGTTCTAATCCTGACTCAGCCTTGTGTCTGCTGTGTGGCCTTGGGCAAGTCACTTCAATTCTCAGTGCCTCAGTTATCTCATCTGTGAAATGGGGATTAAGTCTTACTCTTTTTATAATGACATTTATTAAACACTTACTCTGTGCAAAGCACTGTTCTAAGCACTGGGGAGGTTACAAGGTGATCAGGTTGTCCCACGGGGGGCTCACCGAGAAGCAGTGTGGCTCAGTGGAAAGAGCATGGGCTTTGGAGTCAGAGGTCACAAGTTCAAATGCCGGCTCCGCCAATTGTCAGCTGTGTGACTTTGGGCAAGTCACAACTTCTCTGGGCCTTAGTTCCCTCATCTGTAAAATGGGGATTAAGACTGTGAGCCTCCCACGGGACAACCTGATCACCTTGTAACCGCCCCAGTGCTTAGAACAGTGCTTTGCACATAGTAAGCCTTAATAAATGCCATTATTATTATTATTATTATTAATCCCCATTTTACAGATGAGGTAACGTAGGCACAGAGAATTGAAGTGACTTGCCCAAAGTCACACAGCTGACAACTGGCAGAGCAGGGAATTGAACCCATGACCTCTGACTCCAAAGCCCAGACTCTTTCCATTGAGCCATGCTGCTTCTCCACGCTGCTTCTCTTACTCCCTCCTACTTTGTCTGTATAAGCCCAATAAGGGACAGTGACTGTGTCCAAAATGATTAACTTGTATCTACCCCAGTACTTAGAACAGTGCTTGGCACATAGACAGTGCTTCACAAGTACCATTATGATTATTACCATTATTGTTATCATCATCAACAGTATTTTAGAATGCCTTCTTTGGGAGGTACGTGTTACTATAGAGAAGTGGCGTGGCTCAGTGGGAAGAGCACGGGATTTGGAGTCAGAGGTCATGGGTTCGAATCCCGGCTCTGCCAATTGTCAGCTGTGTGACTTTGGGCGAGTCACTTCACTTCTCTGGGCCTCAGTTGCCTCATCTGTAAAATGGGTATTAAGACTGTGAGCCCCACGTGGGACAACCTGATCCCCTTGTATCCCCCCAGCACTTAGAACAGTGCTTTGCACATAGTAAGAGCTCAATAAATATGATTGAATGAATGTTACTACACAAGGCTATTCTCCCGGTGAAAAAGACTCACATCAATAGATAGAATCTAATTGTGAGTACTGCCATCTTGGAATCTGAGGGATGGCCACATATTTGTAAATACCTTGGGAGTCCCACAGTCACAGTCTTCTCCAACTTCCAGCAGCAGGTTCCCACAAATTGGAGTTGATATTATATCTTTAGGCTTCGGAGCTCTGATGATGCAGGCTGTTGTTTTCCCGCTAAGGAATCGCTCAAAGCTGAGCTGGCTACAAGAGCTGAAACCCCTGGGGATGCTATTGCTGAAGAAATAGGAAATGAGGAACATTATTATTTACTAAGTGCCAACTACATTCCAGAACATCCCTTCCCTTCTAGGATTTTACAGTTTGATCTGAGACAACTGCACTTGGATTTGCTCCCTTTACGTACTCCTCTGACATAATTTATGGACATATCTGTAATTTATATCAATGCCTGTCTCCCCCTCTAGACTGTAATCTTGTTGTGGACAGGGAACATCTCTACCAAATCTGTTCTATTGTACTCTCCCAAGCGCTTAGCACAGTGTTCTGCATACAGTAAATGCTCAATAAATACCATTGATTGACTGATCAATTGATATAAACTTGTCACATTTACTGCTCCCTAATGGTTTCAATAACTAACCGTTGCCAAAATATTTTTATCTGGCTCTTCTCTTAATTTTCCTTTGTTTCTCTATTATTTCTTTGTCAGGTTGGCAACTGAATTATAGTTTGGGCCACTGGCATAAAGACACTTTACAAGTGCTACAAATGCCACTTTATAGTGCTAAGTAACTCTGGTCAATCCATTACAACTGAAGCAGAATGAAAGATGCAAGCAAAATAATCCAGATAATTTCCTCCAAATTTGAGATTGCTTGGATTACATACAGTGTGTATGGAGGATATAGACATATCCCCAGTAATGAGTGACCACAATACATAAAATGACCACAATATATAAAATTTGGAGCTACATCATACACTAATTGCTGACAAAGCCTAGGATTCTTAAACCCTGCGTCTACATCCTGCCTCTGGGATGGAACATCCTCACTCCTAGTGAAAACTAGTGCTTTTCTCAAGGCATGAGAAGCAGCTTGGCCTAGTGGAAAAATCACGGACCCAGGAGTCAGAGGATCTAGGTTCTAATCTCAGCTCCACCACTTACCTGCTATGTGACCTCAGGCAAGTCAGTTAAGTCCCACATGGGGCTCACAGTTTTAATTCCCATTTGGCAGACAAGGTAACTGAGGCACAGAGAAGGTAACTGACTTACCCATGGTCACATAGCAGACATGTGGCAGAGCCAGAATTTGAACCCAGGTCCTCTGATTCCCAGGCCCATAATTTTTCCATGAGGCTATGGTGCTTCTCCAATAGTAAGCACTTAAAGACCACAATCATCATGCTTTTAAGATCTCAGGCTTCTGCAGACTAAATCAGCAGCCAATACCACCTCCATGGAGACGGTTAATCTGACCCACCTGCCCCTGCAACCTACTGAAGGGAGGGAAAGGAAAGAAGGGAAGGGCATAAGGATGTCGCCAACTGTGCTAGGGAATTGGAGCTTCCGGAAAGCCAAGTGGGGAGCCAGCTTCATTGTCCATGGAGCCTGAAAGTTGGGGCTAGAGATCAGAGCCAGACAGAGCCGGGAGGCAGCAGGGTCAGTGAGAGCTGCCTCTCTGCCCCTTTAGGAAATAACCTTGTTCTGAGACCCAGGTGCCTGATCACTGGGAAAGGAACCCTGAGAACAATTTCCTTTCTCCTGCCAGCAATAGCTGTGGGAAGGACTTGAAAGAGGTTGCACAGATTCCCCCCTGAAAAATACTGGGGGCTGAGTGAAGGTAGGGAGACAGGGGTGAAGGGGGTTTGTGTGCGAGAGAGAGAGAGAGAGAGAGAGAGAGAGAGAGAGAGAGACTGGGGACCCATTCCGTTCTGCGTCACCCTGACTTGCCCCCTTTATTCTTCCCCCCTCCCAGTCCCACAGCACTTATGTATATATCTATAATTCATTTATTTATATTAATGTCTGTTTCCCCCCCTCTAGACTGTAAGCTTGTTGTGGGCAAGGAATGTGTTTGTTTATTGTTGTACTCGCCCAGGCACTTAGTACAATGCTCAGCACACAGTAAGCACTCAGTAAATATGACTGACTGACTCCAGGGTCAAAAAATTCCCTAGGAATTTTGGAGGGGCAGCAGGGAGGGATCTACAGTGCAACTTTTAGTTCCCTGTAGGACCTGATCTTTACGTTGGGGCTGGCTCTGTATAGGGAAACTAACAAATTACATTGAAGTCACTGGGAAATCAATCAATTAATCAATCTATCAATCGTATTTATTGAGCGCTTACTGTGTGCAGAGCACTGTACTAAGCGCTTGGGAAGTACAAGTTGGCAACATATATAGTCCCTACCCAACAGTGGGCTCACATTCTAAAACATATCCCATAATACAATGGTTCACAACACACCAACGTTTTTGAGAAACAAATTTCAAATACATCTGGGTTATACCTATACTTCTCTTTCTTTAAAACGTATTTACCATATGATTTAAAACTTGTGCATGTTATTTTAATATAAAAACAATCTTGCCCCATTGCAGCAAGTATAATCCTAGAGCCAGGAAAATTGAGATATACACGCCAGGAAAATATCTGGCTTGAGGTCCCATTGTAAACTGGGGAGTGAAATCCAGGAATTCTTTCTTTCCTTTCTCAATAAATACAACTACCAGTCAATCCATCAGTATTATTAGTTCTTATTGAGTGCTTACTACTACCTTTACAACAACCAGTGCTTAGTACAGTGCTCTGCACATTGTAAGCGCTCAATACAATTTAATGAACAACCATGCTCCTATTACCACTACAATGCTACTACTACTACAACACTACTACAACAACTCTACTAGTACTACGCCTGCTGTTACTACTTCCTTTTCACGGTAACCTGATCCTTGCCTCCCTTCAGGACCATTTCCTCAGGGAACCCCAGCCCCAGAGTTCCCCTTCCCTCCAAGATGCCTTCCCTGACTAAAATTTTATTTATTATTTATTTATTTGTTTATTTATTTTTGATGGCATTTGTTAAGCATTTACTACATGTCAGGCACTGTATTAAGTGTTGGGGTAAATACAAGCTAATCGGGTTGGACATATTCCCTGACACACATGAGGCTCACATTCTTAATCTCCATTTTACAGATGAGGCAACTGAGGCACAGACAAGTGAAGTGACTCATCCAACGTCACCCAGCAGACAAGTGACAGGGCTGGGATTACAATCAAGATCCTCTAACTCCCAGGCCCCACTCTTTCCACTAGGCCATGCTGCTTTTGTACTTTATTAAGCACCTGAAACAGTAATAGGTGTGCCAAAAATAATTTATTGATAATTTCTTACCTGAAAGACTGTCACCCACAATTCCTGCCTGATCATCTTGCTCTCTCCCTCCATGTTGTTATGAACAAAGAGAATTATCTTCTCCATAGGTTTGAATTTTTAGTCTGAATATATCAACACTCAGGGTCAGAAACTTGTCTTTAATTGTTAGTAATTTGTGACCTAGCAATATCACATTTACGATGAGATTTCTAAGTAAATGCCAATGGATTATCCATGAAAAACAGGGGAAAAAAAAAGCCACTTGGCCTCTTGCAATGTATAACATAATTAGGAGAAAATCTATAAAGTGGTAGGCACACTTAACCCCCACCTAGACAATAGAGAGACAGGAAGCTTGTGTATATGAAATATTTCAGGATCTAAAGAAGATTGAAAGCATATTGAGCATTGAGGTAATTTATCTAGCAATACAGAGCTCAGTGTCTAGTAAAGGGCTTTGCATAGAGTAGGCACCCAGGAAATATGGATGCTGTTGGTCAATCAATCAAATGGTATTAAGCTCCTCCTCTAGACTCTAAACTCCTCCTGTAAACGTCTACCAGCTCTGTTATATTGTAGTCTCTCATTCTAGCTCTGACGCTTGTCAGCTGTATGATAATAATAATAATAATAACTTTGGTATTTGTTAAGCGCTTACTATGTGCCAAGCACTGTTCTAAGTGCTGGGGAGGATACAAGGTGATCAGGTTGTCTCACGTGGGGTTCACAATCTTAATCCCCATTTTACAGATGGGGTAACTGAGGCCTAGAGAAGTTAAGTGACTTGCCCAAAGTCACACTGCTGACAAGTGGCAGAGGTGGGATTTGAACCCAAAACCTCTGACTCCCAAGCTTGGGCTCTTTCCCCTGAGCCACGACCATGTATGACTTTGGGCAAGTCACTTCACTTCTCTGTTCCTCAGTTACCTCATCTGTAAAATGGGGATTAAGACTGTGAGCCTCACGAAGGACAACCTGATCACCTTGTATCCTCCCGAGGACTTAGAACAGTGCTTTGCACATAGTAAGCGCTTGTTCAAATGCCATTATTATTATTATTATTACAGGGTTCTGCACACAGTAATTATTCCATAAATACAATTGATTGATTAATTGATTGATCTATTAATATGATACAACAGAGTTGGCAAACAAATTCCCTGTCCACAAGGAGCTTCCAGTCTCGATGATGACAGTGCCTCTTGCTGTATGTTCAGATCGTTCTGGTACCTCTTTTTCAGTAAATGGAGCTTCCAAACATTGTCATGAAATGCCCAGTGTTGTGTTTGATCCCCAAAAGGAACTGAACTTAGAACCCTCTTCCAAAGGTTTTAGGGTTGAGTTTCTCTCTTTCCAAATACTAAGCCTTACCTGAGAGCTTGGTCCATCACACAGGTTACTGAAGGACACTTACACTGAAAGGTATCATGTGTCATCCCAAAGTTATGTCCCATCTCGTGTGCTATTGTTCCTGCCACCCTAAACCTGTTTTGACTGTGGTCCTAAGGGAAAAAGAAGCATCAGTTAAGTCTTTGGTGTTTCAAGTTGGTTTACTCCAAAACTAGTTTCAGAGAGTTCAGAAGAGGGAATTAAATGCCTCATATTACCATTTCATTTCTATTGCTGACATTCAGTGACCTTCCACAACCTCTTCGTCATTATAGTTAATGTTGATTGAGCCACTCTTTTCCCTGGAGTAAGTGAGGGACTTTAGGTAGCAGCACGAACCCTTTTATTCAATTCTGAGCTCCCTTACTGTTCCCAAGGACTCCAAGGGCTTGGGAGTGTTCATGCCATTTTTTGAGTGACTGTACTCCCCAAATCTAGTACACAAAATAGTGGCACTATGCCATGGATGGCACAATCCTAGAGCTAAAAATGATCCCTGCCTACTGGAGTTGGAATATGTTCAGCTCGAGAAGAAGTAAGAATGCAACAAAAGTTAGTGAATACTTTTAGTATTAACACAATGAGCCAAAATCTAGAACTTATATGCAATGTGTCTCTTTGCTCGTCCTCTCATGAAGAGCAGCACTGGGAATGGAAATGGGAAGGAACGTAAGGATGGGTCAGTGGCCATCTCTGATATTGTAAAATCAAACTCCGTGCCTGTCCTGCTGGAGACGGGCTATATGTTTTTCCCTTCCCCCAGTCCTAGAGTCTGGAATGAACAGAACTGATGAATCAGCCTGATAGGTTTCTCAGAAGATGTGATTTTTGAAGGAGCTGACATAAACGTTAGGATCACTGGTCTGACAGGCAAAGGAATATTGGTCAGGAAACTCACGGAAGCAAGGATAACTCCTTGGGAGGCATCAGAGAAGGGAACAATGTGGGCAGGAAGAAAATGTGTTTGGCTGAAACAAGGAAGAGAGATTGCGAGTGAAACATGAAAAGAGAAATTGAGGCTGATGTGTGGCAGATTTAGAGGTGGGACAGCAGCAATCAATCACTCATATCTATTGAGGGCTTACTATGAGCAGAGCACTGTACTAAGCACTTGAGAGAGTGCAAAATAGAGGTTGGAAGACACATTCCCAGCAACAATCCAGATGCTGACTCCTCTTCCCCTCTTCCTTCCTCCACTTCCTTCTCCCTCTCTCAAATTTTATCAAAGAAGCTTCCTTGGGTCCTCTATAGCAATTACACACATTTCCATTTACTCAGTTGCTTCATTTACCTGTAATTTCTTTTAGAACCTGCCTCCTAAACTGGATTGTAAGCTCCTTGAGAGCAGGGATGGTACCCTGTATTATCCCAAACTCCTAATACAATGTTCTGCACACAGTGTCAATAAATCCCAGTGGTTGGTTGGAGGTGCTGGAGCTGGTGATTGCAGGAGATAAATATGGTGGTAGAGACTGCTTAGGGAGGAAAAGTTGGGTGATTTGTCCTTTCCAAGGTAAATGGTAGAGGCAAGAGAGATCTGAGAGGTAGCTGTATGTTGTGATTAGATTTGTGGTCAGTCATCCTAGAACGAATCTAAGAGAAAATAATAATAAAATCTAAGAGAAGAGAGAAGACCTCCCAGGGAGAAAACAAAGGAACATGGAACTGGCTAATCCTTTCTGCTTTGTAGTAAATCGTTTTACAAGGTGAATCTTTAACACATTTTTGCTTGGGAAGTAGCTGACAACAGCTGAGACTCCAATTCTAATCCTGGCTCTGCCACTTATGTGCTATGTGAGTTTAGGCAAGTTCCTTCACTTCTCTATGCCTCAATTACCTCATCCGTAAAATGGGGATTAAGATTGTGAACCTCAAGAGGGACATGGACTGTGTCCATTTTGATTAGAAAGAATCAGTGCTTAGAACAGTGCCTGGCACATAGTGAGCGCTTAACAAATACCATAAAAAAATAGCTCGGTGTAAGAACATGGCATGACAAATAGCAGAAAACCTTTGGAAATTCCTAAAGCATACGGGCATTCAACAAACCTGAACTACACCAACAGAATGAAAAGGGGAGCACACTGTACCCATGAAAGCCAATCCCACGAGTTCTTCAGAGAATGCAATCCCACTGCAAGAAAGAGACAAGCATGCTTTCAGACTTTAAACTGGGTTTATTTGCTTTTTCCCCAAGCTGCTGAAACAGGGATCAGCCAAACTGCAATTTATCAACACCAGGGAACACCTTCTTACTCTTGTGTTTTACAGAGTTTCAGATACATCTGTCACCTGGTGATTTTTGTCCCTTGTCCTTTTATATCTCCCGACCCAGCTTGTGTTTCTCCCTACTTCTTCGGCACTTAAGTTCTTAGGGCTTGCAACGATGTCTGAAACAGTTCTGAGAGAAGTGGTGAAAAGTTAGCTGAACCTCATTTTAAGGTGACTGGATAAAATATTTTAAAATTGTTAAATTATAAAGTGCTAGAGGACAGGTTTTTACCTCTACTGTACTCTCCCAAGCACGAAGTACCATACATTGCCCAGAATAACTGCTTAATCAATTGATTAATTGTTTAATTTGGACTATATTGTTGGGGACAATCTTGCTTTGTTTAAAATCAATCAATTCATCAATCAATCATGTTCATTGATTAATTACTGTGTGCAGAGCACTGTACTAAGTGGTTGGGTGAGCACAATGTAACTGAATTGGTAGACACATTTCCTGCCCACAATGAGCTTACAGTTTAGAGAGGGAGACAGATATTACTATAAATAAATCAATTACACATATGTGCATAGGTGCTGCGGAGCTGAGGGAGGGTTGGATGAAGTGTGTAAACCAAATGCAAAGGCAAGGCAGAAGGGAGTAGCAGAAGAGGAAACAAGGGTTTAGTTGGGCAAAGATTTAGAGCACCCCAAGAAACCATAAACTGCCCTAATTAACTGCTCATGGCCAGTTGAAGAAGCAGCATGGCCTAGTGGACAAAACACAGGCCTGGGAGCAAAAAGAACCTGGATTCTAATTCCAGCTGTGCCACTTGTCTTCTTAACGAATAGTAAGTGCTTAACAAATGCCGTAATGATTATTAATTATTACATGCTAGATACAGATGGATGCCCCACCTTTTTCCTACTATGAGCTTGAAAACCAAGCTCATATAAGGAGTTTCAGGGCTTCTGAGGAGATGCCAAATTGTGACAAAATCAGGGACCCTAGTACCTCAAAACTCTTACAACCCTTCTAAAATGCAGTGTGGCTTAGTGGAAAGAGCAGGGGCTTGGGAGTCAGAGGACATGAGTCCAAATCTAGGTTTCGTCACTTGTCTGCTGTGTGACCTTGGGCAAGGCACTTAACTTCTCTGTGTCCCATTTACCTCATCTATAAAATGGGAATTAGGAATGTGAGCCCTGCGTGGGACAACCCAATTATCTTGTATCTACCCCAGTGCTTAGAACAGTGTTCAACACATAAGTGCTTAACAAATATGATAATTATTATTAATTATTATTATTCCTCTAGGAAAACTAACATACTTTCCCCATTAAGATAGTTCCTGCAAGGCTTTCAAAAGCATCTCTGAGAAACTACTGGTCTCCAAAGTCAGTCAGTCAGACAGTCAGTTGCATTTATTGAGCTCTTACTGTGTGCCAAGCACTGTACTAAGCACCTGGGAGAGTGCACTGCACTATAGCAATGTAATAAACACATTCCCTACCCACAACAAGCTTAAAGTCTAGAGGGGAGGACAGACATTAATATAAATAAATTACAGATATGAACATAACTGCTGTGGGGCTGGGAGGAGGGATAAATAAAGGGAGCAAATCAGGGCTATGCCAAAGGGAGTGGAAGAAAAGAAAAGAGGGCTTTATCAGGGAAGGCCTCTTGGAGGAGATGTGCTTTCAGTAAGACTTTGAAGAGAGGGAGAGTAATTTATGGGAGGAGCAATAGCACCTACGTACGTGAGTAACTGAGCAATATCATGCTTCTTTCTTCTGGGGAGCACCGATCCTCGCCAATTTTTGAAAAGTTCCAGGGTGATACTTGCATTTGGGTTTACCTTTATCTTGTCAGCATCCGTCCAGGTTTCCATACCAACCAATGCCACTAGGACATTTATACTTTTATAGACCTGTTGGAAGAGAATACAATTCGTGATAGGAAATCTAAAAATGTAAATATGATCCATAGGACATTGATGTGATGCTAAATATATGCCCGTCGTTATATCTCTCTCCCCAAACCCTTGAGGAGCAGGCAGATGTTATTAGCTTCATTTCCCAGTAGGAGTGAAACTTTAATATCCCTAGAGCCTTTACAATGAAATTAAATCGATCTATTGCTAATTTACTGGGTGATCAGCCAGGGGCACAGAGAGTAATATGGCCATTCCCCCTTATAACACTCATCTTTTAGCATTTTAAAATAATAACAATAATGATGGTACTGTTTAGTGCTATCTGCCAAGTACATGTGGCTCAGTGGAAAGAGCACAGGCTTGGGAGTCAGAGGTCATGGGTTCTAATCCCGGCTCTGCCACTTGTCAGCTGTGTGACTTTGGGAAATTCACTTAACTTCTCTGTGCCTCAGTTACCTCATCTGTAAAATGGGGATTAAGACTGTGAGCCCCAAGTGGGACAACTTGATTACTTTGTTTCTACCCCAGCGCTTAAAACAGTGCTCGGCACACAGTAAGCGCTTAACAAATACCAACATTATTATTATTATTATTACTGATTAGGCTCTGGGGTAGATATAAAATAACCAGATTGTATACAATCCCTGGTTCCTCATGGGGCTCACACTCTAAGGAGGAGGAACAGGAATTTTACAGATGACTTGTCCAAGGCTATGTAACAGGGAGTGGGTAGAACCAAGGCCTTTGGAAGGATCTCCAGTTCCATGTACTGTCCACATTGCTTTGCTCCCTCTTTAGTAATAAGCCCTGAGGTGGCAGGACTGTGGTGGTTGTGCCCTGAACTGACATACCAAGCATTGTACGAAGCACGGGGATAGCTACGATAGTTTGGTCAGACAGAATTCCTGCTCACCCCTGCCTAAAACTCTGCTTTCATGGAACCCCTTAACAGAACTAACCATGGTTATTACCTGGAATACTGAAATATCATCATCATCATCAATGGTTTTTATTGAGCACTTGCCATATGCAGAGCACTTTACTAAGCACTTGAATACATCATAAATATATGATATCATAATGCCAAAGTCTAACAAAGCGGGGAAGGTATAAGATGAATTTGGGAGCAAGCACAGGAGTTCTTAAGAGCTAGAAGCCTTTGGTAGGGCATTTTCTTTTGTCCTAAATCCAATATACGTTCCAGGAAAGGAGTGTCTCTTTTAGACAACTGAGGCAAATTACACTTTTTTTAATGATATTTGTTAAGCACTTACTGTGCAGGCATTGTTCTAAGGGCTGGGGTAGATACAAGGTAATCAGGTTGGAAACAGTCCATGTTCCACATGGGCCTCACATGTGGAGGGGCTCATTTTACAGATGAGATAACTGAGGCGCAGAGAAGTTGAATGACTTGCCCAAGGTCACACAGCAGACAAGCGGAAGGGCAGGGATTAGAACCCAGGTCCTTCTAACTCCCATTGCCATGCTCTATCCACTAGATCATGCTACTTCTCACTTACACTCCCTTCCCCAAACCTTAAAGAACACAGCCTTCCTAGGGATCAAGAATGTGTGAATTTGTGAAGAACTGATCCCTGCCCAACCCAGTGAACCACAGGAATCCTGGAAAGTTTACCTGCTTTTCAGGAGTAGGAATCCAGGACCTGTTCTCCCTCCTGCTTACAATGTGAGCCCCATGTGGGATCTGATAATCTCATATCTACCTCAGCACTTGGTACAGTGCTTGGCGCACTATAGCTGCCAAGCAAATACCATTATCATTATTGTTATTATTTAGACAGTACAAGGTCTGAGACGTGTTATGTAAAGAGATCTGGGTGAAAAAACTCTAGTCTGTAAACTCATCGTGGGCAGGGAACATGTCTACCAAGTCTCTCAAGCACTTTATACAGTGTTCTGCACCCAGTAAGTTATCAATAAATACCACTGATGATGATATGATGATGAAGCAAGCAGGGAACAGCATGAAACACAGGCCCAGCAAATCCCAGCAGCTAAAAGCCAAAATGATACAGAGCCTCCACTGAGGGAGGCCACACAAGCCTCTCACTCTGGAGCTCTGAATGGTGATCAAAGACTTGCTCCCAGACAAGATAAAGGAAGTGTGGGACATTTATGTAGTTTATGGTTTAACTGTAAAGGAAAAATCAAAAGCAGAAACTATTTTTATCACATGATGGTGAGGCCTAGGAGTTCCTCATAATGAGGAAGTGTGGTTTTGGAGATGGAGTCAGGAACTTGGCATCAGCTAGCTTGGCTTTTATCCATGGCTCCACCGCTACCTTTTTGTGTCCTCAAGACCTCGTAATCAGTGTTATTTCACCCGTTACAAGCTGCTGAGAATACAGATATACATGTTCCCATGAAAAATGGTAACTGTGTACATGGTAACCAAGATGCCAAACGCTATTGTAAAACCACAAAACCACTTTTGGATTAGACACAAGATCCTAATATTGTTCCTTATGAGTTTTGATAACTGTGACCAGGGAACAAATGACATTAAAACTGCTGACTGATGTTAAGAATATTCAGTCTGCTAATGTTTAGCATTAATCCAAGTTGTAAACATTTTCATTTCCTTTGGACAAGTTATTCTGCTCATGGAATCAAGTTTGACATTTTCGCCTAGATTCTTCAGAGATTCAGGCAGCAACCTGACTGCTTCTTTTTCTTTTGATTTGGTGAAACTATTCTTACCATATTGACAAAATTGACCATATCAAAAATCCGCTTCCTTAGCTCATCTTGATTACGATTGTACTGTTCATACTGAAAAACAAACATTGAGGTAAGGAATTAAAGTGGAAAACTGAAGGTGACATCCATTTCTGAGGTAATTCAACATTTGGGTAGTTGAAGAGAAAAGCCTACAATGTTTGGTTCAAGACAAAAAATGTGACTTTCTCTTTAGAGCCAAGCCTGGGCAACAGTGTAGCTAGGGATTGGCTCAATTCTGGGACTCCTGGAGAGGCAGTCATGAAAGCAACTTGTGCAACATCAACAAGGGAAAAGTATGCATCTGATTCCCTCTCCCAACTGTTCTTAAATAATAATAACAATAATAATAGTGAAAATAATAATAGTGGCATTTATGAAACATTTACTGTGTGCCAAACATTGTACTAAATGCTAGGGCAGATATAAGATAACCCATTCAGAGAAGCAGTGTGGATTAGTGGAAAGAGCCTGGGCTTGGGAGTCGGAGGTTATGGGTTCTAATCCCGACTCCACCACTTGTCAGCTGTGTGACTTTGGGAAAGTCACTACCTCATCTGTAAAATGGGGATCAAGACTGTGAGCCCCAAGTGGGACAACCTGATAACCTTGTATCTATTCCAGCGCTTAGAACAGTGATTGGCACATAGTAAGTGCTTAACAAATGCCACCATCATCATCATCATAATTTGGTCACAATCCCTGTGCCACATGGGGCTTACAGCCTAAGGGGGAGATACAACAGGTATTTGATCTTTATTTTACAGATGAGAAAACTTAGAGACAGAGAACTTAAGTGACTTGCCCAAGGTCAAAGAGCAGGAAAGTGGTACAGGTGTGATCAAATCCCAGATTCTTTGATTCCCAGGCCTGGGCTCATTCAAGAGATTTTGACCATGCCTCTGTGTTCAAGGTAAATGTATTAATAATAATAATAATAATGATAATAATAATGGCATTTATTAAGTGCTTACTATGTGCAAAGCACTGTTCTAAGCACTGGGGAGGTTACAAGGTGATCAGGTTGTCCCACGGGGGTTTTACAGTCAATCCCCATTTTACAGATGAGGTAACTGAGGCACAGAGAAGTTAAGTGACCTGCCCAAAGTCACACTGCTGACAATTGGTGGAGCCGGAATTTGAACCCATGACCACTGACTCCAAAGCCTGGGTTCCTTCCACTGAGCCACGCTGCTTTTCTAGCTTATTATTAACTTCTAGCTTCCCTCAGCTCCATTTCTAATTGTGATTATTGTAAATAATCACTGACACTTACATGTCTTTGAAATCCAGAGAAAAGGCTCATCAACAATTTAGACAAAATTAAAAATAACCTCATACAATGAACCAGGAATAAAATGTGGAGTTTCTGAGTTTCTGCTTTAATCTCTGGAGTTTTTTGACACTACTATGTTGCTCATCATAACCAAAGAGTTTACTCTTGTTGCAATTATCTTTTGCAATATGAAATAGGTATTTTGTTTTAAAAAAATTAGATTTCAAAACAAAAGTCTAAGTTTACCTTAAGTAGAAAAAAAAATACAAGGTCAAAAATGGACACCAGACTGTTAAGGGTTTAATATACTTTTCATGGCAAATACTGTGAAAGATTATAAGATTATTTTTAAGGTTGGTTTTTATCTGCTCTGAGTAACCAGTTACTGAATAGCTTTCAGCTTGCATCTTTGTTTTTAATGATTTGGAATAGTGTTGTTCATACAGAGTTACAAATCTCCTTGTCTACCCATGAATAAATGAGAAATAAGATAATACTTACCAGGGTATTATCCAGGACCAAAAAGAATTCCACATATTTCTTCTGTTGCATATATTGATCTTCCTAACAGGGGAGTGAAGGGAGGGAGTTAGTACTGTGAACTTTTTTTTAGTCCTTTTCATCTTTCTTTGATTTAATATATGGGACATACCTATAACTTTGTAAATGTTGGAAAGTGTAAAGTGCTTAGAAAACATGAGATTTTTCCCTTGGGTAATTATGGAAAACAATAACCTTTTCTCCATTTTTTTCATTGCCTTCAGACAATATATATATATATATATATATATATATGTATATATATATATTCATTCAGTCATATTTACTGAGTGCTTACTGTGTGCAGAGCACTGTACTATGCATTTAGGGTTTTATATATATATATATATATATGTGTGTAGGTTTGCCTTGTGGGTATGCACAATGTCTACCAATCAATTGTATTAATTGAGCACTGTACTAGGCTCTTGGGAAAGTGCAACACAAAAATATAATAGACACATTCGCTGCCCACAACAAGCTTATAGTCTAGAGCTGACTCAAGTGGTCCCTCTCAAGTGCATAAAACAGCAGTACTCTGCACAAAGTAAGCTCTCAATAAATATCACTGATTGAATGAAGTGCTAATTGGTTGGGTTTAGGGTAGAATAATGAATATAGGGAGGAATTTTAATTTGGGATAGCAATAATAATGATGATGGCATTTGTTAAGCACTTACTATGTGCCAAGTACTGTTCTAAGCTCTGGGGGGGATACAAAGTAATCAGATTGTCCCACATGGGGCTCACAGTCTTAATCCCCATTTTCCAGATGAGGGAACTGAGGCACAGAGAAGTGAATAATAATAATAATGATGATGATGATGATGGCATTTATTAAGCACTTACTATGTGCAAGGCACTGTTCTAAGCACTGGGGAGGTTACAAGGTGATCAGGTTGACCTATGGGAGGCTCACAGTCTTAATCCCCATTTTACAGATGAGGTAACTGAGGCACAGAGAAGTTAAGTGACTTGCCCAAAGTCACACAGCTGACAATTGGTGGAGCCGGGATTTGAACCCCTGACCTCTGACTCCAAAGCCCATGCTCTTTCCACTGAGCCATGCTGCTTCTCCACTTTGAGCAAGTGAAGTGACTTGCCCAAAGTCACACAGCTGACAAGTGGAGGAGCTGGGATTAGAACCCATGACCTCTGACTCCCAAGCCCAGGCTCTATGATGATGAATTTGAGAACTTTTAGTGAAGAGAAGGACTTTCGGTAGGGATGCAGCATTAATGGGGAAATTAGTGGGGAAAAGGTTGGAATTACGAGTGGGAGAAGAGAATGAAGGGACTCATAAAAAGGTGATACTCACTCCCAGGCTGACCCCTGACCTGGAGGCTTTCACTTGGACCTCCACTTTCCTTTGCCCTGAGTCATTCACCCCACAGGTAGAGTTAATTGCATCCTGTTCCGAGTGGTTATACTTAAAGACAGCATGTTCTTCCTGATCTGAGAGCTTCAAGGGCTCAATAAGATACCTTTGATCATGAAGCTTGAAGTATCCCCTGAAAAACACAAGAATAAACAACAACCCTCTGATTCCCCTACCTTACAGCGGTCATTATGTTACAGAACCATAGCCTCCTGGGCCTGTTAGGAACTGTGAGAAGCATCTAAATCCATCATTCTACCTCAAGGCATACTGTTTATAAATTCTGAAAGATCTATCAGATGTTGGACATCCCCAGGGATGGAAAATCTCATGTGAACTAACTTTACTCCAGATGTCTGCATCAGAAGGAGGCCTTCCCCGACTAAGCCCCCATTTTGTCCACTTGATCTCCCTCTGTTTCACCCTTGAATTTGGGTTTGTACTCTTTATTCATCTCACCTCAACCCTAAAGCAATTGCATAACCATAATTTAATGTCTGTCTCCCCTCGTGAGCAGGAAATGTGTCTGTTATACTGTTATGCTGTACTCTTCCAAGAGCTTTGTAAAGTGCCCGGCACACAGTAACCGCTCAATAAATATGACTGATTGATTGAAGAGTGTTCTGCTGTGGCAGAGCCTTTTCTATATTCTGTGGCAGACTTTGGGAGCTGTAAATGTCTACCTTCAGCATCATATGTGATCTTGATCCAGTCCACCAAGTGAAGTTATTTCAGTTCCCAAAATGATCCAAGAAGGCATTCCTCGTTAGACTGGAAGCTTCTTGTGGAAAGGGAAAAGGACTACCACCTTGGTTATATTGTCCTCTCCCAAGCTCTTAATAGGGTGTTCTGCACATAGCACTCAATAAGTATGATTGATTGACAAGTCAGCATTAAATGAATTTGTTCTGATGATTGTGACACCTGTCTACATGTTTTGTTTTGTTGTCTGTCTCCCCCTTCTAGACTGTGAGCCCGTGCTGGGTAGGGACCGTCTCTATATGTTGCTGACTTGTACTTCCCAAGTGCTTAGTACAGTGCTCTGCACACAATAAGCTCTCAATAAATACGATTGAATGAATGAATGAAGCAGATCTCGTTCAATTCAACCCCAAAATATGTCTTTAAAATATATAGTCCAACAAAGACCCCAATGGATAAGATGCCATCCACTGTTAGGGAATTTTCTGGGCCTGTACAGCCCCTCTTCCCACCCCCACCACCTCAGATATCTGGACCACAACTATCTGTATTGTTCAGGTTTAGGGTATAATTAAGTTGATGCAATGATGCAACGTTGCAGGTTTGTCTTTGTTTTTTTTCCCTCTCATCTCCTTTGGCCAGTTGGTTGTGTTTTCAAGGCTGGGAAGTGAGATGGCACTTCTGACACTGGCAGGAGGGGCAGCCAAAGCAGGGGGAGGTGGTGGGTAGTGGGGATGTCTGGTGGTGTCAGGAGAAGTCAAACCCCAAGTTAGATGGGTGGATTGGAGGAGAAGAAGACCAAGATGAGAGCTGCCTCATTATTCAGATCCATTTAATATTATTAGCTCTATGGATAATCCAGATTTTGATATAAGTGTAGAGAGTTCCTCGATCTGACCAAACCAAATAAAAAAGTGGTTGAACTGTATATCCTGCTGGAGCCACTCACCCTGAGAAATCGTCTCACTCTGTATCGTGGTTTCTGGACCTTTCTATTCCATTTCTTCCCCAAACAAGACTTCTTTCTCTCAAACTCTGACATAAATCAGCTAGCCAGTGATAATGACAAGGAGGCCCAAATTGGACCAGAATATCAGTAATCTCCCAAATGCAGTACCCATTAATTGTACCAACAAATCATGAAGGATTTGTTGAAGCTAGCTGTGACTATGTCAGGGAAACTGTGAAATTCCACTCAGAGTATGAAGGAGCTGCATGATGTAGTGGCTAGAGCCTGGGTCTGAGAGTCAGACAGTCATGGGTTCAAACCCCAGCTCTGCCACTTTGCTGTGTGACCTTGGACAAATCATTTCACTTCTCTGGGCCTCAGTTACTATTGTCCACTAGCGGACTTGACATGACTGACTCCATTTTGTGTATGCTGACAGTAACCCTCCATTTTGCACAGGCCAAGAGAACAACTCCTTTTTGTATTTTATGCAAGGCTCAGCAACAGATGTCTTCAAGGCCAGTAACAAGTAACAAGTATCTATGCAAGGCCATAGGGCAGATAACAACCTGCACAAGGCAGTGAGAACAGAGAATAATGAGAATTTGTAACATCTTGTCGGTCCTAATTGGATTCCTGAAATTCCTAAATGCTCCGCTCCCATGTTGCTGTAACTCAATAAAAGACACAGTGAGAATGGGATCGGGGCTGCTTGTCACTCGTACCTCTCCCGGGAGGTGAACGGGCAGGTAGCCACTTTCCTTCTTTATTGCTCTATCTGAACTCATGTCTCCGAGTCATTTTTCCTATCTGCGTCACCACCCTGGGTACAAGAACCCTGCGGCCGATTTACACCGATTAACCTATTTTGTACCTTACTTGTCGATAACAGTAACCTCATCTGTCAAATGGGGATTGAGTCTGTGAGCCCCACATGAGACAGGGACTGTATTCAACACAATTCACTTGTATCCACCCCAGCGCTTAATACAGTGCCCGGCACACAGTAAGCACTTAACAAATACCACAATTACTGTTACAATTATTGTTAAAAATAGGAACCTCTTCTTTACTATTTCAGTTGTTACAAAGGATGTCATGGATGACCTCACCTCAAACCAGCACAGGTACTGATGCTAGCTGAAGAAATCTCTTCATTAAGGATATGTCCTTGATAATAACAGTGTTCCTGTTGGAAGGAAATAAATATATGCTTAGATGAGTCTTTCTCAATAGTAATGCAGGTTCTACATTCTCAGGAATGGTAATTAGAATAGAAATCAAGGTTCATTCATTCATTCAATCACATTTATTGAGCATTTACTATGTGCAGAGCACTGTACTAAGTGCTTGGAAAGTACAATTCAGCTTCCCAACATAATATTCTGGAATGTGAAGAAGAACCATCATTGTTATCAATTGTTCTGATAACATCAGCCCCTGTGCTCCTTAACCAGACAGGTGAAAGAATACTATGGGTTGATTTCAGGAAACAGATGATGTCTTGAATTTTGAACTTGCCTCATGGGTCTCAAGGGGCCTTTGTATTTGACTTTAATAATAATGATGGTATTAGTTAAGCACTTACTATCTGCCAGAAACTGTACTAAGCACTGAGGTGGATACAAGCAAATCAGGCTGGACACAGTCCCTGTCCCACATGGGGCTCACAGTCTCAATCCTCATTTTACAAATGAGGTAACTGAGGCACAGAGGAGTGAAATGACTCGCCCAAGGTCACACAACAGAGAAGTAGTGGAGCCAGGATTAGACTATTTATTCTGATTCATTCATTCATTCAATCGTATTTCTTGAGTGCTTACTGTGTGCAGAGCACTGTACTAAACACTTAGGAAGTATAAGTTCGCAACATATAGAGACGGTCCCTACCCAACAGCGGGCTCCTTTGACACTTGTCTACATGTTTTGTTGTCTGTCTCCCCTTCTAGACTGTGAGCCCGTTGTTGGGTAGGGACCATCTCTATATGTTGCTGACTTGTATTTCCCAAGTGCTTAGTACAGTGCTCTGCACACAGTAAGCACTCAATAAATATGATTGACTGAATGAATGAACCAATGACCTTCTGACTCCCAAGCCCGTGCTCTTTCCATTAAGTCACGCTTCTTCTTTTACTAGGCTACACTGCTTGCTCTAGGGAGGAGCCTACCGTTATCTGAGGGCTGGTGGTGACCTCCTCTCCTGTGGAGGAATAAAGGGTCTCGGTGTAGTCCAGGGATAGGAGTTCTCTGGAAAAAATGAATAAAAGGGAGGTTACTCATGATGACATCCACTGTCTGTGAAATCTGAGGTATGGGTGATTATAATCTGATCATGGAATTATTAATGGAAAGAGTGGGCACTGCTAACTTCTTTGGGGTGCAGTAATCCTTTTTCCCTCTGGCTTTGATAAGTAATCAGCTCTATGGGCAAAACAGAAATAAAGGCACCAGAAAACATCAATGTGGCACCCCGAAGTCAGCAACTATTCCCTGGTAGGATCAAGTCCAATAAGTCTCAGAAATAGTAGCAAAAATCAAGATAAGGATTCTAAGTTTTAAGGCTTGAGAGGCTACTCTTTGCCCAGATTAAATTGTAAGAAAGATTTCTGCTACCCAAAAGCAATTCTTGAAATCTGGAATTTCATATTACACAGTTCTATCTAAAATGAGATCTTAATTTCCAGGGATAAAGATGTTATCTTTAAAGGTTCTCTTCCAAGGACATGGATAGTTCCCAGCATATAATACCGGTGTGGATGTCATCCCTCTGTGTCTCGAAAGTATAGTCTGCCCACTGTCGTGCTCATTGCCATGATGTTTGATGCACACTTCCAACTCATTCTTCATCAGAGAAGTCCCTGCCTAGGAACCTTGCTGTCTGCTTCAACAACAGCAAAAAACAAATCTGCCTGAATCCTTATCTCTCTAAACTGCATAATTCAGGTTTCTGGAGAGAGTTCCAGATCTTCATAAGAAGCAGTGTGACTTAGTGGATAGAGCACAGGCCTCGAAATTAGGAGGACCTGTGTTCTAATCCTGGTCCACCATATGTCAGCTGAATAACCTTGGACAAATCACTTCACTTCTCTGTGCCTCAGTTATCTCATCTGTAAATTGGGGATTTTAGACTGTGAACTCCACTTGGGACAAGAACTATATCCAATCTGTTTAACTTGTCTCTACCCCAGTGCTTAGTACAGTGCCAAAGGGAACATTCTTCCTTTATATCTATAAAATCTACTTGTGCTTCAAAATTGATCTTTGTTATCTATCACTTGAGAAAGGAAAATATTTCTTGCTTTCTAGATTCAACTTCACAAAGTCCAACTCCTTTCCAATAGAAATACAGAGAATAACTTTGTAATTTCCAAACCAGGTGGCATGCAATAAAAAAATGATTGGATTTTCCATCAACTTGAATTTATTCTGAATATCATGTGAATAGTAAGTAATACATTCTGCTCAGACAAGCCTGACGCAAGGATCGCATCAGCTGAGATGGGGCCAGGCAACATTTTCTAAAACTGTTCTATTACCATTCTGTGCTGGCTCAACTGAGAGATCACAGTTCAGGTGACAGCAGAGCAGCAGAATCTAAAGGAAAGAGCCCCAAACTTGGAGCCCAGAGACTCCAGCCCTGACTTCCCATGAGAGGGTCATGGTCTCTGAGACTCTTAGTCTCTTGCACTATAATGCCAATCTTCACCTCCCAGGGGAAAATGAGATAATATCTATGATAGCATAAGTACATATAATAATGATAATAATAATGGCATTTATTAAGTGCTTGCTATGTGCAAAGCACTGTTCTAAGCACTGGGGAGGTTACAAGGTGATCAGGTTGTCCCATGGGGGGCTCACAGTCTTAATCCCCATTTTACAGATGAGGTAACTGAGGCACAGAGAAGTTAAGTGACTTGCCCGAAGTCACACAGCTGACAATTGGCGGAGTCGGGATTTGAACCCCTGACCTCTGACTCCAATGCCCGTGCTCTTTCCACTGAGCCACGCTGCTTCTCTATGTGAATATATCATTCACATATATGTGAATGTTTTCACAGGCAGTATAGTATATTTTTCTGGGGTAGCAATCATCTATACCTATGCTAAGTTTCTGGTCACAACCAAGCTTAAAAATGGCTAGTTTTACTTTCCCATCACATCACTAGGCAATGCTTTAAGAAGGAAAAGTTGGAGATTACCATGAGTTGACCTGCTCTAAGCCAGGGCATGACCCAGAAAAACCACTCTGCTCCCAGCCCGCACAGGAAGGCTGACAGAGACAAAAAGTGGAGGAGTCAATTCTGACTCAAGAGACTGAAGTTAGGGTCCGTGATGGCCCCTCAAGGCATAGGTGGAGCTGCCTCACTGTGATTTGCAAGAATTCCCTGCCAACTTTATCATACATTCTACCATTGCTGCCAATGTACCATTCTACCATGCCCACTACTCTCAGCGGTTCTAGTAGATGCCCAAGTCTTCCCTGATCTCTAGACTTCCTGTGTTTCTGGGTCTGTAAGCATCCTCAGTAGAATGCTGCAGGCATATGATCACATTCATGCACAAACACACACTCTGACCCACTCCCTTGGCCCTGGTCCTCGTAATAATAATAATTATGGTGCTTGTTAATCTCTTAGTATTTGTCAAGTACCATTCTAAGAGCTGGGGTAGGAACAACTTAAACACAGTCCAAATAGAAGGGAGAACAGGAATTTAACTCCCAATTTACAGAGGAGAAAAGGGAGGCACAGAGAAGCTGTGGCTCACAGAGCCACTCTGCTGCTTCACAGAGGAGAAGCAGTGTGGCTCAGTGGAAAGAGCATGGGCTTTGGAGTCAGAGGTCATGGGTTCAAATCCTGGCTCTGCCAATTGTCAGCTGTGTGACTTTGGGCAAGTCATTTCACTTCTCTGTGCCTCAGTTACCTCATCTGTAAAATGGGGATTGACTGTGAGCCCCCCGTGGGACAACCTGATCACCTTGTAACCTCCCCAGCACTTAGAACAGTGCTTTGCACATAGTAAGTGCTTAATAAATGCCATTATTATTATTATTAAGATAAGTGACATGCCCCTGGTCACACAGAAGGCAAGTGGCAGAGGTGGGATTAGAACCCAGATCCTCTGATTCCAAACCTAGGCTCTTACCATATGAACACATTGCTAGTAGGCCCTCCTGGTAGTTCTTGAAACCCACCACGTCCCCTTCAGTGTTATTTTGTGCAGATATGTAAATGCAGGTTTATATAGGTGCATATGGTTTTGTAAGAATGTCTGTGAGCATGACTGACTGTATGACTGGGTGTTTGTATGAGAGCATGGGTGAAAGCATACGCATCCATAGACTTGGTACGGTTTGTGAAATGAGGCAATAATGAGAACAGCACCAGGCGCGGCAAACAACAAATCCGACAGCCTAACTAAGGACAACCTTTGCTTGTACACAGCACAGTTGAGGCTGAAGGGCTTAGGCTTTTCAGCCATCTGCACATCATCCATAGGTGAATTTATCTGTCAATGGCATCTTCTTCAGACAACTCTGTAGAAGCGTAACTGAGAATATGTCTGTGCATATTTATAAGCAGGACTTCAAGAGCCTGTTTATGTGAATATGTATGACTAAATAATAATAGTAATAGTGGTATTTATTAAGTGCTTACAATGTGCCAGGCAATGTACCGAGCGCTGGGGCGGATACAAGTAAACCAGGTTGGACACAGTCTCCGTCCCATGTGGGGCTCATAGTCTCAATCCCCATTTTACAAATGAGGTAACTGGGGCCCAGGGAAGTGAAGTGACTTGCCCAAGGTCACACAGCAGACAAGTGGCAGGGGCCGGGATTAGAACCCATGACCTTCTGACTCCCAGATCCGTTCTCTATCTACTATGCCATGCTGCTTCCCAATGCTGATGTGAGTATAATGTTTATGGGAGCATGTCTGTGTGAGAATGCATGTGTGCAGGTGTGAGTGTGAACAATTAAAAAGGACTAATTGTTGAAATGAAAATCCTTACAGACTGGGAGCAAGAATAAGACTGACAACGTAGGCAAAGACCAGACATTTCCAGTGATTAGAAATAAAAGTATCTTCTGGCACATTATAATTTTTTTCATTATTAAGGAACAAAGTCTGTGTATAATCATGGGGTCTGGTAAGGATATATAAGTGGCTAGAATTGACGAGCAGTGTGGCATAGTAATGCTGATAGCATGAGCTACAATCTTAAACAATGATGAAACTCCCCCTTCTAGACTGTGAGCCCGTTGTTGGGTAGGGACCATCTCTATATGTTGCCTACTTGTACTTCCCAAGCACTTAGTACAGTGCTCTGCACACAGTAAGTGCTCAATAAATACGATTGAAAGAATGAATGAATGAACTCACTTGACTTTCTCCAGACGAAGCACCACTCCTTCTCCATGTAACATAATTTGATACTGCACCTCAGGTTCATATTTTTCCTGCAAATATTTATTAGTAACATAATGGAGGATAAGCAACAAACTTCCATCTCTGTCAACCCTGTGGTTTAGGATGTTGGAACCCACTGACCACTCCAAACTCTACAGTATTTGCCAAACCAATGAAGGATGTAGGAGTGAGTCAGCTGAAAAAGCAGTGAAGGGAGAGGACATGGAAAAGCTATTGTTTGGGAAATAAATAGAGCTAAGGTTGGATGAAAAAGCATAGATATTCTCACAGATATCCTGAAGATCTGGTAGAGTAAAAATTCAGCTGGATAGATAGGAACTGGTGAGTATAATATATTTTGATTTCAAAAGGCCTTTGATGCAGCATGGTTTAGTGGTTAGAGCATGGGCCTGGGAATCAGAAAGACCTGGGTTCTAATCCCTGCTCTGTCATATGTCTGCTTTGTGACCTTGGGCAAGTTGCTTAACTTCTCTGGGGCTCAATTACCTCATCTGTAAAATGAGGATTAAGAGTGTAAGCCCCATATGGGACAGGGACTGTGCCCAACTTGGTTAACTTGTATCTACCCCAGCACTTGGAACAGTGCTTGGCACATAGCAATAACAATAATCATTATTACTATTATTTGACAGGGTTCCACACCAAAGCCTTTTTTTTTTATAAGTGTATAATCACGGGTATGGAGGGAAATGCATATAATAAGCACACAGTAACTACCATTGATTGGTTTATTGAATAATCTGTCACACAGAAAAAATAGACTAAAAGTTGAAAAAAAAGCATGGGGGGTAGCAGCCATTTTTCAGGTCAGAGAAGACTAACTAAAGGAGTCCCTCAGGCATTACTGCTAGGACTGATTTTGTTTTGCATCTTCCTAAATGATCTGGAAGAGCGACTGTGAAGTGAAATCTCAAGCTCTTCCAGATAATGGCATACCAAGCAGATGGGACTAAATTGCAGGAAGGCCTTATCTAATTGACTAATAAATCAATCAATCATATTCACTGAGCAGTTAAGGTGTGCAGAGCACTGTACTAAATGCTTGGGAGAGTATAATTTAACAGAGTTGGTAGAAACATTCCCTGTCCACAATGAGCTCACAGTCTAGAATGGCAGATGAATTTCAATGTGAGGAGGTACTAAGTAAACATTTGGGAAACAAATATTCCAGATTACAGCCACATGATGAAGTGATTTGGATCTGTTCATCACAATTTAGGAAAGAGACATTTGACATTTGATCTTTGTTTTGGATCACAGCTACAAAAATCCTCCGAAATATTGGACATTATCAAGAAATGATAAAAAAACCCAAACAAAAGGTATAATTTTGCCACTCTATAAAACCATGATATATTTGCACATGGAATACTGGGTTAAACTCTAGGGGCCACATTTTTGGAAGAATGTAATATAGCTGGAGTAAGTACAAAGAAGGTGATGGATATTCAGGGGAATGGAGAAAATTCCTTATGAGGATAAAATGATAGGTTTAAGACTCTTAGGGAAGGCTGGGAGAAGAAATTATTGAAGGTTACAGAGTGAGCAGAGAACTGTAGTATACAGTATTCAGTTGAAGTGAAAATTAAGTAGCTGAATTTTAACAAAGTCCATTCAAAATGTTTTCCACTTATTTATTCACTCTTGTAATAATAACAATAACTGTGGTATTTGTTAAGCACTTACTATGAGCCAAGCATTGTACTAAGTGCTGGGGTGGTTACAAGCAAATAATAATAATAATAATAATGGCATTTATTAAGTGCTTACTATGTGCAAAGCACTGTTCTAAGCACTGGGGAGGCTACAAGGTGATCAGGTTGTCCCATGGGGGCTCACAGTCTTAATCCCCATTTTACAGATGAGGTAACTGAGGCCCAGAGAAGTGAAGTGACTTGCCCAAAGTCACACAGCTGACAATTGGCGGAGCCGGGATTTGAACCCATGACCTCTGACTCCAAAGCCCGGGCTCTTTCCACTGAGCCACGCTGCTTCTCTGAATCCAAATCAAGTTGGACACAGGACCTGTCCCACATGGAACTCCCAGTCTCACTCTCCATTTTATGGATGAGGTAACCGAGGCCCAGAGAAGTGACTTGCCCATGGTCACATGGCAGAAAAGTGGTGGAGCTGGGATTAGAACCCATGACCTTCTGACACCCAGGCCCATGCTCTATCCACTATGCCATGCTGTTTTTCCTCTCCCAAGTGCTTAATACAGTGCTCTGCACCCAGTAAGTGCTCAGCAAATTCCACTGATTGACGATTCTACCTAATTATCAAAAGTAGTACCTGTTTGTCAGTGTCCTTGTGTTCCTTTATGTTTCGTTTATGAAACACATGAAGTTTCTCAGGATAAACAACTTCATAATCCTCTATGCCGGATACTTCCTTAATAGCCCAAACTGTGAGGAAAATAGGAGACATTTAACCCAGACCAGTTGAGAACCCATTTTAATAAACTCAATGTATGTTCATCCTCAGGACTCTGCTGAGCTGATGGGTCTGTGTTTACTACTATATGCCAGGCACTGTACTAAGCTCTGGGGGTACATTCAAGATAATTGGGTTGGACTCAGTTCATGCCCCATGTGGAGCTCACGGACTTAACCCCCATTTTACAGGCAAAATACAGTTACTGAGGAACAGAGAAGTTAAGTGACAGTTAAGTGAGCTAAGTGGAGGAGTCAGGATTAGAACCCAAGTCCTTCTGAATCCCAGATCCGTGCTCTAATCTACTAGGCCATGCTGCTTCTCTTCAGTTTTCAGAAGACCACTCATCCATACACTCTCAATCCCAGAAACCACCAGCAGAAATGCCTGTCCCCTGTTGCCAGATGTGTCAAATGCTTTCTTTCATATACGCACATCGTATTGTATTTCCTGAAAATACTCAAAGTTATGGTGGCCAGTGGTCTCAACATCAGGGTAGATGGATCTTACTGTTAAGTATATTATCCAGTCAAAGAATTTCAAGTTCTGGTTTATGCAAGTGCCCAACCTCCTCTGTCTTCTTATGCTTTCCCTCAAACTGTAAGGATGCTAGCCTTCATTTCAGCATCAAGCAAGCACATAGGAATGCCCCAAACAGACAAAGAGAATCTGGGAGTTCAGAGCTGCTAGTGCCTCCTCCAAACCCTTGCAGCAAACCATGATGCAAGCTCACAATATGATTGGTGTGCAATGACCCCTTGCCCTCTATCCTTATTCCATTACCTTCATGGCAACAAACAAGGAGGTCATCACAGTCAGTCAGTGGTATTTATCGAGCACTTACAGTGTGCAGACCATTGTTCTGAGCACTTAAGAGATTACAATACAACAGAGTTGGTAGACATGTTACCTGCCCACAACAGGCTTCAGTCTAGAGAGGGAGACAGACAATAATCTACACAAATCAATAAACTACGGATATATACATAAGTTCTGTGAGGCTGAGGGTGGTGTGAATAATGGAGAAGCAGTGTGGAAGAATGGATAGAGCACGGGCCTGAGAGAGAAGGACCTGGGTCTTAATCCTGGCTCTGCCACTTGTCTGCTGTGTGACCTTGGGCAAATCATTTCACTTCTCTGTATCTCAGTTACCTCATCTGTAAAATGAGGATTAATACCATGAGTCCCATGTGAGAAATGGACTGTGTCCAACCTGATTAGCTTGTATCTACCCCAGTGCTTAGCACAGTGCCTGGCACAAAGTAAGCACCAAAAAAAATCATAAAAATAAATTTTTAAAAATCAAGTGCTTAAAGGGTACAGATATAAGTGTATAGATGATTGCAGAAAGGAAACAGAGTTGGGGAAAAGAGGGCTTAGTTGGGGAAGGTCTCTTGGAGAAGACGGGACCTTAATAAGGCTTTGAAAGTGGAGAGGGAAGGAGGGAGTTCCAGGTCAGAGGGAGGACATGGGAAAGCGGTGGGCGGCAAGAAGGAAGAGATGGAGCCACAGTGAGCAAGCTGGCTCTAGAGGAGCAAAGTGTGCGGGCTGAGCTGTAGTAGGAGATCAGTGAGATAAAGTAGGAGTGCTGGCCAGCTGACTGACTGCTTGGGAGAGGTCAGGCCAGAACGGAGGCTGAGATTGTTGCTTCTTACGCTTTACCCCTTGAAATGTAGGGCAGCCCCTGGAAGGGGCTAGGCCACACTGAACATGGCATAGATGCAAGCCAGCAGAGGGTGAAAAATGTCACATATATTTGTCAGCTTCCCTGCGTTGACTGGGTGTCATGCTGGGTCCAGTTCTATAGCATCCTGTTTAATGATAGCATTTGTTAAGCACTTACTGTGTGCAAAGCACTGTTCTAAGCACTGGGGAGGTGACAAGGTGATCAGGTTGTCCCAGGGGGAGCTCACAGTCTTCATCCCCATTTTACAGATGAGGGAACTGAGGCACAGAGAAGTGAAGTGACTTGCCCAAAGTCACACAGCTGGCAATTGGCAGAGCCGGGATTTGAACCCATGACCTCGGACTCCAAAGCCCGTGCTCTTTCCACTGAGCCAACATGTTTCTCTTGTTTGGCCCAGGATCTGGTCCTTGGCCTCAGAGCAAGCCACAGATCTAGTTTAGTCACTCCTGAAAAATGAACTGTGTTGTGTGGGGACTACTGATTTTATTTGGGGTGGACTCAAAGTCAGAAAGGAGCCACCATTTCACTTTTCATTCATTCACTTGTATTTATTGAGCACTTACTGTGTGCAGAGCACTGTACTAAGCACTTGGGAAACTACAAATCAACAATAAACAGACATATTCCCTGGCCACAGTGAGCTTATAGTCTAGAGGGGGAGACAGACATTAATATAAATAAGTAAAGTACATTTTTGTTGTCTAAACCATCCCAACTTGCTCTTCATATGGCTGGCCCACAAGCAGTTATAAAAAGGGGTAAGTGGAACACAGGCCAAAATAATTACTCACCTCTGCTCTATTATTATGTTATTTGTTAAGTGTTTACTATGCACCAAGAACTGTTCTAAGCACTGAGGTAGATTCAAGTTAATCACATTGAACAAAGTCCTTGCCCAGTGCTTAGAACAGTACTTGGCACATAGTAAGCACTTAACAAGTACCATAATCATTGTTATTACATGTCTCACCGTCTGGGTAGGAGGGAGTAGGATTGGATCCCCATTTTACAAATGAGATAACTAAGGCACACAAAAGTTAAGTGGCTTGCTCAAGGTCACACAACAGACAAGTGGCAGAGCCTAAATTAGAACCCAGGTCCTCTGACTCCCAAGCTTGTGTTCTATCCACTAGACCATGATGCTTCTCTATATTGGCTATTTTTGGGTTTTATCAATGGCAATTCTAATGCAGTTGAGAGTTGATTTCTCAGTTCAGGAGCATACTGAGTGTAGAAAACAAATAGCACACTTGATTTATGTTTTACAACATTTCCCTCTGAAGAAAGGAAAAGTCATGAAGTTCCTCCAGCATCCCTGGGCAGCAGCTCTCCAAACAGCTTCTCCTTCCCTTCCCATCACCCCCTCCCCGCCCCACAGCACTTGTGTATATTTGTATGTATTTATTATTCTATTTATTTTATTAATGATGTGTATATATCTATAATTCTATTTATCCATTTTGATGCTATCGATGTCTGTCTACTTGTTTTGTTTTGTTGTCTGTCTCCTTCTAGACTATGAGCCCATTGCTGGGTAGGCATTGTCTCTATCTGTTGCTGAATTGTACTTTCCAAGCGCTTAGTTCAGCGCTCTGCACACAGTAAGTGCTCAATAAATAGAATTGAATGAATGAATGAATGAAGGAGGCATGCCTGAAGTTTCAATTTTAGAGAATTAAAATCCCTGTTTGTATGGTTTCAATCTAACTTGCTCTAGTATTTCTCTGCTGAACTCCAATCAATCAATCAATCATATTTATTGAGCACTTACTGTGTGCAAAGCACTGTACTAAGTGCTTGGGAAGTACAAGTTGGCAACATATAAAGACAGTCCCTACCCAACAGTGGGCTCACAGTCTAGAAGGGGGAGACAGAGAACAAAACCAAACATATTAACAAAATAAAATAAATAGAATAGATATGTACAAGTAAAATAGAGTAATAAATATGTACAAACATATATAGACTCCAACAAAGTCTACTACTGTCCAAACCCTCTCATGTTATCTGGGGTGATAAAAAATACAATTGGTCACATAGTATATTTCCATTCTTGTTTCTTCTCCAAGGCTGAGTCCCCTCAAAACTTATATTGTGGCCAATTCCTACAGCACAACTGGAGGCAATGGCCAAATATGCATGGTGTAAACATCTGTTTGAAAAATAAAAATCCCAAAGTCTCCTTTCCTATTGAAGCAATGAAATTTTTCATTTTCAATCAAGCCAGAGGGAGATGGGTTATTTGTTCTGTTGGTCACATTTTTTTTTTCATTGCAGAACAGTGGAAAGTAAGCTTGCTGTGGGCAGGGAATGTGTTTGTTCGTTATATTGTACTCTCCCAAGAGCTAAGTACAGTGCTCTGCACACAGTAAGGGCTGAAAAAATGTGATTGAAGTTTCTGACTGAGACCATGCAGATGGGGTTAATTGGACTTTAGTTTGCATGTTCCAGGGCAGTTCCTGCTTGTCCCAGATTCTGCTCACTTGACAGTTGACATCCAGAGGGGCTGGGCATTCTCCACTGCCCCACCTCTCTTCACTCTCAAGTGTTTCCATATAACAGAGAACAACCTCCCCAGCTGCTGCAGACTGTCCACAGCCTGTTGGTCATGAGGATAGATAAGTCTGTAATGCCTCTCTATCCTAAAAGCCCTAGAATAGCAAAGTTCCCAGGCAGAAGCTAGGACTACCCCTATACTATGTCCTGACTGAATAGGACCATTCTAGACTGCTCCTCGGGGGCTCCCATCCTGGCTAGAAATGTAGTCAGTTAAGTCAGTCAATTGTATTTATTGAGCACTTACTATGTGCAGAGCACTGTACTAAGCACCTGGGAAGGTACAATATAACAGACCCATTCCCTGCCCACAGTGAGCTTACAGTTGTACCAGTTCAACAGTAGAGGTCATGGCAAAGACAGCAATGATAATTGTCATTGCCCCTCATTCTCTTTCCATTGAGCATGACTGCTCAAGCACTTAGTATAGTGCTCTGCACATAGGAAGTGCTACAATAAATGCCACTGATTGATTGACTGTTCCTGCTATTGCGGGAGGTCTGATCACCTTATTTGGAGGGGACTTCATTTGGATGGGTGTTGTAAGGGGAGGATTCTCCTTCCTAGCCACCATACAGTGCTTTGCACATAGTAAGCGCTTAATAAATGCCATTATTGTTATTATTATAACATCCCAAAGTCACCCTGAAATTCGGAGATGCAGGACTGTCATCCAGTTGCTGAATTTTGGTGATGCTTGAGGTTCTGGCACAGAGGCAGAGTCCATACTACCGCATCAGCCTGTTTGCTGACCTACTTCCCTGCCTCCAGCCTCTTCTCTCTCTAGAATATACTTTGCTTTGTTGCCTGGATCATTGTTTTTGAAACACATTCAGCTTATTTCTCCCCACTCCTCAAAAACCTCTAATTATTGCCCATCCATCCACTTGGCAGCAAATAAAAACTCTTTACTGTTGGCTATAAGGCAGTCAATCAGCTCTCTCCCTCCTACCTTACCCTGCTGATCTACTACAACCCAGCCAGCACATTTTGGTCCTCAAATGCCAATCTACTCACTGTACCTTGACCTCATCCATCTTGTTGCCAATCCCTTGCTCATGCCTTCCTCCTGGCCTGGATTTCCCTCCCCCTTCACGTCTGAAAGGCCATCAACTCTCCCCACCTTCAAAATCATCCAAAAAATCACATCTCGTCCATGAGGCCTTCCCTGACTAGCTCTTATTCCCCCTATTTGCTCTCCCTTCTGTGTTGCCTATAACTTGGATCTGTACCCTTGAAATACTTGATATTTACCCCACCCTCAGCCCCATAGCACTTGTGTACCTAAACTTATTCTCTCCCATTTCCCCGCTCTATAGTTTGATACATTTCTCTCCCTCTAAACTGTAGGCTCATTGTGGGCAGGGATTGTGCCTACCAACTCTATTGTACTGAACTCTCTCAAACGCTTAGTACAGTACTCTGCATACTGTATGTGTTCAACAAATGCCATTGAATGATTGTTGGAATGCCACTAGGAACCACAATGGTGAGGAAAGCACAGCACAGCAAATCATGTTTTCATTCCTTACTCTGCAGAAGCCAGGGTACCTAGGCCTGACCAGCATTGGGGCATCTCTTCCCCCATCCCATGAGGGGCAGTCAACTGCCAAACTAACTCACCCAGATTCTTTCAAACAGTTCAGCAAAGGGAAAATCACAATAGAGATCCAGCTTGGCCCCATGAATTCAATGGAAACACACACACACACACACACACACAACACACACACTCACTCACTCACTTTGAGTGGTCCTCAGCTGACAGGGAAGAATTGAGCCCATCCCCTTCTAGAATGTAAGCTCATTGGGAGCAGAGAACTTGCCTTCCAACTCTGTTGTATTTTACTCTTCCAAGAGCTAAGTACAGTGCTCTGCACATAGGAAGCACGACAATACCACTGATTGATTGATATACCCATTGACCTTTACAACCTTTCTGATTTACTTACCATTTCAGTTTTGTGAATGAAGAAACTAAACACCAAAGTTGCATTGTCTTAGGCCAAGTCACACAAAGTCCTGAGATACCTGCAATTAATATCCCAGTGTCCTAGCTATTTCACTGCATTATTCATCTCTTGTGGCAGTGTTGGAGGGCTGTGATTGAGAAAACTTCTGAGGGATTTTTGACGTTAAGGTGTACAATTCTGCAAGTACAACCTGAATCTCCCAGAATGGGATCCTATTTCAGGAAAACGGCATGGCATAGTGCATAGAGCACTGGTCTGATAGTCAAAAGGTAATGGATTCTAATCGCAGCTCCACCATTTGTTTGCTGTGTGACCTTGGGCAAGTCACTTCACTTCTCTGTGCCTCAGTTACCTCATCTGTTAAATGGGCATTGAGACTGTGAGCCCCAGATAGGACAGGGACTGCGTCCAACCTGATTTGCTAGTATCCACCTCAGTGCTTAGTACAGGGTCTGGCACATAGTACGTGCATAACAAATGCCACAGTTATCATTATTATTATTAACAAGGTAGTATTTCACCCATACTGAGCTTTTCTAGCTACACCTTAAAGAAGTTAAAAACTAAATATAAAACATCATTGTTCATTCGTGGGGTATATTTATAACATATCAGTCCCAATTAGAAAAGAAGGTTGTGCCTCTTTCGAAGACAATGGAATTGCTCTGTGAAGTGAGGTTAAAAGAAAACACTCTTAATTAACCTTAAAGCAGAAAAAGCAACTGAACAGAAATACAAATAAGCGCTCAATAAATACAATTGAATGAATGAATGAAATACAAATAGTTACTCATTTTATTGGAAATTTGTTCTTTCCTCATTATGATCTTGTGGATTTATGGGAGAACAAAAGAATGGTACAGAAATATGAGTGCTCATTTTAATGCCAAATGCTTCAGACAGATAGGGTCTCATGCTTTCTAAATGTACTCCAGCCATGCAGTTTTAATGAAAGAGTCACATTTTTCTTTATTAAGGCAGAAATATAATTTCTTATAAAATAATTGTTACATTCTTTTAAAACAGAAATATGAGCAGCATGGCTGACACTATTTGATGCTTTTTCGCTGCATTTGGAATGGTTTTGCTTTATGACAGACTGGGAAAAGATCCCCTGTGCTTCTAAAATTTCTTTAAGTTTTGAAACTAAACTGTGATTTTAAACATTCCCCACTGTCACTACAAATAACAGCAAATACGAAAGTAAACCATTGACAGATCACCTAAAGTAACCAACTATCTCCATTACCTTTACAGCCAAGGTGACTGTGGATTTTAAAGTTTCCTGTGGACTCAAACATGAAAATAAAAAATAAAAGGCAGGCAAGCAGTCTACTATATAGCAGGCCCTGAGAAGAATTGAAAACCAAAACAACCTACCTGGAGCCTGAAAAATGAGCACACCTGTCGAAAGTAGAAGACCTTGAAACATGCTGAATGATTCCAGAAATGAGATCCTCCTGCTTGCCTGCCTCTCTGAGCTTCCTTCTGTCTGAATCCTTTCTGTGAGAGAGAATGAGGCTTCAGGGTTCATTCTTCTCCCGACACGGAGAAGCTCTTTTTAAAGGTGTTGCACAACTTTCAGGTAACAACAATGTGATTGCAGGTGGGAGCAGTGACTGGAGAGTGAGTGGCATTTGAATGACCTCACCAAGCCTGTGCTCTCATTCCCCCACCACTCCACATTAAAATAAGTGGTTCCAAGCACCCTCCCCGAATCCAAACACATTGCAGAAATTTATCATACACCTTGCAGGAATGTGGGGGGCCCACTTTGGCCCAAACGAGGGATATTTTGTTTTGGGTTTTTTTTTTCAATTTTACCAAAATGGTTTGAGATTCTTTACTTAGCCCAAACTGAATGATTTCTAGTCCAATGAAGGATGACCTTTAGTTTGATTTCTGGGGATGCAGAGTGGTGAAATCAACGCTGGGTCTGTTACGGAGTAATTGGAAGCCCTGGAAGCACTGCACAAACCATGAATCAATCATTTGCATTTACTGAGTGCTTACTGTGTTCAGAATAACTGAACAAATCACTCAGGAGAGTACAACAGAGCTGGTAGACATGTTCCCTGCCCACAGCGAGTTTACAGTCTAGAGAGTGATCTCTGTTGTATAGGGAATTGGACCCAGTGGCAGGTTTCCCTTCAGGCCCTTACACCCAGCCTTAGACGCAGAGCAAGTTAATTACTTTCCCTGTGCCTCAGTTTCCTCATCTGTAAAATAGGAATAACATTTCTCCCTCCCACCCTCATAGACTGCAAAGCCCCATGTGGAACTAAGACAGTGCTATGATGTGATTATCTTCAGTCTACTCTAGCTTTTAACACAGAACTTGGCACAATAAATAGTAAGCACTTAATTTGGGCCATTATCATTATTATTATAGTCCATACATATTCTACATTGGTCATTAACAGAATTGTGACCAGACACTGAAAGGAGAAAAGACATTTTCTGTTAAATTTTTTAATGATGGTTTTGCCTTAATTCTGTCTTTGTGTGTGCTGATACTGCAGGGAGACTGTTCCAAGTGAGAAGTTGCCAGTATAGCTCATGAGAAAGAGAGTGTTTTGATCTGTAAGACAGCCTTGGATGGGAATAGGGACTAGAGCACCCTAATAATTAGATGGCCATTGAAACTCTCCACTCTATTAAGGCAGAAAGGATTCTTCTGGGTTATGAAAACCAGGAATCAGGTAAAAAATTATGAGTTTCTGACCAAAAAGCAGCTGAGGCATCTGGGAGAGAGCTGTTTCATGGACTTTCAGGAAGTAGTGGCAGGAAGACTGAGTAGAGGCTGGTAGTCCATATGTCTGCTGTGTAACCTTGGGCAAGTCACTTAACTTCTCTGAGCCTCAGTTACCTCATCTGTAAAATGGGGATTAAGAGTGTGAGCCCCACATGGGACAACCTGATCACCTTGTATCCCCCCCAGTGCTTAGAACAGTGCTTTGCATATAGTAAGCGCTTAGCAAATGCCATTATTATTATTATTACTCTCCCTGGTTCTCTTTTTTCTCTCGCTACAAACTCTTCTGGGCCTACTTTCTGGCTGCCTCTCCCATCTCCACCACTGGGACTCTTGTTTCCGGAGCTCAAGCAAGCAATCATTGGTATTTATTGAGCTTTTACTGTGTACTGAAAGCTTGGGAGAGTACAATACAATAGAGGCAATAAATACAATCCCTTCCCACAAGAAGCTTACAGTCTAGTGGCCCGTGTCACTTGATTCTAGTTTAAATCACTTGAGGTTCTTAGACTCTGGCGAGCACTTTGATTCTGAGATGTCGACGACCATCCAGTTACAATTCATTGTGAGTGATAGTCTTCAGTGGATGGCTGGATGGCAGGTTGTTGTCATGGTTTTATTATTGCCCTTTTCAAGTTCTCACCTTGGCGATCTGCTTTTACTGCATTCAGGGATGGAGAAACTCCTCACCATCAGCTTTAAAACAGTCAATCACCATATCCCCTCTTACCTCATCTCACTACTTTCCTACTACCACCGAGTCCACTCACTTTGCTCCTCTAACGCTCACCTTCTCACTGTATCTTGATCTCATGATCTCACTGCCAACCTCTTGCCCAATTCCTGCCTCTGGCCTGGAATGGCCTCCTTCCTCAAATCCGACAGACAATTACTCTCCCCCACTTCAAAGCCTTATTGAAGACACATCTCCTCCAAGAGGCCTTCCATGACTGAGCCCTCCTTTCCTCTTCTTCCTCTTCTTCCTCTTCCTTCTGGGCCACCCTGACTTGCTCCCTTCATTTGCCTAGCCCTCCAGCACTTATGTACATTATCTTTAATTTATTTATTTATATTAATGTCTGTCTTACCTCTAGATTGTAAGCTCACTGTGAGCAGGGCATGTAAGCAGCATGGCTTAGTGGAAAGAACACGGGCTTGGGAGTCAGAGGTCATGGGTTCTAATCCCTGCTCTACCACTTGTCAGCTGTGTGACTTTGGGCAAGTCACTTAACTTCTCTGTGCCCCAGTTACCTCTTCTGTAAAATGAGGATTAAGACTGTGATCCCTCGTGGGACAACCTGATTACCTTGTATCTACCCCAGCGCTTAGAACAGTGCTTGGCACATAGTAAGTGCTTAACAAATACCATCATTATATTATTATTACTATTATTATATTATACTCACCCAAGTGCTTAGCACAGGGCTCTGCACACAGTAAGCACTCAATAAATATGATTGACTAACTCTTCTGTGTGCTGCCATAGGCCCTCAGGTTATTGCTGTCCGCTATGTTGGGTTCACAACTTTGCCAGTCCTCAGGTGAGCTCACTTCTGAACAACAAAAGTGTATAAGGAAAACCAATACATTTCTTACTGTGTTGCAGTGTGCTCAAGTTATTCCCCACGAACAACTGAAACTGGGATTAAAATAGGCTCAAGAACCTTACAGCATGAATATGAAAGTTCATTTTATTTTATTCCTGAAAAATTTCTGACTCCTCCCTTTCCCTTCCTCCTTTAAAATTTTGCTCCCATCCCTTCTCCTCCTCCTCCTCCTCCTCCATACTGAATGGCATTTTTCCATTTGCTGACTTGCAATTTTTACCTCAGCATCAGGTGAATTAGTCAGTACCATCAGGCCCTGGCTGTCCACTCTAATCCTTTTCCAAGGCTTGCAGCCCTGCCCTGAACAAAATGAGGTATGTGTGGTGGGTGGGAGAAGTGATAGCTATGGACTTAGGGGGACAGCACCCTCACCCTCACTCTTCATCCCACCCCTGAGGCTTGTTCCATGGTTAGGGGGACAGGGCTGCCAGCCAGGTAAGGGAGAGGGGTAAAGAGGGTGATTTGGTGGATGGAGGGGAAACAGTGAATTTAAAATTACAAGTAGAATAAAGAATCAATCAATCAATCAATACTATTCATCAAGCACTTACTGGGTGCAAAATATTGTGTCAAGTTCTTGGGAGAGTAGATTACAATAGAGTTGATAGGATCCCTGCCCACAAGGAGCTTTTATTCATTCATTCATTTATTCAATCATATTTATTGAGTACCCCTCTCAGGGTCACACCTGGAGAGTTCCCAGTACTCCACCATCTCGACTATAGGAGGGAGAGTCAGGCAGAGGCATGTCCATTCCATTCCTAGCTTGGGCAGCAGCTAGCAAATGGAAGGCAATCTGCTACAAATCAAAACTCACCTGTGCCGGGCAGCAGAGGCATGGGAGAGAATCAAGGGCAAAGACTCAGGTTTACTGTGCGGAAGGAGGAAATGGTAAACCGCTTTGATACTATTGCCAAGAAAACTCTATGGAAACACTAGCAGAACGATTGCAAATGGTAGTGGGGCTTTCTGGGAGAGATGCGTCCATAACATCGCTATGGGTCAAAGATGACGTGACAGGATAAGACAAGGCAATTTATTGAATGCTTACTGTGTGCAGAGCACTGTACTAAGCACATGGGAAAGTACAATACAACAATAAACAGTGACATTTCCTGCCCGCAGTTTGTTGATTGTAAAGAGACTGTCAGGTTAGTGAGTGGAGAAATTGAGTTTGGAGGTATAGAAAAGGGGTGAAGAAAGGTGTCAGGAACAGGGAATGGGGTGGAGTTAGAGGAGGAGGGGATGGAATGTGGTGAGAAAGGGAGTGAGTAGGAATTAGCTTCTCAATAGCATTCAGGCATAAGTGAGTCAGTTATCTCAGGATTGACCATACAAAGGTTGGGGGTGTCACCGAGTAGTGAAGATGTCCCCCTTGGGTGAACGTAATAATAGGGTGGTCTTATCTTGGACTATGGACAATTACTCTCCAAGAGGCCTTCCTTCAAAGCCTTCATGAAGTCAAATCTCTTGCAAGAGGCCTTTCCTGACTAAGCTCTCTTTTCCTTTTCTTCAACTCCCTTCTGCATCACCCTGACTTGCTTCTGTTATTCATTCCCCTTCCAGCCCCACAGCACTGTTGTACATATCTGTAGTTTATTTATTTATATTAATGTTTGCCTTCCCCTCTAGACTGTAAGCTGATTATGGGCAGGGAATGTGTTTGTTATACTGTACTTTCCCAAGCACTTAGTACAGTGCTCTGCACAAAGTGCTCAGTAATTACAATTGACTGACTGACTGACTATGGCAGCACTAAGTATTTATAAGGCTAGGATTTCCTTAAGACAAGATTAGGGACCCAGTATGTGTGATGTAGCTTATACTGAAAGGCCACCTATTAATTTAAATAGGACTATTTCCAAAAAGGGAAAATCAGAGTGGCAGGATTGGAGGATATTTGACCTCTTCATGTCTAGAACATTTTCTTTAAAGTCTCCATGTATGACTCACCAAAACTGCCCATGGTGAACTGCACATGATTCCTCCAGATAAATCAGTTCCCCATTTGGCAGGGGAGCAAGAAAAACAATTAGGAAACAATTATCCAGCTCTCTGGCAATCAGAGGAGAGTATTGCATTTCTACTTAAGCACCTAAAGCCCAAGAATATAACTATCACATTACACCTTTGAAAAGAAGGAAAAATAATCTCCTTGGGGATGCTTGTTGCTTATTGTAAAGCTGCCACATATCATTATTCCAAATGCCATTGTCTTCAAAAAGTGATTCTCCTCTATGTAATAGTGAAGGGGTAGGCTGTCCCAATGGCTTGCCCATTTGAAAATCAACTGTCATATAACATCCTGGGAACCAGAGAAGCATCATGGCCTAATGGATAGAGCACAGGCCTTCAAATCAGAAGAACCTGGGTTCTAAGCCTGGCTCTGCCACTTGTCTGTTGTTTGACCTTAGGTAAATCACCTCACTTCTCTGTGCCACAGTTACCTCAACTGTAAAATGGGGATTAAGACTGTGAGCACTATGTGGGGCAGGGACTGTGTACCACCCAATTACCTTTATCTACCCCAGGGCTTAGTACAGTGGCTGGCACATAGTAAGCACTTAACCAATACCACAATCATTATTATTATTATTATCATTATTATTACTATTAAAGTCAGGAAACACTGAGCCAGAGAATGGATTTTGTGGCATCAATGCAAAATCTAGAGTGAGCCTTAGTTTTATGAAGGTTTCCATTTCTAATAAAACAGCAAGTTCTGCTCTTAGAGTGCCCTGAAGTCAAACCTTGGAATGCCTGAGTGAAAATGAAAGTAAGGGGGGAGTTAATCCTTAACAGATCAAAGACATTGTGTTCATCCTGTTCTTTTGCTTTCTTTCTGCTCTACTTAATGACCATTTGGGCAATGGTTTGTTTGCACTATAGTGTATTATTACTACCTTTCTAATCCAATATTAACAGAAATCGCACCAATCACATTACACCTGAGTGTGATACACTGCTCCAAGTACTACCTGGCTAATTGTGTGATAAAAATTGGAACAATTCTACTTCTCTCCAAGAACTTCCCTAAAACCCAAAACAAGGTAAGTGTTCATAATAATAATAATAATAATAATAATAATAATAATAATAATAATGATAATGGCATTTGTTTAGTGCTTACTATGTGCCAAGCACTTTTCTAAGCACTGGGGGGATATAAGGTAATCAGGTTGTCCCACATGGGGCTCACAGTCTTAATCCCCATTTTACAGATGAAGTAAATGAGGCACAGAGAAGTTAAATGACTTGCCCGAAGTCACATAGCTGACAAGTGGCAGAGCCAGGATTAGAATCCATGACCTCTGACTCCCAAGCCCGTGCTCTTTCCACTGAGCCATGCTGCTTCTCTAAAAGAATATAGCAACACTACCACCAGATCAGAATAATGACCCATCCAGCCCAGGATTCCAAGACATTGACAAGATATTTGGAAGATTGCATGTTAATGGTTGCCCTCATTGACACTACCAACTCTGTTAAATTCTACTCTCCCAAGTGCTTAGTATGGTTCTCTTCACACAGTAAGTGCTCAAAAAAAATATCATTGATTGATTGATACCTATTTTAATTTTATTATTATTATCAAGTGCTGTCAAGTTGTTCCTGATTCATAGTGACTCTATGGATATATTTTATCCAGAAAGTCCTGTCTTCTGCCATAATCCGTAGCCTTTCTTACTGTTCTTCCGATATCGTGTTACGGTCTTTATCCATATAGCTGCTGGTCTACCTCTTCCAGGTTCTCCCTGGACTTTTCCTAGCATTCTCCAGAGAATTAGTCCTCCTGATTGTCCAAAATATGCTAATCTGAGTCGAGTCATTTGGCCTTCCACAGACGACTTTGGCTTAATTTCCTCCAAAATCAATTTGTTTGTTTTTTGGGCAGTCCATGGTATTCGCAAAAGTCTTCTCCAACACCACATTTCAAAAGAATCGATAATCTTTCTATCCTGTTTTTTCACTGTCCAGCTTCCGGAATCTGTACATTGGCATTGGAAACATAGAACTGACCATTTGTAGTTTTTTTAACATTTAGGGATATATTATTTAATATTACTAAATTGTCTCTTCTATGTCCCTAACTTTCTCTCTATTCATTCCATTACGAACAACCTAGCAGTGAATTTATCCATACCTCTCTAGATTTATTAATATTTTCTATCTGTACAACTTCCTATAGTAACCACTTCTATAGGCTGATCACCCTCCATGGAGGAAGCATTTTCTTGGGTTTATTTTCAACTTTCCCTCACAAAGAGGCCACCTACTGTGCTCACCCTGATCTTAATATTCTTGAGAAGGCTTCTTAGGGGAAGCAGCATGACCTAGTGGAAAAAATACAGGCCTGGGAGTCAGAGGACCTGTGTTCTAATCCTGAATTTGCTCCTGCCTGCTGGGTGACCTTGGGCAAGTCGCTTAACTTCTCTGTGCCTCATTTTCCTCTTCTTTTAAATGGGGATTCATTATCTGTTCTCCTTATCACTTAGACTGTGAGACCCAGGTGGGACTACCTCAATTATTTTTTTTTTATACTCATGCTTTCTTTCAACTTGTGTCTTTTCAGGCAGAAGAGTTCAAATTCTTTCAATTTACCTTCACAAGAGAGCATCTTCTTTTACTTGATTATCTTGATCACCCTGGTCTGAAACTGATTTGGCTTCTTATGTCTTCCCTATGATGTGACCAACAATGGACACAGTATTCCAAGCGGCTTTAGGTTTGTTTGTGCGTATGAGTGTGGATGGGAGGACTGCAGGGGGCACTGGGGAATTATATAGTGGCTAAAATATATTGTTCATTTTCTATCCTCTCTGGCACAATAAGAAATATTCAGTTGACCTTTTTGGCAGCTGCTGCACATTGGGCAATTGATTAATTAAAAATAGCAGCCAATAATGTCTCAGGTTCTCTTTCCTGAGTTCTGACAGATAGGTCTGAGCACATCATCTTGTAAAAATTTGGATTATTTTCCTTTGAGTAAATTACTTTGGATTACTCACAATAAAGTTAATCTGCCATTTTTCATCCCAGTCACTCAACCAAGGCCTTCCTGGAGTCGGTCTCAATCTTCATGTCATTTCACTGCTTGGAATTGTTTAATGTCATCTGTACATTTTTACATTCCATTGCCCCTTCCCTGCTCCATATTGCTAACAAAGCTGTATCTAGATTGCAAGCTCCTAGTGGGAACAATTTCCATGGTCTTCATTAAGTGCTTACTATGTGCCAGGCACCTTACTAAGCGCTTGGGTAGGTAGAAGATAATCAGGTCAGACAGAGTCCCTGTCTCCTATGGGACTCACAGTTTAAGGGATAATCAGGAATTTAATCTCCATTTTACAGTTAAGGAAACTGAGGCACAGAGCAGTTAAGTGTCTTGTCTATGGTCACACAGGAGAGAAGTGACAGAATTGGGATTAGAACCCAAGTCCCCTGAGTCCCAGGCCCATGCTCTTTCCATTACAACACACTGCTTTTCAATTTTGGCATAACCTGGGGAAGTGCTCTTCAAATCCCTTCCTGGCCCACCTAATTTCTTGTAAGTTCTTGGGTGGTCTTTCCCTATTTGAAGGGATAGGCTTTTCTCTCCTGTGACCTCTTTTACCCTGCCAATTAGCTAATCAGGATTTCAGTTGGGTTGCTCAGTGTTTTTGTTCTGTGGCCACCAATTTACCTGCTTCTCTTGAGATGGTGTTTTTCACAGCCTCCAGGCTGCTATGAAGTCACATGTTTTTGTTTACATGAGACTTGCCAATAAACTATCATGAATATGATAAAGTTTGAGCAACTAGTTGTCCAGCAAAAAAAGCCAAGCCATGAAAAAATGTTAACTTTTTGTTCAGGGCATGACCATTTGTTGGACTCCAAGCTTTCAAAGATGCCTCAGATCATAATTTCAAGCCAGGGAACTGAACTCCATGCATGTCACTTTAATGAGAGCTGGTCTCTGTCAGGATTATCAGATTGGGGCCTCAGGGTACCTCCCAAACACTCAGGACTCAGACCCAGAAATTTAGTTTAATGTACAGGAAAAGGAAAACTAAAACTGATCAAAATTACTACATGTCCCTAGGTATAAAGACTTCCATCAACACACAAACTGTTATAAGACTTTTTAAGCAAAATTTCTCAGTTATCCAGAAAAAGTTTGGAATTTGAGGACATACAAATGGACTTTCAAAATTCCTATTAACATGTTTCAACAGTCAGGCAGGTAGAGAAAGAGAGGAAGAGAGCGCTCTCCTGCATTTACATGAGAGAAAGCAGCATTGCTCAGTGGAAAGAGCTTGGACTTTGGAGTCAGAGACTGTGGGTTCAAATCCTGGCTACGCCAATTGTCAGCTGTGTGACTTTGGGCAAGTCACTTAACTTCTCTGTGCCTCAGTTCCCTCATCTGTAAAATGGTGATTAAGACTGTGAGCCCCACGTGGGACAACCTGATCACCCTGTATCTACCCCAGTGCTTAGAACAGTGCTTTGCACAGAGTAAGTGCTTAACAAATACCATTATTATTATTATTGTTATTATTATTTACAAAAGGAAGAATGTGACATTAGCCAGGGAAGGGTTTTTGGAGGAGATTTGATTTAATAATCAATCAATCAATCAATCGTATTTACTGAGCCCTTACTATGTGCAGAGCACTGTACTAAGCACTTGGGAAGTACAAATTGGCAACACATAGAGACAGTCCCTACCCAACAGTGGGCTCACAGTCTAAAAGGGGGAGACAGAGAGCAGAACCAAACATACCAACAAAATAAAATAAATAGGATAGAAATGTACAAGTAAAATAAATAAATAAATAAATAAATAAATAGAGTAATAAATATGTACAACCATATATACATATATACAGGTGCTGTGGGGAAGGGAAGGAAGTAAGACGGGGGGATGGAGAGGGGGACGAGGGGGAGAGGAAAGAAGGGGCTCAGTCTGGGAAGGCCTCCTGGAGGAGGTGAATAAGACTTTGGAGGTAGGGAGAGCCATCATCTGTCTCAGATCTTTTGACCCCATTGAATTGTTTCAAGTCAGCATACCCCATTTAGTCTCCATACCCAAACTACCTTTCCGTAATGACCAAACTGACACCCTCAACACTACCACCTCTCCTGAACTCAACTCTCTCGCTCCCTTATCCCTGCATCAGTCTTGTACCACTAACCCACAGCCCTGGATTACCTCCACAGACCACTTCCTTCACTCCTTTACATGAGCTGCAGAGTGCTTCTGGTGGAAATCTAGATATCAGGCCAATCTTGTTCACCTCAAGCTCAACATAGCGTGCTTTAACTCTGCCCTCTCCTCTGCCTGGCAAAATTATTTCTCCATCCTTATTGATACCTGTGTCCTTTGCCCTTGCCAGTTGTTCTGGATATTTAACTCCCTCCTCAAACCCCCTGCCTGCCTCCTCCCCACTCCTTGTCCCTAATGACCTGGCTTCCTGACTTCCTCTCCTCTGCCCCTTCTTAAACTCTCCAATCCTTCCCAGTAGTATCTCTAGAGGAGATTTGCTCAAATCCATCCCCTCCATATATGCATCCAAACCAGTCCCTTTGCACCTTATCAGAACAATTGTCCCCTCCCTTCTTCCCTCCCTGACCGCCATCTTCAACTGTTCACTTTTCAATGGCTTCTTCCCCACTGTCTTCAAACATGCTGATGTCTCCCCTATCCTAAAAAAACCCTCCCTTGACTTCACGGCTCCCTCCAGTTATTTCCCCATCTCCCTCCTACCATTCCTCTCCAAACTCCTTGAGAGAGTTGTCTACACCTGCTGTCTGAAATTCCTCCTCTCCAATTCTTTCCTTGACCCCCTCCAATCTAGTCCCCCCTGCCCCCAACCCCGATGTGGGCAGGGATCGTCTCTCTTTATTGCTGAATTGTACTTTCCAAGTGCTTAATACAGTGCTCTGCACACAGTAAGTGCTAAATAAATGCAATTGAATGAATCACCTTCACTCCACAGGAATTGCCTTCTCAAAGGTCACCAATGATCTCCTCTTAGCCATATTCAATGGCCTCTATACCACAGAGAAGTGAAGTGACTTGCCCAAAGTCACACGGTTGACAAGTGGCGGAGCCGGGATTAGAATCCATGAACTTCTGACTCCCAGGCTTCAGGTTGGACATAGTCCCTGACTCATATGGGGCTCACAGCCTCAATCCCCATTTTACAGATGAGGTAACTGAGGCACCCAGAAATGAAGTGACTTGCCCAGGGCCACACAGCAGATAAGTGCAGGAGCCAGGATTAGAATCCATGAACTTTTGACTCCCAGGTTCCAGCTCTATCCACTACGCCATGCTTCCTCTCTTATATTGGATGACCACCCCATCAGAGCACACCCAGCAATCTATGAGAAGGCCAGATTGTCATCAGACCTACCAAACCAAAATGGAAGTGATCACAAGTCTAGGAGAACAAAGACTAGGGAGACAGTTTTCTCCAGCTTTCTTGAAAGTAAAGTGCAGAAACAGTCACAAAGATTTGCAAACCCCTTGAGAGCACCTTTGGTAAACTACAATATAGCATTTTAAAGACTATTTCCTGTATTTTCTGTTTTGAATTATGCATTGTTTCACTGTATAAAATATTAGAAAAAGGTCTCATCACCTGAAGGATTCTTGAATTCTAGTCTGCTATTCTCTGAGAAATTAATTACCCTTTTGATCACAAGGAGTTTATACTTTAACAGGAGAGGCAGGAGACTACTGTTTATATTTTTACAGTATTTACAACTAGAGTGATCAAAATAATTAATTTAGTACACATGTACACGGGTGCTGAGAATGGGAGTAAGTACATTCCTAAATTCTAGAGATGACTGACAGAATGACATGTCAGTGTTTGGGGAGATTAGTCAGGGAAGGCTTGTGGCAGGAGGTGGGGTTTTAAGTTCAGGATGGGTAATAGGAGCAGGGAGGGGATTACTATTGGTTAATCCAAGCCTAAAAAGACCAAGGATATTTTGTTCTGTGACCATTGATTGCACCTGTTTTCACTCCCAGTTCTCAACAGAGTGACCTGCTGGGCTTATGAAGACTGGGCAAGAGAGTGTGGATGATTCAGGGCAAACCATCGCTACTACCACAAAAACAACTCAAGTACACGTACTGCTGGATTAAGGACACACCTTGCCCCTCTAGTCATTGGTGTCAGATCACTGTTCACTCAAATGGCCAGGAACCAGAAAAGGTCCACAACTGCATTTTCATGGACAGTGTGTTCAAGAGATTCTCAAGCACACTTACACTCATAAATGCAGCCTCATCATTGGTGGCATTGTCGATAACTTTAATACTGCACAACAGACCCAGAACCTGAATTTTGGGCTGAGTCCAATGCAAAGGCAACAAAGACTTCAGTGAACTGAAAAAGCACTATATCATTTCCTGTTACCAAAGAAAAGCAATATCAGTGGTTTCCCTAGGTAATATTGTTTCTGTCTTCTTGACATTGAGGCATCAGTAACCTCAAACTGATCATACAGTACCTAGTGAGTTTTCGGCCTCCTACTTCCTCCTACACATTCTTAGGGCACTCAAGCTAGAATGTCACATCCTTTTACCTCTGTCTTCTTAAACTGCTTTTTTTCGGAGATAATCAAAACCAGGGGAGTCCACAGGAGAGACTATCCTGAAGCCATAATCCTAGAAGCTAATGTCTGCTAGATCTGGCCTGCTTACATTAGGGAGTAGAAGCTGAGGCTGTATGGAGGTAAGGTAATGAAGATTTATGGAACACTGACGGTCTCAGCAGACTTCTTACAGAAAGAACACCAAGAGCGATGACAAACGATTTCCTTTCTCCTTTGTTGTCTCTGTTCACTTTCTGTCAATTTTGATTTACAGAAAACCTCCAGCTGTTTAATTGCATCATTGCAGATGCCAAGGCTGTTTCTACTCCTAAATTCAGTGGCAATGCCTGCAGTTTTTTTTTTTTTTGCTTTTCCTTCTCCTTTCATTGTTACCCATAGTCTTCAGCTTAAGAAGTGTCTCACTATCAAAAAGGACTCTTTTTATAAGATTGTTCTTATGAAAGAATTGGTTCCAATTTCCAACCTGTGAATGCATCTTTCAGGAACCCAATAGAGCCACAAGCCTGAAGGTGCCTGAATCTATCAGCCACTTTGCCTGAATCGCCAACCCATATTTCACTCCTCCCCAGTCAAAACACTCTTGAACCAATTTCTTTATTGAAGATGGATTATTTACTTCTCTTCCTATGGATATCAATATGAATTTCTATACTGATTCTTCATTTTCAGAAATGATACTCCTTACAAGGGAAATAATAATAATAGTTGTTGTATTTGTTAAACACTTACTACATGCCAGGCACTGTTCTAAGTGGTAGGGTAGATGCCACATGGGGCTCACAGTCTAAGAGGGAAAACAGGTATTGAATCTCCATTTTGCAGATGAGAGAACTAAGGCAGAGAGAAGTTAAGCGACTTGCCCAAGATCACACAGCAGGTAAGTAGTGGAGCTGGGATTTAGAAGCCAGGTCCTTTGACTCCCAGGCCATTGGTTTTTCTACTAGACCAACTCTAAAAAAATACATTCCCTTTTTGCAGGTAAGTCTATGAGAACACTTTCTATAGTACGTTCTATATTCAAAAAGGGTAAACTATTTCTTTCCAACGTATCTGGGAAAGAATAATCACATATGGGCTCTTCATCATTTTAACAAAAATGATCCTCATCCTCCTCCCAACACCCAATGACTCAAAACAGAAAATTGACACAATTATCTGGTAATTCAGATCATAAAAAAATTCCTCAGTTCAGGTCATGAAAGGAAAGTAGATACTGTTCTGGTATAAAGTTCTCAGAAAATTGCTTCAATTTTGCTTTACTAATGTAGATATGATCATTTCTTACTGCTCTTCCACTGTGCTCTGAACTTGGCTGCTTCCAGAAATAGAAAGAGCACTTCAAACATAATGTCCCTTAAATTCCTGGCCACAACTCTCAGTGCTGTTGTTGAGGAATAAGAGGGGATGAGACCATTATGATAGCTTTTTTTTGATGTTACTATTATTTAGTTATTCAATATGCACATGAAATGCATAAAATGAGAGGTAATAGATGAAATAGAAAGACTAAAAGTCAAAGCTAGCTCTCTTCCTCCCTTCAAAGCCCTACTGAGAGCTCACCTCCTCCAGGAGGCCTTCCCAGACTGAGCCCCCTCCTTCCTTTCCCCCTCCTCCCCCTCCCCCTCACCCTACCTCCTTCCCCTCTCCACAGCACCTGTATATATGTTTGTACATATTTATTACTCTATTTATTTTACTTGAACATATTTACTATTCTATTTATTTTATTAATATATTTTGTTTTGTTGTCTGTCTCCCCCTTCTAGACTGTGAGCCCGCTATTGGGTAGGGACTGTCTCTATATGTTGCCAACTTGTACTTACCAAGCACTTAGTACAGTGCTCTGCACACAGTAAGCACTCAGTAAGCTATCATCTCTATGCTCAACTATCATCTCTACGCTGATGACACCCAAATCTACATCGCTGCCCCTGCTTTCTCTCCCTCCCTCCAGGCTCGCATCTCCTCCTGCCTTCAGGACATCTCCGTCTGGATGTCTGCTCGCCATCTAAAACTCAACATGTCCAAGACTGAACTCCTTATCTTCCCTCCCCAACCCTGCCCTCTCCCTGACTTTCCCATCACTGTTGGCGGCACTACCATCCTTCCCGTCTCACAAGCCCGCAACCTTGGTGTCATCCTCAACTCCGCTCTCTCATCCACCCCTCACATCCAATCCATCACCAAAACCTGCCGGTCTCACCTCCGCAACATTGCCAAGGTCCACCCTTTCCTCTCCATCCAAACCGCTACCCTGCTCATTCAATCTCTCATCCTATCCCGACTGGATTACTGCATCTGTCTCCTCTCCGATCTCCCATCCTCCTGTCTCTCCCCACTTCAATCCATACTTCACGCCACTGCCCAGATCGTCTTTGTGCAGAAATACTCTCGGCATGTTACTCCCCTCCTCAAAAATCTCCAGTGGCTACCAATCAATCTACGTATCAGGCAAAAACTCCTCACCCTTGGCTTCAAGGCTCTCCATCACCTCACCCCCTCCTACCTCACCTCTCTTCTCTCCATCTACAGCCCAGCCCGCACTCTCTGCTCCTCTGCCGCTAATCTCCTCACCATTCCTCGTTCTTGCCTGTCCCGCCATCGGCCCCCGGCCCACGTCATTCCCCTGGCCTGGGATGCCCGCCTTCCGCACATCCGCCAAGCTAGCTCTCTTCCTCCCTTCAAAGCCCTACTGAAAGCTCACCTCCTCCAGGAGTCCTTCCCAGACTGAGCCCCCTCCTTCCTCTCGCTCTCCTCCCCCTCCCCATCCCCCCCACCTTACCTGCTTCCCCTTCCCATAGCACCGGTATATATGTATATATGTTTGTACATATTTATTACTCTATTTATTTATTTATTGTATTTGTACATATTTATTCTATATATTTTATTTTGTTAATATGTTTTGTTTTGTTGTCTGTCTCCCCCTTCTAGAATGTGAGCCTGCTGTTGGGTAGGGACTGTCTCTATGTGTTGCCGACTTGTACTTCCCAAGCTCTTAGTACAGTGTTCTGCACACAGTAAGTGCTCAATAAATACGACAATGAATGAATGAATGAATAAATATGATTGAATGAATGAATGAAAAGCAGCCAAGTGCTACAAAGGCACATGGTAAAGTTTACTTAGAAAGTACAGTACAAGGAAAAATAACATTTTAATTATTGGGCAAGAACAACCTTTGAGGATTCCTGACTTGCCTAAGCCTGGAGTGATGATCTAAGGATGAATGCTGCCATTAGCCATTACTCATCTCTTCCATTCACTCAGGTCATGCTGATGAAAAGGGGAACAAAAAGTACAGCTTGTCTCTAGCTTTTTTTCCTAAAGGGTCATAGCAGTTGTCTGTCAGAATGCCAGGCACTGAAAAAACTGGGTTTCAATTTTCCCTTATAGTGTTTAATTTGTGGTATTCATTAAATGCTTTCTATGTGCCAAGCACTGTACTAAACACTGGGGTATCCAAGATACAAGATATACAGGTCAGACACCACCCCTGTCTCAGATGGTACTCACAGTCTAAGTAGGAGGGAGAACAGGTACTGAATCCCTATTTTGCAGATGAGGAAACTGAGGCCCCAGAAGTTAAGTGACTTACCCAAGATCCCAGAGTAGGTAAATGGCAGAGCTGGAATTAGAACCCATGTCCTCTGACTCCCAGATGTAAGATCCTTCCACTAGGCTATATTAGTTCCCTTTCGACTGTAAGCTCTCTGTGAGCAGGGAACATTCTACCGACTCAATTGCATTTTTACTCTCCCAAGTACTTAGTACAGTGCTCTGCACACAGTAAGTGCTCAGGAAATACCACTGATTGATTCAGAGCAGCACAGGGCTGAGACTATGGAGGCAATGTAAAATGAAATGCTCAGGCATTTGATTTGAAGGAATCACTAGGCACAATGTGGGAGTAGCTATCCTTTAGACTATGAGCTCATTGTGGGCAGGGAATGTCACTGTTTATTGTTGTATTGTACTTTCCCAACTGCTTAGTACAGTGCTCTGCACACGGTAAGTGCTTAATAAATATGATTGAATGAATGAATGAATGGATGTTTTCACTCATCAAATTCACAAAATAATTTCCCAACTCTCCCCTCTGCTTTGTTTCAAAAGACTAGAAAATAAACCACACCACCAAGGCAGGAAAGGCACTGGGGCTGAGTGGACAGAGCACAGGTCTGGAAGTAAAAAGACCTGGGTTCTAATTCTGCTTCACCATTAACCTACTATCTGACCTTGGGCAATTCACTTAACTCCTTTGTGCCTCAATTTCTTCATCTATAAAATGAGGATAATATACCTGCTTGCCCTCTTTTTCCCCAGACTCTGAGCCTTAGGTGAAACAGGGACTGTGTACAATCTGATTATCTTTTTTTTAATGGTATTTCTTAAGCATGTGTCTATGTGTCTGGCACCATATTAAGCACAGGGGTAGATACAAGATAATCATGTTGGACACAGTCCATTCACAAATGGAGCTCACTGTTTTAATCCCCATTTTACAGATGAAGTAACTGAGGCACAGAGAAGGTAAGTGATTTGCCCAAGGTCACACATCAGACAAGTGGCACAGCCAGGATTACAACCAGGTCCTTTCGACTCCCAGGTCTGCGCTAAGCCATGCTGGTTCTCTTGTCTTGTAACTGCCCTGGTGCTTGACAGTACTTCATAAATACCATCGTCTTTATCACCATCAGTTGCTTTTATTGTTTGGATGTACTTTTTCTAGAAAGGACAAATGGAAATTCAGGTGGCTGCCTAAGCATCAAAGACTTAATGAGTTTACAATCAAAGCATTTCATTTGGTTGCACATCTATGGTTGCAAGTAGCAATACTGCCACATCTTCCTTAATTAAATTATCCCTCTGAGCAAGTCAGTCACAATTCCTCCTCAAGATGAAGGGGCCGGCCTTTCTTTTCCTCCCAAACTGCACAAGAGCAGAATATGTTGGAACCAAAATAAATGGCAGGTATATATTCTGAGGAATTTTTATATATCTTCTGGCCCAACAACAAAGAATTACAAAACCAATCATAAAAGTCAGAGATGAACAGAGGCCTGATTCTGAGACAAAACTGATTCTGAGATAATCTATTTCCATAATAAAACAGAATTAGATGGAACTTTTGCCAAACCACAAAGCAAAACTAAAGCTTTTGTGAAGGTTTATAAAGGTTGAAAAAAAGTTTTAAGGGTCATGTTTCCATAATTCTTGTCCTTGGGTGACGTAGGGAAGGCTCAATGCTGATAAAAGTCTGCTCTAGCAACAATTCCAAGCTAGTAACAAACAGCAAACAATTGCCGAGAACAACCTTGGTTCTGGACAAAAGTTTATTTTTTTAACATTATTTTTCTATTAGTGCTATCAATAAAAATGTAATATAATTAATAAAGTCTGATTGCATGAGATTTCTGGCCCTTGTCCCAGAAATAGACTAAACATCTGAAGCTTACCAATCACTCACAAATCAGAAAGGAAGGATTGGAATATAAGAAACACATGATTCAGGAAGAGCAACATTTTCCTAGAAAGGGTTCAACATGAAGGAAGCAAAGGAAGTGGCCTCTTCAAATAGAAGACTATTTACTAATCATTTAAGCCAATTAATTTCTTCCTATATTAATCCTTCCAAAGCATTTATTGTGCACCTACTGTATGCCGAGCACTTGGGAAAATACAATGGAAGTAAATCTTAAAGACTCTTAAGGTCATTCATTCATTCATTCATTCACTGAATTGTATTTATTGAGCGCTTACTGTGTGCAAAGCACTGTACTAAACGCTTGGAAAGTACAAATCGGCAACATATAGAAACGGTCCCTACCCAACAACGGGCTCACAGTCTAGAAGGCGGAGACAGACAATAAAACAAAACAATCTCATAAATACATCCTCTAGTCTATAAATTCCTTGTGGGCAGGGATTATATATACTTGCTTCTTTGTATTGTATCTCCCAAGTGCTTAGTATAGTGCTCTGAATACAGTAAGTGCCTAATAAATACCATTGATTAAGTGATCTTGTAAGAACACGAGAAATATCACAATGAATAGGACAATGATCTATCCAGCCTAATCATCCTGAGCATGACATTTGTCCTAAGAATGCTTGACAAAACAAATATTGGGTTCTGTCTTTCATATTCATTTACATAGTTAGGAAATATGCCTTCTTCTTTAATGTTTCCCTCTAGTGAGCCCCTAGTAGGAGCTCAATAAATACAACTATAACTCCTTAGTGAACTCTTTAAGAAGCAGGGTGGGTTAGCAGATAGAGTACGGGCCTGGGAATCAAAAGGACCTGGATTCTAATGTAGACTCTGCCATTTGTCAGCTGTGTAACCTTGGACAAATAACTTAACTGTGTTAACTGTGCCTCAGTTACCATATCTGTAAAATATGGAGATTGACTGTGAGCTCCATAAGGGACATGGACTATGTCTAGCCTGATTAACTTGTGTCTACCCCAGTACAGTGCCTGGCACATAGTAAGCTCTTAACAAATACCATTAAAAAATGCTCCTCCACATAAACAAATAGCTGGTGTTACCCTGTTTCATTATCATGACTAATATATTGCTTTACAGTGAGTAAAAGAAAATGAATAATGAGAAGTGAAGCTTGTATCTCCTTTTTAGGCTGGGGTACAAATAAACCCACAAATCATTGAGAACAAGAGAGCAGGCTAAAGGGAACAAGGAATGTGTTTTGTGCAGGTGACAACTGTAGTGTTGTTAAAGAGATATGAAGAACATGACAGTGTTGATATGCTCCCTCTCAAATGCTAATCCAAATCATAATTCTTGGATGTGCAAAATGGGACCCAGTTCATCCCTTGCAGTTCTGAAGTTAGAACACAGCATTAGTATTACTAGTATTAATTCATTCATTCAATCATATTTATTGAGCACTTACTGTGTGCAGAGCACTGTACTAAGCGCTTGGGAAGTACATATAATTATTAATATATTTGATAATTAATATAATTATTAATAATAGCAATATTTGTTAAGTGCTTACTGTATTTACTATACTAAATGCTGGGACAGAAACAAAATAATCAGGTCAGACACAGTCTCTGTCCCACATGGGGCTCAAAGTCCAAGTGTGAGGGTGAACAGGAATTGCAGATGAAGAAACTGTGGCCCTGAAAAATTAAGTGACTTACCCAAGATGACCTAACAGGCCAGTGGCGGACCCTGGATTAGAACCTATGTTCTCTCTCTCCAAGCCTCCTAAGCCCACGCCCTTTCCATTAGGCCATGCTATTTTGCCATATTGACTTTAAGGGGAGAACACCAATGAACATCAACAGACAAGATCTGACCAGAAAAGCTTTCCTTATGGTGGGCCCAATTGAAAATCGCAGGAGAAAACAGAAAAGAATGAGTCAACAGAGAAAGACAGTTGATGTTAATGAAAATATTCAGGCTGAATTGAATTCTACCTGAGTTCATGGTTTGCCTGACTTTAATGTTTAAGGGACTTCTCTACAATTCCTCATTCCTTCAAAATGGCAAAATTCATGGCGCTTGAAATTGACCTAAAATATCCCTAATAAGAAGCAGAATAAAATGTGAGCCTGGGCAGTAACCCAACGTTTCCCCATGATCCAGATGTTTTATAACAGAATAATGATTGTGGGGCTCTTGAGAATGTGTTTTAAAAAGAGCAACAAGTGCTTCAACAGCACAAGCATTTGCTTCTTAAAGACCTGCAACCGGAGAAGCTTTTACCTCATTATTGAACTGGGCCTAACTTTTTTTTTTAATTTCATGATTTTAAAAAAGGAAGGTTCACTGACCTTGTTTCCATTATTTTTCAAGAACTTGGTCCAGTCTGGTGACTTCAGCCAGAGTAAAGCTTTCACCTTACTGGATGCATAGCCTAATGGAAAGAGAATGGGCCTGGTAATCAGAATACTTCACTTCTAAAACCATCCCTGCCACGTAACTGTTGTGCCTTAATTTTCTCACCTGCTAAATGGGGATTCAAAACCAGTTATCCTGCCTACTTAGACTGTGAACTCGATGCAGGACCTGATTATCTTGTATCTACCCTGTGTTTAGTGCAGTGCTTGTTACATGCAAAGCGTGACGATTTTGACACCTATCTACATGTTTTGTTTTGTTGTCTGTCTCCACCTTCTAGACTGTGAGCCCATTGTTGGGTAGGGACCGTCTCTATGTATTGCCAACTTGTACTTCCCAAGCGCTTAGTACAGTGCTCTGCACACAGTAAGCACTCAATAAATACGATCAAATGAATGCATGAGTATAACAAATACTGCAATTATTTTTATTATTGTTGTACAGTACTAGGACTCAATTATTTCCTGCTCAGAACAGATTCTTATGAACACTGGTAGTTTGTCATCAGGGCAAAATGAAAGGAAAGAAAGAAAAGATGAGCATAAAAAAGGAGGAGGAAAAAGGAGAACAAGAAACAGGACTGAACAAAAAGTCTTAGGAGAGACTGCATGGGCTGTTCATTGAAAGAGTTAATATGGTGAGAAAGTGAGTGGCTTGATATCAGGATCAAATTCAGACATTCAGTGATCCTGAAGAAAGTCCAAAACTGTCTGTTGGTTTTTCATTCATGACATTTCCAGGATCTCCTTCACCTCCCTCCCCATCCAAATGTTCACCACAGTGGTCCAAGTGCATATCATACCCTGACTTGACTACATCATCATCTTTCTTGCTGGTCTTCCACCTGCTAGTATCTCCCTTCTCTGAAGTTTTGCAGTTCCTCCTGCCTTCAAAACATTTCTACCTGGATGTCTCATTTACTCCTCAAACTTAACATGTCCAAAACAGAACTCCTCATCTTCCTACCCACACCCTGTCCTCCCCGTGACTTTACTGTCACTATAGACAAGACCACCATCCTGCCTGTTTCTCAAACCCTTAACCTGGAACATTATCCTCGACTCATCTCTCATTCAATTGGCCCACATATTAAATATGTCACAAAATCTGTCAGCTATGCCTTCACAAAGTGTCTAGAATCCGTTCTTTCTTCTCCATTCTTCTCCATTCAAAAGGATCCAAGCACTTACCATGCCCTGCCTTGTCTACTGCATCAGCCTCCTCGCTGACCTCCCTGCCTCCTGTCTCTCCCCTCTCCAGGCCACACTTCACTCTACTGCCTGAGTCATTTTTCTGAAAAACTGTTCAGCCCAGATGTCTCCACTCTTCCAAAACCTCCAGTGGTTGCCCATCTACCTCCTCATCAACGAGAGACTCTTTAACGTCAGTTTTATGGGACTCAGTCAACTCTCCCTCTCTTACCGAACACTTCAATAATCTTCTATAGCCCACTCCACACACTTCAGTACTCTAATGTTAAACTACTCATTGTACTTCAATCTCTTTAGTCTCACTGCTGACCCTTTACCCATGTTCTCCCTCTGACCAGGAACTTCCTCCCCCTTCATATGGAGAAGCAGCATGACTGGAGAAGCAGCATGGCCTAGTGGAAAGAGCATGGCTCTGGGAGTCAGAGGACCCAAATTCAAATGCTGGCTCCTCCACTTATGTGCTATGTGACCTTGGGCAAGTCACTTAACTTCGCTGTGCCTCAGTTACCTAATTTGTAAAATGGGGATTAAGACTGTGAGCCCCATGTGTGACATGGATTATGTTCAACCTGATTATTCTGCATCTACCCCACTGCTTAGTAGAGTGCATGGCATAGAATAAGCAATTAATAACTATAATTACAAAAAAATCAATATCACTCTCCTCATTTTGAAAGTCCTGCCAAAATTATATCTCCTCTAAGAGGTCTTCCCTGACTAACCTCTCATTTGCCAACACTATTCACCCTACTTCTGAGTCATCTATACACTTGAATACTCACCCTATCTCCACCCCACACTACTTATGTACATATCCTAATATTCTACCATTTCCCCCATCTGTAATATATTTTAATGTCTGTTTCCCCCATGAACTATAAATTCCTGAGAGCAGGGATTGTGACTATAAACTTTATTTTATAGTATTTTTCTCCCAAGTACTTACTAAAGTGCTCTGTACACAATAAGTGCTCAGCAACTACAATTGACCAATTCTCTAGGCCATTCTACTGCTCCGATCACTGTTCTAAAACATTACTCTGCACACACCTCCCAACTCCTCAAAAACTTCAAATGCCTACTACCCATTCCTCTCCTTTTCAAGACAAAGCTCCTGATCATTGCCTCTGTGGGACTAAATCAACTCTCTCCCTCCTACTTATTCAGTCCTTCTCCAACAACCCATCTGTTCCTCTCAAGCCTACCTTGTCACTGTGCTTTATTCCTCAAATCTCCCATTACTAACCTCTTGCTTCCACCCTCCCCATTTCTGCAATTTTAATTGTGGTATTTATTGAGTATTTACTATGTCCCAAGCACTGTACTAAGTGTTGGGGTAGATACAAGATAATGAGTTCCCACATGGGTCTCACAGAGTAAGGAGGAGGGAGACCCAGGTATTGAATCCCATTTTGCGGATGAGGGAACTGAGACACAGAGAAGTTATATGATTTGGCCCTTAATCCTGGTTCCATCACTTTGCTGTGTGACCATGGGAAAATCCCTTTAACTTCTCTGTGCCTCAGTTTCCTCAACTGCAGAATGGGGATTCAATTCTACTCCCTCCTACTTTAACTGTGAGCCATATGGAACAGGGAATTTTTTAAAAAATATTACCTATGGTATTTACTAAGCCCTACCTAATCAACTTGCATCTACCCCAGTGCTTAGAAAAGTATTTGACAGATAGTAAGTGCTTAACAGGTTTAATAATAATAATAAGGATAATGATTTGCCCAATATCATACAGCAGGTAAGTAGTAGAGCCAGGATGAGAACCCTGGGCCTCTCACTCCAAGGCCCATGCTCTTTCAACTAAGCCACACTGCTTCTGAAACTCCCTCCCCCTTCAAATTCAACAAACCTCGTAACTCTTCCCATTTTCAAAGCCCTTTCAAAATCATGTGACCTCCAGGTAGCCTTCCCAAAATTATTTCTAATCTCCTTTGCTTATATCTCCCCCTTACCTCCAAACTCTCCCTGTAGCACTTTTGCATCACTTACACTCAAGTATTCACAGCCTCCCTAGCATTTTTCTACCTCCCTTACAAGCCCTATAACAGCTCTAGTATGTTCATATACTCTTTTCTTTCTTCCTTTTATCTGTAACTGATTTTGATGTCTGTTTCGTGCCCAAGACTGTTATTTCCCTGAGGGCAGGGATCAAGTCTACAAATTCTGTTGCTCTCTCCCTAGCATTTAGTACCATATGGCTTCAACTATCATCTCTACGCTGCTGACACCCAAATCTACATCTCTGCCCCTGCTCTCTCTCCCTCCCTTCAGGCTCATGTCTCCTCCTGCCTTGAAGACATCTCCATCTGGATGCCTGCCCGCCATCTGAAACTCAGTATGTCCAAGACTGAACTCCTTAATCTTCCCTCCCAAACTCTGCCCTCTCCCTGACTTTCGCATCACCGTGGACAGCACTACCATCCTTCCCGTCTCACAAGCCCGCAACTTTGGTGTCATCCTCGACTCCGCTCTCTAATTCACCCTTCACATCCAATCTGTCACCAAAACCCGCCAGTCTCACCTCTGCAACATCACCAAGATCCACCCTTTCCTCTCCATCCAAACCGCTACCCTGCTGGTTTAATCTCTCATCCTATCCCAACTGGATTACTGCATCTCCCGTTCTCCTGTCCCTCCCCAATTCAGTCTATACTTCATGCTGCTGCCTGGATCATCTTTGTGCAGAAACACTCTGGGCATGTTACTCCCCTCCTCAAAAATCTCCAGTGGCTACCAATCAATCTGTGCATCAGGCAGAAACTCCTCACCCTGGGCTTCAAGGCTCTCCATCACCTCGCCCCCTCCTACCTCACCTCCCTTCTCTCCTTCTACAGCCCAGCCCACACCCTCCACTCCTCTGCCGCTAATCTCCTCACCGTGCCTCGTTCTCGCCTGTCCCGCCGTTGACCCCCAGCCCACGTCATCCCCCTGGTCTGGAATGCCCTCCCTTCCAACATCTGCCAAGCTAGCTCTCTTCCTCCCTTCAAGGTCCTACTGAGAGCTCACCTCCTCCAGGAGGCCTTCCCAGACTGAGCCCCCTCCTTCCTCTCCCCCTCGTTCCTCTCTCCATCCCCCCGGTCTTACCTCCTTCCCTTCCCCACAGCACCTGTATATATGTATATATGTTTGTACATATTTATTACTCTATTTATTTATTTATTTTACTTGTACATATCTATTCTATTTATTTTATTTTGTTAATATGTTTGGTTTTGTTCTCTGTCTCCCACTTCTAGACTGTGAGCCCACTGCTGGGTAGGGACTGTCTATGTTGCCAACTTGTACTTCCCAAGCACTTAGTACAGTGCTCTGCACACATTAAGCACTCAATAAATACGATTGATTGATTGATTGATCCCTGGCCCACGTCCTTCCCCTGGCCTGGAATGTCCTCACTCCACACATCCGCCAGGTTAGCTCTCTTCCTCCCTTCGAAGCCCTACTGAGAGCTCACCTCCTCCAGGAGGCCTTCCCAGACTGAGCCCCCTCATTCCTCTCCCCTCCCCATCCTCCCACCCTACCTCCTTCCCCTCCCCACCACACCTGTATATATGTTTGTACAGATTTATTACTCTATTTATTTTACTTGTACATATTTACTATCCTATTTATTTTATTTTGTTAATATGTTTTGTTGTCTGTCTCCCCCTTCTAGACTGTGAGCCCATTGTTGGGTAGGGACCATCTCTATATGTTGTCAACTTGTACTTACCAAGCACTTAGTACAGTGATCTGCACACAGTAAGCACTCAATAAATGTAATTGAATGAATGAATGAATGCACACAGTAGGTGTTCATTAAATGTTATTCATTGATTTTTTTTATGGTTTTAAGAGTTTACTATGTGTCAAGTACTGTGCTAAGCCCTGGAGTACATACAAGTCAACGAGGAGGGACACATTCTCTGTCCCACATGAGGCTCACAGTCCAAGAAGGAGGGAGAACAGGTATTCAATCCTCATTTTACCAAAGGGGTAACTGATGCACAGAGAGGTTAAGTGACTTGTCCAAGATCACACAACAGGAAATTGGCAGGGCCGGGATTATAATCCAGGTCCTCTTACTTTCAAACCTGTGCTTTTTCCACTAGGTTATGCTACGTCTCACATTTCTTCTCACAGATATAAAGCAAGCAATTTTCTATATACCTATTGGGTGGGGGAAGATAAGTAATTAGTTGGCAAAAACCTAAAAGAGACTAATTCTCTCACAGTACTCTTATTTTAGTAGGTGTGTAGAAATTAAGAATACCTTGAATTAATCTCAGAAATGACCTTTTTATCAGTATGACACTGCTCTTTTTCTAGGATATTTTACTGTGTTCTGCCAAAGTACATCTCAAAATAAAAGAGCTATTCAGTTCAACTGAATCAAATTTTACCATCTAATTTGATAGTTTCATTGATTTTACATTGATGTTTCTGTTTGCTTGATTTGACCTAAGTATTGAGTTTATTTATAAGGCATGCATACCTTCTGAGAGTCTATGTGAAAAAAAAAAAAGCTTGGTATTTCAAGTAAATCCAGACAGTCAAACTTTCCTTAAAGGAAAAGGGAAAATTAATTATCATCAATGGTATTTATTGAGCGCTAAGTGCAGACCACTGAAAAGGGAAAATTAATTATCATCAGTGGTATTTATTGAGCACTATGTGCAGACCACTGGAATAACTGCTTTCTACTAAGGAACTTGAAACACAGAAGATAGGCTTTATACCCCTCACTGAAGGGTAACATTTCATCAGTTGAGAATTCAAGGCTGATAGTATTGTAGATCCTGTCGGCAAGGACCAATCAAAGAATGAGGTTCATGTTGGGAGTAACAATAAGAAACGACAGTTCATAACCTTGTCAAAAATTAACTCCTTCAATTGAGTTAAGGTAGATCAGATAGGGTCTCCAAGGATGGCAGTTAATTCAGTCAGACACAGTTGAGACAACACACAGTCTTCTAGAGTCCTCTAGACTGTAAGATCATTATGAGCAGGGAAAGTGTCTGTTAATTCTGTTGTATTCTCTCAAGCACTTAGTACAGTTCTCTGCATATAGTAAGCACTCAATAAATACTATTGATTGATTACACACCCATGTCGTGTACCCCTGGTAGCTTTTCTGGCAGTGGCTCGAGGACACCCCTAAAAGAATGAATGAGAAGGGAAGTCCTTGATAGGCTGGCAAACCAGTCCTCCTGCCCAGTGGTCTTCATCGGGGAAATGGAGATTACTCTTCAACTTATTATAGCTCGGACTGCTATATTGCTCTGAACATAATAGGGTACATTTGGTAGTTATCTGGTTCACTCAAGTGGGAAATAAAAATACTTGGCCTCAGCAATCTAGATAAGTCAAGCAACTGATAGCAGTGTTTTATTGTGTGTTCTTTTCTTGCCCGAGAAATTGTAGACTTAGCCTTAAAGTTAATCTTTTTTGACCCACCTGCTAGGTTGCCAAAGGATTTCATGGAGGTTATTCTTCATTTACCTCCGACGTGGCATTTTGAATATCAGCTCCTCGTGGGCAATGGATCGTGTCTACCAACTCTTATTTTTTGTACTCTTCCAAGCAATTAGTTCAATGTTCTCCATCTAGTAAGAGCTCAATAAATGTGATTGATTGATTGGTTCATCAGTGTTCTTTTAGAAAGAATTAGCACCTTACCCAGGGACAGAATGTGCAGACAGAGTGCAGAAACAGAGTTTATTGTTTTGGAGGTAGAATGGTCTTTCATCAGGTTTTATACCGGTCAGTCTGGTTTCAAGTGGCCCATCCCCTGACCAATATGACACTGGCCACCTTTATAACCTGTGTTTTATTTTAGAAGCCCAGTCACCCATTGCCTCAGCTCCTGCTGTGGTGTCCCATCCATTAAAAACAGCCTCTAGGCTTGCAGGGATACCATCAACGTTCTGTGGACTTTCACAAAAATGTTCCATATAACATTGCTGCATTATGTCATTTAAACCGCATTATGCATAGAACATTCATCTATCAGTCTGGGTTGGCAACAGGGCTCCCAGAGTCCTTGAGTTCCATCAGCTGCCAACCTATTCTGAAGTACTAGTCTATGGAGCACATTGAATCATGCCAACTACTGCCAAATAAATAGTTGACATACCATTTTATCAGACGGGGATTTGGGTTTTTAAGACAAAGATGATATTACTGATAACGTGGGCTTCAGGATACCAAAATGATCCGATCTCAACTTGAGAAAAGGTTTTTATAAGGCAAGGGGATTGATTGTTGGGGGCAAGTAGATGGAAGACACGGAGGGAGGTAGAGGAAGGAAGGGACTTCCAGATCTAATATCTACTTTTGGTGAGTTTGGAGAGAAGGGACTGATAAAAGCTCAGCTTTCTGCTTGTAACGAAGATCAGCCTTAGTAAAAGTGACTTTTAACTGTGCTGATAATGACAGAGGCTGCCTTACATATGAAAAGTCATTTTGAAACGAACAAGCTAGTTACCAAACAAGAACAATTCCAACACAAGGTCTGCTGTATATTCAAACATTCCTTGTGAAGTCCTTTTTCATTTTCTGCTTACTCACTTCTGAAGCAGGAGAACAGAGTGATAAGAGTCTTGAATCACATGCCTTAGCCACAAGCTCAATTCACATTTTTTCAAGTCAGCAGCTTGTACTGCTCAGAGCATTCCAGATTTGAAAAATGGCTGAAAAAACCATAAAGGGAAACACCATCCCCCATGGAAAAGAATTGTTTGGAAGAAATGGTGCCGAACAAGTTATCTCACCTCAGAAGGAAAATATTCTTCAAAAACCAAGGGACAAGATCTATGATCACTTACAGATTCCCCAAATTTTAATCCAATATACTATGTTCTGGAGAGAAAGAACATATACAGAAAAAAGAGTTAAATGCTTTCTCCAAAAGTTGGTGGAGGAAGGATCCTGGATTCTGTGTTGGTCTGGAACGCTTAAGGGAATGAGGGGGCAGAAAGGGTATAAAGAGTTGCCAGATTTCTGTTAAGAATATGAGACAGTGGTAGCAGTTGTCTTCCACCACCCTTCGCTCTTTTGGTGTGGCGAGACTTGGGTGCAGGTGGTGTGATGGGAGTGGGTGAGGGGAGAGGCATTGGTGTCCTGTGCAGCTTGGCTTCAGGATGAAGGACTTCAGCTGCTGTACAGCTTAACATGTAGGGCCGGGTTGGGCACGGAGATGATCTATCTCTGAGCGGAGAGTAGGGTGAGAGGGAGCATCAAGACTCCTTTGTTCCTCTCATTTATACATGAGGAACAGCTTTACACATTGGTTTGGATGGGATCTGTAATCAAATTGATCAAAAAACCTTAATTATCTGGATAATCTTGTGAAAGTTCAGTCAGGCCTTGATTCCTCATATTAATTCCTCAAGAAAGGATGTGTTACATAAATCTACTTTCACTGATTTTCCTATTGATCACTGGACTCTTGAGAAATGACCTTGAGCCCTTGAGACCTAGGTTAAATAAGGGACTTGAGGAGTGGAGATAGAACGGAGCCCTGATGATTTTCTGATGACCCTGCATCCCCTGCTTCTCTCTCCAGATGACTTCTCTCTTCTCACTAACCACAGTCCTCCCTAGTGACTTTACAAAGACAGGCCGCCAGACCCAAATTTCCCCAAGGGTCTGTTTCACTAAACAACATCCTCCCTTTCCTAGCCATCCAAACTGCTACCCCATGATCCAAGTACTGATCCTCCTCCTTGACCTCCGTGTCTCTTGTATTTCCCTTCTCTAGTCAATACTTCATTCTGCTGCCCAGATCATTTTTCTAATAAACCATTGCGTCCATATCTCCCCACTCCAAAAAACCTCCAAAGGTTGCCCATCCACATACACACTAAACAATAACTCCTTACCATTGGCTTTAAGGCTCTCAATCAGCTTGCTCCCTCCTACCTTACCTCACTGATATCCTATTATAACCCAATCTGCCTGTTCTGCTCCTCTACCATTAACCTAAGTACTCTCTAAGCCTTGATCTCATCTACCCCACAGCCAACCCCTTGCTCATGTCCTCTCTCTGACCTAGAATGCCCTCTCCCTTCATACCTACTAGTGCACCACTCTTCCCACCTTTACAACCCTCCTAAAATCACATCTCCTCCAAGAGGCCTTCCCTGATTAAACTTTCATTTCCCCTAGTCCCTCCCCCTTCTTCATCACCTATGCACTTGCATGTGTATTCAGTCATATTTATTGAGCACTTACTGTGTGCAGAGCACTGTACTAAGCACTTGGGAGGGTATAGTACAACAGTAAACAGACACATTCCCTGCTCACAACCAATATGATGCACTAGAGAATTTGCAGCAGAAGTAACAATAATTAATAATAACTGTGGTATTTGTTAAGCACTTACTGTGGGCCAGGCATTGTTCTAAGTGCTAGAGTGGATACAAGATATTTGGGTTGGCTACAATTCCAGTCCCACATGGGGCTCACAGTTTTAATCCCCATTTTACAAGTGAGGGTACTGAGGCACAGAGAAGTGAAGTTACTTGCTTCAGGTCACACAGCGGACAAGTAGTGGAGCTGGGATTAGAACCCAGGTCCTTCTCACTCCTAGGCCCATGCTCTATCCATTAAACCATACTGCTTGTCCAGATCACGCTCTTCATTCTCCCAAGTACATCTTCTAATGTACCTGGTTTGCAACTCTCTAAACTCTGACCCACTGCCCAAGCCTTTCCCAGACAAGGAACCTCTTCACTCCTTTATGTCACCAAGTCAAGTCCCTCTGCTTCTTCAAAATCCCTCTTAACCACCATTTTATTCTAAAATCATTGTCTGACTAATCCCCCACCTTCCTGGTCATGAAACTAGTCAGCCACTTAAACACACTTTTAATTATCTCATTTATTTATTTTTTTCTTGTCGGTATCCTGTATCATTTTTAGTCATTTTCTCAGAATTTTTCCTACTTCATATTTCACTGTTCATGTCCACTTGACTCCTCCATTGGATGATAAGATCTTCAGGTGTAACATTGTGCCCTAGTGAATAGAGCACAGGCCTGGGACTCAGAAGGACTTGGGTTCTAATCACAGCTCTGCCATTTGTCTGCTCTGTGACCTTGGGCAAACACTTCACTTCTCTGGGCCTCAGTACCCTCATCTGTAAAATAGGTATTAAGACTGTGAGCCCCATGTGGTACTGGGACTGTGTCTAATCTGATTATCTTTTATCTAGTCTAGTGCTTAGAACAGTGCCTTGCACATGGAAAGTGCTTAGCAAATACCATAATTATTATTATTTATTTCTGTTGCAAATGAATTATTATTACTTCTGCTGCAAATTTTCCAACACATCATGTCCTTAATGCTCTGTCAAATGGGCAGTTAATAAATGTTTATAGTAATGCCCGCTGATCTTGAAGTTTCAGTTCTGTAGCACTTCCCTACTAGTTATGTTAGTAATTAGCACTGCACTGGTATACTGGATTAATGATTTCTTGGGTTTTAAGGTACCCTAGAAATTTGTCCCTTGGTAACCAGGTTTGAGGTGTACAAGAAATAGCCTTGGGAAGGAAACTTGTCCCATCAAAATAAAATGCTTAAGGAAAAAACAGGAAAGCACACAAAAGGCTCAGTTTCACCCAATTCTTTGTAACAAGGTGGATTTCAACAATGTTTCCAAGCAGAGTGGGTGGGATTTCAAATGGTATTAACTTTGGCTGGGATTGAGGTAGCTGGATACAGTTCTGTGTTTCCATCCAAACCACATTCTGCCCTTTTCAAAGAATGAAACAAACCAAGGGTTGCCACCAGAGGTCACTTCTGACTTCACAAGAACGTCTCTAAGCCGAAAACATAAAACCCCATCATTTTCCCCATCCCATTACATTAGCGTATTACCTGGGAAATTCAGACCTTTGGCCCCAGTTATTCAGATAATTTGCTAATGTCGACTCAAACTTGCCATTATTTGATAGAACTTATTTCCCCAGAATCATACAATTCTGCCAAGCTTCGGTTTACTTGGGCCAGGCCACCTGGCTCTCTCTGCCCAGGAACCCATAGTCCTGAACCACTAACCTTTTATTTTCCCAACAAAACAGATTGCCTTTACACCATGCTGCTCTTGCTCTCTTACTTTCTTCATGGCCCATGCATACAGAGCCAACAGACCAGAGTACATGTAAGCAGTGCACATGTTTTGTCCTTTTTCATTTCCCCAGGTTCTCTTTAAGTTGTTGACACCAGGACAAAAACGTTCATTCAGAAAATGTGACTGATTGGGGAGGATTCAGGGGAGAGCTACAAAGATGATTTAAGGGTTGGAAGGCAGGCCCTCCGTGGGAAAGCTGAAAAACTGCAGTTATATAACTTAGGGAAGTGTAGGCTTAAGATTTACTTAATACTGCTCAAGGGTATTATTATAAGGATAGTGTCCAGCTGTTCTCCATCCCAATGGGGAGAGCACAAGAGGAAATGGACATACAACAACAGGAGGGATTTGGGTTAGGTGTAAGTATGAATTTCCTGACAGTGGGGGTTGTAAAACATGGAAACTGGCCCCCAAGAGAGGCTGTGGAATCTCCTCTCAGGAAGTCTTGAACACCAGGTAGGATTCTCATCTGTCTTTGACTTTGGGTAGGACCCTTCCTGCAGTTGGGGGCAAAGCAGAATGGAAATAAGGGACCTCTCTGGACTCATTCCAAATTCAGGATTCTGGTTTGCTTCACTGGCTCTAGGAAAAAGACATTTTAAGGATGGAGCCATTCTGGAAAGGTATGAAACGGTCGGTTTTCAAACTTCTAAAGCCACAATTTTCCTTCACCTTCACACTTCAATTCTTTTCATGAAGGAGTAACTTCTTTGCATGTATTAGAACCTTGACTTCACATCTATTTCCCTCTCTGTGGTCTAAAAATGCTTTCAGTATTTAGCTATTCTTGATTCAGTATATTTTTAGAGATCTTCTCTTCAATCAGCCAGGCACAAAGACAAGGCAGCAATCAACCTCAGGAGGTCATCCAGTCCAGCTCCTCCTTTAATGTCATATAGACATATAGCTCTTACAACTCCCCCAGTCGAGCTCCTCCTTTAGGGAGTATAGGGCTGCCCAAGAACCAGCCCAGGAGGGCTGGACACCTCCATGTTACCTTTAGAGGTTAAATCAAGGACGAAGGAAAACCGACTCATTTCCTTCTTCCTTCTATTGCAATGATACTTACCCTATTTACATTTTTCCTCTCATTTTAAGCACTGAGCTCAAGTTCCTAGTCAGTGAAGTGAAGCTTCCCTCCCTTTGAAGTCCCTGTTTTTCTGGTGGATGTCAGAGTGATGCCTCAGTAGAGAGTGCCGGCATTAAGAGTCCAAGATCCATTAATTTTATGGGATGATAGCACTGACATCATCATCAGTGGAATTTATTGAGTGCTTACTGTGTGCAGAGCACTGTACTAAGTACTTGGGAGATAAAACAGAGTTGGTAGATATGCTCCCTGCTCACAACAAGTTTACACTCTAGAGGGGGAGACAGACATTAATATAAATAAATGATTACTAGTATATAATTTATATATATTAGCATATACGTGTATATATATACACATATGTAAGTGCTGTGGGGCTGAGGGGTATATCTTTGACATACTCAAAATGTCACAGATCGGAGAGCATAGATAATGGAGAAGGGAGAGGTAGCCGGGGAAAAGAGGGCTGAATCGGGGAAGACCACTTGGAGGAGATGTGACTTCGATAAAGCTTTGAAGGTGGGGAAAGTAGTGGTCTGGTGTGGAGAGGGAGTGGGTTCTAGGCCAGAGGGAGGTTGTGGCAAAGGGGTCAGTGACGAGTTAGATGAGATCAGGGCACAGTTAATAAGCTGGTGGGCTATAGTAGGAGACAATGAAGTAAGGTAAGGTGGGGGTGAGAGATGTGGAGATTGGCTAGGTAAATGTTGCAAATTATAAAATAATGGAGTCCTCAATTAAAGAGACTAGAAGGAATGACCTCCATGCATTCATTCAATCGTATTTATTGAGCGTTTACTGTGTGCAGAGCACACATCCATCATTTCCTGGTAACAATTTCAGATCTCCATTATTCACCTTGATAAGACTAGAGCTATTCACGAAGAGATTCCATTCTGCAAAAAGAGATCTGACTGTTGACGTTAGAATTTTTTTTCTTCTCAGGGACACTCTTTCAAATCTTTCAAAGAACATCATCAAAAGTTGCTAATGACTGTGCCCTAGAGTCACACACCCAAAAAGGCATGTAGATAATCATGAATCTCTTTTCAGGAACAGCCTGCTCTTACCGAAGTAGTATCCCAAATGGTACCAGGGAATTGCAACATGGAACTAACTTTCGTAATTGAATTCTAGTGACTGGGCAATGCACTGTTCAACAGTGCTACAGTAGACAAGGAAATGGGAAAGCAAATCATAACCTTTGTGAAATAGTCACATAGAATTTAGCATTAACGAAGCATTAGATGAGTATGAAAAGTTCTTTAGAGGTGTCATTGTTTCCAACTTTCCATATGGTTGAGAGACCTGGATTGACCATGAATGCCACATCAGATTCCTTAAATGGTTTCATTAATGCCACTTTGGGGCAGTATTCAGAATCAAATACTAAGCCAGGATCACAAATGAAACCATTCTGAATGAAGACAGTCTACTAACACTGAAATTAGTGGTTTTCATTAAGTGCTCTCTATGTGCCAAGCACTGTACTAAGTACTGGAGTAGATACAAGATGATCAGGTTGGACACAGTCCCAGTCACAAATGGAGCTCACAATCTAAGTAGGAGGGAGAGCAGGTATTGTAACCCCATTATACAGAGGAAACATAGAAAAATTATGCTCCACTCAGCACAACTTCTCTGAGAGGGATATGTGAAGAGAATGGATGATAGTAGTTACCCTAGTAGTGCTGTCGGGTGAGCTGAAATGAGCCAACCAAAAACAAGGAAAACAGGAAAGTTTTAAAGAAACAATAGAGGAAGGCTCAGAAAATATGGGAACACAGTTGAAAGCTGAGACAACTGCAGCAGGCAGACCAGCCAGACACTATGCAATCATGTAAGAAGGTGTCATGAGTCAAAGACGTGCAAGTGGCTGCAATGGTAGACACTGAAAATGATATTCATAACAGCACAAAAATCTGTGTGCGTGCATAATGTGGTGTAGGATAGAGATGCCACCCCGGCCTTTTCAGTCTCACACTCTTAGAGAAACTTCTCCTCTAGTTGCATCATATTTGAATAAGTATCATGTGTACAGGTACAGAAGAGTTTGTCATATAGACTTATAGCTCTTACATAATTTTTTTTATTGAAAGATGATTGATGTTACCATCTCTCTTCCCAGTTTGAGTGTACAGACTGCCTGGCCACCCGGCCACCCCAGAGCAGGAAGACTACAAGCAGTTAGGCCTAGTGGATAGAGCACAGGCCTGAGAGTCAGAAGGTCCTAGGTTCTAATCCCAGATTTGCCACTTGCCCGCTGTGTGACCTTGGGCAAGGCACTTAACTTCTCTATGCCTTGGCTACCTCATCTGTAAAATGGGGATTAAGACTGTAAGCCCCACTTGGGACAGGGACTGTGTTCAACCTGATTAGCTTGTATCTACCCCAACGCTTAGCACAATGACTGGAAAATAGGAAGCTCTTAACAGATACCATAAAAAAGACTAGATGACTGCACAGGAATCACCCAGATCACCTGTGCACTCAATGCTGACAATTTTAAATGACTATTTTTAGCCCTCCATTAGCTCACCATCTGTGAACACTGTTTAGGTACATGTGTTGGAGGCAGGCCTAGGCATAAATTCATTCATTCAGACATATTAATTGAGCACGTACTGTGTACAGAGCACTGTACTAAGTTCTTGGAAAGTACAATTCAGCAATAAAGAGAGAGAATCCCTGCCCACAACGTGCTTACAGTCTAGAAGAGGGGAGAGAGATATCAAAATGAGTACAGGTGTTAATATAAATAAATAGAATTATAGATATATACATAAGTGCTGTGGGATGGGGAGAGGTGGGCAGAACAAAGGGAGTGAGTTGAGGTGATGAAGTGGGGGGGGGCTGAGGAAAAGGGGGGTTTAGTCTGGGAAGGCCTCTTGGGTGGATTTGAGGAGGAAGGACATTCCAGGCCAGAGGTAGGACATGGGCCAGGGGTTGACGGTGGGACAGGTGAGAACAAGGCTCAGTGAGAAGGTTAGCATCAGAGGAGTGGAGCATTTTTGGCCAAGAAGGTGAGGTTGTGGGTGTTTCCTAAAACACAGGAAGACCCCACTGGGGTTGTGTGGTGCCTGGCAGAAGGGTGAGGCAGAGGTCCAGAATTGGAATGAAGGAAGAGCAGCTACTGTTGAAACAAACCCTTAATCATTCCTAACTGGCTCTGTAAAAGTAAGTCAGAGAAAGCAATTAGGGAAAAAAGAAGACTCCTTTTTCTCTGGACAAACATCAATCAATCAATCGTATTTATTGAGCGCTTACTGTGTGCAGAGCACTGTACTAAGTGCTTGGGAAGTACAAGTTGGCAACATATAGAGACAGTCCCTACCCAATAGTGGGCTCACAGTCTAAAAGCATAGATGGAATGCAGTCATTGCTTCTTTGCTGTACCTTAGCAGGTGTGGAGACAAAATTAAAGAATCTGATGAAACATTGAAACTGCCAAGTGTTAAATCACAGGAGTGCTGAGATTTCTCAGGGCTGGTAAATTGCTACAAAGATGGAAAATGTTGCTGTATTATTAGAAAACATTGCTGTATTATCTTGCACTAATCCAATATCCTGTGAACCAAATATGAAAGTTTAGCCTTCCAGCTGGGTGATAGAATATAATAGAGTTGGGAACCATTTAGTGAAAAATGCAATTGAGAGAATGGATTTCTCATTTCATCATTTAACCCATTATCCTGCTCTCCCGCTATCTCACCAAATTCACTTCCTGGTGCTTTTTGGCTCCCGGAGAGAAGGAAGTAAAATCTGTACATGATGGAACATGTTCATTATTCTACAAAGGCTTGTCACAAATCGGACAAGAAACATCGGAAGGTATAATTGATTTCCTTTCCCAAGTTCTGCCCCAATCTATATCGGATAGACAAGATGCTATTTCTAGTGAGGGAAGCTTTTTTGGCACTTCAAAAGGGAGGTAGTTTACATATTTGCAAATGAATCATTGTATTACCTGTCAAAATGAAGTCAGGTACTGCCAAAGAAAATTGTAAAGACTCATAAATTTAGCTCAGATTCATATGATTATCCCCACAATTCACCATAAGCCAGAAATTTGTCCTCTTAATCACAGACACACAAACCTGCACAGCTACAGTGGAAGTACTTTTTATTCCCATCAAAAACACTGTGCTTTTCCTCATACTCTCTATCTGTTTGTCTCCTTCGGTCCTCTCACCTTAGAAATCTCTCCATGTAACTCCCCTTGACTTGCTCTGCTCCTCTCTTCCTTTCCCCCCATGCTCAACTTTCCACTTGCCTATCCTCTTTCGCCTTCCTTCCCATTTGTCAGACCAAATGAGCACTTAATAAATACTATAACTTACTGTTTGTCACTCTCTCTTTTAACCCTCTTGATGCTTCTTTTCACTCTGCTTCTTGTTTGCCATTTCCTTTTCATCTGGTCTTTCTCTGTCCCTAGAATTCTTGGTCTCTCTCTGTCTCCTCTCTGTCTGATCTTTTCATTACTCTGCAAACTCGCCTACTCTACCTATTACTCTGCACCTGAGCATTCTCTTTTGATATCTTTTTGCTTCCCCTTTTCCCTAACTTTTCCACATATTCTGTTTATTCCCCCTCTCTTCCCATCAGCTAGTAATTATGTTGTATCAGTATTAGAGTACATTGCCATCTTAATTGCCATTTCAATGGACTTAGGTGAGGCAAAGTGCAAAGAATGACCAAAGCTCCTCTGGGCCCCTGAGATCCCTAGTGTTGTTAATAAGACTTTAACATTTGGCAGATGGCTGTCCATGATCAAGTGAGTTATATACCCAAATCAATCAATCAATCATATTTACTGAGTGCTTACTGTGTGCAGAGCAATGTGCTAAGTGCTTGGGAGAGTACAATATAACAGAGTGCAGCAGATCCTGCTGAATGATGAGGGCAAGAGGCTTCTTAATCATGATATTCTGAACCAGCAGGAAAAATCCTAGTGCAGGGTGAGAAATAATAAAAATTATAATTGTGGATTTTGTTAAGCACCGACTGTGTGTCAAACGCTGTGCTTGGCACTAATTAATCATATTTATTAAGGGCTAGCTGTGTGCAGAGCACTGTACTAAGCACTACTTGGAAAAGTACAAGACAATTGAGATGGTAGACCTAATCCCTGCCCTAAAGGAGTTTACAATCTAAGAGGAAGACAGGCTTTAAAATAAATTGCAGATAGGGGAATTGAACATAAGAACTGTGGGGCTGGATGAATATCAAGAGTTTAAGGGATACAGATCAGAGTGCGTAAGCAAGGATAAGGCAGGTAGGAGAAATGAGGGCTTTTTCAGGGAAGGCCTCTTGGAGATGTGATTTTAGTATGGCTTTTAAGGTGGGAGGGTAGTGATCTGTCAGATATGAAGGAGGAGGGAATTCCAAACCAGAAAAAGGACATGGGCAAGGGATTAGCAGTAGGACAGGTGAGATTGAGGTACCTTGAGTAGGTTGGCATTAGTGGGGAGTGAATGTGCCAGTTTATTGTTATATTGTACTTTCCCAAGAGCTCAGTACAGTGCTTTGCACACGTTAAGTGCTTAATAAATACAACTGAATGAATGGAGTGAAGTGTGTTGGTTGGATTGTAATAAGAGATCAACGAGTATAGGTGAAAGGAGCAGAGCTGATTGAGTGCCTTAAAACCTTAGGCACAGGGGTAGAGTTTGGACAAATACTTCCCAGATTAGAGATAGTGTAGCCAGACTTTGAGTAGAAAAAGTGAAAAAAATTAGTCAGTTCACATGGCATTGGTCGGTGTACTGCTGCCATCTAGCGACCCAAAGATCCTGCTTTAAGATCTGAGTGTCTTTGGTTCATAGAACTATTTCAAGAAACTGCCCTTAGTGTTCTGCAAATGCTGATGGGCAGAAATTCAATTCCCCTGAAGTGAAGTGCTTTGAGACCGGCTAAAGATTTTGGCTTAATGAAGAGCTTTCTTTCAATCACACCCCACAGGTCTCAATCTGTCCCTGTAAAATAAAACCGAAAGCACTGTGTCTGACAGATTTGTGCTCTAGAATTTCTTATTCTGCCACGGGCTCTCTGACTACCTAAGGGTTTGGGAACTGCAAAGCAGCCAACACATCGAACTAAGGGAATGGCTACTCCTGTCTTTTGTTTAATGGAAAATTGCCACTGGTAACTGGGACATTTTTTAGCTGCCCCCGTCTGAGTGAGTAGCTCACCCCGATCTGTTGCTATGGATACTCTGCTGTAACCCTCCCCTCTCTTTGTCTAGTCTGTTGGTCTCCTACCCTTCTCTCAATACATGTCAGTGGAGACCAACCTGGTCAGCAAACTCTTGTTCAGTGTGTGCTTTATGCTAAAGCCAAATCAACACACTTGATGGACAATGACACTGCAAATTCAACCAGTCCGCCTGCTCCCCAGAGGATTGAATTCAAACTCCTAGCAATCGGCTTGAAGGCAAATATCCTTATATTAATTAATTATCCTCCTTCCCCAAAGTCCTCTCCATTCCAGCTAGCCCAACTAGCTTGCTCACCTCTGAACACAGCCCATCCCATCTCATCTCATCTTCCTCATATCTGGAACTGCCTTACCTAATAATAATAATAAAAGAAATAATGGCATTTGTTATTAAACCCTTACTATATGCCAAGCATCATCATCATCATCAATCGTATTGTGTGCTTACTATGTGCAGAGCACCGTACTAAGCGCTGGGATAGATACGAGATAATCATCGGGTCCCATATGGGGCTCACAGTCTAAATAGGAAGGAGAACAGATATTGAATCCCCATTTTGCAGATTGGAGAACTGAGGCACAGAGATGTTAAGCGACTTGCCCTAGGTCACACAGCAGACAAGTGGCAGGAGCTGGGATTAGAACCCAGGTCTTATGACTCCCAGTCCTGTTCTATTTCACTAGACCACATTTCCTCATTAGCTAATCTGCTCTGTCATCTAATCTGTATCTGTGCAGCCCTCTAGAAGTCTTATAAAGCCTTGATCAAAATAGATATATACACTGATAATGAAAATAATTGCTGTCTGGAGAATGATCTCTTAGGGACAATATTTATTTATGCACCTGTAGGATGGGTTCTTTGGATTTATCATATGGTTACCACTCACCCTGACTGTTGATTGGATGGCTCTCAATATTGATGACCTCCTCTCATTATTTTGAAATTAGTCTAGCTCATAATCACGCAATATGGCTAGATCTGAACGTTAACAAATTAAAACAAGTTCAAAATGTGAATTATCATAAGTTAGTTTTTCAAATTTCAGAAGTATAATCACTTTTCATAATTGAAAATGCAAACCTTCCATAGCAAAAGTCACCAAATGAAATGTGAAAATGAAGGTTTGGGTATTTCATTTGAAAAATGACATTATTACAGGTAGGTGAATCTGTTCTTCATCTTGGAGAAAGCCCAACATCCTTGTCCTATCCCAATCATTACTTCTTATATCAGTGTGGGATATGACAATGAACTTGGGTTTGAAATCATTATCCCTCCTGGGGTGAAGCAAAATTATTTAAGTGAATTGTGTCTGCTGAATCGGTATTGACTGCAATATGGAAGACCATACTTGTTTGGGTCTGTTTAAGGCTTATCATACCGGAATCTCTGTTTTTGACCTTTCTTTTGATAGCAGCTCGCTGTGGTGCTCACACTGCTGGACGTTGGTTGAAGTGATGCCTTGGCCTGTTCTCTGACCTCAACAACCACCAGTGGTCAGTGCTTCCCAATGTTGGAATAATAATGATGGTATTTGTCAAGCACTTACTATGTGTCAAGCACTGTGGTAGATACAAATTAATCAAATTGGACACAGTCCCTGACCTACATGGGGCTCACAGTCTTAATCCCCATTTAACAGATGAGGTAACTGAGGCACAGAGAAGTGCCCAAGGTCACAAAGCAGACATGTGGCAGAGCTGGCATTAGAACCCACGTCCTTCTCACCCCCAGCCCCATGCTCTATCCACTAAACGACACTGCTTCTCATCACTAGCACTATATACTTGGACAACCTTCTTACCCCAAGTTCTGACTTATCCCCAAATCACTTGTCAGGGACTAGAGATCCTTGAAAACTTTCACATTTAAATTTCCATTTAGGAATATGTCCTCATTTATTCAAAGACCCTGTCAAATCTTCTAATACTGTAAACCCGAATGGATGACTTTAAAAAAAAAGGATTAAGGAGATACTGACACAGATCTTACAAATGGCCACACACTCTGGAGGAGCTCAGTGACTTGATAATACTTGGTTCCGCTTTAGCAGCATAAGACCATGTAGATCCATAATCAAGGTAATTAGGGCTTCTATTTTCCATTTCAATCTGAACTCTTAGATCCTGTTTAGCCTTAGTTTTTCTCTCTCTCTCTCTCTCTCTCTCTCTCAATGATGTGTTTCTGGACCTCGTGAGAGAAAGTTAAATGATATGCTTCAAACCTTTAAACTGCAGATTGATGTGAATTAATGTACAGGACAGAGTGCTGTGGTTACTTAATCCGGGCTCATCTGCCCACGCCTGAGTCTAACAGCAACATATGACAATCAGTATGCAGAGCAGTGGGTCTGTCAGACCTCCAGCCAGCACATCCATACCTAGAGCGAGACAGTCCGTAAAGCTAACTCAATGTTCTCTGCATTTTAAACGGATGCTTCTGAAGTTACCATACCAACGGCATGCCCCGAGACCTCAAGGCACAAGTTCCTGTTCTTTATCTTTCTGGATTCAAAATCTATTCGATTTCTTTCGAAGTGATCCACTGCAGATTCCCCATACCATTAATTTGTTATGTTTCCTTTTAGTTCAGCCTCTGGGAATGTTACATAACAAGCATATACCTTTTATCTTGCCAAAATAGGCAATGAGAAATAGCTGTGAAACTGCATTATGCTAAAATTTAATTTGGGAGTTTGTTGGCTGGGTCTTCCGAGGGAAAGCCTAATGGTGGCTTGAGAAGAAGTAGGAGAATCTACTTAAGCATTATTTGTTAAGTGCTTACTATGTGTCAAGCACTGTACTATGCTCTGGGGTAGATACAAGATAATCAAATCAGACAGTCCCAGTTCCACAGGGGGCTCACAGTTCAAGTAGGAGGGAGAACTGGAATTGAATTGCCATTTTACAGATGAGATAACTGAGGCACAGAGTAGTGAAGTGACTTGTCCAAGGCCACAGAGCAGGCACATTGTGAAGTTTGGATTAGAACCTAGGTCCTCTGACTTCCAAGCCCATGTTTTCCACTAGGACACACAGCTTCCCTAAGCACTTAATACAGTGCTCTGCACATGGTAAACACTCAGAAAATACCACTGATTGACGGAATCCTCATTTTATTGATGAGGAAACTAAGGCACAGATGGAGAAGAAGCGTGGCTCAGTGGAAGGAGCCTGGGCTTTGGAGTCAGAGGTCATGGGTTCAAATCCTGGCTCTGCCAATTGTCAGCTGTGTGACTTTGGGCAAGTCACAACTTCTCTGTGCCTCAGTTACCTCATCTGTAAAGTGGGGATTAAGACTGTGAGCCCCCTGTGGAACAACCTGATTACCTTGTAACCTCCCCAGAACTTAGAACAGTGTTTTGCACATAGTAAGCGCTTAATAAATGTCATTATTATTATACGTTAAGTGACTTTCCCAAGGTCACACAGAGGGCAGGTGGTAGAGTTGAATCTCAAACCTGGGTTTCCTGATTCTCAGACCCAGTATCTTTTTACTAGGCCACAGGGTATCTGATTTTTTTTGTTTAGTAACGGGGGATTTACTACCAGAACCTATGCCACAGTTCAGCAGGGTAAAATGAGAAAACAATAGAATGAGCTTGTACAGACAAACCAGTTTGGGTTTTAGGAGGCACATGCCAGGAGACAGTCAAACAGGTCTGGGAGTTCACAAAATTGACAGCTTATGCCCGTGAGTACTGGTTGGCCCCCGGGATGCCCCGCAGCGGCTCTGGGCCCTTCGCAGCGCCTGGCTGAGGTCCGAGATCCACACCAAGGAGCAGATCCTGGAGTCGCTAGTGCTGGAGCAGCTCCTGACCATCCTGCCAGAGGAGATGGCCAGACCTGGGTATGAGAGCAATGCCTTCAGAGCGGGGAGGAAGCAGTGACGCTGCTGGAAGATTTGCACAGGAAGCTCTGGAGACCCAGGCATTGGGTGAGAAGGGAAGCAGTCTGGCTCGCTGGAAAGAGCCCAGGCTCGGAGTCAGAGGTCGTGGGTTCCAATTAATTAATTAATGCTGGTATTTGTTAAGCGCTTACTATGTGCCCAGCGCTGTTCTAGGTGCTGGGGTAGATACAAAGTGATCAGATTGTCCCACATGGGGCTCGCAATCTTTGTCTCCATTTTCCAGATGAGGTAACTGAGGCCCACAGAAGTGAAGTGACTTGCCCAAGGCCATGCAGCAGATTTGTTCTCATGATTCTGACACCTGTCTCCATGTTTCGTTTTGTTGTCTGTCTCCCCTTTCTAGACTGTGAGCCCATTGTTGGGTAGGGATTGTCTCTATATGTTGCCGACTTGTACTTCCCAAGCGCTTAGTACAGTGCTCTGCACACAGTAAGTGCTCAATAAATACAATTGAATGAATGAATGTTTAGCTCTCTTTCCTTCATCTCTCTGCCAGCTTTCCTAATCTCCTGACCCTGCTGCCCTGTGCCACTCAGAGCCACAGTAATGGTGAGGACAAAGCTGGAGGGAAAGCGTGACATCCTAGGGGCTGGATGGGCTGAGGTGTATGGGTTGGTGTTGGATTTTCAGGAACTGCTGAGGGGCAAACTCCTTTCTAGACTGTAAACTCCCCATGGACAGGGACTGTATATACCAACTCTATGGTGCTTTTCCAAACTCTTAGCATACAGTGCTCTGCACACAGTAAATGTTCAAAAGATACCACTGATTGTTTGATTTCTTAATATTTGTTTTGTTTGTAAGGCTCAGGAACTGCTAACACTGGTTGGTCCCACCTTGCCTCAGTGTTATATTTTCCCCACGTGCCCAAGCCAGATCTTTCTAAGGAAACCTTTGCCCCATGCAATGATAGCAAATGAATTTTTTAATGCTCTGGCTACCTAGTCCATAGTGGAGGGGTAGACTATTTTCCAGCAAATTCCCACAGGGTAGTCAATAAATTCAGCATGGAAGCATCATGGCCTCATGGATAGAACTCAGGCCTGGGAGTCAGAAGGACCTGGGTTCTAATCCCAGCTTTGTCACTTGTCTGCTGTGTTACCTTGAGCAAGTCACTTCACTTCTCTTTGCCTCAGTTACCTCATCTGCAAAATGGTGACTAAGATTGCAAGCCCCATGTTGGTCAAGGACTGTGTCCAACCTGATTAGTTTATGTCTACCCCAGTGCTTAAAATAGTGCCTGGCACTTACTAAGGGATTAACAAGTACCATTTAAAAAACTTTGGCAAAAAGCCACTTTTTTCTCAAATATCCAGGTCATTCAGGAGCTTTGTCTAGCCAGGTTAGTAGAGCTCTAAATTAGATCTCTAGAAAAGAAACTTGACTAGTTCCTTAAAAACCTAGACCAGCCTAATCTATTGCCTGGACTAACATTCTAGATAGGGTTTGAGCAACTTTCAACCCTCTAATATGTTCCAAGACACAAATAATAATTCATTAGAATTGTAATGTGGAGTAGGAATGAGAATGTGTCGATATGGTTGACATTTCTTTAAGTAAGAGAAATGTCCTCATAAGAAGCAGTCAATACATTACAAGGCTATTGATAGGCAAATGACTTCCTTCTTCCAGAACCAGTTACATTTTTAATAAATATGTAATATCAGCCCTCTGTGTTTTTCTCCCAACAGGTGGCCAGCCCTTTTTTAATTACTAAGGCAGTATCAGGAAATCATCCTCAGCACTTCCTCATTTTGATTGAGCAGGAAACGGAACAGGAGCAACTGTGTTTCGCTGCTGCCTTGTCTAATCTGTGCCAGAAAGAGCTCACACAGGGGTGTGAGATTAAAATAAGTAACTAAAACAGTTTCAGAGGGGAAAAGAAGTTAAGTAAACTTTCTCAAGCAAGGGTGGGGTTTGATTTGGTTCAAACAAGGGGCCTGTACTGATTTTACCAGCATGAATTTGCCCTGCCATTGGGCCTTTTGTTCTTTGGAGAGGATACTGAATAATGAGGCAAAAGGTGAGAGAGAGGCTCTCAAGATTCAACAGCTTCTGGGTTGAAAAGGATTTGACCCAACTCTCATGGTTTCTTTAAAACCCAATAAGTAAAAACTAAGAAGCTCAATTTTTAAAAGTTATCAAAATTCACCTAATTAGCTTAAAGTAACAAGGTCTGATTACTTTTCAGGGGAAACTCTTCCTAAATACCATTTCGGGCCTTAAATATGGGTAACATTTCAAGACTCACTGGATGGAATTGTCTTGGAGTCAACACAATTATTAAATCACAAAATCATAGAAATACACGAGAACTTGAGAGACCAGCTGGTCCACCTTCCCCCATCCAGAAGGGACAAAATCTATTATAATAATAATAATAATGATGGTATTTGTTAAGTGCATACTGTGTGCCAAGCACTTGCAGAAAACCACAAAAATAAAATGGGAAAGGTGAATATATTGAGCTTTAAGGACTGGCTTAAGGTGAACAATTAGTTCTAAAGGTTTGCTAACAATAAAACAACCTACCATTTTAATGTTTTGCTGACGTAATTATCAAAACAATGCCAACATTATCTTTTTGTACCTACCCTACTAGAATCCAAAGTGAGTTCAATTTTACTTTTAAATTTTAGTTTTAAGACAGTTACCTTATTCCCACATATTACAGTTTTTATTACTATTGTAAAACCTGAAAAAGTCCAAGTTCACATGAGCCCACTGTGAGCAGGGATTGTCTCCCTTGTTGCTGAAATGTACCTTCCAAGTGCTTATTACAGTGCTCTGCACACAGTAAGCACTCAATAAATATTACTGAATGAATGAATTTCAACAACCCCCGGGGGTGACATGGCCACAACTCACAAGCTGCCCTCAGGCAGCTGCTGTAGCCCTCTGAAAACCCAAAAAAGCTGCATGGCTGAGAAACGGTGTTGTCTAGTGGATAGAATATGGGCCTGGGAGTCCAAAGGACCTAGATCCTGATTCCAGCTCTGCCAGTTGCCTGTTGTGTGATTTTGTGTCACTTCACTTCTCTGTGCCTCAGGTATCTCATCTGTAAAATGAGGATTTAAACTGTAAGCCCCTTGTGGGACATAGACTGTGTCCAACCTGATTAGCTTGAATCATCATCATCATCAATCGTATTTATTGAGCGCTTACTATGTGCAGGGCACTGTACTAAGTGCTTGGGAAGTACAAATTGGCAACATATAGAGACAGTCCCTACCCAACAGTGGGCTCACAGTCTAAAAGGGGGAGACAGAGAACAAAACCAAACATACTTACAAAATAAAATAAATAGAATAGATATGTACAAATAAAATAAATAGAGTAATAAATATGTACAAACATATATACATATATACAGGTGCTGTGGGGAAGGGAAGGAGGTAAGATGGGGGGATGGAGAGGGGGACGAGGGGGAGAGGAAGGAAGGGGCTCAGTCTGGGAAGGCCTCCTGGAGGAGGTGAGCTCTCAACAGGGCCTTGAAGGGAGGAAGAGAGCTAGCTTGGCGGATGAAAAAATATGGGACGCTTCACGAATTTGCGTGTCATCCTTGCGCAGGGTGAATCTACCCCAGCACTTGGTACAGAGGCTGGCACATAGTAAGCACTTAACAAACACCCTAAAAAAGGTGCCCCAGGCTACGTCTCTGCTTGGCCTCAAGCCTAACTCCCAGTCAGGGCCACCCCAGATCAACTAGATAAGTTCATTCTTCCAGAGTCCAGACACCAACACTAGCCACCAACACTTCTCCCCAGGGATTGGCTCCCACCCCTATATCCTTAGTAGGGAGTGATCTGGAACTAACCTAACCATCTGGAGGTCTTCTAGACTGTTAGACTCGATAGGGACCTAGAAAGGCCCTTCTTCGGAGGTGGATGAAGGTTAGCCAAAGGCACCCCAGGCTTATCTCAGAGCCAAGAAGGACCCCTGAAAGAAACAAGGGGGCTTCGGAATTTCCCTAGAATTTGAGAGAAAAGACACCCAACCAATTTTTCCTGTTAGATTGAATTAGATGACAATAAATCTACCCTGAGGCCCTGGATGCATTTCTAAGGACTCCCATTTTGTCCAGAGAGAAGGATTCCCTTTCCATCAGATTATAACCTCATGAGGAAATAGATGAGGAGCACATAGGCCCGAGACAATAAACAGAACCTTGATGTAGTTAGCGAGCACCTTTCTCCAATGAGTTCAACCTGTTCAGAGGGACATCATCCAATTAATCCCAGTGACAGCATTATGAGTAGGAGTGTTCATGTTATTTTTCAACACATTAATGATATGCAAACTACAGGACAATGGCATAGTAGGAACAGGTTTCATAATCCAAATCTCAAAAGGCAATCCTCTTAGAACTTCTGTTATCTGATATGACAACTTTCCAGACCATATCTCTATGAAAAATCACTTGATTTTTGACCTCTTACTCATCAGCATGTCACATAGGAGGGACTGAAAAACTATATTTTTTTCTTAATCAAAATTCTGAGAACTGAGACCATTTTCTTTGTTGCCTGAAACCGACAGCTCTATCACACACTTAAGAATCAAAGCAGTAGATTCCTATGAGATATCAATATGGAATGTTCCGCTTTTCCAAAGCAGACCCCGCAAGATCCATAAATAGCTAAATTATGCAAATGTATTTTGAAGATTGCCATTCTTCACAAGGATTGCTCAAATCTGGATTTCATAGTCTGAATTACAAAATGTCCGTCTTCTATTTTTTGCCAAAAAGAGGGAAAAAAAGGTAAGAAAATCCACTGAATCCTTTTTTCTCTTCAGAAATGTTCTAAGTTCAAACACACAACCTCACTGACCTTTCTACATATAGCGATCAATTTTGCTCCTTTGGTGAAATTATTTTCCATCAAGGCAGAATTTTCATTTGATGAATTTTCAATTTTGCTTCAGTGTTTAAAATAAGAAAAAAGTTTCCTAGAGACCTTACAACAGGGATTTGGGGGCATGAAATTGTGTCCTCATGCATGCCTCCTTCTTATTGGTCCTGATGCTCATTTTGATTGACAGTTACTGCATGGGAGGTTAGGGGTGGCTTTGCTGTTCCTATCACCAAGCATCCAGGCTACATGGACTGAGAGTGAAGTTGACAGTGGAGTGAAGAGCACCATGACCACTGAAAAAGTCTTTCCTGTCAATTAATTGTACAATTCAACATGAAGTTAGGGTGGGTTCTAAGATAGGCTCTCAAACCATTATTTGCCCCCCACCTCAAATGCTTCTTTAAGATTTCACGGTTTTAGTAGTAGTGGCAGAATTTATTGAGTACCCACTAGTGCAGTGCACTGTACTAGGCATTAGACTTGTCTTGTACAGATTTGGATCAAGAATAGATCTTTCTAGGAGAAAAAGTATCCTCTCAAATACACCTCTTCTGAGCAGATGTTACTAACTGTGCATTTCCAACCCAGTTTTACAAATCCCTGGGAATGGGCTTATCTCATCCCTGTTTCAAGCATCTTCCAGGTAGAGAGTTGGAGCATCACCCAGAGTCTCAGAGTCTCCCCAACTTTCCCTTCATTTTCTGACTCTACTGGATTTTGTTGTGTGGCTAGAGACATCTCAGAGGAATTGAGTATGTGCATTCTAGCGAATGTGGAAAAAAGAAAAGTAGTCCTTTAAACAATGAATTATGTTTCTTTGAACTAGTAAAGGGCTTGGCATTCCAGATTTCAGGGCACTGGGTAATTTTCTAATAAAAAAAGACTTGCCATTGTTGGTAGGCTGCAGAGTCTTTCATTTGGAAGGTTTTTCCTTGCATCAAAATTCACTTGTTCAGGATAGATCTGCTCAAATAAATTATCCGAAGACATCAAGTCAAAATAAACCACTCTTCAAATAATCCAAATATAATCAAAATATTGCAAATGAAAGTGTTTGGGGACATGAAGTACCTGGATAATTGGGACCAAATAATACTTTTGGTTTTGATTATCTGGATAATTTATGAGATTGTTGAACCTAGAATTTTCCCTCTCCCATGATAGCTTTGCTGAAGGGTAAATGAAATGAGGAATCTTAAAAAAATAAATGGAAAAAGCAGACTAGATAGAAAAAGAAATGAAAGGGTGAGGGTAAAAGGCAGATAAATGACAAACAAGTACTAGATCAAAAGCCTATAAAATGGTGTGAGCATGTTAAATAAAGTGGATGGATCAGCCAACTTCAAAAGTTATCCTTTGAGCTTCCTTTGAAGACAAGATAGAGGATGGAATGGAAGACAGGGAAGATAAGGAGATTGAAAATGTGAGCAGATAGGAAGGAATAGAAATATTGGATTGATGTGGCTGGCTTGCCACCCTATTTTTCTCTTCTTCCCCCCACCCCTCTCTTTCTCCTAACACAAACCCCACCCTTCCTCCTTAAACTGGTGGGGCAAAGGGAGAAAAAAATGGCTAAACCAATTGGTCATTCCCATTCATAAAGCCAATATCCTACTGCCTTTCCATCAAGCTCCATACTTCCAAGTTCTCCCGCAATCAATCAGTAGCATTTACAGAGTGCTTATTGTGTGCAGAGCCCTGTACTAAGTGCTTGGGAGAGTACAACAGAGTTGGTAGACGTATTCCCTGCCCACAGTGAGTTTATAGTCTTGTGGGGGGAGACAGACATTCAAATAAACTCCTCACCCTCGGCTTCAAGGCTCTCCCTCACCTCGCCCCCTCCTACCTCACCTCTCTTCTCTCCTTCTACAGCCCAGCCCTCACCCTCCGCTCCTCCGCCACTAATCTCCTCACCGTGCCTCGTTCTCGCCTGTCCCGCCATCGACCCCCGGCCCACGTCATCCACCTGGCCTGGAATGCCCTACCTCCGCGCATCCACCAAGCTAGCTCTCTTCCTCCCTTCAAGGCCCTACTGAGAGCTCACCTCCTCCAGAAGGCCTTCCCAGACTGAGCCCCCTCCTTTCTCTCCCCTTCCTCCCCCATCCATCCCCCCCGCCTTACCTCCTTCCCTTCCCCACAGCACCTGTATATATGTATGTTTGTACATATTTATTACTCTACTTATTTATTTTACTTGTACGTATCTATTCTATTTATTTTATTTTGTTAATATGTTTTGTTCTCTGTCTCCCCCTTCTAGACTATTAGCCCACTGTTGGGTAGGGACTGTCTCTATATGTTGCCAACTTGTACTTCCCAAGCGCTTAGTACAGTGCTCTGCACACAGTAAGCACTCAATAATTATGATTGATTGATTGATTTGTACATAAGCACTGTGGGGCTGGGGGGGGTGAATCTGAAGTGCTTAAAGAACACAATCCAAGTGCAAGAGCAATTCTGAAGGGAGAGGGAATAAGGAAAATGAGGACTTAGTTGGGGAAGGCTTCTTGGAGAATATATTATTTTAATAAGGCTTTGAAGGTGGGAGAGTGTTGGTCTGTTGGTTACAAAGGGGGAGGGAGTTCCAATTCAGAGGGAGGACATAAGCAAGGATCAGAGGTGAGATAGGTGAAATCTAAGTACAGTGAGTAGGTTGGTGTTAGAGGAGTGAAGTGAGTGGAATCGGTTGCAATAGGAAATCAGCATGGTAAGATAGGAGAGGGCAAGGTGATCATGTGTCTTGAAGTTAACAGTAAGGAGTTTCTTTTCAATGTTGAAGTAAATTGCCTCCTCAAGAACTGGAGGTTCCTGGGGAGTGGGGAAATGTTAGACTGCATATTTTTCTAGAAAATGATCCAGACAGCAGACTGAAGTATGGTCTGGGATAGGGAGAGACAAAGGGCAGGAGGTCACAGGAGACTGATTCTGTAGTTTGGGCAGGTTATGATAAGTGCTTGGATCAGTGTGGTAGCAGTTTGGACGGAGAGGAAAAGGTGGAGTTTAGCAATGTTGTGAAAGTTGAACTGACAGGATTTGGTGACAGATTGAACATGTAGGTTAAATGAGATAGATAAGTTGACGATAACTAGGTTTATGGGCTTGAGAGACAGGGAGATTGGCGGTGCTGTCTACAACTTTGGGAAAGTCAGGGAGGACAGGGTTGGAGTGGGAAGACAGGGAGTTCTGTTTTGGACATGTTGTGTTTGTGGTGTCAACGGGACACCCAGGTAGAGATAAACTGAAGGCAATGGGAAATGTGAGACTGCAGAGGAGAGAGGTCAGGACTAGAGATAAATACTTTGGAATCATCCGCATAGAAATGGTAAGTTAAAAACATGGGAGTAAATAAGTTCTCCAAGAGAATGAGTGGAAAATAGAAGTGGACCCAGAATTGAGTCCTGAGGGGCTTCCACAGTTAGAGGGTGGCAGGCAGAGGAGGAGCCCATAAAAGAGACTGGGAATGAGAAGCCAGAGAGATAGGAGGAGAATCAGGAGAGGACAGCCTCAGTGAAGCCAAGGTTGGATGTTTCCAGGCAAAGGGGGTGGTCAACAGTGTTGAAGGCAGCTGAGAGGTTAGGGGGATTAGGATAGCATAGGGGCCACTGGATTTGGCAAGAATGAAGTCACAGAAGACCTTTGGCAGTTTTTTGTTGAGGGGGTAAAGGAGAGGGGGTCAAGGAGAAAATTGGGAGGAGAGGAAATGGAGGCAGTGGGTTCAGACAACTCACTCAAGAAGTTTGGAAAGAAATGGTAATAGGGAGATGAGCAATAAATGGAGGAACCCAAGTAGTCAAGGGAGGGTTTTTTTTTTTTGGATGGGGGATAAATGAGCCTATTTGAAAGCAGTTGGGAAGAAACCATTGGAAAATAAATGGGTGAAGATGGCAGTCAGCGAGGAAAGAACTGGGGGAGCAAGTGTTCGGATAAAGTGCGAAGGGATGGGGTCAGAGGTGCAAGTAGAGGAGGTAGATTTTGAGAGGAAGCGGGACATCTCCTGAGTTGCTGCTGGGAAATGTGGGAGAGTAGAAGGGGCAGGAGGAGGTTGGGGAGAGGACCAGGGGAGATTTTAGAGAGATCACTCCTGATGGTTTCAGTTTTATCAATAAAGTATGTGGCCAGAGCATTAGGAGCAAGAGATGGTGGGATGCTAGGTGTGTGGGGTGGGGGAGGGTGGCCGGGGGGAGGCGGTTACTGTAGATTCACTCATTAAGCAAAATCAATCAAAAGTAATCCCAGTGCATCTGAGATAACTGGAAATGGCTGTCAGTTAATTAGAGTTCTGAGTCCTGTACCACATTATGGTCAGAGTCTAACTCATATTGCCAGGGCATGGAGACAGCAACAGAAATTAGTGATTCATACATTCATTCATCATTCAATCAGGCCCAAGACCCAGAGTGACCCCATGCAACTGACTAATGCTAGTAATGCCTGTGTGGGAAATACAAGGCTGGAGAAAAAGGACCAGGCAGAAGATTTCCTGTAGGGAGCTCAGGAAGTGTCAGGGGGTCTATTTCTCACACTACCCAAGGCATATCAAAATAGCCACAAGTTTCCTGAGTAATGAGACTTCTCCTAGACCTCTCCTTGCTTCTCTTAGTGCTCCTGTTTTGTCAATGTGGTGAATTTTGTTTTTAAACCTCTAGAAAGGGTACTCTGTCTAAACAAGTCTGTATTATAGGCAGCTACAAGAGGGCTATTAATCTGGAAGGGCAGGTTTTTAAAGCAAAACCCCTCCAGTGTGGCATTAATAATAATAATTGTGGTATTTATTAAACACTGTGTGCCAAGATCTGTACTAAGTGCTGGGGTAGATACAGTATAATCAGATCCCACATGGGACTCACAGTCTAAATAGGAGGGAGAATGGGTATTGAATTCCCATTTTGCAGATGAGGGAACTGAGGCACAGAGAAATCAAGTGCCTTGCCCAAGGTCCCACAGCAGGTAAGTGGGACTTAGAACTCAGGTCCTCTGACCCCCAGGCCTGTTCTCCTTCCACTAGGACACACTGCTTCCCACAATAGTCTTGAGGCATCATTACCAAATCATTGCAGCACTTAGCTGAATAGGATTGATTAGCCTGACATGGCTTAGTGTCCTTTCAGAAGTGAATAACTTGTTCTTCTGGCTAATCTGATATACTATAGTTCATTATTTAGCAATTAACATAACAAGGTACCAGCTATTTTCAGCAACTTCTCATCCTTTTTTGTGTTGTTCTCTCTGAAGGGCTTAGTGCAGTACTCTGAACACAGAAAGTGCTTAATACAGTAGATTGAAGTATTTAAGATTCATTGTTTGAGCACATGTTAACCAGAACCAATATTCCAAGTCAAAACTACAGTAGTGGTGTGGCTAAATGTAATGAAAATGTAATCCTCCACTCCAGCCATATTTTATATCTAGGATCAAATTTCCTGTATTTTTGTTCCCTCACAAAACCCTCATTATAGATTTTTCTAAGAGCTAGGAAGCAATAGCAACAGATGATTGGATCAGTTTAAAATCCTAAGTGATTACTGTGTGTTGTACTGTATTGTATTGTACTCTGTTGAATTGTACTTTCCCAAGCACTTAGTACAATGGGATCCAATACCACCCCTACCTATTCTAGGGAAGTCTAGTTCGAGGAATAATAAAAATAATAATTATGGTATTTGTTAAGCGCTTACTATGTGCCAAGCACTATTCTAAGTGCTGGGGTAGATACAAGGCAATCAGGTTGTCCCACATGGGGCTCACAGTCTAAATCCCCATTTTACAGAAGAGGGAACTGAAGCCCAGAGAAGTTAAGTGGCTAGCCCAAGGTCACTTAGCAGACATGTGGAGAAACCGGGATTAGAACCCATGTCTTCTGACTCCCAAGCCCATGCTCTTTCCACTTAGCCATGCTGCTTCTGCAAGGAATGAAATTGCCCCACTACACACAGGTAGAGATATGATTAAAACCACACCCTATGCCATGGATGTGATGGAATAAAGGATTTGCGTTTAAATCTTTGAAGCTCTCTAGAGTCTAGGCTCCAAGATAACCAAATTTCCATTTCTGCTGCTAACACAAAGGCTGAATAATTCAAGGGTTGAAAAGGCCACCTTGATTTTGGAGAAGATTTTTTGAGAAGACAGCCTATTGGGCCATTTCTTTTCCATTTATTACACTTTCTATTAACTGGGACTTTCTTGATATTTGTGGACAGCCACTCTGAAGGTATATATATATATATATATATATATTGTATTTATTGAGCACTTACTGTGTGCAGAGCACTGTACTAAGCGCTTGGGAAGTACAAGTTGGCAACATATAGAGACAGTCCCTACCCAACAGTGGGCTCACAGTAAAAGGGGGAGACAGAGAACAAAACCAAACATACTAACAAAATAAAATAAATAGAATAGATATGTACAAGTAAAATAAATAAATAGAGTAATAAATATGTACAAACATATATACATATATACAGGTGCTGTGGGGAAGGGAAGGAGGTAAGATGGGGTCCATTACAACATTAGACACATTGTTCTGAAATTTGCTGCTTTAATACATTTATCAGAGTCTGTCATATGGGGAACAAGTATTTCAGTGCCTACAGAGCGTGCAGGACTGAACTAATCCCAGCTGTATAGTTTTCTGATCTTGGGGACGTAGCTCAAGAGCAATCCTACCACCCAGCATTCCCAAGGGAGGTTGGCATATCCGGTGATTGTTCTCGATACAGAAGAGGATACTATCATTCATTATTTAGCTTTCTGTAACTATACAAAACACTTAAATCTTACAAATATGTTTAAATTGCTACAAGTCTATGAATATGAATTTATACTATGGCACTGTAACATGCCGTTTAGTCTCTTCCTGATGCACCTGAATAACTCATTAGGTTTAATGGAAGAGTTACAGGAACACATCAGTGGGAAAATTTACTCAGATGTTATTGGCAGAAGACGCCGGAAAGATTAAACAAATGTTATTTGATACATTTATTTGACAAATGTTACGAAAATAAAAAATCAGAACATCGAGGGATTCAAAAGCATGAAAAAACAAAAAGCACTGCTACAGTGAAAATATAATTCATACTAGCCACTGGATTAAAGATAAATTATTATGGAGTTCAAAGAGAAAATTAAAATATTTTTCTCATAAATTAAAAATTCTTTCCCCCCTGCTTTGTTTTTCAGAAGACTTGGGTGCAAGTGTAATTTATGGCATCTAACCATTGAAGATCATGAGGGATTAAAAAAGTAGACATAATTATTTCATAATCCAGCTAGTACATTTTATACATATTTAAAATCTACCAGAGAATGAAAGAAAGAAAAATGCCCCTCCCTAAAAGGACTGGCCATTTTGCTGTGCCTTCCAGCTGCCTGATCTTATTGATCATCTCATAAGGGAATTGAAAATTCCACAGAATATAATGCTCACCTTCCTACATCTCCCACGGGCTTCTGGCCACTGCACTTTAATCATTTCTATAGCCCCAATGGGGTATGTAGTGGGGTCCTAATTCATGGCTGTGTACTGGGAACACTTGATTCTTAATGAAAAGCCTGAGATTTTTCACAGACAGATGCCATCAAGCAACTGAGGTCAGAGATAGTCACTCCACAGAGGTAATGGGGACAACCCATCCTCACAGACTTTGGAGCTCTGCTCCCACTCTAACCCATTCCAGATCTCGGACAAGTCCAGGGAGTTATCATTTGGGCCTTATAGGCTCCAAGTATCATCATGCCACTCTGTGGCCTACTACCTCTCTGATGTCTGTTCCCCACAAATCCTCAACCCCTCTTAGATCCCTACCACATTTTCACTAAAGTGCTGAAAATGGAAATCGGCCCCCAAGCTCTCAAGCTCCTCTGTTCAACTGAAAGCTCCTCTGAGAGCCAAGATTGTGAATTTCACCTCTACTGTACTTTTCCAAGTGCTCAGTGCAGTGCTCAGCATACAGTAGGCACCCAGTTCAGCCCTCCACCCCCTGTAAGTGCTGACAGGAAGAAAGTTCCAGACCTCATTCAGAGTACCATTTGAAAGCATGGGTGGCTTCATGTTCTCTTTGTCTGGAGTGAAGGAACACATTCAGATTTGCATCTGCTTTGTTACAAAGCTAAATTTAGCTTCATGTCAACAATTTACTTTGGCCTGAACCGTTTCCTCTTGTCACATACCTTTGGCTTTCTAGCTCACACCATTGGCATTGATGGGTACTTAAAATGAACCGAGATCCATGTGCAGATGGGACGGCAATAGCAAACTTTCCAACAGCCTACCTAGGCCAACGGAGGACTTGAACTCCAGTAACCAGTGCAGTCCAGAGGAAACAGACTCAGTCAGCCCAGCCCAGCCCAGCTCAACCCTTTTTCTTCAGCTCCATGCTCCAGAAGGCCAGTGCAGCGTCCCCGGCTCTGGCAATGGAACCGTGTTTGTAGCAAGAGGAGGATGTTTACTTGCGAGGGGCAGCACCCTCTCCCCTGCAAAGCTTTTTAAAATTTTCTTTTCATTCGAAGATGAAAAGCAAACATTTGTGGATCAAAGAGTCTTGTTTTAATGGGGAGTATTCCAGAATCCATAAACACCAGGATTATTCCTCAAACAGCACCCACGCTTTTGCATATGCATAAAACAAAACATTCTGTTTTCACCCTAAATGATTTTCAGAAATTGAGGCATGCTCCTCATAGACAGGAAACTATTGGCCTCATTCTGGGCTCCAAATTGCCCCTGAAGTGGGCAAGAGACTCTTCAGCTACTCACTGACTCAGTGGGGCAGTGAGATCTTCGGAAATTTACTTCCCTGGAGCCGAGCCTCTGTTTTATTCCACTGTGAAATGGGGTTGATACTACTGAAGCCTAGGGAGGGGTGGTGTGAAGATTAAACAATACCAAAATCTGGTGAGAAGCATACCGAATTCCTGAGAACAAAAGAAATGTCATGACTAGATCAGATTAGTAGACTGTCTTGCACCATGTTCTGTCTCTGATAGATCTTTGGAGGAATCACTTGAAGGATGCCCCCCTTGACCTCTAGTTTCATGGTTATGTGCATCATCATCAGCAACAGCAGCAGGATCATGGTTTTTATTGAGCGCTTACTTTGTGCAGATGTACTATCTTCCATCCTTCCCTAACTTCTCCCCTCGTCACATCCAACTTTCCCGTAGGTGAACTATTTTAAGCTTTTCACCTATGAATTTATCCATATCCCTCCTGAACCTGCTCTTATTAGCTGTACAACTTCCTGCAAAACACTAGAATACTAGAACTGTAGTATTTGTTAATAATTGTGGTACTTAAGTGCTAAATGTGTACTAAGTGTCGAGAAGAGACAAGGTAATCAGGTTAGAAACAGTAGAAACAGTCCCGGTCCCAAAAGGGACTTACAGCCAAAATATGAGAGATAAAGATATATTTATAGATAAAGATAAAGAAACTGAGGCACGGATAAGTGATTTGCCCAAAGTCACATAGCTGGCAAGTGGCAGAGTTGGGATTAGAACCGAGGTCTAGGTTCTTTCTAGTAGGCCGTGCTGTCTGCTGATTGAAGAAGTGGTTTGGTTTTTTTTTTTTTTTACTTATTTTGAATCTCTGACCTTGGTGCTCCCTCATTCCGTTGTGGGACTTGGTATAGGAAAGTTTTGTGTTTGCCCTGCTCGAACCTTTCATGACCTTGTAGAGGACTTCATGCTGCAGGAAGTTGTGTAGGCTTCAAATATCAAATTTAAGATGGGTTTCGATAAATTAGTGGACATGAGGGTAGGTACAGGAAAGAGACAGGAGAAGTTAGCAATATTATCGAGTACATTTTTAAACATTAGTATGGGCGTCGAAAGAAGGTAAGCTCCAGGCTGTTCTTCCATGTACCCTATTTGCACAATGGATGCATGAACCATTGATCTGACCACGGTTCTTTGTCTGTCACTCAACAAAAGTCCTCAAAATGAGTAAAAGTTTGAGTAAATTCAATCATATGGTGGACTGAATAATTCACCTCTCTCCAAAATTGCTTTTTCCCTAATAATTAACTTTTTTTTGCCTGAATCGTAAATTGCATAATTGCTTCAACTCTTCATTTCTCTTTGCCTAAGGAGACCTATTCTCAATCACGGACAACCAGAACTGACTTCAAACTGGTGACCGGGGGCTAAACACTCTAGATCTATATCACTACAAAGGCATGGATGACTTTATGTTTTCTTGGGCTGTTTCTACATTGGCAGACTGAAGACAAACCCCTCCAGAGGCGATAGCATATTTATCAAAACACATGAGAATATACCATGGGCTTTACAAGTAATTCACTAAGTCTGTGTAGAAAGTATCATAGTCTCTAGGGTTTTTGCAAATAATACCCATGGCTTTGCCAGTAGAAACAGTCTGAATCTCTTGATAGGGAAAATATTCAGTTTTCAATCTGAAACCCAAATCAGGTCAGAATTATACTCCAACCCTAAGGCTCACGCAACCCGTGGAAAGAAGACTATGAATGCCACAGATGTGTTCTCAGGTGTCAGGGAGCTAGACATCTGGCTCAAATAACTGAGCAATCATCAGCAAGAGAGCTCACCTCAGGGAACCCTTATGCATCCGGTTTCAGAGTGTCTAGGGAGACTCTCCACGATCTTCACGGTCTCAAGGTTTGGCTCTGGAGCCTCCCCTGGTGTGGGGGGCGGGGGGGCTGTGGGTAATGACCGATCATCATGAACACCTAACGTGAACTCCCCATCATCTTGATGATGACCCCATCACCTCAGGTTTCATGTCAGGGGGTTTGCACCGAGGAGATATGTGCGGCATCCCAAGGGACATTGCAGCACTCACAGAACTGCCAGTCTTATCATGGCTCTTGCTTGACTACCTAATAATAATAATTACGGAAGATGTTAAGCACTTACGAGGTGCCAGGCACTGTACTAAGCTCTGGGGGGTGGGTACAAGCAAATTGGATTGGACTCAATCCCTGTCCCACATGGGGCTCAGTCTTAATCCCCATTTTACAGATGAGGTAACTGAGGCACAGAGAAGTGAAGTGATTTGCCCAAGGTCACACAGCAGACAAGTGGTGGAGTTAGGATTAGCAGCCACGACCATCTGAGTCCCAGGCCCATGCTCTATCCATTATACCATGCATCTCTAGATATGCCCTAGGCCTTCAGACAGCCCTCAACAAACAACACTTCTTCAAAGGTCTCTACAGGGCAGTAACCTGAGGGGGAAGTTCAGGACCACTCCTGGATGTTTGCCATGACAGGCAAGATCCATAGATACTTCAAAACTCACCTAACCTCTTAGGTAACTCCTCTATTGGTGTTGTAGTATTTGTTAATGGTATTTGTTATGCATTTACTATGTTGTCAGATACTGTCCTAAGCGCTGGGGCAGATACAAAGTAATCAGGTTGGACACAGTCCCTGTCCCACATGGGGTTCACAGTCTTAAATCCCATTTTACAGATGAGGGAACTGAGGCACAGAAAAGTGAAGTGACTTGCCCAAGGTCACATAGCAGACATGTGACAGAGCTGGGATGAGGCCCCAGGTCCTTCTGACGCCTGGGCCAGTGCTCTATCCATTAGGCCACACTGCTTCTCGGGGTCATGGGGAGGAACAATCTGTGGGTGATTGGTGACAGCTGCACTCCCCCCTCTGTAGGGGTTTGGCTCCAAAATGAACTCCCTCCCAAGAGCCACAAAGTTGGCCCTGATGTCAGAAAGAGGGGGTCTGGGGAGCAAAATGCCCACCTGTTCCACAGATGGTTGGATGGCAAATCAAGCAATCAATCAGTGATATTCAGTGAGTGCTTATTGTGCACAGAGCTCTATACTCAGTGCTCAGGAGAGTACAATACAACAGAATTGGCAGACACCATTCCCTGCTCACAATGAACTCACTTCAGCTTACTGGCATACAGAAGAAAGGGAAGTAAGTGGGTAAACCTCACTGGAAATAGAAGTTGGGTTTGAGGGATTTTTCCTTCGGATTCCAACAAAATGGCATTCACTAAATGAAGTCTAAATTCCAGGGGTTCTGGGCCATTCACCTCCTATGACTTCTCTTTGAAGAGAACCCCTTATTACACCATCCCCTTTAATGACTGTATGTTCTTTCCTTATGGAAAAGAAGGTCTCTAGAGTCGTCATTATGGTTGGAAGGGAGCATGAATTTTGAAAAATATCCAGACTTGGCCAGTATGCGCTTTCAAAGAAAAATCAAGTAAAAATCAGCATTTTCACAACTCCAGTTTTTCAACTCATAATAGAGTGGGGGAGAGAGTGAATTACAGTCTGTGCATTTGCAGTTGAGCTCTCTAGTAGGAATTTGGCACCCAGCTCAATCTTTTCTTTAGATCGCCATTGGGAAGAGTGTAAAGGTGAAAACACTTGATTTTTAGGTCAGCAAGTTCATGATGATGATCTGGAGATTGAAATATAGACCAGTGGAAAATTCTCTACTAGCTTCAAATATTTCAGGAACCCATCAAGAGTGTAGGGAAAATTAGAGTTTCAAGGAAAGAAGAGAACTACATTTAAAAAGCTGAAGGAGAATGTAAATTCAATCTGGCCATTCTTTGATCAGTGTCATCCCACCGTAAGGAGGCTGCATGTAAAGTGGAAAATAACTCCATGGGAAGTCAAAATTCACGGGCAACTGCGAATAGCCCTACGGTCTCTAAGATCTCTGCTTATTAATGAAGGCTGCTGTATGTTCACTAGCCTAAACGGTGATAAATAACTCACTGCTAGAAGCTGAGAGAGAACAGCAACGGCATGTGTTCTGGTGTAATAGAATCTCCTCATGGCAATCTCTCAAAGGACAAAGGAAAAAACCTTCTATACACAGGGAAACCCCGGGGAGGGGGGTGTTGTGGAATGGTTGTGATATTCATACATTCATTCATTCATATTTATTGAGCCCTTACTGTGTGCAGAGCACTGTTCTAAGTGCTTGGAAAGTACAATATAACAATGTAACAGAAACATTTGCTGCCCATAACAAGCTTACAGTCTAGAGGGGGAGACATACATTAATATGAGTAGCAGCGTGGCTGAGTGGAAAGAGCCTAGGCTTTGGAGTCAGAGGTCATGGGTTTAAATCCCGGCTCTGTCAATTGTCAGCTGTGTGACTTTGGGCAAGTCACTTAAATTCTCTGGGCCTCAGTTCCCTCATCTGGAAAATGGGGATGAAGACTGTGAGCCCCACGTGGGACAACTTGATGACCCTGTATCCTCCCCAGTGCTTAGAACAGTGCTTTCCACATAGTAAGTGCTTAATAAATGCCATCATCATTATCATCATCATCATCATATGAATAAATAAAGTGCAGATATGTACATAAGAGCTGTAAGGTTGATTAAAGGAAGCAAGTCAGGGCAACACAGAAGGGAGTGGAAGTAAAGGAATAGAGGGCTTAGTCAGGGAAGGCCTCTTGGAGTTGTGCCTTCAATAAGGCTTTGAAGGAGGGGAGAGTAATTTTCTGTCCCACGAAGTATCTTCAGACACTCCAAAGTCTGAGGGATATGAGGGGAAATTTCCTCAGTTTCCCAGATACTTTTCTGGAAGGGTCATGCCAGGCTGTTCTGGGCACAATTACCTGGGTTGAGAAGCAGTGTGGCCAAATGGAAAGGGGAGTGAGAGGACCTGGGTTCATTCATTCAATCGTATTTCTTGAGCGCCTACTGTGTGCAGAGCACTGTACTAAGCGCTTGGGAAGTACAAGTTGGGTTCTAATCACACCTCCTGCACTTGTTGGCTGTGTGACTTTGGACGTCACTTAACTTCTCTGTGCCCTTAGTTCCCTCTGCAAAATGAAAATTTGATTCCTGTTTTTTGTTTCTTTGTGTCTTTGTTTGTGGCATGTGCCAGGCCCTGTATAGGTACTAAGCACTGGGGTAGAAACAAGATAATCAGGTAGGACAGAGTTCCTGACCCACACTGGGCTCACAGTCTTAATCCCCATTTTAAAGATGAGAAACTGAAGCAAAGATAATTTAAGTAATTTGCCCAAGACCACACAGCAAAGTGGAGGAGCCAGGATCAGAAGCCAGATCCTCTGACTCCCAGGATCATGCTCTTTCCACTAGGCCATGCTGTTTCACCTGTTCTCCCACCTACTTAGACTGTGAGCCCCATGTGGGAAACTATTTTTTTTTTAATCTATCCCAGTGTTTAGTACAAAGCTTGGCACACTGTATGTACTCAATAAATACCACAGCTATTATTAGACAACCAGAAAAGATAATCACCCTGGTTGTTGCCGAGCTGCTCTGAATCGAGTCAGATATCTAACAAAACAAAGCTGCCAAATTGACAGATGTGAGGGAGGAAGGGGACATGCCTGGGAGCCGCATATAAAGAAAGTTTCAAATGACCTTGGGGAGGATGGAGGCATAAGGAGGGTGGAGCTTAGTTATCTGACAGCCAGGGCTGGGGATGCAAGTCAGCAATCCAGCGCTTAGAACAGTGGCTGGCACATAGTAAGCATTTAACAAATACCACAATTATTATTATTATAATTGGTTGCTCCACCAACCTAGTTTCAGTCGAAAGTTACACTAGTGCCCTCACCATCCTGTTGCCCACCTGACTCAGAAGTGGAAGTTGCCTCCAACAGTTGTTCAGAAAATGCAGACAGATCCCATTCAGTAAATGGTGGCTAGTTCAGTGCATGTGAGGTTTCTCCAAAGCACAGAAAAAAAAATCAGCATTAGGTGAGCAATAGGTTCACATTGCTCAGATCAGGGTTGAACTCTAGTCCCCGAGTTTAGTACTGCAGAAATTTGACAAACCAAAGGCATGTGAAACTGATTTTTACCCAAGGAGCTGGATGAACCCAAAAAATGTCAGGTACATTCACTACTGCTATATGATGTGCTTTCACTCTGCCTGAAACATGGAAAGGAAATCAGGGAGTGTCCAGCTGACAAAGCAGACCATGGCATCAGAAGAAATAATAATAACAATAATGGTGGTACTTGTTAAGTGCTTACTATGTGTGAAGCACTGTTCTAAGGGCTGGGGGGATACAAGGTGATCAGGTTGTCCCATGGGGGCTCACAGTCTTAATTCCCATTTGACAGATGGGGTGACTGAGGCACGGAGAAGTGAAGTGACTTGCCCAAAGTCACACAGCTGACAAGTGGCAGAGCCGGGATTAGAACCCATGACCTCTGACTCCCAAGCCAGTGGTCTTTCCAATAAGCCATGCTGCTTCTCTTTGCCACGGGCAGGCAGGTTGTGCCAGGCATGGGTGACTGCTACAGCATGGATTTTCCTTAATGTGGAGTTCGCAAAAAGGTGACTTCTGCGCTATAGGAGGACAGGATGTCTAAAAATACAACTGGATGACAGGGAAAGCCCTTTCCCATCAGCATCGCTACAGCCACTAAATCGCTGAACCTGGGAATGTAATCAGAGGCAGCTCAAGTCACCAGCAGGTGCTGTGGATGCAAACACACCTGGGTCTGTTTAGTCACGTTGTGTGCCTGGCTCAACCCCAGAGTAGTCCTCAAATGTTGCAGTTTGAAAAATAGGAAGGTTTTCAGAATCTTTAGGTCATTTTCTAGCACTGCCCCTTCCCCCCAAAAAGCACCCAACATTTTAAACTGACAAAAAAAAACATTGAATCATACCTACATTGGAAAAGAATGAGGGGGTGCATTTTTGCTAATTTTTTTTTTAAGAATTGTCTTGGTTTGGTGGTACCTCACTAGCCAGGTCAAAGCACAGAGCTAGGGACACAGAGATCAGCTCCAGGAAAGTTCACAACTGCATCATCTGAGTTAAGTTGAGGGGTAGTTTGATTATTGGTACTGAAGAGTCCATCCATAAATACAGCCTATCTGATCAGTCAGGCCAAAAAAAATACTCTTCTGGCAGAATGATCCTAGAAGCAATGGGGCCTAATCAATCGTATTTATTGAGCGCTTACTGTGTGCCGAGCACTGTACTAAGCTCTTGGGCCTAATGGAAAGACCAAGAGTCTGAGTGCCAGAGGACCTGCGTTTGAAACCCAGCTCCACCACTTACATGCTGTGTGACCTTAGGCAAGTCACTTCCCTTCTCAGTGCCTCAGTTACCTCATCTGTAAAATTGGGATTAAGACAGGGAGCCCCATGTGGGACATGGACTGTGTCCAGTCTGATTTTCTTGTAATTATCCCAATGCTTAGTACATTGCCTGGCACATAGTAAATGCTTAACAAATTCCTTTAAAAAAATTAGCTGAGTGGGCAACTCCGCAGTGTTGGCCTGCTGCCTGATTGTCTGATCTGTCGGCTGGATCTAGAGCAGTGGTATGTTTTTCCCAGAACCCCTAGCACTCACCAATCATACAGGAGGAGCCTAGCAAATGCCTCCCCGTGTTGGTGCAGGTGATGATTGTGATCAGGCAGGTGATGAGCCAGCTCAACTCAATCAATCAATCAGAGGAATTTACTGAGCACTTACTGGCACTTGGAAAAGTACAATACAACAGAGTTGGCAGATACAATCCCTGCCCAGAAAGAGCTTACAGTCTCCAGGGAGAAACTGACATAAAATAAATTACAGATAGGGAAAAATCAATAAATCAGTGATATTACTGGAGCACTTACTGTGGGCATAGCACTATATTAAACATTGGAAGAGTTCAATCTAATACAGCTGGGGCCTACCTGCCCACATACAGCTCAAATTACATAATCAATTTCTGAGTGTGTACTTCCTTTCCCCTTCCACTTCTGCCATCCAAAAAATAAACCTCAAGTTAGAAAAAAAATTAAACAAAAAAAAAATTGGGAGAGGATGTGAAACAATGCAAAACAAAGGTTTCAGTTTTCTCTTATTTTATGTTTGAATTTGTTCAAAGTGCCACCAAGAATGATTTGCACCTATATTGCTCATGTAAGTTGTCTTAGCGAGGAAAGGGGAAGAACAATTCCTTTCTAGATATTTGTGCATCCCCTGCACCCTGAGAATGATTACTAAAAAATAAAAATATTTTGGCATGCTCTCTTGGTTTACTGGGAGGGCCATTAACAGACCTTATTGTGCACTATACAACCCAGGAGTCTGAACAAGAGCGATAAAATGAGAATGGGTTAGGGAGATTTTAAAGAAAATAATTCATGATCTTATGTGGTAAAAATGAAGGTTGCAGTGGAGAGGAAAGTAATGTTAAAATTGAAAATAAATCATCACAGAGTTAAAACATTAGTGGGTGGGTTATGGAAAATATGTTCAAACCATGGAGATAGGGAAGAATTAGAAACCAAGGTTTAAAGTAGCCTTGCATACAGAATTGAAACATCTTTTAGGTTTGTAAAAATATTTTACATTAAATCTTCAGGCTCCAATGGCCAGCCCCACACTTCCTCATTCCCAATATCATAGTTTCTTTCAGAGAAGATCAGGGGCCTGAACAAGATGAGTATGACTGCCCTGGGCCATATTTTGAGTTTGTATTCAAATTCTTCCCTGTCTGCTGCCTAGGCAAATAAGCCTCACCCAATTTATTTCAGGTGCTGGCTTTTCATGGGCAGTCTAAAATATGCTGGGACAGGGATAGAAGGGAAAGGGATGTTTCACAGTGCTTGAGAAGAAAGTTAGGTGCATGTGGTAAAAGAAAGCAGCTCCCCAGATGTCCTAAGATAACCATAGCAACTACAGCATCTGTCTGGAGTTTTAGAATCAATAAAGAAACCCAAAAGGTTAGCAGAGGAGAATGTCACAGATGGCGGAGCAGAGTAGTGAAGAAAAAAAGCAACTAACGCCTGCTTAAAGAATATAAATTACAATCTGCTGCTGAATGCAGATCAGAAGAAAGAGGTAGAGTTGTCTGCCCAACTGACCATTTTCTCCAAACAACAATCTATATATCCATCTTGTAACACCAGCAATCGTTGAACACATCCAGATGAAAAAAAAAATCAGGTCAGAAATTTCACACCGAGTTCAAACCTATCTTTGTCAAAAAATGCCAGTGGTGTTAGGTGAGCTTTCCTCCTTTTCCTTAGCACAGCTTGCATCCTGGGTTCACGCACATACTGAAACACCACCAGGAAAATATTCTCGTGTAGTGTTGATGAACCAATGCTGAGCATGAAGTACCAGAAAAGACAATCTGTGCTGAGCTCCAGTCCAATTTGTTGACTCAAGAGGTTCATAAAACTGCCAAAACGTTCTGGGTGTTTTGTTGAACTTTGCCCAAATGCTGAATAGCTTGCTGTCACTTCACTCCCTGCTGCCTGGAAATTAAATCCAGCAGCATTTTAGATGGGTTGGTTTTTCAAAAAGGCACAGAAGGAGAGACCAACAGTTCCCTTCAGAATTAAACTGCTTAGCTTTGGTTCATCAAGAAATGAGATTAGTGTTTATTGTTTAAAGGACTCACCTGCTGGAGAAACATACACCGTCAAATATCAGACGTGATCTAAACATTTCCCAACATAGGTTTTAAGCAAGTCTTCAAGAAAACAATACAAGAATGTTTGATTAGAAAATTGAGCCTCACCTGACATTAGAACACAAAGGAAGGTCTATAAAAGATAGACTAAACATTCCGTAGTATCACCGATTGTCATTTTTACTTAAAAAAAAGTCATTCAATGAAATGTAGAATGGTGACAAAAAATGTTCCTTGTGTTTAGAATATCTAACTTTCCCTGAACTTTTTCCTTCAGCCCAAACACACATCACTGTTTTCCATTCCACCTGGGATTTTTTTCTTGTTTGACTAAACCTTAAATAGCAAAGACAGGCATTTTTCTACTTCTCTGCATAAAACTCCTTATCACTTCTCTTTTTCTCTTTTATACAAACTGAAATACAACCACCTATCTGCTCCCACTCCTTCTGCTATGACCCAAATCACTTCCCTCTTGGAAGCCCTCAAAGGCTCCCCTATCCACCTGCCCATTCAATCCAATTTCCATAACATCGGTACTTAACCTATCACATCTGTCAATTCTTAGCAAAGCAGAAAAATGCTGAGCCCATTTTATAGGGGGGAGGAGGAGCGCTGAGATCTTTCACAGAGAAACAACTTGGTCCGAGTTAGAGTAATCTCCTAGCAAAAGTATAATTCTAATTCAAATCTGATTTCTTTTCTCTCCCTGAGGCACACAAAGGTCTGTTCCATTACCCTCAATCCTTTGGGGAGAGCACCAATCTGACCAAAGTTCACTTTGCCAGTCCATCAGAGTCTGAAACTTGTCCCTGAGATAGAATACCCACTCTCCAGGCTTGCATAGCAATGGCAAAATCCCCCAGGGGACCTTAGACCTTGGGTCAGCTCGTCTCTAGAATACACTGCCAACAAGAACTGACCCCCCTAGGAGACAGGAAGGAAAACGGGCAGCTCCCTATGACGCACTGCTGAATAAGAGACTCACTGTCTTCAGAGTGAAGAAAACCCCTTGAAGAGTCTAAATTGCTGCCATTTCCCAGTAGAAGTAAAAACCGAATATTCAGATTTCCCCTCCAAAGGTGGGACCTATTCAGATTGGCACTGAAGCCTGGAACATTTTCCACTATTATTATTCCACCTTATTATTAAGGTCTCCTGTGGGAAAGGAAAAAAAAGTCACACTTTGACCTTACAACTCCAGCAGCTATTGTCTTTTCTCCAGAGTATCTAGTGAATCAGTGAGTTAACCAGATACAATTTGAAGTCAGAACTGCACTTTAGTTTTCCACAAAGCTGTTATTCTTCTCTTTTGATAATGGCACTTGCATTCCTTTTAGCAAAATACCAAGGTTACACTAAAAATACTCCTATCCATCAGTTTTAGATTAGGGCTAGCACAAGCAACATTAGTAAAGAATTACAGTAAATGTGTCTATAATGATGGCTCCAAGGACTACCAATAAATTGCCATACCCAGATATTTGATGTCCTAGAGTTAAAAGGAATTTTTTTAAGTTGCCAAGGAGTGGCTACATTTCATGCCCATATGTGAACCCGTGTCCTTTTAATAATGAGAATATACAAAACTATTTTTTCCCCTGGTAGCATGGGATGTTTAGAAGAGTTTAATCATATCCGTAAAGTCGTTCTTAAAGACAAATATAACACTCATGAATGGTTTCTAGCTACCTTTTGATGTTTCTTTCAGGTGATTTTGCAGCTGAGAAGTGACTAATACCCGAGGGCCCAAAATAAACCATTCTTCCACACTCACCCCCTCCCACCCTACCCACATTTGTTTTAGGTAGAATGGAAATGAAGCCAAAACAAATGTGATGGCCAAATTCCATTGCGTGGAGTTGCTTTCTGCTTACTTAAATCCCATCATTTCCCATTGCCCCCTCCTTCAGGTTATAGAGAGCATTCTTCTTGGCTTCCTGTATCAGTCAACTCTATAATGCTGCTGGGTGGCTCTTAAAATGCAAAAGCAAGCTTTCAGTTACCAGTATCCAGGGTGCTCGGAAGAGACAATGGCATGGGTAACTTAGACTCCCAGACAGTCTGAAACCTTAGTTTTAAGCCAACTGTTTCCACTTCCTCTCCCCCAACCAAACCTTTTACCAGAGCTGCTAGCAAACAGTAAAATTAACTGGTTTGATGTTTATTTCCTTTTATATTCCCAACACACCCTCTGGTGGAGTAGTGAAAAGCCAGAAGGGATGTAGAGAATCTGGAGGTAATCACAGAGGGGAGTACAGAGCCTCAATTACCCCCCAATTTAATAATCAGCCCTAGAATAAATGAGACATAGCTGTACTATATTCTAACCCCAAAGTGCCTGGATTTCAGAGGTTGGTGAGGAAAGCTGGTCACAGTTCCCATTCCATAATTTGTTCTTTCCCCTTTGGAACAGTTCGCTTGCCTTAAGAAATAAAACCTGCTTTTTTTAGAAATATTCTGGAAGATGTTCCACGCTGATAGCAATCAATTTTCTCTGATGGAGAATATTAAGAGAAAATTCAGGTAGACTCACCCAGTAATCACAAGCACAGTATTTGTTAAGCACTTACTATATGTCAAGCCCAGGACTAAAAGCTGGGGTAGATATGAAATAATCAGGTCAGACACAGTTCCTGTGCCACTTGGGGTTTACAATTTAAGGGGAAGAGGGACACAGACATTTAATCTCCATTTTACAGAAGAGGAAACTGAGGTACAAATAAGTTAAGTGTGCCTGTTCAATACCCAAATACTATGGGTTCTTTGAGAAGCAGTATGGCTCAGTGGAAAGAGCACAAGCTTTGGAGTCCGAGGTCATGGGTTCAAATCCCTGCTCCACCAATTGTCAGCTGTCTTGACTTTGGACAAGTCACTTAACTTCTCTGTGCCTCAGTTACCTCATCTGTAAAATGGGGATTAAGACTATGAGCCCCACGTGGGACAACCTGATCACCTTGTAACCTCCCCAGCACTTAGAACAGTGGTTTGCACATAGTAAGTGCTTAATAAATGCCATTAAAAAAAGTTTGGTAATAACAGCAAATGTTGAATGGCAGAGATGAATTAGCAGATTCTTAAAGAGTTTGCTCTAAAGGCTATTTATTCTATCCTTCATATTTCTAGGGTCACCAGTGATTTATTTGTATCTAGATGTATTTACGGGATCCTGGTAAAACAAGGCAGGCTCTTGCAAGACAATCTGACTTGTCCTTCCTGATCCCCACATCAAAGTATAAACATAATTCTTACCTCTTCTGTTGCGGGAGGCTGACTACAATGGTTTACCATACAGCTCCAAGCCCTTAGCCTGACATCTATGTAATGATGTAAACTGCAGACAAGACTAATTTGTCTTTATTAAGTCATTGCTAGTGAATTTCACCTGGAACAACATTAGATGGCAGCAGTGCGGATTGTAATTGTTTTAGCCTTTTCCTTTCAAGTGGGCAAACCATGTAACAAGGTTCCGGTCAGACAGTTCCATTCTTTCCATTCCCTTTTTTTTTTTTACCCAACATTTTGTATTCAATAAAACCCAAAACACATTTTGCCCAAAGCATCCCCCCAACCACTTAAATTTTTAAACATGTGTATTACAAGGAAAATTTAATCCATATGTTTCTGATTCATTTACAATTAATTCATCAAAATGTTGTTTTGATGTCCAAGAAGCCTTATTGAGTTTTTGTCATAAGCCTTTTTTCTTAGAAGCAGGAAATCATGTCTTGCCAGGAGCCAAACTCCTAACACACCAAGGGCTTTGGTGCTGGGTTTTGTGCTGAGTTTGAGACACTGGAGGCTTCAAAGTCTAAAATTTTTTTTAATGGCATTTATTAAGCGCTTACTATGTGCAGAGCACTGTTCTAAGCACTGAGCACAGTTCTAAGTGCAGAATGGCCTCCAGCCTTAGACACCACATGGTTCTATTGCCTTAGACACTACACGGGTCTATTTCTTCTTGCAGCATGACATAGCGGGAAGAGCACGGACTAGGAGTCAGAGGACTTGGGTTCTAATCCCAGTTCCAACACTTGTCTACTCTGTGACCTTTGGCAAATCATTTAACTTCTCAGTATCTCATTTCGCTCATGTGTAAAACGAGGATTAAGACTGTGAGCCCTAAATAATACAGGGACTGTGTCCATCGTGATTATCTTGTGTCTACCTCAGCACTTAGTACAGTGCCTGGCACATAGTAAGAGCTTAGCAAATGCCAAAAAAAAAATAGGACAAATGAGAGGCACTCAGTAGATCTGCAAGGAGAAACCCTTGTTCCAGAGAATGAATGAAAAAAAAAAAAAAGGAAGGCGATTTCTAGGATGGAAGAACCTCTTGAAAAAAAAAAAGTCCCAGTGGAAAAAGATCCAACTAAGACAGAATAGGCTTGACACCCCAAAACCTAGAAACCACTAGGGAGAGACTGAGAACCATAGGTCCCAGCTACAGATTTTGAGTTAGATTCAAAAGTTCTTTAGACTCACAAAAAAATTTATAAGTCCATAAAATTATCCCCAGTTCTTCCCATATTTAATAGTGTAACAGAGTTTGGTCCAGAGGATAGAGCAAGGCCCTGGGAATCAAGAAACATATACTCCTGTCGCAGATCTGCAAGTAGAAGAGTAGTTGCTATGCCGGCAATGGCAAAGGTGCCTAATAAAGGAGTATTCAAGGCCCGGCCCAGCAGGACTTCTTAAAAATAGCTAGTTAACATGGATGGCGATGATAACGGTCTGCTGAGTTATGACACTACAACACAGCAAGGGCACTATGCTGCCATGGGAAGCACCATGCTTCCCTAACTGCACTTCATTTCCTGACAGGAGCAAAACTGACAGGTAGTACTAGCAACTTTGCCCAGACGACCAGCATTACAATCATTTCCTCTGTGCAGGTTTTCAGTTCTGTACTCTCAGTCTCGAGACCCGTCTGTTGTTTTCAGTGGGAGATTCCATCACCAGCCTCATAGCAATGATATCAGCCAACGTTAGGGAGTGCTAGTTCACTAAATATTCATTCATTCAATCGGATTTATTCAGTGCTTACTGTGTGAAGAGCACTGTACTAAGCACTTGGAAAGGGCAATTTGGCAACAGATAGAGACAATCCCTACCCAACAACGGTCTCACAGTCTAGAATACCATCATTATGTGGTCTAGATAGAATGCTATTGACGAGTCATGGAGCCTTCGTCCCTCCATGTGTGTGCATCAGGATACAATATGATGTGGTGTTGTAAGAGATGGATTGGCACATGCATGCAAGCTTGGGTGAGATGGAAGTAGAAGCAGTGTGGCTCAGTGGAAAGAGCATGGGCTTGGGAGTCAGAGGTCACGGGTTTGAATCCCAGCTCCGCCACGTTAGCTGTGTGACCTTGGGCAAATCACTTAACTTCTCTGAGCCTCAGTTACCTCATCTGTAAAATGGGGATTAAGACCGTGAGCCCCAAGTGGGACAACCTGATCACCTTGTATCCCACCCCAGCGCTTAGAACAGTGCTTTGCACATAGTAAGCGCTTAACAAATGCCATCATTATTATTATTATTATGGAAGTACCACAGTGTGAATTTTCTGTACCATGAGTTTCTACAGATATACTAGCCACATGTTCAAGGAGAACTGACAGCAGGGGGAATCAGTATGGTGGATCATATATTTCATATTTATTATAAATTTCCTGTTCTTTCCATAACCTGATTTCTTGTAGATGCTAGGCTTACGCTGATTTTCATGGCTGGAGTTTGCCCCTATGAGTTAATAATTCTGCTCCCACCTCTACCATTAACTGGTGGTTTCACCTCGAGAAGATACCTTAAACTCTCTGGATCACCATTTCCTCATTTATACAATGGAAGAGAATCTGAGCTCTAAGACAAAGGGAACAATGATTATTGAAATGTACTACAGATCCTTTTTCAAGTTTAATGATAAGCATTTGTCTCTGGTTCTTATAGCACCTGTATCCAAGGACTGCAGAGCACTTTATAGAATGTCATCTTACTCATTGTCAAGACTCTTCAGTGAGGTAAGGAGTTTAACTCATATCATTTTCTTAATTTTATTGCTGTAGAAGCTCAGGAAGTTTGTGGAACTTGCCTGACATCACCCAGCTTTCCCCCATCATTCTGCCTCTCAGAAAAAGTTCCACATGCAATTGCTTTGGCAGCAAATCTAAAATATAGCATTTGAAGCCTCTAATAGTAGAAAGCAAGCAACAACAAATGAAAGCATCCCTCTAGGTTGTGAGCACCTTGAGGACAGGGAACATTTCTACCACAGCTTTTTACTGTACCCTCTGAAGTACTTAATACAGTGCTTTGCACACAGTAAGTGCTCAATAAATATCAATGACTGACTGATTGATTGGCATGTGAGTAGCTCTTCTGAAAATGTTAGATTCTGTGACCAAAATCAGTGCCTAAATAGAAGGCACTAACTTGATCCTCTTAAACAAAAAGATTACGATTTTTCTATATTTTAGGTTAAGTCTCAACAGCAGGGTAGTTCTGAAACAATGCAAGATCCATTTTTTTTTTAAGATTGGGCAGTTGGATTGGAGAGCTTTGGGCTTAGTTAATGTATAAAGTTCCTGAAAGAACTGAGCTCGAAGCTATGACTGGAGTGGGGAGGGATGTGGGTCAGTGAACACCCTCAGGGGTACAGCACTGGACCTGGTTCTTGGAGAATAAGTGAAAGGAGAACTTTCTATGAATGTAGACCACTTTGAGAAGAAACAATACAGTTAAGAAAGAATCGATCAATAGGCAGGTATTGAGCACTAACAGAATGCAGAGCACTCTCCTAAACACTTGGGGTACAGGGAGCAATAGCCTGGTCTAACCACTGATATTGCCCACACATAGCAACCTCTGATCCCCTCCAGAGTGAACCAATCAGTGGTATTTATTGAGTCTCTACTGTGGGCAGATCACTGTCCTAAGCACTTCGGAGAACACATTAGAATCAGTATAGGTGATCACTGCCCTCGAGGAGTTTTCAATATAGTGGGTGAGACAGACACTAAAATAAACTACAGATAGGAGGAAGGGAGTATGAAAATATGTACATAACAATAAAGGGGCTAAATAGGAGGAAAGATAACTGATTGAGCACTGTAAATACAATGGTCAGGAGTTTCTGCTTGATAAAGACAGAAATGGGCAACCAGTGGAAAATTTTGAGTGGATAAACAAGTGCAAAATTACGTTTTAGGAACATACTAATTATGGTACTTATTAAGTGCTTACTATGTGCCAAGGACTGTTCTAAGCACTGGAGTAGATACAAGTTAATCAGCTTGGAAACAGTCCCTGTCCCACATGGAGCTCATACTCTTAATCCCCATTTTACAAAGTAACTGAGACCCAGAGAAGTTAAGTGACTTGCCCAACATCACACAGCAGACATGTTCCTCCCTTCAAGGCCCTGCTGAGAGCTCACCTCCTCCAGGAGGCCTTCCCAGACTGAGCCCCTTCTTTCCTCTCCCCCTCGTCCCCCTCTCCATCCCCCCGTCTTACCTCCTTCCCTTCCCCACAGCACCTGTATATATGTATATATGGTTGTACATATTTATTACTCTATTTATTTATTTTACTTGTACATTTCTATCCTACTTATTTTATTTTGTTGGTATGTTTGGTTCTGTTCTCTGTCTCCCCCTTTTAGACTGTGAGCCCACTGTTGGGTAGGGACTGTCTCTATGTGATGCCAATTTGTACTTCCCAAGCGCTTAGTACAGTGCTCTGCACATAGTAAGCGCTCAATAAATACGATTGATTGATTGATTGATGTGGCAGAGCTGGAATTAGAACCTAGATCCTTCTGATTCCCAGGCCTGTGTTCTATCTACTAAGACATGCTGCTTCTCATGAACCAGGCAACAGAGTGAAGTATGGACTAGAGAGGGGAGAGACCAGAAGCCAAGATATCAGGGAGGAAGCTGATGCAGTTAGTCAAGCTGGGAGATGACAAGTGCCTGGACTAGTGGGGAGGCCACTTGGACTGAAAGAAAGGATCAGGTCTCAGCGACTCCTGTTAGTCTCAGTTCCTATTGTGTAGTCCAATTAAAAATACTTCACTTATAGTGAACTTGTACCCATAGCTATCTTTTCAAGAGATAGGAAGAAAAGTTACATATTGGGGGTGATTAAACTACAGCTCCTAAGCCACCTGCAGCTCCTCACTTGCAGTGTGATTCACACAAAAATGCTTCATTATTTATTACTTTGCCTCGATGGAAATGGATTTCAGTGTGCCACTGCTCCAGCCATTTTGGTGACCATGGGGCTCCCATCGATGTGAGCCCAGCCTGTGGATGGACACCATCCCACTCCCAGCTCTAGCTATCTCTTGCTCATGACCACCCCACCCTCCTATGGGAATGCCCTCTTACTGCCACTCATTGACATCCCACCCATTCCCTTGGTAGACCTGCTTGCTGTTCCAGTTAAGGGATTGTTTTTGAGCTGTATCTCTCTGCCATATCATGCTTTTATGCTGGTGTTCTTCAATTAATGGAGCATGCTCTCCCCTGATCCCTTTTTGGAATTGGTCTGCACCTCAGAATTGGTTGTTAATGTGGAATGAGGTCAAAGGTGGGATGTAAAGAGTGGTGGGGTCTCCAGCCCAAAATTCTCTGAGAGAGGGGATCCGAAAAAAGAGGACTGACCCCACCTTCACTCTCCACCACAGAATGACCTCCTAAGCTCCAACGTTTAGAGCAAAATTTAGAGAAAAGACAGAGCCCCAAACATCAGTGACCTTACAGAAGAAAAGTCCTTCAATCACATGATCAGCATCAATGTGTTCATTTATGTTCAACAGTTACAAGGTGGCTGTGTGAATAGAATTCTTGTTTGCATTTAGAAAAGTGGAAACTGCCTATATCTGCAGCCCACAGAAGAAGGACTGGGGGAAAAAATCATGGACAGTGGTCCAAAATAGGTCACTAGAGAGTATATTAGGGATGCAGAGGGAATCATTGGGTATATTAGATGGTTCACTAAACATGGGATGGATGCCAAAGAGGTCAAAGATCACAGAGTTCCTCTATACATCTTATCATTGAGCCTGTAATGTCATTCCCTCAGTTCTTATGCTCTTAAAAATACAGTGAACAATGAGTCAGCAAATATGTCTTTGAATTGGAGAATAAGTGAGCTTAGTGAGTGGGGTTTCTGCAAGTGGAGAGCACTGAGGGGAAACTCAAAAGAAGCAAGGTGCATGATAGGGTGGGCATGAGAAGAGAAACAGCGTGGCTCAGTGGAAAGAGCACGGGCTTTGGAGTCAGAGGTCATGGGTTCAAATCCCAGCTCCTCCAATTGTCAGCTCTGTGACTTTGGTCAAGTCACTTAACTTCTCTGTGCATTAGTTACCTCATCTGTAAAATGGCGATTAAGACTATGAGCCCCCGTGGGACAACTTGATTGCCTTGTAACCACCCCAGCACTTAGGACAGTGCTTAGCACATAGTAAGCACTTAATAAATGCCATTATTATTATTATTATTATTATTATGACAGGAGTGGCATCTTAAATTTAAGATGGGTTGGTCAAAGGCTCTGCAGAAGTAGAGGTAAGGCCAGCTGTAAGCTTTCAACCTGTCTTCAGGGAAACCTACAACCTCCCTCAGTCTCATCCACTGATATCCTAAAATTTAAAGCAAAGGAAGCAATCGCTTCTTCCCTCATGGCGTGTTTCAGGCTAGAATAGTCCTTGGCCAGAGCACCAAATTCCAGTGGTAATAGATGCAATATTAATGCTCAGGTAGCCTTCCTTTTTTTTTTTCACAAGCTCATGGCAGACAAGATTCACCAGAGAGTTGGGCATTCTGGCCATTATCGGCCAGACTCTGACAGTCAGCAGAGCGTGCAGCTGCCAGCAGCTGGAATTTTGACATCAATTGTCTAATTCACTCCAGGTTCCACTGGGGTTTCTTTGAGTTTATTTACAACTGCAAAACCATTTATTTTGGTCCCAAGATAAAAAAGAACCCTTACGCAATGGTGCATATTTTGAAGGTAATAATGTTTCCATTGTCGAACCTCCCATCAAAGGGAAAAGTACTACCAACTCATTCATTTCACTGGGCATTAGGCTCACCATAAAACTCGTTCAGAACCTCAGCCAGTTTTTGTTATGTGGTTGATAGTTGAAAAAGAAGCATTCTTTTCCAATCATATCATCTTTTGATAGCACGAGGCGGAAAAAAAAAATCTCTTGGTGGACAGGCGTACTAGGACATTTCATTCTTTAACCTGGTACCCAGTGCTCCAGAGTAGGCACGAAGGAAAAGGAAAATCTCTAGGAGTAAGGTGACCCAGATGCTTCTCTGCTTTTTATTCATGTTGGGCTCTATCTTTAACGTCCAAATTGCTAAGTCACACACAGCCCAAGGCAGGCACTAATCAGAATGTGTGGGAGTACAAGAACCTTGTATTAGAGATCCTATTTTTGTACAAACGTCCTCCAAAAGATTCTTGTCCCCACAAACGAAAATGGAGAAAGAGGGACAGAAAACACATTTCTTTATAAGTCTCCAAAGTGAAATGGCCCAGAAGAATGAACCAAATGAAATAACAATAGAAAACAAATTAAAATTCGTAACAACCTCCACATTGCTGGGAGCTAGGAGCAGTCCAATGATGACAAGCATAATGTTCATTTTCATTTGAAAAAAGATTTTCCTAACACAGCTGGAGGGGACAGCTTAGTGGTCTTTAGCATCTGGCTTGACATACCTAGACTCCCTGGAGCCATGGGCTTGAGTTCTGGTGAGGTTGGCTCAACTCTTCATCTTTCAGAGGAGATGACTTCCAGCTCTTCTGTTTGGGGGTCTTAGGGAATTTATGTAACAGATGAACCGACAATTGTTCTGCTTGGAGATCCCCGAAAATGGGGCCCGAGTTTCAGATATTTTTTTGAATATTCTTGTCCCATTGTTGACTGCTCTAGGGATAAACTGCTGTCTATTTAAAGGATCTTCAGTTCAGGAATATTCAAAAAGCTGGTGTCAGTACTGATCATCGCCCCTCGTTTTGCAGAGGGAGAAACTGCGGCCTTCACAGAGGTCAGAAAAAGAGGGAGGAGAGGAATTTTGGTTTTCCCAATGCCCACTTTAGCCTCTCTGTGTCCTTTTGTACTTTTCTGTCCACCTGGGATCAGGCAAGGCTGATGGGGGTATATAGAAATCAATTGAGTCCTTGAAGATTTAAGAGGATTGAGTAAGGTTCAGAATGTCCTTTCCTTCTTCCTGAGTGAAGAAAAGAATACTGCCTATCTAGGCAGTATTACACTTGGAAACTTTATTTGTTGCTCTTGATTCAGAAATTTCCATTAACTTCAAAGAGAGGTTTGCCTGCATGAGGTCGGCAGTATAGGCACAGGATTTCGATGCGACTACAGCAAGACCGATATCCAGAGTAGTCTTATATAAATCAAACATCCAACCAGCTATTAGCAATTATATTGCTGATTAAGAAATCTAAGTTTAAGTGACTAAGCAAACAACATAAGGAAGGCATCTTAGTCTGAGTGAGCACAACATCTGTTTCTCGAGTCCAGCTGAAAAATGGGGCTGGAAGATGGGGGGAAGGGAAAATCTATTTGATCACATTTGTCATTCTTAAGGGGAAAACATTCCACAATTATAGTCCACCTGATAGCTTTTTAAAAATATGCTGCCACGGTTGTGTTAATCATAAAAGTCTCTTGTGAGTTCTATTTTCCTCTGCATTATGTTTAGGGACACCGTGCTTTATAAAAAAAATTCAAGTAAAAAACGTCCAAATATAACCAGAATTCACCCTGCTTAACCTCATTGACAGCACTACAATTCCTACAGGCGATATTCTAGAACACCGAAGAACTGGGGAGGATTTCTCTACCCTATCCCTCTGGGAGCAGTGATTTGAAAATTTAATCCAGAAGACACCCCAGCACCAAATAACTCCCAAAGTATTCCTCCCAGAGCCATTTACTCACTCCAAACAATGCTCAGGCTAGTTCGTTTTTATCATTTATGGGAGAGGATTCATCTGAAAGACATTCAGCTACCCAGATGCATATATCTGAACGCAACTTCTTCAGAGGCAGGACCACTGCACCAATAGGAAGCAGGGAACATTGCCAAGAGCAACACCTGGTAAGGGTCAGTAGGGAGCCGAGCCTAAGTCCAGGTCGATGATGGCTCTCTGGGACTCCCTCTAGCAACAGGGGCAGAAACAGAAGGTGGAAGTGAAGTAGCAGAGGGGACTCACATGGAGAAGGCTTTGAGCAAAATGGCAGCAACTGTTCAGGGACAGGGGGAGTTAGAAGTGGGCTCAGGGGCAAGAAAGGAGAGAAGAGCAGAAGGGTGGAGGACAGGAGGGGTGGGAAGAAGAGGCGGGAGGAGAAGCAGGTGAGAGCTCTTGCTCAGCAGAAATAATGCAAAATACAGAGTGTGTGGTGTGCTTGCTCTTAGAGTACCCAGCACTCTTTGTGCTTGCAGGGCCTGGTTTGGGCATTGGTATTAGCCACCGACAGATCTGAACTCAGACCTCACCTCCTACCTTATCTGGATAACCATTAACTAAGCATTAACTCAAACAAAGACATTTCTCTCAATTCCACCAACCGCCAGGATATTAAGAGGTAGAAAACTGAAGATAGTTATTTTTTTAAGTTGAATAGCATTCTCTGATGTGAAACACAGCGATGGGCTACAGTGCTCCCATCAGAATTTGAAGGTTTGATGCAGCTTCTGAGAGCATATGAAACACAGCTCCCTCCACGGGGATGGAGCGGTGCATTTTATAGCTCCAAGTTCTTATGAGAATCAGGACCAAAAGATTGCAATAGAATCTTCTACAGTTCTGAATTTATCTACCTTTCATAGTCAACAGTGGCCTGGGGTATGTTCTTACCCTCTTTTCTGCGAGGCCATCAGATAGCTTCACAAGCCTCATCAGATTCCTCCTTGGTTAGTTATTGCACTCATTTTACAAAGTAGCAGTCTAAGGAAGAAGCAAGATAAGTAACTCCCCCACAGTCACATAAAAAGCCAAAGGAAACAAGATCTCTGTAGGAAAGGCTCAAAAGTTATACCACCAATCAATCATCAGAGTAATAATTTCATTCTTGGGCCTTGCGCCTAGACATTTAGGTAGCCTTAGGATCGTGATGCAATATGGCCAAGATGAAATATTCTTATTCAAGAATTCCCAACTGATGATTTTAAATCCTGGTCTGTTCTTCCTGTTAAACCAGAACACCCACAAAGATTGTTCGAGTTCAAATTCCATGATTCTCCTCCAGCAAGTGGGCAGGGTGTGCTTTGTGGTTTACAATACTGACGTAGCATCATGGAACGAACCCTGGGCTCAAAGCTAAACTAAACTAAATGCCTGTGGCTTGGATACCATACCACCCTAAGGTATGGCCTGCTGAGAGAAATGAATTCAAATCCTGGTCTTTCCTTTACAGGAGCCCAATGTTCCATGAATCTAATTACCTTTAAAACAAACCCAGGGAATGAGAAGATTTCAGTGAGAGTAGGCATTCTTAATATTAAGCATTAACTGTGAATCCTGTAAAAAGCACTGGGAGGAATACAAAAATTGTTGAAGGTTTGGTCCCTGCCCTTGAGGAGCTAACCCTTTAATGGTGCTCTGCACACAGTAAGCACTCAGAATTGATTGATTGATGTCTATCTCCCCCTGCTAGTCTGGGTTTTTGCTACCAAGTCTATTTGTATCGTACATTCCCAAGCACTTTGTAAAGTGCTCTGCACACAATACTACTCAATAGATACCATTGATTTTTTAATGATATTTATTAAGTGCTCACTATGTTCCCAGCACTGTACTAAGTGCTGGGGTACATGCAAGCGAATCAGGTTGGACACAGTCCATGTCCCACATGGAGTTTACGGTTTTAATCCCCATTTTACAGATGAGGTAACTGAGGCACAGAGAAGTTAACTGAGTTGCCCAAGTCAAACAGCAGACAAGTGGCGGAACTGGGATTAGAACCCAGGTCCTCTGACTCCCAGGCCTGTGTGCTGTCTCCACTAGGCCACGCTGCTCCCCATTGAATGATCTGTTGGGTAGGGACTGTCTCTATATGTTGCCAATTTGTACTTCCCAAGCACTTAGTAAAGTGCTCTGCACACAGTAAGCTCTCAATAAATACGATTGATGATGATGATGATCAGTGGTAAGAGCTTGCAACTCTAGACTGTAAGCTCATTGTGGGGAGGGGATATATCTATTTATTGTTTATAGTGTACTCTCACAAGCACTTTAGTACAGTGCTCTGCACACAGTAAGTGCTCAATAAATACAACTGACTGACTGAACTTAATAGGCAGGCGACTTTGGGCAGTGAGTTGGAAGGACAGGTGAACAGTGATTCTGAGATCAGAGCTGATGCTTAACCCTGGTGAAGAAATCTGAGCTTTGGGGCTCAGGAATTTCTCATGCTGATCCATTGGCATGGAAGACATGTGTGGTGCTCAAAGGAGACCAAGTGAAAAATCTGAATCATTATGACAAACAATACTGGTTCACGACATAAGCTCAGTGCTTAGAGCAGTGCTTGATACATAGTAAGGTCTTAACAATTACCATCATCATCTTTCCCGAGTAGGAGCTGGAGGAAATAAGCACATTTGTCTGAATAGTTCAGTCCCCTTCAGCTTTCTTTACAGAGCAGCTCATTTTCCTCTTCAGCTTGCCCTCTCAAGGAGATGGTATAAACCCAAGGCTGGCCCATGCAGTCCTCATGAACCTCGCCCGCTCCTACCTCACCTCCCTTCTCTCCTTCTACAGCCCAGCCCACACCCTCCACTCCGCTGCCGCTAACCTCCTCACTGTGCTTCATTCTCGCCTATACCACCGTCGACCCCTGGCCCACGTCCTTCCCCTGGCCTGGAATGTCCTCCCTCCACACATCTGCCAATCTAGCTCTCTTCCTCCCTTCAAAGCCCTACTGAGAGTTTACCTCCTCCAGGAGGCCTTCCCAGACTGAGCCCCCTTTTTCCTCTCCTCCTCCCTATCGCCCCCCTCTGCCCTACCTCCTTCCCCTCCTCACAGCACTTGTATATATTTGTACGGAATTATTACTCTATTTTACTTGTACATATTTACTATTCTATTTATTTTGTTAATGATTTACATATAGTTATAATTCTATTTTTTCTGACAATTTTGACACCTGTCTGTTTTGTTTTGTTGTCTGTCTCCCTCTTCTAGACTGTGAGCCTGTTGTTGGGTAGGGACCATCTCTATATGTTGCCGACTTGTACTTCCCAAGCACTTAGTACAGTACTCTGCACACAGTAAGTGCTCAATAAATACAATTGAATGAATGAATGAACAATGAACACAGTCCAGACAGTAGAACTCTATGATGCTATGACGCTATTGAGTGCTTATCTTGTAGTCCAAGGTGAAAAAAAGAAGAGGCATTTCCATTCTCTTGTCTTTCCTTCTTGTTGCAGAAAAATAAGAAAACAACTAATACCACTGACTGAGAATCAATTCTGGGTGAAGGCAATTAGCTCCAGCTATAGAAGAGCAATAATACATCATCCAGCCTACTTGCAAAGTGTTTACCCAAAAGCTTGGTGTTTAAACAGTTCAAAGCCAATGTATTCCCAGGAGAATATTTCCTTTTCCTCTATTTTGAATTTGTAAATATCTTGAATTTGCTAGGCAATTTATTTTTCAATGAATAAGTGGTAGTTATTGAGTATTTACTGTGTGCAGAGCACTGTACTAAGTATTTGGAAGACTAAAACACAATGGAGTTGGTAGACATCTGTGCCCACAAGGAGTTTACAGTCTATAACTCTTTCAAATCATTTACTTCACTTTATCAATAATAATAGCAATAATAATAATAACTAATTATGGTATTTTTATGTCCTTATTATATGCCAAACACCTAAGTGCTGGGGTAAATACAGGATAATCATGTGAGACACAGTCTCTAATATTGGCTCAGTGGAAAAAGCAAGGGCTTGGGAGTCAGAGGTCATGGGTTCTAATCCCGGCTCCGCCACTTGTCAGCTGTGTGACCTTGGGCAAGTCACTTAACTTCTCTGTGCCTCAGTTACCTCATCTGTAAAATGGGGATTAAGACTGTAAGCCCCACGTGGGGCAACCTGATCACCTTGTATCCTTCCCAGCGCTTAGAACAGTGCCTTGCACATAGTAAGTGCTTAACAAATGCCATCGTCATTATTACTATTATTAATATGGAGCTTACATCTTAAATAGGAGGAAGAACAGGCATTGAATCCTCATTTTCAGATGAGAAAATTGAGGCACAGACAAGTTAAGTGACTTGCCCAAGTTCACCAACAGCAAGCAGGTTCTCTGACTCTCGGGTCTGTGCTCTTCCTACTAGGCCACTCTGCTCTTCTAACGTTCTAGTTTGAACATCCTTTTGAGCTAGAGTGAGGGAAGGATTGTTATCCCCATTTCTAGATGATGAAATTGAAGCACAGATCGGTTAAGTGCCTTGCCCACAATCACACAGCAGGAAGAACCAGGCCTAGAACCCAGTTATTCGGACTCTCAGACCTTCCCACTAGATCATACTGCCTAACTGGACAGCTCACCCCTGGAAAATGGATATGAGACTATTGAAACACACCCACAGGACTTAATAATTGGGCCATAGACTTCTGTAGAAAGAAAAAAAAAATATATATATATATATAATCTTCAGTCTAAACTATCTATCTGGGCCTGGCACTTGAAAGCCTGAATAATTATTCCCATCTCGGAACCCCATCATGGACAGACCTAACTTTATTTTGTCTCTTTTGGCCAGTTTAGGAAGATCAAGTTTATTGTGAAAAAGTTAAATTCCATATAAAGCTTTCCTAAATTCTGTTGCACTCCTCTAAATTGAATCCTTGTAATCTTACTGTTAGGCCTTACAGTTTTCACAGTCATAGTGAAATTTACTTTATCTTCAAGCATTTTACAATGAACTAGGCCAGTAGCTGGGGAAAAGGACATTTAGCAGTGTATAGCGATATTTAACTACAGTGTCCTTGGTTCATCTCCAAGTGAGTACGTGGAGCTGATTACATTATGACCTTGGGGAAAATATTTTCCACCTACCAAGGACAGATAATCTGAACTAATTGAAACACGACCACTATTTTGTGAAGTTGTATTTGAGCATTTCCTGTATGGGGGTAAAATGAGGTCAATGTAGGTATTTTAATGAGAACACGATAGTAGAATAGCAGTAATGGAAATTAAGTGCTCACTGTGTGTAAAGCATTCAACTAAGCACTGGGAAAAAGTATACACAGTGAGAACTGGAATGAGCCCCTGGTACTCAAGGGGCTCACGATCTTAGAATAAGAGGTGAGGAGGGTTGGAAGCAAACACATTAGGAAAGGTGATACCATAAAAAAGCACAATAATAACTGCGATACTTGCTAAGCACTTATTATATGCCAAGCAGTGTACTAAGCGTGGGGTAGATACAAGATAATAAGGTTGGACACCGTCCCTGTTCCACACGGGGCTCACAGCCTAAGAAGCGGGGAGAATATGTATTTCAACCCCATTTTACAGATGAGGCAATTGAGGCACAGGGAAGTGAAGTGACGTCCATGGTCACACAGCAGGCAAGTGGCAGAGTTGAAATTAGAACCCAGGTCCTCTGATTCCCAGAGCAATGCTGTTTTCATTAGACTATGTTGCTTCTCTAAATTACATAAAAGACAAGGTCATGGATAAATCCAATAAGGAAAATAAGATATATATCTAGATGAACCTCACACTTCAGAGTTCAACAACCACATCAATCACAGCTGTAGATGAAGCCATGGCTACAGCCAGAGCCACAACTAAATATTGTAAAGGTTGAGAAGACAAGCTACTGCTGGTGTCTCTTTTACTTGAGGGGTGGGAACATAAGGGATGTGGAAAAAACATGAGACTAGGAGTCAGGCGATCTAGGTTCTAGCTCCAGCTCTGCCACTTGACTTCTGCATGACCTTGGGCAAGTCACTTAGCTGATCTGTGCCTCAGTTTCTGCATCTTTAAAATGGAGATTAAATACAAATTCTCTCACCCTTAGACTGTGGGCCCCATGTTTAGACAAGGGCTATGTCCCACCTGATTATCTTGTATCTATCCCAGTGCTTATCACAGAACTCGGCATTTAGTGAGTACTTAAATACCACAGTTACTATCATCATCATTATTATTATATTCACCCAAATATCATCTCAGCACATTTGTGCCACTACTGGCACTTGGGTACTCAGTCTTCCATAGCACAACTGTACATTTAAAGATCTTTCCATTATTTTCTTCTCCCTATCCATAATTTATTTTGTGCCTGTCTCCCCTGATGGAGTTTGAGTTCCTTGAGGGCAGAAATCATGTTTTCTAACCTAATCGGATTCTCTGAAGCCTACAACACAATGCTTTGCACACCTGGACTCTTCTGTTCCTCTTTTCCTCTATCCACCAACCCTCCCCTTTGGTTCAATCCTACTCTCTGCTCCCTCCACTTCTGCGCCAATGCAGCTGAATATTTGCTAGAAGAAGTACAAAATCCAGACTAATTTCCTATAAAACTGTCCCCCTTCCCCCAAAATATTTTAGCTCAATTAATGTCTCTCGTCCATAATCAGCACCAGTTATTTCAAATCTTCCCCTCCCACCTCGAGTTTCCAGTTCCTTCCTCCCTGTTAGTGACTTCATGCTTTCCTTTGCAAACATAAGATGCATGTTCTTCCATTTGACTTTGGTACCTTGATATAATCTCCTCCTAGATTGATCCTCTATATTTTCTCATTGTCTTTGAGAAATTATTTTTCCTCTCCCTAAGGCTAATCTCTTTATCTGGAACTTTGATTTTCAAGAGGAAGGGTTTTGGAATTACTATTCCAGTTCTAGTTCCTCCTTTGACTTGCTGTGCGATCTTGGGCAAATCCCTGAACCTCGCTGTGTCTCCATTTCCTCATGTTTAATATAAGGAAATTAATACTTGCTTCTCCCTACCTCATGGGAATTCCATGAGGACAAAATGAGGTCATGGATGTGAAAATGCTTTGGAAAATTAAAGTGCTCTACAAATTCAAGGTATTATTATTTTCCCCCTCACACCTAGGGGAAGTTCTCATTCTTACCTTTTTCCCTAATCTTTTAGCTTCTTCAAATTTACCCTCTTCTTTGGCTCCCATTTCTCTGCTTTAAAATATGCTCAAATCTCCCTTATATCATTAAAAAACAATTTAATTTTTTTTTAAATCACTCAATCCCATTGGACCTTCCAGTCCCTGACTAGTTGATTTTCTCCTGAGTCACAAAAAGGAGCAGTTTGGAATGTTTGCCTCTTGTCTTGACATTTTTTTTAATCAATCTCTTTATTCATCTATTTATCCTTCACTATCCTGGATTTTTCCAGTTGTATCTTTAAATAATTTTGTCTGCCCATCTCCCCTATTAGATGATGAACTCCTTGAGAGCAGGGATTACGTCTTTTACTTCTGGTGTAATTCATCAGTCAATAGTATTTATGTTAGAGTCGCATTAAGAGAAGTTGGGCAGCCACTCTCCCAAACAAGGAGTCAGCAAAGTTCATCCCAAAGATGGAAAGTTAGAGGCTGGGCAGTGATAAGGTCATCATGACCCCTGCAATTGGGCTAACTGAGGCTGAGGAGGGAGAATTTTAAAAGAACCCCTGGGAAAAGCAAAAAATTAAGGGGGGGAAGGTCCCCCCCTTCATGTGACTTTCGATGACATCATTATAGTGCCACCAGCCAAAGTGGCAGCAGAGATAATAATAATTATAGTATTTATTAAGTACTTACTATGTGCCAAGCACTGTTCTAAGTGCTGGGGTAGATACAAAGTAATCAGGTTGTCCCAAGTGGGGCTCACGGTCCTAATCCCCATTTTACAGATGAGGTAACTGAGGCACAGAGGAAGTGAAGTGACTTACCCAAGGTCACACAGCAGACAAGTGGTGGAGCCGGCATTAGAACTCACGTCCTCTGACTCCCAAGCCTGTGCTCTTTCCACTAAGCCATGCTGCTTCTCAATGGGAGGGATCCATGTGTACCTCAAAAGTCGTCAGCTGGAGCCTGGAGATAAGTTAGGGAGAGGCGGAAACAGGAGGAGCAGGAATTGGGAGGATCCCCACCATGATTCAATGCCTGATATGCCTTTCCTGCCCACTCGCACTCTATGTTTCTCCCTGTGACTTGCTCTTCCCAAAATGATGATGGTTGAAGGACAGGGTGGGGAAGAGAATAAGCCAGGAATACCCCTCTTAATGCATCAGAGCATCTCACGAGTAAATTTACACAAGGCTGGCAGGCAAGTGTTACTGCTACACCTCTCAAATAGCAAACACACATTTTCCCTTGTTTGTTAATACTTGCTAAGTGATTACTTCATGCCAAGCACTGTTCTAAGCACTGGGGCAGATACAAATTAATCAGATTGGACACAATCCCAGTCCCACATGGGGCTCAAAGGCTTAATCCCCATTTTGATGGGGCCCAGAAAACTGGGCCCCAGTAACTGAGGCCCAGAAAAGTTAAGTGACTTGACCAAGGTCACACAACAGACATGTGACAGAGCCAGAATTAGAACCCAGGTTCTTCTGACTTCCAGATCTATGCTCTATCCACTAAACCACTCCCCAAGCAAGGAGTCAGCAAAATTCCTCCCAGAGATGGAAAGTTAGAGGCTGGACAGTGATAAGGTCATCATGATCCCTACAGTTGGGTTAACTGAGGATGAGTAGGGAGAATTTTAAAAGAACTCCTGGGGAAAAGCAAGCTCCCTTCTCATGCTGCCTTATTCTCTGCAGTTTTAAGGACAGAGTCTTTTTAAAAATAATGATAGTACTTGTTAAACTCTTACTATGGGCCAGGCACTGAACTAAGCACTGGAGTAGATACAAGCAAATTGAGTTGGTCACAGTCCCTGTCCCACATAGGGCTCACAGTCTCAACTGCTGTTTTACAGATGAGATAACTGAGGCACAGAGAAGTGAAGTGACTTGCCCAAGGTCACGCAGCAGACAAGTGGCAGAGGTGGGATTAGAACTCATGATCTTCTGACTCTGGGCCCACGCTTTATCCACTATGCCATGCTGCTTCACCAGACACCCTAACACAGCCTGCCTTGTATAGGACATTTTAAGAACAAGAGCATCTTCATGATGCCTCAAGCAATGCTTATGTTGATAAGGTAGGGAGAGGGGATGATTTGGAGGCCTTGTGTTTAAGTCCTATGATGCCCTGTATTAATCTGGCCTGGTTTATTGAGTGCTTATTCTCTGCAGAGCAGTATACTAAGCGACTAAGAGAATACGATAGGTTAGTATATGTGATCCCTGCCCTCCAGGAGCTTACAATCTACTGGGGAAGACAGACACTGAAATACGTTACAGGCAGGGGGAAGCAATAGAATATAGAGGGCCGGGGGCTGGGGTGTGAATACCTAAGTGCTTAGATTCTCAGGAAGTACTGAAGTGGCAGGACAAGGGGAAATAGGGTGGTGAACACTCCCAAGTGCTTAGTACAGTCTTCTGCTAATTAGAGACACTCAATAAGTATTCTTGATGATGACGATGCCGAAGATGGTTCAGCTCTACCCGTTCATCACGCCACTAGCCAAACCCTGACAAGGGTTTCCTAAGATGGGTGGCTGGTCCCAGTTTGGTCAAGTTGGGGAAAATTTGATTTGAGTTTTCTGTGCTTGTCTTTTCCTTGGTCTGTTTTGGGGATATGGAGTCTGACCTGGCCCATCTGGGGATGACACCTAGTTTTGCCAGTCTGGGAGTCTGACCTGGTCTGCAGGGCTATTTCAGATTCATTTAGTTCATTCAATGGTATTTATAGAGTGCTTACTGTGTGCAGAGCACTGTACTAAGTGCTTGGGAGAGTATAACAATAAACAGACGATTCCCTTCCCACAGTGATCTCACAGTCTAGAGATGGGTAGGAAGATGCATGATGATGTCTATGGCACGTAGATAGGTGTTTGCTGCTGCTGCCCAGCTTCTGTCTTCATTTCTGCCCCTAACATGAGAGCGGCAGGAAAGGCGCACTTCATCACCTCCACCTTTCCCCCACCTACTGCTGCCATTGTGCTGGATTTCTGGTAGCTTTACGGAGCAGAGTTCTCTGTCATAGCTTCCACCACTACCATTCTTGTCACTCTAGATTATCATCTTTCTTGTCATGGGACAGCAGCCAATTTTGTGATTGATCTCTGTAAGGGAGGGCAACTAGTCACCCTCATCTACCCCTCCTCAAATCCAAAGCTTTCCAAAAATTCACAGGTTTGAAGCACTCAGCCTTTTCCCTCTCTATCCCAAATCATTTTTTAAAAATATTCTCTGTTCATCTCCCCATTCCTCTCCCCACTTCTCATGGTTGCCTAGTCATCTCCACATCAAGCAGAGACTCTTCACCTGCAGATTCAAGGCATTCCTTCAGCTCCCCACAAATTACACTTCCTTCTCTCCCATCTCAACCCAGCCCATACAATTTACTCTAATTCCAATTTACTCACTGTCTTACAGTGTCATTTCACCCAACCTTTGACCCCTTACTCAACCCCTCCCTCCTGCCTGGAATTTCCTCCTCAGACTTATCTGAGAGACCACACTCTCTACCTTCAGAGTCCTTCTATTCAGCCACCCTATTTTTCATCTCTACTGCCTCACCCAAGCATATAGACCCATCCCCTATGCATCTAGGTGTTTATCCCACCTCCACCACACACACACACACACACACACACACACACACACACACACACACACACACACACACACCCCTACACTCTGTTTCTTTCCCTACCTGAAATTTATTTTAATGATTCTAAGCTCCTTGAGGGCAGAGATCATGTCTACCATTGGTATGGCACTCCCCCAAGAGCTTAGAACAGCACTCGGCAGTCAACAATCAATTCAGCCTAGAAAACTACAAAACTCTGACCTTACTCCATTCTTCAAACCACAAAATTATAATAAACTGGAAAATAATTGAACATTTCTATCTTATGCACATTCTGTCATTTCCTTCCATTTGGGGAAAACAACTGAATACAATCTAACTCTTTAAAAGTTTGTAAAGGAGACTAGTCCTCTGTCCTTCATGTATTTCCCTTGGTTCAGGCAGAATTTTACTACACTTTGAACGGAGTAAAAGCCAATGAACATTAACCTCAGTGCATGCTTCCTGTTTTTGTATCTTTTTCTTAATTTTACTGTTGGTTATAAAACCAATGAGACATCAATCCTGCAAGCAAATTGTGCTCCAATCCTGGGATATGGATATCTTTGGGATATTACCCCCAAATCCCTGTAGACTCTGTAAACTCACTGTGGGATGGGAACATATCTACCAACTATATTATATAGTACTCTCCCAAGGGCTTAGTATAGTGCTCTGCACACTGTACATGCTCAATATATATATGATTGATTGATTGATCTCTGGAAGAAAAACTAACTGGTCAATGTTTGCCAGAACCTGACAGGATTTGTTCAAGCACTGCATAGACATTCTTGCTGAAATAGAGGGGAAAAAATGGCTTGTCAGATAATGTAATTTAGCTAGCTCAGTAAATGCAACGTTTGTTCAAACATTTGGGGTGTAGCAATCTGGGCATCATTTTTAGAACTGGTCAGAAATGCTCGCACCATAAAGTGAATTTACATCTTCAATGCCCATCCTATTATGGAAACCAATTACAAGAAAGTCACCTTTTACAGGCCAAGAGAAAGGGTTGCCAAATAAAATGAAAATGTGAATTGTTTCCATCCACGCATGATTAAACTCTTGTTTTTTCAATTATCAGATCCCACAGCTAAGTTTATAGCCTATCTAATTAACTGGCTATGTTTAATTGGTATTCTAGAAATAGCCTGGGAATTCTCTAAATAGCTGTACACTCCCTGAGAACATGCCAGTTGGAGGTGAATACTAAAAGGGAAAAATCAAGTTGATGACCCAGGAGCACCCAGAAAGCTTGAGATTTGAGCTTTTAGAATGTCCTAAGTTAATTTCAAAGAAACCAAGAATGTTTTACTCCAGACCTTTTATTCCAAGTAGGGCAACACCGAAACCTTACAAACCAGATGGAGGTCTTATATAGTCTTGACAATTCCTAGAAGCAAAAAAGTCATGACTTCCTGTAGAGCAGGAAGTGTTAATAGGCTCTTAAAAAAACACTTATTCCAAGCACTCAGCCAAAAGCAGAATTTAGAGACCAAATTGTCTGTACTTGACTCTGCTTGTGTAGACCCACTCTAGTTTGAGCCAATAGAAGCTGATCTCTTCAGACCTCTACAGATGGGTAGGCTGACTAAAAGGGAGCAGAAGATGGTACTGGAAAATTCAGGGTGACCTAGTCAGCTTACTGCTCTGCCTTAAACCATGTCGAGTAAATCTAGATTGTCCCCAGTGTATTGGAAACTTCCATTATCCTCCACTTTATCACAGAAGTTAATGAGCAACCACCTGAGAACAGAGAAACGAGAGAAACGATGTGGCCTATTGGATAGAGCATAAACCTCTAAGTCAGAAAGACCTGAATTCTAATTGCAGCTCCACCACTTCTCTTCTGCATGACCTTGGGCAAGTCACTTAACTTCTCTGTGCATCAGTTGCCTCATCTGAGATTGAGACTGTGAACCTCATGTGGGACATGTACTGTGCCCAACCTGATTAACTTGGCACTTAGTTCAGTGCCTGGCACATAGTACGTGCTTAACAAATACCATTTGAAGAAACAATAATAAAAGCAGAGCACTGTGCTAGGTTCTTGGATGATGAGCACTTTCCTCTGAAGGCCAAACTTGCTCTCACGCCTGCTGCCCCCTGCCCCCTGCCCCCTCCAACCTCCCACGCCCCAATCTGTGCACTGTTCTTCCTTTTTAACAGTTACCTGCTCATCATGATAGATCTGATGTCTCCAGCCCCTTTCAGGTAGATCAAAAGTAACATAAATAGATTAATTTGAATCTACTAGCCATAATTTTTACGGTCAGTTTTCCACCTGTTAGAACCATGGTTTTAACTGGAGTAAGGGAGAGGAGCAGAAATAGGTCTCAGATTCTTTTTCTACCTCTTTGCCATCTCCATCCCTTTCTGTCTGCTGCCTCTAGAGAAGGTTCTGAATTCTAGAGTCCTTGAACTCAATCAATTGTATTTATTGAGCATTTCCTGTGTGCAGAGGACTGTATTAAGCATTTGGGAGAGTACAATATAACATTCCCTGCCCATAAGGAGCTTACAGTCTAGAAGGAGAAATCCCTCCCCATTGATTGCTCCCTGACAAACTAGAAGAAATGTCACCACTTTCTGCTATGGGAGATATCCAGACTGTTCCCTAGACTTTCCAGGATGGAACAAACTCATTGACACCAACAGAATGGATGATAATCATTGCATTCATTAAGTGCTTACTATGTGCCAAGCACTGTTCTAAACACTAGGGTAGAAACAAATTAATCAGAAAGGACACAGTCCCTGTCCCATATGGGGTTCACAATCTAAGTAGGAGGGAGAACAGGTAATTGATTCCCATTTTATAGATGAGGAAATAAAGGCACAAAAAAGTTGACTGACCCAAAGTCATGTAGTGGACAAGATGCAAAGCCAGGATTAGAACCCAAGTCCTCTGACTCACAGGCCCATGCTCTTTCCATTTTACTCCACTGCCTCCACTGAGTAGTTGGGGCCAAAACTAGATTGGAATCTCCTGGTATGCTATTGACCGGTTTGAGAAAGTGTTTGAAATAGTTTCTTCATAGTTGCCTGCATCAACCCTAATCATTATTTTCCTTATCTGGTGTGAAGGAAGAGACTCATGAATATGGCTCTTTCCCCACTCCCCTTTCTACTACCTTTTGGTTGGTTCCAGCTGTAAAGTCAGAAAGCAGTGACTGGCATGACTCATTATGTTAACCTTGGATTTCAACAAAAAGCTGATCAGGAAATGATAGCATTGAGTACAAAATGCTTCTGAACGTCCTCCTATATTCATTTAGGCAAATATTACTGTGCTTAATCACTTAGCCAATGAAGACTGGAAATTCTGCCTTTCCAATTTTCCACCTGTCTCTTACCTAGGCTATCAGCATCTCCGGGTGTCAGGAAGCAAGCCAATGACATCTGCCAAAAACAGAAGAGGGGTTTGGGTGGCAGCCAAGTGGCTTGCCAAAGTTTTCATGAAAGGAACATCCCAAATTGATCCGACAAAGTCGGATCTCAATTCTTAGACTCCCTCTCCAAATTTCAACAAAAACCAAGTGTATTCTGCTTGTCAAGTAATCAGGTTCTGGGGCAGAAGCAGAGTCCTGATTGGCCTCAGGGACCTGTCATATCAAATATCCACCCAGGCGAGAGTATATTTCACTGACTCAGCAGCATTATTTCCACCAGATGCAACCACAGCCAAAATAGCTCAACTGTGTGCTCTCATAAACACCTCGTTATACAGACAGAGCATGTTTATGTAATTGGCATCAAAATGGAATCTCTTTGGAGACTGAGAAGAAATGTAAGGGAGAGACTGGGTCCTGCTTGTTGACTGGAGCACCCTTGGGTTCAGAATGGGACACAAGCCTGCCTCCTTTCTACAGAGCCTCGGGCTACAGCTTATCTTGGGATGCTAGTGTGAGGCTCAAGGGTTGTCTAGTGGACCATTTCTGACCATGCTCTTGGCTGTTGGGGTTGGGGCTGCAGCTATAACGCCCCGGTCTCCAGGCAGATGGAAGGCTCTTTTGATCACCCTGAGATCCAGGTCTTCTCTACTTCCTCCCTCCCTCCGGCCCTGGATTTGGGATCAGATGTGGACAGTAAATTGAAAGGCCCAAATGACATACCAGGCCTCACATTAGGGCATAGAGCACTGATGGGCATCCTATGGACAGTACAGAAGACTTTAAAGCATTTTGAACTTCGGAATAAGCAAGTGAAGGCAGGAAAAATGGATGATCAGTTTCATTTTGCCAAAACAGAAAATTGGTGGGGATTTGTTCATTAACATTCAACCTGATAACTGGTGAATGCCCTTAGCTCTGAAATGTATGCTGCTGGGGCAGCTATTATGAAAATTTACCAAATTATGAAATGAAATAATAATAATAACAATGGTATTTGTTAAGCACTTATCATGCGTCAAGCAGTGCTCTAACAACTGGGGTAGGTAGAAGCTAATCAGGTTGGGCACAGTCCCTGTCCCACATGTGGCTCACAGTCTTTATCCCCACTTTATAGATGAGGTAATTGAGGCACATAGAAATTAAGTGATATGCCCAAGGTCACACAGCAGGGAAGTCATGGAGCCAGGTTTGGAATCCAGGTACTTCTGACTTCCAGGCCTACATTCTATAGAAGCAGCATGGCTCAGTGGAAAGAGCATGGGCTTGGGAGTCAGAGGTCATGGGTTCTAATCCTGTCTCCGTCACTTGTCAGCTGTGTGACTTTGGGCAAGTCACTTAACTTCTCTGAGCCTCAGTTACCTCATCTGTAAAATGGGGATTAAGACTGTAAACCCCACATGGGACAACCTGATCCCTTTGTATCCCCCCCAGCGCTTAGAACAGTGCTTTGCACATAGTAAGTGCATAACAAATGTCAACATTATTATTATTATTATTCTAATCCTGTCTCCATCACTTGTCAGCTGTGTGACTTTGGGCAAGTCACTTAACTTCTCTGTGCCTCAGTTCCCTCATCTTTAAAATGGGGATTAAAACTGTGATGCCCACATGGGACAAGGACTGTGTTCCAACTGAATAGCTTGTATCTAGCCCAGTGTTAGTACAATGCCTGGCACATAGTAAGTCCTTAAATACCATTAAAAAAAACTCACAGTGACAACCCCTATCATCCTGCAGAAGCAGTAGAGAGGCAAGGCAGGAGAAAGATGGGGAGATGGGCCAGGTAAGCACTGTGGCATACTGGATAGAGCACAGACCTGGGAATCAGAAGGTCATGGGTTCTAATCCCAGCTCCGCCACTGTCTGCTGCATGGTCTTGGTCAAGTCATTTCACTTCTCTGTGACTCAGTTACCTCATTTGTTAACTGGGGATTAAGACTGTGAGCCCTATGTGGGACAGGGACCATGTCCAATTCAATTTGCTTGTATCCACCCCAGCACTTAGCACATATTATTATTATTATTATCATTATTATTATTGTTATTATTAACGGAGCCGGTCCCTGGACTCACCCTGGAACTAATGAGGCTAAAGAGTCTCCTTTGGCCCCCAGAGTGGTGCCATCAACCACTTTGCTCTGGAGACCCTGTCAGGAGCCATCTGCATCTCTGTTTCCAGAGAAGCTTTCAGAGTGGGACTGGAGGGGTCTCTGAAAGCAGCAGCAACCCCACAGAGCGAGGTCACATGTCCACTCAAGTCCCCCGCGCCAGCCTCCAGCCAGCCTTGATGAAAGATGATCCTTGAAGGAGATAGCAGGACTGTCAAACGGCTATGATAAAGGAAGTGCAAACCACCGGATGCTGCATCCATAGGGAATGCGAACATTCTCACTCCCTCCTGCAGCTACAAGCCCATTTGAAAAGATGACAGCAAATAAGCCAAAATTAGCAATGACCAAGCAATTCCACTCATGCATTTAAAACCTATAAAAAAGACAAAATTACTTTCAGAAAGAGACATTTTTTCTTGTTGCTCTCGCCAACAGATTTTACTAGTCAAAGAATACCCATAAAAAATATCCTAGTGGCTGTTTAGGCATGGAAAACCAAGCCACTTTGTAATACCAGTCTTCACTGGTCTGAGCAGATTCTCACAAAATATATTCATAGGTAGTGCAAAGGCCAAAATTAAAAGAGCTATAAAATAGCTTTTTAGACACTGTTACTCTCTTCTCCAAAATGCCATCAACTCGATGAAGGCTTATTAAATGCAATTTAAACTCTTAAAGTTTTGTGAGGATTGGTTGCTAGTTTTAAACTTGTTTAGTTTGTTCTGGGGTTTTAAACTTAATTAGATCATCCCAGTAAACTTTAGGAGGTGAAGAACTACTATTCAGACACTTTCTCCATTTTAAATGTCTGCTCAGCAGAGGAAGGGAGCATTGCCGAGTAGTTTGAGTCTTGGCCCTAGAATCAGTGACTTTCCAGCCTGAGGACAATCACTGGAGCTCCTATCCCTCTTAAGTCATTTTCTGGTCTTATTCTTTTTTCTTTATGGTATTGGGTAAAAACTTACTCTGTACCAGGCACTGCACTAAGCACAAGTTAATCAGGTTGGACGCAGTCCATGTCCCACTTGGGGCTCAGTCTTAATTCCCATTTTATGGATTAGATAACTGAGGCACTAAGAAGTAAAGTGACTTGCCCAAGGGCACACAGAAGACAATTACCGGATCGGAACCCAGGCTCTTCTGACTCCCAGGACAGTCTATACTTAATAAAACATTGCAATCTTTTTGATGATCTTGTCTCTCTTCCCCAAGTCATTGTATGGCATACTAGGAAGGGGGAGAGTGACAATCTTCATCACCATCATTAGGATTTATTGAGCACCTGCTGTGTCCAGAACACTCTATTAGGTGCTTGAGAAAGCAGAGCAGAAGCAAAAGATGCACTATCTGTCCTCAAGGTGCTTACGATCACTTGGATTCATTCCATAGCATTTATTGAGCATGCTACCATCTACAGACACTGTTCTAAGTGCTCAAGAGAGCACTGCAGAATCAAAAGGCATGTTCCCTGCTCTCAGAGGGCTTGCAATTACTGGGATTAACAAATAAGGGGGGTGGCAGGTCATGCCAGGAAAAGATTAATTATTTTAGCTATCTGTAACTCTTTCTGTGGAATCAAGAAAGTCTTCTCTATATCCCACCCACACTGTGCAACTATATACTGGTTGTCCAATTCCTTTTTTTTCTTTCTGCCTGGCCATTACTGTTCTCTAATCACCAAAAATTCATTTTATGGAGCTTTGAAGGTGGAAGAATGGGTGATAGAAGGCTAAGGGTTTGAGCAATCCAGATGTTTTCAAGATGGGCAATCCCTAAAAAGCCTCCAACCAACCAGAACCCCAAAGAACCTGAGTCGTGATTTTTAGCCCATGGTACTTCCCCAGGGATTGTACCTTAATGGTAGCTCTCTGGATGATGGAGTTAAAGTCAACCCCACCTGTCATTAAAAATAATGAGGAGGAATAGAAAATGGGACCAAGGTAAACATTGGAAAAGTGAGCAATGAAATCACTTCCTCATAAAACCCCAAACACTCACAAACAAATGTGGTCACACGTGGGATTGTTTGCAGCATCATGGGATATAGGCTATAGGGCAGTCATGGGGTGACCCTCTGACATTCTGCCCTGTTAGTTCTTTATTTGAGGCCTGTTCCTTTAATGAACCAGAAAGCGCCCTGAAGGAGTTCAACTCCCTCACTTGGGGAACCCGTTTATCCTCAGCGGCAGTTTTATTCCCCATGGGATCATGTTTCCTGGGAAGAATATAATGAGTTCCAGGAGACACGGCAAACAAGTTATAAGCAGGATCCTACTTCATGCAGAATCCTCAAAAACCTCCAATGGTCGCTCATCAATTTCTGAGTTAAACAGAAACTCCTTACTCTCAGTTTTAAAGCTCAATTAGCTCTCCCTACCACCTGTCCTCACTGATCTTCTACTACAACACAGGGCGCATGCTTCACTACACAAATATCAACCTATTCACTGTACTTCGATCTCCCCTTTCTCACCACTGGCTCCTTGCCCAAGTCTTCCATCTGGTCTGGAACTCCCACCCCCTCCATTATCTGAAAAACCAGCACTCTCCTCATCTCCAAAGCCATAACAAGATCAAATCCCAGCAAGAGGCCTTCCCTGATTAAGCCCTCACTTCCCTATCTAAGCCCTCCTCTCTCTATCACCTTTGCATTTGAATCTGTTCCCCTTAAACACTTTGATATTCACCCCTCCCGCAGCCATACAGGACTTACCTATATATCATCTGTAATGTTTACCTCCCTTTCTAGTCTGTAAGCAATTGTGAGCATGTCTACCTACTCTATTGCATTGTATTGAGAAGCAGTGGTGCTTAGTGGAAAAAGCACAGGCCTGGGAATTAGATGGCCTGTGTTCTAATTCCACCTCTGCCACTTGCTCCTGTGTGACCTTGGGTAAGTCACTTATTTACTGAGCACTTACTGTGTGCAGAGCACTTAACTAAGTCCTTGGGAAGTACAAGTCGGCAACATATAGAGATGGTCCCTACGCAACAACACGCTCACAGTCTAGAAGGGGGAGACAGACAACAAAACAGAACATGTAGACAGGTGTCAAAATCATCAGAACAAATAGAATTATAGCTATATGCACATCATTAACAAAATAAATAGAATAGTAAATATGTACAAATAAAATAAATAGAGTAATAACTCTGTACAAATATATACAAGTGCCGTGGGGAGGGGAAGGAGGAAGGGCAGGGGGATGGGGAGGAGCAGAAGAAAAAGGGGGTTCAGTTTGGGAAGGCCTCGTGGAGGAGGTGAGCTCTCAGTAGGGCTTTGAAGGGAGGAAGGGAGCTAGCTTGGCGGATGTATGGAGGAAGGGCATTCCAGGCCAGGGGAAGGACGTGGGCCAGGGGTCGACAGCAGGACAGGTGAGAACGAGGCCTGTGTCTACCCCAGAACTTGGCACTCGGTGAGCACCTAATAAATACCATCATTGTCATCAGGAGGGAAGAAAGAGGCAGAGAAAGTTAGGCGAAGTTGAACAATGGGCAATATATTTCATTTTCCTGCTCCCCCCTAATTCCCTCGGTTGCTACCCTTTCTTCTTGTTTTCCTTGCCCTGTTCAGCAACCAGCAACCATGTCAAGAGAGAGCAGTTGAGAAGGGAGACAGTCAAACAAGTTCCAAACACGACGGCTACTCGTTCTCCGCTTTTTCAAAGCCTGCGAAAATGACTCCACCTCCCTGAAGCCATTTTTTTTAATGACATTTATTAAGCACTTACTATGTGCAAAGCACTGTTCTAAAGCCATCCCTGATCAACTCCCAATACCCCAAGTTGCAGCAAACAACAGCCACAATTCACACTCTGAGACTTACACCCATCCTCAGCATTAAGTTACATACATGTATTTAAGGAAAGATTCAGCTACTAATTTTAAAGTCTGCTTCTTCTGCCCCCTTCCCTGCTCTATCTCGCCTAAGCCCACAATAGCGGTGTGGATAGCCTGCTATCACCATTTCTTTACCAGTGCCCCGATCCAGCCCCATGTGGACAGGGACTGTGTCCAACCCTATCTGCTTGTACCCACCCCAGCACTTAGTTACAGTACCTGGCAGTTAAGCGCTTAACAAATACTGCAATTATTATTATCCAATTCTTCCTCCTCCTTCCATTATTTGTAAAATAGCTACATCTCTCTAGACTGTAAGTTCATTTTGGGAAGTGAACCTGTTTACCAACCGTTATAGTCACTCTCCCAAATGCTTAGTAGAGTGCACGGCACATAGTAATTGCTCAATAAATATGATTCATTGACTGATTGATCTGACTATCTCTTCCCCTTTTAAACTTTAAACTCTTTGAGAGCAAGGAATTAAGTTTTGCTTCCCCAAGTGTTTGGTAGAGCATTCTGAACTTCATAGGCACTCAATAAATGTCACGGATGGATGGATGACTAGCCAAAAGTCATTTCAAGCACAGGTAAGGTTAAAAAAGGCCACAAAGAGGCTGCAGAGGACATGAGAGAGGAAGAAATAAACTGGCAGAACATCCATTTGCCAGACAGGTCCAGACTCTGTTCATTTTAGCATCTAAATGGACTGGTTAGTCTGTCAGCCATGGGTTCTGCTGACCGAGCCTCCTTCCCCCTGGGGACCTGGAGGCGGAAGACTGGAATCCTTTGCCTCCTACAAGGTTTTTCCATTGAAGTGCCTCCCTGTACTTGCCATAAATATAACCGGAGAAATATTTAGCAAGTTAAGTGGTTGAAGTTTTAAACATCTCTTGTCTGTGGGGAAATCTAATTAAAGGTCAAAACAGCTCAATAAAGTGGGTGTAGAAGGGAGCAACAATATTAGGGGCTACCACAGCGGATCATGAGTCAGAATCCTGGGGCTGGAGGGGATCAGAAGTTATTTGGTCCACCCACCCTTATGTGTGCAGGTCATGCTATATTTGGTCTTTAGAGTCTTTAGTCTTTAAGACTCCTGCAAAAGGTGAGCTCACTGTGGGCAGGGAGCATGTCTTCCACCTCTGCTATTTTGGCTTAGTGGAAAGAGTATGGACTTGGGAGTCACAGGACATGAGTTCTAATCCTACCTCCGCCACTTATCTGCTGTGTGACCTTGGGCAAGTCATTTAACTTCTCTGTGCGTCAGTTACCTCATCTGTAAAATGGGTTATTTTGGGGGATCTGTAAAATGGGATGTGAGCCCCATGTGGGACAAACTGATTACCTTGTATCTACCTCAGCACTTAGAATAGTGCTTGGCACATAGTAAGCACTAAGCTAATACTATGATGATGATTATTATTATTACTCTTCCAAGTGCTTAGTACAGTGCTCTGAACACAGTAAGCATTCAATAAATGATTGATTGATTGATAGCACATCTTCCCTCTGTAACTGATTTCAGAGAGCCTGTATTGTCAGGAGGCTCTTCTTGATGCTGCTAACCTGAAGCCCTTCTGCTGCACTGTAATCCCATTCCCCTTAAGTCTGTTTTAGTAGAGATGAAGATCACCTGGTCAACATTTTTAGTAAAAATAACCCCCGTGCCAAATGCTTAAATACTGGGTATTAAATTCCTCCCTTTGCCTTCTTTCTCCAGGATCAAGAATTTGGGTTCAATTCCCATCTCTACCTTTGACTTCACTGTGTGCCCTGAGGAAAGTCACTTGACCTCTCCTTTCCAGCCTCCATTTCCCTATCTGGAAAACTCATCATTGTCAAATAATATTTATGGTTAGAGGAAACCCTGCCCCACTAGCTCACAGGTGGCTATGGAGATTCAGTGGGTAAAAGTAAAAAAAAAAATCATTAAATCCTTTGAATTTCTTAGCAATAATTGCCCCATGCAGGGTATGATGTTGGTGTTCTGGGACAGCAGTCTCTGCCTTTGAGGAAATGCTCTGTTTGAGGTGGAGGAGCAGGATTAACACCTGGGCAAGAGGTGAGGGCTGGTTCCTGAGTCTTAAGCCAAATCAGGTATCTTAAGTCTTCAGTGAAATCAGGTATTTGGATTGTCTGAAGTGCTGACTCTGGGGAAAAAAAGTCCTCCTGAATTGAAGAAGAAATTATTCAGAAGGTTAAACTTCCAGGATATGGTGCCCAAGCCTGTTTATTTACTCAGGCCTCATAAAAAGCCCTGGGACTTGGGTGATGGATGCTTTGTAGGACTTTCCTTTCCTGCACTTTCCATCATATAGACTTTACTCACAGTAGCCACTGGTAGCCTCATTTCATTCCGAAAGGCTCCCTGTCTAGGCTGAAAACTTGTTGTGGCAATGTGTCTGCCAACTCTCTTGTACTGCACTCTCCCAAGCACTTAGTAAAATGCTGTGCACATAGTAAACACTCCGTAAATTCCACTGATGAGGATGGGGTCTGTTCCAAGTGGGCCATTTTGTATATAGAAATATCGTTATAATAATAATCATAACTGTGGTATTTAAGTTCCTCTGTATACCGAGCATTGTCCCTCAAGCTGGATAGACACAAGAAAATCAGGACAGGCACAGTCCCTGTTTCACATGGGACTTTACAGACTAAGGGAGAGGAAGAACAGGTATTTCATCCCCATTTTACAGATGATGAAACTGAGGCACAATGAAGTTAAGTGAATTGTCCAAGGTCACACAAAGCAGACTAGTGGCAGAACCGGGATTAGAACCAGGTCTTCTGACTCCCAGTCCTGTGCTCTTTCCATTAGACCACATTTAGACTGTCCGAGCATTTAAAGGCACTCTGTAGGAATTGGTTATGCCCTTTTGGCAACTAAACTTATTCTTTCAGGTGGGCATTTTAGAACTTACATTCCGTTGGGAGCATTGGAAATGGTGGCCATACATCCAGCTTTCTACAGGACAGTCCAGTTTTCATTTGTCTCCTCCTGGCTCTGGGGGCAAGGGATGGAAAAAATGGTGCCTCTAGTACTCTTGAGTCCTGTGGATGGCCAACAACCTGCTGCCCATGTCCCCATGTTCTGCTGGAGTCTGCAGGGTCCTCCCTAGTCCCACTTCCCACTTACCATAGACCACTGAGAATAGAAGCTGCTGTCAAATTTAGAATGCAGGGAGTAGATGTAGGGAAATTTATTGAGCCTCTACTGATTGTCACCCACTGTACTAAGCACTTGGGAAAATACAACAGACACAAGGATCCCTGGCCACAAGGAACAGCTAATGGAACTGGGAAACTGCTGCACTCCAAAGCCATTCTGTGGATCAGTGAGGCACTGCCTCTTTCAGTTATTGACTTGATACCGATTGTCACACTATCAGTTTTGTTATGTTGCTCAGGTTCTCCCTCCTGCCCATTCAATTTGGCAGACCACTCTCCCATCTTCAAAGTCCTAAGAAAAAAATCACAACTCCGTCATAAAGACTTCCTTGATTAATCTCTCATCTCCCCACAGTTTTTCCCCCAACCCATAGTCACCTCACCGAAGCATTTAAATCCTCATCCCTAAGCACTTAGTCATTGTCCCACCTCCTCTCCAACAAAGCACTTATGAACTTATCTTTAAAATTCCGCTGTTCCCCCCTACCTGTAATTTGTGTTATGGTCATGGGTTCATTCAATCTTTCATTCAAACATATTTATTGAGTGCTTACTGTGTGCAGAGCACTGTATTAAGCACTTTCTAATCCTGGCTCTGCCGCTTGTCAGCTGTGTGACTTTGGGCAAGTCACTTAACTTCTCTGTGCCTCAGTTTCCTTGTCTGTAAAATGGGGATTAAGACTGTGAACCCCACTTGGGACAGTGTAATTACCTTGTATCTACCCCAGTGCTTAGAACAGTGCTTGACATATAGTAGTGCTTAACAAATAGTATCATTATGATGATGATTATTATTATTATATTAGGATCTGCCACCCTCACTAGACTGTAATTCATTGCAGGCAGGGGTTGTGTCTTCTAACCGTGTTGTACTATCCCAAGATCTTAGGACAGTGCTCTGCAGAGAGTAGGCACTCGATAAATACTATTGATTGATTGAAGGCCTGTTGCATTTATAATTTATTGTTATTAGCAACCCATATAGATCTGTTACTGTTACTTATATAGATCTTCCCCTACTTAGAATGTGAATTCATGTGGGAGAGGGACTGGGTTAGATTTGATTAACTGATTACTCCAAAGTCTAGCTCAATGCTTAGTATACATAGCTAGGCTTAATAAATATGATAAGTACTACCAAACCACTATTTGGATTAGGACATGATGGAAGATTAGGGGAATGCAATGCTATTGCTCTTTGTGGACAGGGAACAGTCACCAACTCTGTTACATTGAACTCTCTTTAACACTTAGTACTGTGCTCAATGAATATGAATGAATATGATTCATTGATTCACGGACTGATTGACCATGAATTGGTTATAACATGATTTGGCTTGCAGGAGTGCATGCTTCAATAGCGGTTTCAAGTGGAAACAAATCTCTCAGCAACATGCTCTAGAACAGCACACTGGAATCTGGTTGCAGCATTGCTACCCTTGTTTCCTGGAAACTGAAAGTTTAAGCTACTGCAAGTTCCTTACTAGAGTTGTTATGAGCTAGAAAAGGGTCAGAGAAGTGCTTGAAACAAGCTTCCTTCATTTCCCACAACCTTCTTGAATTTCACCCAGTGCAGTGAAGGTGTTTTCAAGCCATCTTCCCTCAAAACCTTCAATTTTCCTGTGAAACAATGGTAGATCCTAGTGCGATTTGGGGATAACAAGGGTGTTTGCTGGAATACAAATGCCATGAGGTAGGAGACAGGTCCATATAACAGTATGAATTTATTAAATCATACTCAATTAGTCAAAGAAAGTGAATGCAGCTTTCAAAAGTGTCTAAATGCATAAACCAGGCCATGTTTTAGAGTGTATCTCCGTAATTAGTAGATTGAATAGAATAACAAATCTGTATTTAAGTCCTCCCACCCAGGTTGGAAGTAAACAAGAATGAATTGGAAATCTGTTTCAGTAAAAGAAAAAGTTCTGGAATAGCTGCCCTGGTAATAAAATTATTTTCCTGTGGTGGCCATGGCAACATGAGTTGGGAACAGTTAACCCTCCCCCCTGCCCCAAAAAACCCACCCACATCTTCTTGAAGCATCACTCAGCACACATATCTCTGCCACTCAAAATCTTCCAATAGTTTTCTACGACCATCTATATCAAGCAAAAACTCCTTGCAATTGGCTTCAAGGCTCTCCTTCAACAATCTCTAATGTTTGCATTGGGTCTATTTTCCCACTTTCCCTCAGCTCACATTCTTTATTCCTCCTAAGATTGCCTTCTAACTATATCTTGCTACCTACCTACAATCCTGGCTCTGTCCCTCACTCACTCAATCAGTGGTATTTGTTGAGCGCTTACTGTGTACTGAACACTGTACTAAACACTTGGGAGCATAAGGTACAACACAGTTGGTAGACTCTGTGTTCCCTGACAATGAGCTTACAGTCTAGAGAGGGAAAGAGACATTAACATAAATACTTTATGGCTATGTACTTAAGTTCTGTGGGGCTGAGAGTGGGGTGAATGCTAAGCCCAAAGGTACAGATCACCAAATCAGCCAGACCATATCTCTCCCTATCTTCAAAGCCAACCTGAAATCCAACGTCCTTCAGGAAACTTTCCTCAAAGAATTCCCAACACCCTAATCACAGTGACCCAACAGCCACACTTAACACTTATTTTGCTGTATTTCCTAAACTCAGCAATTATCTATTTCTTATTTGGACATTTATTTGTATACCCGAGTACTCATTCTGCTACTTCATTCTGATATACTGGAACCTTTTTTTGTTCTATCCTTCTGTACACACTATTTGCAAATCATTTTTGTCTGCCCATTTCTCCCTTCAGATTGTGAACTCCCTGAAGGCAGAGAACACATGTTTTGCTTCTTTTGTACTTGTTCAGGAACTTAATGCACCACTCTGCACACAGTAAGTGCTCAATAATACCAGTAATTGATTGACTGACACGTTCTTATAGGCATATATATATTTCATTCCATCTTTCCAAAGTGGCTCTGAGCATCTAACAGCCTGTATTATGAAGCAGTGAGTGAACTCTATTGCAAGGATCAATAAATTCATAGCTATAAAATTTAAATTCCAGTCTGCTGCTTGTATAACTAGAGTCAATATTAAGTATTTGGCAGAAAATTAGGAATAGTATAAAATTTCTGGCAAAAAATAATCCTGTAAAATGAAAAGTTTGGATCTTTTATCAAAGAACATTGTAATTCAGCACTGAAAATAAGTCCAACGGCTCAGGACCCAGACAAAATCAGGGTTAGCAAAACTCAAGCAGCAGAACTAATGAGAAACTGACTCTCTCTTAGCTTTCTGTTGAGCTTTCATGAGAATCTGTGCCTTTGGGGTGGAGGAGAGAGGGGCTGGAGAAAAGACTGAGAACAGACAGTTTTTGCTGGAAGCAGGTGCTGCTGTCTCTTAGCCTTGAGATGATGAGGAAGCAAGAGGGAGTAGTTCACAGGGGTGACTAAAGAAGGGAAGAAACAATATTAGCAAGCATGAATGAGGCCAAACTAAATCTAGCAGGCCAAAGAGAACATTTGAAAATTAGCAGCAAGGCAGTGATAATGTATAGTTGCGGGGAAATGGTATCTAACTGCACACTGTCTTTCACATAGTGGGAGACACTGAAGTGATCGGATATTTTGGTGGGGGGAGGAAGGGCACAGAGAAGGAGGAAATACAGAGAAGAAGGGGCCCAGAGAAACAGGAAAAAGATAAAAAAAGGAGAGAGAGAAAGAAGAGGAAACAGAGGGGGGCAACTCACCAAGCTGCTATCTACCGTTCTACTTCTCCACCCCAACCTACTCTGCCATCACACAGCCCAGCTCCAGGAAAAATGATCCTCCTTGGACTGAAATTCTGATGATCCAGAAACAGCTAATTCTGCTGGAACCAGGGAGCAAAGAAAAGCCACATGGCCTAATGGATAGAGCACATACCTGGAAATCAAAAGCTCCTGTGTTCTAAATCCCATCTCTGCCACTTGTCTGCTGTGTGACCTTGGGCAAATCACTGCATTTCTCCGTGCCTTGGCTACCTCATCTGTAAAATGGAGATTAAGATTGTGAGCTTCATGTGGGACATGGACTCTGTCCAACAGGATTACCTTGCATCTACCCCAGCATTTAGTACAGCATTTAGTATGTAAGTGCTTAATAAATGTCATAAAAAAACAGGTGCCCACCCATCCACCACCACCACCACCTGCCAGGTCACCACTGCTAGCCTCCAGCACATTGCTGCTATTGAGGCTAGCAATCCCTGGAAAAAAATGGCCATTATTTTATGTTTCTAGCACAGCCAGAATAACAAGCTTCTGGCCATACCAGAAACTCCAAGTACCAGTTCAGGAAGGACCAGTTTCTTCTCAGTAACAGCAGGAGTTAAGCTTCTAGCTGTACCTCGATCTCATCTATCTCACCACTGATCCCTCGCCCACGTCCTGCCTCTGGTCTGCAATGCCCTCCTTCCTCAAGTCTGACAATTCTCTCCCCCCCCTTCAAAGACTTATTGAAGGCACATCTCCTCCAAGATGCTTTCCCTAAGCCCTCCTTTCCTCTTCTCCCACTGACTTGCTCCTTTTGTCTATCCCCACTTCCAGCTCCAAAGCACTTATGTGTATATCTGTAATTTATTTATAATAATGTCTCACCCTCTAGACTGTAAAGTCATTGTGGGCAGGGAATCTGTCTATCGTTTTATCATACTCTCCCAAGTATTTAGTACAGGGCTCTGCACACAATAAGCACTCAGTAAATATGATTGAATAAATGAAAGGAGCAGCAGTAGCTGCTGGCATTACTAAAAAAGAAAAGGAGGCTGTACAGACTCTTCTCCCTCCCTCCTCCCTCTTCTGGCTCATTGCTTCTGTGATGGTCAGGTTCTCTTCTGTCGCTCCAATAATAATAACTGTGGTATTTGTTAAGTGCTTATTATGTGCCATGCACTGTACTAAGCTCTGGGGTAGATACAAGTAAACTAGGTTGCCCCGTCCCACATGGGGCTCACAGCCTTAATCCCTATTTTACAGATGGGAAGGCCCAGAGAAGTAAAGTGACATGCCCAAGGTCACACAGCAGACAAATAGCAGAGCTGGGATTATAACCTAGGTCTTTCTGACTCCCGGGTCTGTGCTCTGTCCACTAAGCAACGCTGCTGTCTCCAGCCTAAAGCAGAACTGAATAGGTCCCACTAGCAGCTATAGAAGTGTGGAGTAGAACCTCCAAAAACTGGGAATGACCCACCTACTAAAGAATTATCCCACACTCAGCTGTGTTCATTTTCAGAATAAATGATCAGTTGTCACATTGAAAGTGACATATAATAGCCACTGCCTTTTGTCATTTATTGAAATGGTCAAAGCTAATTTGAACACCCTATATCTAAGGCATTTGGAGGGAAGAACAGGGATATCTGTGATCGTAACACAAACTTTGTACTCATCAAATAAAAAAACCACACAGGCACATTGCCAACTGTATCTGATACAGAAAATAGATATTCTGGGTAAATTACCTCTTCAAAAGTACTTTCTCAAAAAAAAAATTGAAGTAGCTGTCCCACATCTAAAACTATACACAGCATGTCCTCAATTCAGTGCTTATTAAATTTGAACTGTTATGGCAAAGCAATAGACTTGAAGGGATCATGACTGGGCAGTAAGGAAGTAGAGAGAAGATTCATTTTTGCTGGAGAAGCAGCAGAGAAAGGCCACTGGCCAGAAAACCAGGTCAGGCAAGCCTCTGGCTATCAAGTGGCCAGGATGGATTTTGAACATAGGAAAACACAAACACATGATGAAAATGGCCTTGGCTGGAGAGAACTTTATATGAAAAAAAGCTGCCAAGAAAAGAGAGGCTGGACATTTGCATTCCTTTCAGCTGTCTGTCCTCAGTTGTGATTCAGAAATCCAAGTACAGGGGATAAGAGCGCTGGTAGAGACCTCTGGAGCAGAGAGGCTAGGTGTAGACAGACAATCACCTCAGTGAAGAGAGAGGTTGAAGAGAGAGAAAGGAGGAAGTTGGATGCTTTGTTTACTGTTTCAACAGGAAAAATAGGAAGGGGGAGGCAGATTTACCTACTAACTTTAATAATAATTACAGTATTTTTTAAGCATTTACTGTGTGTGAAGCACTATTCTAAGCAATGGAGTAGATGTGGTCAATCAGGTCAGACACAATCCCTATCAGTTAATCGAGTACTTAATGAGTGCTTACTATGTATAGAGTCAGTCAGTCAATCGCATTTATTGAGTGCTTATTTTTTGCAGGGTATTCTACTAAGCACTTGGAAGAGTCCAGTATAACAGTATAACAGACACATTCCCTACCCAAAAGGGGAGAAAGGCATAAATATATAAATTATGGATGTGTACATAAGTACTTTGGGGCTGAGAAGCAGTGTGTCCTAGTGGATAGACCACAGGTCTGGGAGTCAGAAAGACCTGGGTTCTAAACCTGGCTCTACCACTTGTTCCTTCTGTGCCGTTAGGTAAGTCACTTAACTTCTCTGTGCCTCAGTTACCTCATCTGTAAAATGGGGATTAAGGCTGTGAGCCCTATGTGGAAAAGGACTGTGCCCAACTTGATTAACTTGTATCTTCCCCAGTGTTAAGTACAGTGCCTGGCATATAATAAGTGCTTAACAAGTACCATAAAAAGGAAGGGTGAATAAAGGAAGAAAATCCAAGTACAAGGGTGATACTGAAGGGACTGGGAGAAGACGAAATGACGGCTTAGTCAAGGAGGAAGAGATGTGTCTTCAATAAGTCTTCCAAGATGGGGAGAGTAATTATCTGTTGGATAAGAAGAGGGAGGGTGTTCCAGGCCAGAGGCAGGATGTGGGTGAGAGGTCATAGGTGAAATAGACCAGATGAAGGCACTGTTCCTGTCCCGCAAGGGGCTCACAGTCTACTTAGGCTGGGGAACAGATATTTAATCCCCATTTTACAGATGAGGAAACTAAGGCACAGAGAAGCTAAGTGATTTTCCCAAAGTGATACTGCAGATGAATGGCAGAATTGGAATTAGAACCCAGGTCATCTGACTTCCCAATGTGTGCTTTTTACATTGGGCCATGCTGATTCCCATACAAACTGCTTCCCAAGTTCATTTCCAGCCCACCAGTAAACAACAAGGAAAAAATAAACATAATATCCAGAGGGAAAGAGGGTATCTTATGGGGCAGGGGGAATATGTGAGGAGGATAAAGCAGAAAGTGCAAAACTAGCATGGCCCCTAAGCGCAAAGAATGGATGGAGTGACAGGGGCAATGAGCCTGAATTTTTCTATCAATAAGTGGCATTTATGGAGCACTTACTTCGTGCAAAGCACTATATGAAATGCTTGGAAGAGTATGATGGAGTTGGTAGACATGTTCCCTGCCCGCAGGAAGTTTATAGTATAGAGGGAGTGATGATCAGAGGCAACTCCCTAACATAGTAATATCAGCCCTCCATCCTTCCACCTCCTCTCACAACCCTACAATAGGGTCAAGTGGGGCCAAGGGACAAGTTCTGAGGTTTTTGAAAACTAAAAACAAACTGCTATAATGCTTACCAAGTAGGGATGAAACAGGAAAGAAACCAAAGAATGGACCTGAAAGAGGTTTGGAGGGAGAGGGGGTGGAGGGATTCTTAGGAATGAAATGGAAATGTTTTCTTGATCATGAAAAAGCTTTTTGACGATCTGAAAGGAAACCGTTGGCTATCAGCTATTCACCCAGGCAGCGTATTGAAACGGAGAGGGAGAGCCTGTCACGCAGTTAAGAAGGCAAACATCAAGTGAAATATCAAGATTGAGCTATTTGAATTAGGGACAATTACAATAAGGTTCTGAAGACACTTGGTGTTAGAAAAACACAAGAATATTTCCATTAACCTTTAGAATAAGAAAAGAATCTGCACAGCTGGGAATTGTGATGGATTTCACCAGATGGAATGAGCCCATAACTTTCTGTCTATCAAAAGGGTAACAAAAGAAATTCATAATTGGAAAGATGAAGTACCTGCATTCGTGCACAATCTCTTCCTTACTTTAATTAGATTAGGTAGAATGGAGGTTTTTGATTTCCTCGCCAAAGCCCTTACCACTGGACCACCCTATCTCTTCCTCACATTGTGGACTGAAATGTGAACACATCAATGGTATTTACTGAGCACTTACTAAGTGCAAGCACTATACTAAGTGCTTGGGAGAGGACAATACAGTAGGGTTCCTTGTCAACGTGCTCTCTCCTGTGGTTGCCTGGAAGTATCAATTTCTCAAGTCTAAGGGCTCCCTCAAGCAATGGGGGATGGGGTGGAGGAGGGAGACACATGGTGGAAGGCCAGCCTGAGTGAAAGCTTGGATAAGGAAAGCCTGCTGGTGACTTCTTCAAAGCCCTTTCCCCTCACTGCCACTGCCTCATCCACAGAAAGCCAACCCAGGACAGCTCAACCTTTCTGACAATCCTTGCCAGCAGCAAGACAAATCCCGATTGAACAGAAGCTTCTAACACTCCTCTTCTGGCTGATTAACTTGTCTCTGCCCCAGCACTTAGAACCTGCTTAAAACATAGCAATCACTTAACAAATACCACAAAAAAATGTAAAAAACAAGTGTGCAGGAGTTTCTGATATATCAACCCATTAAAGATGTTTTTGATGAAGTAGCTTGCCTTATGCCCAGAAGTTTTCCTGATTGAAATTGATGCTTCTCCTGCCAAGAGGGAGAGAAGGTAGGGCCATGATTAGAGCTGGCTGATAGGGCCTCTGAGTTATGGGGCTGAACCACAGTTCTTTGAGTCTCTGCTGAGTTCTGGATCCCCTTCTATTCTCCATCTACACCCACTCCTTTTGAAAACTGCTCCCACAGCTCCACTACCATCTCTTTGCAGATAATTTCCAAGTCTACCTCTCTAGCCCTGACTTCTCTCCTTTTCCACAGTTTTTCACTTCCTCCTGCCTTCAGGGGATCTCTATTTGGATGTCCCGCCAATAACTTATTTCTATTAATGCCTACTCTGCAGTGTGGCTTAGTGGAAAGAGCACGGGCTTGGGAGTCAGAGGTCATGGGTTCTAATCCTGCCTCTGCCACTTGTCGGCTGTGTGACTTTGGGCAAGTCACTTAACTTTTCTGTGCCCCAGTTATCTCATCTGGAAAATGGGGATTAAGACTGTGAGCCCCACCTGGGACAGCCTAATAACCTTGTATCTCCCCCAGTGCTTAGAACAGTGCTTGGCAAATAGTAAGCACTTAGCAAATACCATCATTATTATTATTACCTCAAATTTAACATGTCCAAAACAGAACTCCCACACAAACTGTATCCTTCCTCTGACTTTCCTATCACTGTAGACCGTACCACTATGCTCCTTGACTCACAAGCCTGTGACCTTGGCATTATATCTCTTCAACTCATCTCTCTCACCCAACCCACATATTCAATCCATCATCAAATTCTATCAGTTCTACCTTCACAACATCTCTAGAATCCACCCTTAGAATCCACCCTCTTCTTTCCATGCAAATTGCTACCATGCTGATCCCAGCACTCATCATATCCCACCTTCCCTACTACTGCATCAGCCTCTCACTGACCTCCCAGTCTTCTGTCTCTCCCCACTCCAGTCCATACTTCACTCTGCTGCCTGGATTATTTTTTCTAAAAAATATCCAGTCCATGTCTCTCCATGCCTTGAGAACCTCCAATGGCTACCCATCATTTTCTGGATCAAAAAAACCTCCTGAATTTAAGGCACTCAGTCAGCTCCACATTACCTTGCTTACCTCACTGATCGCCTACTGTAACCCAACTCACGTACTTAGCTCCTCTACCACCAACCTATTCTTGGTACCTCAATTTCATCTATCTCACCCCTGACCCCTTACCCCACATCCTCCTTTGGGCCTGGAACTTGTTCCCCCTTCACATGTCACAGACCGCCACTCTCCCCACCTTCAAAGCCCTCCTAAAACCACATCTCCTGTAAGAAATGTTCCCTGAATAAGTCCTCACTTCCACTCTCCATCCTCTCCTCTGTGTCACCCATGCACTTGGATCTGTACCTTTTAAGCACTTAATATTCACCCTATCCTCATCCCTACAATAATAATAATAATGGCATTTGTTAAGTGCTTACTATGTGCAAAACACTGTTCTAAGCGCTGGGGGATACAAGGTGATCAAGTTGACTCACTTGGGGCTCACAGTCTTAATCCCCATTTTACAGATGAGGTAACTGAGGCGCAGAGAAGTTAAGTGACTTGCCCAAAGTCACACGGCTGACAAGTGGTGGAGCCAGGATTTGAACCCATGACCTCTGACTCCAAAGCCCATGCTCTTTCCACTGAGCCACACTGCTTCTTAGGTGCATAACCTTACACTCTACCATTTCCCCTATAAAATGTATTTAATGTCTGTTTCTCCCTCTCCACTGTTAGAGGCTTATAAGCAAGGATCATGTCTACCAATTCTATCATATACTACTTTCCCAATCACTTAGTGAGCACTTAAATACCATTGACTAATAGATTGATTCTTTCTTCTCCTTTCCTACTGCTCAGCTGCAGTGACTGAACTGTATGTCTGGATATCCAAGTCAGAACTTGAAGAACCAAATAAAACACGATTTTGCCATCTAACAATCTACTTCCTAGGCCTTTATCCCATGAAGATCTAGAAAAAGAAGAGTTAAAATCCTGAGAAATCCTACCTTATTTCATGTTATAAAATCTTAAGGTCCATTTGGATTTGGATTTCCAAAAGCCTGGGTGCTTTTCTGAGCTCTCTTTGAGAAACTAGATATGTATGTCTCCTGCCATTTTGCTTGGAGCAACAATTTTGTGTGTGGTATTAATTATAATAGTGATAAAATACACTGGGAAGCATTCGCAATAACTGATCACATTGTTTACTCTCAATGTCCAGATAATTGTGATTTTATATATTTACAAAAACACAAATATGCCTGTATTGTTGATGTAATCAAAAAAGTACTCAAAAGAAATGACTGGAAAAGATTACTAAATATCAGACTTGGGCCACTGACACAAAACAAACGTTCAAGCTAGAAAGTGCTTGAGTCATGTCTAAGGTCATCTCAGCAAATGACTTGGCCCTAAAAAAACCAAAGGGAGCTATACATTGATCAATGCAGCTCGCATTGCTATTGGTCTGGATAGAGCCAGAAAAACCCAAAAGATTTAAAATAATCCACACTTTACAGGGGGCATGGGAGAAGATTAGCTGACAGGAACTCTTTCATAATCCTTGGTCTTAACTGTCAGCAAATACTAAGGAATGAGGATTTTTGAACAAGTTCTTAAGACATTTTCATTCATGTTAAGGCGATCTAATGGACAAACATTAAAGACGGAGTCAAGAATGTAACTTTAGATTATCTCCATTTCCTAGTAGTAGAAACTCTAGAATTGACTATCTTTCCTATAACTAAAGTTTCCTATAACATGAGAGAGAGTAGGAATTTCTCAAATTCGGGGGAGCTTACTAGAGCTCCCCTCTGCACTCTCACACTTTTGTCAGTCACCACCAATCAGTTTGTGCTGAGGAGAAATGAAGGGAGGAGATGAAGAGGCCAGGCTGCACTCAAGATTTCTGTTCACTTATAATTAAATGCATCAATGGTGGTAGAAAAGGTCTTTTTTGCTTGCAACCATATTTCTACAGAATATCCATTTAATACAATTCCATACATCACTGTCAACTGTGGTTTGCCACTGGTGTTCAAACCGCTGAACCGTGGGGTTTATTGATGTTGGGCTGTGCATGCAAAAATGTATTTCCATTCTATAGGAAAATTGGGAGACAGAATATGTTTCAATATATCAGCAGTTCTTCTCCCCTCTGGGCTGATATGGGGAGGAAAGAGAGCAGACAGACAAGTATTCCGAACTCAAAGGAAAACTACAAAAATGAATCATTTGCCGATGAAAATCTCAGCAATTTGATCAACTAACTTTTTTTAAAAAAAATCTCTTCCTAAGCCTCTTTTCTCCAATTTTTTCCTAAACCTTAGCCTTTGAACATCCCATGAAGCTGGGTCCCTGAATCAAGAGTTTTCATTTGAAAGATTCTACATTTATCACAGAAGCTGTCAGACCGGCTTGATTCGGCAAACCTTCATTCGTTCCTCTCTGCCCTTCTCCCCTTGTGATTACACTGTGACATCACACAGTGGCCTTGGATGATTATTTATTTGCTGTATTTATGGAATTAATGGGAGCTTAGGGCAATGGATCAACCAACCTGTGTGTAAATTCCCAACTGCCCTTGTCATTTCATCGAGCAGCAGATGCTTTGAAGAGCCTCAGAACTGTATGTGACACCATCTAGGTAGGATAAAGATGTGGGGCTCCCCAGATTTTGCCCTTGTCTTCAACAGAGAAGCAACATGGTCTAATGGATGCGGTCCGGGCCTGGGAGTCAGAAGGACCTGAGTTCTAATCCCAGCTCCGCCACATGTCTGCTGTGTGACCTTGGGCAAGTCACTTGACTTCTCTGTGCCTCAGTTACCTCATCTGTAAAATGGGGTTTAAGACTATGAGCCCCATAAGGGCCATGAACTGGGTCCAAACAGATTAGCTTGTATCTATCACAGTCCTTATTATAGTACCTGGCACACATAATCAATTAACAAATATCATAAAAAAAATAACTAGACCCATTAGGCTTTCTGATAAAGCCAGAACCCCTTCTTTAACTATCTGGGTCAGGAAGTCTTTAATGTGATTAAGATGCTTGATCTCAAAGATTCTCCAGGCCAGCTAAGTCAAGCACAGGAGTTGGGAAGCAGACACTCCTGAATACATTCGTAATCAAACTAAACTCAAGACCTCCAAGCCTTCTGTTCTTGGCCCTGCACTTCGAATAACATGAACATTTTCTTGCTGAAGAGAGTGTCTCTTGGTTTTTAGACTGAATGCTGGTTCAACAAGAAGCGTTTACACAGCTTGGGAAGAATTATTTAGCAGGAAATTAAATCTCTGCAGCTCTTCGTTTTCATTTGACTTCAATTGGCAGCCCTTTGTCCAACCCTTCTTCACTTCAGAGCATTAACTGGCACCTTTTTGGGAGTCAGACTCAGCACTGAATCCAAACTCACCACAACACAACGGTGCTGGGTGGAACATGTAAGGAGAACAAGTGACAGCAGGATATCCAAACCACTGCTGTATGGCAAGCTGAAAGGAGAACAGAGGAAATGTTTAAAGGATAGAGTAAAACAAAGCCAGATGAAAATTGGGATTTTCAACTGTCACAGGAGAGATCAGCACAGCACACTGACTAAAAGAGGAACAGCTCTTAAACTGAAATTTCATAAGGGTCGGGAGACAAGAAGGTAAAAGCAAAAACTCTCCCAAGGATCGCAAACAACAGACACAGCAGCACAGCAAGGGATGATCTTTGTGGGTGCAGGGTGCATTTAGGACTGTAGATTCCCTTTGAACTTTTCGTTCACATATCATCATCATCATCATCAATGCTATTTATTGAGAATTTACTATGTGCATAGCACTGTATTAAGTGCTTGGGAGAGTACAATACAACATAGTTGGCATTGTTCCCTTCCCACATTGAGCTCACAGTCTAGAGGGCGAGACAGACATTTATACAAATAAATGATTTATAATATATAATTTATAGATATGCACACAGCACACATAGATGAGTTTCATCATGGGTGGTGTCTCCTTTAAAGAAAGAGGAAAATATGTACATTAGGTCATCCAACATTTCACATACTTGCACCATTTTTCTGTTGAGAAAATGTTATATATATTTGTGTCTATATATACCTACCCATGCACCATTGTTTCTCAGGAAAAAAATTCCCTCTGTGCCCACCACCCTGAACATTCTGTGATTCATTTCTCTGGTGTTTGAGTAGCTCCATTTTTAGCAAACATTCAGATGACTGGGTGTTGGTTCTTGGTTTGCTTGAAGATTTTTTCTTCAAGACCAAACAGATCCGAAAGGATCCAAGTATTTAAAGCAGATTTGTGGGAAAACTAAAAAAAAAAAAAAAAATCCACATTCTTGTGTTGGTCTAAAATGGGCAAAACGTGGCAGTTTGGAAAAAAGAAATAAAGAATCTGAGTGGATCTTTGCCTGTTGCTTACGAGCCAATTCTGTCCTCAACTTGTTTTCAGATCAGGGTGGCCAGTGTCCATCAGGCTAGACTTGAGGGGACAAGGCAGGAGATGTTAGGGATGCACTTCCTTAGGTGTGCATGTTCATTGGTATAACACCTGATGTCTGAGGATAGTCCAGCCTAGCTACTGCACATCACCACTGGCCACCTGCATCTCTAGAGGCTCCTCGTGGCCATGTAGGAGAGCAGCCTGGTGAGAGAGAAGGGATATGGAAAGCTGCAAAGTCACAGGTGCTCTCTCTCTCTCAGTCAGTTAGTTGGGCATACAGGATTCCAGGAGCTTGATGGGAGGCAGGACAGGGGGCAGATCCTTCTGTAATGGATTGCCCCATCTCCTCTGGGAATGGGAAGGTGACACTGACCTTCAGTCTCTTCCTGCAGGGAATGCTGGCAAGAAAATTTCAGTTGGGAATCCTAGCTGGCACAGACTGTGGATACTGTGGGTATGCAAGTGATTTCCAGATCATTGCAACCAATACCACCTCAATCCAATTAGCAGGTCAAAACTGGGTCTACATTGGCAAATGATAGGTGGAATCACAGAATTGAACCAGATCATTTGAGGTAAAACTGTTTGAGAGGAAAACATCCAAGTGGGGTGCATACTTCATTTAATTAGTAGAGCGTTGCTCAAATCTCCACTCTGCCTGGGTAAACACATCCAGATAATCTGGCTTGGGTTTTGAAAATGAAAACTGTTCTTCCGTTCTTACACCACAGTTTGTTTCAACAATGGCTGAGCCAGAGAGACTCCTTCCCTCCTGGGCTTCTGGCCCAGGGATGCCACGCCTCTTCTTGGTTCGCTCTGAGGCGAAAGGAAGGTCACAGAAAAGTGTAAAAAGGCAAAAGTGGCTGTAATATGAGGAGCAGCAGCTTCAGCCGAAGACGAGATGCCGTGGGATCAGACATAGCAGGGGCAGGGTCTCTGGGACCACCAACAGCTGCTGGAAGAAGATGCACAGTGTGAGGCAGAGCAGCAGCAACAGCAATTGCTCCAGGAAGGATCTAAAATTAAGAAAAATCAGAACCCTGGGCAGAGTCACAGCCATGGCAGAATAGGAGATGCTCCCTTTCACCCTGAGAGCATCTGCCCAAATGTCGCCTGGAACATCAAACCAGGCCTGTCAATGACCGTTGCAAAAGAGTAACTGTTAACAGGGTATCTGCTGCTCCAGCCCTCTCTTAGCAAAAGGTCAACCCTTTTCCGAGGGACTGGCAGGAGAAACAAATGGCCTGTCAACAACTGAGAAGCAGCATGGCCTAGTGGAAAGAGTACGGGCTGGAGTCAGAGGACCTGGATTCTAATCCCAGCTCTGCCATGTGTCTGCTGTGCGACCTTGAGCAAGTCACTTCACTTCTCTGGGCCACAGTTTCCTCATTTGCAAAATGGGATTCTAACCTGGTTTCCCTTCTATTTAGCATGTGAGCCCCATGTGGGATAGGGATTGTGTCCAAACTGATTAACTTGAATCTACCCCTGTGTTTAGAACAATGCTTGGTACACAGGAAGCGCTTAACAAATACCATGATAATAATGACAACTGAACTTGAGATGACTGGTCTTCCACAAGGCTCTCACTTGCAGTGAATGACTTGCTCCGTGGCCGCTGCAAATTCAGACCTGAGCAAGCCCTCAAAACAGGTGGACCCTCAAGAAGCTGCTGGAGTCTGTAGGGGTGTGCACCACACAACCTTTGTCTGAGCCATCCAGGAACTGTATTAATGGTAATGGCAGTATTTGTTACGTGCTTACTATGTACCAAGCACTGTACTAAGTGCTGGGATAGATACAAGCAAATTGGGTTGGACAAAATCCCCGTCCCACATGGGGCTCACAGCCTTAATCCCCATTTGACAGATGAGGTACTGAGGCCCTGAGACTTGCCCAAGGTCACACAGCAAACAAGTGGCAGAGCAGGCATTAGAACCCAGGTCCTTCTGACTCCCAAACCCATGCTCTATCCAATAAGCCATGCTGCTTCTTAGCAGCCCATCAACTGGAATCAATCAATCATATTTATTGAGTGCTTACAGTGTACAGAACAATGTACTAAGCACTTGGGAAAGTACAACACAACAGAGTTGGTAAACACGTTCTCTGTTACAACAAAGGATGCTTAACAAAGTACAGTTTTCCACAGAAAATGAGGTAAAGTGTGTGAATATATTCAAGAGATCCAAGAAATTGACCTAAACAATATAAATCTATTTTTTAAAAATGTGATAATAAAACAGAACTGCCATTCTGTTCTCATAGCCTAATCACTGCTAAAACATGCAAGTTTTTCCTCCAAATCATTTGGCCTATCTGCCCCTTCTGCTCTCACCCATACAGTCACTACCCTGATTAAGTACTTGCCACATTATGATTGGACTACTGAATTGGCCTCCTTGCTGGTTTCCTGCCTCCATTCTCTCCTCATGTCTGTCCATACTTTCTGCTGCTCCCTTCTGAAATATCATTCTGCATGCATCTCTCTCCGCAAAACCCTTCAATGACTTTCATTTCCTACTACATGGAGCAAAGATTCCTTCCCACTGTCTTCAAGACTCTCCACCAGTTATCTCCACCTTACCGATTGGCTCCCCTCTCCTCCTAGTCTCTTGCTCTTCTCTTTACTGTAACCTGCTGTCCTCTTGACCCCTTCCAATCCCTTGCTCACCCCTGGGTCTGGAACTCCCTTCCTCTACAAATCCATCAGATCACAACCTTTCCCATCTTTGGATCCTTCCTTAATCTCACGTTTTCTTCCTACCAATTTTTCCTTCATAATATCTCCTGGATCCACCCTTTCCTTTCCATCCAAACAGCTACCACCCTGGTCCAAACTCTAATCATATCACAGCTAAATGATTACATTAACCTTCTCACTGATCTTCTTATCCCTGGTATCTTCCCTCTCCAACCTTTACTCTGCTCTGCTGCACAGACCATCTTCCATGCTGCACTAGCTAGCAAAAACTAAATCACTGCAGTTGCAAGCAAGGGCCTCTAATTAAGCTCGTTTATCTGCTTATTGTTTTACTGTACTCTCCCAAGCACTTAGTATAGTGCTGTGCACACAGTAAGCCCTCAATATATATGATATAATGAATGAATGAATTAACTATTAGTGTACTTTTGCAGGAATGTCAAATAGACACTCATTCAATCGTATAGTCTAGATTATGGGGAGGCAGACACCAATAAAAACAAGTTACAGATATGTACATAAGTGCTCTCGGGCTGGGAGGGGTGAAGAACCAAGGGAGCAGGTCACAGCAATGCAGAAGGGAATGGGAGAAGAGGAAAGTGGGGGCTTAGTCTGGGAAGCCCTCATGGAGGAGATGTGCCTTCAGTAAGGCTTTGAACTGGGGGACAGTAATTACTGTAATTATTCTCTGTCAGGTTTGAAGAGGGAGGGCATTCCAGCCAGAGGCAAGATGTGGACTAGGGGTCAGCAGTGAGATCGAGGAACAGTGAGAAGGTTAGCATTAAAGGAGTGAAGTGTGCAGGCAGGGTTGAAGAGAGTAGAGAGGTGAGGTAGGAGGGGGCAAAATGGAGTGCTTTAACGTCAATGGTGAGGAGTTTTTGTTTGATTCAGAGGTGGATGGGCAATCACTGGAGTCCCAGAGAATTTCTGGAAAGTAGTGATTTTGTCCATTTGATAGTGCTGTGAACCTAACCTATGTTGAGCAATGATCAACCCTAACGATCAAACATTCAGTGTCCCCCACCCCACAACTGCTCCCTAAACCAGAACCCCTGGAGATGAAAATAGGGGCAGGAATGGAAGGGGCAGAACAAGCTATTGAAGAAGTTGCCATCCTGTTCAGTAGAACTAGAGTTTAGAGCCCAGTTAACACACCATTTATTCCAGGTTTGGTTGAGATTTTACCCATACAAATTTTGTTTTTCCACTATTTTTCTAGTGCCTCTTCATGCTTTTATCTGATTGCCCATTTATTTCCCCTTGAAGCAACAATGCACAATTCCATTCTGCCTCAAGCACATGCATCCATTTCTCCCCCAAATGCTTTGTCAATGGATAAGCTCATGGGGTTCTCAACCTTCCCCATGGACTTTCTTTTTATGATATTTATTAAGCACTTACTAGGTGCCAGGCACTGTACTAAGCACTAGGGAAGATAGCTAATCTGGTTGGATACAGTTCCTGTCCCACATGGGGCTCACAGTCTTAATCCCCATTTTGCAGATGAGGGAACTGAGGCCCAGAGAAGTGAAGTGACTTGCCCAGGGTCACACAACGGACAAGGATTAGAACCCAGATCCTTCTAACTCTCAGGCCCCAGCTCTATCCACTAGGCCAAGCTGCACTTCCAAGAAGAGTTTTCTGCTCATGTTTAGATGTGAGACTTGTTTGTTGTCCTCACTGTGGGCTACATGGCTTGCCTGTCTTGGTTTTGCTTCACTACAGTTTCGACACCTGTACTCTTCCTAATGTCTTGATTGGGAATGTGTTCCAAAAGTGAAGCCTTGCTCATATGTCAGTTCATTGCTCCAACAGGTACAAATGATTACAGAACAATCTGACTCTCCCTTCCTCTTGTGTACATAATTCTAGGTAATGCCCCCAGTGTTGCCCAGGGAATCTTTTATTCATTCTGCTTTCCCCATCCACAAATCCTCACTTTCACTGCCTCATTCCAGTAACAACTCTGACTATTCCTTCTTCCCTTTCTCCTCCCCTAAAACCTAAAACCCCAAACCCCTGCCCCTTGCCCATCCTAACAAGAACAACATTTCTCTCTGCAAGTCTGGCTCTGCTATGGTGAGGTGAATCAAGAAAAATAAATTAAAAGGCCAACCTGGGCAAAAAGTGGAGAGTCATATATTATTGTGTCCAGTGTGAATTCAACAGGAAATAAGAGACATTCTTCTGAGATATTCACCTTTATCTGCCTTCTATTCTTCCTTGGATTTACTGGCTAGAATTCCAATATGCCAGTTGATGGCAAGAATGGAATTAAAAGTCGTCTTTTCTTCGTCCTCAACAGTTTACCTCTTTGTATCTTAATTCTATATTCCAAATGGTGCTCAAGTATGCACTGCCTCCATTTATTGTCACTAATGTCAACCCTTTCTCTTCGGTTTATATCTATCTGCAGCATTTTTACATGCTGTCATAATCATAATCAAAACCAGTGTCAAATGCCCCAAGTATCAGAATAAAACACAATTAAAATGTTCAGGAGATCGCTGACAGGTACTAATGCCCAACAATTATACAGTATGTACACTAAGAAAACAGTGAATATTGATGTTCGTGTAAAATACAGAGACAAGATTTAGGCCAACACTCAGTAAGTCCTGACTTCAAAAAATACTTCAAAAAAGGGCAGTGGACCCAGAAAACTGCCAACCGTCCCTTAGAGCCAGAATGATTACCTACTGATGGGCACAAAAAATACACTCTCTGATGTAACAACAGGCCAAAGTATCATTTGCACTGGTTCGGACCACCAGATGCTGCAATTGATATTAAAAATAATCGCTGTCCAAAAAGACCAAATTAAGATGTTTAAGACTACAAAACTAAAGTATCAATTTATCAAAGAAGTGTTTGGAAAGGAAAGAATGTGCACAGAACCTCAAATACCACCACCAAGGGAATTGACAATAGCTATGATGCATTCTTTACACAAATAACCCTGTCAGCAAATAAGGCAAAAATGGAAACAGTGCCAAGAAAGCTATGAAGAGCCAAGGAGGAGGTGTTGAAAATGATGAAAGCCAAAGGAAAAAGTGACGAGGACACTTGTAATGCTTTGCAAGGACACTTGGAAAAGGAATCAAAAAGACTATGAAGTGTTTGGAAAGGAGATATTTAGAACTTCAGCTGAAATGAAGGAAAGCTTGTAGAGAGTTGGAAAAGAGTGGTACCAGAAATCCTAGTGATACCAGTAAAAAAAAATAAATGTAGTAAGGGCCAATAATAAAATGAAGATACATGAAATAAATACAAATTCTACAGCAAGCTTTACTCATCTAAAGTCTCAGAAAGACGTATTCATCATTAACATAATTTATTGTATAGTATTTATTGCATTCCTATTGTGGGCAGATCATTTGGTTCTGTGCCACACAAGTAGAAGACGCAGACCCTGCCTTCAAGAAATGTACGATCTAATGGGGGAGACAGCACAAATTATTTTCAAAATATAGGAAGCAAGGGGGAAGCTTCAGAGATGTGCTCAGTAATACCTAGAGTATGTAAAGGCAAATAGCTGATTAAATAAGTGACTAAATAAGTACAGCATGTGACGAAATATGCCTGTCAAGGATGTATATGTTAAGAATATACATGTTAAGGATAACTGAATATAGGTAAGTGATGAGGGTGACTGTTGGGATGGCAACATCTAGTGAAGAGAAGTATTTGGAGAAGTCTTCCTGGAGAAGGTGGAATTTCAGGTGGGCTTTTACAATGGGGACAGCTATGGTCTGGTGAATTGGAAGAATAAGGGAATCCTGGCAGGGGAGAAAGCGTGATCAAAGGGTTGGAGGGGAAAGAGTTGAGAGCAAAGAATAGCAAGAAGATTAAGCATGGTAGGAGTTAAGTCTGGGGCAGTGAAGAGTAGCAGGTGAAGTGAGTCAGTGTATAAGATCCAAAGGTGAGTGACCCTGGAATCCATTCCAGTAGTAATCTACGTAGGCTTTGAAAGGCCATTCGCAAAATGAAGTGTAGGAAATGTCCAGGAATAGAAGCAATAACAATTATATTTGTAAGCACTTACTAATTTGTAGATTAGTAAGTAGGGTAGATACAAGCTAATTAGGTTGTATCAGGTTTAGCCCCTGTCCCACATGGGGCTCACAGTCTTAATACCCATTTTACAGATGAGGTAACTAAGGTACAGAGAAGTGAAGTGATTTACCCAAAGTCACATCACAGACAAGCGGCAGAGCCGGAATTAGAACCCCAGTCCTTCTGACTCCCAGGACCATGCTCTATCCATTCGGCCATGCTGCTTCTCTAGACACAGTTAAGAACAGAAATTCTCAAACCTGAAGATGAAACTTTATTCAAAGCATTAACTCAACATACGCATCACCTCACAGAAATTCCAGGACAGGGACGCATCTTGGATTTTCAAGTAATGCCCTTGTCTTCTCTCTACCCTATACCTAAAACTTAGCTGGTTAAAAAAAAAAAGTGGGTTGCTACCCATTCTAGATCAGCAGAAAAGACACTTCTGATCTGTTAGATCAGCAGAATAGACATTAAAAGGGAACTGCCCTATTGGATCTTTTGAAATGGAAATGCAGCTCTTCAGCTTAAAATAGAGAATTGACAACTCCCTGGGCTTTAAACGAGTTCTATGTACTGTAGAGCCCAGTGTCCACAGACAATTTGGAGCATGAGCAGGCTAAAGAAAACTACATAATCAATCAATCAATGGTATTTATTAAGCACTATGTGCAGAGCACTGTACTAAGCACTTGGGAGTATACAAGTGGGCATGTTCCCTGATCATATCAATAAATGGTATTAATTGAGCATCTAATATGTGTGGAGGTTTAAGACCTTGGGGAAGTACAAAAGAAGTAAAAGTCAGCGCCCTTTTCCACAAGCAAACAATGGTATTTACTGAGCACTTACTGTGTGCTAAAAACTGTACTAAGTGCTTAGTAGAGTACAATATAATGAAGTTGGTAGAAATGAGAAGCAGCATGGCCTAGTGGCAAGAGCACGGGCTTGGGAGTCAGAGGATGTGGGTTCTAATCCTAGCTCTGCCATTTGTTTTCTGTGTGACCTGGGGCAAGTCACTTAGCTTCTCAGTTCCCTCATCTGGAAAATGGGGATTAAGACTGTGAGCCCCATATAGGACAACCTGATTATTCTGTATCTATCCCAGAGCTTAGAACAATGCTTGGAACATGGTAAGTGCTTAACAAATACCATAATAATAGTAATAATTATAATTCTTACATGATCACTGCCCTCAAGGAGCTAAAAGCTTCCAGTCTAATTGGCCATTTTGCTTTCTACAAATCTCCATCAAGGGTAATACAAGCATAGTTATTTATTTATTTAATATCTGTTTCCCCTTCTAGGCTGAAAGCTCATTGTGGACAGGGATTGCATCTGTTTATTGTTGTAGTGTATTCTCCCAAGTGCCTAATGCAGTGATTTGCGCATAGTAAGCACGCAATAAATACGATTGAATGAATGAATGATGGAGGAATATACACACTTATTTCCTTCTTGTATTTCATCCCACACTGCCACTGATCAGATAGTATGACAACTACAAGTCCTCGTCAAGAGAAGTTTCATTTGAATAATTAAAAGGAAACTATTCTGCAACTGGAAAATTAAGCATACTCATCCATCAGGAAAGAGAGAGAACAAACAATAAATCTAATAGCCCAGGAAAGACACCAAGTAGTTATGCCAATGGATAGCAAACCGCCCAAAAGACATGCACAAAATTTCCATTCATTTCTGGAGGGAGATTAGAGACTGAACTGTTGGCTATTGAAGTACAAAATAAACAAGTGGTTCTCCTGCTTTCATCATAAAACTATTAGCCAAGCTGAGCTCAAATTCCAGACTTTTACCTGTGAGTTCTTGCTAGGAAAAAACAATTTCACCTTCACATTCTTCCCTTGGAGTGGTCTCTAAATCACCAGAGAAGCAGCATGGCTCAGTGGAAAGAGCACGGGCTTGGGAGTCAGAGGTCATGGGTTCAAATCCCGGCTCTGCCAATTGTCAGCTGTGAGACTTAGGGCAAGTCACTTAACTTCTCTATGCCTCAGTTACCTCATCTGTAAAATGGGGATTAAGACTGTGAACCCCACTTGGGACAACCTGATCACCTTGTATTCTCTCCAGCGCTTAGAACAGTGCTCTGAACATAGTAAGTGCTTAACAAATGTCATTATTATTATTATTATTATTATTATTATCAATCAATCAATCATATTTATTGAGTGCTTACTGTGTGCAGAACACTGTACTAAGCGCTTGGGAAGTACAAGTCGGCAACATATAGAGACAGTCCCTACCCAACGGTGGGCTCACATTCTAGAAGGGGGAGACAGAGAACAAAACCAAACATACTAACAAAATAAAATAAATAGAATAGATATGTACAAGATAAATAAATAAATAAATAGAGTAATAAATATGTACAAACATACATACATATATACAGGTGCTGTGGGGAAGGGAAGGAGGTAAGATGGGGGGATGGAGAGGGGGGCGAGGGGGAGAGGAAGGAAGGGGCTCAGTCTGGGAAGGCCTCCTGGAGGAGGTGAGCTCTCAGTAGGGCCTACTGAAGATATTATTATCTTCATGTGCCCTCACTCCCTCTGAGAGATTAGGAGTAGAAAATAGACCATAAATGCTTACTCCAACCACTCACTACTGAGATTCTATGGGAAAGGAACTGATACAACACATAAATCCTCTCCATAAGCCCTTCTTTTAGTGAACTAGGGGTATGAGGTGATTCCAATTTATCCAAGGTGAGGAAACATGAGCACAAAAGTTAAAATCCCTCCTTTGGGATTCTTGAAAAAAAATCTTCCGCCTTAAAAACCTTGTTGGGCAGACCCAGAAATTCTTATGCAACACTGCTGATTTCCACTCCAAAGTGACCAAAACTGCAAAGGTTCACAAATTTCTCATGGCAACACTGGACCTGAATTAACTTCAGTCTTGAACTTGAAGCCAAATACATGTAGTAAAAATCATTGGGAACACACTGGCCCTGTTTTAGTCAAGTTGCAAATGAGATGCTGACTTCCCAACAGCTCCCATTTCTATTAGCAAACTTTTAAAAGAAAGAGAAGCAGTGAGGCCTGCCTGTTTGCTGACACAGAGGTTTCCCTTTCAGAATAAATCCAAAGGTTTTCAGAGAACATTTTTGAGAAGTGTGACAAAGTATCTGTGTTTCTAAGTGAGCAAATGAAAAATCACTAACTTTCATCTCTGTGAGATATGAAAAGCATGTGTATAAAGAAGAGAACAAGGAAGTTTATAAATATCATTTGTAAACAGGGGCCTGGTATATGGAACATTATTAGTAAAATAGTCTGTTATGCAAAATTAGCCTGGTGGCAAAGGAGGAAAGAAAAAAAATCTCAATTGCTTATCTACAAGAAAGGTCACCTCTGATCAGGAAAATTGACTTTCAGAGGTTTCCAAAGGGCAAAGAAAGCTATACACAGAAAATTGCAATTTATAAACATCTCATTACAAGTAACATTGTAAAGAAAATTACAAAAATCTGAACATTATCAGTCAGACAGTACTTAAAAAAATATGGACTTTGGAGTCTTAGAAACAACAAAGCCCGGGTCCATTGGAGGCAGAAAGTCCTGCCAGGCCAAATTTTCAAATGACCCTGAAATGTTCTAGGTCAAAAGTATATTGTGCTCCAATGTGCAGTGTGTGTTGGGAGATCATAACTAAGAAAACCAAAATCATGGCTCCTATTTGATATGTTTTCCCTGGTCTATTTTGGCTATCTCTGATAAAATATCTAATTTCCAACTGCATTTTGCTGAGGACAAATAAACATTGGTTCTTTATCAAAAAATAAATAGCAGATTCTCCTCTCCCTCAATCCTTCCCAGATAGTGAGATCTGTAAGGAATCTCATTAAAATTTGCCTCTTCATCCACTGAAAATCACCTAAAACACATTTATCAACAAATTCCAAGATCAGCATTTCCAAAACGCAAATATCAAACCATTAACAGGCTTAGTTGTTGAAAAATCTCATTAGAGCATTAGGGTGAGAATGTCAATGACTGGTTTTGTGGTTAATTAGATGGCCAATAGCTAAATTGAAAAATTGATTTGTCATCAATTGATTTTAATTGTTTGACTTTTGTTTATTTAAAGCTTAACAGGTCACTAGTGGAGTGGACAAGTCCACTGACTTCCCTCAGTTCTGAAAAGAGTAGAGACTATTTACTTTTAAAAATGACTTTCTAAAAATGGCCTAAACAGACTCAATAAATGACCCAACATTTCAACCTTTGCAGAAAGCTTTGCCATCAGATAGAAAGAGAATAAAATTTCTTGCCAAGAAGTGAGCTAGGCATTAAAAGAGAAGTGTGCCCTCTCCATTTGGAAACACCTATCTTGGTCAACTTCCAAGCTACCTCAGTTGGCAAAGTCTAAGGCCCTTTTAGATACTGGATAAAATATAATACACACACACAAACACACACACACACCATCTCTTTCTCACTTCTGATACAACACGTACACTGGAATTCAAAGCAATCCAAGAAACTTGCATGATTAGTGCTGGGACACCAAGGGAGAAGAGAACCAAAGCAATGCAGATGGAAAGCAGGCATTTGTTTACCCCTACTGTCCACTACAGAACAACTAGAAGATATAGAAGATGATCCCAGCTGCCAGAGTCAAGGAGATATATAACTCCACCCCAATAATGTTCCTTAACACACCTTTCACACCTGCAGTTTGGCCTAGTGGAAAGAGCATGGCCCTGGGATCAGGGGACCTGGGTTCTAATCCTATCTAATCAATACCTGTTCTCCCTCCCATTTATACTGGGAACCTCAACTGGGACAGAGATTGTCTGACCTGATTATATTATGATACCTACCTCAGCACTTAGGAGAGAAAGGTGCATGGGTGGGGGAAGGAGCTAAAGAACAAGGGCAGAATCTTTCATAAAAACAATTTTCCCCAGCAGTAGACCTGGGCCCTGGAAAAACTACTGAATAGTTTCAGCTGAAGCTGAAATTCTTAAGTTTACTGAGCTCTTAAGACTTCTTCATGATGTTATGGCTGGCTGCTTCAGAATCACTGACATTTTTCCCATCACTAACAAAGTAAAGTAGGGCTAGGTGGGAGGGCCAATCTCATTCAACCTATTCTACCCAAGGATGATCTGGAAGCTGGATTTAGAATCGAATTCCCCAGTCCCTCTGAAAAAACCTATCAATAAGTTGGGGGCATCACTTAGTGCCACTGATTCACTCATAAAAGAGTTCCTGTATGATGATGACTGTGCTCCAGAAGCATATTTGGAAGAAGATTTGCACACGATTAGGAAGCAAAATGTACACTACAATCTTACTAGTAAGATGTGGACTGTAGGCTCCTTGAAGGCAGGGATAGTGTCCACCAATCTGTTTCACTGTACTCCCTTAAACATTCTGCACACAGTAGGCACCACTGACTGACTGATTTTCAGAATCAAAGCACTGTGAACTGAAATTTATATTGAGGATGACCAAGGTTTGGATTAGCCCACATCAAGCAAACCCAGTCATGAAGCTGTCAGCAACACAGAACTGAATGCTATTACTTGATTCAAGAACCTCAAGAACCTTCAGTGGTTTCCCATTCATCTGTGCAACAAACAGAAACTCCTTGCCATTGACTATAAAGCACTCATTTACCTTGCCCCCTCCTACTTTACCTCCTTAATTTCCAACTACAACCTAACCCACACACTTCACTCCTCTAATGCCAACCTGCTCATTGTACTTCAATCACATCTATCTCTCCACTGAATTCTCACCCACATCCTGCCTCTGGCCTGGAATGCCCTCCCTCTTCATATCTGACAGATAATCACTCTCCCCACCTTCAAACACTTAATGAAGGCCTATTTCCTCCAAGAGTCCTTCCCTGATTGAACCCTCATTTCCTCTTTTCTCTCTTCCTTTGGTGTCATCCTTGCACTTGGAGTTACTCCCTTTCTTCACCCCTCCCTCAGTCCCACTTATGCACATAGCCACTATTTATTACTGTGTGCAGTGCTCAGTAAATATGATTGACTGACTGATTGTCCTTAGAAAGTCATCTCAGTGGAGTGAGGAAGGTGGAAATTGGATTGAAATCAATTGAGGAGGGAGTTGGAGAAGAGAAAATGGAGGCAGAGGGGCAAAGAAAATGGAGGGGGTGGATGTATACAACTCAACCAAGGAGTTTAGAGGAATGGTAGGAGGCCAATGGAATGATACCTGGATAGGGCAGTGAAGTCTAGAACAAATGAAGAGCTCAACCTTCATAACATGTTAGGATGTACCTATGACAGCACATTCAAATTCTACAGCCACTCTACCACTGCCACACTTAACATTGAATGGCATCAGAATTTCCCAAAATGAAGTCCTAAAACAGAGTCAGACCATGGGTGTTAAAGTAGTGTGGCTCAATGGAAGGAGCACGGGCTTTGGAGTCAGAGGTCATGGGTTTGAATCCTAGCTCCACCATATGTCTGCTTTGTGACCTTGGGCAAGTCACTTAACTTCTCTGAGCCTCAGTTACCTCATCTGTAAAATGGGGATTAAGACTGTGAGCACCACGTGGGACAACCTGATCATCTTGTATCCCCCCCAGCACTTAGAACAGTGTCTTGCACATAGTAAGCACTTAACAAATGCCATCATTATTATTACTTATCATATCATATTTTTAATGGGTAGGACACCTGAGACGCATGGACTACACATGACTATTAATGTTATTATATTGCACTTTCCCAAGTGCTTAGTATAGTGCTCTGCACGCTGCAAGTACTCAGTGAATACTATTGATTGATTGACTGATGGAGCTAAAACAGGTTAAGCATAAACCACATGTTCAGAAGAAATATTCCAAAGACACAGTGTGACAAAGCTGTGGATAACTGAAAGATAGCATTCAGTAAATTGTATTTATTGAGTGCTTACTGTGTGCAAAGCATGTACTAACCACTCAGGAGAGTACAATCAGCACAGCATAGTGGATAGAGCAGGAGTCAGGGAGACAGGAGGTCATGGGTTCTAATCCAGGCTTCACCTCTAGTCTGCTGTGTGATCTTGGGCAAGTCACTTTACTTCTCTGTGCCTCAATTATCTCATCTGTAAAGTGGAGATTAGGACAGTGAGCCCCATGTGGGACAGGGACGGTGTGCAACCTGATTTACTTGCATCCACCCCAGCACTTGGTATAGGCCTGGCACATTTTAAGTGCTTAACAAATGCCATCATTATAACAATAAACAGACATATTTCCTGCCCACAACAAGTTTACAATCTAAAGCAAGGCCTTTCGGTATAGCAGTTATTAATGGCATATCTGTTTTAGAAAAAGATAATAGGATGAATGTGGCCGAAATAATGGCCCCAGATACAGAGAGTAGCAAATGAAACAGGGCAGCAAGGTGGAGGTCATTATGTGCATGTAATCTGGAAGGAATTGTTAATCTCGCATTAATCCATTAGTCACATTTTCACACACCAATAAAAGAATCTCACTGTCTAGAATATGTTCTTTATACTCACAGGACTGCTATATGTTGTCTGTGTGCACCTATCATATACTGCTCTAGCTGCATCTCCTTCCCAACCTTCGCTTTTCTAATTTTGCCCCTCCATAACTGTGCTGTTTCCTTATTTTCAGCTTCGATGATCAGTCCTAATTTCCATTTCTTGTAGCTGTCCCATTTGCCCTTAAGTTCCCATCAGAGTTTTTAGTTTAGTCTACTTGGCATCTTATTACCCTTCTCATCCTTCCACTGCCCAGGGAGAGTATGAAGAAAGAGGTCTCGCAATAACAACATTTCCTCCAAATAAATCAAATAAGATTTAGCATAAAACTTTTATTGCAGAAAATGTAGTTCTGATTTATAAATTATAACTACACATCAGAATTGCTTAGGCATTACTTAAGGGTGTTTTGCTCTTCATCGTTTTTAATTAAAGAGGCTTTCTATATTAAAAAATTCATGCTCTTGTTATTCTAAAAGTTTATAATTCGTTGGCAGGAACATAATTGCAACTTACATTGTGGAAGGGGAAACGGATGGTTCAATTTATTCTAAGATAGCCTGATGGGAAAAAAATATCCAATCGGTTTGGAATTAATTTAAATATGACTATAAAATCTGATATAAAACCAACCCCATAACAGCGATTATTGCCATTCTGAGCAGTTGTGACCTGCAGTACTTCTGGCCCTGAAAATTCTGTTTGTCTGGGTCTTGAGCCACTCCGTGGTTTCACCAAGCTTTCAATATTTCTGTTTCCCTTGAACAAAAAGGCCACACTCTATATCTTTTAGAAGAGCAGCGTGGACTAGTGAAAAGATCCCAGCTGGGAGTCAGGAGACCTGGGTTCTAGTCCCAGTTCTTCCACTTACCTGTTTTGTGTGAGCTTAGGCAAGGCACTATGCCCCAATTTCCTCAAAATGGGGGTTAAATACCTATTTTCCCTCCCTTTAGATTGTAAGGCCCATGTGAGACAGAGACTGTGTCTGATCTGATGGTACTGTACCTACTCCAGCACTTAGCACACTATTTGGCACATTGATACCACAACTATTTATCATATTTTATTACATCCCCACCTAAAATAAATGACTCCTTCTGGTTTTGCTGTGTTAGAAGGTTGTTCTGGGCTGTTTGCCATTGCATTCAAAGTCAAAAGATAATACAAAGGCCAGAGCTTTGGTGTCAGAAATGTTAATGCAGGCCAATTTGAAAGATTCATCAACTACAGAAATGACCAGACTACTTATTCAAAGCAAAGCTTTGCAGATAAATCTTTCTCTATTCTTATTTCACAAAAAAATCAACTACAAGTGCTCAACGAAAGCTCTTCAGGTTAGGAGGTTCACACTCAGCAGGACATGTGCTTAAGTTGGATTTTCAGTAGTGGGGAAGGTTTGCCCTGAGCTGTGCTTACTCTCTTTCCTGGTTTTCCTGTGGCCAATTGTATACATTGTGAGATAGCTGATCTGGTTGGGGATGGGGTGGAGACTGGGCATAGAAAAGAATAGCTCTGGGGCCCTGGCCCTCAGCAGTAACAGACACTGCTCTGCCCTCACCCACCTATACAGACTCCTTCATTTCATCATCCGTCCTCTTAATAATAATAATAATAACAATGGCATTTGTTAAGCGCTTACTATGTACAAAGCACTGTTCTAAGCACTGGGGAAGATACAAGGTGATTACGTTGTCCCACATGGGGCTCACAGTTTTCATCCCCATTTTACAGATGAGGGAACTGAGGCACAGAAAAGTGAAGTGACTTGCCCAAGGTTACACAGCTGACAATTGGCAGAGCTGGGATTTGAACCCATGACCTCCGACTCCCAAGCCTGTGCTCTTTTCCACTGAGCCACGCTGCTCTTCTCTTCACTGTTGATGGACTCATTCATTCATTCATTCATTCATTCAATCATATTTATCTTGCTTGTATTAGAGGCACTGAAGAGCTTTGGGAATCATGTTTCCATTTCAAGGCACTTAACAAATAAGAGGCCTCTGAACTGGTGACTAGTGGGTGTCATCAGGTTGATCCTGATGGAGGTTATTTCCTGAGGAATAATTGTGCTGATTTAAAGACCTGGAGTTTGAGTGAGAGCAGTCCTGCCCTTCCAAAGAGAAGCTCAAGCAGACCAATAAGATCTTCCATAGCTGTGATTTCTGTTCTGCAAAATTAGCTATAAAACTCTGTCTCTAAAGTCTGAATGCTGAGCATGCCCTAGGGTTGGTAGGAAAATTAAATATATCATCAAGACTGAACTGCTTGTGAATCCTAACTCTCATAGCCATCCCTAATCAACTTTAGTCTTCAGAAGAGGTGGTTTTCTTCATATGTCAGTTTTTAGATGACCAAACCTAAATGTAAATGAATCACAGTATCCCAGAAAAAATTAGATCCTGAGAAAACTCTCAACAGAGTGAAAGTGTAGGGGAAAGCACATTCTATATAGATTATAGAAGTAAATTCCACTATTTTTTTTTAGCTCTTGAAAGAACCTTGTTAAAGCAGGAATAAAAATGAATACAATGGCAGGTCAGTCCGAAAACCAAGTATGCCTTAAGTCCTATAATGCACATAAATTAATATTTTAGAGAAAGTGGATTAGGAAAAAAACAGTTTGAAATCTTCAATCAACTGTTCTGCTGGCAGGAAGCCTACCTCTTCAACTTTAATTCTAAAGAATCTTAAAATCTAAGCAGGATTAAACTAGGTCACATACACACATATTAACAGTTAATAATAGTTATAATCATAATGATTATGGCATTTGTTAATCACGTACTATGTGTCAAGCACTGGCACAGTAAGTCAGGTCCCACATGGGGCTCGTAAGTAGGAGGGAGAATAGATATTGGATTATTCCCGTTTAGCAAATGAGGGAACCAAGGCACAGAGAAGTCAAGTGGCTTGCCCAAGGTCACCCAGCAGACAAGTGGCAGAGTTGGTATTAGAACGCAGGTCCATTGACTCTACTAGGTCACCACCAGAAGATGATGTTACTGAAATACATGTTTGGGGATGTTTATGGTTGAAAATGTCAATGTGGGACTCATACAGTCCCAACCATACTGAAGGTACAATTGACTGGGACCTCACATTTGGAGACACCATATAATGATGCTCTCCTTATCGATTCCCCATTCAATCAATGCCTCCCTTTCAGAATTGAGAGTTGGGCCCTGCTGGTCTTTGGGGCCTAAACTCCATTTAGTTTAGGCAGCATTCACCTGTGAGCTCCTAAATGCCTCACCCAGTGGGTGATGACTTCAAAGCTGTGGGGAAGTTGCCATGACATTTATTTATTTATTTTACTTGTACATATCAATCAATCAATCAATCATATTTATTGAGCGCTTACTATGTGCAGAGCACTGTACTAAGCACTTGGGAAGTACATATCTATTCTATTTATTTTATTTTGTTAGTATGTTTGGTTTTGTTCTCTGTCTCCCCCTTTTAGACTGTGAGCCCACTGTTGGGTAGGGATTGTCTCTATATGTTGCCAATTTGTACTTCCCAAGCGCTTAGTACAGTGCTCTGCACATAGTAAGCGCTCAATAAATACGATTGATGATGATGATGACATATAATTTCCCCATCAGGTAGTGCATCTGGGGCCAGGGGTACATTCTGTACAGAGTTCTTGACCACCCAGAAATCACAAAGTCTGAATTCTGGTGTCCTGGAGAAACTCGAGGAGCAGAGTAAGCAAGGGTATAGAAGTCCAAAGGACCTGGGTTCTTATCCCAGCTCCGCCACTGGTCTGCTGTATGAACGCATGGCCTAGTGCCTGGGAGTCAGGAGGAACTGGGTTCTAATCCCAATCCGCCACTTGTCTGCTGTGTGAATTTGAGCTAATCACTTCTCTCTGCCTCAGATACCTCATCTGTAAAATGGGGATTAAAGACCGTGAACCCTATGTGGGACAGGGACCGTGTCCAACCCAATTATCTGTATCTACCCCAGCACTTGGTACAGTTCCTGGAACATAGTAAGCACTTAATAAATATCACAATTATTGTTATTATTATTATTATTAAGTCACTTCACTTCTCCAGGCTTCAGTTACCTCATCTGTAAAATGGGGATTAAGACTGGGAGCCCCATGTGGAAAATGGACTGTGTCCAACCTGATAATCTTGTATCTACTACAGCACTTAGTACAGTGTCAGGCACATAGTAAGCACTTAACAAATTCAAAAAAACCCAAAAGCCTTTAGCAGTCCCCTGACACTTCTTCCAGCTCTCATTTAGATCACTATCCTTTTTCTGTTTCCCACCTCCCGAAGGTTCAGTTTGATCACTATTCCTTCTGCCCTTCCTGCCTCACACTCTCCAAGGTTAAAACATCTGCTAGTTTTCTGAAGTTGCTGTTCTGGGTAGAAGGCAGAGTGATCCAAGATATCTCTGATCTGCCTATTTTGACCTTTTCTTAATGCCATTCTCAAAGAGTTTTGAATTCCTGGGAGCCAGGGTGCATTTGAAGTGCAAAGGTTTATGGCAAATGGGAAAATAAAGAGATTAAACCAAAATAGTTACTTCCCTGTCTTCTGACTGCAGATTCAGCCAATGAGTAGGTGAAGCCCAAATTTCCTGGAGCCATGGTAAAGCTATTGATGATGCTGATTCCAGATAAGGAAGCAAATGAAGCAGAGCAGGGTTGTTTGATCATTTTTCATAAGGCTTGTAGTAGGGTGGAGGGAAGAGAGATAGCAGCATATGCCAAGTGAATCAATTTTGAAAGAAAACTGGCTGAAGACTTTTATTTGCGAAGGCTGAAGGAGGAATATCAAGAAAATTGCGAGGAAAAAAATAAAGAAACATTCACAAAGCAACAAATCAGAAAGGGGCAGCTGGTCTTTTTAAAGCTTTCATGGTAGACTGGCAACAATTTGGCTCTCAGTAGCCTTAGGAAAAAAAGACCCAGTTAAACAAACTGAAGGTAGTTCATTTCTGTGAGTCATAGGAAGTTCAGTATTACAGGAAAATTATGTTGCCGTAATTTTATGAACTCCTGAACAATGTTGCCATTTAATAAAGACACAGATGTATTTTTGCCACATGAAGAAAAATTTTCAAGCTTTCCTGTCATTGGTCATTGGTCTGATCACAACCTCTAGCTAGGGCTAGAATAATACTACCTTCCCTTTACAACAAATTTAACTTTTATAGGGTGACTAATAATCTGTTTGGAAAAGTCAGTCTCACTCAGTTGCCCGATATTTTCAGCTGCTTCTCACTACTATAATCGGACGTGGAAACAAAGCCTTTCTATCCGAAGAAGAGAAATAGGTTTATAACATCCTGGAAGAAAAAAGTATATTAACTCAGAGGATCTTGGTCAATAAGACATTAAATCCTGAACATTCCATTTGGGGAAAACAAGAAGACCCCTTCTGAGATTAATGAGGTCCTGACCTCCATGTCTCCTGTTTCTCCCCTCTCCAGTCCATTCTTCATTATGCTACCCTGATCATTTTTCTAAAAAAAAACACTTGGCCCAGGTGCCCCCACTCCTCAAAAATCTCCAATGGCCACCTTTGCTTCAATCAGGAACTCCTTACCCTTGGTTTTAGGGCACTCAATCAGCTCTCTCCCTCCCATCTTCCCTCCCTGATCTCCTACTACAACCCAATCCACACACTCCTCTCCTCAAACATGGACCCTACTCTCTGCACCTTGCTCTTGTCTGTCTCGCCACCAACTCCCTTAGCCCACAGCCTCACTCTGGCCTGTAACTCTTTCCCCTTTTCATACTTGAAAGCCCACCACTCTCCCCACCTTCAAAACCCTAAAAAAAAACCCATCTCCAAGAAGCCTTCCCTAGCACTCATGCCCCATACCCACCCTCCCCTCTATGTCACCTCTGCTGTGTAAACCTTAAGCACTTTGACACTCAGCACTTTTATATGCACACCAGTGACCCAGCACTTAGGTACATATCCTTATACTCTATTTTCCCTATACCTAATCTAGTTTAATGTCTGTTTCCCCTTTTAGAATGTAAGCTCCTTGTTTATTTGGTTTGGGTTTTTTTTAATAGTATTTGTTAAGCACTCACTATGGGCCTGGCACTGTACTAAGCACTGGGATAAATAAAAGCTAATCAGGTTGGACACAGTCCAAGGGCCACATGGGGCTCACAGTCTTAATCCCCATTTTACAGAAGAGGTAACTGTCACAGAGAAGTTAATTGCCTTGCCCCAAGTCATTCAGCAGACAAGTGGCAGAACTGTGATTAGAAAACAGATCCCTCTGATTCCCAGGATTCACTAGGCTACGCTGCTTCTCAGCAATAAGAAGGTCCCTTGTAAGTAGGAACCATGTCTACCAACTCTATTGTACTGTACTTTCCTAAGAGCTTAGAACAGTTCCCTGCACATAGTAAATGCCCAATGAATATCACTGGCTGATTGATAAAAATTAAGTTATTCCAGGATTTCCAAAATTTATTCAGGGAACCTCTTCAAACCTCCCCCTCTCCCCGCACTTACGATTTAGAGAAAAATCTAGTTTCTTTGGATACCTAGAGAGTTTCCAGTACGCTACCAGTCTTGACTACGGGAGGGTGAGTCAATCAGAGGCATACCCATTCCATTCCTAGCTTGGGCAGTGGCTAGCGAGTGGAAGGCAATCTGCTACAAGTCAAAACTCATCTGTGTTGAACAGCAGTGGCATGGGAGAGTGTCGAGGGCAAGACAAGTTTACTGCACAGAAGGAGGCAATGGTAAATGACTTCCATACTTTCACCAAAAAAACCCTATGGATGCACTTCCAGAACGATTGCAGATAGAGGTGGGGCATTCTGGGAGAGATGCATCCATGGTATCGCTATGGGTCGGAGACGACTCGACAGCATAAGACCAGACCAGTTACAAAAGTTGTTATCTATGTGAATCTACCATAAGTGCATAATCATGCACTTATTCATTCATTCATTCAATCGTATTTCATTCATTCAATCATGTGCGCAGAGCACTGTACTAAGCGCTTGGGAAGTACAAGTTGGCAACATATAGAGACGGTCCTTACCCAACAGTGGGCTCACAGTCTAGAAGGGGGAGACAGAGAACAAAACAAAACATATTAACAAAATGAAATAGAATATGTACAAGTAAAATAAATAGAGTAATAAATACGTACAAACATATATACATATATACAGGTGCTGTGGGGAAGGGAAGGAGGTAAGGTGGGGGGCATGGAGAGGGGGAGGAGGGGGAGAGGAAGGAGGGGGATCAGTCTGGGAAGGCCTCCTGGAGGAGGTGAGCTCTCAGTAGGGCCTTGAAGGGAGGAAGAGAGCTAGCTTGCCAGATGTGGGGAGGGAGGGCATTCCAGGCCAGGGGGATGACGAGGGCCGGGGGTCGATGGCAGGACAGGCGAGAACGAGGCACAGTGAGGAGATTAGCGGCAGAGGAGCGGAGGGTGTGGGCTGGACTGTAGAAGGAGAGAAGGGAGGTGAGGTAGGAGGGGGCGAGGTGATGGACAGCCTTGAAGCCCAGGGTGAGGAGTTTCTGTCTGATGTGTGAGTTGATTGGTAGCCACTGGAGATTTTTGAGGAGGGGAGTAACATGCCCAGAGCATTTCTGGACAAAGACAATCCGGGCAGCGGCGTGAAGTATGGATTGAAGTGGGGAGAGACAGGAGGATGGGAGATCAGAGAGAAGGCTGATGCAGTAGTCCAGACGGGATAAGATGAGAGCTTGAACGAGCAGGGTAGCGGTTTGGATGGAGAGGAAAGGGTGGATCTTGGCAATGTTGCGGAGCTGAGACCGGCAGGTTTTGGTGACGGCTTGGATGTGAGGGGTGAACGAGAGAGCGGAGTCGAGGATGACACCAAGGTTGAGGGCTTGTGAGACAGGAAGGATGGTAGTGCCATCAACAGTGATGGGTAAGTCAGGGAGAGGGCAGGGTTTGGGAGGGAAGACAAGGAGTACAGTCTTGGACATGTTGAGTCCAAGTAGGTGGTGGGCAGACAACCAGATGGAGATGTCCTGAAGGCAGGAGGAGATGTGAGCCTGGAGGGAGGGAGAGAGAGCAGCGACAGAGATGTAGATTTGGGTGTCATCAGCGTAGAGATGATAATTGAAGCCGTGGGAGCGAATGAGGTCACAAAGGGAGTGAGTGTAGATCGAGAACAGAAGGGGACCAAGAACTGAACCTTGAGGAACCCCTACAGTAAGGAGGTGGGAGGGGGAGGAGGAGCCTGCTAAAGAGACTGAGAATGAACAACCGGAGAGATAAGAGAAGAACCAGGAGAGGACGGAGTCTGTGAACCCATGATTGGATAACGCCAAGGTGGTTATGCACACATGCTCACACACACAGAAAGCTATGGCTGGCCTTCATTTTTGAAGGTGATAGTACTGGTGGAGAGATCCTACCCATGCACCTAGGTGTGGTGAATAAGGCCCAGGCACAGTGAACAGTCAAAGCCTTAAGGTGAGCACACGTAAAATAGTTCCTTCCTGTGGTCGTTCTGTTCACCACTTGAAATACCTGAATCTGTTTTGTTAAAACTGGCTATTTGTAACCCAGTCTCAGATGCAAACCCTGCCCTCGAAATGTGATGATCATACAGGTCTGGACCACACCCCTCCTCCTCTCCCACTCCCATAGCAACTCCCTGGGGTGGGAGAGAGGGGATTTAGCAGGGAAGGTCCCTGTTCAAGGGCCAGAGGGGCCTGGAGTGACAGGGTGGGAGGTGGACTTTAAGACTCCTCCACTATGCCTCCTTCTGTCTAACCAGTAAAAGCACTTTCTGATCAATGGTAACTACCAGACCAGGGGATGTAATCGAATATCATTCAGAGTGGAGCTTGTGCCTGTGTAACTCTGCAGACGCATCATGATGAGTCCAAATCAGAGTCATTAAACTCAAATTGTTCAAATTTACTGGAGAGCTACATTAGGATGGGACTTGCTCTGAGCCTGTGCACATATTTTGAAGTAGAACATAGTAGGGTGTGAGAGAAGAATCCTACACCTGCCCCAGTCAGCACTGATCACACTGACCAAGTTGGGTTACACTCTCAAATTAGACAGAGACCACATTCCTACTAATCAGAAAGTTCTTTCACTGGCTAGAAAATTGAGGGGCTGCACAGGTCAGGGCTCACCTCCTACCCTGTTGCCATGGGCCACTAGATGGAACAAACTCCCAAAGCACAACGAATGGAGGGAAGGAGAGCAAAGGGAGGTGTGACCTGTATTATCAGACTCTCAGTAGTCCCCATGTGGCAAAATGGTGGTTTGCTAATAATATCATCACAATGAAGCATGGAACAGCTGAAAGTCAACAGTTTGAAGACCTGTAGATGGAGATTCTTTCCCTGCCAGATTTCATCCATATGGCTACCACGTTAATCCAAGCATTTATCCTATCTCACCATGATTACTGCATCAGCTTTCTTGCTGACTTCTCTACATCCTGTATCTCCCCACTTCAGTCCATACTTCACTCTGCTGCCTATATCATTTTTCTACAAAATCATTCAGTTCATGTTTTCCCCACTCTAGACCCTCCCATGGTTGCCCATCCACTAAACTCCTCACCAATGGCTTTAAAGCCTTCAATCACCTTGCCATTCCTACCTTACCCTCCTGATTTCCTGCAGCCAAGCCAGCACACTTCACTCCTCTAATGCCAACCTACTCATTGTACCTCAGTCTCATCTATCTCACCACCAGCCCCTTACCCACATCCTGCCTCTGGCCTGAAATATCCTCACTCTTCATAGGTGACAGATAATCAATCTATCCATTTCCAAAGCCTTATTAAAGCCATTATCTCCTCAAAGAGGCCTTCCCCAACTAACCCCTTATTTCCTCTTCTCCCACTCCCTTCTGCATCACTCTTGCACTTGAATTTGCATGTTTTCTTCATCCCTCCCTCAGCCACACAGGACTTATATACATATAAGTAGCGTGGCTCAGTGGAAAGGGCATGGGCTTTGGAATCAGAGGTCATGGGTTCAAATCCCGGCTCTGACAATTGTCAGCTGTGTGACTTCGGGAAAGTCACTTAACTTCTCTGGGCTTCAATTCCCTCATCTGTAAAATGGGGATTAAGACTGTGAGCCCCCCATGGGACAACCTGATCACCTTGTAACCTCCCCAGCGCTTAGAACAGTGCTTTGCACATAGTAAGCACTTAATAAATGCCATTATTATTATTATATCCATTTTTTATTTATATTAATACCTGTCTCCCCCTCTTGATTGCAAATTCTCTGTGGGCAGGGAATGTGTCTACCAACTCTGTTGTATTCATCAAAGCCCAAACAAGAATATAAAGCCCATGGAGGAAGGAGGAGAAATGAAATAGCTTTCTCTGTTTCTTTATTCAAGTGGATCAGGGTGAGTGAAGGTAATAGTTGTGGCAGACTGTTTCCACTCCCCCTCTTGCCTGATCTCTAACAATCTGGGCTGACAGATCTCATATGAGCCCCTACATTTTCCCATTCTACCTCAACTAAGAGAAATTGGTCTCAGGCCACCCAAGGTGGCAATAGTTTAAAGGGGCCAGACTCTGGCAGGAGAAAACCTGGCAATGCATCTGGGAAATCAAAAACAAATTCTGAAGTTGGCATTCTTGGTGTGCATTTGGAGATGTGACTAGTGGTACAAAACTGTAGAGACATTGTCCTTTTTTGCTCAAGGCCAAGCCCCTTCTCAGCCTACCTGGCCACCAAAGTGTGAGTCAACTGAGGACCAAAAGAGGAACATTTTAATCCTCTCCAAAAATTCCCTGGTCCCCTGCTGACTTGCAAGTGCACATAGACAAAGAAATTAACTTTCAAAATCCCTTCCGCAGGTGGGCAAACATAGGTTGAAATCCCATCTGTAAGATCCTTGTGGGCTGGGAATCTGCCTACCAACTCTATTATACTGTACTGTCCAAGGTTCTCCAAAGCACAGTCCTCTGCACACAGTAAGCACTCAATAAATATGACTGATTGATTGCTTTGCAGGTAGAATGTGACTCCTGCAAAACCTACTTGAATGACAAAAGGCTGTGGTGAGCAGAAGCAGTGTGGCTTAGTGGAAAAAGTACGGGCTTGGGAGTCAGAGGTCATGGGTTCTAATCCCAGCTCCACCACTTGTCAGCTGTGTGACTTTGGACAAGTCACTTAACTTATCTGTGCCTCAATCAATCAATCAATCAATCATATTTATTGAGCACTTACTGTGTGCAGAGCACTGTACTAAGCGCTTGGGAAGTACAAGTTGGCAACATATAGAGACAGTCCCTACCCAACAGTGGGCTCACAGTCTAGAAGGGGGAGACAGAGAACAAAACCAAACATATTAACAAAATATAATAAATAGAATAGATATGTACAAGTAAAATAAATAAATAGAGTAATAAATATGTACAAACATATATACATATATACAGGTGCTGTGGGGAAGGGAAGGAGGTAAGACGGGGGGATGGAGAGGGGGACGAGGGGGAGAGGAAGGAAGGGGCTCAGTCTGGGAAAGCCTCCTGGAGGAGGTGAGCTCTCACTAGGGCCTTGAAGGGAGGAAGAGAGCTAGCTTGGCGGATGGGCAGAGGGAGGGCATTCCAGGCCTCAGTTACCTAATCTGCAAAATGGGGATTAAGTCTATGAGCCTCACATTGGACAACCTGATTACCTTGTATCTACCCCAGTGCTTAGAACAGTGCTTGGCACATAGTAAGCACTTTACAAACACCATTATTTATAATAATTATTATTATCATTACTCAAAGTGATTTAGATCCAGGTTATTTTGCTTTCCTTCACTTCAACGGCCAACACAGATATGGCTTAGGACTGAACTTTTCTTCTCTAGTTCAAGTTGTGCCCTTTTGGCCTTTGACATGTGCAACTGGTGGTATCTCTCATTGACAGTCTCAAACATCCTAAGGCTAACATATGCACTTTATTGAAAGGTTTATGCTATCTGCAAGTTCCCCCACCCACCACCACCCTTGAGAAAGAGGCATATTGAGTTAATCCAGGATTTAAATTAAAAAAAAAATAGATGACACCAGTTCATAAATTGACCCAAAACAAGGCTGGTTTATCTGTGCTGTGAAATGGCTCAGCCCTCCTTTATTGCTATGTGAATGTCTGTGTACTCCAGAACTGCTTAGAATGAAAACTTTCTCACATAGAAATGCATATTTCACTACATGCTCTTCATGCCACAGTGAGGGCCAAAAATGACAGTCATTCAATCGGAGTTGCATCCAAGGCGAAATAGAGATATTTCCCTCAACCACACAATAAGTGGATTACTCACCAAATCACAAGCGTTTCTGCCAACCCACATTCAGAATGCAGCAGAGGAAGAAGAGTAATTAAACATTACCCCTGGCTACATAAAAGAGAGGAGGAAAGGGATCAAGGAAGGCCACGGGAACAGGTTCCCCTTTAGATGCTAAATCCCTGAGATTCCCTATCTTAAGGGCTTTGAGGAATATAGTAAAAAATCTGTCAGACTAAAAACTCCTTGAAGACAGGGAATTTCATTCTCTTGTTTTCTCCCAAGTGCCTAGCACAGTGTTCTGCACACAATAGACGTTCAATAAATAGATCTGAATGAATGAATGCAATCTACTAACTTCCCTGTTCCTCAAGGACCGCCAATGGATGCCCAACCATCTCCACATCAAACAGAAACTACCATCAACTTTAAAGCCCTCTATCACCTTGCCCCCTCTATCTCACCTCACTACTCTCCTACTACAACCCGGCCCACACATTTTGCTACTCCAATGCCAACCAACTCACTGTACCTCATTCTCATCCTTCTCACCCACATCCTGCCTCTGTCCTGAAATGCCTTCCTTCTTCATATCCAAAATACAACTATTCTCCCCACCTTCAAAGCCTTACTGAAAGTATATCTCCTCCAAGAATCCCTAAGCCCTCACTTCCTCTTCTCCCACTTCCTTCTGTGTCTCCCTGACTTGCACCCTTTATTCACCAACCCCCACATCACTTATGTACAGATCCATAATTATTTATATTAATGTCTGTCTCCCCCACTAGATTGTAAACTCATCGTGGGCAGGGAATGTGTCTGTTATATTGTTGTACCCTCCCAATTGCTCAGTACAGTGCCCTGCACAAAGTAAGCATGCACTAAATGCAATTGATTGATTAATTGACTAACTAAAGCTTTATACTTTTCACAATTGAGTTCCTCCTAAAGTCTTTAGGCCCAGGAACCTACAGCTACACCAGCCATAGAGATTCCTTAGAAGGACTGGAAACAAGCTCAAGCATCCAGTCATGGGAGCACAAGGGCACAGGGGAGAAGAAAGTCCAAATGACTCCATTTCAATTTGGAAGAGATGATGGTTCAGATCAATTACTTCAGCCACTAAAGTCAGACTTCCTTTTCATTAATTCATCCATTCAGTCATATTTATTGAGCACTTACTGTGTTCAAAGCACTTAGTAAGCTCTTGGGAGAGTGGTACATAACAATAAACAGACACATTCCTGGCCCACAATGAGCTTACAGTCTAGAGGGGGAGACAGACATTAATATAAATTCCTTCACTCACATGGCTGGAAAAAATTCCAGGATGCCAGATGGCTAGACCATAAGTGCAACAGTAAAGCTTTGGAGAACTGGTTACATACTGTGAAATACTGCTAGGACAGAGTTGGAGACAGTCCAGAAGTATTTTTGTTCCCTTTCTACCTCCTACTAGAAAAGTGCAGAAAGTGACCCTGCCCCTTCAAGGCACCAGAGAAATGCTTATTGACCTCTTGAGTTCCCTCCAAGACTGCAGAGGAGAGAGATCAGGGCTGGAGATGTAGCTTGGGAATCATCTGGATGGAAATGGTAGTCGAAGCCATTGGAGCAAATGAGTTCTCTGAGGGAGTGGGTGTAGTTGGAAAATAGAAGGGCACCTAGAACTGAATTTTGAGGGACTCCCACAGTTAGAGGGTGGGAGGCAGAGGATGAGCCTGTGAAAGATTCTGGAAAGGAGCAGCCAGAGTGAAGAAGGAGAAGCAGGAGAGGACCGTATCAGTGAAGTCAAGTTTAGATAGTGTTTCCAGGAGAAGAGGGTGGTTTACAGTGTTGAAGGCAGATAAAAGGTCAAGAAGGATTAGGATGATGTAGAGGCCTTTGAATTTGTCAAGGAGGAAGTCCTTTGTGACCAAGAAGAGGGCAGTTTCTGTGAAGTGGAGGGGGCAGAAGCCAGATGGAGGGAATCAAGAGGAAAACTGGAGAAGAATTGGAGGCAGTGGGTGTTAGCAACTTGCTCAAGGAGTTTGGAAAGGAATGGTAGGGAAGAGATGGGGGAGATAACTGGGCCCTGGGGTCACGAGAGATTTTTTTAGGATAGGTTATACATGAGCTTGTTAGAAAGTAGTGGGAAAGGAGACACTGGAGAGTGAGCAGTTGAAAATGAGGGAAGAAGGGAGGAGGCAAGTATTTTAAAAAGGTGCAAAGCAAAGATGTACAGCCTGGATGTACAGATGGAGGGGGTAGAATGTAAAAGGAGGCAGGGAGATGTCCTCTTGTGATACTGTTGGGAAGGATGGGAGAGTTGAAGAGTTAGCAGGAGGAGGGTGGAACTGAAGAAAGGGGTTGAAGGATTATGAGGGAGCAGCATAAGGTGGCAATAAAGAAATCAACTCCTCCCGGTTTCCCAGTGAGTCTTGGAGTATGGAAGAAGATGAGAGCTGTTGGGATAGAGTGGCAGGGGAGACAGTGTCATCTAGGGAGAGCCATGTTTCCGTGAGGGCAAGGAGAAGACATGGCTCAGGAACAGGACAAGGATATAATAATAATAATGATGGCATTTATTAAGTGCTTACTATGTGCAAAGCTCTGTTCTAAGCGCTGGGGTGGTTACAAGGTGATCAGGTTATCCCACAGGGGGCTCACAGTCTTAATCCCCATTTTACAGATGAAGTAACTGAGGCATAGAGAAGTTAAGTGACTTGCCCAAAGTCACACAGCTGACAATTTGTGGAGCTGGATTTGAACCCATGACCTCTGACTTCAAATCAATCAATCAATCATATTTATTGAGTTCTTACTGTGTGCAGAGCACTGTACTAAGCGCTTGGGAAGTACAAGTTGGCAACATATAGAGACAGTCCCTACCCCCAGTGGGCTCAGGTGGGAACAAAGACAGGGATGGGGTGATTTGAGGAAGGGGTTTGAGTGGATGTGGTGAGGTTGGAGAGGTTTAAGGGCTTTAAGAGAGATTGTCCTGATTGTTGCAGCCTAATCTGTTGATTCAGGATCTTAATTGGGGGACTGATTGCAGGGTTCTTTCACGTATGTGAGAAAGTTCACACCCCTGATTGAGTAGGTGTGGGATCCTTGGATTCTAGTTTAAATAGGCCATTGTTGAGATATAAACAGGCTGCTTTTACTTTGTAAATCATTTCCATACTTTTGTGTGAACCAGCCTTTTCAATCAAGAGTACTTCTCGTTTACTCAGTTTGGATCACTGTATTAAATGCTTGGGAGAGTACAATAGAGTTAATGAACAAAGAGTCCTGTTTATCCTCAATGAATTTACATCTAACACCAGCACATTTCGCCCAAGTAATCTCTTACCATGAAAGTTTTGGATGACCATGCTGATAGTGAAGCTCCTAGAGGGCAAGGATAAAGTCTCTTAACTCTATTGTTCTCTTCCAAGGGCTAAATGCAGTGCTCCGCCCACACTAATCGCTCATTAAAAAAAAATTGTGGTACTTAAGTGCTTACTATGTACCAGGCACTGTTCTAAGAGCTGGGGTGGATACAAGCAAATCGGGTTGGACAAAGTCGCTGTCACACATGGGGTTTACAGTCTCAGTCCCCATTTTACAGATGAGGTAACTGAGGCACAGAGTAGTAAAGTGACTTGCCCAAGACACACAGCAGACAAGTGGCGGAGGCGGAATTAGAACCTTCTGACTCCTGGGCCCGTGCTCTATCCACTCTGCAATTCGGCTTCTCTTGACTGATAAAGTGAACTTCTCTAGAAACATATGGGTGTGTGCTTGAAAAGACGCAAAATGTGACTGCCAATCTATTCCATGAGATGCAGGTAAAAATAGTTACTTCTTATGCTGTTGCATTTGCTGCTTGGAGTGCCTGTCACTGTTTTGGAAACTGCTTCTGATCTTTTAAAATCCTCTGCTGAAGGGGAGCAATCCCATCTCATCGTGGCAAACCAAGCTGCTGTCTGTGGGGATTGCTTCCCAATAGCTCACTGTCAAACCACCTTGTTGGAGAAAGTGCTCGAATAGTTTTTAAGAGCTTGTCCTGCCCCTCTCTGTTCATATCAAAAACATTTTTTAAATAGTATTTGTTAAGAGCTTACTATGAGTGCCTGGCATATAGGCATACCTCAGAAATCGATCATTTTTATTGAGTGCTTACTGGGTGCAGAGCGCTGTACTAAGCACTTGGGAGAGTACAATATAACAGAGTCGGTAGACACATTCCCTGCCCACAAGGAGTTTATGGTGTAGAGGGAGGAGCTTACAGTCAATGCTTCACTTTAGCATAATTTCAAGGAGAGGAGAATCTTTTCCTATAAGCTCCCATGCTCAGCTCCCACTGACTTTGCCAGATAAATAACTCCATCAATGTGGCTGTCAAACACTGGAAACCAGAGTAGATCAGAAGGTAATCCATCTCATGAAGCCAAGGTTTCCTTGCCTCCCAGTGATTCATAGACTACAGGCATTATAACAGTAATTGTATGGCAGGCTGGATCCTATATCACCATGCTGCAAAAGAAAATATGTAAATGGGAAAAGGCAAACATTCAAAACTCCATACAAACAACCAGACTCTAGTGTTGGTCAATTTTGTATGGCCCCAGATCTGAGTTCAAGCTTTCACTTTCACTGAGAAAAAAACATCCCTAAGAAATGGCATTTATGGAGGGTGAACACATACAAATGGTTTGGTTCTTGGGCATAGATTATGTCAGCTATAGTTCACGAGGCAAAAATGCTCACTGGCTTTGGGTTAAAATGAAAACAACTTCCAGGCAGCATTTGAATATAAAGAAGTGGTTGAGCCAGGGAGGAAATTGTGAACAAAAATGTTTGCTAAAGAAGCTCTCAGAGTTACCTAAAAGGACTGTGTCTATAACTGAAATCTGCTCATAAAAGCTTGTGCTAGTCCTTTTAGGACTGAAGCTTGCCTGCCATTGAATCACGCACATACAGTAAGTACTGATGGAAACATTGTTCCATGTAATAATTTTCTTGCAGGTAAAAAAGTGCAGGGAGACAACTGCTGATGTCTTTAATTCTAATACTGTTTTACTGTATCCAACAGGCTGTTTCAAGAAGTAGTATGAATCCTAGACTATAAGTGCCCTGTGAACAGAGAACATGTCTACCAACTCTGTTACACAGAGTTTACACGCGCTTAGCACAGTGGCCTGTACACAGTAAGCACTCAATAAATATGATTGATTCTAGGATATTTTAGATTGACCGGAATCTACTGCGCGAAGTGTAATCTATGGGCCAAATCAATTAGGAAAATTATACACAAGAGATTAAACCTGAAGATATTTTAGAGAAAGGAGCTTATTATGGACCAAGCCCACTCTTTTGGGGAACCATCACCAATATTAAAGCAAATTCCGTGCAAATGAAAGAGACCAGATCTAACCCCTCGTTAGATCCAGGAGGTAACAAGATCCAAATCTTTTCCCACGCATAGTCCTGGACATTTGTTTCATCTCTGACCCCAAAGCTGCAAGTCAGATCAGTTTTCCTGACCTGTTCTATCTTTGGCCTTTCTCCTGAAAAGGCAACTATCCGAGCCAATTTTGCTGCTATTACATTCTTTCATCTGAAACCAATCATCAACATCTAATACAGCTGACAATGAATATTTTGGTATTCCAGCCAGAAAAACTGGGGGAAAATGTCCTTGCCTGTAATATGCTTACTCAGATAAAATGTCAAAAATAGTTAACTACTACTGCATTGTAATCAAGAGATATTAAGATCCCAAAGACATGCATTCTCTATTATATGCTCCCAAATGTTTAGTACAATGCTCTGGACATAGTAAACGTCCAATAAATACTACTGATTAATAGATTGATTGATACTACTGACCCTACACTTTACTAAGACCAATAATAATAGTAATAACTGTATTCTTACTCTGTGCCAAGCACAGTATTAAGTCCTGACGTAGACAAGATAACCAGGTTAGACACAGTCCCTGCCACATATAGGGCTCATAGTCTAAGTAGGAAAGTGAACAGGAAGTTAACCCCCATTTTACAGATGAGGAAACTGAGGCACAGAGAAGCCAAGTGACTTGTCCAAGGTCATACAGCAGACAAATGGTGGAGCTAGAATTAGAACCCAGGTCCTGTGATTCCCAGGCCAGTTCTCTTTCCACTAGGCAACACTTTATTCTCTTTTTTCTTTATCCTCTTCTGTTCATGTAGAACAAAAAGAAAAAAGCCAACCACTTTGGTAGCTGTGGATTGTGCTGCTGTGCCTGTTCCTCCATGTGTTTGGCTTGCCTTCTTATAGTAGAAGCTTCATGAAGGGAGGGACTGCTTTTGATATGTGTATGTGCTACTAGCTCCCTATGAAAGTTTAACCAATTAATGGGATGAGTAACTGGAAATAGGTGGTTTCATCCTTCTTTGGCAATTTCTCATTCTGATTTTTTGTGTTTGGGGTAATAGTATCATCATCATCATCATCATCATCAATCGTATTTATTGAACGCTTACTGTGTGCAGAGCACTGTACTAAGCGCTTGGGAAGTACAAATTGGCAACATATATAGACAGTCCCTACCCAACAGTGGGCTCAGAGTCTAAAAGGGGGAGACAAAACAAAACATACTAACAAAATAAAATAAATAGAATAGATATGTACAAGTAAAATAAATAAATAAATAAATAGAGTAATAAATATGTACGAACATATATACAGGTGCTGTGGGGAAGGGAAGGAGGTAAGATGGGGGGGATGGAGAGGGCGACGAGGGGGAGAGGAAGGAAGGGGCTCAGTTTGGGAGGGCCTCCTGGAGGAGGTGAGCTCTCAGTAGGGCCTTGAAGGGAGGAAGAGAGCTAGCTTGGCGGACGGGCAGAGGGAGGGCATTCCAGGCCCGGGGGATGACGTGGGCCGGGGGTCGATGGCGGGACAGGCGAGAACGAGGTACAGTGAGGAGATTAGCAGCAGAGGAGTGGAGGGTGCGGGCTGGGCTGTAGAAGGAGAGAAGGGAGGTGAGGTAGGAGGCGGCAAGGTGATGGACAGCCTTGAAGCCCAGGGTGAGGAGTTTCTGCCTGATGCGCAGATTGATTGGTAGCCACTGGAGATTTTTGAGGAGTGGAGTAATATGCCCAGAGCATTTCTGGACAAAGATAATCCGAGCAGCAGCATGAAGTATGGATTGAAGTGGGGAGAGACACGAGGATGGGAGATCAGAGAGAAGGCTGATGCGGTAGTCCAGACGGGATAGGGTGAGAGCTTAAGATAGTATGATAGTATGATTCCTATCTTATGAAAAGACAATTTGAGCCAAACTAATGACTTCTCAAAGCTGCTAGGAGCTGCCTAAAATCCCCACCTAGCAATGTGGAAGTCTGAAAGCAACTTGGCCTAGTGGAAAGAGGACAGACCTGGGAGTCAGAAGGACCTGGGTTCTAATCCCTCCCCCACCACTTGTCTGCTGTGTCCCCTTGGGCAAGAAAAAAAGTTCATGCTAACTGTTTGCAGTCATTAGGACTTTCTCCGCTGCCAAGTTTTGAGCAGCAAAGCTGAACTGCAGCACAGACTCCAGGACAGTTCTCCTTTTACTGCTACTTTCACCTTTTGATAGCCCTTGTGACAGGACACAACCTCCACAGACCTCCTGAGCCAGACCATTGGGCCGAAAAAGTAAAAGCTGTGACCCTTTCCATAGCTTACAACCTGATGACTTCCCATTTCCTCTTCCTAAATTTTCAAGATGAAGTTACTAGTTTGGAAATCCTAAAAAATACAGCCTGATGATGAGGAGCCCTGTAATTCCAATACTTGGAACTGGCTTATAGTGTCCTTTAACTCTTTTCTAGTTCAACCTTCGGAACTATCTAGAGAATCAAACTTGTCCTAGAAATATTTTGTGACCTAGACTATTTTCATCAGGTTTGGGAGTTAGTGCTGCCACACTTCCTTTCATCCATCCCCCTACCTTCTTCCACCTAGAGAAAGGAGGCATGGACTGCTTAGTCTCAAGGCTAAAAACAGTTTCATTATTTACAGTTTCACTCCCTCAGGACCTTGTAACCAAATAGCTGTTTTATTGACTGTCAAAATGCATTTGAATTTATGGCAGCATTTAAAATGCCCATGAATCAAAAGATAACCAAAGAAAGAGTCAACCTCAAAGGAGAGCCTATGTGTCTCATATATCTTCCCTCAATCATTGATTAGAAGAAAGATGCTTTTCCCTGCTTTTGAGGGGAATGCAAGGAACAACTTGGAATCTGATTGAATATAGTGAGTAGATAAAACTGCTAAGAAAGGACCCCTTGAGGAGTTCTGCTAGCTTCTATTCTGCTCTTAGGGCTTAGTCATTGTATTTGTTCAGGGGACCTAAACACATAAAGTCTTTTCAAAAGATGGGAGAACTTTCATCTGGAAGAAAAAGTTCTTTCTAGAAAGTCCTCATGGATTGAACAAATCATGGCAAAAAACCCACTGCAATCTACTGGTTACCCTATCGTCTTCCCTGCTGCCCTCCCCCCCCCCCCCCGACTTAGATAGGAGGGTTAGACCTGAATAAAATCGATACTGCCTTGCCCAATTCAAGGCCCCACGGGAGCTCTGTGTGATGAGCCTCAGCTTGGCTGTGAGCCCATTTTTGGGTAGGGACCATCTCTATATGTTGCCTATTTGTACTTCCCAAGCACTTAGTACAGTGCTCTGCAAACAGTAAGTGCTCAACAAATATGACTGAATGAATGATTGACAATCAATATCTCTGGGAAGCAGCAATGATGGTATTGTCCTCTAGACTGTAAGCTCACCATGGTCAGGGTACGTGTCTGCTAATTTCTACTGTAATATAACTCTCCCAAGTGCTTGGTACAGTTCTGTGCATACAATAAGTGCTCAATAAATATGATTGATTGATTGATTGTTGGATGCTATGCCTCTCAATTGAAAATCTCCCGGATTATATCTGCTTACTCAGATAAAATGTCAAAAATAGTTAACTCTTGAAGACCAGTAATAAGGACATATTAAGCTCTCCCTCCTCTCCCTCCTGTTCCACCTTAGGCTTGGCCTAGTCTTGCTGTTAATTTCAAGATACTATTAGCCCACTGATCTGTAAAATGTTTCCTCCTTTCCCACACTTACAATATTCCTAGTGTCTGGGAGAGATACTGGATGCATGGTACCAGGGTTGGGGATTCAATTTTCACTTTCTATTAAATTCTTAAATCAGCCTGATTTTATTTAGTCTCAGACTAATTTCTTCTAGCACTGGGACCTCTGGACACACACTATCTGGATGGCTGTCATAAATTCATGAAGACAATGCAATCACCTCAACAGTACTCGACAGTCTTAATTTCTGAGGCATTGTTGAGGTCCTTCATTCACATGGCACTCATGGCTATTTCATTTAACTGCAATCTCTATGGATGGAAACCACTCTAACTGATATCCCTTCTACTGCGCCTCTCCCTTGGTAACCCTTAACCAAAATGTACTGAGATTAAGTGAAAATAATGACTAAGAGAGAACTGCCTTGATATTTTGAAAATGCAATCAATCAATAAATACATGCTTGGGAGAGTATTATATAACAGAGTTGGTAGACAAGTTCCCTTCCCACAATGAGTTTACAGTCTAGAGGGGGAGAAACTGTAATCCCTCAGTCTTGCAAACACTGAGACATGAGGCCTACCTTGTCTTCACTGAAGATCTCTTCTCACCTTGAAATAATTCAACATGGTGTTGGGGCCTGACAAATAGTCACATCTCCTGCCAATTAGAAGAGAAAACTATGCAAACATTAGTTATATCAAACTTCTTCCAATACAGTAGTCCATCCAAACTAGTATTCAGTCCCTGACCATGGCATTAAAGGATTTTTGGAGGATCAATGTAATTAGATGTCTTTCTTGCCACCTAATCACATAACTAGGACTGTACTCTTTAGCATTCCTAAATTTTCCCACATTTATGAATTTCACCAAGACCTTCTTGAACCATTTTCTATTTTCTGCCAAAATGAATCTCATATGTTTACTTCATCCTACAATATATTTTTCTATGTGCAATATTTACAAGTAATTTTTATTTGTCTGCCTTCACCTTGTTTCAATTGCCCTCTCCTAAGCATCAGTACAGTGCTTACTATTCAATAGCTTTATAAATGCTATTTACCGATTGAGTGCTTACCCTCAATTTCTCAGGGTGTAGTGTTGACAAACTTCTCATTCAGAGAGCCATCCTTAACTGGATGATTATGCCTCTTGAAATCACCTTTGGGTCTCAGGAATGTCCCAAGCACAAAAGAATAGGAAGAAAGGATGGGAAAGAAACACCTCTGTAGTGGCATTCTCCATCTGTGAAAAGTTGATCATGCAGACAAGGAACCAGGCTCATAGACCATAACAGAATAAATGAGAAGGCAGAGGCTCACAACCTATGAAGTCATACACTCTTGAAGCCATAGAAATTTTTGACATTCAAACTAAGTCAAACAACAATCCATTTCCAAAAATAGACCATCAATCCATTTGGGAGAGAGAGGAAAACCAAATATGAGTATTAATAGCCTGCTTTATGGGAACTCTTTCCTCTCTCTCCCTATCCCAGCCACAACCCCAGAGACAGACCAAGATCCCTACTTGGAATGAAATGCTGACGGTCAGCCAGCAGCCTACAAATCCATTTTCACCACACCCTCATGCCTCTTCCCCATCCTCCTTCCTGTTTATTATTATAGCAGCAGTGAGTGTCCTAATGGGATTTTTACATCTTTTAAATAGTCTTCTGAGATGCTTAGGGAAAAGCACTCCAATAAAATACTCCCTAAAGACACCAAATTGATGTACAATATGGAAATTTCCAACTCTGATTTCCAGCAGCATCTCAGAGTCATTCTGAACAAAAATCCATTCACCACACCAGATTCAACAAGTCTTAGAGATAGTCTCACACCCTCCGTAAGAGAGCTGAATTTATTTCCAGAACTCCAGAGCATCTCCACTTGCATTTCCTTCCCTCATCTACAACTATGCATGTCAAAGTCAGAACTAGAGGACTTTCCCTATTAGGCCCTCATTTCTTCTTCTCCCATTCCTTTCTGCATCACACTTGGATTTGCACCCTTTATTCACCCCTCCCTCAGCTCCACAGCATGTGCGTACATAGCCATCATTTATTTATTTCTATTAATGCCTGTCTCCCCTTCTAGACTGTAAACTCATTTGGGGCAGGGAACATATCTATCAACTCTGTCATATTGTACCCTCCAAAGCACTTAGTACAGCGCTCTGAACAAAGTAAGAATTCAATAAATACGACTGATTGATTGAGAACTAATTATCCTCCTCCCAAACCCCTCCCTGGTTTACCTATGTTTGCACCATTTAGTGGCAATTTTTCTGGTCTCCTTGGAACTTTTTCCTCCTGTCTCTACTTTGTTTCCCACATCTAGTCTACCACCAAGATCTGATAGTTATTTCTCTGGAGTATTCCTAACCATTTACTGCTTCCCCTCCATTTTTGTCAGTGTGCCCACTTCCCACTCAGGCTTCCTTGCTTTGTCCTCTCTGCTCTCCAAATCATTGCACTTGTAAGTTCCTTTGGCTGAAGTCCCCCCTCCCACCCCCGCTCCTCTTCACCAAATCATATTCCCCTCCTTTTAAGTTCAGTTTAAAAGCCATCTTCTCCATAAAGCCTTCTCATCTAGCATTGATTGTTCCAATCACTCCAGTAACTCCCACCATCCCCCTGCTCTCCCACCACCACAAATACTTAGCACTTACGTGCATTTCTGTCACTTGTCATTAGGTATCCTTGGATTCTGCCAGAACATGCATTTTCCCTATGTGTTTTTGGATAGGACATGACAGCAGAATTAGGGAACATTCTTCTGACAACACGTCTGCCTGGATGCAGGGTGAGGCAGTATCAGAAGAAACCGTTAAGCGCATGCAAGCAGCGTCAGACGTGGGGTAAGTACTACAACACAATTTTCTTTCCTCAACCTGGGGATCTGCTTAGGGAGAAGTGAATGAATACACTTTAAGTTTGTCCTGGCTCCCCCTGTAAATCAAGAATTCTGGCAAGAAAGAACACTTTCTTCTTCCTTTGTATCTCTCAACAGATCTAGTAAAACCTGGTTCACTCTATAAATCTTATTCACTGACTGTCTTGTTTTGACCAGATTCCGATGTCCTATTCTTTGGCACCAGTTGTATGCAATAAATGTATGCCAAACTGAAATCTCATGATTTATCCAGTCTCCTAATTTTGGAAAAATAAAATGAAGAATAAAATGTTTTTCACTCCGAATTTCTAACAAGAAGATGTTTATAGAATTTGAAAGTAATTAAATCAGAAAGAACTTGGAAAGATCATCTAACCGGGTTCCCTACTTCCAGGTAGGCAGTTATCAATTCTTTCCTTAGAGATATCCAGCAATGAAGACTCTCTACCCTCCACTGCATCATGGTCTAGTGGGTAGAACACGGGCTTGGGAGTCAGAGGACCTGCGCTCTAATCCCCATTCCACTTATGTACCTGTAGTGTGATCTTGGGCAAGTCACTCAACTTCTCTGTGTCTCAGTTTCCTCATCTGCAATACATTTGCATCCTATTCAGACTGAGCCCCTGTGGGACCTGGTTATCTATCTACCCCCGCATTTAGTACAGTGCTTGGCATAGTAAGCACTTAACAAATACTACTTTTATTATTACTGGTCTATTCTAGAATATAATCACACTTAAGAATCTAGTTGTACCTATATTCAATTGAGGGAAATTGCCCACATTTCATTCCAACTATTCTAGTTGATCATGTTGTTTTCCTAATCTTTTCACTGCACAACCATGCTTTTTATAGCTATGCAGATTTTTTAATGGTATTTGTTAAGCAATCAATCAATCAATCAATCAATCAATCGTATTTATTGAGCGCATACTGTGTGCAGAGCACTGTACTAAGCGCTTGGGAAGTACAAGTTGGCAACATATAGAGACAGTCCCTACCCAACAGTGGGATCACAGTCTAAAAGGGGGAGACAGAGAACAAAACCAAACATACTAACAAAATAAAATAAACAGAATAGATATGTACAGGTAAAATAAATAAATAAATAAATAAATAAATAGAGTAATAAATAAGTACAAACATATATACATATATACAGGTGCTGTGGGGAAGGGAAGGAGGTAAGATGGGGGGATGGAGAGGGGGACGAGGGGAAGAGGAAGGAAGGGGCTCAGTCTGGGAAGGCCTCCTGGAGGAGGTGAGCTCTCAGCAGGGCCTTGAAGGGAGGAAGAGAGCTAGCTTGGTGGATGGGCAGAGGGAGGGCATTCCAGGCCCGGGGGATGACATGAGCTGGGGGTCGATGGCGGGACAGGCGAGAACGAGGTACAGTGAGGAGATTAGCGGTGGAGGAGCGGAGGTTGCGGGCTGGGCAGTAGAAGGAGAGAAGGGAGGTGAGGTAGGAGGGGGCGAGGTGATGGACAGCCTTGAAGCCCAGGGTGAGGAGTTTCTGCCTGATGCACAGATTGATTGGTAGCCACCGGAGAGCAATGACTATATGTCAAGCCCTGTCCTAAGCATGGGGTTAGATACAAGTTTATCAGGTTGGACACAGTACCTGTCCCACAGGAAGATCACAGTCTAAGTTGGAGGGAGGAGGATTTAGTCCTTATTATGCAGATGGAGTAACAGTGGCACAGAGGAGTTAAGTGAGTTCATGAAGGTCACACAGCAAGCAATTGGCAGAGCCATGATTAGTATCCAGGTCCTCTGACTCCTGGCATAGTGGCTAGAGCATTGGCCTGGGAGTCAGAAGGTCATGGGTTCTAATCTTCACTCTCCCACTTGTCTGCTGTGTGTCCTTGCCACTTCTCTGTGCCTCAGTTACCTCATCCATAAAATGGGGATTAAGACTGTGAACCCAATGAGGGACAGAGACTGTGTCCAACTTGATTTGCTTGTATCCACCCCAGAGCTTAGCACAGTGCCTGGCACATAGGAAGCACTTAAATACCATAATTATTATTATTTCCTCAATGCAAAAAAGGTGAACACAGACACAGTATAAAGGTGTTCTTCACTTTCAAAGATGATACCTCTGACAGTAAAGTTTACCTATGGGTGCTTATGTTGGTGAAAATGTCAATGCGGGCCTGGCTTGAGGTGACTACTGAGTTTCAATACTCTTTACATCATTGACTAAACTGGCCTCATTTCCATTTTTAGTAGCTCTTCCCATTGGCCCTTCAGGTCCATCAAGAGTTTTGGATTTTGGCAACTTGGCATCCTCTTTATCTTGCTGACTTCTCCCCTACCTTCCTTTAGGATCTTGAATACGAATCAATATGTAACCACTCCCACTAAGAAATTCATTCACCTCAGTAAAATCTTCCATGTTCGAGAGGATCAAATCAAGGATAGCATCAACCCTAGTTCATTCCTTTTCTCTTGGCACAAGGAACACTTTCATCATCTTCTCAAAGCACCCTTCTAAGACATATCCAACTTTTTTGATTAGAAGGAAAATCAGGACAGTATGATTAGAGGTTGATCTCTCCAGGTTGATTTTGAAAACTCCATCTGCCTGTCCCTGAAGTTCGTGGCTCTGTCCTTTCCTACCTGAATCTGGACTGTCAGCATTAACCAGGAGGTTTGTAAAACTGTTCTCACAGATCTCCAAATACTGGTCAACCCCAGTCCTTGAGATTTATAAATAAATCTCCCATGTGGGCAACACTAGCCTTAGAAAACTATGCAATCAAATCTCACTTTAGTGCTTTCTTTTCTTGGATTTTTATTGTTAATGATGGCTGAAATGGGAGATGCAGTTGTAAAGAATGGAACTCCAATTTCTTCTGGACATTTCCAAAGACTCTCAATGTCACCTTATTACAGTGTTCCACATACAAAAAGTACTTCACAAATATATTGATTGGCTACCTATTTCCTCAAAATCAGGGAGATGAATTCTAATTTCTCAAAACTTATGCATATGTTGACTCCCTAGTAGTGAGCAGTTGCGAATCCATGCAGTTGTGAATTCATGTATGCACTCTAAGCCCTTCATTGATGCTTTCCCATAATCACTTCATCCTCATCAATCATATTTATTGAGTATTTGATGTGCCCAGAGCACTGTACTATGTGCTTGGGAGAGCACAATACAATAATAAAGAGTCATATTCCCTACCCACAATGAGCTCAGTCTAAAGAATGAGCTTACATACTATTATACTATAACATTTACAGCTTAAAACATAATATCTAGATTAGATGCAATAAGACAAAACAGAATTGTTGTTGTTTCCACAAAGATATCATATTTTTACTTTTCATTTGACCTTAGCAGAACAGAGAATCTTTGATGGCAGGTTAAGGACAGAACAACAGAACAACTTAACAGAACATACAGCAGAACAACTTAGTGTTTCAGTAAGTTCTTTAGTCACCTGAATTCTGCTCTCCCTGGCAAAATTTCAGTCAGGAAGCCTTTGCATGAATCACATTCACATCCAAATCAAAAACCTATTTTTATTTTTTTTTCTTCTTTCTGCACCTTCCCCTTCCTAAGATGGCTTGGCACACAACCTGACAGGAATGGAAAATCAAGGTGCATAACAGATTAAGTCACAGTTATCCTTTCCTCTGACCAAAAGAAGGCTACAAGGTACCATCTATTAAGTGCCAACAATATACTGGGCATAGTTGGAAACCACAGCCTGTGTTCAGAACTCACTGAAACAGTGTTGCTTGGAGTGACTGCTGTACTCACTGTTCAAGTCGATGTTGACTCATGGTGAATTCATAGGGAGTTGCCAGGAATATGGGTAGTTTGAGTAGTTTGCCTCCCACGAAGCCAGAAATGGCCAACTCCAAAAAAATGAAACCATCCACAACTGAGACTGGACCCAGAATTCTCTTCCAATTTCAATATTTGATACTCAAGAAATTTAAACTGAAATTTGTGTTATTTGTTTTGAAGTCCACCCAAAAGTCAAGAACAGAACAACAGAGAAGAAAGGGCAAATATCCCAACTGGAGATTGAGGCTGCAAGACTGTGCAAAACAACACCTTGACTAGAGTTTGGGGAAAGCAAAATGTGGAGAGATCAAAAAATGTGAAAAAGGAAAGGACCCAGATAGAGCAAAAGAGCCTTTCCTTGTTGTCTTGGACTCATTATTAAACACTTAGCCAATACCCCAAATTTTCTTTAAACCGTACAGATATAGCTCCTGTCCTCATGAGTTTATATTCCAAGAGACAGGCAAGACAGAGGTAAAAAGATAAGACAAGTAGAAAATCCACTAGATAACATTTCTCCAAGGAAAAATAAAACATTGTATACAGTAGAGAGACCTTTCTTTCCTCCTCAATAAAGACTGTTGTGCTATTTCCATCAATAAATCAATAGTATTTATTGAGTGCTTCCTGTGTACAGAGCACTGTACTAAGTGCTTGACCCAGCTTGGAAGGTTATGGTTCTCCTGAATCATCCCAACCCCCAAGCTAGCATTTTACTACTGCAGTCAAGAACACGTAAACCCCGTGTGGGCAGGGATTGCCTCTCTTTATTGCTGAATTGTACTTTCCAAGCACTTAATATAGTGGTCTGCCCACAGTAAGTGCTCAATAAATACGATTGAATGAATGAATGAATGAATGGTGTACTGCATACAGTAAGCGTTCAATAAATATCATTGATTAATTGGAGGAGACACAATTTTAAGGATTCTGCAGATTCTTCCCGCTGCCACCTAGTGGTAGAACACTCAAAAAATAAGTTATAACGGGTTATTCTAGTAGTTTGGCATATGTGAGCAGTTTTGCCAGTTCCTTCCCACCTTGTACAAATCATAGTACTAGTAAACATCATCCCTTGGATACCCTTGCATACAAGGGTATCCAAGACCCTTAGCAAAGGAAAGATGCAGAAAATTATTGGGAACCAATATGACCATACCCATAGACACAGACTCCAAGAGGGTAAAATGTTGATCAACTCCCCCATGGTGATGGATACCTAGTAATTAGCTTCTCTCCATTGGCTTTTGGACGAGATGGGCCATGAAACCAGAAAAGGATCAGAGTGGAGCCAAGATGGTGGCTCCATCTCTGGCCCACTGGAGGCAGGAAGAGGAGGAGGAGGAGGAGAATGAGATGCTCTCATTTATTATGGAATATTGGCGCAGCATACCATAAGCAACCCAGCTGTAGCCTTCTGAGTTCCATGGCGGCAGCAGCCATAGTTGTGGTTGGCAGATACTAGTCCCAAAATGACTCATTTCTTATGTCCTTCCCTCTGTGTCAACTATGAACTTGGCTGTGTACCCCTTAAGTACTCTGATATTCACTCTGGCCTCACAATACATAAGTAAATATTCTTATATGCTACTTTTCCCCTACCCCTAATCTTTTTTAGTGCCTGTCTCCCTCAGTAGACTGTCTGCTCCTTATGGGTAGGGATTGCATCTACCAATTCTGTCATATTGAACTTTCCCAAGTGCTTAGCACAGTGCTCTGCACACAGTATCATTCAATAAATATCACTGATGGATTGATTGATTGTGAGACACCATGGAGTGTGGACTGACACTGCCAATCCCCAGGGAATCCTCCTGTCTGCCGGGTGGGATCAGGCAGGAGTTGAGACCAATGCAGAGAGACTTTGTCTTCATACTACTACTATAACTAATAATAATGACAGTGGTATTTGTTAAGCACTTACAAATAATAATAATAATAATAATGATATTTTAAGTGCTTACTATGTGCCAAGCACTGCTTTAAGCACTGGGTTAGTTACAAGGTTCTCAGGTTGTCTCATGTGGGGTTCAAAGTCTTTATCCCCATTTTACAGATGAGGTAACTGAGGCACAGAGAAGTTAAGTGACTTTCCCAAAGTCACACAGCTGACAAGTGGTGGAGGTGGGATTAGAACCCACGACCCCTGACTCCCAAGCCCGTGCTCTTTCCACTAAGCCACACTGTTTTAAGCACTGGGGTACATACAAGGTAATTGGGTTGGACACAGTCCCTGTCCCACATGGGGCTCACCATCTGAGGCACAGAGAAGTGAAGTAATTTGCCCAAGGTCACAGAACAGAAAATCGAGGAGCCAGAATTAGAACCCAGATCCTTCTAACTCTCAGTTCTGGGCTCCTTTCACTAGGCTATACTGCTTCATATGCATCTTTGGAGCAGGGGTGGGAAGAGCCATGGGTGCCCAGCCCTTTTTGTCATGAAAATTTCATTCCTTTTCATTTCCTCCACTTTCTCCCCTGCCCCCTCAGAGCCCCACCCCAAGGCTCAACGTGAAAAATTTGTCCCCCTGACTATGCCCTAGCAGTAATAGTATTTAAGTGCTTACTGTGTAGACAGCACTCTCCTAAATGGTGGGGAAAAAGACACAGGTGGGAATTGGACACAGCCCCTATACCTAGGGCAGCTCCCAAACTAAAAACCTATCCAGGAATCAACAGACAGCCGCGGAGATCTGGGCCTGTGAAGAAGGCACTGCTTCCCCGAGTGAGCAGAAAGAAGCCCCCACACTGAGCCCAATCTCCACAGTACAAGACATCTGCAGCAGCCAGTAGCTAGTAGGCCCAGCCACCTGGACTATTTACTGCAGTAGTGAGGAGCAGTGCCAACAACCATCATGGATGCCCACAGCAGAATTGTTACTGGGGACAGGGTTGGCAATAACCATGACAGCAGCACACACAACCATTCCCCTCACCCAGCAGAGTAATGTCTTGAATGGTATGGGTGGCAAATAATAATTATTAATAATGATTATGGTATTTGTTAAGTGCTTACTATATGCCAAGTACTGTTCTAAGCACTGGGGCAGACACAAGCTTATCAGGCTGGACACAGTCCCTGTCTCACGTGGGGCTCACAGTTTCAATCCTCATTTTACAGATGAGGTAACTGAGGCCCAGAGAAGTGAAGTGATTTCCCCAAGGTCAGACAGCAGACAAGTGGCAGAGTCGGGATTATAACCCATGACCTTCTGACCCTCAGGGCTGTGCTCTATCCACTATGTCATGCTGCAAATGAGGAGAACTTCCAGAAAAACCGATCCCACTGAGCAAGATCGGCCTGGCATGTGGGCTGCAGCTCAGGATCTTTTGGGCCAAATCAAAGAGGAATTGTCCATTCTTTTGCTTCTTCAATTTCCCTCGCTGCTGTAGTAAATCATTTCCTTTGAACCTGCAAATGGGACATGCTTGCCCACTAGTGGTGCCCAGTTTCAAATGGTTGACCCGGGTTCCAGAGTGGGGCTTCAGCAGTTGCAGCACACTCATACAGTGGTCAATACAACCCTTACTACTAGCCAGATCAGCGGCATAGAGGTTACACGTAAATAAGAGCATCTCAAAGGATTTGAAAATACATTCATAGCACCTTTCCTCCAGCTTTAGCATGTCTTCCTCCCTACTTAACCACTGGCAAAACCAAAGCCAAAATAACTTCCCAAAGCCCACAGACTAACAGATGTATGAGCCCTCTCCTTCCCCATACTTCACTTACTAGCCCAAATCTCTCTTTAAAGCAAGAGCAGAACATTTAAGGGAAGAAGGCTCAGAAGGTTTAGGAGATCCTTAATTCTTGTCATGGAGGCCATGCAGTTTTAGGATTGGGAGAACAGATTAAAGTCAGTTGAAGGTGGAATAATACCAGATGGAGCCAAGCACCCAGCCTGAATGTCACCTCTTTCAGGAAGCACCATAAGTTAGGGTTTTATTAGCTTCAGGGGAACCCAAAACCAGTTTTGAGTGGAAGATGAGTGGAGGAAATGAGAAAGCATGATGCAGTGTCTATGAGATATCCCTGGGGCTTGAGACCCCTTTCAGTTTACACACTTTAGAAACACTTCCTGCTATGATTTTATGGGCACCAGTAAAAGCTTCCTCTCCACAGAAGGTAGGCTTATGATTTTTATATAAAAAGTTCCAATTAAGTGGGTCCCTCACGGCCGGATGGATCCTACTGGGTATTATTCAAAATGAGTAAGTCCTCTACTTGTTGACCTTTAAAAGTGTGGAGGAGGCAGAGAAGAAAATCCCCGAACCTTACAGCAACATTTTTACAGCAAAACTCAACACGCTACAATGCTGAAAGAAATCACCTAATTAAAGAAATCGGCCACTGGCAGGTCACCCTTAGCGATATCCCAGAACCCACTGCCCGTCAGCCATGGTCAGAGTCAGGGACTGTTAAAGGATAGGACAGTTGCTAAGGAAACTCTTAGTGCAGGAGGACTAAACAAACACTGAGTTAGCGGGGAAAGAAATGCACAAACAAGCAAAGACTGGAGGGAAAAGTTACCAACTCAGTCTCCTAGACTTTTTAAACATTAACCATTAGGAGCACATCAAAGACCATTCGCCAAAGAAAATAACAAGTACTGTATCCATTTCTGTCCTCATAGTATAAGCAGAGGCAATTTAAAGCTATTCCATAATCCCTTCATTGTGATATTCATTCTGCCCAGGGTTGCAAGCCAGAAACAAACACAGGTGGCTGTCAATTTTCAATTTAGCTTTGGGATGTTTATGACAGCATTTCATGATTAAACACCTTCATGGGGAATAGGCTATTATTAGAACAGATTTACAGCACACAGAGAGGACTTTGTATGTGTTAAATATTTAATGTTTGCATTTATGTGATCAATCCTGACAGACCTGGATGGAGTGAACATTGACCACGGGGAATTCACAAAACTTTAATGGGTAACTTTGGTAAACTTGTTATTTTCATTCCTGGAATACTTTCTTTAAAAAATACAGTTCAGAGAACGGTGATATGCTTAGCCAGGGGACCTAGTTTCTTGGACCTATTTTAGTCACTTGAAATTTCTCACGCCAGAACTTGAACTTCTCGATTGAGTGCGACGGATGAATTTTAAGCTCATGGAAAGAGCCATTTTAAGTAAAGGTCTTCTGTAGTTGAAAGATAAGGCACACACTTCAAAAGGTAAAATTCTCCCATTTTATTTAGAGTCACTATCTTCCTTTTCTGCCACAATTGAAAAAAAAAACACTTTCATATACAATGAGCTGGCACCACCACCAACAGGCGAATTGCTTCTTTTTTCCTGGTTCAACAGCCAGCATGAATCTGCTCAAATTAAATGTCATTTCCTTTTCCCTCTCCCTGACTCCCAATCTGAAATGAAGCAAGTCATCAATCCAATTGTATTTAGATGTGTGACTTTTCCGAAGCTCCCATGCCTTTAGAATATCTCCCAGCAGAGTTTTACTGTGAAAAGGTCTCTCCAAAATCCCAAACCCAGAGTTTCACTCCCAGAAATCTCTGTTGCAGGAAGGGGCACGCAACAGTTAAGGAGTAACTGAGGGGATGAGAGAAGCAGATTGAGGGGGATTTGAATGGATTTGGGCTTCTTCAAAAATGGCACTCAATCAGTACTGTCACATTTTGCTGCAAGCAAGTGTACTGCATGTGACATCTTGAGCACCTCAGGCTGGTTTTTTAAGAGCTCTCACTGGCCATTATATACCTACCCTTCATATTCAAAGATAACGTCATCAATGATGATACCCTAACCATGCATGTGTTGAATCCGACAAGGCTAATGCACTATCAGCAGTCCATACCCCTATGTATGCAAACAAAAATAGGTTCTTATCCTGCTGATGTGCTTTATTGTTATTATTATGGTATTTGTTATGCATTTACTGTGTGTCAAGCTCTGCAGCATGACCTAGTGGATAGAGCACAGGCCTGGGAGTAGAAAGGACTGGGTTCTAATTCAGGCTCTGCCACTTTCTGTGCGACCTTGGGCAAGTCACTTCACTTCTCTGTGCCTCAGTTACTCCGTCTGTCAAATGGGAATTAAGACTGTAAATCCCGTGTGGGACAGAGACTGTGTCCAACCAGATCTGCTTGTACCAATTCCAGGGCTAAACTGTGAGCTCACTGTGGGTAGGGAACGTTACTCTTTAATGTGGCATTGTACTTTCCCAAGTGCTTAGTACAGTACTCTGCACACAGTAAGCGCTTATGAATACGATTGATTGAATGAATGGACTTGGCACTTTAACGTTGATTAGTATGCTGTTTTGTATTTATATAATTTCATCTTTCCTATCAGGTCTGTCACCAATCCCTGCCCCATCTTGTTTTTAGATTGTGAACCCCTTGGATGGCCAGAGAGTGTCTAATTCTCACATGGTTATTTTTTCCCAGGGTTTAATATAGTGCTCTTCATACGGTAAGTGCTTAATAAATGCTATTACTACTACTACTATTTTCCAGTTGCAACAACTCTTTTGGTTTTACAGTCTGCCATTAGTATTTCAATCTTGGCAAAGCCTGAGTTCTTCTCTGCTTTTTTTTTTTTTTAAATGCTATTTATTTACCACTTACTATGAGTAAATCACTGTTGTAAGCTCTGGGATAGATACAAGTTAATCAGTCTGGACACAGTCTCTGTCCCACATGGGGTTCACAGTCTAAGTATGAGAGAGAACAGGTATTGAATCTCCATTTTACAGTTGAAGAAACTGAGGAACAAAGCAGTGAAGTTATACAAGTTCACACAGCAGGCAAGTGGAAGAGCTTCACACAGCTGACAGGTGGCGGAGCCAGAATTCAAACCCGGCCCTGATGTGCATATAGCTATAATTGTATTTATTCTGGCGGTTTTGACACTTGTCTACATGTTCTGTTACGTTGTCTGTCTTCCCCTTCCAGACTGTGATCCCGTTGTTGCGTAGGGACCGTCTCCATATGTTGCCGACTTGTACTTCCCAAGCGCTTAGTACAGTGCTCTGCACACAGTAAGTGCTCAATAAATATGATGGAATGAATGAACGAATGATTAAAACCCACATCCTCTGGCTCCCAGGTCCATGGTTTACTTTCTAGGCCATGCTGTGTCCCCTGTTATGCCATTTGAAATGGTTATTTGAAATGGTGTTTCACTCTATTTGACGGCATTTTTTGTTAAGCTCTTACTATGTGCAAAGCACTGTTTTAAGTGCTGGGGGGATACAAGGTGATCAGATTGTCCCATGTGGGGCTCACAGTCTTAATCTCCATTTTACAGATGAGGGAACTGAGGCTCAGAGAAGTGAAGTGACTTGCCCAAGGTCACACAGCAGACATATGACAGAGCTGGGATTAGAACCCATGACCTCTGACTCCCAAGCCCGGGCTCTTTCCAGTAAGCCATGTTTTTATAAGTTTAGTTCGGTCATCCCCTGGTATGTGTGCCTCATGGCAATAATAATGATAATAATAATTGTGATACTTGTTAAACACTTCCTATGTGCCAGGCACTGTACTAACATCTGGGGTAGATAAAAGCAAATCAGGTTGGACACAGTACCTGCCTCACAAGGGGCTTACAATCTTAATTCCCATTTTACAAATGAGGTAATGGAGGTACAGAGAAGTGAAGTGACTTGCCCAAGGTCACTCAGCAGACAAGTGGCAGAACCGGAATTAGTACTCAAGTCCTTCTTACTTCCAGGCCCATGCACTGCTGCTGGACTATCCCACTATCATTCATTCTCTGAACATTTTCTACCCACCTAGGCCTATGTCTTGCCTCAACGCTCGACAACTAAGTAAAAGTAAATGTTAAACATGGACCCAATCCCTCCATCCAGGAATGCACAATCTAATAAGATTGCCAGGGGATTTTGCCAAAATAAATCCCTTGTGGAATAAGGATGTGGGTCGAAGAGACTCACACCAACTGACATCTGTTTACATTTATCATATTCCATTTGACGTATGTCATTAATTCCAATGGATTTTTGTAATCTGCCTATCCACTGACATGTAACTATTTCATCCCTACAAATCTGCATATGAAAAATGAATGCCCCACCCACATGTGGTTCCAATTAAATGGACCACCCCTCATCATTTGGCTTTCTAATTAATCATTATAATTGAGATTTATTCTGGTCAATTGTTTGTATTTGATCTTTCTTAAAAGCCAAAGTGGAACAGAAAGCATTAAAACACCCCTCCATTTTCAAAAGTTATCTATTATGAGCTTTCCCTTCCTATCTTTTCCTGGAAGAAGAAAGGGAGGGGGAGAGATGGGAAGGGAAAAGGAGGGCAAATGGGGAATTTTCTCTTTTACCTAATAGAATTGATTTTAAAATTTTCCCTAAGTAGCTCTTAAATAGAATAGACTCCCTGGCTTTTGCTTTTGTCAGCGTGGCTCACTGGAAAGAGCGTGGGCTTTGGAGTCAGAAGTCGTGGGTTCAAATCCCGGCTCTGCCAACTGTCAGCTGTGTGATTTTGGGCAAGTCACTTAACTTCTCTGGGCCTCAGTTACCTCATCTGTAAAATGGGGATTAAGACTGTGAGCCCTCCGTGGGACAACCTGATCACCTTGTAATCTCCCCAGTGCTTAGAACAGTGCTTTGCACACAGTAGGCACTTAATAAATGCCATCATTATTATTATTATTTTGTCATCTTGTTATTATTGAGAAGCAGAGTGGTCTAGTGGAAAAACCAGGGGCCTGGAAATCAGAGAACCTGTGTTCTAACCTGACCTCCACCACTTGCTTGCCTGCTTTGTAACTTTGGGCAAGTCACTTAACTTCTCTAGGCCTCAGTTTCCTCATTTATAAAGTAGAGATTAAATATTTGTTCTCCCTCTCCCTTAGACTGTGAGCCTCATTTTGGGTAGGGACTGTATCTGGTAATAACTGTGGTTTTTGTTTAGCTCTTACTATGTGCTAAGCACTGTATTGAGCACGGGGATAGATACAAGATAATCGAGTCCCACATGGAGCTCACAGTCTAAGTAGGAGGGAGAATAGGTACTGAACCTCAAATATGCAGATGAGGAAACTGAGGCACAGTGAAGTTAAGTAATTTGCCCAAGGTCACACCAGGCAAGTGGCAGAGTCAGGATTAGAAAGCAGGTCCTCTTGGGCCTCGATTTTCCCTATCTCACCACTGAACACTCACCCATGTCCTGCCTCTGGCCTGGAATTCCCACCCTCCTCAAATCCAACAGACAATCACTCTCACGCCCTTTAAAGCCTTATTAAGGGTACATCTCCTTCAAGACGCCTTTTCGACTGAGCCCCCCTTTCTTCTTCTCTCACTCCCTTCTACAATGCCCTGATTTGCTCCCTTTGCTCACCCCCCCATTTATATTATTAATATAAATAAACGATAAACTATTATAATTATAAAAATGATAAATTAATAAATAATAAATTATTTATTTATATTGTCTCCCCTTTTCTAGACTGTGAGCTGACTGTGGGCAGGGAATGTGTCTGTTTACCGCTGTATGGTACTCTCCCAAGCATTTAGTACAGTGTTCTGCACATAGACAGCACTCAATAAATACAACTGAATGAAAGATCCATGCTTCTTCCAAAAGACTGTGCTGCTTCTGATTATATTTTATCAACTCCAGTGCACTTAGTACACTGCTTGGCTCATAGTAAATGCTTTAACATATACTGTAATTATTATTATATAATTCAGCCTGTTTAATTTCTGTTTTATTTATGTGGCCTAGGCACCATTTATGCCTTCCGCATTCAAAGGCAGATCTCATTCTTTCAGGTCTCAGTGGAATTCTGGTTTTAGCCTATTTTTTGCCTTCCCTCTAGGCCTGTATAGCTTGTTTCTGATCCTGCAAGTGATCGTTTTGAAAACCTTCAGCTTTCTCAGGAGCCTTCGGTGTTTAGGATTTCTTTCCAACTGCCCTGTGCCTGTACAAATATTTTTTTTCCTCATAGTCCCTATTCCTCTTCTTGCAGTCTTCTCATCTCCCTTTCCCTACAGTTTTGAATCAGATCATTTTTGGAGCACTTCCACGATTAGATCCTCTAATCCCTTCCTGACAATCAGAATCAAATTATGGAGGATACGTGCCCTCAATTCATCTACCTTCTATACTAGGTGATTATTCTTAATGCAATCCAAATATTCTTTTGATCTAGCCTACCCCTGAGGAGTGACGGTCTTCCATCAACACCAGGTCATGACCATAAGTCACTTTACTGATTTTTCTAAATATCCAATGAAGCCCAAGCTGGTAAATGTTCAGTGCTAATGAATAGTAATATTGCTATATTATTAACAATAATATTAATGGTATGTGTTAAGCACTTACGATATGCCAAGCATTATAGTAAGAGTTGGGGTAGATACAGGATAGTCTGGTCAGACACAGCTGCTGTCCCACACTCACAATCTAAGTAGGAGTGACAACAGGTATTTAATCCCCTTTTTACAGATGAGGAAACTGAGGGACAGAGAAGCTAAATTGTTTGCTTAAGATCATTCATTCATTCAATCATTTATTGAGCGCTTACTGTGTGCAGAGCATTGTACTAAGCGCTTGGGAAGTACAAGTTGGCAACATATAGAGATGGTCCCTACCCAACAATGGGCTCACACACAGCAGGCAAGTGGCAGGACTGGAATTAGAACCCAAGTCCTCTGATTCGCAGGCCCGTGCTCTTTTCACAAGGCCATACTGTCAACTCTTCTCAACGGTAAGTGTTCTTTCATCTTGTATACTTCAAATATGGAGACTTCTAAACGAAGCTAACCAAAGTGACTATGAACTTGTAGGGGCCCTTTCCAATGTCGGCTTTGCTGCTGAATCACACATTTGGATCTGCAGCAGGGCAGTACTTTATCTCCATAAGTCTTGTGGGGCTACATTTCCTCAAGAGTCGTTAGGTTGGACAATTGGAGGATGGGGGTGGTAGTTGGCAAGGGCACATAAAGCTTGAACAGACAGGACACAGCACTGCATAAATACTTCATGTAAGCTCCTTGTGGGAAGGGATTCATTCTTTCATTCATTCATTCAATCGTATTTATTGAGCGCTTACTGTGTGCAGAGCACTGTACAAAGCGCTTGGGAAGTACACTTTGGCAACATATAGAGATGGTCCCTACCCAGCAACGGGCTCACCGTCTAGAAGGGGGAAACAGACAACAAAACAAAACATATTAACAAAGTAAAATAAATAGAATAGTAAATATGTACAAGTCAAATAGAGTAATAAATCTGTACAAACATATATACAGGTGCTGTGGGGAGGGGAAGGAGGTAGGGCGGGGGGAAGGGATTGTATCGGCTAACTCTATTGTATTGTGCTCTTGAAGCACTTAGTACAGTGCCCTGCACACATTAAAAACACTCAAAATACCCCTGATTGATGCTTAACTCCATGCTGAAGCACAAATCCACTGCACAGGACAAGTTATGTGAAAACATTGTTAATAATATTGTGAATTAACATAGTGATCACAATCTTAGGTACTTGGAAGAGAGTTAAGATTTGGATGGGGGGAAGGCACTCATGCCTGTCCTATCAGGCATATTATTAACTCTGGTTCATGGGAGCTAGGTCAGAAACCTTCTACTGTTAGAGGCCTGCCTTGACTAAACCCTCATTTCCTCCTCTCCTGCTCCTATCTGCATTTCCCTTGCACTTGGATTTACACTCTTTATTCACCCCAACCTCAGCCCCACAGCACTTATGTACATATATATAATTTATTTATTTATACTACTACCTGTCTCCCTGCCGGATTGTAGGTTCCTTGTGAGCAGGGAAGGACTACTGACTCTATTAAATGCTTAGTACAGTGCTCTGCACAAAGAAAGCACTCAATAAATATAACCCACATATTCAATCTATCATTAAATCCTGTCAATTCAGCCTTTGCAACTTCTTTTAAATCCGTCCTCTTCTCTCCATCCAAACTGCTACCACATTAATCCAACCACTTATCCTATCCTGCCTTGATTAATGAATCAAGCTCCTTGCTGACCTTCCTCTTGCCTGTCTCTCCCCACTCCAAACCTTATTTCACTCCGATGCCTGGATCATTTTCCTATGAAAATGTTCAGACCATGTTTTCCCACTCCTCAAGAACCTCCAGGTGACGATTCACCTCTGCAGCAAACAGAATCCCTTTACCAACAGCTTTAAAGCAGTAAATCACCTTGCCCCTTCCTTCCTCACCTCACCACTTTCCTACTACAACCCAGCCGGCACATTTTACTTCCCTAATGCCACCCAATTCACTGTACCTCAATCTTGTCTATCTCACTGCTGACCTCTCACCCACATCCTGCCTTTGGCCTGGAATGCCCTCCCTTTTCATATTTGCTAGACAATTACTCTCTCTACCTTCAAAGGTTTATTGAAGGCACATATCCTCCAAGAGGCCTTCTCTGACTAAGCCTTCATTTTCTCTTTTCCCACTCCCTTCTGCATTGCCCCGACTTGCTCCCTTTGTTCACCACCCACACACCCCCAGTCCCACAGCTCTTATGCAAATATATGTAATTGATTTATTTAAATTAATGTCTGTCTCCCCTTCTAGGCTGTATGCTTGCTGTGGGCAGGGAATGAGTCTGTTACATTGTGTTGTACTCTCCCAAGCACTCAGTACGGTGCTCTGCACACAGTAAGCACTCAAGTTGTATGACTGATTAATTCTACTTGGTCCTGGGGCTTTAATAAGTCACTAAGCCCCACAGCTCATGAATCAGTGGTAACAACTTCTCCAGAGACGCATTAAATCAGGCAAAAATAGATACCAGCTCCTATAAATAACTCTATCGATTCTGATGGTATTGACACCTGTCTACTTGTTTTGTTTTGTTGTCTGTCTTCCGCTTCTAGATTGTGAGCCTGTTGTTGGGTAGGGACTGTCTCTATCTGTTGCCAAATTGCACTTTCCAAGCACTTAGTACAGTGCTCTGCACACAGTAAGCACTCAATGAATACAATTGAATGAATGCTTCCTAAAAAGCACACTACTTTCATTCACTAAAATATCAATAGAATTATCCTCTGTGCTCAACAAAGACTCCACCAGTGGTAAAACTCACCTATGGGTGCTCGTGTGGGTGAAAAGGCCACTGTGGGCCCATCGTCCCAACAGCACTTCAGCCCATGTTTTCCCACTCCTCAAGAGCCTCCAGTGGTTGCCCACTCACCTCTGCATCCAAGAGAAACTCACTATTAGTTTTAAGGCGCTCAATCACCTTGCCCCCTCGTACCTCATCTCGCTACTCTCCTACTATAACCCAGCCTGCACACTTTGCTCCTCTTATGTTGACCTTCTCACTGTACCTCGATCTTGTCTGTCTTGCTGCTGACCCCTCACCCATGTCCTGCTTGGAGCTCCCTCCCTTCTCAAATCCCACAGACAATAACTCTCCCCCACTTTTAAGCCTTATTGAAGGCACATCTCCTGCAAGAGGCCTTCCCTGACTAAGCCCTCCTCTCCTCTTCTCCCACTCGTGTCATCCTGACTCGCTCACTTTATTCATCCCCCTCCCAGCCCCACAGCCTTATGTACATATCCATAATTTATTTACTTTTTATGAATGCCCTTCTCCCTCTCTAGACTGTAAGCTCATTGTGGGAAGGGAAAGTGACTGTTTATTGTTATATTCTACTCTTCCAAGAGGTTAGTACAGTGTCCTGCACACAGTAAGTGCTCAATAAATAGGACTGAATAAATGAATGAACTATGAATACACAAACTGTTTCCTGTTCTGCTGTCGTGTTTGTTTGCAGCACCTAAAGGTGTTTTGGCCTCCCTGTCCCATGATCTTTACAAAGTTTTGTCCTCAATGGAGCTGCTCTTTCCTTGATTATAGAGTGCCATGCTGTTCTATCTGTTGCCGTTGATTTCCAATTTTCAGCTGAGTTGCAGTACGGTGGAGGCTTTGTTTTGCTGCATCCTTAATACATTTCCTCTGCCCTCCTTGCTGTTTCTCAATTTCCTCTCACCATACAGCAGCTGCCTGAGTATCCTACTATTGTCTTCATGCAGGATAGCAATTCAGCGAGTTTTGCACTGGACAGAGCTTTCAGCAGGCCTGTTCCCATCTCGTACAGATACTGCTCCAGATGCCTTTTATGTCTGACATTTTTTTCCTCAAATATCCAGCCTCCCTCCGTCTTAGTTCCTGTTACTGAATTTCTTAGATTGGAAGTGATCCCCATGTTCACAGAGACTAGGAAAAGAAACACAAAGGCTTTAGTGTGATTGGGAATTAGGGTGGAGGCTTTGCCCTTTATCCCTGATTCCCTCCCCATCCACACTGGGAAGAAAAGTTCTAAGTTAGAGTGGATTCAAATTAGTTTCTGCAAAATGGTGCATACAGTGTCATGTTATGCTGCATGCACTTTTTTCTAAAGTGCTTACTATCTGGTAGGTACTATATTAAGCACTGAGGTAGATACAAGATAAGCAGGTTAGACACAGAGCAGGTCCCCCTTGGGGCTTACAAACTTAATCCCCATTTTACAGATGAGGTAACTAAGGCACACATAAGTGATTTTCCCAAGGTCATACAGCAGACATGTAGAGGAATGTCCAGTACCCTTGAGGGCCATTAGTGTCAACTCTATGCTCACTTGATCTGCCCAGGGCAACTGTACTGAGCTAAGCATAAGTTCAATGGGTGGAGATTGACTGTTCTAATAATTTTTTGCTTGTGATCCTGTCTTGCCATTTGACGTTGAGAGGAGCTGGCAAGTGAAGCAGACAGAGAGCGATGGAAATGGTGTCTGTGGGGCGTCACTGCTAACCCTCTGAAGGACTCCAGCCTGCGGTAAAACACCCACTACTTTCAGCATTCCTTCTTCTAATCCTCAGCATTTGGGGCATTCAGTTTTGGTTGATGGCTTAGACAGGAGGAAATAGATTTCGTTTCTGGTTAGAAGGCACTTTGATTCCCAACTGGGCAGAGCCTCAGAGGTAATGGAGCCACTGGGAGAAGCCAGGCTCTCAAAGTCTCTGGTTTCATTCCATGATCTCATGGCCAGGCCTCAAAAATAGCTTCTTCAGCTACAACCTGCTAAGTGTACTAAGGACATATACCTTACCCCACAAATCCTTTTCCCAAGCACTTGAAACAGTGCTTTGTACTGAGCAGGAGTCTAGTACATACCACTCCACTGATTAATTGGTCCTCAGCCCTTAGATGGGAAAAAATTTAAAGGTAACCATGAAAACTAGTTTTTTGTATTGGCATTTATTAAGCACTTACTATGTGCAAAGCACTGTTCTAAGCGCTGGGGAGGTTACAAGGTCATCAGGTTGTCCCATGTGGGGCTCACAGTCTTCATCCCCATTTTACAGATGAGGTAACTGAGGCACAGAGAAGTTGAGTGACTTGCCCAAAGTCACATAGCCGACAAGTGGTGGAGCCACGATTTGAACCCATGACCTCTGACTCCAAAGCCCGTGCTCTTCCCACTGAGCCACGCTGCTTCTCTAGTTGTTACCATGGATCGTTTTATTCCTGCCAAACATTTAAAGTAGCTAAACACACCAGAGAGGAGTCAGAGAAATGTATAGCATATGCCATAGAAAGGAAATATTAATGAGTAGAAAAGAAGGAAGATTCAGATTCTCTCCAGTTTCTTTCCTTTGATACCTTTGCTTCATCGCAGTCTACAGACTTTGTCGGTATCTGCTTAGTTAACATGAAGAGAAATAGCAATGACTAAGGGAAATAGGAACAGGCCTTTGGCCCTTCCTTCAGCCTCAGACTGAGAGCCCTCTCCCTGACATGACCGTAACACACAGCACGACACACTGCTGTTGTTTCAGACCAAGGTCTTGGGCCTAGACACTGTTCCCTTAGGGGCAGAGGCAAGATTTGAACCTGCTCTCCTCACTTCCAGACCTGTCCTTTTCTCACTCAATCAGGGCTGCCCCTTTAGAAAAGATCCAGCTCTTCTGTTTAGAATAAAGATGGGATTCCCAACCATCATCTTTATCCTAACAAAAGGAGAAGGCCAAAGGCCCGTGCAGAGGACTGTGAGGGTGGTTCTGGAGACAGCTAAGCGTTTTATATTTAAAGAAGAGAGAAACAGTCTCTCTTCCGGCATAAACAAATAAAATCCAAAGCATGGATTTTGTGTATGCCTTTTCGCTAGAGCATAAATATTTATGTGAAATGTTAAGAGATTCTTGTTCCTGCCTCACATGTTTGAAGATGGTGATCCTCCAGGAGATGGCTTTTTGTCACGAGTAGTATTGGCCTGTAAACACAACTTATTTCAAAGCAGTTTGGACAAGTTCTCCAACACGGGAACATATGTCTGCCACTTGAGAACCTGGACTTAAACCCATCCTGCACCATCGAACATGAGGTTTTCCGGGATCAGCAAACCTGCCTGGCGGCAGTACTTGGTGAATGGCTGCCTGATTTATCTCACAGGCCTCTATACATTTCAGTTCACTGGAAGCAGCATGGCTTAATAGAAAGAGGATGGACCTGAAAGCCACGGGACCTGAGTTCTAATCCTGGCTCCCTCACTTGCTTGCCTGCTGTGTGACCTTGGACAAGTCATGTAACTTCTCTGTGTCCCAGTTTCCTCATCAGTAAAATGGGAATTAAATGCCTGTTCTTTCTCCTCCTCAGGCTGTGGGCCCTATGTGGGGCAGGGATAGTACCTGATCTGATTGTATTTTATGAGCCCCAGCTCTTAGTACAATGCTCCGCAAATAGTAAGTGCTTAAGAAATACCATAATTTTGATTATTGATATGGTTATTATCACTGGAGTCTTGCAGCGTGTTTGTCCCAGCTCTGCTAACAAATCCACCCCTCAGGTGGAACTCACGTACCTTTGAAAAATGCAGAGTTTTATTTAGTTTTTTAATGGTATTTGTTAAGCACTTACTAAAAATGCTTAGTACAGTGTTCTGCACACAGTAAGCACTCAATAAATGCGATTGAATGAATGAATGTGCCAGGGACTGTACTTAGCTCTGGGATAGATGCAAGATAACCACACTGGACACAGTACATGTCCTACATGGGGCTCACAGTCTTAATTCCCATTTTACAGATAAAGGAACTGAGGCACAGAGAAGTAAAGTGGCTTGCCCCAGGTCACATGGCAAATAAGTGGCAGAGCTGGAATAAGAACCCAGTTCCTTCTGACTCCCGGGTCTGTGCTCTCTATAGGGTTAATAGTCAGAGGACCTGGGTTCTAGTCCAGCTCTGCCACTGTACTGCTACATGACCTTGGGAACCTCTCTGGACTGCTGAATTTTCATCTGTAAAATTGATACAATAGTACTATCTCAGGGATGATGTGAGAACAAAAGCGAGTAAATAATTAGAGAGCAATTCGAAAAACAATTAAAGTGCTCTACAAATTCAAGGTATTATTATTATTCTGCTTCCATCACTCAATCAATCAATAGTATTTATTAAGGGCCTTCTCTATGCAAAACACCGTACTAAGTACTTGGGAGAATACAATACCAGACTGAGTCATTCTTGAGACCATATAGACAACCATCTGGGGACTGAATGGTAACTTTTCTGCCTTCCTGATTTTCAATCAGATACACTGGCTGTTGGTTTTTTCCATTGCTTTTCCCTCATAGTAAAATCCAATTTACATTTTCTCAGCTGACTGCCAGACATAAATCATCTATGGTATGTCATTAGAGAGAGAAAATCATCCCAGACGTGGAATCTGGCTTGCAAGAGGGCTGCTGAATTGGCTTACATAAAGAAAGAAATCTTTCCTTGTGTTTCTCCCATCTTGTCTCTTACCAAGTGAGTCATCCCAGTGGTGGAGGAAAAACCCTGAAACTAAGACATCACTGAGGGGGGAAAGAATACATTTAAACCCATGAGCCTCAAACTGCTCCAGAAGTAGTAGCACCATTGGAAAGGGAAAAGTCGATACACAGAATTCCAATTTTTTCTGCCCATTTGCCCAGTTAGGAAATACACACATGCATATACACACACAGGGATTCCACAATCCTAAATCAAGCAAAAACCCCATTAAATAAGGACTCAGAATGTCCCAAATTTCAAATCCAACACCCAATCACCTATATTTTTTTCATTCTGGAGCCAAAATTACACTATTGCCTAGGCATTTAGGACATGTCAACCCTCTCTATGAAGTTAGTACAGCATTTATTACAGTGCCGCAGCACTTAGTACGGTGCCTGGCAAATAGTAAGCACTTAACAAATACCATTAAATCAAAGAGTTTTGGGGCAGAGACTTCCATTTTCTCACCAACCCCTATTGACACAGTGTTGAGGACCTGGTCCTTGTCTCAGCACAACGAACTGCTTTGGAGTTTCTGTCTCTCTTTCCCCACATCCTCCACATGCCCCTCTCTACCTGCAGGCTGGGTGAGTAGTGAAACAATACGTTGGTATTTGAAGGAGAAAGTCATCAGTCAGTTGCATTTATTGAGCACTTACTGTGTGCAGAACACTGTACTGCACTTGGGAGAGTACAACAGCACATTTCCTGTCTACAATGAGCTAACAGTTGTAGACATGGAGACAGATATCAATATAAACAACATTACAGATGGGACTGGGATGGGGGATAAATAAAGGGAGGAAGTCAAGACGATCCAGAAGGGAGTGGGAGAAGTAAAAAGGAGGGCTTAGTCAGGAAAGGTCTCTTGGAGATGTTCCTTCAATAAGACACTGATGGAAGGGAGAGTAATTGTCAGATATGAAGAGGGAAGGTGCTCCAGGCCAGAGGTGGGATCTGGGTGAGAGGTCAGCAATATGATAGATGAAATCTAGGAACAGTGGGAAGGTTGGCATTAGAGGAGCGAGGTGTGTGGGCTGCGTTGTAGTAGGAGGGTACTGAGGTGAGGTAGGAGGGGTCAAGATGATTGAGTGTTTTAAAGCCAAAGGTAAGGACTTTCTATTTGATGTGGAGGTGGATGGGTAACCAGTGAAGGTTCCTGAGGCGTCGGGAAAACGTGGACAGGTTGTTTTTACAGAAAAATGATCCGGGCAGCGGAGTGAATTCATTCATTCATTGAATCATCTTCATTGTGAGTTTACTGTGTGCAAAGCACTGTACTAAACACTTAGGAGAATACAGTATTACAACAGACACATTCCCTGCCCACAACAAGCTCAGAGTCTAGAGGGGGAGACAGGCATTAGTGTAAATAAATAAATATATTCAGAGTGAAGTATGGACTGGAATGGGGAGAGACATGAGGCAGGAAGGTCAGCAAGGGGGCTGAGACAGTAATTAAGGCAAAGTAGGATAAGTGATTGGATGAATGTGGTAGCAGTTTGGATGGAGATGAAACTGTGGATTTTAGCAATATTGTGAAGGTCTAATTTACATTATTTAGAGATAAATTGACTATGTTGGTTGAATGAGAGAGAAGAGACAAGGATAATGCCCAGGTTACAGGCTTGTGGGACAGGAAAATAATGGTGCCAGCACTTAGAACAGTGCTCCAGCGCTTAGAACAGTGTTTTGCACATAGGAAGCACTTAACAAATACCATCATTAGTATTATTATTATTATGATCTTCATTGTTCAAATCAAGATAGGAGGTGACAGGGGGAGAAGAAAGGGAGCCCTTGGCCAGTAGGTGGGATACCCTGACCTAGGGCATTATCCTGGAAGTCAGAAAGATCAGGTTTATCATTGCCTTTACCTGAGGTTCAGTGTGTTATTGGAGGCCAGAGTTCCCCAATCCATAAATGCCAGATCATAAAACCTGCCCAAGTTCCCTGGTTTTGACACCAATGGGAGTTGTGACGATGAATAAGATAGGATATGCGAAGTGCTTTGAGCTCCATGAAAGAAATGTACTAACTGTGGTTTAGGAAATGTAGCCATGATTCTTCTTTTGACTACAAGATAGTGGGTAATCACCATCATGTGTTTCCAACCATGCATTTTCCTGCCTGGAAAAACCACCCACGTGGGAAGGCAGGAAGAGGGATTTCCACAGGGCAATGAGGCACAACTCAACAAGCATTTTTCTTCAGGATATCAAAATTGGACAATTTTCTATGAAGGGTGCAGAATGCTTCAGGAAACCTCAGCAGACATGGGAAAAAGTGGAGAAGAAATTGCAAAGAAGAAAGAAAAAGGAGGCATGCTTCAGATAGCTGGGGTCCGGTCAAATTCTATTAGGATCTGGCATAACATTGCCGGAACATCTGGCAAACATTTTTCCCCCCTTTGTTCTCCTCTCCTTTGCCCAAAAGGAGATCCAGGAATATCACAGTGGAAGTTATTCAGAAATGACTTTTAGCTGAGTCAAGTTTACCACAGCTCTCAGTGGCTTGGTTGGAGGAGAAAAGGGAGGTGTGCTAGATTAGGAAGGGGAAGTCTCTCAGCTGGAAATCATTCTTACTCAACTTACACTTTTCCTCTCCTTCGGGGAATAACACGCAGTAGTGGTGGTGCCCATTTCTTTCCTATTTGCTGAGTCATCCAGGCTCAAAGCACGATTTTAACCAGTTGCTGCAGTGGAATTGCGTGGATAACATTGCTGATAATTATCAGTTGATCCCGGAAAGAGTCACAGGGCTGGCTTCCTTCCTTCCAAAATCCACACACCCAGGCCCAGGGGCAGGGTCATGGGATGTGGTAGTCTCCTCATTTACTTCACCCCACCCTGCAACTCTCAGCTCCACATCCTTCACTTGATATAAAAAACTCACATCACTTGAGTCCAATCCAAGAATCACCGATAAACCCTTCCCTAAATCGACAGCCCAAATCTTAATACTTTTTCCTCTCCTCCTTTTTCCTCCCCCCCGTCCTAACTCCTTCCCCTCCCCACAGCACCTGTATATATGTTCGTACGGATTTATTACCCTATTTATTTTACTTGTACATATTTACTATTCTATTTATTTTGTTTGTGATGTACATTTAATTCTTTTTTAATTCTAAAATTTTATAGCTTTAATTCTATTTATTCTGATGACTTGACACCTGTCTACATGTTTTGTTTTGTTGTCTGTCTTCCCCTTCTAGACTGTGAGCCTGTTGTTGGGTAGGAACCGACTCTATATGTTTCCAACTTGTACTTTCCAAGTGCTTAGTACAGTGCTCTGCACACAGTAAGTGCTCAATAAATATGATTGAATGAATGAATACTGCATTTGGTACCTGGATTAAGCCATGAGAAGGCACCATTCTGCTCCTCCTAATAATCAAGGAATAGGTGGGTGTGGTTTTTGGATATTCTTCTGCTGCAGCCCACTAGTGAGAGCTTTGGTGAATGCACCACAAAGAATATTATTATTATTATTATTATTATGGTGTATATTAAGCACTGACTATGTATCAAGCACTGTTCTAAACACTCGGATAGATATAAGTTAATCAGGTCAGACACAGTCCCTAGCCCATATGCGGTTCACAGTCGAAGTTGGAGGTGGGGGGCAATTAGCACTGAAACCCCATTTTACAGATGAGGAGACTGCGGCACAGGAAAGTGAAGTGATTTGGCCAAGGTCACACAGCAGATTTGTGGCGGAGCTGGGTCCAGAACCCAGGTCCTCTGACTCCAAGGCCCACCTACCCCCATCAGGCCATGCCACTCCTCAGTATCCAAAGTAATTTCTTATGTCTCCCAACTCTATAATTCCCTGCTTTGTCAGTCATTCTTGGGCTCCATGACAGCTGTTGGAAAGAGGGGGAAGTGTGGAGCCATTTAAAGAATTGTTGCAGAGGCATTCAGTGGGGAGGGAGGTGATTGGGAACAATGAAATGATAGGGACTTGCTGTGCCTGACCTAGCATGGGAGTTGAATTATGTACTCTAAAGAGCCTTGTGAAGCAAGCCAAAGGCCTTCTAAAAAAGGTCAGCCCTTCACAAAGCCCCCATCGTAATGATCACAACCCCCGCTGAGGAAGCATGCTCCAGCTATTAAAGCACATATCTGCAGAGCTTTCCTCTTACCGACTTTGAGAGACCTTCCATTCCCTGAATCGGTTCTTCCTCCAGTGATCCTCAGATATCTGAGGAAGCATCCTTGGATTAAGAAAGGATGAGAACACTGAGACATATGCACTACATCATTTATATGTGACAGAGATGCTACTGACTATATTACCGGCTTAGTGTTTATTGCTGAAAAGATTGATGCCTGCACCAGCGGGTTCTCTACACTGAGATTTGCTGACTCTTTCCTCTGGTTAACCTCTACCTTTTCCTTTTCCTTCCCTTCACAGATGAGCAAACCTCTTGGTTCAACTGAATCTCTTCACTCCATTCTCCATCTGTGGTCAGTGCAAACTAGTATGAACTGACTGCTCTGCGTGACTTGCACCCCACAGCCACACCATTGTGCTGCACGTTGCGTTTTGGGGCTTCTTTGTTTCTCCTCCCCGACTGGTTTACAGGTGGCTCTTTCTGCCACACAGATGTTTTTAGGTGACTGTATATTTCACAGGTCCTGTCAAGCTAAACTAAATGTATTCATTCATTCAATTGCATTTATTGAGTGCTTACTGTGTGCAGAGCACTGTACTAAGCTCTTGGGAAAGTACAACAGTAAACAGACATATTCCCTGCCCACAGTGGGAGCCCAGACTAGATGATTGGCTACACCAGTAACCATCCCTTCTTGAAATTTGGAGTTGATTAAGGCTCTTGATTGGTACTGAATTTTCTGGCCCGTTGCCTGATCTACATAGGGCAGAAGTCCTGTTAATTTTGAAGGGAGAAGGCTGCAAGCCCGCTTAGAGGATGGGGAAGCCGCATGGCTTAGTGGAGCGAGCACAGGTTTGGGAGTTAGAGGACATGGGCTCTAATCCCAGCTCTGCCATTTGTCTGCTGTGTGACCTAGGGCAAGCCACTTAACTTCTCAGTGCCTCAGTTACCTCATCTGGAAAATGGGGATTAAGACTGTGAGCCACATGTGGGATAACCTGCTTTCCATGCATCTACCCCAGTGCTTAGAACAGTGCTTGGCACATAGTAAGTGCTTAACAAATACCATAATAATTATTAATATTATTATTAACAAACCAGAAACCTACTGCTACCTACCCTGCCCCTGACTGCCTTATTAGCTTGAGCTAAAGTCATTCTCATTTTCTGTCTCAGCAATGAAGGAAAAAGCAGCAATGCATACCATTTCCCTCACCTCCCTCTTATGAATGATATGAAATTTTGGGTAAGGCAGCACTTTCTGGGAATGGTGAACCAAGACTTTAAGCTTGTTGTGGGCAGGGAATGCATTTGTTTACTGTTGTATTGTACTCTCCCAAGCACTTAGTAAAATGCTCTGCATACAGTAAGTGCTCAATAAATGCAATTGATTGATTGACTGAAGAATAAAAACTCTGTCCAGTAACACACTTAGGTGGCCAATGCCTTCATTCTGTGGACTGTAATCAGAGAGGTCTACCTACTTCAAGGCATAGAAAAAGCTTCTTCATATGTTTGCTAGAGAATGCAGGGTTCATGATTTTTGAATAATCTCTGCAGTACGGAGAAAACTGTCCATATCCCTAGTGTTTCTAGAACAAAAGGGTTGCACTCTTCCAAAACCCCAAGTTAAGGGAAACTTGTGTCATAGTACTTACTCATTCTTAAACCACATGCATGCTCAAAAGTTCTTTCTTCTGATTCCAGAGCATGCCACTTCCAAACAGGCTCACACTGTCACACAAGCATTCCTTAATTCCCTAACAACGTCCTGACTGAAATGCCTAGTGAAAACACACCATTGTAGCAGAACTGAATGTATTTAATAACGGAGTTGATGATGTTAGTGGGGATAGTAACTATTAGATCAATGCTGATTGGGAGTTTGAGATGCTATTTTCCCCCCTGTGATGTTACATAAATTAGGGACAGAGTGAGAGATCAAATGCATGAATATTAAAAATATTAAAACACTGAAATAGTATAGTGCTGAAGATGCTGATTAAGTGGTTATTAAGAACACATGCCTTTGTAATGCCCTTTAGAAGCTGGAAACACAGAACAAGGAAAAGTAAAGAAAACTTTCCAGGGGTGAACTGGGAGGAACCATATAAAAGGCTAAATTGCAAACAGTTAAAATTGCACCAATTAAAAATGCCACTAAACATTCTTAATACACAAGGCAGAAGAGGAATTTATTGGATCCAAGAGTCTTTGTATATTGGGATTAGTTCTTAGGCCTGGAAGTTTTATGATGAGTCTATACCCTGGTTTATTGGGCCATGAAATCTCCAAGATTCTGAACATACCTTTAAATGGGAAGTGATTTTTTTTCAGTAGTTATCTATGGTAGAATCTCAAGCCAAAAGATAGCTACAGCATTTCCTAAAGCACAGTATCTCCAATACACACAAAATGGAGAGTCTGGGTTTTTTGAGCACAGGATAGCTAGATGCCCTCTGGAAAGCTAAGAGTACCAGCGTGTCTCAGTGGATTAAGCAATGGATTGGAAATTAATTTAAGGGTTGAGAGTTCCACTCCCAGCTCTACAGATAAAATGCTGAAATTCCTTGGAGAAGTCAGAACTTTTATACTGGGAAGTGTCTGTTTTTTTCCAACAGTAAAATGAGTGATTGAGCAAAGGGGACGCCTTCTTGACTCACATCTGTCAACACTGGAAGAGTCATTAGGATGGTGGGAGTTGGGGAAAGGAAGTGAAAGATGTTCCCTGAGGTCAGTTAGACCAGGATGCACCACAACCTTGCTGTATTCTCTGAAATGAACTAGGATCCCAAAGATAATGGCTGCAGTATTTTGTTGCTGTGTCTCATGCACCAAAATGAAAAATCAGCCTCAGGGGCCCTGATGTTAGAACTGGGAAACCAACACATAGTAAGGGGTCTCAGAAAGGTACCTTGTCTCTGTATTATTAATAATAATATAAAATGAAATAATATCTGTCTTCTTCTTGCACCCAAAGGTGCTCTCCATAATGAAGTAGCATTTGAATGAATTCTGGGCCTATACCTTATCTGGGAAGTTGAGGTCCTTTTCAGAAGAATCCTTGGGTTAAAAGAAAAAGGCAAAAACATAAAAAATCAAAGGCCTACCTCTTTTGCATCTTTTGCAGAAGATGGCATCAGTAAGCAGCAAACTGCTTCAAAATGCAAATTCCACAGATTCATTCATTCAATCGTATTTATTGAGCGCTTACTGTGTGCAGAGCACTGTACTAAGCACTTGGGAAGTACAAGTCGGCAACACATAGAGATGGTCCCTACCCAACAATGGGCTCACAGTCTAGAAGATAGGCATCTTCACCCAAGGAGCTCACCATGGCTTGTTCAAGGCGATCACGGAACATGAATCCTATTAAGCGTGGCATAGTGAATAGAACACAGGCCTGGGATTCAGAAGATCATGAGTTCTTATCCTTGCTCTACCACTTGTCCGCTGTGTGACCTTGGGCAAATCACTTCACTTCTCTGTCCCTTCGTTATCTCATCTGTAAAATGGGGGTTGAGGCTGTGAACCCCCTCATGGGACAGGGATCATGTCCAACCTTATTTGCTTGTAATAACAATAATAATAATTATGGTATTTGTTAAGCTGTATGTGCCAGGCACTATATTAAGTGCAGGGGTGGATACAAGCAAATTGGGTTGGACACAGTCCCTGTCCCATGTGGGGCTCACAGCCTCAATCCCTATTTTACAGATAAGGTAACAGGCACTGAGAAGTAAAGTGACTTGCCCAAGGTCACACAACGGACAAGTGGCAGAGCCAGAATTAGAACCCATGACCTTCTGAGTCGCAGACCCATGCTCTATTCCACTGCGCCGTGCTTTCTTCTCTTGTATCCACTTCAGCACTTAAGACAGTGCCTGGCACATAGTAAGTGCTTAACAAATACCATAATTATAATAATAATTATTATTATTACTACGATAACCCAGGCCCATGGCTGCCCCTAACTCTTCACCCTTTGATCTCATTTTATCATTTCAGATGCTGTTTACTACCTAGTAAAGAAAATAAAAAGTCGCCACCACTCAGGTCCTTTTCTTCCTTCGGCATTTGTAGCTAGTCACAATAAGAAGCACGAGTGGATAGAGCCTAACAACTCAGAAGGCCATAGTCAGAGTTCATCAGTCCAGAGCCAGGATCATTTGGCTCACCTCTGAAATGTCCTTCAGAAGGAATGGAAGAACAGCAAGATGAAGGAACAGCACCTTTGATTCATCTGTCAAGAAGCAGTGTGGCTCAGTGGAAACAGAATGGGCTTGGGAGTCAGAGGTCTTGGGTTCTAATCCCTGTTCTGCCACATGTCTGCAGTGTGACCTTGGACAAGTCACTTAACTTCTCTAAGCCTCAGTTACCTCATCTGTAAAATGGGGATTAAGACTGTGAGCCCCACTTGGGACAACCTGATCACCTTGTATCCCCCCAGCACTTAGAACCGTGCTTTGCACATAGTAAGCACTTAAAAATGTCATTATTATTATTATTATTATCATTATTATTATTATCTATCAGGAGGCATCAGTCCACAGCAATGTCCTATCAGCCATGACTGTGGACTGGTTCTCCTCTCAATTCACACTCTTTCATTGTCAGTAGTCCCTTACATCACCACTTTTACTTTCCTCAAACAGAACTAACCAAGAATTAGAGAAAATTACTTAGCTCATTGGGATCATGTCTACTAACTCTATGTATTGAACCCTCCTATGCACTTAATCCAGTGCTCTGCATAAAGTAAGCCCTTAATAATTGATTGATAGATCTAGCTCCATCCTAGATCTCTATTCAGCAGCCATTCCCTGGCTCTCATCCTTACCATCCTAGATTGGCCAGATTACTCCTGGGCAGCATATACAGCTTTGCCAGAACACAGACTGTGACTGTGAGTCCCATCTGGGATGAGGACTGTATCTGATCTGATTATCTTGTATCTACCCCAGCACTTAGATCAGGGCTTGGCACATAGTAAGTGCTTAACAAATACCCCAGTCGTTATAATGGTAATTATTGCTGTTTTCATTACTATTATTCACTATATATTTTGGATTGAACACCCTCAGGGAATGAGAACAGTGCTCAGCACTTAGAACAGTGCTTTGCACATAGTAAGCGCTTAATAAATGTCATCGTTATTATTATTATTAGTAGTAGTAGTAGTGTAATGACATTTTTTGGACCCCTATTGCCACCTTTCATTCAATCGTATTTATTGAGCGCCTACTGTGTGCAGAGCACTGTACTAAGCGCTCTCCCTCATTTTCCAGTTTCACATTTCTTTCTGCAGAGGATTCTCTCCAAATGGATGCTTAGCTACCAACTAAATTAAAATGTGGCTCACACAACTTCCTTTCCTCCCGAAAGCCTCCCCCCTTCTCTGTCACATTTCACAGAACCTCAAGTGGATATTTACTCAACTCTATTCTATTCAGATTCACCATCGACATAATAATAATAAAAAGAATGATTGCATTTATTAAGTGCTTACTATGTGCAAAGCACATCCAGAGCCTGTACTTCCGTCAGAAGCCTGCATCAGCTCCATGTTCCCTCCTGGAGTAAAAGCCAAACTCCTGGACATGGGCTTCAGGGGCTGCCCGCTGACTCCTCTCTACCAGGCAGGCATTACATACTACCACTTCCCCGCTTTCAACCTCTGTTCCTCACCATCCATCTTTGCTCAGTCCATCCTATACACCTGAAATAGCTGCCTTGATCCAGGCCTCCACAGTTCCCTCAGGTCTTTTAATTAATGGCTGAAATCTAATGCTTCCCTGAAGTCTTCCCATCATTGACTTCTTGATCCCAACACAAATCACTCATGTCTCTCAAGCGTATGTATATTGACAACATATGCCATAAGTGTCCTTTATAGTATGCCGTTGAACTAACTTATTGAACATATATCCATACCTTTAAATTATATGTTTAAAAATTATTTATATTAATACCTGTCTCCCCCTCTAGACTGTAAGCTCGTTATGGACAGGGAACATATCTGTCAGTTCTGTTGTAGTGTATTCTCCAAAGTGGTTAGTAATAATAATAATAATGGCATTTGTTAAGCGCTTACTATGTGCAAAGCTCTGTTCTAAGCACTGGGGAGGTTACAAGGTGATCAGTTTGTCCTACGGGGGGCTCTTAGTCAATCCCCATTTTACAGATGAGGTAACTGAGGCTCAGAGAAGTTAAGTGACTTGCCCAAGGTCACACAGCAGACATGTGGCAGAGCCAGGATTCAAACCCATGATCTCTGACTCCAAAGCCCGGGCTCTTTCCACTGAGCCAAGCTGCTCTGCACATAGTAAGCACTCAATAAACACCACTGATAGATTGAACACTGATAAATGCATATGCTTTTAATTAAAAATTATTCATTTGTCCAACATCTTCCATTTTCAAATGGAAAGTTCCTCAAGATCGAGAGGGCTTAAGTCTTTGCCACTCTGTATATTCTTGTTACACCAATTACAGTGCTGGGAATGTAGGAGGTGCTCAGTGAATATTTCTGGGTGTTGAGGGAAAAAATCTTGAGGTACAACCAAATGCCAAGGCTCCATCTTCAAGTCCCTCTGCTCAAACTTTTACAGTTCCCTCTCCTCTTTTACTGAATTTTTTTACTGACCTTCACTTTATTTTTGTTTTCTTAGTATGAAACCAAGCTGTGATTGCAAAGGGAATTGGATTCACATCAGTTATGCTAGATCTTACTCCTGTCCAATGTGCTGAAGAGAGGGGTTTTTTTCAAGAGTATGACTGAGTGTGAACTGCAGTGTGTTGTTTAACTGGCTTGATGGGACCAGAAATACAGTTGTACACCACCTGGCTGAGGAGATGGAGTAATATGAGCCTGTGTCCGGGGAAGGTATATTTTGAGGCGTTCAGTGCTGGGAGGCAGGAGCAAGTTGTCTCATTCAGGAAAAGACCTTGCCAGCTGGCTACAGAGCAGCTACGGAATCATCTGGACTGAAAGAGCTAAGGAGTAAGGGGGAAGAGGAAGCCTGATAGAAATCTGCATGAAAAATCTTTTGGTAGAAAAAGGATAGAAGGACAAACTCCAAATTTTAAGTCACTTGCCTTTTATTTCCTGGCTTTCCTTTTAGAGAGAAGGTCACTGAGGGTTTAGACGATCATTTTTTCAGCAAGCCATTTCAAATGTATAGATCTTTCCCAAATGTTTAGTACAGTGATCTTTGCACAGTAAGCACTAAATATAATTGATTGATTTTTAACCTTGTGATGCCTTTCAGTTTTTAAACAGACATCCATGGCTCAGTTCTTATCAAGTTACACCCACCTTGAACACTATAAATGACTTATAACCTCACCTAGCTGCTGACAGCAATCTTTTAGGTCTTTCTGACTGAAAGAGTCCTGATAAGCAACTGCTTTTCTCAAACCACAGGCCCTTGGTGGCCAGCTGTTCAAAGTGTAACTAATCCTCGATCCCAACAATGCCTCTTCTCCCACTCACCCAAAGATGGAAAGAAGCCACTCAATGGTGGATCTCTACAAAGTAGAGGGAAAATTCATCTAAATCTGTCTGGGGCCGGACTGTAGTGGAGAGAAAGAAGGTTCTGAAAGAATCCGGCAATAGCAAAGTCAGAATGGGAAAGGATTTACCTCGAATCATCAGTGGCATTTAGTGAGTGCCTAGGATGTGCTGAGCGTTGTACTAAGCACTTGCACAAATGTAGTAGAGCTAAATAATACAGTCGCTGCCTTCACTGAGTTTACAACATTCCAAGAAGCCGCAAATTGACTCAGAAATGTATAACTACTTTTGGGGAAACAAATCCAGTTGTTTAAAGAAAGGAAAGTTACTGCTTCAGGCTTTATAGTCATTGTTTGGGTATGAAGGTGACACTACTGACAGTGAGTGTTTTTTTTTATTAATGTGGGTATTGCTGTTAAGAGAAATGCTCGACTGATGATCCCTTTCCCATTTTGTCCATATGGAATTGCCCTTTCCTGTACTGTTGCACCTGTTCCCTGCAATGGCTGATGTTTTCCTTTCTCCCTCTATATGACAAGATCTTCCCAAAGCCGTTCTGCTTCATCATCAACTTGTGAAGCAGTGTGGCCCAGTGGAAAGAACATGGGCCTGGGAATCAGAGGACCTGGGTTCTAATCCCAGATCTTCCACTTGCCTGCTGTGTGACCTTGGGCAAGTCATTCTCTGTGCCTCAGTTACCTCATCTGTAAAATGGTAATTAAGACTGTGAGCCCCATGTGGGACAGGGATGGCATCCAACTTGATAACTTCGTATCTACCCCAGAAATTAGAACAGTGCTTGACACACACTAAGTGCTTGACACACACTAAAAGTGCTTAGTAAATGCAATTATCATTATTATTATTATTTCTGATTGAAGAAACCTAGACTAAGCCATATTCTGCTGCTGCTTCCCAACTGTCTAAAGTTAAAGCACACTCCTCTCAGATGTCCCACTGACACCTCAAATGTTACATACACATCCAAAACAGTGGCTCAGTGGAAAGAGCATGGGCTTGGGAGTCAGAGGTCATGGGTTCTAATCCTGGCTCTGCCACATGTCTGCTGTGTGACCTTGGGCAAGTCACTTAACTTCTCTGAGCCTAAGTTACCTCATCTGTAAAATGGGGATAAAGACTGTGAGCCCCACGTGGGACAACCTGCTCACCTTGTATCCCCCCAGTGCTTAGAACAGTGAGTTGCACATAGCAAGAGCCTAACAAATGCCATTATTATTATTAGTATTATTATTATATCCTCCTCCAGGAGGCCTTCCCAGACTGAGCCCCTTCCTTCCTCTCCCCCTCGTCCCCCTCTCCATACCCCCCATCTTACCTCCTTCCCTTCCCCACAGCACCTGCATATATGTATATATGTCTGTACATATTTATTACTCTATTTATTTAATTATTTTACTTATACATATCTATTCTATTTATTTTATTTTGTTAATATGTTTGGTTTTGTTCTCTGTCTCCCCCTTTTAGACTGTGAGCCCACTGTTGGGTAGGGACTGTCTCTATATGTTGCCTTCTTGTACTTCCCAAGTGCTTAGTACAGTGCTCTGCACACAGTAAGCGCTCAATAAATATGATTGATTGATATATCCTGGCTGGACTATTGCATCAGGCTCTTCACTGACATCTCTGATTCTTGTCTCTCCTCTCTCCAGTCCATATTTCATTCTGCCACCTGGGTCAGTTCCCTCAAATATCATTCAATCCCTGTCTCCTCTCTCCTCAAAATCTTCCAATCATTGCCCATATATCTCCACATCAAACAGAAATGCCATACCATCTACAGTCCCCCTCCTGCCTTACATCGCTGATCTCCCATTACAAACCCAACCCACACTCTTCATTCCTTGGACACTGACTTTCTCACTGAACCTCAGTCTCATCTTTCTTGCTGCTGATTTCTTGCCCTCATCCTCCATCTGGTCTGGAACAACTTCCCCATTTATATCAGGCAGACCATGACTCTCCCTGTTTTCAAAGCCTTATTAAAATCACAGCTCCTCCAAGAGGCCTTCCTTGACTAAGCCCTCATTTTCCCCTTTGCCCTTCCTTCTGTATCACCTATGCAGTTGGGTCTATACCCCTAAAGCACTTTGATTTTCACCCTACTGTCACAAAGCTTAAGGCCAAATCTGCCTGTAATTTAATGTCTGTCTCCCCCTCTAGTCTGTAAATTCCTAGTGGGCAGGGATCATGTTTACCTACTCTTTACTGCATTGCTCTCTTCCCAAGTGCCTAGTACACTGCTCTGCACTCAGTAAGCTCTCAAAAAATACCATTGATTGATGGACTGTCCATCTCTAAAGTGCTTTTTCCATTGATCCTGATTGCAATTAGCCCAATTCAGCTTAACATAGAGGAGTTTTTTTACAGAATTCTGTTGTTGCCCATTCTTCTGACATGTCCTGTCCTGCAATAGCATGTGAGAAGGCTTCAATATTGGAGGACTGACAGCGTTGCAGGGCTCCTTTTTATGGGATCTTGTTACCATACCTTGTTAAGACACATAGGTAGTGATGGCAGAATGGCATGAAAAGTTAAATTTGGCACTTAAGATAGATTCAGGTTTCCCAGCAAAGAAGAGGTTGAGAAGCAAAGAAAAGGTGGAGAAGCAGTGTGGCTTAGTGGAAAAAGCACAGGCCTGGGAATCTGAGGACCTGAGTTCTAGTTCCGGCTCCACTGCTTACCTTCTGGGTGATTTGGGCAAGTCACTTAACTTCCCTGTGCCTTAGTTATCTCATCTGCCAAGTGGGAATACAATACCCCTATCCCTCCTAATTAGCCTATGAGCCTCATGTGGGACCTGATTATTTTGTATCTTCCCCAGCACTTAGTATAGTGCTTGCCACATAGTAAGTGCTTAACAAATACCACAATTATTATCATTGTTATTATTATTATTTTGGATACTGAAATTGTTCCATCCACCTTCAGTTTTGATTTGTTCTCAATGCCAGCTTTTTCCCCGACTCTGAATTTCAGTCTTCCAAAGGACACCCTGATTTATCTGATTTGGTTTTCCATTTCCTTATCTCCCCTTGTATCGTTGGAAGGTGTGCTCCCTTGGCTTTCTAAGCCTGAGTTGGCATCAGCAGTTCTGCTTGCTATTGATTGCAAAGGATATTTTTCATTCTGAGTTGGGCTCTGCACCGGCAACGTGAAGTGAAGAAGGCTGATGAGAGCACTTGTATGATTCAGGAGAAATAAATGTTCTTGCCAGCGTTATCTGGGTAACTGGGTCTGGGCCACCTTGTCATAGCTATATTTATCCATTTTTATCTTCAGTGGGTCAGTGTTACCCATAATGATTGCATTTATTAAGTGTTTACTCTGTGCCGCATATTATGCTAAGTGCTGCAATGTAAGAAGAAGAGAGAAAAAGTGGATTTTCCCTATTTTACAAGGGAAACTGAAGTCCAGAGAAGTTAAATAACAGGCCCAAGGTCACACAGCAGGTCAATGGCAGAGTTGGAACTAGAACCCAGAGTATCCTGACTCCCAGTCTCATATTCTCTCCAGTAGGCCACACTGTTTTGACAGCTAACCAAAGTAAGGGTTATAGTAGATGTTTCAGGTGCATAAGGATTTTCTACCTAGAAGAGAACTTGCCAGTTTCAGGTCTAGATTCAGTGGCAAAATGCTAACTGGATCCAAATCTATTTCCATAAAGGATCTAAGAATTTGCAGGTGCAATGCAGAGACAGAATGCTGTAATAATGGAGATGGGCCTCTTGGGTGAATTTCCACCTCCACTAGTCAAGGTAGACACAGCTCTCCCATCTGAAAGATGGTTTCTTTTCTAGGGCCTTGTGTGGATGCACCATTCAGGCTTGTATTCAGCTTTAAACTATCTACTTTTGGGGCTCCTTGCATGTACCCAAAGACCAGAGTGATTCTTAAGATGCTTTGTGAAATTCACCTTTTCACTTTTTTCATTGCCTTCTGCTCCTCCTTTTGTGACTCATCATGGGCAGAGGTGGAAGGGAGTAGGGGATCTGGACCTTTGGAAAAGCCTTTGAAAGTGTTTAAAGCATTAACCCCCTCCAGCAGTAAAGCTAAAGGAAAGCTAAATCAGGACCACACTACTGCCAAGAGATTAGAAATAACAATTGCCAACAAGGAGATGGGAGGGAGCAATAATCAGGAGTTATAGGTTTTTAGACATGGGCTATATTCCTTGCATGTTCAGCTGGGCTGTGCCACAAGAATTAGGAAAGTTCATTTGAAAGCTGGGTGCAAGGGTATTTCAATGTCATCCTTGGTGATGACTAGTTTGCACAGGTGATCACCTTTCCACAGGTGTTCCATTAGTTATTCTTATGAGTTAGTGGAGAAGAGGAATTTTTAATTGTATTTGTTAAGCTGTGGTACAAGCTAATCAGGTTGGGCAAAGTCCACGTCCTACATGGGGCTCACGGTTCTAATCCCCATTTTACAGATGAAGTAACTGAGGCTCAGGGGATTTAAGTGGTTGCCCAAGGACACACAGCAGAAAAGTGGCAGAGCAGAGATTAGAACCCAGGTCCTTCAGGCCCGCGCTCTAGCCGCTAGGCCATGCTGCTTCCTCACTTTAGACTTCTGCTTTGTTCAAGGTCAAGTTGGAAGTAAGAAACTCTCTTATTTTTGCCTGGTTCCCATGTTGGTGATTACCCCAATTCAAACCCCAGTTCCTCTGTCAATACCACCAAGAAAAAGAAGAGGGAAAATAGTAATGACTTTCATCAGGTTGGGGCAACCTAGAGTCTTCAGGATGTAATCATAATTGTGGTATTTGTTAAGCACTTACTGTGTGCCAGGCACTGTACTAACTGCTGGGATTGATATAAGCAAATTGGGTTGGACAGTCCATGTCTGACGTGGGGTTCACAGTCTTCATCCCCATTTTACAGATGAGGGAGCTGAGGCACAGAAAATTGAAGAAACTTGGCCAAGGTCCCACTGCAGAGAAGTGGCAGAGCCGGGATTAGAGCTCAGATCCTCCTGACTCCCAGAATGGGCTCTATCTACTAGGCCATGCCCTATGGATTTGATTTTTTTTTCTGGACTGGAATTGGGTTGCACTAAGCCAGCCGCATGCTCTCACCCAGTCCCCAGCCACCAGCCTCCATGGAACCCATGCAGTAGCCAGTATAGTCCAGACTGAAAGATGACAGGCAAATAGAGCAGATGCAGTCTTGGGCCCACATAACAGGAAAGTACAAGACTATTTCAGCAGTAGACAGCCACTACATAAGCCACTAACCTCTGGACATTTTAAGGGTTGGGGCCCTTGGTTTCTTGAAATAGTGGAAATAAACCAGGTGGGTATTCCATGTTCTGGAAATAGACTTGAACTTAATAATTATTGTAATAATTATAGTATTTGTTAAGCACTTACTATGTGCCAAGCACCATTCCAAGCATTGGCACTGTTCTAAATGCTGGTGGTAACTTAAGGTATAAATGCAACAAGCATTATTTGGAGAAATGGAGAGGAAGAGAAAGGTAAGGCAGGAAAAGACAACAAAACCAAGAAAAGAAATAAGGTTCTGTATTCCAGGGGTAGCTCCCACCCTAAAATGTCCCCTCCCCCGTGTCCCAAGCCAGGGAATAATTTCCTTGGATTAGGTCCTCGCCCTAGATAGCTCACTGCATAAATCCCTTGATTTACCTCTGCCGTCAGTTATGCATCTAAAGAATGGGAATCGCTGGAATGTTTGTGGCTCTATGTGATTGTTTATGCAAAGCACTTAGGGCTCTCTGGAGCTCCAGATCCATATAACTGTGCAATATGGAACATATACGGAACATTGTATCAACTTTGTGACTTTCTCAGGAGGTGAAGAAACTCTAAAGGGATTTTAAAATTGTCTTAAAATGGATGTAGCAAAGGATTATCCAAACCACAGGGAAACATACAGGTGAGGACACGTTCCCTGGTGCTGAGAAGTTAATATATGCTGAAAATTAGAGTGCAAGAAGCTTTAGCAGAGGCTTCCCACTAAACATCAAATTGGGGCCAATATCTTCATCAAGCTACAATCTAAATTTTGGACTTTAAGGAGCTGGATTCAGCACATAAATTATTTTGCGCAAAAAAACACAATAGTGCATTTGTCTGAAAGAAGATACAAAATCCCAATACACCATTTTTAAATGACTGGACTTTCTTTTTCACCTCAGGCAAACTATCTTCACATTTACATACCCCCTATGAACTTTTCCAGCACTAGCTAGCCCTTCCTGTGTTAGGAAAAGCTGAGCTTTGTGTTATCCTAGGAGTTCAAAACTCTTTGTCCTTGTCTAAACTTTGCACTGAAGGCCTTGTTTATGAGCTGTCTGGAGAGGATCTGAGAATCAATGGTGCATTGTTCAATAAATAATAAAAGCCAGACACATGCAGTTTTGATTTTTATGTGAGATTTCTACAGAGGGGATAATACATAAAAACTTCTCAAGTGCAACACACAGGCATGCTTCTCTGTGAAACATAATTCAGTCTCTTCAAATTAGCATTTGGCACGTGGTTGTAATTCATTAACTAAGCATAAAATACAGGAGCAGACAGGGTCTGTTGCAATTTCCAAAGTCTTTATTCCCAGGAGGAAAATGTGTCTAATAGTTCCGAGCACCAAGGTGCATCATTATTTACTGATTTTTTAAAATTAATCTTCACACTTCAGTTCAGCTGTTCCCATTCTAAGAGTTCACATTGAATCAGACAGGGAAGTCCAACACATCAAATAGTCACTCATCTTACCTGTTGCTGTGCCATGCCCCTTCTTACAGGGCAGATAGATTATCTACTACACACTTAATGGATTCCTATCTGGACAGTATTCAACCCCTGAGCCTTAGTAAATCTGAATTTAGAAGACTTTTGAAATGGAACCCTAGCAGCACCAATTTCAACCGGCTTTCTGGGATGGCCCTTTTAGAAGTTGAAGAATCTGGGACAACTAAGGAAAAGTAACTTGTCTGGAGTTGCCCTGTGCAAAGGTGTAAAAAGCAACAAGAAAACTAGGGTTACTGAATCTTTCATATGGTGATTCCCACACTTCACGGTAGGAAAGATGTTTAGGGAGCAGAGGATGTCAGATCCATCATACTCACAGAGTAATCTTGACAGATTCATTCCCCAAACAATAGTATTTATGGAGACTATCCTGTATGCGGACTATTGTTTCTAAGCATTTTTGAGATAACTGTCATGATCCCTGCCCCAACTGAGCTTACAATCTAATGGGGTAGACAGACAGGACAGGCACAAAGTGATTTACAGATGGTAGGAAAAGGAGAGCTTCAACTGGGTATAATAAAAGAATGAAAATATGGAGAAGTGAATGTGTGCATAAATAGGAGATAAGAGTACATAGATTATTATGTACAACAGTGCTACAGGCGACGGTGAGGACATAAGGGGGATGATAATATCTGGGAAATAGAAAATTAATTGAGGAATGGCTCCTGGAGGAAATGGGATTTTGTGAAGTTTTGAAGTGGTAGAATTATGACGTACGGTGGAATTGAAGGAGAAGGGATTTCCAGATAGGATGGAGGGCATGAACAAGGGATCAGAGGTGGGAAAGCTGAGAGCAAGAATAATAATAATAATTGTGGTATTTGTTAAGTGCTTACTACATGTGAAGCACTGTTCTAAGAGCAGGGGGGGATACAAGGTGATCAGGTTGCCCCACGTGGGTCTCACAATCTAATCCCCATTTTACAGATGAGGGAACTGAGGCACAGAGAAGTTAAGTGACTTGCCCAAAGTCACACAGCTGACAAGTGGCAGAGCCAAGATTAGAACCCATGATCTCTGACACCCAAGCCCGTGCTCCTTCCACTGAGCCACGCTGATTCTCGAAGAAGTAGTCAGAAAGTTGATTCAGAGGGAGTATAGAGTGTGAACTGGGGACTACTTAGTGAAGGGGATGGAAAAGTAAGAAGAAGAGATGTTCCCCCTCTTTCCCATCTTGTCACTTCCATACGGACATTAAGTGTAAGAATTAGGCAATGTTGTTCAGCATTTTCTGAACATCTATGTCTTGGCACTGGGCAGAACTACAATTAGACTTAGCCCTGCACAATGGGCTTGTTAATCAATGGATGCTATTCATTGAGAGCTTACTGTTTGGAGAACACGGTGCTAAATACTTGGAATAATACAGAATAAGCAGGCATAATCCCTGCCCTCAAGGAGCATTTTCTAAATAAAGCAGGTAGGCAGGGCATAAAACCCCCAAGCCAGAATCAAGCAGGATAAACGCAAGGGTAAACAGATGTGAGGACCTGTGAATGGGTCCAATATCACATACTGAGAAGCAGCATGGCCTATTGGAAAGAGCATGAGCTTGGGAGTCAGAGAACCTGGGTACCAACTCCAGCTCCTCCACGTGTCTGCTGTGTGATCTTGGGCAAGTCACTTAACGTCTCTGTGCCTCAGTTGCCTCATCTGTAAAATGGGGATTAAGACTGTGAGCCCTGTGTGGGACAGGGACTGTGTCCAACCCGATTATCTTGTATCTACCCTAGTGTTTAGTACAGTGCCTGGCATATAGTAAATGCTTAACAAATACCACAATTATTATTAGTATCATCATCTTCATCATATGCACCATTAATTACCCTTACAGCTTCTGAGTGGGCCATGAAGACAGAGAAGCAGCATGGCCTAGTGGATAGAGCACAGGCCCAGGAGTCAAAAGGTTATGGATTCTAATTCTGGCTCTGCCACTTGTCTTTTGTGTGACCTTGAGAAAGTCACTTCACTTCTCTGTGACTCAGTTACCTCATCCGTAGAATGAGGGTTAAGACTGTGAGGCCCATGTGGGACAGAGACTGTATCCAACCCAATTTGCTTGTATCCCCCCTCCCCCCCACACCTGCCCTCCAGCACTTAGTACAGTGCCTGGAACATAGTAATCACTTAACAAATACCATAATTATTATTATCTTAAAAAAGTGAGTTGTGAAATAGGTTATTGGCTAGAATGGTATAGAATGGATGGAATGGGGGTGGGAGGAATCCTATCCTCTCCCTCCTGTATTACTGCATCAGCCTCCTTGCTGACCTCCCATTCTCCTGTGTCTCCCCACTCCAGTCCATACTTCACTCTGCTGATCAGATCATTTTTCTACAAAAACATTCAGGACATGTCACCTTGATCCTCAAAACACTCCAGCGGTTGCCCATCCACCTCCACATCAAACAAAACCTACTCACTGTTGTCTTTAAAGCACTCCACCTCTTTGCCCCTTCCTACCTCACCTCTCCACTCTCTTTCTATAACCCAGCCCACAAACTTCGCTCCTCTAGTGCTAACCTTCACCTCAATCTCACCTACCTCTCATCTGACCCCCAGCCCACGCCCTGCCTCCCTCCTCAAATCCAACAATTACTCTCCCCCATTCAAAGCCTTACTGAAGGCACATCACCTCCAAGAGGGTTTCCCAGATTAAGTCCCCCTTTGGCTCTTCTTCCACTTCCTTCTGCAGTGCCTTGACTTGCTCTCTTTGTTCTCCCCCTCTCCCAGCCCACAGCACCTATGTACATATAATTTATTTATTTATATTGATGTCTATCTCCCCGTCTCTAGACTATACGCTCCTTGTGGGCAGGGAATATGTCTGTTTATTGCCATATTGTACTCTCCCAAGTACATAGTATAGTGGTCTGCACACAGTAAGTGCTCAATAAAACGATTGAATGAATGAATGAATGTTCAAGAGAGGGCTGTCCTTCAGCTCAAAAACAGTGCTGCTGTTAGAGAGATTGTATCTATGAATGTGACTGTCATGCTGAAAATCCCCCACACCCTGTGCCCATGGGATATAGGTAAACCATTACTGGGTCATCAATGGGTAAGGGATTTCTGACCACCAGCAGAACTTGTGCTTGTGTTGTTTTCTGCAGTTGTGCTCTTACCTATCCATATTTTCTCATCATCCCCAACTACACGTAGCATCCTGCATTGCTTGTGTTACTAGGTTGCTAGGGGACCGAATCTGAAGTCACAGAAGCAAACATCTCTGAGACCTCTACATCAGCAGACAAGGAATATAGAGCCACAAGATATATATATATATGGAATATATATGGAGTCTAGACTCTGGAGGTGTATTGGAAGAAGTGGAAGGAGTGAGCAAGGCAGTAAAAGAAAATGAATGTCCTTGTTTTATATTCTACTACTTCCCCTATCTGTAATTTATTTTGTTGTCAGTCTCCCAAACTAGATGTAAGCTCTTTCAGGGCAGGGATTGTGTCCACTAACTCTATCGCATTGTACTCTCCCAGGCACTTGGGTTACACAGTACACACAGTAAGCACTTACAAAATACCACTGATGGACTGATTCTCCCCCAAGCACTTGGTATAGTGGTCTCTGCATAGTAAGCACTCAATAAATTCCACTGATTGGTGTATTGATTGACTGAAGGGAGAGAAGAGATTTCAGAAGGAGAGCTGTGAAAAATAAGGTATCTCCCCTCGTTCCTTTTGAAGTGAATTTTCTCTAGGGAGAAAGTTATGTTCCCCCTTCCATCAGTTATTACCTTATCCATGCTTCACTGATTTTTCTGCCTTCCAGCCTTTACCATCCCATACTTCATTAATTCAGTTCACAAACAGAGTTATTAAAAAAAGGGTTTGTGAAAGCAGAATTGTCTTCAAAAGCCATGCAATAAATCATCTCTGCCTAAAAGGCTGGAGTGGAACAAGGGGCCATTAAAATAGAGTAAGCACCTGGGATGGATCTCCAGAACAAGGAGACATCAATGCTTTCAACTAACCGATTATCTCTAAAGAGGGGTCGTGGTATTCACAGACACTGGCTTTGGCATTTGCCTTTTAAGAAGTGCTGGTTTTGTTGGGGGAACACTGTATTAAAGAACCAGCCTGAAAATCAGCAGCAAAAAGTTACTGAATCTGGCTCCTATGGGAAACCCAGGAGTACTGACCATGATCCATCTGGCGACTCTGGTTTCCTATCTGGAATGGGAGTTGTGGAGAAACAGAAGCAGAATGGCCTAGTGGATAGAGCGTGGGCCCAGAAGTCAGAAGGCCCTGAGTTCAAGTCCCGGCTGCCACTTGTCGGCTGTGAGACCTTGGGCAAGTCACTTCACTTCTCTTGCCTCAGTCCCTCATCTGCAAATGGGGATTAAGTCTATGAGCCTCAGGTGAGACAAGAACAGTGTCCAACCTGATTAGCTTATATCTACCTCAGCGCTTAGAACAGTGCTTAATACATTCATTCAATCATATTTATTGAGTGCTTACTGTGTGCAGAACACTGTATTAAGCACTTGAAAATACAATTCAGCGAAAGAGACAATCCCTACCCAACAACAGGACACATAGTATGCACTTAACAAATACCATTATTATTATTAGAAACCTTCTCTTAGACACCTCACAGACATGAAACTGTCTCGGAAGGACCTAGACAAGGCCGGGATTCCTAGGATGGTTTGAGACCCACCCAGATACAGGATGAAAAACTGACACGGTTAGTGTTAATTCCCTTAAGTTATTCTTTTAAGCTCCCTTCCAACCCGCCACTCTGAAAATAGGTACAAGGTGGTCCACTTAAAAGCTGGTGCTTAGAGATTCTTAAATGGGCCAATTTTTAAATAGGGCAGAATATTTTATTTTGGTCAGGCTCTGTTTAACTGCCCCAGTTGAATAATTTAGCTAGACTTTCAGCTTCTCCCTAGACTGTAAGTTCCTCAAGGGCAGGGATCATCTAGGCTGTAAGCTCACTGTGGGCAGGGAATATGTCTACTAATTATGTTGTATTGTACTCTCCCAAGCCCCCACTCTCAGGGTTGCACCTGGAGAATTTCCAGCACTCTACCAGTCTCTGCTACAGGAGAGAGTCAAGCAGAGGCATACCCATTCCATTCCTAGCTTGGGCAGTGGCTAGCGAGTGGAAGGTAATCTGCTACAAGTCAAAACTCCCCTGTGCTGGGCAGCAGCAGCATGGGAGAGAGTCGAGGGAGGAGACTCATGTTTACCGCACAGAAGGAGGTAATGGTAAGCCCCATCTATGTTTTTACCAAGAAAACTCCAGGGATACACTACCAGAAAGATTGCAGATGGAGGCGGGGTGTTCTGGGAGAGATGTGTTCATGATGGCACTATGGGTTGGAGGCGACTAGACAGCAGAAGACAAGACTCTCCCAAGTGCTTAATATAGTGCTCTGCACATAGTGAGTGCTCAATAAATATCACTGCTGCTGCTGCTGATGGTGATTGGGCTTATCTATTGAATAGCACTCTCTCAAGCACTTAGTACAGTGCTCTGCATAATGTAAGCCCTCAATAAATAACCTTGATTAATTGAGTCTTTTGCAGACCACTTCCAAATATGTGGCCTAAACAACCTCTGCACTTATAAAGTGTTCCTTATGAATTCTTTATGGTCCGGGTATTTGTTAAGCACTTATGTGTCAAGCACTGTATACTGGAGTAGAAAAGAGATAAACAGATTGAACCCACTTCCTGTTGCTCACCAGGCTCACAGTCTAAGTCGGAAAGAGAACAGGTATTGAATCCCCATTTTCCAGATGAGGTAACTGAGGCACAGAGACGTTAAGTGACTTGCCCAAGATCACACAGAGGTAAGTGGCAGAACCAGAATTAAAACTCAGTTCCTCTGACTCCAAGATCTGTGTTCTTTGCCCTAGATCAAGTCTAATAGAATTGGAAGGATCTGCTGCTGTTTAAGATTTCAGTTAAGGCAGACTCCAGCACTCATACATAGAAATAAGTAATGGTGCTACTTATTTCAAGTGGGTTTTAATCAATTACTCATGAGAAAGACAGGAAATACAGAGAAAATACTCTAGACCTGGAGTTTGTGGTTTCAAGGAGGTAAGGATACCAGGGTCCATGGCTGGACTTTTAATTAATCCATCAATGGGATTTATTGAGTACTTACCCTGGGCAGAGCACTGTTCTAAGTGCATGGGTGAGTATAAGGCAACTGAGTTGGTAGAGATGTTCCCTGTCCATAAGGAGCTTACAGTCTAGAGGGGGAGAAAGACAATATAAACACATTTCTCCTAAGCAGAAATCCCCTTTCCTCTTGGAGCACGTATCCCTAGGCCCCACCATCCAGCACTGCAATAGTTTTCATAACTGGCCCAATGTAGTCCCACCTTCAGTTAGCTTTATCTTCTGAAAGAGAAGTGACACCCAGCAGGTCAACTCCAAACAACCTTATTAGAGACATAAAAGAAGACATAAAAGACATAGAGAAGCAGCATGGTTCAGTGGAAAGAGCACGGGCTTGGGAGTCAGAGGTCATGGGTTCTAATCTCGGCTCCACCATTTGTAAGCTGTGTGACTTTGGGCAAGTCACTTAACTTCTCTGTGCCTCAGTTCCCTCATCTGTAAAATGAGGATTAAGACTTTGAGCCCCACGTGGGACAACCTGATCACCTTGTATCCTCCCCAGCGCTTAGAACAGTGCTTTGCACATAGTAAGCGCTTAACAAATGCCATTGTTATTATTATTATTATTATTATTAAAAGAAAAGGGTCTCTAAATTCAATGTTATTCACCTAGTGGATTGCCAGTGAACCCCAAATATTTGGTGGAAATTGACTCTTTCACAGCTGACAGACTGCAAATGTCACAGCTGAAAGTCCAGCATTCAGCATGAGAGGCCTGCAACTCAAGCATTCTGGTTTATCTTCTAAAGCTGAGCACTGGAGACCCAGTTGCCCAATCATTCTGGGAACAGGGCTCTAAGTATCTGCCCAGAGCATTGAGGAAAAATTGCATGAATAATCCAGTGTAATTGAAGAATCTCCCCATCACCATCATCCATTTGCCCACCCCACCATCCTACAACAGCATGACATAGTGGATGAGAAGGTCATGAGTTCTAATTCCAGCTCTGCCGCTTGTCTGCTGTGTGACCTTGGGCAAGTCACTTCACTTTTCTGTGCCTCATTTACCTCATCTGTAAAATAGGGATTGAGACTGGGAGCCCCATGTGGGACAGAGACTGTGTCCAACCCTACTTGCTTGGGTCCACCCCAGTGCTACTACAGTGCCTGGAACACAGTAAAGCACATAAATACCACATTGTTCTTATTATTATTATAGCACACACATACATGAATGCATGTTCGTTCATCCCATTATGAAGAGGCAGGGAAAGCAGATCTTGCAATATTGCTTAGGATGTAGAGGCTGCAGATCACTGTAAGTTTATTGTGGACAGGGAATGTGTTTGTTTCTTATTACATAGTACAGTGCTCTGTGCACAGTAAGCACTCAATAAGTATGATTGAATGAGTGATTGAAGACCATGTCTCTGAGCTAGAAAGTGACATATAATGAAAATAAGGCTGGAGGATGCAAATGAGGAAGTATCAATTAACATCACTAAAACCATATAGAATAAAGAAACTATGGAAAGTTAATGCCACTACAAAATCCCTTGGCTGTCCAACGCCATGCACCAGAGTTAAGAGTCTGTCAGGCCAGAGAATAATTTTGATGGTTGTTAAGTTTATTGTGGGTCAGTTGTTTTTTCTCCAACCTATACTATTTTTCAGCACCTACTAGTACTGTTCTAAATGGTTGAGACTGTAACCTCCTTGAGGACAGGACCATGTCTATTAATAGTACTGTTCTCTCTGAAGAGCAGAACTCAGCACACAGGAGATACTCAAATGTCAAGTATTGTCCTTAGCACTGAAGATATTACATCAAATATGATCTCTTCTCTACATAGAGCTCATACTCTTGGTAGGAAGAGATAATAAATACTATTGATTTATTGACATTAGAGAGGGAAAATAATAATAATAATAATAGTATTTGTTAAGCACTTACTATGGGACAAGCACCGTTCTAAGCACTGGGGTAGATACAAGGTAATCAGGTTGTCCCAAATGGGGCTCACAGTCTTAATCCCCATTTTACAAATGAGGTAACTGAGGCACAGAGAAGTTAAGTTACTTGCCCAAAGTCACACAGCTGATAAGTGGGGAAGCCGGGATTAGGACCCATGATCTCTGACTCCGAAGCCTGGGCTCTTTCCACTAAGCCACGTTGCTTCTCTAATGGTTACCTCTCCACCCGCACATTAAATGGAAAATCCTGACCATTGGACTTTAGGACAATAATAATTATGATGACATTTATTATGTGCTTTCTATGTGCAAAGCACTGTTCTAAGCGCTGGGGAGATTACAAGGTGATCAGGTTGTCCCACGGGGGGCTCACAGTCTTAATCCCCATTTTACAGATGAGGGAACTGAGGCCCAGAGCAGTGAAGTGACTTGCCCAAAGTCACGCAGCTGATAATTGGTGGAGCTGGGATTTGAACCCATGACCTCTGACTCCAAAGACCGTGGTCTTTCCACTGAGCCACGCTGCTTCGCTGAGGGTAATCACCTCTCTCCCTCCTACCTCACCTCACTGATCTTCTACTACAACCCAAACCACATTTCAGCCCATCCTACTCCTCTAATGCCAATGTACTCTCTGTAACTCGATTTTGTCCATCTTGTCTGCCTCCCTCTTGCCTGAAACTCCCCCACACACACACACCTTCATATCTGATAGATCACTGCTTTCCCCACCTTCAAAGTCCTCATAAAATCACTTCTCCTCCAAGAGGCCATCCCCAGCTAAGCCATTATTTCTCTTCATCTCCCTTCTGCATCATCTTTGAATTTGGATCTGTACTGCTTAAGTACTTGACATTCACCCCAGCCCCTCAGCACTTATGTACATAGCCTTACATTCTGCCATCTTCTCTACTTGTAATTGGATTTATATCTTCCTCCCCCTTCAGACTTTAGACTTTCCTCCCCTTTTACCAACTCTATTGTAATGTACTTTCCCAGGTGTTCTGCACATAGTAAGCACTCATTAAATACCAAATTTGTAGTGGATTTTGAAGAATTGCCATAATAATAATAATAATGATGGCATTTATTAAGTGCTATGTGCAAAGCACTGTTCTAAGCGCTGGGGAGGTTACAAGGTGATCAGGTTGTCCCACGGGTGGCTCGCAGTCTTAATCCCCATTTTACAGATGAGGTAACTGAGGTACAGAGAAGTTAAGTGACTTGCCCAAAGTCACACAACTTACAAATGGTGGAGCCAGGATTTGAAGCCCTGACCGCTGACTCCAAAGCCCGTGCTCTATTCTACTGAGCCACGCTGCTTCTATTATTACCATATTACTCTATTCTGTCTCCCCACACTCTACATATGATATACATATATGCATACATATAATATATGTGTGTGATATATGTATCGTAATGCCCCTTAGGGTACAATACTCAACTAGGGAAATGTATGCCAGTTACACCAAAGATGGTGTAAGATAATATTTTGAAGGCTTTCAGCAAAGAATTCAAAGCAGTTTTCTGGCATCATCACATTCATTCACATGATCCCTCTGCATCTGGTTGGGAAGTCCCAATTATATAGATGGGTAAATTAAAATTAAAATTAAAATGGGTAAATTAAATTAAATTAAAATTCAGGAAAGTCAAGACCTTGCCCAGGACCCATAGCAGTTTGGTGGCAGAGTCAGGACACTAGAGGCCATGAGGCCTAGGCCAGCATTGAATCCACCAGATCTTGCCATCGCTCTTGCCTCTCCCAATGACACTGTGACCAATTTCCAAATCTAACCAAAGTAACCGAGGTTTCAAGAATCCAATAACCCCAGTGCATTACTTCCCCAGGCTTCCAAGGTTTCCCTTACATCGTGTTGTTAGTTTGACACCACTGAACCCCAAACTACCTTCTTCCTGCCAGCTTGCTGCATGTAACCCAAGCCACCTGGATGCCAGCTGAGCTACGCCAATCTCCCAGTCCCATTCCCCCATCCATCTGTAGAACGGGCCTCACGCCAGCTGCTACTTGGCCTGGAAGCCTGGAGGCAGAAGATCTGTTATGGAAAAAAACCCACAGAACAATAGAACAATAGCATTTTCTTTGCTCTTTTTTTTTTTTTTTTACAGCTCTCTCCTCTCTGTGGACTTTTTGAAAGATTTGATTGAGGGTTTTTTTTTGTTTTATTTTTTGCAGTCTTTCTTTTTTCTCTCCTCCTCCCCATCCCCCTGCCCTACCTCCTTCCCCTCCCCACAGCACCTGTAGATATGTTTGTACAGATTTATTACTCCATTTATTTTACTTGTACATGTTTACTATTCCATTCATTTTGTTAATAATGTGCACGTAGCTTTATTTTTATTTATTCTGATGACCTGACACCTGTCCACATATTTTGTTTTGTTGTCTGTCTCCCCCTTCTAGACTGTGAGCCCGTTGTTGGGTAGGGACCTTCTTTATATGTTGCCAACTTGTACTTCCCAAGAGCTTAATACAGTGCTCTGCACACAGTAAGCACTCAATAAATATGATTGAATGAATTAATTAATTAATGAATGAAATAGGGAAGCAGTGAGGCCTAATGGAAAGAGCACAGACCTAGAAGTCAGAGGACCTAGGTTCTTAATCCTGGTTCTCCACTTCCCTCCTGTGTGACCTTGGGCAATCACTTCTCTGGGTCTCAGTTTTCTCAGTTGAAAAATAGAGATTGAATACCTGTTCCCCTTCTATTTAAACTGTGAGACTCATGCAGGAAAAGGACTGTGCTCAATCTGAGTATACTGCATCTATCCCAGTGCTTAGAACAGTGCTTGGCACAAAGTAAGCATTTGTCAATGGCTTCAATTACCATCTCTATGCAGATGGTTCTCAAATCTACATCTCCAACCCCGACCTTTCTCCGTCCCTGCAATCTCGCATTTCCTCCTACCTTCCGTACATATCTACCTGGATATTCTGCCAACACCTCAAATCAAACTTATCCAAAACTAAAAATAACAATAATAATAATAACAATAATGGTATTTGTTATGTACTTACTATGTGCCATGAACTGTTGTAAGTGCTGGGATTCACACAAGATAATCAAGTTGGACACAGTCCCTGTCCCACACAGGGCTCACAGTCTTAATGATTTAACTTACTATCTTCCAACCCAAACCCTGTCCTCCCCATCTTTCCCATCACTATAGACAACACCAACATCCTTCCTATCTCAAAAGCCTGTAACCCTGTGGTTGTCCTCTACTCATCGCTCTCATTCCATCCACATATTCAATCTGTCACCAAATCCTTTCAGTTCTACGGTCACAATTTTGGTGAAATTGCCCTTCTCTCTCCATTCAAACTGCTAGCATGCTGATCCAAGCACTTATCCTATTCTGCCTTGACTAATGCATGTGGAAAGAAGCTATGTCATAGTGAATAGAGTACGGACGTGGGAGTCAGAAGGTCATGGGTTTTAATCCTGCCTCTGCCACTTTTCTGCTGTGACCTTGGGCAAGCCACTTCATTTCTCTGGGCCTCAGTTACCTCAACAGTAAAATGGAGATTGAGACTGCGAACCCAACCTGAGACAGGGACTGTGTTCAATCCCATTTGTTTGAATCCACCCCAGTGCTCAGCAGAGTGCCTGGCACATAGTAAGTGCTTAAATATCATTATGATTATTGTTATTATCTGCCTCGTCGCCGACTTCCCAGCCTCCTGTCACTCCCCACTCCTGCTCATACTTCACTCTGCTGCCCAGATCATTTATCAATCAATACGTTCAGTCCATGTCTCCCCACTCCTCAAGAACATCCAACGGCTGCTTATCCACCTCCACATCAGACACGCCTTACCATTTTTTTAAACACTCAGTCAACTCACCCCATCCTACCTCACCTCACTGATCTCCTAATCCAGCCCAACCCATATATCCCACTCCTCTAGTGCCATCTTACTCTGTGCTCTGATCTCAATTATCTCACCAACCCTTTTCCCACATCCTTACCAGAGCCTGGAACTCCCTCCCACTCCAAACATGCCAGACAACCACTCTTTCCACCTTCAAACCAGTATTAAGATCAGAACTCTTCCAAGAGACCTTCCCAGATTAAGCCCTCTTTTCCCCAGCTCGTTCTTCCTTCTGCATCGTCTATGCCCTTGGGTCTGTGACCTTGAACATTTCATATTCAACTCAACTCTTCAGCATTTATGCACATATCTTTAAAATACATATTATAAGTTACTTATTTACAAAGATTAATGTCTATTTTCTCCACTATACTGCAATCTCATTATGGTCATGGAGAGGGTTTGCTAAATCTGTTGTACTGTATTCATTCATTCAATCATATTTATTGAGCACTTACTCTTCCACGGTACTCTCCCAAGCACTTAGTACAGTGCTCTGCACATAGTAAGTTCTCAATAAATACCATTGATTGAACAAATACTGTTATTCATATTATTATTATGATTAAAAATAACAAAGGAGAAATTGCCTTATAACCAAATACTGCAACTGTTGGGAGAGCAACAAAATGGAGGTCTCCTGAAGTGACTTCCACTCTGATCCTGTAAAGGCAGCCAACTTGCTGGATGACCAGCTCCTATTTATATCCTTGTTATGCAAATTGCCTTCTTTTTGTGGCTGGGAGCACAACAGTCAGTCTTTAAAGAAACTCTACTGGTTTACCACCAACAAATAGTACTTTAACTAGCTGGCAGCAGGAATTCAGTATGTTCAAAATCATTTTGCAGCTGGAAGAAAAGGAGGAACCTCAAATTAAAATGTGAAACCACACAAAAGAAGCCACTACTGGCATGTAGATTTTCAACCCACGTTGGATAAACTGCAGTAGTAAGCCTTGCTAAGTAAGTGGAAATTAAGAGCAGCTTGGATTTCACATATTTTATGATGATTTATTGGACTTATAAAGTGGAAAAGGTTAAAGGAACTGGGATAATTCAACCTGGAGATGAGAACGCTCAGGGGCAATTTAATAACAATTTCCAAGTATGTGAAGGGCTCTTACAGAGGACAATGACCAGCTGTTCACCCATTCCGATGTTTAATAACTCTCACGGCCAGGAAATTCTTCATATTACCTAACCTAAATCTCTCATGCTGCCATTTAGGTTCATTTCCTGATCATTCACGTCTCATGGGCAGGCAGGTTGGGCCACCGTATCTCCATATCTCCATGCTAGATCTCAGGATCTCTGGCAAAACAGAGATTTAGCAACTAAAATGTTTGGTAATTCTTTAGTCCAACAGGAAATGTGAGATCTGTAGTGATCAGCTATAGTCCCCAAGAAGAATGTGGAGTAATTGGAGAAAGCCCAGAGAAGGCTAACACAAATTATCAAAAGGACTAAAACTGGCCCACGGAAAGGTTAAGGGAGTAGTAATAAGTGTATTTAATAATAATAATAATGTTAGTATTTGTTAAGCACTTACTATGTGCCAAGCACTGTTCTAAGCACTGGGGTAGATTTGCTAAGGGCTTACTACATGTCAAACACTCTACTAAACACTGCGGCAAATAGAGAACAAACAGGTCAGACACAGTCCTGTTCCACATGGGGCCAACAATCTAAGAAGAAAGGAAAACAGCTATTACATTTCCATTATACAGATGAGGAGACTGAGGCATGGAAAAGCTGACTTGCTGAAAGTCACACAGCAAGCTTGTGGCAGACTAGGATTAGAACCAAGGTCCTCTTACTCCCAGACCTGTACTCTGCTCTGCTCCTGGACCACGCCACTTCTTTTTATGGTATTTGTTAATCGCTTACTATGTGCCAAGCACCGTTCTAAATGCTGAGGTAGATACAAGCAAATCAGGTTGGACACAGTCCTTGTCCCACATGGGGCTCATAGTCTTAATCTTCATTTCACAGATGAGGTAACTGAGACACAGAGAAGTTAAGTGACTTGCCCAACGTCACATAGCAGACATGTGGTAGAGCTGGGATTAGAACCCAGGTCCTTCTGATGCCCAGACCCATGCTCTATCCACTAGGCCATGCTGCTTCTTAACGGGTAAAGGGTATTAGTTAAGTTGGAAAAGAGTTTATAGGTGACTTCTACTGTCTTCACTTATTTGAGGGTTTTGACTATTTATCTCTACAATAAAGATGATAAAATAATCTCAATTAGTTGCAAAAAGTAATTTAGTTAACTATAAGTAAGAACGTCTTGTCCAGACATACTTAAAATGGGAGTTGGTATTCCGGAAGATTTTTGGAATAAATCCGTCTAAACTAGATGGCTTCTTGGTAGAGATAGACTTGAAAAGTCCTAAAGGTTCTTAGTCTAACCTAAATGATTTTAGTTAGTGAGAGAAACAGCTCTTCCCTTTCCCCACCTCGGAGGAATATTTTGAAGGTCGGGGGAGGAGAAGATACAAATGGCTCAGTCAAAATAAGGAAGAGGTTGGAGATCATAGATCAAGGGAAAAAAACTTTATTGGGCATCTACTATGGACAGAGAACTGTACTGATCACTTGGAAGACTTCAATTGAGTTGGAGATATGGTCCCTGCCTTCAAGGAGCTTACAATCCATTCATTCAATCATATTTATTAAGTGCTCACTTCATTCATTCAATCGTATTTATTGAGCACTTACTGTGTGCAGAGCACTGTACTAAGTGCTTGGTAAGTACAAATCGGCAACATAAAGAGACGGTCCCTACCCAACAGCGGGCTCACAGTCTAGAAGGGGGAGACAGACAACAAAATAAAATAAGTAGACTGTGTGCAGAGTACTGTACTAAGCACTTGGGAAATAAAGCAATAAAGAGTGACAATCCCTGCCCACAACTTGCTCACAATCTAGAGTGGGAGAGACAGACATCAATACAAATAAACAGATATCAATATAAATAAATGAAATTACGGATATGTACATAAGTGTCATGGGGCAAGGAAAGGGGGGAAGAGTGAAGGGAGCAAGTCAGGGAGACTCAGAAGGGGGTGGGAGATGAGGAAAAGGGGGCTTAAACTGGAAGGCCTCTCGGAGGAGTTGTTCCTTCAGTAAAGCTTTGAAGGAAGGGAGAGTAATTGTCTGTTGGATTTCAGGAGGGAGGGCGTTCCAGGCCAGAGTTAGGACATGGGCCGGGGGTTGGTCGGAAAACAAGCAAGATCGAGGCACAGTGAGAAGGTTAGCACCAGAGGAGTGAAGCGTGCGGGCTGGGTTGTAGAAGGAGAGAAGGGAGGTGAGGTAGGAGGGGCCAAGGTGACGAAGTGCTTTAAAGCCAATGGTGAAGAGTTTTTGTTTGCTACAGAAGTGGAGAGGCACCCAATGGAGATTTTTGAGGAGGGGGGTGATATGTTCTGAACATTTCCATAAAAAGATGATCCGGGCAACCGACTGAAGTGGACTGGAGTGGGGAGAGGCAGGAGGCTGGGAGGTCAGCAAGGAGGCTGATGCAATAATCTAGATGGGATATGATAAGTGATTGGGTCAAGTAATCATTTCCCCTTGAGGAGGAAATTGAAAGAGCAGTGAAGTCAGTGAGGCAATCCAGGCCTGAAGGATGGCCCACAAGCATCTGTGGAGATTGGAATAGGAAAAGGAGCAAAGGGAACACCCAGAAGATGAATGGAGGAGGGAGACTTTAGATAGAAATGGGAGAAGAGATGGAGGAGAGGCAGAGCACAGGAGGGTCTGGAACCTCAGCTCTGAAGTTCATTCATTTATTCATTCAATTGTATTTATTGAGGCCTTACTGTGTGCAAAGCACTGTGCTAAGCATTGTACTAACTGTATTAACCCTACTAACAACAGACACAATCCTGCCCACCATGAGTTCTCAGTCTAGAGGGGGAGACAGACACTAATATAAATAAATTACAGAGATATAGCAATATACATATGTGCTGTGGGGATGGGAGGGAGGGTGAATGAAGGAGCAAGTAAGAGCGGCACAGAAGAGTGTGGGGGAAGAGAAGAGGAGGGCTTAGACAGGGAAGGATTTTTGGAGGAGAAGTTCCTTCAATAAGGTTTTCAAGTGGAGGAGAGCAATTATATGCCTGATATAAGGTGGGAGGGCATTCCAGGCCAGAGGTAGGATATGGGCAAAAGGTCAGCTGAGAGACAGACAAGATTGAGGTACAGTGAGAAGGTTAGCATTAGGGAATCAAAGTGTGTGGGGTGGGTTAGTAGTGAGGTGAGATAGATGGGGTAAGATGATTAAGTGCTTTAAAGCTAATGGTGAGGAGTTTTTGTTTGATGTGGAGATAGATGGGCAAACACTGGAGTTTCTTCAGGAGTGGGAAAACATGGTCTGAACGTTTTTGAAAGAAAATGATTCGGGCCTATGGACTGGAGTGGGAAGAGACAGGAGGCAGGGAGGTCAGCAAGGAGGCTGACACATAATCAAGGTAGGATAAGATAAGTGCTTGCATTAATGTGGTAGCAGTTTTGACAGAAAGGAGGGACAGATTTTTGCTATGTTGCTAAGGTAGAACTGACAGGATTTAGTGATGGCTTGAGTATGTGGGTGAAGTTCCCACTGAGGCTTTTCAGGAAGGTAATGGGAAACTTCCCAGGATCATATGGTGAGCCCATGACAAGGCCAAAAAGAATTTTTAATCTTTCTCTGTTCCATAACCACCAAACTCCAGTCTCTTCCTCTCTTTTATGCACTCATGGCCACAGTTCATCATTTCAATGCACAATGACTACCAAGGGGCCAATGGGGATGCACCCAATATTGACCACAAAACAGCTGTGAAAACCTTAATGAAAAGACCACAGGGGATACCAAAACTCAGAGCTTCAAAAAGAGCCAGGAAGCTCTTTTGATCAAGCCCAGGAAATGAACCGAGGCCTATCCTCACCAGGCACACATTCCCAAAGAAGCCTCACGTTCAGTCCTCAATGCTCAAGCCAAGATAAGGTCGATAATGGAGGATGGCAAGAAATATTCCCCCATCAAAGGGGAATTGGGAACCGGCAGCCAAGATCATCTGCATAATGGCTTTTCCTGAAGGATGTTTGCTCAGGTGTGGGTGAGGGAAGGATTGTGTCAGGCAGCCAACTTCGCAAGGGGAGTTCCCCTTCTGCCCGCCCCAGGCCATATTCAGTTGAGCCGAGAAGGATGACTCAGTGGGAGCAGTGACAAAAAGCACCTCCACGCACAAAGAGCCTTGCCTAGGGAGAGCTTATTTTTCAGTGGATCTCTCCAGAAGTGCTTCTTGAACATCCAGGTTAGAGAAGAGTCCTGTGAAGGAATATTCCCTTTTTCACCTGCGTCTTCTTCCCTAGTGCAGATCAGGCTTAATGGTAGGAAGGCACTGCTGATGGGAGATAGGATCATTCCACTCAGTGGAAAGAGCACGGGCTTTGGAGTCAGAGGTCATGGGTTCAAATCACAGCTCTGCTACTTGTCAGCTGTGTGACTTTGGGCATGTCACTTCACTTCTCTGTGCCTCAGTTACCTCATCTGTAAAATGGGGATTAAGACTGTGAGCCCCCCGTGGGACAACCTGATCACCTTGTAACCTCCCCATCGCTTAGAACAGTGCTTTGCACATAGTAAGTGCTTAATAAAGGCCATCATTATTATTATTCTCCCTATATCACTGCTTCTTCAGCCTTAGCACATACACTCATCCCTCAGCAAGAGTAGAAATAATAGTATTTATTCATCATCATCATTATTAATGGTATGTACTGAGTGCTGTGTGTAGAGCACTGTATTAAGTGCTTGGGAGAGTACAATACCACAGAGTTGGTAGACATGTTCCCATTTAATAAGTGCTTACTGTGTGTAGCAGTGCAGTTAGTGCACTGTACTAAGCGCTGGGGGTTCCATGAGTGAATCAAATTCTAATTCAATTATTTATTCAGTTATGTCATCCTGACATACTTTTGTTATTATCTGATATGTCCTTGTTCTTCCTTCTGCTCCCTCTATATAAAAATAATCATCTCTCTCAATACACTGTCAGTTCCTTAAAGACATGGAAGGTGTGTCTTATAGTGGACTCTTCCCAAACATTAATACAGTGTTCTTCTACACACAGCAGGCACTGAGTAAATACCATGGATTGACTGATTGCCTTTTACACTTAACTATAATAATGCAATTAAACCTTTTCAAAACAAAAACTCAATCACTCCCATTTCACAAGAAGGGAAAATGAGGCCCAGGGAGGTTAAGGTATTTGATTGGAATTGCTCAGGAGATAGCAAATGTTGGAAGAGATAACCAATTCCTTTGTCCTGATCATTAACCATACTCTTTACCTACCAAAGTACAGTTCTGCCTCACAACCCAAGTTCTATATTTTTCATAGTAGCAGAGGTTGAACAGAATGAGAATCTTTTTTTTTTTTTTCAGCCTAAAGTTGGGAGTACAGAAACTTAAATTGGTCCAGGCTTGAAGGCACTAAAGAGAAGTTTATCTAGGCCAGGGAAACTGAGTGTTAGGTGAAGAGGATGGAGGAAAAGGTTCATGAATATCTGTAGGGCAAAAAGTACGGAGCATAGATTCCACATATGATTTCTGAATCCCACAGCCAAGCAGTTAAGAATATGATTAACGATCTAAAGATGACTCTGAACAAGAGAGGACCAGGAGTGAGAAAGTGTATGAGAGAGGAAAAGAGGAGAAAGTAAGGAAGGAGAGAGGGAGGGAAAGAGGGAGAGAGACAGAGAGAGAGGGGAGCAGAGTGGCCTAGTGGAGTTTGGAGTCAGAGGAACTGGGTTTTAATTCTGTCTTCACAACTTACCTGCTGTGTGACCTTGGGCAAGGCACACAAATTCTCTGGATCTCAGTTTCTTTATCTGTTAAATGAGGATTCAATACCTGGTCTCCCTCCTACTTTATAAGCCCCATGTGGAACAGGGACTCCATTGGACCTAATTAACTTGTATGTACCCCAGAACTTAGAACAGTGTTTGATGCATAGTTAGTGCTTAAATACAATAATAATAATTACTATCATTATTAACTATTACATACTAGATCACCATGGAATTCAAACCTTGTTAGTTCATCCATATGGAAGACTAACTGGGTAAACAAAAAGTGTTCCTTTTGAATTTTAAATAACTTCTGAAGAATAATTTCTCCCCACTGCCTACTCTTCTCCACCTCTTTCCCTGGCTACATGAAAACACTTACACAGATACAAGTTCTCAAGCGATCAAGTTCATTACTTTTTTGATCTGACAAAATAATCTGTTTCTGAAAAGTTCCGAGGCTCAGAGAGAGAGAGAGAGCCCTAAAGAGTTTACTTTTTCAAACCCGGGTAATAATTTCCAATTTTGTTGACAGGAAGTTGGTATAACCCTTTTGCCCTTCATCCCTTTAATATGAAAATCCCCAAAATCTTGGCAGCCATATCAATCCCTAGGAGGTAGGACTATCTGCCCCCATTTTAAAGACACCTTCAAGTGAAGTATAAAGAACTCGGGTTCTTCTGCAAGGCTGAGGTGGAATGGGAGCTCAAGAGCTCCTGGCTCTCTCTTTTCTAATTACCAGGCATACTGCTGGGCAGATGGCAGGGTCACGCTTGCAGCTCCTTTCCCCCTCACGCTGGCATGATGACAGAAAGTCATTGGACTGAGGCACCTCCCTGATCCGGTCAAGGAGGAAAACATGGCAGTGGTGAGTGGCGGCTCCAGAAATAGCGCTAGCCTGGGCTGTTGGTATTGGCATCCTGCAGCAAGTGAACTGCTGAATTCCTACTGCCCAGGATATTTCCTGGAATTGGGAGATCAATATTTCAGAGGTCCCCTGAGCCCAATAAAACTGGACTGATAGGTGTGCCCTGTGGCTGTCCACCCTGAGCTGGCTGAGCATCCCTCCTACATCCTGGAGCCTTTTGGATGGCCATTGGAGGTTGGCTCAGGGTGAGGGTGGAAACAAGGGATCAGTAGTCATTCAAAGGACTTCTCTCCTCAAGAGCTATGAGCTGGTCTGTTCTGTGGACTGTAGAGTCCTCTAGACTGTAAGCTCATTGTGGGCAGGGAAATTGGCTGTTTATTGTTATATTGTACTCCCCCAAGCACTTAGACAGCACTCTACACACACTAAGTGCTCAATAAATATGATTAAATGAATGAATGAACTGTGGAACCCCTTCTGATCCCAGAACAGTCCACTTGCAGCATTACAGGTATATGTTTACACTCTGTTGCTATAGTGCCTGTCTCCCCCATTTGAGAACCGGGATCGTGTCTACCAACTCGACTGTATTGTGCTCTCCCAAGCAATTAGTATAGTGCTCTGAACACAGTAAGTGCTCAGTAAATGTCAGTGATTGACATGGGGTCAACTGGGTTGTTGTAGTTCCATTCAAAACTTCTTTAACAAAATATACCATAATAGTAGCTATGGGAACATTCCAGCCTTCCTTTCAATACACCTCTCCTGATCCCTTTAACCTAACTCTGTTCTTTTATTCCCTTTTGCTGCTTCCGCATAGGATTAAGAAAGTATTCTCAACAACGGATTAGAATGGGCCTCCTGTGCCCCTCCACTTTCTAATCTCATCTCTCTTACTCGTGCTGCATTTCTCTCCCTCCATCAATCTTTTCATTGGCTTCCATTTCAACCTGGTCATAACCATTAAACCTTGTTCTACACTTTGTGCGTCATCTGCCATTCATTCATTTGTATTTATTGAGTGCTTACTGCGTGCAGAGCACTGTACTAAGCGCTTGGGAGAGTACAATATAACAATAAACAGACACATTCCCTGCCCACAATGAGCAAGTTAGTGGTACTGGAGTTTGCATGTTATAGGAGAAGCCATAAGAAAATAAATATTACAATATGGCAGAAAAAATGTTTGACACTTTTCTCATAAATAATGCACTGCAGTTGTCTGGTTCCTCTTTTCAGGGAGATTGGAATTGTTGAAAGCTTGGCAATTCTAGACTCAGAAATATTCTACAGCACCTACCACTGCGCACAGAAAGAAAGAGATTAAGAGAAACAGAGTGGCATAGTAGAAAGAGCTTCTTGTCTGTGTGATCTTAACGCTCAATAAATACGATTGATGATGATGATGATGATCTTGGGCAAATTTAACTTCTCTGTGCCACAGTTACCTCATCTGTAAAATGGGGATTAAGCCTATAAGCCCCATGTGGGACACGGACTCTGTCCAACCTGGTTATCTTTTATCCACCCCAATGTGACACATGTTACACTGACAGTGAAAGAGACAGAGAAAGAGAGAGGAGGGGGTCGGGGGGCAGGGGAGTATTGGAGAACCAGAAAGCAAATCTCTCTCAAGGGGAAAAAGGCAATTGACTACAACTCAAACTTGTGGAAAGTTATATTCTTCAAATAAAAGTCAGAATAGTCAGGGAGTATATTTGTCTCTCTATTCTATTAACTGTTTTGGAAAAAATTGAAAAATCTAAACAAAGATAGGTTCTAGCTGCTCTTCATTTGTTCATTCAATAGTATTTATTGAGTGTTTACTGTGTGCAGAACACTGTACTAAGCGCTTGGGAAGTACAAGTCGGCAACATATAGAGATGGTCCCTACCCAACAACGGACTCACAGTCTAGATGGGGGAGACAGACAAGCAGCGTGGCTCAGTGGAAAGAGCACGGGCTTTGGAGTCAGAGGTCATGGGTTCGAATCCCGACTCCGCCACATGTCTGCTGTGTGATCTTGGGCAAGTCACTCAACTTCTCTGGGCCTCAGTTACCTCATCTGTAAAATGGGGATTAAGACTGTGAGCCCCACGTGGGACAACCTGATCACCCTGTATCCTCCCCAGCGCTTAGAACAGTGCTTTGCACATAGTAAGCGGTTAACAAATGTCAATTAAAAAAAAAAATGTAGACAGGGTTCAAAATCGTCAGAACAAATAGAATTAAATGATCTGTGTCCAACCTGAAGAGCTTGTATCTACCCCAGTACTTAGTACAGTACCCGGCATGTAGTAAGTGCTTAACAAAAACCATTAAAAAAAAAAGAAGAAGAAGGGTGGGCGTGGATGGGATCCAGAAAGGACACCCTGGATGAAACTAAATTTCTAAATGCTTAGCTCTTTTAACACCATTATACAGGCTAGCTTCTCCTCCATAACCAAAGTGATTATCTTTTATCGATTAATTAATCTATGTGCTGGGATTGTTTCAAATGTGGTGGGTGAGTGGAGTAGCACCAAGTGTTCTGCATGAGTTTGTTGGATTGAATTTCAGTGGCATCTTGCAGCCTGCATGTCAAAAATATCAAATCTGAGATTGGAAACAGAAGCAAGCAAACTCCAGAAACACTCAAGAAAATGCACAGAGAAAAAACAGTTCAACAGGAATCTCAACAGCTCAATGAGAAATAGCAGAACAAATCAGAGGCACAAATCAAATCAAAGATGCCATCCAGTCTTTTTAAAGTCCAAACTAGATTTAAAATTAGGCAAAGAGAGCTAGTCACAAATTGTGGAGCCCTGCAAATTAGCCCAAGTTTCAAGCCTGAAAGAAATTAGACCTGGTTTCAAAAACAATCGGGTAGTAAAAAAAAAAAAGAATTTAAGTTAAAATGGAAAAACTTCCTGTGAGTAAAGCTTACTGTCATAATAGGAAACATATCTCTGACATTAGCAATTGTGGAAAGGGCTGGAACTCACTTTTGAGTCTATGTCTATCTCTATGGTCAAAATGAGGCTGAGATTTGTATGAATTCATTAAAGATGGACCACCTATTTAAACATAAGAACCCATGCAACACAATGCCTAGGTCAGATCCATGATCCATTCAGCCCAGAATCCCTTCTTTAACCTTGGCTACAAGATGATTGGAGGAATCATGTCACAGTTTTCCTCCTTGGTGTCCATTCTAATGCTCATGACAATCCTGGCTAGGCAGTTATAAATGAACTGATTTACAATAAATAGCGGGATGTCTGTGGCATTTCTGCAAAATTCTATTGATAACTGCTTCAGTGCTGCCACTTCAATTTGCTCGGATGGACATAGCATAGCTGCCATTTTGAATGTTGGCAGCTTTTTCTTTTGAACCCTATGCTAAAGGTTGCTCTGTCAGGCATGGTTATCCACAAGCAACAGCAAGCTGTTGAAACTAGAGCTCCAAGAACTATATATCCAGGGAAAATGATCGGTTTTATTTTGCTAGTCACCATGGGAGCAACAATCCCAAGGAATCAAAAATACATGAGATTTTTCCATCCTTTCAGTTTCAGTCCTCCACCATGGCCTCAGAAAACCCGATAAGGGATCAGACCTGGAGGAGGCACTAGATTTTGAGACTGGATCCCCATAACATCTATTTTAAACTAAAATTCCAAATCAAAAGAGGATGATTATAAGGATGAGAAAGAGAGCTAAATAGCATGTGGAGAAATGCAGGGCAAAGGGCAAATTATCCAATCCTTTCAAAGACCAAACATTTTAATCCTATCATACAATTTCCTCTGTTTTCATCTATTGCAACCTTAGTGAATTCCAACCCTAAATGCATTTCTTCTAAAGGCTGCTGAATTCAAAGAGACGAATCTAATATCCAAGACGCCACGGTATTAGCGCCTCCAACCACTCACTAAACTGCAAGGGCAGGACACTACCAGCAGCAGCTAGCACCTGGCAAAATGCCAGTTGCTTTATTACTTATTAACTTATTTTTATATAGCCTTCAGCATGGCGAGGAGTGCTCCTTTAATTATAAACAGGAATGAAGAAGCCACAAGGGGAAATCATACAGCACTGTAGCCGGATAACTGCGGCTGCACTGATTACACAAGGGCTCTTATCAAAGCTGACAGAGTTAGGGCTGAGCAGATATTGTGCTGGAAGCTTTAGGCAGTGCAGGCAGTGCGTGGGAGAGAGCCTGGAAACAGACGTAAGTGCAATGTAATTCTGCTGAATTGAATTCTCAGTGGGGAACTTTTTTTTCCTCCTTTTTTGCATTAAGGAAATAAGGGGGAAAAGTTGAACTCAAAAGTCCCCAAAGACCAGGAAATACAGTAAATATGCAACCTTTTCCCTTCTGCTTTCAACATATTAGAGGTGGGAGGAGAATGAGGCCCATGATTGATTGCGGAGACACACGTAGAGCAGAAGGACAGGCAAAAGCTGGGGAAAATGCTCCAGGTCAGAGGTTTGGAAAGAAAAGCCCATCTAATAGATGGTAACGGCTTTTACTATCGGGCTAAAATGCGCAGAAGCAGATCAAACATGTAGGCTGTTTTAAAGTACTGTCCTAACACTACTTCCATTTCCATCTCTTCCTCTGACACAGTCTCTTCCTTCCTGGGCCCATCTCTTTCTGGTGAGCCTAGAACATAGTCCTCAAAAGAAAACAAATTATTTATTGTATTCACACTACCAGCCCCCTAGAAGCAAGCCACTGCAATCCTCGTGCCTTGTCCCACAAACTATTATCTCATCATATGTGGTAAACACATATTAAGGTGGCCTGGTGAAAACAAGCCCCACCTATGGGAGAGTTATCTCTGGATCCTGTACAATAGCTTTGCACAAAATGGGACCTGCTTTCAAATGGGCCACCCCCAGGTGAGAAAATATTTGGCCCGATTCCCACATGTCTCTCTGAAGTTCTCCTGGGCATGGAACTAGCACTTATTTCAGAGGACCTCTCACCACAATAAAGATGTCCTTTGAACCACCACCCTTTCCAAGCTGCAGGAGGAACAGTAAGCAAAAACCAGTTCCTTCCATCCTTTTCCAAAATGAGATTGTAGTTCTGACCCTGAAACCAAGGTGCTCATGTGCTGCACTTTCTTTCAATAGGCTTTCAGAGTTACCTACCTGTCAGGTAACCAGGCCAAGGATCAGAAACTTCTTGAATGACTTGCCTCAGGCCCCAGATTCTAATCACTGAGCAAAACGTTCAGCTTTCTGGGGTCATCTCAACATCATCTTCCCCAGCCCTATCCTTTCTCCATAGTAAGCAGCGTGGCTCAGTGGAAAGAGCCCGGGCTTGGGAGTCAGAGGTTATGGGTTCTAATCCCAACTCTGCCACTTCTCGGCTCTTTGACTTTGGGCAAGTCACTTCACTTCTCTGTGCCTCAGTTCCCTCATCTGTAAAATGGGGATTAAGATTGTGAGCCCCATGTGGGACAACCTTGATTACCTTGTATCCTCCCAGCGCATAGAACAGTGAGTGGCACATAGTAAGTGCTTAACAAATACCAACATTATTATTATTATTATAGTAATGTGACTACATTTATGGTAACACATAATGAGACATGGCCTCAAGAGCATGGGACTGAAAAAGCAGGAACAAAATCATAAAGATAGAAAATCCCAAACAGGGGTGAGGAGGTTAGTGAGAGAAAGAGAGAGACAGGGAGAGAAAGAAAGACAGAGAGAGAGAGAGAGAGAGAGAGAGAGAGAGAGAGAGAGAAAATAGACATCAAGAAATGGGAAAGGAGGAAGAGAAAGCAAATGTTAAAGCAAGAAGATGGGGAAGGACAAAGAAAAAGAGCCACTTCCTGCCAAAGCAGGACGTTAATAGACATTATTGGAGGCCTTTTATAACCAACCTGTAAAAGATAGGCTGCCTGGTCTCTTTATTCCTCCATTGCCCCTGCTGGACTAAAAATGGCTCCAGCATGTTGAGGAGGTCCAGGGGCCTCCAAAGGCTGAAGCATTCACATCTTCCAGGGAGGATAGGAAGGGGCAAGCATAGTTCGAAGAGATCCAGTAGGTTTCTACTTCCTGTAACACCCTAGGGAAAGGTAAGTCTCTTGGAATCCAAATTTCCTGTATTGGCTAGGAGAATACCAGACATTAATGCTTTCTGGGCATCCCATCTGGGGTTTAGTTAGAGTCTAAAATTTCCTTCCCATGTTAATGTTTCTGGAGAATTTAAGAGAATGAATTCTGAGCAGGCTCAGAAATTCTTGGCTGTCAGCTTGATTCCCCAAGAGAGTTTCTGGGAAATGTGACTCCAAAAACCAAGATGGCTGCCAAGTATTCCTGAAGATGCTCAGACTTGAAATCCATTTTAGACTCCCTCACACAGAAACACTGGAAACAGTGATGCACCTCCTCAGTACATTTTCTGGATTAAGCTACCGATCGTTGGCCTAAATTAGATGCGCCATGTTTTAAGAGAGGGTCTGGACAAGAAACAGAGAAGCATTAAACGGGTAGAAAACCGGTGAGGAAAGAGTTAAAAGAGTCAGAGTGTTTTGCCCTAGGGAAGAGAAGTCTATGGGGTGACTTAATATCTGCTCTTAATTATAATAAGGAGGATGCTGACTAGTTGCTTCCGATCCCCAAAGATGAAAGAATAATAAAAATGCTGATAAATAATAACAATGGAATTGAATTCCAGGAAGAAGTTTCAGTTAGAATAGGGAAGAATTTCTTGACTGTCTGGGAAATGAAACACTAGGGCAAGCTACCAAAGGAAACCCTAGGCTCTCCATCCTTGGGAGACCTTCAGAAAAACTAGACAGGCAGCTGTCCTGGGGGGGTTAAACATTCACCTGCCTAGAGACAGTGGGCTGGACCAGATGACCTCATGAGACTTCTTTCAACTCCAGATTTCTATGTAGGAGCAGCCGTATTGTCGGACAGGTACAGACAAGTGGATGAATCTCACGCTTAGAAGTGAAGGAAAGAAAAAGGGGAAGGAGGGAAGGAGAACAGCCTACTGCCATTTGGGTGACCATTGCTCAGGCATAAATAAATTATGAGGGGAAAGGCATGTTCTACTGCAAACAGGACATGGGCTTGAGTGTTTTTTGCAGTAGAGGTGATGGCTTGCGCTAGGCCATAATAATAATTATGGTATTTGTTCATTCATTCATTCATTCATTCATTGTCGTATTTATTAAGCACTTACTGGGTGCAGACCACTGAACTAAGCGCTTGGGAAGTACAAGTTGGCAACATATAGAGACGGTCCCCACCCAACAGCGGGCTCACAGTCTAGAAGTGCTTATTTGTTAGGCACTTACTATGTATCTGGCACTCTACTAAGTGCTTCCCAAGCGCTTAGTACAGTGCTCTGCACACAGTAAGTGCTCAATAAATACGATTGATTGATTGATTGATTGACTGCTGGGGTGGATACAAGCAAGTCGGGTTGGACACAGTCCATGTCCCACATGGAACTCACAGTCTCAATCCTCATTTTACAGATGAGGTAACTGAGGCCCAGAGAAGTGAAGTGACTTGTGAAGTCACACAGAAGATAAGTAGAGGAGTTGGGATTAAAACCCATCACTCATGAGACACCCCCACTCTCTCCTGGTTCCCCCTTGTTCCAGCAGCATGCATTATGAGATGGGGGGAAGGAAAAACAAGTGCAGTTTAGTGGGATTACATTCTTGAAGGACTTGTTAAGAAAGTCCACATAGTATTAATGTCGTGACCATTGCCTTTTGACACTGCACTGTGTTCTCACCTGACAGCTCCACAACGTGGCTACTGGAGACAGCATCGGGCAGGGAGCCATGAAACTCAGGTTCTAGTTCCAGCTTTGCCACTTGTCTGTTGTGTGGTGAGAAGCAAATCAACTTAGCTTCTGTGCCTCAGTTTTCCTCATCTAATAATAATAATGATAATGATGATGGTATTTGTTAAGTGCTTACTATGTGCCAGGCACTTTGCTAAATACTGGGGTGTATTCAAACAAATCAATCAGTCAATCAATCAATCAATCATATTTATTGAGTGCTTACTGTGTGCAGAGCACTGTACTAAGCGCTTGGGAAGTACAATTTGGCAACATATAGAGACAGTCCCTACCCAACAGTGGGCTTACAGTCTAGAAGGGGGAGACGGAGAACAAAACCAAACAAATTAACAAAATAAAATAAATAGAATAGATATGTACAAGTAAAATAAATAGAGTAATAAATATGTACAAACATATATACATATGTACAGGTGCTGTGGGGAAGGGAAGGAGCTAAGATGGGGGGGATGGAGGGGGGAGGAGGGGGAGAAGAAGGAGGGGGGCTCAGTTTGGGAAGGCCTCCTGGAGGAGGTGAGCTCTCAGTAGGGCCTTGAAGGGAGGAAGAGAGCTAGCTTGGCGGATGTGCGGAGGGAGGGCATTCCAGGCCAGGGGGATGACGAGGGCCAGGGGTCAACGGCGGGACAGGCGAGAACAAGGCACGGTGAGGAGATTAGCACCAAAGGAGCAGAGGGTGCGGGCTGGGCTGTAGAAGGAGAGAAGGGAGGTGAGGTAGGAGGGGGCGAGGTGATGGACAGCCTTGAAGCCCAGGGTGAGGAGTTTCTGCCTGATGCGCAGATTGATTGGTAGCCACTGGAGATTTTTGAGGAGGGAAGTAACATGCCCAGAGCGTTTCTGGACAAAGACAATCCAGGCAGCAGCATGACGTATGGATTGAAGTGGGGAGAGACACGAGGATGGGAAATCAGAGAGAAGGCTGATGCAGTAGTCCAGACGGGATAAGATGAGAGCTTGAATGAGCAGGGTAGCGGTATGGATGGAGAGGAAAGGGCAGATCTTGGCAATGTTGCAGAGCTGAGACCGGCAGGTTTTGGTGACGGCTTGGATGTGAGGGGTGAATGAGAGAGTGGAGTCAAGGATGACATCAAGGTTGCGGGCTTGTGAGATGGGAAGGATGGTAGTGCCGTCAACAGTGATGGGAAAGTCAGGGAGAGGGCAGGGTTTGGAAGGGAAGACAAGGAGTTCAGTCTTGGACATGTTGAGTTTTAGATGGTGGGCAGACATCCAGATGGAGATGTCCTGAAGGCAGGAGGAGATGCGAGCCTGGAGGGAGGGGGAGAGAGCAGGGGCAGAGATGTAGATTTGGGTGTCATCAGCGTACAGATGATAGTCGAAGCCGTGGGAGCGAATGAGGTCACCAAGGGAGAGATTGTAGGTCGAGAACAGAAGGGGACCAAGAACTGAACCTTGGGGAACCCCCACAGTAAGGGGATGGGAGGGTGGGGAGGAGCCTGCAAAAGAGACTGAGAATGAACGACCGGAGAGATAAGAGGAGAACCAGGAAAGGACGGAGTCTGTGAAGCCAAGGTTGGATAGCGTGTTGAGGAGAAGGAGGTGGTCCACAGTGTCGAAGGCAGCTGAGAGGTCAAGGAGGATTAGGATAGAGTATGAGCCGTTGGATTTGGCAAGCAGGAGGTCATTGGTGACCTTTGAGAGGGCAGTTTCTGTGGAATGTAGGGGATGGAAGCCAGACTGGAGGGGGTCGAGGAGAGAGTTGGTGTTGAGGAATTCGAGGCAGCGTGTGTAGACAACTCGTTCAAGGAGTTTGAAAAGGAATGGTAGGAGGGATATGGGGCAAATCGAGTTGAACACAATCCCTATCCCATGTGGGACTCACAGCTTCAATCCCCATTTTACAGATGAGATAACTGAGGCGCAAAGAAGTGAAATGACTTGCCCAAGGTCACTTCCATATATCTCTAAAATGGGGAGAGGATGCCTGTTTTCCCTTTCTCAGACTGAGAACCTGGGATAGGGGCTGTTTCTGATCCTCCTCTAGACTGTACGTTCCTTGTGGGCAGGAATGATGATGATAATAATAATGGTATTTGTTAAGCGCTTATTGTCTGTCACGCACTTTTCAAAGCACCAGGGTAGATGTAAGCAAATCAGGTTGGACATAATCCCTGTCCCACATGAGGCTCACAGGAGTTAATCCCCACTTTGCAGATGAGGTGACTGAGGCACAGAGATGTTAAGTGACTTGTCTAAGGTCACACAGCAGACAAGTAGTGGAGCCAGAATTAAAACCCAGATCCCTCTGATTCCCAGGCCCAGGCTATATCCACTAGGCATGCTGCTTCTCTTAAGGGATCATATCTACAAGTGCTGTTGTATCAATCAGTCATATTTATTGAGCACTTACTTTGTGCAGAGCACTGTATTAAGTGCTTGGGAGAGTACACTATAACAGAGTTGGTAGACATTCCCTGCTAAACGTTTTGTACAGTGATCAGCACACAGGAAGCACTCAATAAATCCTGTTGATTGATTGATAGAACCTGCTGTAGACTGAGGTTTTCTGTGAGTCCTAACTCCCCACAGAAGCTCTAAAATACTGTTTCCAGCCCCAAAAGCTGAATAGGTGGCAATTCTAGAAGAGGCTGTAGTTCAAAATGAATCCGGGGGAAAAGAGTATCGTCACTTCCCTTACATATCCCCCGGGTTCCAACCATCACTGGGGGAAGTGTGCAGGCCACACCTTGGCCTAGGCCCAAGCCCAGCATTAATCAGGTTGGCGCTGATTTTATTTTTCTCTGTCAACCTCATCTTCTAAATAAGAACAGTCAGAGGGTTGGAAAAGGAGGCAAGAATTTGGGCTCTATTTTCAGCTTTTCCCCCTTTGCACTAGGTCACTTAACCCTCCCTGAGACTCAGTTTCCATTGCTGCATAAAGATATTTAACAAGGCCTGGCAGGCTGGGATGAGGCCTTATTTACATTTAGAGATTCTTGGAGGTGAGGTGTAAAACCGTAGAGTATTATTACAGCTATGTGAGCAAAAAATTACCCGAGATAGTCTTTGGGGCCAAACTTTCTCTAACAACCATTAAATAGCACCCTCAATTTTTTCAGGCCTAAATGATTTGCTGATCCATATGACAACCTTCACATTTTGAAGTAGGACCAGATTAGGAGATAAAACAGCTATTTGTGAGGTGTTAGAATTCTGTTATTGACACATTCAGATAATTTCTGAATGCATAATAAAGCAACAAATGAGGGTGAGGGGGGATCATTGCAAATGAAAATTTAAAGACCAAATCTGCTCTAAGTCTATTCCTTGTTCTACTTCCTTTAAGTTGTAAGCTCCCCCAAATCAGCATGGCCTTGTGGAAAGAGCACAGGCCTGGGAATCAGAGAACCTGGGTTCTAATCCCAGCTCCACCACTTGACTTCTTTGTGACCTTGGGGAAGTCATTTTTCTCTGTACCTCAGTTACCTCATCTGCAAAATGGGGAACTTGGACTGTGTCCAACCTGATTATCTTGTATCTACTCCAGGTCCAGCACTTAGTACAGTGCTGGTACATAGTAAGTGCTTAATAAATACCATTAAAAACAAATACCATCAGTTGATTGATTATTTCAAAGTGGCTGCAGTGAAGGCAAGCAGACCAAATGGGTGGGAAAATCTGCTCGGGATCCAACCAAAACAGTCCAGAGAAGCCACTTGGGGCTCAAGAGGGTTTAGCAATTCAACACAGTGGGCATGGAGGGTCGATGAGCTTCCCTCCCACTGCTCACCTGAAGTCTCCCATGGGAATGGCTGAGACATTTTGTGACTCTTGACTGCCTGTGAGTAAAGAGTCAGGCCTGTGCCTTCTTCAGTGAGAGAGCACAGGGCCAGTTGGGCAGACCACAAAATCCCAGACAGACTGAGCCTTCCATGTCCAGTCCTCTCCATCCCACGCTCCCTTTTAGAGGTGTTCAACTCAGGGAGTGCCAGGCTAGTAACAACCACCAGTGCAGAGACAACTGTTTTCTGCCCTTTACCTACAAAAGAGCACACAGGATGGGCATTTGAGGAGAGGGTTCCAGCCTGTCTTTCCAACAGCCCACTACCCCAGGCGATGAGAAACAGAGTTGGACTTAGTCTTCAAGACAAGGCATGTCAAATTCACTAAGGAAGTTCGTCAGTTGCTTATGCACCATGTGGAAATTCAGCTTTGTTTTTCCTCCAATTAACCCACCATTTTACCATCCATCAGCACATGTAATCCTCCTTCCCCATGAACTTGTTCTTGCAATTACTACATTGATGTTATTTGGCTGTTCATCCTTTTTGACTCTCTTATTATACTGTGAACTCCTAGAGGGTAGGGACTGTACCCAGTCTTTATTATGGACCCAAATGCTTAGCACAGGGTGAGGCTTCATAAATATTTCCTGACTGACAACCATCTCCCATTTATGGGCTGTGCCCCAGCCAGAATGTGGCTGGCAGGGTCAAGAGAGTGCAAGGGACCCTGTGCAAACCGCTCTCTCTGCAATCAATTCCTCCCAGCAGGCTCTCAGTCCTGAAGCCTAAAGACTGAGGCTCATCATTCCTTCCCAATGGGAGACACCATCATCGTCAAAGACCGTCTTGCTTTATCAGCAACCGAGTGAATGAATCATGAATCAGAGATTAGGTGATTCCTGCTCTTGATCTAGTGGAGAGAGCATAGCTTTGGGAATCAGGGCAACTGGATTCCAGCCCCAACTCCACCAGTTGGGGAATACCTGCTGGGGCTGTGCCATCAGTGAGAAGCAGCATGGCAGAGTTGGATAGAGGATGGGTCTGGGAATCAGAAAGTAATGGGTTCTAATCCTAACTCTGTCACTTGTCTGCTGTGACCTTGAGCAAGTCACTTTACTTGTCTGCACCTCAGTTACCTCATCTGTAAATTGGTAATTGAGACTGTGAGCTCCAGGTGGGACAGGGACTGTGTCCAACCCAATTTGCTTGTATCCACCCCAACACTTAATACAGTTCCTGGCACATGGTAAGCGCTTAACAAATACCATAATTATTATTATTATTATCATTGGTAAAGGTTTCAGACCAAAAAACCCTCCAGGACATTCTGCAAGGTGGGCAGGCCCAGCTGGAATCCTGAAATCAATCTGGCTAATGTGGCATTCATTCATTCATTCAATCAATCATATTTATTGAGCACTTACTGTGTGCAGAGCACTGTACTAAGTGCTTGGGAAGTACAAGTTGGCAACATATAGAGACGGTCCCTACCCAACGCGGGCTCACAGTCTAGAAGGGGGAGTCAAGGTAGTTGCCGCTACCAAGGCAACTGCCTGCTGGGTAAGGTCACTGTGGCACAATGCCAGCACAACACTGCAGTCACTTTAGAAGCAAATAGGACCCCCACCTAAAATATCTTCATGTGAACTTTGTAGTGGGTAGTATCTCTGTCCAACTTACTCACTTGCTAACCCCATTGCCCCTCTGCGAGTACAATAGGAAGAGAGAGTCCAATTAACATTGCACAAATCACTCGCAAAATAAGCTGTTATTTCACCAAGGTTCACCGTCCCAAAGTCTTTGTGATTAGACAGAGACTTGTACATCGTTTATGGTAGGAGATTCTATCATTGTGTTCAGGGCCCTGGACTAAGGTGCCTGAGAGCTCAGAGTGAAGATAAAAGCCAATCTCTACCCTTAAGGAGCTTATAATCTAACTTTTAAAGCCATATCTCAATTTTCCCAGTACGAATTCTATTCTAGAGTGGGTTAAAAGAAATTCCGAGTGGGAACTAAGATCACTTCAATAAAAACTTTAGTCTGTAGGTAGAGTTTCAGTTATTATTTGGTCCTAAGCATTATCAAGGAGTCCAGTTGTCCTTTCCTGCTCAACACCCTAGTTCATATTAAGGCAAATGTTCTACTAAAATTATTCAATATAGATAATGTGATGTTCCCCATCACATTATCTTATCCTAACACATCCTATTACACCAACTCAGGACGTTCATTCATTCATTCAATCATATTTCTTGAGTGCTTACTGTTTGCAGAGCACTGTACTAAGTGCTGGGGAAGTACTATTCAGCAACAAATAGAGACAATCCCTGCTAACAACTTGCTCACAGTCTAGAATTCATTCAGTCATTCAATAGTATTTATTGAGTGCTTACAGTGTGCAGAGTACTTGGGAAGTACAAGTTGGCAACATATAGAGACGGTCCCTACCCAACAACGGCTCACGGTCTAGAAGGGGGAGACAGAAAACAAAGCAAGTAAACAGCATCAGTAGCATCATTATAAACAAATAGAATTAGATAAATACACATCATTAATAAAAATAAATAGAATTACAATTATAAACATGTACATATACACACAAGTGCTGTGGGGTGGGGGTAGAGCAGAGAGAGAGAGTCAGGGCTATGGAGAGGGGAGGAGAAGGAAAAGGGGGGCTTAGTTTGGGAAGGTTCACATGTGCTCACCATTTTGAACACAACCTTACATGTTCATACCTTCTCATTTACCCACCCATCTTCCTTTTTTCTCACAGAAGCAGTTTTCCTTTAGCCGCACAAAAGTTCAATCAGTCAAACAATCAGTGTTCTTTACTGAACACTTGTTTTGTGCAGAGTACTGTACCAAGTGCTTGGGAGAATTCAATAATTAGTAGACACAATCCCTGCCTTCAAAGAGCTTACAGTTCTAACTGGACCTTACAATGTAAGGAGTGTTCATTTAAAAATAAATAAAGAAAAATATAAAAAGTGTCTTTAAAGACAAATGCAATCATTTGATTGGAGTAGTCAGGAACTCACAACCTAATTCAAAGTACTTTTCCTTCCTTTCTATGGAATAATTAAATAATTAATCTGGAAAGAAACAGTCCAACTTACAAACCAGAAGAAAGAGAATAACAGGGGGAAAACCACATTCTGTTAGACCAGCCCCATGGAAAGAACTGGAGAAGATGACCAAATGTTTTTCAGGTTAGACACCAGCATTCATTTTTACTGGCTACCTAATATGTGCAGAGAACAAAACTAAGTGCTTCAGAGAGTCTGAGAGAAATAAAAGTCAAGGTCCCTGCCTTCTGGTTATATCTCCTCCAAGAGGTCTTCCTCAATTAAGCTCACTTTTCTCCAGCTCCCTCTCCCTTCTGCATTATCTCTGCACTTGGATCTGTGACTTGGGGGCATTTAGTATTTGCCCCACAGCACTCATGTACATATCTATAAATTATATAGTATAAATGATGAATTTATATTAATGTCTGTCTCCCCCTCTAGACTGTAAGCTCATTGTGGGTAGGGAACGTGTCCACCGACTCTGTTGCATTTCACTCTCCCAAGCACTTAGCACAGTGCTCTGCACACAGTAAGCATTCAATAAATCACACTGATTGATTGATTGATTGATTCTAGATCTCATGGGGATGACAGGCAAACCCAAATTATTTACAAAGAATGGAAGCCATAGGAAGTACAAAGAAACAACTGGTATTGGCAAGAGTATGAAGATTAATAGAGAGAAGCCTAAGTGCTAAGGATGGCTGTGTTTATATAAGTATTAAGGGGATCCTAGGAGACTAAAGTAATTAATTCTGTCCTAAATTCTGCTATTTTCTTTATGGATTGCTTGACCAAAGGGATGTGATTGTTATTTTTGACCCTCACATATTCACGTGGGGACCATTTGATCCCTTTACTATTGGAGATCCCGGTCTGAAAGTTGCTGAAGAGGTTTTGCATACTTTGCTTAAAGTCTACTTATTCTGATTATACACTCTGAAGTGCTTAGTACCTTGCTCTGAAAAAGTAAGTGTTCAGTAAATACCACTGATTGTTTGACTTTCGTAAGCTTCCCACCGACACCTCAAACTTGACATGTCCAAAACAGAAGGTTTCTCATCTTCCCACCCAAACCCTGTTCACCCCATTTTCCCATCACTATATACAACACTGCTATCCTCTCTGCTTCACAAGCCCACAACCTTGACATTATCCTTGACTCATCTCTCTTGTTCAACCCACATATTGAATCTGACAACAAATTCTGTCCGTTCCACCTTTACAACATCGCTAAACTCCATTCTTTTCTCTCCATCGAAACTGCTACTATGCTGATCAAAGTACTTATCCTATCCCATCTTGACTAGTTCATCAGCTTCCTCACTGTCCTCCCTGCCTCCTGTCTCTTCCCTCCAGTCCATACTTCTTCACTCTGCTGCCTGGATCATTTTTCCATAAAACCATTTAATTCCCCTCTCCTCACTCCTCAAAAACTTCCAACGGATGCCCATTCACCTCTGCATCATAAAGAAAATTCCTTCCCATTGCCTTTAAAGAACTCAGTTAGCTTTCCCCCCTCTTCTCCTATCTCACTGTTTTCCTACTATAATCCAGCCCGCATACTTCACTCTTCCAAAGCTAAACTACTCACTGTGCCTCAACCTCATCTATCTTGTCATGCTGCCCCTTTGCCCATGTCTTCCCTCCGGCCTGAAACTCCCTCCCCCTCCACATGTGAAAGACCACCACTCTTCCTCCTTTCAATACCTTATTAAAAGGATATCTCCTCCAAGAGGCCTTCCCCAACGAAGCCCTCATTTCCCCTACTCCCTTCCCTTCTGTGTCACCTACACATTTAGATCTGTGTCTTTCAAGCACTTGATATTCACCCCACCCTCAGCTCCACAGCAATCATATTTATTGAGTGCTTACTATGTGCAGAACACTTTACTTAGAGCTTGAGAGAGCACAATATAACAGAGTTGGTAGACATGTTCCCTGCCCATAATGAGCTTGCATTCTAGATGGGAAGCAGACATTAATATAAATGAATAAATTACACATATGTACATAAGATCTGTGGGGCTGGGGAGAGGTAAGGATGCAAATCCAAATACAATGGCAACACAGAAGGGGGAGGGAGAAGAGGTAGACTGTGAGCTCATTGTGGACAGGGATTGTCACTGTTTATAGTTGTATTGTTCTTTCCCAAATAATTAGTACAGTGCTCTGCACACAGTAAGAGCTTAATATGATTGAATGAATGAAATGAGGGTTTAATCAGGGAAGGCCTCTTGGAAAAGATATGCTTTTAATAAGTGTTTGAAGGTACAGCACTTATGCACATTCTAATTTATTTTAATGTCCATTTCCTGCTTGTAGACAGTAAGGTTTTTCAGCAGGGAATGTGTCTACCAACTCTGCTGTACTCTCCCTTGTGCTCAGTAAAGTGCTCTGCACACAATAAGTGCTCAGTAAATAATACTGATTGACTGATTGATTCTTAGCTTCCTGATTTTCTGGGTCTTGAACTGCCCAGTTATCCTAAAGATTTGCATAACCGTGTCAAGAAGTGCCCCCAAATGCAATTATGCCATTAGGATGCTTTCCCATTCAGTCAGGCCTTTCCTCCCACTCGGGGACTCCAGTGAAAAAAAGGATTCAGCAAAAGTGCCACAGGTTTCTTCAAATGTTTAAGGCAAGTCACCTGCCACCTTGTCATCTCATCGCTGATGAAATGATTTCCCTGCACAGGCTGGAATTCCCAAGTTTGCAAGACTGATGGAACCTGAGAGTAGAAAACACTCCATTGTTTTTTGTTTTTTTATCACTAACAACAGAGAAGGAGAAGCATAAAGACAACATTTCATCTTGTCATTCTTAGCTTAAGTAACAGATGGTCTTTTGTTTCCTCAGACTATTTTACTCCAACTCATCCCCCTTACTCAACTACCATTTGTCATTGTCCTGTGTAGGATCCCTAAAGGGCTTTTCCATTCGTTCCATCTTTATTTTATTGCACTTGTGAAGTGCTTACTATGTGTCAAGCACTGTTCTAGATGCTGGGATAGATACAAATCAATTCATTGATTAATTCATTCAATCATATTTATTGAAGCTTACTGTATGCAAAGCACTATACTAAGCACTTGGGAGAGTACAATATAACAAACAGTCACATTCCCTGCCCACAATGAGCTCAGAATGAGTCCTTGTCCCACATGGTGTTTATAGTCTAATTAGGAGGGAGAACAGCTATAAAATCCCCATTTTACAATTGCAACACAAAGAAATTAAAGTGAGACTTGCCCAAGGTCGCACAGCACGCAAGAAGCAGATCCAGGATTAGAATCCAGGTCCTCTGATTCCCAGGCCTGTGCTCTTTCCACTAGGCCATGTGGTAGTCCCACAAGCATCTGCACTGACATGGCGCTTCCCTAAAGGGTCTCAGAGCATTTGAAAATCACAGATTCATGACACTCATCTTCCCCATTTTGCAGATAGCTAGAGATACAGATTAAATGACTCGTCTGAGGTCATGTTAGTGGGAGGGCACCATACAAAGAACCCAGTTTCCATTTTATGGTGTCTAGTCAGTATTCACCTTTCCAATGCCCTTGGGTGCCCTCAGGTCAGCCCTAAAGAGCTTTAATACCTTAAAGAGGTAGTATGCACTCAGTGCCCTCTACTCACTGACCCTGGACAAGTCACTTGATAGCTCCCTGCTTCCCTTTCTCCAGCTGTAATTGGGGAGAACAATCTCCACACTGTCATCCACCCTTTCAAGTTTGTAAAAGGATTTATGGGATAACATGGGTATATCAATCAATGATAATTATTGAGGACTTATGGTGTGCATAGCACTGTAACAATAATACTGATAATAATAACAATTATTGTGGCATTTGTTGAGCACTTGCTATGTGCCAAACACTGTAATAAGCACTGAGGTAGATACAAGATAATAATTCAAGATACAAGATCAATACGATTAAATGAGTAAACACATCTCACATAGGGTTCACAGTCTAAGTAGGAGAGAGAACAGGTATTGAAATTCCATTTTGCAAATGAGGGAACAGAGGTACAGAGAAGTTAAGTGACTTCCCGAGGTCACACAATAAATCTGTGGCAGAGCCGGGATCAGAACTCGGGTCCTCTGACTCCAAGGTCCTTTCACAAGGCCACATTGCTTCCCTAAATGCGTTCCCTGAACTGCACTAAATGCTTGGGAGAGTACAATACAACACGTTGGTAGACATGTTCCCTTCCCACAATGAGCTTACAGTCCAGGATTTATCCTTTGACTTCTCCAAATGGAAAGTGCAGAAAAAATCCAATATGTTCTTAGTTGAATGAATGGCAAGGCTGGTCAAAATAGGCACATTATGGCTGGGAGTCCCCTCTCAGGATCACAACTGGAGAGTTTCCAGTACTCTAACAGTCTCAACTACGGGAGGGAGAGTCAAGCAGAGGCATACCCATTCCATTCCTAGCTTGGCCAGTGCCTAGCGATCGGCTACAAGTCAAAACTCACCTGAGTTGGGCAGCAGTAGCATGACAGAGAGTCAAAGGCAGAGACTCAATTTTACTGCACAGACGGAGGCAGTGGTAAACCAATTCCATATTTTTACCAAGAAAACTCTATAGATACACTACCAGAACAATTGCAGATGGAGGTGGGTCTTTCTGGGAGAGACGTGTCCATGGCATCACTATGGGTTGGAGGCAACTCGACAGCATAAGAGTGCATTGTTTGGGAAAGAGAACACAGAAAATTCCGGCTATGGAACTCCCAAAAGCCTTCCATGAATTAGAGAGTAGAGACAGCCACATCATCTGCTGGCCAAGTAGCAGGAAGAATCTCTAGAGTTGGTCATAATGAATTTCTTTTCTCTATTTCTGCTATGTATAACTTTTGGGTTCCTTTCCAGACACATACGGTTGTGCAGACCATTCACCTCTGAGAATGCTGCTGAAGAGATTGGTAAGATGCTTTGGGAACTTTCTGAAAGGAATCACTACACCCCTCTACACTCAGCATAAATAAAAATATTGGTATGCATACTACCCTTTCTTTGTGCAACGTACTTGTTCTCTACTGCTGTGAACAAATCATTCTTGATAGCACATGATCCTGGAAAGCTCACATTTTCTGCAACAACTCTTGCTTTTGAAGACCATCTAGGAGTTGTGTGAATCTTTATAATTCTGTGATTGAAGCCTAGTTGGCCCTCAGGCTACTTATTTGCAAGTAGTGTGTTGCTTGGTTTTCAACACTATCACAATAAGCTAAACTAAAAAAGTTCAACTTCTCTAACAAGTTAGCTCTCTGTCATTTGACTGTTCTTTTTCATAAGGAGTCTGGCTAATGTTCAAACAGCTACGTGTTTTAGACTATTTTTTTTTTCTCTTGACAAAGGAACGTTTTCTTTTTAAATCTCCAAGTAGGCTACATAATGAGATTATTCATGTTCAAGAGAATGCAGACTGCAATGAAGGATGGGTTAACAAGGGACCCTCCACAGACAAAAATCAAAGATTGAGTCTGTGTCAACACTAGAGCAAAGAACCTCAGAAATCAATTGCATGTGAAATTATTTATTTTAAGAGTCTATAATCCAGTAAAGAAAGACAACTGAATAACAATCCATTTTCTGCTCCTGGGCAAACCATTGAAGCTGGAGAAAGATAGCTCTCCAACCACAAGATTCTTAGCAAGCTAGAAGCATTCATCGAGTCTTTGAGAAATCCAACCTAAAGGGAAGATCCCATGCTGCCTGAGGAAAATACCTATTAAGAAAGCTGCACAATTAATCCCAAAAGCTGGGCAACCGAACTGCATAGTTAAATCCCTAACCCCCCAAATTATAATAATAATTATTGTTATTACTGCATTTTATATACACATCATGTCTTTTATCCAAAAGGATTCCAGAAGCCCTCGACTGATTTGCAGCTGGATATAGTATTCACTTAATCTCCACCTACATTGCAGCTACTTCTGGCGAAGAATGGAACTGTAGTTCCGCTGCCCAGCAACAGCAAAGTTAAGGCAGAGAGCGAAGTCTACTAACTCCAACTGAAGCTGCGTTAGCTAATTATAACCACTGAGCTCAGCAACTCAGCCTATAAATTTCCCTTTCTGTTCCTAAAGAGACTGAGATGTACCTTTTACTAATTTATCAGACTGCAGTAACTTTTGTTTTCTGCCAGATGCTATTAACAGATATGTGTTCCCCAAAATATGGTCATTTGGTCTTCTACCTGGATGGCTCTGCATTATTTGTATTATGAGGGTTATTGTGCCTCTAGTAGGGCTTCTGATCTATCCCCACTTCTACACTGTGGCTTTTATTGTCCCTCTCCCAGTAGGCTATGCCATGAGCTTCTCTGAGCGCAGACTATTGTGGGGTCCAAGGATGATTCAGTAGCCTGGAAAAAGCAGGCACCAAAAAGATGGCTTTTACAACGTTTCTAGACTTCTGTAAAAAAAACCACCTTCCTATGAAAGTGATACCAATTTCCTCTGGCCTGCAAGGTTCTCACCTTTTATATCTGACAAACAATTACTCTCCCCCACCCTTCAAAGCCTTATTGAAGGCACATCTCCTCTGAGAGGCCTTCCCTAACTAAGCCTTCTTTTCCTTTTCTTCAACTCCCTTCTGTATCACCCTGACTTGCTCCCTGTATTCATTCCCCCTTCCAGCCCCACAGCACCTATGTACATATCTGTAATTTATTTATATTAATGTCTGCCTCACCCTGTAGACTGTAAACTCATTTTGGGCAGGGAATATGTCTGTCAAATTGTGTTGTACTCTCCCAAGCATTTAGTATGGTGTTCTGCATACAGAAAGCACACAATAAATATGATTGACTGATTCATTCATTTTTAAAATCAATCTGAACTTGAAATTCATGGAAAAGATCAAGTGAAAGTCAATGGTGGATAACAACTTCAAAAAATATTAGAGAAAAGTGCAAGCCATTTTGAAATGGAGGGACAGTAAATAGTCTTTGCCCAAATCAGCCAATTTCAGGTTTTAATGAATAAAACATGATGAGGCTAATTTTAAATCCCTTTTATGGTATCTCTGTGCTTAAGAATTTTCCATTGTCCTTGTACCATAATGTAAGTAATCAGATCGTGGGTTTATGCAAGTCTATAAATAACACACCCCATGCAAGCCCCAGCAATGACAACCTGTTTTGATTATTTAAGCATGTCCACGATAATGAAAACTTCATTGCACAGCAGTCCAAAATGCCATAGCCATATTCCTGTCAGTCATTATGGGAGGCACATGTTCTCCAAATGTTCTGGAGAATTAGTGTTCACTTTGGCTTTGTGTCACTGGCACACAAAACACAAGGGAAGTTTAGGGAAACTCCTACAGGGTTGGTCTTGGGATTATTGGAGGCAAAGTAGAATTCAGGGAATGTTACAGATCCAGGACCTTCACCAAGAGGATAATAGGGCAATATAAGATAAGACAGTGGGCTGGAAGGAGAGGAAGAAGGAGTGTAGTGGAGTTCAACTGGGACATTTGCCCTTAGTGATCATGTCCAAGATAGGCTGAGTCTAGGACTATATGTCCCAGAAGGGCTCTGAGACAGTAAAGATGCAGGGCCCTTGTCTCCACATAGAAGCAGCCACCAGGATCAGATATTAAAGCATAACAATAGGTATAATAATAATAATAGTAATTGTGGTATTTGTCAAGCACTTACTATGTGCCAGGCACTGTTCTAAGTGCTGGGGTAGATACAAGATAATAGTGTTGGACACAGTACCTGTCCCACTTAGGGCTCACAGTCTTAATCCTATTTTACAGATGAGGGAACTGAGGCACAGAGAAGTTAAGTGACTTGCCCAAGGTCACATAGCAGACAAGTGGCAGAGTCAGGATTAGAACCCAGGTCCTTCTGACTTCTAAGCCCGTACTCTAGCCGTTAAACCATGCTGCTTCTCCACCCCAACATCCCTTGAAAAGCAGCAGAGGTGTGCTGTGGCACAGAAACTCACAACACGTGAGTGAAAAAGCCTCTAGCCAGTCTGGGTCTCTTTTCGACTGAACCAGTTAGATTATCTTGGCCAATGGTCCGAGGCAGAGCCCAGAAGACAAGGTAGTGGGGAGTAAGAAGGACTAGCCAAACCCCTCCAAGCTTCTTCACTCTTCAAAAATATATCTTTAGTCCTCCATTTAAGTGGGGAGGGTGTGGAGGGGAATAGGGGCATGTCCAGCTAGGAAGCTTAAAGATGGGAGAAAACACCTGCATAACAATAATAATAATTATGGTATTTTGTTAAGTGCTTACTATGTGACAGACACTGTTCTAAATGCTGGGGTGGATACAAGCATATCAGGTTGGACACAGTCCCTGTCCCACTTGGGGCTCACAGTCTAAACCCCATTTTACAGATGAGGTAACTAAGGCCCAGAAAAGTGAAGTGACTTGTCCAAAGTCACACAGCAGACACATGGCAGAGCTGGGATTAGAGCCAATGACCTTCTGACCCCCAGGCTCGTGCTATATTCTGTTCCCACTTCTGACACATATTTTGCCTGAGCCTTAGCTCAGTATCTAATTTCTCTGGCCCCTTGTTTATCATTACCATTTACCATTTGCTTGAAATCTTACATTCATTGAGTGCTTTATTTCATTCAGCCTAAGAATTCCCAAAGAAGAGGTACATAACAAAATCTATAGTCTGTAGATGAAAAAAGCGGAGGCAAGGGAAGTGAAGTTAACTGCATAAGGTCACTTGTCAGTGGATGGTGGAATGGAATCCTCTGGTCAATCATTAATAAAATGAAACAAATATATAAAATTTTAAATAGCTAATTTTTACATAGTCAAAGTCCTAGAGGAAATGTGTGACTGACTAGCCAGGGCATTTGTAAATGTGACCCATCTGAACCACTGATTCATTTACTGATTCATTCATTCCATCGTATTATTTGCACTATTCTAGATGCCTGGGAGAATACAATAAAAGACAGGGTCTCACTCTCGAAGAGCTTGCCATTGAAATGTCAGTCCTGGAAAAAAATGCTGAGTATCATATCGCACCATCTGATAGTAATTTGGGTGTCAATCGCTCTTCTTCCTTCCCTCAACGTTATCTTCAAATACTCCACTTCAGATGGCTCTTTCCCTTGTGCTTTCAAACATGCCCGTGTATCCCGTATACAAAAAAAAAGATGCTCTCTCAATCCCAAGGCACTTCCAATTTTGCCCATCACCTTATCATTTCTGGACAAACTCCTCAAATGGGTTATTAACATCCACTTGCATCCACTTTCTTTCCTCCAACCTGAGAAGGAGCATGGCCTAGTGTATAGAGCACTGGCCTGGAAGTTAGAAGGATCTGGGTTCTTTTCTGGTTTCATCACTTGTCTGCTGTGTGACCTTGGGCAAGTTACTCAAGTTGCTTCACTTCTCTGTGCCTCAGTTACCTCATCTGTGAAATGGGGGCTAAGACTGTGAGCCCTATGTGGGATATGGACAGTGTCCAACTTGATTAGCTTATATCTATTCCAGTGCTTAGTACAGTGCCTGGCATTTAGTAAGTGCTTAACAAATGCCATGAAAAAACAAAAAACCCTCATTAGGAGTCTTATCATCTGGCTTCTGCCCCTCCCTTCCACTGAAACTGTTGTCTCCAAAGTTACCACTGATCTCATTTCCACCAAATCTAACGGGCTGCACTCCTTCCAAAACTTCCTTGACATCTCAGGAGACTTTGCCCAACCTTGGTTTCTCTGCTACTGCCTGCCTTTTCCTGGTTCTTCACCTAGTTCTTCTTCTAGGACCATCTCTAAATGTTGCCGTTATGTACTTCCCAAGCATTTAGTACAGTGCTCTGCACACTGTAAGCGCTCAATAAATATGATTGAATGAATTAATTAATTAATCTCCCCAGCCACGCCTTCTTGGTTGATTTCTCCAGCTCTCTTTCTCTGCCTCCTGCTTGGTAATGGTTTGTGCCCTGAAGGCTCAGTTCCCGGTTCCACTCTATTCTCAATCTACACCCATTCCCTTGGGGATCTCATCCTCTGTCATGGTTTCAACTACCACCTCTTCACGGAATCTAACAAATCTACCTCACTAGCCCCAGTGTCTCCCCTTCCCTGGAATATTGCAACTCTTCTTGCCTCTCCATCTCCATTCCCATACTTCACTCCGAGTGGAATCATTTTTCTAAAACATCACTTTTTGCACATCTCCCCACTCCTCAAACACCTTCAATGGCTGCCCATTCCTCTCTGAATTAAACAGAAGATCCTTACCATTGGCTTTATGGCACTTAATCAGCTTTCTGTATCTACTACGCATCCTCCCTCCTCTCCCAGTTCACCCAAGCTTGCGTGCTTTGCTCTTTTCAAGCCAGTTTACTAACTATGCCTCAATCTTTTCTCTCATCATTGACCTCTTGATCACACCCTCCCTTCTGCTTGGAACTCCTCCCCCTTCACATCTGGCAGACCACTGCTCTCTTCATATTCTGAAATCACGTCTCCTCCAAGAGGACTTGCAAGATAAATCCCTCATCTCCCCAACCTATTTTCCCACCTCCTGCCCCTTCAGCGCTTCCATGTCACCTAAGAATTTGGATATTCACATCCCTTCCTCTGATCCCATAGCATTTATGAAGAATACATCTTCAAACTCCAGTGCATACCCCTACCTGTTATTTATTTTAACATCTGTCTCCCCATCTAGATTGCAAGCTTCTTGAGGGCAGGGAACCTACAACTCTGCTGTACTCCTCCAATTGCTTAGAACAGTGCTCTACCCAGAGTAGGTGTTCAATAAATACTACTGGTTATGGATTGATTGATTCCATGCATAGTCCCAGTAATAAAGAGAAACTCTGAGAACCCAGAAGCCCCTCTGCAGGGAGTCTCACAAATGATACTTGCCCCAGCCCTAGGGCAGAAGGGAGGAACAGCCTTGGTTATATTATTTGGCAGATGTGATGGGGTGAGTCTGAATCTGTTCCTCTGGCTTCAGGATTCCAACAGCATTTTGCTTTTATTTATTTAATAAAGCAAAGAGATGGTTAAGTGGGGATTTTTCCCTGTTGGCAACATAAGCAGCATTGAAGATGTTTATAAATTAGTTAATTTGGTTAAGTACTTTGAAGATGAAAAGGATTATGTAAGCCTAGAGTGTTACTGTTATTATCAGGCCTATATGGATCTATAATTACTGCAGGTGCAGCATTCATGAGGTTACATAAGCCTAATGACAATGTGAAAATAAACAAAGGCTGCCATCAAATTGAAACAGAGGCAGATGTCAACGCAGGTCTTTAAAGGGCCTCACTAGAAAGAAGTGTTTGTTAAGGCTCCCCCATGCTGTATCCGTAAGGCCACAAGAGAGTTTTCATAGAGCTGGTGTCACACATGAACATCAATGAGATTAATAAAATACTTTAGATTGCTTCCTGAGTGAGTATAGATATCTGGGTTCGATATGCACTGATTTTTCCTTGAAATATTCTTAGAACTGCTCCAGGAGTTTACCTAAATCTTAAAATCCCATTATCCATCTGGATTGTCCTATCCAAACTAGAGTGGTGTTGAGCTTCTGGGATTACAGCATGCTAAAAGTCTCTAGAAACAACCTGAAGGGGTTAGAATTTTCATGATACGTTCATGTGAAGTGTGGGAGGCATACTTCTTAAAAAGAATAAACATTCTTCAAGTAAAGTTTGCAGTCAATGTTGTTTCAAGGTGGGATGACACTGCTCAGTTTTATCCTGTTTACCGGTCTGTACTAGCACGACTGACAAATAGTTTTAGAAGAGTCTGACTCAGTTTCTCCAATTGATTTCCCAGAATACATTCCAAATCCTGTCATTTTCCATCCCCGCTGAATAACCATCTGTCACAAATGAGGATGTGTCTAGCATGTCCTATCCAAGAAACCCAATTTACCAAACCCCCTCTCCCAGAAAAACCACCATCAATTCCCTGCATGATGTGGCTCATCCTCTTTCACAAGAACAAGAAACAGGAAATGAAATCTATATAAAACTATTAAACCAGCTTCTTCTAGTGCATAAAAATATTGTTCCTGTAGTCCAAAAGCCACTTCTGGAAGAGAGGACCTGTTTCCGCATGGAAACAGCATGGTCTAGAGGACAGAGCACAGGTTTAGGTGTCAGAGAATCTGGGTTCTAATTCCAGCTTCGCTACTTGTCTGGTGTCTGACCTTGGACAAGTCATAACTTCTCTGTGCCTCAGTTCCTTCACCTGCAAATAGGGATTCAATACCTGTTCTCCCTCCTACTTAGTCTGTGAGCCCCATGTGGGATCTGATTATCTTGTATTTGTCCAGTTCTTAGTACAGTGACTGGCAAGTAATAAGCACTTAAATATTATATTAGTCATTTGCCCTAGTGGCCTGAAAGTGAATGTAGTCCCAAATGAGGCTTATATCCTGGGGGGAATCTGGATCATGGAAATTGAAATGCTCTCTGAAAAGTGAAACAAAGAAAAAAAGGAGGGGGGCGGTGTTAGATCATGGATGGTCCTTGGAGATTTATAAGAAGAGGACAAGCAGCTAGAGTATCTTTCTGGAATGATTTGAGAGCAGATCCGCCCAGAGGCAGGGAGAGGAGAAACTAAAAGCTTTCTCACAGTCTCTTCCAGACCTGGGGATCTTTGATCCGAAGAGGCCAGGCCTCCAGCCAGCCTGCTGACAATATCCCATATGTCTTCTGACCATTAATCTTGAAACGCTTATCTGGAAAACCTTTTGCCATTAGAAATTAAAATGTGCCATCTTTCTCCATTTGCTTAGCTCTTGAAATTGTATCAAAATCAAATTGAATTCCTACTGTGGGTGCCATTTGGACTTCTGAGTGCCCTTAGTTCCTCTGTGGGATAGAGATAAACAAAACCAGTCCATATCCATCTCGCTCTCTCTCTCCCCCTTTCTCTCCCCCTTTCCCTCTCTTTCTCTCTCATCAGTTCTACATTCTGGTTCTGGTTTCATGGGTCTAACATTCCCTGTGTGTTTGTGTTTCCAACCTCCCAACACCAACATTTTTCTAAAAGTTCACAAACAATTAAAAAATATAGCACATTAGGAACAAAACCACATGCAGTAGGAAGCTTGGGTCCTCCCACCATTTCCTGGAGTAAAACCTTCATTTCAAGTTACAATGCTGTCATTCTTCTCCCCTCAGAGATCATCCAGATCCTTTTCCCTGAGAGTATCTTGTCTTTATTATGTGAGCTCACTAGGGAGTTTGTCTAATAATGTTCTGTATCAAATCAGCACATCATTGATTCTCAATAAAATAGAATCATAATATCACTGTCCGTGTCAGAAACCAATTATGAATTTTTTAAAAATCTCATTTCAGCCTAACCCTCCAACTGTGCTCTCTATGAAAACTACAGTTCCCTTTCGGAACATCAATCCACTGCTGTCACTTAGAGAAGGAAAATGCACTTGAAATGTGTTTCCTACATGATCCCACATGTCAGCTGAATTGTTTCAATGACCTTATTGGCAGGACAAATTCTCCACACCCTGCCAAGTGTGAGATCAAGGATCTGGGTCGAGGAACAGGTTTTATACCAAACACAGCTCCCCGTTTCCCACCCCAGCTCATTTCTTATGTACTGGTTCAGCCAACAAGGTCTTGTGAAATTGCTGCTGTTAACTTTTGTTTTTCTCCTATCTATGCAGGATTTTACTCCCTCACTTTCAGTCAGAACTTTCCAGCACACGCTTTAGCAAGTCTCTCCTCAGGCTTTGCAGATATTAAAATGAAAATATTCTCTAATTCCCCACTATCCCCTTATTAACAAAATAGCTGACTTCTCTGTAGAATTCGAAGCAGCTTAAAAACTCAGGGGTTGGCAAACCAATTTTTCTTTGGTAACCTTTAGTTCTCAGTTCCAGTTGGTCAGTCAAGATATTTTAAGTGTTTCCACAGAGGCAAATTCAAAATAATCTGATCAGAGACACCACGTGTTCATCCACAGGGCACCCAATAAAAGAGTTAGGGAGAAGAGAGAGCTTCCCCTATTTTACAGAAGGGGAAACAGGCGGAGAGGTGAAGTGATTTTCCCAATTCAAGGCTTAGTTTCCAAAAGGATTCACGGTGCATTTAAGGATGCAGTAAAACTTGGCTTCGGTAGTTAAATTATTTCTGAATTCATTTGGGAAACGGAAATGGCTATCTCCCAAATCTGTTGCATTGTACTCTCGCATGTGCTTAGTACCATGTTTTGCAGTCAGTAAGCACCCAATAAATATGACTGATTAATTGATTGATCATTAGGCTTGGTGATATTTCTTTATGAAATTATGAACTACTCCCAATTCCCTTGAAAATTAAAACTACTATAAAGATTCAACAATAGGTGTGGAGTCTGCCATTTCAGTCTGGTATAATCTGATAGGTACAAACAATAACCTATTTAGATATTGCTGCCCCTGGTAAGAAACATCCTCTTCACCCTTCTTTACACGCCTCCTACTTCTCTAAGTACTACTGAGCCCCTGCTGTGCTCAGAGCACTGCACTAAGTCCTTGGGAGAGTAGAATAGAATTGGCAGACATGATTCCTGTCTCCAAGGAGCTTCCAGGAAATGGCATTAGTGTCCTCTGGGAAATGGGGGCCAGGAGAAAGTGGTACATGAGCCTGGGCATCAGTGCAGATTGTATCTGGGAGCAGTGAGAGCTGCCCCATAAATCAGCCACACTAGAACTACAGATAGGCCCTGTCTCGGGCTCTGCCCCGGGGGAAATATTTCCCCCTGCAGGGATGAAGTGACTGGGGCCTGCCTGTGTGTGGGAATGACCTTAGGCCAGAGCTGCAATTAGGGCAGAAGTAGTCAGAACTCATCCCTGGGATAAGAAAAAGTCTCAGAATGGGTGTTCCAGGGAGACGGGGGTGTGGTGGAGAGTGGTGGTGAAAGCTGTGACAAGGACCAGGGCGGAGGGTGCTGAGCCAGTCATCCTCCCTCCCAGCCTCTGCTGCCTGGGGTTTCATTGATCGCCAGTAGCCACAGCCTCACCTTTGCCATTTAACTTCACCCCCAAGGCCCTGGACTTCATACCTAGCACCTAAATGGCCACCTGTCCCTCCTTCCCCAGGAAGCTCACCCTTCACTCTGGCCCTCGTCACCACCCCCTCCCACCAGAAAGCCCACTCACTGCTCAGATGGCAGGAAGGCTGGAATGCTGCATTAAAAAAACAACAACAACCATTCGGCACTTCTTCCGGAATGGACCGGGGTGGAAGGCAGATTGCCTCAGCAATCTGTATGTTTAAGACCCTCTTCCATATTATCTGGCGGAAGACTTGAGCTGAAGTTATAAAAAAAAATGCCCTTCAGGCAAACATTGGCTAAAATTGGCCCAAATAAGATTTAGTAAAACAAGCACAAACCCACAATTCTAGGTTCCTCTTTGCTTAAGCCTTTACCCTAACAGTTTTGCAGGCTGTTTCCACTCCTCTGCCAGCATTTATACTCAGGCACCTGAATTTTGTAATAATAAGGCCTTGAATAAAATAATTTTCCAGAACACTTTCCCATCAATTATCTCATTTGATCCTCATAACATCCCTGTAAGGTAGGGAGAGGCAGTTATTATTATCCTCATTTTACAGATGAAGAAACTCAGGCCTAGAGAGGTTAAGTGACTTGCCCAAGCCCACACAGCAGGCCAGAATCCTCATGTCCTAGACCTGTGCACTTTCCACATTAGGGAGAGTTCAGAAAAGTCTTCGATAACAGCGAGAAAGACTTACACTAAATTTGAGCTGCAAAAGCTGTTGTCACAGCCCAGCTCAACTCGGTCGTTGAGGAGGGAACATCTAAATTGAAATCATCTAAAATTAGATCATCAGAGGCTTGAACAATGAAAGTTCAATCATCACATAAAAAACTCTGACAAACCTCCAACTGTTTAGCCACCAGCAGGAGACTGGCTGTTCAGTAGCTCTGAAAAGCCAGTGATTTCTGCCGACTCCCTCCATTTCCATTGATTTCTTCTACTACTGCTGGCTAACCCTACACCCCACTGAATCTACCCTCTCTTCAAACCTTCCCCCTGCACAATGGGGTTCCTATACCCTCAGCTGAGTTCCTGAGAGGCAGGGCATGGGGGTGCCTTTTGACGTGTGTGCGGGGGACGGTGGGGGGGAAGTGAGCTGCACATGGGACAGTGACTGTGTCCAACCTGATTTGCTTGTATCTACCCCAGCACTTAGTACAATGTCTGGCACTTAATAATGCGTCTGGGAGACTCTTCCCCACACACCCAAATTTCAAAAGAGTCTCCAATGGAACAAATTCCAGACAATTGTGCAACTCTTCAGAGTTCACCTTCTGTGGTCAGGTGAAATTTCAGTGATTCAATTACTTTTATTGACTGTGTGGAAAGGATGGAAAGGATGTAGCCCTGCATATAGATTTGAGTTCTAATCCCAACTCTGTCACTGACCTGCTGGGTAACCTTGGACAAAATCATTTAGCCTCTCGGGGACTCAGTTTCCTCATCTTTTTAAATGGGAATAAGATACCTGCTCTCCCTCCTAGTTACAACGTGAGCCCCATGTGGGACATAGACTGTGTCCAACCTAATCAACTTGTATCTACCCCAATACTTAGAACAGTGACACACAGTAAGTGGTTAACAAATACCATAATGAAATACATTTATTTTGTACCATCTGTGGGCAAACCTCTGTAATACAATAAAAGACAAAAAGGCACAAGCAAAAACTAGGCTAGTCATTTCTAGCAGCAAACTCAACAGCACAATATACAACAATTTTGAGAATGCATAGTGTAGTCAGGAATGTGAATCCCAAGACAGGCCATGTATATCCACATGTATTCTTCCTGGGCACTTATGGACAGAAATCTACTCAATTTTGTATGCAATTATTTATTTTTATTACATTTCATACTTTCATGCCTGTCTCTCACATTAGAGCGTAAGCTTCTTGTTGGTAGGAAATGATGATGATGATGATGATGATGATGATGGCATTTATTAAGCACTTACTATGTGCAAAGCACTGTTCTAAGCACTGGGGGGATACAAGGTGATGAGGTTGTCCCATGTGGGGCTCACAGTCTTAATCCCCATTTTACAGATGAGGGAACTGAGGCTCAGAGAAGTTAAGTGACTTACCCAAGGTCACACAGCAGACATGTGGCGGAGCCGGGATTCAAACCCATGACCTCTGACTCCAAAGCCCGTGAAATGTGTTTTATACTTCTCGGGGACTTAAGACAGTGCAGCGTACCCAACTGGCACTCAGTCAATACTATTATCACTACTATCCACATCTGTAAGTTAATTTCTAGACAACAAAATACCTCTATACACACACAAACACAAAAAGTAGAAGACACTTCTAACTCTAATCTACCTCCTAAGTCCTCTGCACTCACTAGGCAGAGGATTTTTCTTTTTAATTAAAGAAGCCATCCCTGCCAATTAACTTACAATCTAATGTTATTTTTGCACAAAATACTACTGATTGATTCACTGAACTTATTAATAATAAGTGTTATTGTATGGAGAACACTGTACTAAGTGCCTGGGAGAGTATAATAGAGGTAAAAGACACAATCCCTGCTCTGAAGGAGTTTACAATCTAATAGGAGAGACAGACTCAAAGTAATTTATAGATAGAAGGAAGGACACACAGGAAAGATGAATCTATGGAAAAGAAAAGTGTTAAATAATATATGTAAATTAACAGGAACAAAAAGTGCTAGCAAGTGATTGTGAGTACAATAGCTTAGAAGTAGCAGTTGAAAGATTATGATCTGGGGAAAAGAAAATGTAATCAGGAAAAGACTTCTGGAGGAGATGAAATTTCAGGACAGTTTTAAGATGGGGAAAGTTGTGGTCTGGTTGATTTCAATGAGTACGGAGTTCCAGATGGGACAAAGAAGGTGATCCAGAGGTCAGAGGCAGGGGAATGGAGAATGAGGCGTGATAAGAAGGTACACCCGGAAGGAATTGGGGAAATGATAATAATAATTGTGGTATTTGTTAAGCGCTTACTATTTGCGAAGCACTATACTAAGTCCTAGGGGAGGTAAAAAAATAATCAGTCCCAGCCCCACATGAGACTTGAAGTCTAAAGGGGAGAGAGAAAAGGAATTTTATTTCCATTTTACTGATGAAGAAACTGTGGCATGGAGAAGTTAAATGACTTACCCAAGGTCACACAGCTAACAAGTGGCAGAACCAGGATTACAACCCAGGTTCCCTGACTCCCAGGGCTACGTTCTTTCTACTAGGTCCCGTTGGGTATTCCCCAACTGTTATGATAATAATAATAATAATAATAATAATAATAATAATAATAATAATAATAATAGCATTTGGAAAGCACTTATTATGTGCCAGACATTTTACTAAGTGCTGGGGTACATATGAGCAAATCAGGTTGGACACAGTCACTGTCCCATGTGGCGCTCACAATCTCCGGGTATGTCTGGTCGATTATTGATCTTATATGGCCAAAGATATTAGTGGACAAGTCTTCAATCAGGGCTACACCAAGCAGAAGTGTTTGCTTTATCCCATGACCCAAAATAAAATGATCACTTCTCCCCAACAACTCATGAAGCATCAACACAGACATGAACCCTTTGCTCTGAGCCTGTGCACTCTCTCCAAGCTCTCCAGATCTCTTTGCCTGGGCAAAATCACCAGAGCCAAGACCCTCCCCAACCAAGTTCCCCTGCCCGTGACTGACCACAGATCTTTTCACCATCTTCCTGCAGACATGATCCTAGACAGATCATCTAGGATACTACTTAGTCCATAAAGAACCTACTTGCGGGGCTTCTCTGATCCGTTATCACGATTATTCATTATTCATTCTGATTTCACTATCAAATGAAAGGTTGTCGCTCTGCCCTAGCTATGACCCTGTTTTCTTGGCATCCCGATTCCCCTTTCCCAGTATCCCCTCCATAATCCACTTCATCTGAAAAATGTTTCTCTTTGGCTATGCATCCTAGGAATTTTACTATCCTTGGAAAAATGAAATTACAATCTGCTAGGTACTGTCAATGTCATTCTTTCACCTGCAATCAGCATCTTCAATGTCAACCCTATTCCAATATGGGGCTGATAACTCAAATCAGCACAGAGTCGGTTGACCCTTTTTACCTGAAATTTTAATCCTGTTGAGGTCTCATAGATGTGTGCGCATATATACATATTTATGCTATTATTTTTTATTTCTTAGATGACAAGAATTGCTCAGATTATTCAGACTGAAAAAAAAATGTTGGTTTCTTTTCTTCTTTAATCAGAAAATAACTGACATTCATCAGTCCACTAAAAATGCTCTTTTATGTGGCAAGGCTAAGTAATTAAAATTACTCAAATGTGGCAACGAAGCAAGCATCCTGGGACTTTAAAGCCAGTTCTCTGTGGCAGCCTTTATTTTCCCTGCCCCTCCACTATTGTCAGTTTCCTCTCCCTGGTTCAACTTTGTTCCAGGAACTTGACTACAGCCTGCCCAGGACTAAGATGAGTTTTAAACTGTTTGAAACATAGACAGTGAGCAAAGCGGTAAGGAAACTGCCTTTTTCAAAAGATTCATTTGGAGATGATGGAAATCACCACAAACATACCATGGGGGGGAGGGTGGGCAGGGGAGAGCCACTTATTCATCTGGGCCTTGTATTACAATACCTAAGTAAAATTCAGGAAATAACAATAACTCAATTCATGCTTGTTTCACATTCAGCTGCCAAATGTGTGATTAAAAGCTCAAAGAGTTTGATTAGGGACACTTGGTTACCAGGAAAAAAAGTTCCATTGCACAGCCTATTTTTCTGAGTACATTGAGTGCTCTCTGCCCTGGCCACAGCCTCCCCCACTATACGCCATTGATATTCTCCAGTCACAAACTAATCTTTGCGTAAAATCTAATGGAATGGAAAGGGCCTTTCCTCAGACCCCGATTCAGCTGCAAAATGAATGAAGCAAAAATGGTCCAAACCCAGGACAGTTCCAAAGCATCAAATAACCAGCAACCAGAAGAATTAACTTACCCATCTCAAAATGTGGGAACAAAAAAAGAGGAAAGTGTTTAGGGTTGTTGGTTTCTAAATGGAAATTGATCTAAACTCAGGGAGTTAGGTATAAGGGTACACTCAAAGGTTCAGGCATAGACCCTACAAAATACTCTACCCTTAACCAGTCATATTGCAGAAGTCTGTGACTAGCTTAATTGCGGGTACCTTCAGCTAATAACAACAATTTTTAAATATGACATCAGTATCAACAACAGTATTTGAGTGCATTCTTAGATTGTGAAACTCCCAAGGGACAAGGACCATGTCTATTTCCCGCTTGGGTAATAATAATAATAATTGCATTTGTTAAGCACTATGTGCCAAGCACTATTCTAAGCACTGAGGTAGATATAATGTAATCACATGGGGCTCATAGTTTTAATCCCCATTTTACAGATGAGGGAACTGAGACACAGAAGTTAAGTGATTTGCCCAAGGTCATACAACAGGTAAGTGGCAGAGTTGATGGTCCAGCATCACTGGAATGGGGAGGACACAGATGATATAATAAACTGTAAGGGAAGGATCTGAGTATAAGGATATATGGTGAATACTTCAGGACTCAGTGGGTGAGCCTAAATGCATAGGTGAGCTGGAAGAGAAAATGAAGAGTGTGGTGTGGGGTATGGGTGGCTGTGGGGAGATGAGAGCTTTAGTCAGGGTAGGTTTGTTGGAGAAGAAATAATTTCTTTAAGGTTTTTAAAGTGTTGGGACATGGTTTTTATGTCCACTATATCCCTTCACTCATACTCTGCTCCTCTGGTGCTAACCTTCTCACTCTGCTTCATTTTCACCTGTTCCACCGTCGTCCCCTGGCCCATGTCCTGCCTCTGGCCTGGAATGACCTCCTTCCTCAAATCTGTCAAATGATCACACTTCCCCCCTCTTCAAAACCCTACTGAAGGCTCACTTCCCCAGAAAGCCTTCCCTAAGTCCCCTTTTTCCTCTGCTCCCCCTCCACTCCCCATCACCCTGACTCGCTCCCTTTGCTCTACCCTTATCCCCCCCAGCACTTGTGTATACATGTGCATATTTATAATTGTATTTCTTTATATTAATGACGTGTATATATCTATAACTGTATTGTTGCTACTGATGCCTGTTTACTTGTTTGGATGCCTATCTTCCCCCTTCTAGACTGTGAGCCCTTTGTGAGCAGGGATTGTCTCTTTTTGTTGCTGAATTGTACTTTCCAAGTGCTAAGTACAGTGCTCTGCACACAGTAAGCACTCAATAAATACGATTGAATGAATGAATGAATCCTTTCAAGCCCATGCTCCCACCATTCACCTCCAGCATTAACATAAACACATAGTCAATTATTCATTTGGGCACTTCACCCCAATATACTGATGTTACTAACCACTACATCCTTGTTCTTGCTCCTGCTATAGCTACATGATTGGCATCGGCTGTCCTGCTATGCCCACAGCAGGGATCATGGATTTGGTAAATGGCTGTGCTTACCAGAACAGTAAGCACTAAAATACCATCAAATGATTTGACTAACAGTGAAACTCAATATAGACCAGTGCAGGCAGAAGGTCCTGCCTGGTTAGAACTTTGCTTATGAACCATATCTTTAAGAAGTGTGACCTAGATAACCCTGTAGCATTACTTATAGCCACACCTGTTTTTCTCTTGACCAAAGAGGTCATTTCTTGGTACCGAATCCCCAGTTTTCTCTTCATCTAGTATTGCAGTTCAACAAAAGTTTTGAATGAGCCCAAGTTCTATAGTCCTTATAGTCAAAGTAATATTCAAGTCCTCCACCTAATGAAAATTGGAATCTCACAAGGAGACCATCTATGAAGGGCACTACATTCAGCCCTTCGGTTGTATCCGGGTACTATTATGGAGCCTCAGACCTGACCTAAACTCCAGGTGTCTGCTGCAATAAGCATCTTCTTGCTTTAAAGGATCAAGATGCAGCCTTTGATGATGGGAGCTTTACTTGATTACCAGAAACAGCCTTTTAACATGGTTACAGAAATTCCACCACCTTTCAATGGGAGCAGGATGACCTGCTGAAACAGTGTGCAAAAGTTTTGAGAAGATAGATTCCTGGCAGATGAGAGCAAATCAGCCACTGGACAACCTTTCTACTTGTGTTGGACTTACCTTTCTTCATTTTGAGGACACCTGGGGAGAGCTGAGGTGGCTCCAGAAAACTTCCCAAATTCCAATGAAACAAGGGGCACTGCTGTCTGGAGCTGGTTCTCAATCACTCAAAACCCTACTGAAGTCTCACTTCTCCAGAAAGCCTTCCCTGACTAAGCCCCCTTTTCCCTCTGCTCCTCCTCCACTCTCCATCACCCTGACTTGCTCCCTTTGCTCTACCCTTATCCCCCCAGCATTTGTGTATACATGTGCATATTTATAATTGTATTTCTTTATATTAATGATTTGTATATATCTATAACTCTGTATTGATTCTACTGATGCCTGTTTACTTGTTTGGATGCCTGTCTTCCCCCTTCTAGACTGGCTGGAGACCTGACGCGGCAAATTGATGGCCCTGGGGAGCTGGCAAGGGTCTACACCTTCTCAACATATGGGCTGAAAGAGTGTATAACTTGACCCAGAGAATTTCTTCCAAAATGCAATGTACCTTGGCAGCTAAGGCAGTACTGATATTGACAAACATCAACAATCATTAGGACTAGTGTAAACAACTTTACACTGACCTAAACAACAACAAGAAAATGCAGTAGGTATTGACAAATATCAGGAGTCATTATGAGTAGTGTACACAACTTTACACTAACCCAAACAAAAACAACAACACAAAAACCCACAGATGTTTTCTATTCCTGCATTGCAGATCTAGCCTAAAAGTTAAGGCCCAAAAGTGGTTGGGTTAATTTGAGTTATCTATCACAACACACCAGAGGTCCTAGAAGAACTTGTGAAGAAATATGACTTAGCTTACTAGTAGTAGATATGGATTTCTTCATATTATATTTTATTGAAACCATAACATTATCCGCAGGGCTTCAATTTGATTCAAGTACTGCAAGATATGGCCTGCCCCTCAAAAGAAGTATAATTTACTTCAGATGAGGGCCTCTGTTAGGAAGATCAATTGGTATCCAAGCATGTTCATTCATTCATTCATATTTATTGAGAGCTTACTGTGTGCTGATCACTGTACTAAGCGCTTGGGAAGAACAAGTCGGCAACATATAGAGACGTTCCCTACCGAACAACGGGCTCATGGTCTAGAAGGGGGAGACAGACAACAAAACATGTAGACAGGTATATTCACCTCTGGTGTGAAAGCATGCTTGGGTTGCTATTACTACTAATAATAATTATGGTTCTTGTTAATAGCTAATTATTTACCAAGCACTCGCTGTCTTAAGAGCTGGGGTAGGAACAAGATAACTCAGTGGACACATTCCCTTGTCCCACATGGGATCTCACAGTCTAAGTAGAAGAGAGTAGGATTTAAATAATAATTATGGTATCTGTTCAGTGCTTACTATGTGTGAGGCACTGTATTAAGCGCTGGGGTGGATACAAGCAAATCTGGTTGGACACAGTCCCTATCCCCATTTTACAGATGAAGTAACTGAGACCCAAGCAAGTGACTTGCCCAAAGTGTCACGGCAGAGTCTGGATTAAAATCCCTGAACTTCTGACTCCTAGGCTCATGTTCTACTACGTCGTGCTGCTTCTGTAAAAAGTCCATTATGCCATCTGTAAAAAGTCCATTTTACAGATGAGGAAACTGAGACCCAAGTGATTTGTCCACCCACACTAGGGCAGGCTGCCTAAACAACAGCATTTTCTCCCAGGGCTTAGTACAGTGCTCTGCTCACCTTAAAGACTTAATTAATACTATTACTATTACTATGACTACTACTACTATGTTCAGAGCACAATATTAGGAGCTTGGGGAAAATACTAAGAAGGATAAGTCATGAGTCCTGCCCTGGAGGAACTTCACTTCCAACAGAAGGATACCTCAATCAGTCAGTCAGATTTATTGAGCCCCTAACTGTGTGCACAGTACTGTACTAAGCGCTTGGGAGAGTTCAGTATAACATTATAACAGAGTTGGTAGACAGGTTCCCATTGATTTTACAGTCTATTTGGTGAGACAGAAATTAATATAAATAAATAAATACGGATAGGTACTTAAATGTTGTGGGGCTGAAGAAGGGGTGAATGAAAGGTGCAAATTCAAGTGCAAGGGCAATGCAGAGGGGAGTGGGAGAAAAGGAAATGAGGAACTAGTCTAGGAAGGCCTCTTGGAGGAGATGTGCCTTCAATAAGGCTTTGAAGGTGAGGAGAGCGATCATCTGTCTGATATGAAGAGGGAGGTTATTTCAGACCTGAAGCAGGATCTGGATGAGAGGTCGGCAGCAAGATAGATGAGATTGACATATTTATTCTATTTATTTTATTCTGTTAATATGTTTTGTTTTGTTCTCTGTCTCCCCCTTCTAGACTGTGAGCCCACTGTTGGGTAGGGACCACCTCTATATGCTGCCAAATTGTACTTCCCAAGCACTTAGTACAGTGCTCTGCACACAGTAAGCGCTCAATAAATACGATTGAATGAATCGAGGTACATTGAGTAGGTTGACATCAGAGGAGCGAAATGGGCAGACTGGGTTATAGTAGGAGAGTAGGGAGGTCAGGTTGCGGGTGAAGGTGATTTAGTGCTTTGAAGCTGATTGTAAGGAGTTTCTGTTTGATGTGAAGGTGGATGGGCAACCACAGGAGGTTCTTGAGGAATGGGGAAATATGGAGTTAATGTTTTTGTAGAAAAACAATGTTGTCAGCAAAGTGAAGTATTGACTGGAGTGGGGAGAGGCAGGAGGCAGGGAGGTCAGAAGGAGGCCAATGCAGTAGATGGCCACAAATTAGAAAATGTGAGTGTTATTTGTTATTTATTTAAACATGTGTGTTTGCTATTTATAACTATCTTCCCACTCTTAACTTGCAGCATGGCCTAGTGGATAGAGCATGGGCCTACGAGTCAGGAGGTCATGGGTTCTAATCCCAGCTCTGCTACATGTCTGCTGTGTGACCTTGGGCAAGTCACTTCACTTCTCTGTGCCTCAGTTTTCTCATCTGCAAAATGGGGAATAAGACTGTGAGCCCCAACTGGGACAGGGACTGTGTCCAACCCAATTTGCTTGTATCCACCCCAGCACTTAGTACAGTACCTAGCACATAGTAAGACCTTAATAAGTACCATAATTATTATTTTTATTATTAATAATAAATAGCAGGCACACAGGAACAAATAAACAAAAAATAAACATAGATACATAACTGCTGAGGAGGTTGATGCAATGGCAAGACCAGGAAGTGGGGAGATTAACTGGGGACTCACTTCTGGAGGAGGCAGTGCTACACAAAAACCTTGAAAAGGGAAGACTATTTGAGACTTGGACAAGAGGGCATTCCAAGCATGAGGAAAGGTGGGAGGAAAGTATTGGTGCCAGGGGCAGCTAGGTAAGCTCAAGAAGAGGAAAGGGAAAGAGCTAGAATGTAGTGGGAAAAGAGAACTAAACAGAGGAAACCAGCTGAGGGAGATCCTTGAAGCCAACGGTCTGGAGCTTTTTATTTCTAAGAGAGCGATGGGGAGATTTTGTAGAAGGAGAGTGATGTTCTCTGAACTGCATTTTAAAAAGACGATGAATTCAACTTTATGTAAAAGAACTGAGAGGGCCAAAGTGGAGCTAGGGGCAGAGTCCAGTCAAGAAGCTGTGACAATAAATCCAGCTGGAAGGAGAGGAGAGCATGTCGTGGGTTGGTGGTTTTAAGGATGGACAGGAAGCAATAAATCTGGGTAAAAGGTTCTCTGCCATTTCACTTAGCCATATGACCAGTCACACCACTTTGGGCCCATGGAAGGGCAAAAAGAATGAAAATGAGTTTTTTTTTTAATTTGCATCATTTTTGAATCTGCAATGTGAGAGCGCCTTTGGAAAGAAGTGGTATTATGAGGAATTTCTCCCCTGGACTTGTCTTCAGGAGATGTGAAAATCTACTCTGTTTCTGAACAAGGAGCTACCAAAACATCAGAACAAAAAAAAAAGTTTCTCCTGCCTCAACGACCCTAAGAGAGCACTGCGGCTTGGGAAAACTATACTTCCTGTTCTTTGATAAGTGGAAACCTCATTCTGTAGGTAAAAGCATGCCTTGGCAGCAAAGAACTGTCTTGGTAATGACTAAATTGAAAGTAAATCTCGAAACCAACCCAGATTATGTATCTACCCCTGCCAGCTCCCAGAGGAGATGGTAAAATAGAGGAGCCAGGAAGAGATTGAGCAGCTAAGTAATGTACATCTCTTTTTATATGAAACAAGTGTAGGATAATCCCTACAGTTCAACCCTCTTAGCTCATCCGTACAAGATATCCAAAACTAGGGCTCTGGGACATAACATAGGAAGCAATCAAATATTGCCGCAATAAAATAAGAAAGAATCACAAGGCCCTGCGGCTGTTCTGAAATATGGCGAGAAATGACCACTCATCTTCCTTCCCAGCCCTCTCTCTGTCTGCCCTTGTGACTTCTTCCTGGGTCACAGCACCTAGGTGTGGGTTTTTCTGGATGTTGGACTTCTCAGAACTTCTGCTCCAAGCTCACTTGACTCTCCAACCAAATTCCTCTGTGCCTCCTCTGGCTCAGAGACTGGAAGGTTAGGCAGAAAGAGGAAAAAACAAGGAACTCATTTTGTCCTCCTCATGAAATTATTCACTGGTCAAGGAACAGAAGCAGTATTCCGAGAGATCAGAAATGCAGTAAATGCAATAGGGAAATAACAATGTGATCCATCAGAGAAACCTTCTTGCAAGCAAGTTTGGGGTTGAAAATTGAAATAAGTCCTGGCCCCTTCCTGCTGTTCCCTCATTCTCCAAAGTGAAAACAATACAAATTAACTGTGGCTGGAACTTTTTCTTTACAGTATACCAACATCTCAGGTAAGGCCTTCTGCCCCCCAAAATTAAACAATACCACATTCATCTCAAGCATTTTGTGTGAGCCAAGGGACCTCTATTCAGACTTTTATACCCTTCCAGTTTACCAGTAGATAGGGCCAGGTAAATACTGGGGCAGTGAAACAGCCACACTGGATCATCCCACTTCACTAGGAACCCCAGATCCAGTGTCAGTCACCTGGGGCCTAGTGGCCCACAACAGTCCTTTCTTTTGTTTTGTTTTTTATTATTGATTTTGTTAAGCACTTACTATATGTCAAGCACTGCTCTAAGTGGTGGGGTAGATGCAAGTTAATCAGGCCAGATAGAGTCCCTGTCCCACATGGGGTTCACAGTCTAAGTAGGAGGGAGAACAGGCTTTGAATTCCCATTCTTCAGTTGAGGAAACTGAAGCACAGAGTGAAGTGACTTGCCCAAGATCCTATAGCAGGCAAGTGGCAGAGCCAAGATTAGAACTCAGGTCCTCTGACTCTCAGGCCTGTGCTTTATCCACTTCATCTACTAGGCCACACTGCTTTCCTCCTGGCTTCACTGCTTTATTTCTGTAGGGCCACTCATTGGCCCCACAATGTTCCTTGGCTCAGAATCAGTCTGAATGACATGCCTCAAACCATCATAATCAGTTCTCCAATCCACCCTGCAAGTCTCTTCACTTCTCTGTGCCTCAATTACCTCATTTGTAAAATGGTGATTAAGACTGTGAGCACCATGTGGAACGTGAACTGTGTCCAACCTGATTACCTTGTATCTACCCCAGCACTTAGAACAGTGCCTGGCATATAGTAAGCACTTAACAAATACCATTTTAAAAAAATTCCCGCTCAAAACCATTAGCAATGGCAGCCTGGCCTGGTGGGAAAAATAAGCAACTGAGAGTCAGGCAACCAGAATTCTAATCCCCGCTTTGTTATTGACCAGCTGTTACCTTGACCTCTCCATGACTCAATTTCATCATCTGTAAAATGGGGTTTAAATACCTGTTCTCCCACCTCTCAGAATGTGAGCCCTGCATGACACAGAAACTATGTCTGATTTGGTAATTTTATATCCACCCCATTGTTCAGCATCATACTTAATACATAGCAAGCACTTAATAAGTACTATTGCTAACTAAACTGGCTCCACCAAAAGGTTTTAAAAAAAAGTGGGTCCTCAGTTCCCTAAATTCTACCCAGGGAAGAATATCCATTTAAAAAGTGGCCTGATAGGGGTCACATGGATCTGTCAATTACAAAGAGAAATAGGAAGTTAGCAATCCACACTGCATTAGCATTGCTGACTCATCTGCCAGCCAGAGTGCTTTCTACAGATTGAGAAAAGATCATGAAGCAACTAAACAGTAAGTGTGCAATTTTGGGAACAGGGATCCTATTTCTTGGAAAAGTGTGACTGAGCAAAACACCGGGAGTAAGACTTTGAGTCATTCGTAAAAGGTGTTTGCTTTGTGGGTCACCTCATGGGATGACACTCCAAGACTTATTCAGGCAGAACTGCCTTTGGCTGCAGGAAGAGTTGTCTACCCTAACTAGTGAATGATGGTGCCAGGTGGATGGTCAGAAGAAAATGTTGCTCAGGACAATATTTTGATTTTACCATAGTCTTTCCAAATGAGGATCTAATTGCCTTTTACAAAGGCAATACCAAGGCCTCGCAGACAATACTTCATCATCAATCGTATTTATTGAGCGCTTACTATGTGCAGAGCACTGTACTAAGCGCTTGGGAAGTACAAATTGGCAACACATAGAGACAGTCCCTACCCAACAGTGGGCTCACAGTCTAAAAGGGGGAGACAGAGAACAAAACCAAACATACTAACAAAATAAAATAAATAGAATAGATATGTACAAGTAAAATAAATAAATAAATAAATACAGTAATAAATATGTACAAACATATATACATATATACAGGTGCTGTGGGGGAGGGAAGGAGGTAAAATGGGGGGATGGAGAGGGGGACGAGGGGAAGAGGAAGGAAGGGGCTCAGTCTGGGAAGGCCTCCTGGAGGAGGTGAGCTCTCAGCAGGGCCTTGAAGGGAGGAAGAGAGCTAGCTTGGCGGATGGGCAGAGGGAGGGCATTCCAGGCCCGGGGGATGACGTGGGCCGGGGGTCGATGGCGGGACAGGCGAGAATGAGGTACGGTGAGGAGATTAGCGGTGGAGGAGCGGAGGGTGCGGGCTGGGCTGTAGAAGGAGAGAAGGGAGGTGAGGTAGGAGGGGGCGAGGTGATGGAGAGCCTTGAAGCCCAGGGTGAGGAGTTTCTGCCTGATGCACAGATTGATTGGTAGCCACTGGAGATTTTTGAGGAGGGGAGTAATATGCCCCGAGCGTTTCTGGACAAAGATAATCCGGGCAGCAGCATGAAGTATGGATTGAAGTGGAGAGAGACACGAGGATGGGAGATCAGAGAGAAGGCTGATGCAGTAGTCCAGACAGGATAGGATGAGAGCTTGAATGAGCAGGGTAGCGGTATGGATGGAGAGGAAAGGGCGGATCTTGGCAAAGTTGCGGAGCTGAGACCGGCAGGTTTTGGTGACGGCTTGGATGTGAGGGGTGAATGAGAGAGCGGAGTTGAAGATGACACCAAGGTTGCGGGCTTGTGAGACGGGAAAAGGATGGTAGTGCCGTCAACAGAGATGGGAAAGTCAGGGAGAGGGCAAGGTTTGGGAGGGAAGACAAGGAGTTCAGTCTTCGACATGTTGGGCTTTAGGTGGCGGGCAGACATCCAGATGGAGATGTCCTGAAGGCAGGAGGAGATGCGAGCCTGGAGAGAGGGGGAGAGAGCAGGGGCAGAGATGTAGATCTGGGTGTCATCAGCGTAGAGATGATAGTTGAAGCCGTGGGAGTGAATGAGGTCACCAAGGGAGTGCGTGTAGATCGAGAACAGAAGGGGACCAAGCACTGAACCTTGGGGAACCCCCACAGTAAGAGGATGGGAGGGGGAGGAGGAGCCTGCAAAAGAGACTGAGAATGAACGACCGGAGAGGTAAGAGGAGAACCAGGAGAGGACGGAGTCTGTGAAGCCAAAGTCAGATAGCGTGTTGAGGAGAAGGGGGTGGTCGACAGTGTCGAAGGCTGCTGAGAGGTCGAGGAGGATTAGGACAATACTTCTATCTGCATATGCACAATTTCTTATATGAAAATATTTGTAATAATAATAATAATGGCATTTGTTAAGCGCTATGTGCAAAGCACTGTACTAACTGCTGGGGAGGATATAAGGTGATCAGGTTGTCCCACGTGGGGCTCACAGTCTAAATCCCCATTTTATAGATGAGGTAACTGAGGCCCAGAGAAGTAACGTGACTTGCCCAAAGTCACACAGCTGACAATTGGCAGAGCCAGGATTCGAACCCATGACCTCTGACTCCCAAGCCCATTCTCTTTCCACTGAGAATTTCAGAAACAGAGTCCATTATTGGAGGAAATGAGGGAGATGAAACACACACAGTTATTTACTGTTCAATAAATGTCAACAGTCAAGAGAGGAGAGCAACCACTTAGGCAGGAAAGATAGAAGTAGAGGGAAAGCCTAACTGAGTCACCCTGCTTTTGCCATGACCAAACAGTTGATCAGAGTTCCCCAAGTCTAGTCTCTAGGACCAGCATATCTGAATAATCACAGAAATGTACCGCCCCACCCCCGACTCAAAATCTTTGTGTGGGTTGCTTAAGTTAACAATTCTTGGACTGAAAATAAAAAAAAATACCACGCAAACAAACTTAGACCACAGTGCTTCAAAGATATGATAGAAATTAAAAGAAATACAACAGTGGGGAAAAATGAATTTTAATAAAAGCTAGGCCTCAACATACTAATACTGGATTTTTTTTCCAGATTTGATGCTGACACTAGAAAATGTGAGAATGAGGTTCTAGTAATTTAACCTAGTGGATTTTTGAGCTTAATTATTTGTTGTAAATTTTACCTAGGAAGATAATCCTGCAAAATTCACATTTTGCCATAAGCAGCAAAATGTAGCAGGTTCTTCATGTCACAGGGTACCTATAAATGAAGCTTCTTTTCAGTGGCATACCTGGAGACTGAATCTAATCAGACCATGTTTTACTGCAACGAAGAGGGTTTTTTTGCCTAGTGTCAGCTTAAAGCAAACACTACCATAGGTTTCATCGAAGAATGTGATGGGGACAAACTGAGAAAGGCGAGACAGGGATTGAGAAACTGTGAAGTGATGATTCCATGTTCACGTTCTCCAGAGCCTCTCTAGATTTTGCATTTAGAAGCTCTGGAGAAACATAAGAAAGTCTGGTACATAAGAAGTACTGAGATAAATTCACCCAATAATAATAATAATAATAATAATAATGGTATTTGTTAAGTGCTTACTATGTGTGAAGCACTGTTCTAAGTGCTGGGGGATACAAGGTGCTCAGGTTGTCTCACATGGGGCTCACAGTCTTAACCCCCATTTTGCAGATGAAGTAACTGAGGCACAGAGAAGTTAAGTGCCTTGCCCAAGGTCACACAGCTGACAAGTGGTGGAGCCGGGATTCGAACCCATGATCTCTGACTCCCACGCCCACACTCTTTCCACTGAGCCACACTGCTTCTCAAGTAGGCTTGTTTGCCATAAATTACCAGAGTATATTTCTAAGCTTGGAAATTATTTAAATTTGAAATTGTAGCATTCCAAACAGAGTGTGTGTCCAATGGCTTAAATAATTGTCATTCATATGTGACGAGCCCATTCTCTGGGCCTCCATTTCCTCATTTGAAAACTGGTTAGAAGATACCTATTCCCTCTTCCTTTTAGACGGTGAGCTCCACATTGGATGGGAGCTGTGTCTGATATGATTCACTGCATCTATCCCAATGCTTTAGTACGATGCTTGGCATAAAATAAGCACTTAAAAATACAACACTAAATAAACATTTAAGCTCAGGTTGTGCACCCCATGTGAGACAGAGACTGTGTCCTGCTTGGTTATCTTGTATCTATCCCAGTGCTTAGAACAGTGATCTAAGCAATGTCCACCTGTCTACTTGTTTTGTTTTGTTGTCTGTCTCCCCCTTCTAGTCTGTGAGCTCGTTGTTGGGTAGGGACCGTCTCTATATGTTGCCAGTTTGTACATCCCAAGAACTTAGTACAGTGCTCTGCACACAGTAAGAGCTCAATAAATACGACAATGAATGAATGAATGATCGACACATAATAAGCACTTAACAAAAGCAGTAGTAATAATAATAATGATGATGGAAAGTTTTGCCCATGTCTGCCTGTTGTGTGATTTGGGGCAAGTCACTTAACTTCTCTACGCCTTAATTTCCTGTAAAATGAGGATTAAATACCTGCATACCGTAACTACTTAATAAATATTATTACTACTACTACTCCTGGAAAGCATAGGCCTGGGAGCCAGAGGACCTGAGGTCTAAACCTGGACCCGCCACTTGTCTGCTATGTGACCTTAGGCAAATCACTTAGCTTATGTGTGCTTCGGTTTCCTCAGCCATAAAATGTGGATTAAATCCTACTCCCTTCTATTTATTCTGTGAGCCCCACTTGATTGCATCTGTATGCAAGACCTGATTATCTTATATCTACTCCAGCTCCTAGTACAGTCTTTGGCACACAGTAAAAAAATGTAACAATTATTATTGTCATCATCATCATCATTATTATTATTATTATTTCTGTTCTTTCCCCTTAGACGGTGATTCTCGTGTGGGACAGGGGCAGTGGTCAATCTGATTATTCTATTGCTACATACAGAATATTCAGGACACAGTAAGTGCTGAATTAATATTATTATTATTATCAAAAAGGACAGAGTGTGGACAACAGTCCCTATCACACCTTGCACAATGACTGACTCCTACTTTGTGGGTACGCTTGCTGTTGGCTATTCCTGGCACTGTTTTAGGCTTGCCTATTAGGCTCACAGTCAAAATTTCAGCCCAAAAAGAGTCACCCATCTCTTGATTAGAGCATGCCGGGGGCGGGGGGGGTGTTGTCCACCCTATAATTTTCCAAAGTTTGGCCACCAGGCGATCTAGTCTGGGGTTGTCTCATGAATCACTGGGGGATGCAGACTTTAGTATTTTTCAGCAATTTCATTGTAATGGTATCACAGCAACTTGGGAAATACTGTTTCCCAAGTTACTGTTTGGTAATAGGCCTGCATTTTTTAATAATGAAGTTGTTAATCATTTCTGCAAGCAAATGCACTCTGGTGCTGCTTCAGCTTAAATATTGAAATATTGGAGAATCTAAAGGTGGACAGATTCGTAGGTGGCAGCAACCGCAAGATGACACAGTCCAAAAGAAAGGATGGAGAGAGCTCAGTAAATAAGAAAATGAACCTCAGAAAAAAATAATTTCAATAAATTTAGGACACTGGTAGGAAGGATCAAATGGGAAGAAAGTTGAAGAGACGAAGTTCAAAAAAGCTGGATTCTCTTTAAACAAATAGTTCTGCAGGCACAAGCATAAATTATTATAGCGCAAAGTTAGAACAGAAGGATAGCATGATGCCCAGGTAAGCTATATACAGAACCCTGAAGGGAAAATGAGACATATATATAAAAGATATATATATACATATATATTATGCCAGCCAACTAAGGAGGACAATGAAACAGCATGATTATATGGGAACGAGATCAGAAAAAAGTGAGAAAAAAACTGCAGCTAGCAAGAAATATAAAAAAGACAGCCTTTAGGAAGAAAATGTTCAATTATATGTTGGTCATAAGAAAATGAACCCCTTCCTCCCCCTGCCAATCCTGGACTCTCCAACATACCTATGATGCTGAGGGGCTCATGGCACTAGTTTCACATGACAGGACTCTACTGTGGACCCACTCCTATCCATCCGTATGCCTAGTCCCCACCCGATAAAAACAGTGCTGTGATAACACTCTGTATGCTGCCTGGATATGCCACCCCATCCTCCCACCCTAATTTACCTCATCTTCTTCGAGCAGCTTGCCTTTAGCTCTCTGATTCCCTAACCCCTGGCCCTAGGCATTCCTCATTAGTGGTCATTCCCCAGACTCACGTACAGAACCCAGACTATGACTTTTCCTTCCTCTACACAGTCAAGGTCAAGCTTCTTCTCAGAATACCCCAAGGCCGTGGCCGACCCTGGGGGCCAATCTGAGGGCCTTGCTAAGCCAGCCAATCGTATTAGCTTCAGGCAGTATGTACAAAGGGCAGGGACTTATTCGAAGCAATTTTATAACCGGTACTTACTGGGAATTACACATTTACATTCCCTGATTCATTTTTGCAAATGGGGTTCACCTGGTTACCCACGCCTGTTGGCAGAGAGTAGACACACACTGAGCCAGTCGGAGTAGCATGTGTGGAGCCCCTGAAATCTGCGTGCACCACAGCTCTGTTATTGCTCAATTGCGGGTAGCTCAATGCCATTAGTCATTTGAAAAAGTTAGATGCCAACTGCTCAGGGGTCGAACCACTGGTCAGCAGGCCAGGGTCTTGTTCGTCATTGGAATTAATCAGACAAATCAACTCCACCAACCAAAAACACCTTCACATCACCCCTCACAGAATAGTAATAATAATTGTGGTATTTAAGCGATTACTATGTGTCGAGCACTGTTCTAAATGCTGGGGTAGATTCAAGTGCTTATGTACATAGCTGTAATTTAATTTATTTTAATGTCTGTCTCCCCCTCTAGATTATAAGCTCATTGTGATCAAGAAATGAGTCCACTTATAGTTATAGTGTATTCTCCCAAGAGCTTAGTACAGTGCTCTGCACACCGTAAGTGCTCAATAAATACGATTGAATGAAAGATCCTAGATGGGGCTCACAGTCTAAGTAGGAGGAAGAACAGGTAATGATTCCCCATTTTATAGATGAGGGCACTGAAGTAAGAAAGAGCTATCAATCTGCCAATCATGTCCGTATCCAGGCCGGGTAAAATTTCCTGTGTTCAGTTTGATTAAGCCTCAGGCTCCACTCCCAGTAGTGTCCTTCCATCAGTTCCTTTAAACTTCAGCTTTGCAACTAAACTCCCCCAAGGACCCAAATACTTTTGTTTCCCAGAAGTTGTCCAGAGGATCATTGAAATAATAATGCCAGGTCTCTAGGCGGCACCATTTATGGTTACCAGATTTCTCACCAACAGCTCAGGTGGCAGATGTGCAGGATGATTGCTTAACTTCCTTGTGCTTCAATTTCCCATCAATCAATCCATCAATCAGTGGTATTTATGGAGTTCTTATTGTGTGCAGAGCACTGTACTAAGTTATTGGGAGAGTACAACAGAGTTGGTAGACACATTCCCTGTCTAAAACATGTTTACAGTCCAGAGGGTGAGACAGGCATTAACATAAATAAATAATTTAAAATGGGGTGACTACTGTTTACTGGTTGATCTGGGACTGATGGTGGAAGGTGAATCGATTCATCCTTTTGTAAACTCCTCAAGTTTTTAAAATTCCTCTCTAAGCTGCCCCAGAATCTACTGCAGCACTCTGAACAGAATAGAGAACTCAATAAGTACTGATACTCAGCTAATACAGATCATTGCATTCCTCCAGAGCCCTTGTTCATCAGAAATTGTGTTGGGCCAAAAATTGCTCCAAAGGGATATAAGGTGCTGGGGGAAGATAGTTTGAAAAGAATTGTATTGAGTACACAGCTTCCATCATACTCGGGTGAAATTCAAGAAGATTGTGGAAGATGAAAAAGCCGGGTTGAAGCTTGTTTCAAATTTCATAAGGTTAACATTTCAAGTGAATTATTGTCCTTCATGTCAGAGAAATTCCTCTTGAACTTCTAATAACAAAGAAGTCACGTGATCTTGTCATATTGCTTGAAACAGCATTCCTGGCTGAGTTGCATCGCATGATGACATCATATTAACATCTGCCTCCTCCTCTAGACTGTTAGCTTGTTATGGGCAGGGAATGTGTCTGCTAATTCTGCTGTATTGTTCTCTCCCAAGCCCTTAGTTAAGTGCTCTGCACATAGTAAGTGCTCAATAAAAATTATGGATTGATGGATGATAACCAATTCACAAGCATGATACTGAATAACTCTGATCCCCTCTCCTTTCATCATGCTCTAGACAAATCATTCTCTTAAAAGTCATTTTCTGTCAGGAATTCCTTGCATTGTTGTCATTCTTTCAGGCCTCTAGAAAAACATTTAGGCAAAGGAAACGTTATCCTATCTAGAAAGCTAGGACATCAAGCATCTGAGTATAGCAGAACGGATTAAATTTAGGAATATGCGTACAGTGGCTACCCCTGACTTCACCATCCATCCTTGGATCCCTTGGCACCAATAACTGCCCTTTAACATCATCCCATATTTCCCATTCTGCTTCAACCCAGAAAGCAAAGGGTGGGGAAAGCTAAGGCTGGAGAGGCTCAAGAGGTTTCACTGTCCCCTTACCCCATTCCCACCTACCCGTGCTTAGGGTAGACCAGAGGTGGCATTCCATGCCCAAGGAAAAGTCACTGAAGACAAGGACCTAGGTGCCTTAAGACATCACACACCTCGAGGGAAATGAGCCATCAGCCACCTTCTTCCAGTGAAAACATGATTTGATACTTCAGATGAATGGCATGACTGATGCTTTTTTCCTGCAGGAAAAACAAGTCAGTCAGTTGTATTTACTGAGCACTTACTGTGTGCAGAGCACTGTACTAAGTGAGCGAGTATAATATAAGAATAAAATAGGCACTTTCCCTGTCCACAAACATAGTCTGGATAGACATTCACATAAAAAATAAGATTACTGATATTTACATAAGTGCTGTGGGGCTGGGAGGGGGGATGAATAAAGTGAAGAAGTCAAGACAACACAGAAGGGAGGGAGTGGGAGAAAAGGAAAAGAGGGCTTAGTCAGGGAAGTCCTCTTTGAAGCAATGTGCCTTCAATAAAGCTTTGAAAGAGAGGGGAGTAATTGTCTGTTGGTTATGAAGTGGGAGGGCACTCTAGGCCAGAGGCAGGACTTGGGTGAGAGGTCAGCGGCGAGATAGACGAGACTGAGATACGGTGAGAAGGTTAGCATTAGAGGAGCAAAGTGTGAAGGTTGGGTTGAATTTGGAGGGTAACGAGGTGAGATAGGAGGGGGCAAGGCGCCTGAGTGCTTTCAAGCCACAAGAGACGTTGACTTTCAACTTCAGGGTTCAATTCTGGGGACGAGAGGGGTGAGTGGGAGGATGAAATAGATAGGATGGATGCCTGGGATGGCTCCCTCCTTTCCTGCCCACCATGGCAGTGAAGAAAGCCTCAACCCTTCTCTACCAGGACAGGCAGAAGCTGAAAAGGCAACCTAGAACTCCTCCATCCTCAAGAGACCAGGAGCCACGCAGGGACGGCCTGACACCCAGGGTGGCTGCCTCCCTCCCTGAACTCCATTGTCAGGGAGAAATCCTCATACTACTTGAACTGGGGAGGCAGAAGCCAGTTTCACAGCCTATGGAGCACTGGAAAGATTTTGGGGTGTAGACCACAGATGCCCCTCTCAGGATCACACCTGAAGAGTTTCTAGTATGCTACCAGTTTCTGCTATGGGAGGGAAAGTCAAGCAGAGGCATATCCCTTCCATTTGTAGCTTAGGCAATGGCTAGCAAGCAGAAGGCAATCTGCTACTAGTCAGAAGTCACCTGTGCTGGGCAGCAGTGGAATGGGAAAGGGTTGAGGGTGGAGATTCAGGTTTACTGTGCAAAAGGCGGCAATGGTAAACCACTTCTATATTTTTACCAAGAAAACTCTTTGGATACACTACCAGAATGACTGCAGGTGGAGGTGGGACATCTTGGGAGAGATGCATCCATGGAGTCGCTGTGGATTGGAGATGACTGATCATCATATGGCAAGATAAGACCAAAGACAGCCGTGTGTAAACCAGGGAATAATAATAATAATAATAATAATAATAATAATAATAATAATAATAATGGCATTTGTTAAGCACTTACTATGTGCAAAGCAATGTTCTAAGCACTGGGGGGGATACAAGGTGATCAGGTTGTCCCACATGGAGCTCACAGTCTTAATCCCCATTTTACAGATGAGGTAACTGAGGGACAAAGAAGTGAAGTGACTTGCCCAAAGTCACACAGCTGACAATTGGCGAAGCTGGGATTTGAACCCATGACTTCTGACTCCAAAGCCCGGGCTCTTTCCACTGAGCCACGCTGCTTCTCTGTTTATCCATCCTGGGGAAGGATCTAAACAGCAGTAGGGCCTAGTGGAAAGAACACAAGCCTGGGAGTCAGAGCACCAGGTTCTAATTCCAACTTTGCCAATTGCTTCTGTGTGATCTTGTGTAAGTCACTTAACTTCTCTGTGCTCCTGTTCTCCTGTTCTCCTTCCTACTTAAACTATGAGCACCTTCTAGACTGTGAGCCTGTTGTTGGGTAGGGACCATCTCTATATGCTGCTGACTTGTACTTCCCAAGCGCTTAGTACAGTGATCGGCACACAGTAAGTGCTCAATAAATACAACTAAATGAATGACAATAACTGTGTTCAACATTATTAACTTGTATCTATCCCAGCTCTTAGAACAGTGTTTGACACATAGTAAGCGCTTAATAAATACCATAAAAAAGTGGTATTCCCTCCCTGCAGTGATGTTTTGTTATTACTGTAATGTTGTTTCTGTAGTCTTAACGTTTTATTTCTCTCCCTGCAGGTCTGTCAGTGGTTACCCTCTCCTACCCCTTACACCATTTAAGATTGTGAGCCCTTCATGGGCCAGAAACTGTATCAATTAATATCCTTGTCCCATAATGTACTCTTGTGGTTATACACTGTAAGCACTTAACAAATGGCATAAATAAATAAAACCAAGAAGGAATGAGTGGGAATGAGATTTTAAAATAATGATGGGCTAAGGGGACCCTTTCATATTAGGTAGGATTGTCTTGTTGGGGTTCTGTCCCGCCTCCCAAAAGGCCTAAGGTGAGACCCATTAAAGACTCTGATTTAAGCCAGGTGGGGGAGAGAGAACTCTTGAACAGTAATGGGGATAGCAATTCAGCTGCTATTGCTGCATCTAAGGATGAGGAGGAGGAAAAGAGTCCTCTTTAATCACTACTGTAGCTGAACCACTTCTTCTGAATTGGGAAAGGAAATATTGGCGCAACTGATTGGTCCAAACTATCCCCTGCAGCTTTTCACCACTAACTCCACCACCACTAGTTTTCTGCCTCCACTTAATGCTGCTGAAGCAATCAAGTGCAAGTGGTGGTGGAAGAATTAGCCAAAGAAGTGTTACATCCCTGTCGTCTGTGGCCTTATTTCTCCTCATTTCCACATTCTCTCCTTGCTCTTCCTCTCCCCTCCTCTCCTTTCTTTCCTTTTTTCTTTCTCTCTCTCCCTCTCCTCATGCTCTTTCACCTCTGCCTCTGAACCCCTTAGGCACCACCCCCTTTGCCCCTTCCCCTACACACACACTTTGGGTCTCTAAAGTATGGTCACCATTTGGTAGTCCCAGAAACTGGAACAGTGGGGCTCTGAACAACCTTTGGTGGTGGAAGGAGCACTTTAAAAGCCTTTCTATCATCACTGAGATGAAGTACCTGTGCACCGTTGTTGAACGTTGACTGTTTACTGAGCAATGACTGGCTGTTTTCATGTTGCACATTAACAGAAGCCCTGGGACTCTGCTATAGGGAGAGGAAACACCCTCCCTTCATACATGTTTAGGCATATGCAAACACATCCACTCACATTCAACTACTATCCAAATTTTCCTCCTAAAGACCAGAAAAAGTCCACAAAGATGTATTCTCACCCACTTCTGGCATGTCTGGTTCTGGTTGGAACAGGAAGTGGAAAATTCCTGCACAGAAGACTGTTCTTTTGAGATGCTGGCTCAAGTTTGATCAATTGAATAGATCTTAATGCTGCTTCATTAATTTTGCTCCATCTGGTGGATTTCGCTTGTAAATGCAACATCATGTTGAAGGGGCACCTGGATGTTGGGCTTCCTCCCCATGGCCTCTGGAATGAAACGTTGGGAATGGGGAAGGGCAAGGAGCCAGTCAGCTTCCTACAGGTAAAGATAGAGGCCAACAAAACAGAACGGAGTGGGCCCTTGAAAGATTTTTCTTTTAAACAGTCTCATACCCCGCAAGTAAAAGATCACTGATGTCAGAAAGTAAAGCCGAGAACAACAAGGAGAACCATGGTTTAGTACTGGTTTTACCTTCAACTCTGTGACCTTCAGAATTTTTTTTAGCCCTCTGCTCCTCAGTTTCTCCTTTGGAATACAAGAATAGCAGTAACCCATAATGAGGGTCACAGTTCTGTACCAATCAGAGCAAAGGTTGGCCTTCAGAAAATTCCCAGGTGACTCAGCCATCTATATCAGCCAAGTGAAAGCTTCTTTAATAAGGGCACTGGTTGTTTCCCATATTGGCAGTTTCAAAGATAAAGGGGCCAGAGGCTCATCAGTGCTTAGAACAGTGCTTTGAACATTGTAAGCGCTGAACAAATGCCATCATTATATTATTATTCAGCAACATAGAAGAACCTGGCACTGTGGTGCGCTTGATAATCTACAATTTTGTGTGTACATCAGAAACATTCTTCACAAGAACTACCAATCCACCAGGATTTTTTCTTCCAAGCTACTCTTTAAGTGCCCCCCAGATGAGCTTAATTTCTGTGGTACTTGTTAAGCACTTTTATGTGCCAAGCACTGTTCTAAGCATTGGTGTAGACATAAGTTAATCAGGTTGGACAAAATGCCTGTCCCACATGGGGCTCACACTCTATCCCCATTTGACAGATGAGGTAGCAGGCACAGAGAAGTAAAGTGACTTTCCAAGGTCACACAGCAGACCTGTGTCAGAGATGGTATTAGAACCCAGGCCCTTCCGACTCCTAGGCCCGTGCTCTATCCACTAAGCCACTCTCCTTCTCAGTGCTCTGGACTGTAAACTCACTTTGGTCAGGGAACGTACCTACCAACTGCTATACTGTATTCTCTCAAGTCATTAGTATGTGCTCTGCGCACAGTAAGTACTCAATAAATACCAGTGAATGATCGATTGATCTTGAATGTAAAGAGCCTTCTGCAATGATTCCATTACACAATGCTAAAAGTATAAAAAATGTCTCAGTGGAATGCCTGTGGCCTCTGATGCCCCAACTGTGAATAGGCTTTTTGGGAAGTGTTGGGGGAGGCAGGGGTCAACCAGTCACCAAAGAACACTCTGGGCATAGGCGAAGGGTAAAATAGAAGAGGAAGGGCTACAACTAATAACAACTAGAGACACAACAGTTAGAACCTACTGAGTGCCCACACCACTGTACTAGGTACTTGGGAGAATACAAGGGGAGTAGAAAACTTATCTCCTACCCTTGAGGAGCCTACAGTCAAATTTGAATGGAAGAGAAGTTGACACAGATAGTTTTCAACATTGAAGTCCCTTGATAATTTCTACTTCAAAATAAAAAACACTGAAACCATTTTATAACCCCTGGGGACAGTTTATGCCGGAGAAAAATCACCGTCACTGAACAGAATCTATATATCTAAATTTTTCAGGGCTTCATGGGGGGCACAAAGCCCATCTTCAGCATTAAAAGGCTCTGGGAAGGAAACTTCATTATTCATTTCTTGGCCAGGATAGTAGCTTGTACAAATTTGGGGAGAAAATCTATCTCGGACAAGGACTCCCACTGAGAATATGAATGGTGATACTACTTGGGGAAGTAGAGTCTTCTTTTGATAATAGGATACAATTTATCCATTAACATTTTGATTTCAGGGGGCAGACAGAGACTAGACAAGTTGTTAATGAGAGATGTGATGCTTCAAGAAGTAGGGCTTTCCTTCTACCAATCCCAGAAGCAAGAGCAGGATGTTCACGAGACCAGAGGCAGGAAAACGGCAGTCAGGTTTTACTTCGGTAATGCAATTTCAGCAGAGGTCTTGCTCTTTGCTGAAGCTTGAAATAGCTAATCCCATGTGAACCCCTGCCGAGCCCCAAGCAAAACACCCCCTGAAATTCGCCCATCATAACTAAATCCCGAGGGAACCAAGAATGTACAGATGATAGACTATGATAGACTATACTAGTGAGATCAAGGAAGTAATCTAAATCGAGTGAAAACTGGAAACAGAAGTTGGAATAGTCTTCCCTTGGAAGCTATTACCTCCTCTATTTTACAACAAGAATCTTAAAACTTCAGAAACAGTCCACCAGATTCTCATGCTCAGAGAAGCAGTGTAGTCTAGAGCACAAGCCTGGGAGCCGGGAGACCTGAGTTCTAATTCTAACTCAGTCACTTGTCTGCTGCTTCCCCCTGCCACATACAACTCCAGCAGATTATAGGTAAGTCAGTTATCTTCTCTGGGCCTTTTTCTTCATCTGTAAAATGGGGATTCAATACCTATTCTACCTCTACCTGAGGTAGACAGTGAGCCCCATGTGGGACAAAGACTAGTAATAATGATGATAATAATAATAATTGTATTTGTGGTATTATTACCTTGAATTTACCCCAGCACTTAGCCCAGTGCATTACACATAGTACACACAGTACACATACACAATAATTCTTCTTCTCATGATGGTTTGAATTGCTGTCGTAGTTATTAAATGTAAAGTTTATTCTTTTTCTTCATGATTGTCGTCTCCCTTGGAATGGGACATCCTTGTGGGAAGAGACCACCCCTGATTTATATTCCTTTGTAATTTTCCAAGCACTTCACCCAGGACACTGCCTAAAATGGCCTCTCACCAAGGAATAGATTGGTTTTCCTCTCCACCTCCTTGCAGGTAGATAGAAAAAAAGCCACCATTCACAACCTAATTCCCTCCCCATAGGGATGATGGACTAGAGGAGGGCAGTATGGCCAGCGGCCCAGCTCAGGTGCATATGAACAGGAAGTGAAGGGTTCCAATAAAGGCAGGGGAACAGGAAAAAATGCACTCAGGCCCTAATGCTCAACCAAGAGAATTCCCAGAGGATAACAGCCCCAAGTGGGACAACCTGATTACCTTGTATCTACCCCAGCACTTAGAACAGTGCTTTGCACATAGTAAGCACTTAACAAATACCAACATTATTATTATTATTATAACAGGCCTCTGGCCATGCCCCCTTTAGCAACTAACTGGACTTTCCTTCACACTTTGCTGTAGTATTACAGAATTGTAACCAAATGGGATGGTGAAAGATATTAACCTTGTTGTCTATTCTACATAAAACCATGTAGGTATGCTGAGGGCATTTCTTTCAAGGGTTTATCTCAGGCTGCTCTCCTCAATTACAGAAGGCTAATGACCTCATTCCACCTCCCAGCTCCCCAGATGGGCAGGAAGAGAATTTGTGTCCACTAGTCTTATTGTCCCCACAGTCATTCCAAGAACTAGGGTACCACTTTGTAAATTACCTTCCACTTTGCCATACCGTGCATTTTCACAGCACTATTTGGCTAGTACACTGTTAATAATAATAATAATAATAATAATAATAATAATAATAATTGTGATATTTGTTAAGCACTTACTATATGCAAGACACAGTATTAAGCACTGGGGTGGGTACAACGTGGGGCTCGCAGTCTCAATCCCCATTTTACAGATGAGGTAACTGAGACCCAGATAAGGGAAGTGACTTACCCAAGGTGTCGCAGCAGACAAGTGGTGGAGCTGGAATTAGAACACATGACCTTCCAACTCCCAGGCCCATGCTCTATCCACTATACATACTGCTTCTCTTCTGTGGAAATTACAGCACATTCGCCAGACAGGATGAGTCCGTTTGGATACAGCAACTGGCAGGACTGGAGGAAGTGGTTCCCACATATGTGCGCATGTGAGGGGCATTGAACACTGTAAATTTCCTGCATAAGCTTCCCATTGCTGGGGTTTTGCAAGAATGCAACCCTGGTTTGCAGAAGAAATGGGTGTACTCCTCCAAAATACCCGCAGGGGTGGAAGAATGACCTTCTGACCCCAAAATGACCTAGGGTCCCCAGCAAACAACAGGTTCCCCAGAAATAGGCTAGGATATGGCCCCGTTTGATTATTTGCAACAGCCTTATTTTGTTTTCAGAAGAAAAAAGGCCTGGGGCATAAGAGTGACTCCTCAGAATCAAACATAAAGTCACTGACCAATCTGACACCAAGTTCCACATCTGATAGCTCTCAGGTCAGAGAGCTCACCACTAGGCCACACTGCTTTGTCTGAAATGTCTGATACCTCAGGAGGCCTGTATTGGAAAGACCTGAGAAAGAAAGAACCTTTGTCCTGTAGCTTTGTGGAGAGCTGCCAATTTCTTTCCATCCTGCATCTAATTCTCAGCTGGCCAGCTAAGTGGAAAAGGTAACCAGAGACAGGAGAGAAATCAGCTGATAAGAATGACTGATAAGGGAATAAAACATTCATAAGAATCAGATCTCTAGGCCTCAATTCATTTCATATCTCTCTCCATGATAATTGTGACTGTTAAAGGAATCACTGTGGCATGAAGCTAATGGAGACGGGAGTAAACGAAGTGTTACTTGGAAGATATGGGATTTAGGAGTCTTAAAACAGTTCTTTCTGCTTAGGAAATTTTCTAGGAATATGATATGAGGAAGGGGAAAAGGCGATAATGATGATATAGAGGGCAATGACAGAACTCAGCTACTTCTAGCCTGGATATTATGCCTGGAATATCTCCATTGGGAAAGGACAGACCACAGACTGATTCACAGAGTTTCTGGGTCCAGTTCTCAATTGTTATTCATCTTATAATGGTTTCTCATATTTGTTAAGTACTTACTTTGTGCCAAATGCTATATGAGCATTGGGAAATGGTCCAGGATATTGAATCAGACACATTCCCTCACCTTCAGGGGGCTAACATTCTAAAAGAAAACACTGACAACAGGGACGTGGGGAAAGAAATAATCAGTCAAAAACAACAATTCTGCTGCTGACACCCCTGGCCATCCCTGGTCAAAAGAGCCACAGCTTTCCCAATGTTTGAATGATTTTTTTGTTGTTGTTGTTTGGCTTTGGCTTTTTTGGGTTTTTTTTAAATGATATTTGTTAAAAGCTTACTATGCACCAGGCACGGTACTAAACACTGGGGTACATAAAAGCTAAGCAGGTTGGATGTAGTCTATGTCCCACATGGGGCCCACAGTCTTAATCCCCATTTTACAGATGAGGTAACAGACACAGAGGAGTGAAGTGACTTTCCCAAAGTCACACAGAAGACAAGTGGCGGAGCTGGGATTAGAACCCAGGTCCTTCTGACTCTCAGGCCCCTGCCGTGTCCACTAGGCCATGCTGCTTCTCAAGTGAACATCCCATTCATTCATTCATTCAATCGTATTTATTGAGCGCTTACTGTGTGCAGAGCACTGTACTATCCCAGCAACCAGGCAGCCCATGGTGATTGTTATAGGGGCTTCAACCCTCCCCTCCCGTCAGCCAGCACTTCTCCCCTGAACAGTGAATGGCCAAGGGCTTCTCACCTTATGGTGCCTCATTTTTTCCATCTTTACAACGGTAACCCACTCCTACCAAGTAACCAGAGCTTTCAGGCTCACAATAGACATTGCAGAAATACATGCCCAAAACAAGGATTCTGGTATGGAAAATGGTCCATACGTTGAAGAAGATAACAGTGATGGAAAAAAATCTTCAAGGTCACAATTTGTACAAATAACAACTGACCCACCCCAATCTGGGCCTGGACACGTACATCATAGCAACTTCTTCTGCCCACAGCCACAGTCCCACCCCGCAAAAACTGCTGCTCTGATTAAAAATGACGTGGTGAAAAGTCAACAGAGAACCATCCAGCCAGAGAAAAGATTTGCCTTAAGTCAGGCTGAAGGAAAGTCTTCATCAAGATTGTTCTTTAAATTAAATGGGACTTCCTCTTTTAAAGGTTGAGGAGTGCAGGGGGAGGAGGTCGGGTGATTCCAGGGTCTCAGAAGACTGTGGGGAATTATCAGATTTCTCTTTAAAAACTACTTTTTACTGATGTAAGTGTGAAGGAGTCAGAACTACAGGGATTGAATTTCCGCCAGAGTACATGTGTTTTTAAAAAATGGTTTCTTGGCCAGGAGTATTTAAGCCTTTCTGCAAGGCTTGTCCTCACTTCTCTGACCCACCCGCTGAGGGATATCAGATAGCACCTGCCCGACACCCATTCTACATCCCCACCACATACCCCGTCATGGTTTGGGTTGGCAGAAGATCACACCTCTGCCACCGTAGCCCCTGGGATTTCAACTCGCTACATGACACTTGCCTCAGTTCTTTCTACGCACACACACACACACACAAACACACACCCAGCTGCTTATGCCAGGGAAGATAATTTCATCAAGGTTTCATTTATGATGGCATTCAGCTTTTATGACCATCCATTTTCCTGTGAGAGGAAATGAAATCTGGTGGCTTAGGAGACCAAAGAACTGCATTCTCCTGTTCTGGCTTCAATGCTAGGTCAATAACATTACGTCCATCTCAGTTTCTCCCTCTGCCAAATAGGATCAGCCACACAAATCAACGGCTCACATCTAAAAATGCTTTGGGATCTTCAAAGTAATGACATAGCATAATTACATAGGAGGTTGGCAGGTTTTTTATCAGTGATGGTGTTGTCATGCCTTCTTGGGGAGAAGGTGGTGGTGGGGGGGGTTCCACCAATGAAAATTAGGAACTTAAAAGCTGGAAAATGTGCATAAAGGATCATGAAGGCACAGCCCAAGATAGCCAGGCCTGACCATGGTAGAAGCAGTGTGTTGTAGTGGATAGATCATGGGCCTGGGCATCAGGAGGACCTGGGTTCTAATCCCCGCTCTGCCACTTCGCTGTGTGACGTTGGGCAAGTCAATTCACTTCTCTGTGCCTCGGTCACCTCGTCTGTAAAATGGGGATTACCATTTTACCGATTATCCTGTATCTATCCCAGCATTTAGTAAGCGCTTAACAAGTACCTCAGTTACTATTATTGTTGCTACCCATAGGCCATGACCTTGTGTCTTGATGTCACGGCATCCCCCGTCCCTCCCCAGCACCTGAGGGGGATGAGTCTGGCTCCTGGGTCACTGCTGCCCCCACAGATTCAAGCAGGCCAGGGTTTCTGCTGGGAAGCGGAGATTCTCTGAAGCGCTAAGCATTTCCAGCCACCAGTTCTGGCAAGACTTACTTGCAGGAGTCATAGGTGGAGGGGTCAATGCCCAAGGTCTCTCCTGTTAGTCGATCATATTTATTGAGTGTTTACTGTGTGCAGAGCACTGTACTAAACTCTTGGGAGAGCAAAATATAACAGATACATTCTTTGCGCAATACGAACTTACAGTCGAAGAGGTGGACCGACTTCAGGGCGGTAAAGCACTGCATTGCGCTGGTTCCAAGGCAGTGCCGTTTCCTGTCAGGAGACTCAACCTAAGCTGCAGCCATCTCCCAGTGTGGCAGCAGTGCTGGGATGGGGCAGGGGAGGCTTTGCACTGCTGCCACTGAGGTAGATTGTTCCAACCTGGTACAGGGGTCCTGGGGGAGACCTAAGCCCTTAGCAGTTGCCCCAGCATCAGGGCAGCAGGGACTTCTGTCTAGGCTAAAGGGGTATGTGAGTGCAAATCGTCATTCCTGGAAATAGGAAGGTTTCTCAAGCTCTCCTTGCCAACATCACTTCCCTCCAGTCTCGCCCACCAGGTAGGCGGGTTGACCCTGTTACAAATGGAGCCCGTGCAATAATGGCACTTTCCAAAGAGCCTGCCACCAATCAATCAATCAATCAATGGTATTTTTTGAGCATTTACCGGGTACGCAGCACTGAACTAAGTGCGTGGGAAAGTACAGTAAAATACAGTTGATAGACACAATTCCTGACCTCAGGGAGCTTGCAATCTAGGGGAGAAGACAGATATTAAGACAAATTAAGGATAGGGGAAGTGGCAAAGTATATCATCATCATCATCATGATCAATGGCATTTATTGAGTGCTTACTGTGCGCAGCAGAGTGAATGTACTATGTGCAGAATACTATATGTACTAAGTGCTCGGCAGAGTATAATACAAAAGATTTTGGGGAAACATTCCCTGCCCATAGTGAGCTTATAGTCTAGAAGGGGAGACGGACATTAAAATAAATTACAGATAGGGGAAGTGAGAAAATATAAAGTTACCATCATCAGTGGTATTTTTTGAGTGCCTTGTTTTTCTTTTTAAAGTGTCAGAATCCCTAAACCCAAAAAACCCAATGCATCGAAATTGGGAAGTCTGGTCACCTTATCTTTGGGCATCATTGTGAAGACGAACATCTTCAAGAAGGGAGAACTCTGGAAAAATACCCTTATCTCAGGAAGAAAGTATTATATTTGGTGCCTGGCTGCAAGGGGTTCTTCCTAGCTCTCCCATGAAGTGTGGCCTACTGGATCTGGATTCTAATTCCGGCTCCACAGTGTGCCTGCTGGGTGACCTTGGGCAAATCATTTAACTTCTCTGTGCCTCAGTTACCTCACCTGTAAAATGGAGATTCAAAACCTGTTCTTCCTCCTACTTAGATTGTGAGCACTGTGTGGGACAGGAACCATGGCTGACCTGATTATCTCTGTATTTTCTCCAACACTCAGAACAGTGTTTGACGCATAGTACACATTTAACAAATACCACAATTATCACTAATATTATTATCACTATTATAATAATATCTCCTTAAGCAGAATCAAATTCTAACACTTCATGCTTTGTTTTCCCTACTTGGACATTGTGCTTTGAGATCCTCAATGAAAGCTGGACAGAAAAGCTATTTCCCTGCCTCCTATAAAGTTCTGATACACAGATTGACAGTTCAGAAAAAGTGTTTGGAGAAAAGCTTAAACTGGTTTTTTTTTGCAGGGTAGCTTTGATAGAAAAATCAAGCCATAGCAAAATCAAAGAAGAAAAGTGTGTCACGCCATCTACGCATTTTAAAAGTTTGTACAAAAGTGAAGCCTTCCCTATCTCTTTCCAATTAACAGTTAGCCTCCAAGCAACCAACATGCTGAATCACCCACCAGTTTTACAGCTGATGGTTCATAAAGTCTTTGTGTTAATCTAATCCCTAAATAGCTCTGGGTTACATTAGTGTCACAGTGGTGAATTCACTCCAAATTGGAACTTTATTATTTTAACATCCAAAAGCCAGCAAGGTTCTTGAGAGAACTGTATCCCATCTGTTAACCCTCTTGAAAACAGCAGCCTCTAAAATAAAACCACCATAGGAGAGTTCTATGAGTGAAGTGAGTTTCCTACCATGTTATCCCAGAGTTGGTCACGAGAAGGGATAGAGAAACCAGGAGTACTGGCCCTCAGATGATCAATCAATCAATGGCATTATTGAGCATTTACTGTGTGCAGAGCACTGTGCAATGCAACAGAGTTGGCAAACATATTTCCCACCCACAATGAGCAGACAGTGTAGAAACTCAGTCTCTCTAATAACCACAGATACTACCAAACCCCCAAAGAGCCTTTTATAAAGGCCTAGTACCCTAAAAAAAAACCTGCAGATGGTTGCATTTACATTCTGCATTGCCTGGCTGGGCAAAATTCTTGTGAAGAATAAACTCAGCAACAGAGTCCTCTAAGGGTATCCCAGCTGTGGGCTAGCAAGGCCCTGTACCTCGGAAGTGAGTCCACCTTCCGCTTAGGCTTTCAAAGGGTTGTCAGAGGATGAGGAAAGGGCTTCACTTCAGAAAGCGCACCTCCTCCAAGAGGCCTCCCCTGACTAACCCTCCTTTCCTCTTCTCCCACTCCCTTCTGAGTTGCCCTGACTTGCTCCCTTTATTCATTCCCCCTCCCAACCCCATGGTACTTACGTATATATCTGAAATTTATTTCTTTATATTAATGTCTATCTCTCCCTCTAGACTGTAAGCTCACTGGGGACAGAGAATGTGTCTGTTTATTGTTATATTGTACCCTCTTACATTTAGTACAGTCCTGTGCACACGGTAAGCGCTCAATAAATATGATTGATTGAATGAATGAATAAATGGCATTCATCAGCAGACAGAACGACTGTAGAAAGAGCACAGCTTCATGAGTTTTCTCTCCTCTCCCCTCCCACCACCATTGCTAGGCAGCCACAAACCCCATCCAACACATTTACCTTTGGAAATTCAGCTGAAGCTTGGGTTCCTCTAAAGAACTGAGCCTACTCCAGTCCAATTCTGGCCCAGCCCCTCAGAGGGTAGCAGTTGTGTCCACAAATTTCATAATTACTGACATCTAGTTTGCAAGGAAGGGGATGGAGGCTGGAACGCAGCAGTCATTTAGCAGATTGGCCTTCACCCGCGAGAACATAGGACTTGCTAGGCTGCTAAATGATGTGGGACTCAAGGGAGGTCTGGCAGGGTGGCACAAAACTTTAGCTTTGGAAGATTCATCTGAATGACACTCTTGGCAACCCTTTTATGAGCAGGTTAGCAGGATTCAGAGGATTTCCAGCCCAAATCCAAGCTACAAACAGAATTAAGTTCAGACGATCAAATGATGAAAAACATGTTTAAAAGGGACACCCAAATACATACACCCTACACACACACACACACACACACAGTCACAATATCCAGAGGGCAGCACACAAACCCAAAAATATCTTGTCCTTCTGAGAATCCAGAAGCCTGAGAGACAGAATACTCCTCTATTCTCCTCTCCTCTTCAGTCATACACAGACATAGACAAACACTCCTTAGAGAGATATTTCTCTTTGTTCTGATTTCCCCTTTGAAAAATGGAAAGAGTGAACAAGGTCAGCTGCACAACACGGTTTGAAATCTTTGGAGAAAGGTGTAATAGGAATCCTAGAGATAGTTCTTACCAAGTATACTTTGGTAATTAAAGATTCAAAGGAATATAGACCCCTTTGTTGTGTCCCTCACTGTAATCATTAGAGCCCAAGAAACTCATCAGTGAAGAAAAAAAAATCAAGGTTGATGAGCAAGCCACTGTGAATCTTATTTTGCTTAACAAATACAGCTGCAGAAAGCAAGTAGAGAGTTATTAAGGGAAAGCAGAACAAACAAAAAGGAACAATTCAATCCAGAAAGAGAACACCTAACCAGTAGTTGTGGTGGTACTAGTAGTAATATTTATTATATGCTTACTATGTGCAGAGCACTGTTCTAGCTCTGGGAAAGAATACAGAGTTGGGAATTGGACATGGTCTCTGTCCCTCAATGATGATGAAGATAATGATGACAATGGTATTTGTAAGCACTCCCTATGTGCCAAGCACTGAATAAAGCAAGGGGGTAGATACTAGATAATCAGGTATGGCACAGTCCCTCTCCCACACGGGGCTCACAGTCCAAGAAGGAGGTATAATAGGTATTGGATCCCCATTTTACAGATTGGGAAACTAAGGCACAGAGAGGTTAAGCGACTTGCCCAAGGTCACACAGCAGACAGGTGGCAGCGTAGGGATTAGAACCCAACTCCTCTGATTTCCAAGCCCATGCTCTTTCCTCTAGGCCATGCTGCTCCCCATTAGCAGCTCATGACTTTAGGAGCTCATGACTTAAGTCAACTAAAACCATTAGTATCGGTTCCTGCATAGGTTTGTCCAAATAAGACTTATAGGAATTGCAAAAGAATGCTTCTATGGTAAAGCGTGTCTATGGTAAAGCTCTGCTCATGGTTAGGCAAAGGGTGTGTCCAATTATTAATTTGGTTTTGAGTTTAGCCACCATTTTAAATTCCTTGGTAATGACAGAGACTTGCCTTCAAACCCACCAAATTTGAACCAAAATCATAGGGACCCACTTGTATATTTAACATTATATAAAGCTCAGTCTTTTTTCTATTTTCAGGTCCCCCCAAAAATATTCTATAACCTGAACCAAAGGAGTTGTGGAGGGAGACTTTAAAAACAACCAATGTATTAGAGTCCCAGGATGGCCAGCATTTAGAGACAGAAAATATGCAAAACTCAGTCTTTGAGTTCATTCAAATCAAAAAGTCAATGTGTAACTTATAAGGAGGGAGTTGGTGAGCACCTCTAGTCCCTGAGCTCTTCAGTAGTGAGTAAAGAGTAGTGACATAAAGAGGAAGAGAGAACCTTTTGAACTGAGAGGAACCTATATCTCCAGATTCATCTTTCTGACTTCTCCAAAATGACTATTAGTTTCAAACAATTAGTGGCATTTGTTTAGCACTTACTATTTGCAGAACACTGTACTAAGCCCTTGGAAGAATACAATAGAGTTGGTAGACACTATCTCTGCCCACAAGGAACTTAGAATCTTTGCTCTGAGATACGAAGGGCACCACCATTACATCTGAAAGAGGTGGAGACTTGCATTTTTCTAGACGTGTTCTGATGTTAATATACTTCATTGATTCAGATTCTTCCAGCCATAATCTTCCTCAGAAGTTTAGTAGGTTACTGCTTCAGTACTCTAAATGGTCACTGGCATCAGGAAGAGGGAATGTCATATCAATCAATCAATCAATCATATTTATTGAGTGCTTACTGTGTGCACAGCACTGTATTAAGAGCTTGGGAAGTACAAGTTGGCAACATATAGAGACGGTCCCTACCCAACAGTGGACTCACAGTCTAGAAGGGGGAGACACAGAACAAAACCAAACATATTAACAAAATAAAATAAATAGAATAGATATGTACAAGTGAAATAGAGTGATAAATATGTACAAACATATATACATATATGCAGGTGCTGTGGGGAAGGGAAGGAGGTAAGGCGGGGTGGGATGGAGAAGGGGAGGAGTGGGAGAGGAAGGAGGGGGCTCAGTCTGGGAAGGCCTCTTGGAGGAGGTGAGCTCTCAGTAGGGCCTTGAAGGGTGGAAGAGAGCTAGCTTGGCAGATGTGGGGAGGGAGGGCATTCCAGGCCAGGGGGATGACATGGGCTGGGGGTCGACGGTGGGACAGGCGAGAACGAGGCATGGTGAGATTAGCGGCAGAGGAGCGGAGGGTGCAGGCTGGGCTGTAGAAGGAGAGAAGGGAGGTGAGGTAGGAGGGGGTGAGGTGATGGAGAGCCTTGAAACCGAGGGTGAGGAGTTTCTGCCTGATGCGTAGGTTGATTGGTAGCCACTGGAGATTTTTGAGGAGGGGAGTAATATGCCCACAGCATTTCTGAACAAAGACAATCCGGGCAGTGGCGTGAAGTATGGACTGAAGTGGGGAGAGACAAGAGGATGGGAGATTGGAGAGGAGGCTGATACAGTAGTCCAGACGGGATAGAATGAGAGCTGGCCAGAGGGAGGATGTGGGCAAGGGGTTGGCAGTGAGATAGATGAGATCCAAGTACAGTGAATAAGTTAATTCTAGAGGAGCAAAGTGTACAGGCTGGGTTTTAGTAGGAAGTCAGAGATGTTCGGTAGGAAAGAGCAAAGTAATGGAGGGTTTTAAAGCCAATGCTTGATGCAGAGGTGGATGTTCTTGAGGAGAGGGGAGATGTGAACTGGATAGTATTTTAAAAAGATAATCCAGGCAGCAGTGCGACGTATGGACTGGAGTGGGGACAGGAGGCAGAGAGATCAGCAAGGAGGCTGCTGCAGTAATCAAAGTGGAATATGATAAGTGCTTGGGTAAGCATAGTAGCAGATTGGGTGGAGAGAAAAGGTGGATTTAAGTGATGTTGTGAAGGTAGAATTGACAGGATTTGGTGACAGATTGAATATGTGAGTCAGATGAGAGAGATGAGTCAAGGATAATGCCAAGGTTATGGGCTCATGAGACAGGTAAGATAGTGGTGCTATCTGCAGTGATGGGAAAGACAAGGTAAGAGCAGGGTTTAGGTGGGAAGATCAGGAGTTCTCTTTTGGCGCATTTGAAGTGTCAGTGGGAGGAAATGCAAGACTTCAGAGAAAGAGAGAGATTTGGACTGGAAAGGGAGAATGGGAATCATTCACATAGACATGATAGTTGAAGCCAAGGGAGCAAATGAGCTCTCCAAGGAATGACTGTATATGGACAATAGAAGGGGGTCCAGAACTGAGTCTGAGGGACTTCCACAGTTAGAGGAGGAGGGGCCTACAAAAGAGACAGATAAGAAGTGGTTAGAGAGAGAGAAGGAGACCCAGGAGAAGACAATGCCAGTGAAGCCAAGGTTGGATAATGCTTCAAGGAGAAGAAGGTGGTCCACGGTGTTGAAGGCAAATGAGAGGTCAAGGAGGATCAGAATGAAGTAGAGGCTGTTGGATTTGGCAAGAAGGTGGTCATTTTTGACTTCAGAGGAAGCAGTTTTATGGAGTGAAGGGGGTGGAAACCAGACTGGAAGCAGCAAGTATAGACAATTAGTTCAAGAAGTTTGGAGAGGAATGGTAGGATGGAGATGGGGTGATAACTTGAGGGAGCCATGGGGTCAAGGAAGGGATTTTTCAGGATATGGGATACATGAGACCATTTAAAAGCAGTGGTGAAGAAGCCATTGAAAAGTAAATAGTTAAAGATGAGGGTCAAAGGAGGAAAGAAGGGTGATAACAAGGGATCCATGGGGTCAAGAAAGAGATTTTACAGGATATAGGATACACGAGATTATTTGAAATTAGTGGGGAAGAAGCCATTGGAAAATGAATGACTGAAGATGGTGGTCAGGGAGGAAAAAAGGGAGGAGACAAGTGTTTTCATAAGGTGTGAAGAGATGAGGTCAGAGGTGGATGGGGTAGATTTTGAGAGGAGGTGGGAGATCTACTCTTGAGCTACTACTGGAAATGATGGGGGCAGGAGGAGAGGGGACTAGAAAGGAGCAGAGGAGATTTTGGGGAAGTCATAGCTTCTGCTTTCAATTTTATCCATATAATATGTGACCTAGTCGTGGAAAGAGATGTGGGGTGGGTGCCATGGGGCAGGGCATTTGAGGAGGGAGTGAAACATCTGAAAATGCTGGTGCAGGCAGTGGGTGTCAATAAGGATGGAGAAATATTGTTGCCAGGCAGAGGAGAGGGCAGAATTAAAGTGAGTGAGGATTAACTAGAGAGAGACAAAAATCAGCCTGGAATAACAAATGTAGTCCCACTGGTAATTATCTCTTAATAGAATAGAAGCAAGACTGAGGAGGAAGTAGCCCAGAATGAGATTAGAGATGTACTTTTACGTTGGGCCTTAACTGCCTCTCCCTTTCCCCACCCCAGGTATTGCAGCAAACATGAGAGCAACACCCTCAGTGTGCAAGCTCCAAGTCCCCACTAGGTGCTAGGCATTCTCAGAGTTACTTTAAACCTTTCTCTCCAAGGGAGAAGGCTCACTGGCATCCCTTCGAGGACATGGAGATTCAAAGCACCCTCCTTTGAAGAATGGAACCTCCTCACAAGCCTTGAGGATCAACTGCCTCAGTAGAAGTATTTCCCTGTGGCCAGACAAGCCATTTCTCATTTGCAAGTTCCTGATTGCAAGAGTTCAAGAGTTTGCCCGGTCCCCAAAGGTGAAAATTCTTTCTCCCTTCTTCTGAATACCAACTGATCAATCAACAGTATTTACTGAGCACTTACTGTGTGCAGAGCAATGTACTAAACATTTGGGAGAGCAAAATATGATAGTAGACATAATCCTTGCCTTTGAGGAGATTACAGTCTCATGGAAATAGTTCATTTGACTGTAGAAATGTAGGTTAGAAGACCTTCTCGCCATTACTTTCAAGCTAGAAGGACTCTGTGCTGGCTTCCAGAGCTGAAATGATTGGGAAAATCCTCCTCATGAATGTGCTGGGAACGATGTGTAGGGTGGGCTAGGTGCAGACATGCTATAGGGCTATGCTGCTGAGGGGTTGAATAACAGGATTGGAGGAGCAGTTTAGGCAAGGGAAAGAGTGAATAGTTACCAGTCATTCTGGGCCTGGAATAGCTTGTCCTGCTGGGTGAGAAGGGAGGGAGTTTAACACATGTTCCTAGGGATTCATGGACGTAATCAAATGCCTGGAAGGAGTGGAAATAAGATGGAAAGATGGGGATGCTAGGGAAGTGCGTAAATGGGTCCCTAATGAGAAGTGAGGGTGATGAGATAAAATGAGATTCATTAACTGGAGGGTGGGATGAGATGTGTGGCATTGTGGTGTAATGAGAGGAGAACCTGATGAAGTAAGGAGCTATCTGGTTGGGTGGCGTAATAAGACGTACAACAGGGGTGCGATGAGATGCATGGATAGGGGTAATGAGATGCTTTGTTGGGAGATAGGACAAGAAATGATGCAAAAGTGACTAGGGAACGCAGAGTAGAGTGCATAATGAGATGTCTGTCTGTAGGCGGTAATGACAGGAATGGTTGAGAACATAATGAGATGCATGGCTGGGGGACTAATGAGAAGCTTGGCTGGAAGTGTAGTGAGATTCAGGATTGGGTGGGAAAATGAGATGCTAAGATGGAGATGCCAAGAGCTGAATGGCCGAGAACTAATGAGTTTTCTGCTTGGAGGCGCATGGAGATGCATGACTAGGGGGCCTGTAACGAGTTGAGTGGCAGCCTCACAGTTGCCCCGTTGTTATGATTGAGACATCTGACAGCCCCGTGGCTGGTGAGGCAGCAGCAGCCAGGATTACTCCCTCCATTACCTCTGTGGGGAAGCAGCTTCTTACCCAGCCTGTTGTGAATTGGAGGAAGGAAATGTGTAGACATGCAGGGAGAGGGGAAGAGGAAACCTGAGGATGAGGCCCAAAGGCTGCAGAGGTAATAAAGAATAAGGGCTGGATGGTGGTGAGAAGAGAGGTCAACTTCCACCTGGCCACTTGATATGTAGAGTCAATAATTCAATGATATTTACTGAGTGCTTACTGTGTACAGAGCACTGAACTAAGTATTTGGGAAAGTGCCATACAACAGAGTTGGTAGATGTGAACCCTGCCCACAAAGAGCTTACAGTCCAAAGGGAGAAACAGACATTAAAATAGATTAGGAAAAAGGGAAATAGTAGAGTAAAAGGATATTTACATAAATACTGTAGTTCTGGGGTAAGTATCAAAGTGCCTAAGGGGTACATAGCCATGTACAGAGTCAATGCAGAGAGGATGGTGGATAGGGAAAATACAGAGAGCTGCAATAGCTGACGGAATTGGGGTAGGAGTTGAAGTTTCCTTACATGAATCCCCCACCAGCCTGTTTCTTCCTTCTGTGTCTGCCAACTCTGTTGTATTGTACTTTCCCAAGTGCTTAGTACAGTGCTCTGCACATATTACGTGCTCAAAAAAATTACTGATTGATTGATTCCCCAGGAGGATGAGGGACTTTTGACTCAGCTCTGTCCTGGAAGGTGGAGCCTAATCCTGAAAGTACTGATTAACCAAGAGAGAACTGTGCAGTTTATGTGTTCCTTCCCAAAGGGCAAAGCCATCATTCTCCAATACTGTTTGTACTGCTAAAAGGAGACTAGCATACTGTTCTCTAATAAAACCATTAGCTTGCAACCTTTGCCTGTCTTCAACTTCTAATATCTGCACCCAAACACCTAGTACTGTGAGTACACATAGTAGGCACCAAATAACTAGTCAGTTCTCTAACAATGCATGTTTCACACAGAATGCTGTTTGAGAATTAGTGTTCTTCCAGCCACCTGTCTCTTTCTGGGTAGAGTGTGATGCAGTGTTGTACGAAATGGTTGGGTGAATGCAAATCATAACATCTGCCCCTCACTCTATCTCTCCAGGACATTCAACAAATGGTGTAATCAATCAATGGTATTTGTTGAGTGCTATTTGCAGAGCACTGTACTAAATGCTTGGGAGAGTTCAGTATAGCAGAATAAACTAAGGGCATTACCTTAATCTAAGGCTCTTGTACACTGGTACATTCTTTTTTCCCCATCACTGGCAGTCACTGTGCATAGCTTCTATTTTGAGGCAGAGGTTGTTGAAACTAAAGCCCCTAGGGGATCTTGAGGATGAAGAATTCATGCAGTTGGCAGCAGCCCCCCTTGGCTTTTGTCTAGATAAAGCAAGATGTTATTGCAGAAAGCTCATCATCCTGGGACCAAAATGTTGAATCAGGGGTGAACAAGATGTGACATTCTTGAGACGAGCAGCTGAAATTCCTGCCAACATCCTGATATCTCCATTGCAGAAGGAAAGAGGTCTAATAAACAGGACATGATGTGGAGCTAGAAATAATATGCTGTGGTTGTCGTTAAAAGTTATCCGAGAATCCAACATCCCAGCAGGGGGATGACCTAATTTGGGGACCATCATCTTGCAAATTGGACAGGCAATGGATCATAGAAGAATACGTCTGGAGGTCATCCTTGGAGCCACTAAGAAACTGCTTTATTGTGGAGATGGCTCACTCAAGAATAGTAGGTTTACTACTCTTCCTCCCAGTGTCTCCTAGGTGAAGTTGCCTTATGTCTACATACACAGGAGCTGTCTCATGGTAAAATCAGCTGGGAAAGGGCTTCAACTCAGTGTGACTCTCCTGGGAATAGCTCTCCAGTGATCCATTTATAATCAACTCTTGATTTCAAGGGATCCTTCAACCCCCATTCAACTGTGCAGTGATGTATTCTTTAAAAAGTGTTACTTGGAAGCACAGTTCAAGAAATGTAGATATCCGTAATTTATTTTAATGTCTGTCACCCCTCTAGACTGTAAACTCCTGGTGGGCAATCAATCAATCAATCAATCATATTTATTGAGCGCTTACTGTGTGCAGAGCACTGTACTAAGCGCTTGGGAAGTACAAGCTGGCAACATATAGAAACGGTTCCTACCCAACAGTGGGCTCACAGTCTAGAAGGTTTGTACTAGAAGTTCTTTCTCTGGGTACTGCGATGCGCCAGGGTTGAACTGGGAGTCTAAAGGACCTGTGTTCTAATCCCTGCTCTGCCACTTGTGTGCTGGGGGACCCTGGGCAAGTCACTTCACTTCTCTGTGCCTCAGTTACCCTCACCTGTAAAATGGGGAGGAGGACTTTGAGCCCCAGGTGGAACAGGGACTGTGTCCAACCTGATTATCTTTGATCTACCCCAGCGGTTAGAAGATGCTTACCAACTCTGGTGTGCTGTGCTCTCCCAAGTGCTTAGAACAGTGTTCTGCACACAGTAAATGCTCACTAAATGTGATTGATTAATTATTGACTGAGCACTTGCTGAATGTGAAGCACTTTACCAAGTACTTGGGAGAGTACAACCCACCAGAGTTCATTGATTCATTCATTCAATCGTATTTATTGAGCGCTTATTGTGTGCAGAGCACTGTACTAAGCACTTGGGAAGTACAAGTTGGCAACATATAGAGACGGTCCCTACCCAACAGCGGGCTCACAGTCTAGAAGGGGGAGACAGACATCAAAACAAAACATATTAACAAAATAAAATAAATAGAACAGTAAATATGTACAAGTAAAATAGAGTAATAAATCTGTACAAATATATATACAGGTACTGTAGGGAGGGGAAGGAGGTAGGGTGGGGGGGGAGGGGGAGGGGGAGAGGAAGGAGGGGGCTCAGTCTGGGAAGGCCTCCTGGAGGAGGTGAGCTCTCAGTAGGGCTTTGAAGGGCTTTGAAGTGTGGGTAGCCACTTTTGCTCTCCACAAGTCCTTTACGACATAAATGATTATAAATACCACTGACTGATTGACTGACTTAAATCCAAGTCACCCGATTATCCCTTTAATTTTTTTTCCTCTATTCTAGTGCTTTCTAGAAAGAAAGCCATCCATTCTGATGACTCTGGGGAAAAATAGCACCAAATCCAGAGTTATTCCTGCAGGATTAGTAAGCATCTGAACACGTGGAGGATGAACTCACAATCACAAATGCCTTCAACTCTGGAAGGAGTAGTTTACAAATTGCATAATTTCTGACACTGGGGACAGCTGAGAGATCTTGAAGTTGGAAAGTCACTTGGAGTTCCAATCTTTAATCTACTCCTGCCTCCCTCAAACCCAGCTGCCAACAGAAGTTACATATACTGACATTCATGCAATATAGAATTTCCTATTGATTTCTAAAGAGGATCAGGGTATTTGTAAGGAGAAACAAGTGTTCATACTGGAGAGAGACCAAATGACCATTATAGGGCACTGCAATCTTTGTTCCTTCACATGTAAATTACCAAATGATCAATAATAATAATAATTGAGTGCTTACTGTGTATCAAGCACTGTACTAATATCTGGAGTAGGTACAAGGTAATCAGTTTGGACAAGTCCCCGCGCATGAGATTCACAGTCTAAGTGGGAAAGTGAACAGGTATTGAATTCCCATTTTACAGCTGAGGAAACTGAGACATAGAGAGGCAAAATGATTTGCCCAAGGTGAGACAGCTAGCAAATGACTGTCAGGATTAGAACCAAGGTCCTCTGACTCTCAGGCCAGTTATCTTTCTACTAGGCCATGATGCTACTTATCATCATTAACATCAACATCACTTATCGAATGCCTACTATGTACTGAGCACTCTATTAGGAATGCACAGCATTTGACTTGGGGGAAAGAACGCAGGCTTGGAAGTCAGAGGTTGTGGGTTCTAATCCCAGCTCTGCCACTTGTCTTCTAGACTGTGAGCCTGCTGTTGGGTAGGGACCGTCTCTATATGTTGCCAACTTGTACTTCCCAAGCGCTTAGTACAGTGCTCTGCACACAGTAAGCACTCAATAAATACGATTGAATGAATGAAATGAATGACTGTGTGACTTGGGGCAAGTCACTTCACTTCTCTGGGTCTCAGTTACCTCATCTGTAAAATGGGGATTTAAGACTGTGAGCCCCATGTGGGACAACCTTATTACCTTGTAGCTACCTCAGCGCTTAAAAAAGTGTTGGCACATAGTAAGCCCTTAAATACCATCATCATTATTATTATTATCATTATTATTTTACCCTAGGGCATTTGGTGCTATGACATGGTATAAGGTTGTGATGAATAAAGTGAATGAAGAGGAAGACTATTCACCTCTACCCTGGAAGCTCTAGACTGTGAGCTCGCTGTGGGCAGGAGTGTGTCTGTTGTTATATTGTACTCTCTCAAGCGCTTAGTACAGTGCTTTGCACACAGTAAGCACTCAATAAATATGATTGAATAAATGAATGAATGAACCTAGATCTCTCTGAAAATAATGGCTATTTGAGTCTGGGACCATAACCTAGAGCCTTTCTGGGAACTAAGCAATGGGTTCATTTGTCTTCAAAGTTTCAGATCATCATTTGAGCCCTTTCTCCACCTACTGGAATCAGAATAATGATGCCCACTGAGGTTAATGTGCAGCAATCTCCTGAAGCAATGCCCTCAATACCCTAAAACAGCACCCAGCTAATGCTGGGAGTTGTGATTTCAATTTTTCACCCAAAGCATGATTGAGTTTAGGCCTAGTCTAGTTTCTGTGGAGTGTGAGCTCACGTACCTGGGCTTATTTCTGTACCTACCATTGATATTACTGGGTACCTTTCCTCCCATTGGCATGGTTTTCTCACTAGTTGGTTTTCCATCCTCTCTTCATGGCTGTCAGTGGAATTAGACTGGAAGCCCAGTGACAAATTTCTGTATTTATTGTATTCTCCCCACATGCTTAGTACAGTGCTCTGCACCACAGTAAGCACTAAATAAATATGGTTGATTGGCTGACTGACTGACTGACAAATGCTCTCTTGCATGTGCTTTCCTAGCTTCAGCACCCTGCTGGGGTAAGAAACACAAATCACAGAGGGTGATGAACTGGGGCTCATCACCACCACTAGATCTCATTTTAAAACACCTTTCCTATCAACTTCAAGATCCAACCCCAAAACTATGTGCTCTGCACATAGTAGGTGCTCAACAAATACCATTGATTGATTGATTGATCCCAACTAAATAGGTAGACCCTGTCTTGTGTGGGGCAATAATGATAAGGGAGAAGTTCTTAGGAGACACATATGGATTTCATAGCCTGTATCTCTTCCAACGACCAGGACCAATTTCCCCACGCTTTTCCAGGCAGAGTAAAGATGGTAGGTTGAGCTTCTCAAGGAAAAGGACTCTGGATTCCTATCAAGGCTGTTGTAGACATTTCCTGGTCCTCCTCTAGAGCCAGATGGGGGTTGCTCTGCTAAAGCTAGTCTTCTAGTCTTCACAGTCTTCTAGACTGTGAGCCTACTCTTCTAGACTCTGAGCTCACTGTTGGGTAGGAACCGTCTCTATATGTTGCCAACTTGTATTTCCCAAGCACTTAGTGCAGTGTTCTGCACACAGTAGGTGCTCAATAAATACGATTGAATGAATGAATAAAGCTAAGACCGAGGGTCCTGAAGTGCATAGAGCTGGCACAGTAGGGGTAAAGCGGGAAGGAAAAGTCCCTAAGCCTATCTCGTCCCTTCCCACTTACTTGATACTGAACCTGAGAAGCCAAAAGAGGGAAAAGAGGAGATATGGAGATCAGGATGGTGTGCTGGTGGACCCAAAGGCCTCTCTCTGGCTGTCTTTCCCCTCTAGACTGTAGCTCATTGTGGGCAGGAAATGTGTCTGTTCATTATGCTGCACTGTACTCTCCAAGTGCATAATAAAGTTCTCTGCACATAGCAAGCGTTCAGTAAGTACCACTGATTGCTTGTTCCTAAACCATTGCTCATGGCACTCAACAAGACAACTCTGGATTCTTATGTTCTGCCCTAGGACATGAGCAGGACTTGAATAGAATTCTAGGCTCAGAAGCCCACTCATCAGGCCTGCTCAACAGCTTCCAAATCGACATGGCCTGGTGCCACACTACCAAACAAAAGTATCCCACTTTTTAAGAGTTGCCTCAGAGGCTCAGAAATGAGACTGGACTAGGCAGAGCAACACAGCCTAGTAAAAAGAGTTGCAACTGGCAGACAAAGGACTTGGGTTCTAATCCTACCTCCGTGGTTTACCTATTTTGGGAACCTTTGTGCCTCAGTTTCTTCATCTGTAAAATGGGGATTAAATGTCTGTTCTCCTCCCTTAAACTGCGAGGCCCAAGTGGGACAGGGATGGTGACTAACCTGATGATATTATACTCTCACAAGTGCTTTGTACACTGCTTTGCACATAGTAAGTATTCCATAAATACAACTGAATTGAATATCTACCCAGCACTTAGTACAGTGCTTAGGGAGTAATCACTATATAATAATTATTAGGGAGTAAGTTCAGTGGTCAGGTATAGGAGGCTACTACAGCCAAAAGCCACTAGTCCAACAATGTTTTATCTTCTCTAGCACTCTCCAGGGTTTTCCCTTTCAAGGGCTTTCATAAATAGCACAGGAAACTCTAGACCTGAAAAACTCTGTCTGGCAAAACCTGTTTACCAGTTTTGCTTTTAAATCCTGTGGCTTTTTAACTAAGAAGGAAAGCACAACCCTTACATGGAGCCTGGGCTTCCAGGCAATATAGAGTTGGCTAAGCCAGTATAGAAGAATATAAGAAGAAAACCACAAAAACCAAAGCTTTTTGAAGGTGGTTTAAAGGCCTCCTCCTGCCCATGCCACTCCCCACCACATCCAACACCTCACCCATTTCTGCCTTTCCCACTCCAATGTGTTCCTGAGGTCTTCTTGGGCCAGACAAAAACACAAAGGCCCTTAAATGAAAGTATGTTCTCTGATGAATTCCAGCGGGCTGAATGTAAGCCAAAAAGTTTGGGCAAAGGTACAACTAAGGCCAAAATAAAAGCTATCAACCTTTTCACCTCCCCCATCACCAGTCATTCTTACCGTATGGATGGTTTCAAGACATCCAAAAGTTCCCACTCCATCACTTCCAGAGCCAAGCAAAAGCAACCATGTGAGCAAACGCTGGTGAATATTAGCCATGATGAATGGTAGCAGCTATTTCAAGCATGCAAAAAGGCTTTGGTTCAACTCAGATAAGCACCCAGTAGCTGGACAATAGTCTCAAAATCTCATGGTTTTCCAAATTTAGACTGGCATTAGACTATGAACAGACCTAATAAATATTATTCGATAATAATCTGATGATAATATCTAATTATTCTGGGAGATAGTTCTAGTGTTTTGATGTGGAACTGGGACCAAAGAAAAACAAAAAATCTTAGGGATAGGCTTTTAACACTAAAGGTTCTTAAACACAGAATTCTGAGAAAAGTTATAGAATATTTTTTAAAAGCAGGAGCATTTATCTGAGATGTTTTAAGCACAATACACTGTTCAGGCTTGAGGCAGGGATGTGGACTGGATGACTGTAAATCAATAGACAATTATGTTGATCTCAGCACCATTTATTTAGCACCAACTTAGTGCAGAGCACTGTACAATGTACCCAGAAACCCAAAATAGAAGAGATACAGTCCGTCTTCAAGGAGCTTACAGTCTAATCAATCAATCAATGGTATTTATTAAGTGCTTAATAAGTGCAGAGCACCGTACTAAGTCCTTGGGAAAGTTCAGTATAACAGAGTTGGTAGTCACGTTCCCTGCTCACGATGAATTTACAATCTAGGATGGGAGATGGACATTAATATAATTTAATTTATAGATGTATGTAAGTGCTGTGGGGCTGATGGTGGGGTAGACATGCAAACACACATTTTATCATCATAAAATAGGGTAAAGGAGACTCCATGAGGTCCTATAGAGGTCCTCAGAATGAGAAGATCTAATCGAGGAAGGGCAGAAGAGACGAGCAAAAACAGAAGAGGGGTTTTGCTGTTGTTGTTGTTTTTCCAGAGAGGATAGCTGGAAAGAGCTAGCACCTGAAAATAAGGCAATATCATCATGGTCAGCATCAAATCACACTTATACAGTACACCAGGTAGACCTACTGGTTCCATTCAATATCGCCATCAGAAACAGGATGTGGAGCACAGGGTAAGAGGAAATATAGATCTTTAATCAATCAAAGGTATTTATTGAGCACTTACTGCGTGCAGAGCACTGTACTAAGCTCTTTGGAGAGTGCAATAGAGTAAGTAGACACAATTCTGTCCCACAGGGAGCTTACAAGAAGGGCTTTGAGACATGATTCAGAGCCGAAAAGTGTCCTTTAAAGGAAACTATGGAAAGACAAAGCCTAATGGAATAAACTGTCAGTCAAAGTTCAAGTTCCAATTCTTGGCTGTTTGAGGATGGGTCAATAATTTCCTCACTCGTCTCACTTTTCTCACCTATAAAGTGGGGAGAATCCAATCTGCAGCACAGCAATTTCCAAAGAATGAATGAGAAAGACCATATCTATAAGAGGAGACTATCAAAATTCTAACTGCAATTATTATCTCCAGAACTTTCTCCAAGGACACAATGGAAACTCTACTCCTCGAACATAAAATACAAGGTTGGACCGGTGTAGGGATATGGAGGCTCTACCAGAAATGATAATAGGGCAATCACCAGGGCATCAAAACCTTTGAACTCTAGCACCGCACTTCAGATTCAGGAGAAATTATTTGAGTCTTCATCCACCATCTCCAAGATAGGTGGGCGACTCGAATGAGAGGATAGCTGAAACATGAGCCAACATAAGCATGTGGAAAGGAGGAAGTTAATAGACATTCATATATGCATCTTTTGAAGAATATAATTGAAGTCCATTCCATTTCTTGGAAATGGAAATTGGTCTTTAATCCTCCATATTTAAGAAATGGGACCCAGTTTCTAGCTGTGGGAAAAATGGAAATGCTGAAGATTATTTCTAAAGGATTTCAGAATATCAATCATCATTTAAAACAGCCTTGAAAATAAGAACATATCCACAGTCTGGGACATAAAAGCAATTAGGTCTTAGGGGAAATCATGCAGCTAGGTGGATTGAAAATCAAGCAGGAGCCTTAATAGGCCTTTGCTGTGTCCTTCTCCTTTCTGTTCCCTCTGTGTTCGATTGCCATGGAAATGCTTGCGGGAGATGGGGAGGGGAGGATTCTGAGTGCAGGCAGGGCTTGGATTTTTCTTTTCTTAACCAAGAGATATGGGAAGCAGCAGGAGCTGGAGCTTCCTGGGGAAAGAAGAAGGCCAGTATAAATGCTTTGGGCCAAATAGGACTTGGATGAGCCTAAGGATTTTAGAAACTGATTTGCAAGAAAGGATTAAAGTATGTTTTGAATTCCCTGAGGAGTAGAGAAAACCAAATGACCCCTCTGGTATTTGTTGTGCACTTACTATGTGCCAAGCACTGTTTTCAGCACTGAGGTAGGTACGTTGTAAGCCGATCAGATACAGTTCCTGTCCCATGTGAGGCTCACTGTCTCAGAGAAAGGGAGAACAGGTAATTGAATCATCATTTTACAGATGTGGAAACTGAGGCTTGGGAAATTTAAGTAACTTGCCCCAGGTCACAGAACAGATAGGTGGCAGAGCTGGGATTGGACCTCAGGCCTCCTGACCCCAGGCCTACGCTCTTTGCACTAGTCCATGCTTCCATGTCTTTGCAGCATGGAGCTACAAGATATCTGGATCTGACATATCATGCACACATCACCACACCCAACACACACACACACACACACACACACACACACACACACACACATACATCTGCTACTTTAAATTTCTGGGTGTTCCATCAGCCCCTGCAATATAGCCTGTCTCAGCTAGATAGCTGGCAACATTCCCTCCTTGATTTTGAGAAGCCTCCTTAAATTATGCAAAGCCTCTTTCCTTTTGCACATACTTTTTCTTGCTAGTTAGAAAATAAAGGGACTAGATCCTCACTGTGCCAGGCATTACAACAAGGATAGGGACCTTAGGGTTCAGTTGCCAAAGTATTGCATAAATTTAAAGATTAGGCAGACAAATTCCAACCTCTTCTCAGCCACTTTAGGGCTGGTGGCCTGTTTAGAGCATTTCTGATATTTCTACTCCCATCTCCAGATAAATAGTAAATTATGAGTTCGGCTTGCACTAGCTTATTGACTGGCTGACTGACCGGCAGCAGTGTTCAACAGGATGAGGCAAGGATGAGAATAGAGGCCTCCCAACTTCCATCCCAGAGTCAAAGCCTTACTGAAGGCACATCTCTTCCAAGAGGCCTTCCCTGTCTAAGCCCTCCTTTCCTCTACTCCCACTGCATCTCCCTGACTTGCTCCCTTTATTCATCCCTGCCTCCCAGCCCCACAGTACTTATGTGCATGTCTGTAATTTTATTTACTGATGTTAATGTTTGTTTCCCCCTCTAGACCGTAAGCTCATGGTGGCCAGAGAATGTGTCTGTTATACGGTACTCTCCCAAGCACTAAGTACAATGCTCTGCACACATTAAGTACTCAATAAATACGATTGACTGAGTCCTCTTTCACCCTAGATCGTGTTCAGTTCCATTTTGCCGGGTAGCAGAGCTGTCAAGGTGCCTATCAGATATGACATTCCATCCCACAGGTGGATACATTTCAGTGGTTTTATGATAAACTGCAAGAGAAATCCCAGCACTTGAGATCAGATGGCCTGATGGGCAGGGTGTTAACAGACCTTTAATTCCAAGCTCCAACCCCCACACTGAATTGAAAACAAATAGGAATTCCCCCTTGTGAAATGAACTCTTCGCCCTGAACCTGTTTCTGAATCACTCAGGCCCTGTTTGGGCCAAGACAAGTCACTAACCCCTGATTCCCCTTTCCAAGGTTTAACTAATAACGTAATTAAAAAGGTGGAATTAATCAGTGGCCACAGTCAGTGCACAGTTCCAGGGGCCGGGCCCCCTGCAGCATCACCGCCTTGTCCAAGCCGTGCTAGCTGAGGAGCTGGCGGGGTCTGTCCATGCGCTGGCCTTCCAGGCCCAGACTCCCGCCCTGAGGAGGGATGACCCTAGCCTTGAGGAGAACCCCCACTCTACGAGAGCTCCAGGCCTCAAGAGACAAGGGGTCGGGACACATGATTTGAGGGGCTTGAGAGGTGGAGGCTCCTCCAGAGCTCCCTCTAGACTGTTAACTCATTGTGGGTAGGGAGCGTGTCTGCTAAATCTGTTGTATTGTACTCTCCAAGCACTTAGTATAGTGCTCTGCACATAGTGCTCAGTAAATAGCATTGATTGATTGATTTATTGACCATTCCGTTGGCCGCTGAAAGCCATGGGCCTTCGGTATGACTGCCCTCAAAATCTAAGAGATTCTCCTCCTGTACTTTCTTTCAAACTGCTCCATCTTCAGCCAGGAGAGAACTCGCCTTGGTTAAGGTCTGCATGAAGCCTTTTCTGCTGATTATGTTCCTGTCATCAAAACCTCCTCCAGATTGCAATTCACTGCAGTTCTGACATTTCTTCAAAAAAAGAAAATCCCCTGAATTTAATATTAGCCAGGCCCCTTTCCAATGCTTCCCCCTTCCTCCTTGTTTTGTTCTAATAAACAGTTGATTGAGCAAGTAGTTTAAGTCTGCTGGGCTTCACAGCATTCTTCTTCATCTCCTGCCTCACATGTGACCTTCTGAAAATTGTATTCATCATCAAATTAGAAAAGGACTCAAACAAACTATGCCATTGTTTCCTACAAATGGCAATAATGGATTGTATTTTTCTTGAAAGGCCATTCCTTTGCCACCAAGTAATTGCTTCATCTAATCGTTCAGGCAAATCGGGAAAGGTACTGGGGTCAAGAACATTAAGTTTCAGCTGGATCTTTCCTTTAAAGGGATCAACAATTCATTAAAAACACTTTGCCCTTCCCTGAGCTTTGGCCTAGAAGCATCCCCCTCTTAGGTTTGGACTGAGTGCATGAACAAAGCAGCAGGAGAGATGGAAAGGAATGGATTTTGGAGAAGTTGGCTAGGAAAAAAGCAGCATTGGAATTAGGCTTTTGTCTCGGCCCTCTGCATTCTGGGCACCAAAGTATTTGCTAAATTTTGCCATGTAATAGTAACACAGGCAGGCAGTGGGTGAAGAATGTCAGATAAAAGAAGGAGAATGATTTGTCTGAGATCAAGAAATAAGATCTGGGCTTCCAGCTCTTTGTTTTGACCAGAGAGGATCAACTTCTTAACACAAGGCAGTGTAACAGTCCCAATTTGGGTAGCCTGCTTGTTGTTGCATTGTACTTTCCTAAGCACTTAGTACAGTGCTTTGAACACAGTAAGCACGTAATAAATATGATTGAGTGAATGAATGAACCCCACAGTGTAGGGGCAGAAAGATCCCAAACTTCACAAAGCAGAGGAGCTGCTTCCTCCTCAATACCTCTCCCAGAGGAAAAGCTAATTAGCTTAGGCTGTTCATCACTCACCTGGTGACATCACCTGGAACACAACAAAGTACAGGGAAGGATTTGGAGGGGCTTAGGGAAAGGGAAAAAAGGAGGGCAGTCATTCATTCAATTGTATTTATTGAGTGCTTACTGTGTGCAGAGCACTGTACTAAGCGCTTGGGAAGTACAAGTTGGCAACATATAGAGACGGTCCCTACCCAACAACGGGCTCACAGTCTAGAAGGGGGAGAGAGACAACAAAACCAAACATGTAGACAGGTGTCAAAATCGTCAGAACAAATAGAATTACAGCTATATGCACATCACTAACAAAATAAATAGAATAGTAATAATAATAATAATAATGGCATTTATTAAGTGCTTACTACATGCAAAGCACTGTTCTAAGCGCTGGGGAGGTTACAAGGTGATTATGTTGTCCCACGGGGGGCTTACAGTCTTAATCCCCATTTTACAGATGTGAGAACTGAGGCCCAGAGAAGTGAAGTGACTTGCCCAAAGTCACACAGCTGACAAGTGGCAGAGCCGGGATTTGAACCCCTGACCTCTGACTCCAAAGCATGTGCTCTTTCCACTGAGCCACGTAGTAATGTTAGGCTCCCAAGTGGAAATTAAATGAGGAACTGGTGTTCACCAGGAAGGTAAAGGTTTCAGCAGGGTTAACTGCCAGGGAAGACCTTGTGTATGGTTTGCCCACAGAGGGCTACTAGGAGAAATGTAGCCATGGGATTTTTTTCAATTTTTTTTTGGTATTCATTAAATGTTTACAATGTGCCAGATTCCGTACTATGCTCTGGGATAGAAACAAGCTAATCAGTTTGAACACGGTCCGTGTCCCATGTGGGACTCACAGTCTTAATCCCCCATTATACAAATGAGGTAACTGAGGCACCGAGAAGTGAAATGATTCATCCAAGTTGATATTGCAGACTAGCGGGGGAGCCAGAATGAGAACCAAGTGTCCCCTGACTCCCAAGCCCATGCCCTTTCCACTAAGCCACACCACTTTGCATTCAGGTTCAATGGGGCAGTTACCCCAGTTTGAAATAATGACTAAGTACCCGATCAGGGAAAAACCATTATTCCTGGATTTAGTTTAGATTCTGTTGTACAGTCTGTTGCTGTTGGAAGCCTTAGCTAAGTAAATACAGGTCATCTGTTTATAACCAGTAAGTGTGCCTATGTGTGGAGCCTATGTGGTCAGGGACGTGCTATCAACGGGATTGAGTGGGGCTATTGGCATTCCACCAACCTCAGCGGCCAACCCATAGGGTGCAGGACCGGCTAGCTGAACCTCAGATGCTGTTGGCCTCAGAGGAACTGAGGGAATGTGGATGACTCAGGCCAACCCATCATTGCAATAGATCAAGCTGTCCTGCCCGGCTGACAGAAGGATACGCTAACTAAAAACTATGCAGTCCAGGAGACTGATCATTCAGTTGCTGAAAAGGCAGCAGTCCAGGAAGGGCTGCAACAATGAAGACAGAGATTTATCATGGCACATGCACCAGCATCATGGTGCCCACACCACCGTTCCTCACCCGAGGGGATGCCAGAGCCCTGGACACCTGAAGCCTGTCTCACTTTGTTTAAACTTAAAGGATAAAGAACAACACCTGTTTTGATTTGTGCAGGAAACCTTTTCCTCCAGATTCCAAAGAAAACCAAGTAACACGGCCAGGTTGCGTTAAGATTTATAAATAGGATCCTAACTGAAAAACAGCATTCTCAGAAGACTAGCTATTTACAAGCATGAAAATAAGACTCTATAGAAAAGCTGGAGCATAGTCTACAAGTCATACAAGCATTTCCTCGAGTTTGCAATCATACAACAATTTTTTTGGAAATGAGTTGAAATGCCATTATTGGTTCCAAGAGAAGATGTCTCTATTAAACTCTTTGAAGCCAGTTTTCCCTAAACTTGATATATATCCTTGGAGCAACTTGGGTCCTTTAAAAGCAACACCAATTCCTCTGGACCACAAGGGGACAGCTATGGTAGTCTAGAGCCCCTTTAAGAGTCAGAAAAGTTCCTCAAAAGACAGAGAATACTAAGATGAAAAAGCTGAGAAAAGAGAAGATGACTTGCAAATCCTTTCAAATACATCATCTCTGTTCTAGATATTGTTATATAAAATCTGCACTGCTAGTCTTAATTGTCCAGTCAGTAAACTCAGCATAACACCAAGTGTGAATTAGATAAAGACTGTGTATCGTTGTATAAAGAAAGATAACTATTTAGAGATGAAATAGCTGGACACGGCTATCAATTTAATCAAATCAATCCGTGGTGCTTGGGACAGCACAATAGAGTTGGTAAAGTTTCCGTTGGATCTGTACTCTTAAAGTATTTGATATTCACCCCACCCTCCGTTCTACCACACTTATGCACATATCTGTAATTTATTTATTTATAACAATGTCTGCCCTCGCTCTAGACCATAAGCTCCTTGGGAGCAGGGAATGTGTCTGCCAACTCTGTTGAATTGTACTCCCAGTCATTTGCATTAATCGAGCACTTATTTAATGACTCTCATAGTCATCCAAAAATGTTAGGATTGCCATTTATCAGAGGACAAGGAGATAATCATTAGACCCCAAGGCCTTCAAGATGTCACAGAGTGTGATAACTATCAGTCCTTCATTTTCAAAGATGACAGCACTGATGGTAAGATCTTAACTGTGTGTACCTGGAAAGACTGATGCTAACCCCTCACTGTGCCACACCACCTGCACGAAAAGATAGACCCTTGCTACTTTAATGGGTGTGCCCCATACGTGACCTGTCTCTGTTTTTGATCCAGGCTCTTGGTGTCTTGATGTTCACAAAACATTTGCTCAAGAAGAGTTAATCCCCCCTCAAACCATTCTCAACATCAAGTGTCAGAACAAGATAACTAACAACAAGGTTCTGGAACACAGTCCACTCACCAGCAGTGAAACAATGCTCACAGCAACACAATTTCAACGGGCAAGGCATGAGAAAATAATGGATGGCAGCAGGATACCTAACCAACTGAAAACAGCACATAAGCCAAGAGGAAAGAATAAACAATATAAAGACATAGTGAAGCGCTATCTCAAACAATTTAATATAGCAGTGGGGGTCTTTGGGAGATTACTGCAGTGGATGAATCAGCCTGGCATGTTAGCAATCACCTTGTTACAAGATATCACTTGCTAGTCCCAGATTTACAGACCCAAAGCCCAGAAAGAAGTTTCATTTAAAAAAAAAAAACTAGACATAGAGGAAAGCTAAAACCTTTTGTAAATTACCACAGCCCCCTAAATTTGAACGCTTTAAAAAGCACACACAAATTCTAATAACTTTTAAAGCACAAGCTAGGATTTTCCACAAGAGACTGACAGTACAGTGCCACAGGAAGAGAATGAAAAGAAGATGGGGAGAGAGATGAGAGAGAGATGTGGGGGGGTGGGGGTGAAGGAGAGAGAGATATAGAGGAAAGGAAAAAGAGAGGGAGGGATGAGGTGAAACAGAGAAAGTGGAGAGAGAGAGAGAGAGAGAGAGAGAGAGAGAGAGAGAGAGAGGGAAGGAGAGAGGGAGATCAGCTTGATTGGTCCTCATTCTCAAGTAATTCTGAGAAATGAAGCCCCTATGTAAGGTTTTCCTATTTCCCTGAGTCCCTTGACCTCAGCTGTACCTCCATGGGAAGCTTCAATCAGTCAATCAATCATATTTATTGAGCAATTACTGTGTACAAAGCACTGTACTAAGCATTTGGGAGAGTACAATATAACAGATTTGGTAGAAATGTCCCCTGCCCACAGGAGTTTACAGTCTAAATGGGGAGACAGACATTAAAATAAATTAGGAATATGAACATAAGTGCTGTGGTCCTGAGGGTGGGTTGAATGTAGGGTACAAATCCAAGTTTTGTTTTGTTGTCTGTCTCCCCCTTCTAGACTGTGAGCCCATTGTTGGGCAGGGACCGTCTCTATATGTTGCCTACTTGTACTTCCCAAGCGCTTAGTTCAGTGCTCTGCACACAGTAAGCACTAAATAAATACAATTCATTGAATGAATGAATCCAAGTGCAAGGGTGATAATGAAAGGAGATGGAGTAGGAGAAAGGAGGGCTTAGTTAGGGAAGGCCTCCTGGGGAAAATGTGATTTTAATAAGGCTTTGAAGGTAGGAAGAGTGATTGTCAGACATACAGGAAAAGGTAGTTCCAGGCCTGAGTCAGGATGTGGGTAAGTAGGTGGTAGTGAGATAGGAAGAGAACCAGGAGAGGACAGTGTCAATGAAGCCAAGGTTAGATAATGTTTCCAGGAGAAGGGGGGTGGGCCACAATGTTGAAGACAGCTGAGAGGTTGTGGAAGATTAGGATGGAGTAGAGGCTTTTGGATTTGGCAAGGAGATCATTGGTGACCTTTGAGAGGGCAGTTGTGATGAGGTAAAGGGAGGAGAAGCCAGATTGGAGGGGGTCAAAGAAAGAATTGGATGAGAGGAAGTGGAAGCAGTGGGTACAGACAACTTGCTCAAGGAATTTGGAGGGGAGTGTTTGGAGGAAGATGGGATGATTAACTGGAGGACGTTGCGGGGTCAAGGAAGGGTTGTTTTAGGATATGGGATACATGAGCATTCTTGAAAGTTTGAACTTTTTAACGTTCAGGTCTTTCCAACAATGGGTGAAAGATTCAACATCCCATATCAGGTGGAAGGTGATACTTTTACAACCTGTTTAGCAGTGTTAAGAAATTAAAATGAAATTGCACTTCTGGAATTGCTTCCATAGAGATCTACTAATGATTAGAATAAGGGATGAGGGCATATGGAAAAAAACACTCTAAGTGGATGAACTGGATTTAAACAAGATCATTAAGCAACCAAAGTTAATTCATTACATATGCTGTTGATGGGAGCCAGTAGCAGCAAGGTTATTTAGTAGAGGATGACCAGAATTTAGTTGGATGGGTATATGTGTGTATATGTATACATACATGCATGCGTATGTCATTCATGCTCCAAGACAACACCACTGACAGTTGAGTTCATCCATGTGTGTGCGTGTGTGTGTGTGAGACTAAAAAGGTCATTGCAAAAGCCACAATCCAGACTACACATTTCACACACGAAAACTGTGCTTTTTTCGTATTTGCTATTTGCAACATCTAATCCTGGTTTCACTTTTGGCCTCTGTCTCATGACAAAGGCACATCAAGGAACAATGAATAAGAAAATATAATGAAAATGGTGAAGTCAATAAATTGAAAACAAATGGCAGAAGCCCTCAACCACAAAGGTAATCTGCATTTGGAAAAATCCTTTCTTGCAGCAGTGAATAAAACCATTATGCATTAGTTTGTTCTAGCAAAAGAAGTACAGAAATCAAAAAGAAATAGCACTTTCAATCAATTAAAAAGGACAGCAGCACAATTGAAAAACAGCCATTTTCAATACTAGATTTTGGTAAGCACTGAAAACAGGGATGATGAATGAAGATATTCTATAAAATGTTAGAGTTCAAGTGAAATCCACAGCATCTACAGTTTATAGTGAACATCTACTGTTTGCAAAGCTCCTTATAGTACTTTCTTGGAGAAAATGACAAAAGAAGTAAAAGATTAACCCCATCAATCAATCCATCAATAGCATCTATTGAGCACTTACTGTGTGCACAGCACTGTTATAAGATCTTGGGAGAATATAGTACAGTTGGTAGTCACAATCCCTGACCAAAAGGAGTTTACAATCTAATGGGTGAGGCAGATATGATAAATTACAAATAGGGGAAACAACAAAGAATAAGAGTATGTACAAAAGTGCTTTGGGGTGGGGATGAGTATCAAAGTGCTGGGGGGTATGAATGAAAGTGCAGAGGTGACAGTATTTGAGAGAAAATAAGGGAAGGAGATGGGAGATTAATCAGAGAAGACTTATTGGATGAGATATGATTTTATTAATGTTTGAAGATGTAAAGAATAGTGGTTAGCCTGATATAAAGGGATAGAGAGTTCCAGGCAGGAGGGAGGGTGGGAGTAAGGGGTCAACAGTGAAATAGATCAAGGGACAGTGAGAAGGTTAGTATTAGAGTAGTGACATGTGCAGGCTGGGTTATAATAGGAGAAGAGTAAGGATAAGTGGGCTGGGAAAAGAGCTGATTGAGTGCTTTAAAACAGATGGTGAAGAGTTTCTGCTTGATGCAGAGGTGGATGGGGAACCATTGGATGTTTCTGTGGAGTGGGGAAACATGAGCAGAGTATTTTTTTTTAGAAAAATGATTTGGGCAGAAGAGTGAAAAGTGGACTTTAGAGGGGAAGAGGCTGGAGGCAGGGAGGTCAGCAAGGAGTCTGATATAGTAGTCAAAGCATGATATGACAAGTATCAGCATGGTTAGCAGTTTGGTTGGAGAGGCAGGGGCGGATTCTAGATATGCTGTGAATGTAGAACCAATAGGATTTGGGGACTTCCTGGATGTGAAGGTTGAACGAGGGAGATGAATCAAGGAAAATGGCAAGATTGCAGACTGTGCCACAGAGAAGAGCGTTTCCAATCTAATGGGAAAGACAACAATCATGAATTGCCAAATATACCACATTAATAAAAGATGATGAATAATACCAATACTAAGGGTGAAATAAACAGAGAAGCATAAGATACATTAAGAAGATCAACTTGAGTGACCTCTTCTATTTTAATGGAAAGTGAATATTAATTGACTATCAAGTGAAATATGAATTGAAAATATTATATTATATTTTAATGGAAAGTTAATATTAATTGAATATCAATTGAAATATGAATTGAAAATATTGATTGAAACCAAAATAGTCACATTATGTCAATGGCAAAAATGTGATTGAGAAAGTCTGTATTACTTACTTCTATCATTTCTGTGTGAAATACCTTTTACACAGGGTTGAGTTTGGCACATATTTAAGAGTTGGAAATGTCAGCAGGCAGAAAGTGACAGGGCAGATTGCTGAGAGCAAGGATCTGCAGCAGAAGTTGATTTTAAATAGTTCAAAATAATATAAATGAATCAGTTATTGGTTGCTAAATAAAATCAGTATGGTTAGCCTAGTAACAACAAAATAATGTACTTTCCAGCATTCTGGAGGGAATGAAAGGAGCCATTAAGTCCTCACCCTGGGCTTCAAGGCTGTCCATCACCTCGCCCCCTCCTACCTCACCTCCCTTCTCTCCTTCTAGAGCCCAGCCCGCACCCTCCGCTCCTCTGCCGCTAATCTCCTCACCGTGCCTCGTTCTCACCTGTCCCGCCATCGACCCCCAGCCCACATCATCCCCCTGGCCTGGAATGCCCTCCCTCCCCACATCTGTCAAGCTAGCTCTCTTCCTCCCTTCAAGGCCCTACTGAGAGCTCACCTCCTCCAGGAGGCCTTCCCAGACTGAGCCCCTCCTTCCTCTCCCCCAGTCCCCCTCTCCTTCCCCTGTCTTACCTCCTTCCCTTCCCCACAGCACCTGTATATATGTATATATGTTTGTTCATATTTATTACTCTATTTATTTATTTATTTTACTTGTACATATCTATTCTATTTATTTTATTTTGTCAATATGTTTGGTTTTGTTCTCTGTCTCCCCCTTCTAGACTGTGAGCCCACTGTTGGGTAGGGACTGTCTCTATATGTTACCAACTTGTACTTCCCAAGCGCTTAGTACAGTGCTCTGCACACAGTAAGCACTCAATAAATATGACTGATTGATTGATTGATTGATCCCTGGGCCTCAGCTTGCTCCTAGCATGATGGAGATAAGATACCAGCTCCCCAGCCACACACAGACTTTAAACCCCATGTGGGACAGGGGTTGTGTATGATTTGATTATCCTGGGTCTACCCCAGCGCTTATCACAGAGTTATTGCTATACATACCATAATTAAGCAAAGAAAAGGTAATTTCACAGCATTCTTTAACATCCTCACTTTGAGGAAATTTTTCCTGACACTTGATCTGAGGCCTAAAATGTGGTGGTGGTTTTTTTAAGTCTGATAAATGGTTATTTCTCTACTTGGTTTCAACGAAGGGATAAATACAAAATCTAATAATTGAATCTGGCAAGCAATTAGAATTCCTGCATTCTCTTCCCGAGTTCTACCACTGACCAGATGTATGACTTTAGACAAGTCATTTCCCTCCTTTGTATCTCGGTTTCCTTGGCTGAAGGAGACCCCACCATAAAGAAGAAAACTATCCCTGCCCTTCATTGCCACACTAATAATTTAACTCCATAAATACTTTTCTAGTTCATATGCCCCTTTATTATCACTCCAAAGGACAAACTTGAGAAAATTAAATAAATAATACTCCACAAAATGTTTATTTGCTTGAAGGGAAGCAGTGCTGCCTAATGGAAAGAGTCCAGGGCTGCGAGTCAGAAGGATGTGGATTCTTATCCCAGCTCTGTCACTCATTTGCTCTCTGCCACTTGTCTGCTGTGAGACCTTGGGCAAGTCACTTAACTTCTCTGTGTTTCAGTTACCTCATCTGCAAAATGAGGATTGACACTGTGAGCCCAGTGTGGAACATGGACTGTGTCCAACCTGATTATCTTGATTCTACCCCAGATCTTAGTACAGTGTCTGGCACACAGTAAGCACTTAATAAATACCATTAGAAAGTATATATTTTGAAAAATACTTATGCTGCTTATTTAAGATCTGATTTTTTCCCTTTGTACTGAACTATCCATGTTTAGAGGTAAATTAATGGAGGATAGACGGTATGGGCTTTTTTATAAAAGAACATGAGCAAGGGTTTTCTCTAAACTCATCAAAAGTTAGTCTTAGACAACTACATTTCCGGGTCCAGTAACATATATAGAGAATTAAATAATGAACAGGATCTAACATACAAGGTAAAATTTGGAGGTAAAAGGTGGATCTTTAACTTAGAAGAGGAGAAGAATATTTGGGGTAAAAGAGTGATCCTGCACAAGCTAAGAGGTTAGAATGACCTCAATTCTGATGCAGTGAGCAACCCAAAATCCATCTGCCACAAATGACCCCATGCCCTCCTCCCTTCTTTCCAAGCAAATTGTTCAAACCCATGTTCCAAACAAAAAATCAGATGACTTTTCACCCATGCTTCCACCTGTTCAGAAAGGTCCTGGAGCAGTCTAATTAATAATAGTAAACCAAATTTATTATTATTAACAATAATAATAACTATAATAATAATTAATAATAATAACAATAGTGGTATCTGTTAAGCGCTTACCATGTGCCAGGCACTGTACTAAGTGCTGGGGAGGATACAAGCAAATCAAGATGGACACAGTCCCTGTCCCATGTGGGGGCTCACAGTCTCAATCCCTACTTCACAGATGAGGTAACTGAGGCCCAGAGAAGTGAAGTGACTTTCCCAAGGTCACAGAGCAGACAAGTGGCGGAGCCAGGATTAGAACCCATGACCTTCTGACTGCCTAGCCTGTGCTCTTTCCACTAGGTCATGATTTGTACAGCACATGTTATTTTTCCTACTGGGTGAAGGTCAGAGAGGGACAGAGGAAGAGGAGTAGGTGAGGAGAAAGAGGATGGCTCATCAGGAAGAAGCATCTCAACCAACTTGTAGCTGCAGGGTGGAGCACAGATGTAAGTCAGAGGGCAGAGAACACATTTACCAACTCAATTGTATTGTACTCTCCCAAGTGCATACAGTAAGCTCTCATTAAATAACATTGATTGAAAATCCTTTTACATCAAAAGAGAAACACGTATTTTAGTAAAATGGCCAAAGGGAAGTCATTTTTGCCCCTTCCTGGAGCATAATTCCTTAATATTAATGTAGATTCCCTTTATGAATAAGCTGGGAGGAAGCTGAACACCTGGAGAAGCTACATGCATTCTTTCAGTACACTAGGAGACCGTTTAGACCCCTGAAGTAGCCATATACAAAATATATTAAGGCAACTACTACCCTAGCAGAGCAACTCCTGCCATTCTGCCAACTCAACTCCTGTCCTGCCTCTTGCTCTGGAAAGCAGCAGCAGAACTGGGAGACAGATCCAGCTTGGAAAGACTTTGGGGGAGGTGTGCCCAAGAAGCCAGAAGCCCCACAGTTGGGCTTCTCCTGCTCTCCTGATTCTCTGCCCTGGTCAGGACCAGAGCTCTCTGGCTGACATATCCACTGCTGCTTCTGCTGCCCTCATCTTTTGATAGGACCCTTGGACTAGAAGTATGGGGACCCTTGCCTGCCCCCCTCCCACCGCCAAACCCACCACATTACGTGGTACAGCTACTGTAATCATCACCATCATCAATGGTATTTATTGAACACTGTGTGCAGAGCACTGAACTAGGTGCTTGGGATAGTTGGTAGACACATTCCCTGCCCACAACTAGCTCAGAAACAAGGGCCCACCTAGGCAACCTACCTAAAAGCAGATGGAGTGGTGCTGACCAGTTCCGTCCTGCCCACCGCCGTCAGGGACATGGCAGGGAGGACAGGAGGGAGACAAGAGCAGCAGACACCTCGAGCATCCCTCAGTGTCAGGCAGCCCGACTGAGGCCCTCCACCAGTCAGAGGCAGGGGGTGCTGAAGAAATTAGTCCCCCATCCCAGAGGATCCCAGGATGCCAGGGGACTCTGGGGCCTGATGGGTGACTCCAGGTAGAGCTGGACCTATGCCACTTGGGCAGCCCACCCAGTGCCATTCAGACCCTTGTCTCTTTTGGCCACTTGGGAAAGAAGTTCCCCCTCTCCTCATCTGGAGGGGGACTCCCTGTCCTCACTGGAGCAACCACTGGCTCCGTAGGAGAGAAAGAGAGTGGTGGGAGGATGGAGGCAGGATCAGAAGCAAGGACAGGGGCAGAATCTAGACACCGCCAGGCAAAGCCATCCCCAAGCCAGAGCAGCACAGCCAAAATTTGTCACCTGTCCCCAGAGACCTCACTGCAATCTCGGTGAGCAGGAAAAGGGCTCCTGTCCTCCTCTGGTGGGCCTAACTGATGGGAGAGAGGGCTGGTACTCTGCTCCATGTCCCTGGCAGTTTGATCACTGCCCTCTCTTATCCCTGGGATGAGGAGAGGGGAGAGGAGGAAAGAGGAGAGCAAAGGGGAGAAAATGGGGAAGACACTGCCAATGCTGGCCTGTCACACCTCCCCTCTCTGCCCTTCCTCTTCTTTCCCCTTCCCTTTCTTCTCCTTTCTCCCACTAACAGCAACAGCTGCTGCTATGAAACAGCTATGCCTCACAATAATGTCATCACATGTCAATGACATCATGTGTTACATGTGTTACGTGGGAACCCCACAAAACCGAATGGGCAGGGCAGTGGCAGAGGAGCACAGAGGGTGACTAATGCAGCCCAGCCACCATCAAAAAGGTGCTGTTCAAGGATGGGATTTTGGGGGTGAAACACTTAAAACAGATCTACAATAAAGTAAGCTACTTAAATAATTAATATGAGCTTAAGTTGTATGACTACCTCTTTGTACAGAAGCTGCTCAGAGGTTTCATTTCATTGGGTTCTTCTGTAAAAAAAAAAAAAAGGCTACTGACCCCTGGACTAATTTGTAATAAGAATATAAGAGAATAAGAATTACCACACCGTGTCAGGTCAATAGTCTGTCCATCCCTGTATTCTATCTCTCTATATGTTGTGAAAGGATCTTGAAAACAATCCTCATAGTTGAGGATGCTTCTAAATCTCTAAATCAGTGGTATTTATCAAGTGCATTACTGTGTTCAGACCACTGTACTACGTACTTGGGAGAGTTGAGTTAATAGACATGGTCTTTCCCCTCGAAGATCCTACAACCTAATAGGAGAGGCAGATACTAAAATAATTTAAGCATAGGAAGGAGGAGGAAAGTGAATCCTATGGTGAGTGCTTAATACAGTGTACGTAAGAAAGTGCCTCATGTGATTGCAAGAACCTAAAAAACTGTTTGGCACAAAGTGCTGGGTTGGTATTACTGGGAGAGGGGTGGTAAAGCCAGAGAAAAGGAGAAATTAATTAGGGAAGGCCTCCTGGAGGAGATGCAATTTCATAAGGTCTTTTAAAATTAAGAGGACTGTGGTCTGATGGATATGAAGTGGGAGGAAGTTCCAGGGGAAGGGAGTGAGCTAGGGGCCAGTGACAGGAGAGATGAAAGCAAAGTTAGATGTAAGAAATAAACACTGCAAGGGCAGGGAACAAGTCTACCAATTCTGTTATATTTTGCTCTCCCAAGGGCTTAGTATAGTGCTCTGCACACAGTAAGTGCTCAATAAATACCACTGGCTGATTCATTAATTGCAAGTTGGGGTGTAGTGGAAGAAGAAAGCAGATAAGTGGTGGGGAGAGAGCTGCTTGTCTTAAAATCAGTGGTCAGGAGTTTCTGCTTGATGTGGAGAGTAATGGGCAACCTTAAGGATTTATGAGGGATGAGTAGATGTGCAGAACAATATTTTATTTCTTTTAACTCATTAAATGCCTATCACATATATGAATTTGTCTGAATATTTCTTGAAATTATTGATACTTCCTGACTGCACATCCTCTTGGGGTTATGAATTCCATATCATCATCATCAGTAGATAATGAGCACTTACTGCATGCAGAGCACAGTTAAACACTTGGTCCCTGTCTTCAAGAAGCTTTCAATTTAATGAGAGACACAGCAGATGCATTTAGTAAGCCTGCAGTGGGAGCAAAAATGGGAAAACAGACAAAATGGTAATAAAGGTAAGAAAAAAATGAATAGCTAAATGGAATGAAGGAGCAGGAGTGTGGTCTAGTGGAAAGAGCATGGGCCCGGAAGTCCGGGGACCTGAGTTCTAATCCCAATTTTGCCACATATCTGCTGTGTGAGTTGAAAGTCACTTAATTTATCTGTGCCTCAGTTTCCTCAGCTGCTTTCCCTCCTACTTAGTCTGCAATTCCCATAAAGGACAGAGATTGTGTCCAAACTAATTATCTTGCACCTGCCCCAGTGCTTGGCACATAGTAAGACTCTAGCATGCCACAATTTTTATAATAAATAGGTGTACTTAGTGTGAAAAGTGGCTAATGGATGAAATTCCACTTGTAAGAGACATATTTTCCAAAATTATTAAACAAACCTGAAAAAATAATAACTGTGGTATTTGATAAGTGCATACTATGTGCCAAGCACTGTTCTAAACGCTAGGGTAGATATAAGGTGATCAGGTTGTCCCACGTGGGGCTCACAGGCTTAATCCCCATTTTACAGATGAGGTAACTAAGGCACAGAGAAGTTAAGTGGCTTCCCTAAGGTCACACAGCAGACAAGTGGCAGAGTCAGGATTAGAACCCACGTCCTCTGACTCCCAAGCTTGTGCTCTGAGCAGCATGGCCTAGTGGCAAGAGCATGGGCTTGAGGGTCAGAGGACATGAGATCTAATCCTGACTCTGCCACTTGTCTGCTGTGTGACCTTGGGAAATCCACTTACTTTCTCTGTACCTCAGTTACCGCTTCTGTAAAATGGGGATTAAGACTGTGAGCCTCACGTGGGACATCCTGATTACCTTATATCTACCCCAGCACTTAGAACAGTGCTTGGCACACAGTAAACACTTAAATACCATAATTATCATCATTATTATTAATAATAAGTGTGATATATGTAAGGCATTTATTATGTGCCAAGCACTGCATTAAGCCTTGGGCTAGGTACAACATAAGCAGATCCAACACAGTGCCTATCATTCACTCAATCGTATTTACTAAGTGTTGACTGTGTGCAGAGCACTGTACTAAGCGCTCAGATCTTATCCCCATTTTTACAGATTAGGAAACTGAGGCAAAGAAACATTAAGTTACCTGCCCAGGGTGTTTCATCCAGTCTGCGTTATTATTCCTTGTGGAACCTAGAATTTCCAAGTCCTTTATTCCTTGAAGTGGATTTCTTCTTCGTTTGAGTGGATCCCACATAACAGTCTCCCATGTGTCAACACAACCCAAAGGGAAAGGGAGATTGGACAGTTATTGGGTTAAGTGGATCCACATTCGCAGCCAAACCTGATAATTTCATTTTGCGGTTTGAACGATATGACTTGGCTGCTTCCCCATGTAGGTTACCCAGATACTCGGAAAAGTGCCAGAACTCCTCTTGACTTGGTGGTGCGGATACAGCCTTGGCTGCATTTCTTCCTGTTGGCCCGGAAGACCTCTTGAAACCCTTTCTCCTCCCTCCTCTGGAATATACACCATAATTGAACTGGTAAAATAAAGGTTTTCAGGAATCTGAAGTCAGACATCTGGACAATGTGGTATGTTCAGTAGAACTGATGAAGGATGACCAAGACTTCCAGGGTTTATTGTTTGTGTGAGGCTACGGCATGAATTGAAACACTCAAAGATCAGAGTAATAGTCCCCCATGGGCCTTGAAGAGTTAACGCGGCTTCCAAAATGCCTAACTTAATCCCAGTCAGTAGTCTGCACCCTGGGAAGCTGGCTCACTGTGGAGAGTGGGAAAATTAATTCCAATTTAAGTTAACCCTAATGGAGATCAGGTTAGCTGATGAGTTTTGAATACAATCATGTAGTATGAGAATTTAAATAAAAAAAACCCCACTCACATAGGAGGTAATGTAAAACTATTACACTTCACCCTGGGCATTAAACCCAGAAATCGTAGGAAAGAAATGGAAGTCATTAAAAAACAATAAAGTAAACTCTCTGCTTCTGTAGTTTGATATGTCACTTACTTGTGACAGTGCCCTATCTTTAAAACACTGGCACACACACACACACACACACACACACACACACACACTCTGAAGCTGGAAAAGTTCCAACACAGAAAGACGATGAGCTGACCTGCTGGAGAAATCAACACCCCAAAATTGAACTGGAGTTTCATATATGATGGGGAGGTGGAAGTGTTTCTGGTCCCAGTCTGCCCATGAGAACACTGGGGAGGAAGAAGAGTCAAATTGGAATTCTTCGCCATCTTGCAAGTCTTTTGGGCAGCCCTTCCCCACCTCGCAGCAAAGAAAGAACTCTTCTCTAAGTCAAACACTCCTGTGACAAGTCATTCAATGGGCCAGTTTTAGAGCCACAGCCTTGCATTCTCAAAGGAACATCGGGACTTCAAGTGGCTCCTGACAGTTTGTGGCAAGAAGCAGGCAGGAGGGAGAGAGAAGAGGATGGATAGGGGAGAGGAGGGAGAGGGAAGAGGAGGAGGAGAGAAGAGGAGGGGAAGATCACAACTCTTGAAGTCTCTTAAATTTCCTTTGTTTGAAAGGTGATGGGAAAGGATTATATGGAGAACAAATTATCAGGGCATTGCTAACCCTTTTTCTCCTCCTCACTTTCTCTGGTAGCTACTGGGGTAAGGTGAACATGGGTCAGTTTCCATTTACCTCCCTTGGCCCAGTCCTGTCACTGTAATAGGAAGCATCAGGGCCCAGGGGTCTGTGATTAGCCCATGCCAATGATCTTCTTAGTTTCTCTTTCCTCCCCCTCCCTGAAAAAACTGAAGGTGTGACTGAAAGGAGAAGATAATAGCTAATACCGTATGGCTGTTCGTGCACCTTAAAGTCTGTGGATGAATACTTCTGACAAGAGGATGTTGATTTTCTCATTTCTCACATCCCGTGCTGAAGGGCTTCTCATTTTTCAGACTTTGCACAGACAGAAAAAAAAAAGCCCTTTAGCAGCTCCAGCTCCAAGTGAGTGACTTAAAAGCTAGAAAAAGTTATCATGGGGCATCTGGTGCCCTGAGCCGATGAGGTCTGCCATGTCTTCAGTAGGCTGCCAAGAAGGACAGGAAAAGGAGCCAGTCCAGCAGAGTAGGTTATGTGCAGATATTTATGAGGGAAGAGTATGGAAGGTAGGAGGGGCACTGAAACCATCACAATTAATTAAAAAATAAAATAAGCCCCAGTTCTTTTCACTCCTCCACACTCCTAAAAGTCAAATCTACTGTGGCCTGGAGGCAGTGACTTCTCAGATCACTTTGCTTGTCCTCAAGGATTTTCAACTTCCTCTTTGGTTGAAGCATATTCTCCCCCTTTAGCCTTCCTATTATCGTCAGTTGAGAGTGAAGAATGACATGTGCAAGAAAATGCTTGCCTTGCGGCTAGAGTCTGTTTCCTTTGTGCACAGATTTCCATTTCTTCCACTAAATTTCCTTACAATTAATTTTTAAAAGGGCTGAGAGAGTTCATTTTCCCAAGCAGCTGACATGAACTGTGCACCGCGATAGCAAGGGAAATGGCACTTGTCGACCATTTTTACTCCCATTATAAAATCCTTCCCGCATAAATGCTGCCTTCCCAGACTGTGCTTTATTGCTATGATATAGTAATCGGAATATTTTGATACTCCCATGGTACCACTCTGGAGCCAGGAACTGGTTTATCTTAATTGCGCTTTAGCCTTAAGCATATTAAATGTGACGGTTATAAAATGCATTTGAATTGTCCTAATAAATTGATTGGCAACATCTCCAAACAGCATGTGAGGAAATCTCTAATCTCCTGATCTAGATCTTTTGCTGACTTGCTGTGTGTCTTGGAGTTAAACCTGAATCTTTTCTGCAGCTCGTTTTCTCTGCCTATAAAAGAGGAATATAGCCCTTGATTGACTTCTCCCCCAGGGCTGACTTCACGATGAGGTTTTGAAGTTGGTCAACACTTAACCGCTGAAAGGCTTGGTAAGGGTTCAGCTCCTTGTGGGCAGGGTTAGGTGCCTCCTACATCGATCTAACTCTCCCAAAATCTTAGTATAGTGTTCTCCACCTACGAAGTGCTCAGTAAAATTGATTGATTGATATAATAGATGCGCTTATATACTCTGAGGTAGTGTAAGACAAATGGACACATTCATTCATTTGTTCATTCAATCGTATTTTTATTGAGCACTTACTGTGTGTAAAGTACTGTACTAAGTGCTTGAAAGAGTAGGATATAACAGCAAACAGACACATTCCCTGCCCACGACGAGCTCACAGTCTAGAGGGGGAGCCAGACATTAATGTAAATAGATAGGTAAATAAATTACAGATATATACAGACATACACAGGAGCATGGAGGCTCCAGGTTTACATGCCCGTCCCTTAAATCTTTCACCCAATCCAACTCTGCTGTACTGAACTCTCCCAAGCGCTTAGTTCAGTGCTCTGCATGCAGTGAGGACTCAATTAATACAACTGATTGATTAATTGATAGGATTGGGATTTCTAAGAACCCTCCTGTCACCGCTGCTGCTGGAAGCATTCACAGCTGGCCCCACCCCCAGAGTTGGCCTGACCAGAATAGGCGAGGACAGGGAAAGAGGACAGTGAAAGATGAAAGAAAGCTTCTCAGAAGCAGTGTGAACCAGTGGGTCTGGGAGTCAAAAGGACCTGGGTTCTAGTCTGGGCTCTGTCACTTGTCTGCTGTGTGGCCTTGGGCAAGTCACTTCACTTCTCTGTGCCTCAGTTAGCTCATTTGTAAAATGGAGATTGAGACTGTGAGTCCTAGGTGAGATAGGGACTATGTCCAACCTGACTACCTCGTTTCTACCTCAGTGCTTAGTACAGTGCCCGGCACATAATAACAATAATAATTATGGCATTTGTTCAGCGCTCACTATATACTAAGCACTGTTCTAAGTACTGGAGTAAATACAAGGTAATCAGGTTGTCCCACGTGGGGCTCAGAGTCTTAATCGCCGTTTTAAAGATGAGGTAATTGAGGCACAGAGAAGTTAAGTGGCTTGTCCAAGGTCACACAGCAGACAGTGCTTAACAAATACGGTGGAAAAAAACACACAGTGGGTTAAGAAGCAATACATGAAGTTGGATAGGTAAAGCGCAAAAGAGGGAAGAGAGATGGACAGAGAAAAGGAAACAGGCAAAGAGATAGAGATGAGGATGGATGATGAAGACTTGGAAAAGAGGACAAGATGGGAGAGAGGCAGAAAGAAAACCCCTGGGATTATTTCATGTGTATCAGTTAAATTGAGAATGATTCGTTGACACACATCGCTTGACAGAATTCTCCATTTCTATTTCAAGCACCATTAATGTCTGAGTTGCAATAAAACTGGAATATATATCATTTCCCCAAAAAGTCCAAAGCTTTCCAAGGGTATTATCTTATTTATCCTCCTAGACATCCTCGTTTGGTAGGACAAAGAAACTGCCTCAGAAGGGTTAAGTGATTTGCTCAAAATCGCCCAGTTAGTCAGTGCCCGAGCATTAAGAAGCCTCAGTACTTCTTTCCAAGACACAAAACTATATCAACGTCATTAAAAATAAATAAAAGTGATTATCGATCAAGTGGATGCTGATGGATGAATTTAGTTTTGCCAACTAACCAGAATCCTGTTCATCAGCAGTATTTATTGAGCACCTACTGTATTAGACATTAGGGAAATAATAATAAAGTCAGAGACTGTCCTTTGCCTCAAAGAGCCTACAGCATAATGGGAAGACAGGCAGACACAGAACATCTACGTACAATGGGAGAAGGAGGAAAACTTTAGAAAGTACTGGAAATTGTAAGAGTCTGGAAAAATGAATAAATAAATGGAATATGTGAAGACACAAAAAGTGCTAAAGGTGACTGTTGCAGTGATGTGACCAGGGGTGGGGAAAATTAGTTGGGGGAAGCCTCTTGAAGAAAGCGGGTTTTCAAAGGGGCTTTGAATATGGGGGCAGGCCATAGCCTAGTGAAGCTGAGTGGGAATGAGTTTCCAACAAGGGAATAACATGAAGAGTTCCCCTATCACTGTAGTCTCTCCTAGATTCCTCAATTTTTCCTTCTTATATGATGAAACTAGCATAACACTTAATGAAAACCAGTGATGAGGCCCAATTTAAAATAAAGTCAACTGCCAGCTTTGCACATTGGCTTTACCCTGTCACTTACAATTTGTGATTTTCCTCTCCTGGACTACTCCATGACTGTGGGAGAATAGTCACTTTGGAAATTTTACCGTTTGGGCCAGCCCTCCCCAGACAAAGCAGAGTGACAAGGTATGAGATTATCCAGAGAATTCGGAATCTTTCAGGCAACCATCACAAAGCCTACTAGTGAAAGGATATTTTTTTTAATTTATTTATTTTTTACTTGCATGCCCAGAGCAGCTCTGTGAGCAGACCCAGATTTCCCTCAGATAACAATGTCACCCTCTTTATGTCTGTGGCTAAGAAAGTCCAACTCAATCAATCAATCATCAATCACTTAATGACATTTATTGAGTGCTTATTTTGCAGAGCACTGTACCAACTGCAAGGGAGAGTGCAAAACCATAGATTTGGTAGACTCGATCCCTACATTAGCAAGCTTACAGTCTAGTGCGATAGGCAGACAAAATCTATTTGACACAGAGGAAGCAGCGGAATTTGAGGATTTTCTTTTTTCCTGTCCTAAGGAGCATGTTGCAAGGGGGTTGTACTGCCCCTAGGTGTTCTTTCATGAGAAGGCATTACCAAGTGTAACATTCCCATGAATTTATTGCTAAACTAGCCAAAACCAACAAAACCCAGACTTTTTGGCTTTCCCTACCCCTGAGTTACTGCCAGACTTACCCGGGTACAGCCAGGGCAGCGTCACCCAGCCTCAGGTGTTGGCAGCCTTCCTCAGCCAACCTCTCAGCATTCCCCTGAGTCAGGGACAGTGGTTACCCACCCACAGCACATTCTGAAAGAAGCACCACAAAGCTCTCTTCTGCCAGCATGCCAACCCCACATAAAGCAGAAGCAGCGAGGCTTAGTGGAGAGAGCCCGGGCTTGGGAGTCAGGGGTCGTGGGTTCTAATCCCAACTCTGCCACTTGTCGGCTGTGTGACTTTGGGCAAGTCACTTTACCTCTCTGTGCCTCGGTTGCCTCATCGGTAAAATGGGGATTAAGACTGTGAGCCCCACGTGGGACAACCTATCTACTCCAGCACTTAGAACAGTGCTTAAGACATAGTAAGTGCTTAACAAATACCATAATTATTATAAAGCCAATCTGGGAACAGTTTTTCACTGAGCCTACATAGAGCAGGACACTGATTTCCATAGCTATCCCAAGGTATCTCATGAGCTAATAATAATATTAATAATAGCATTTGTTCAGTACTTTTTAATGGTATTTTTATGCTCTTAGTGGACGAAAGGGAAGCCATCCCACCAGGACATCGGTGCTGGGACCCCCAGGGCTTGGAGCTGGCGGCTCCCGCCACCAACCCGTAACCTTCAGGGGGCCGGGAGATGTCGAACCCCGGGACCCGCAGAAACGGCTCCAGCATTAAGATCTGGCTGACAGATTGCTACCACATTAATCCAAAGACTTATCCTATCCCACCTTGACTACTGCATCAGCCACCTCGCCGACCACCATGTCTCCACCCACTTCAGTCTGCACTTCGCTCTGCTGCCCAGATCGCTTTTCTACAAAACTGATCAGTCCACGTTTTCCCGCTCCTCAGAAACCTCCAGTTGTTGCCCATCCAGCTCCGCATCAAACAAAAACTCACTACCATAGGCTTTAAGGCACTCAATCACCTTGCCCCCTCCTACCTTATCTCCCTGATTCCTACTTCAACCCAGCCTCCACTATTTGCCTGCCTATTTGCCTAACTTCCTGCCTCTGGCCTGGAATGCTCTCCCCCTTCATATCCGACTGACGATCACTCTCCCTGCCTTCAAAGCCTTATTGAAAATACATCTCCGAGAGGCCTCCTCCAGGAGGCCTTCCCAGACTGAGCCCCCTCCTTCCTCTCCCTCTCCTCCCCCTCCCCATCCCCCCGCCTTACCTCCTTCCCCTCCCCACAACACCTGTATATAAGTATATATGTTTGTACATATTTATTACTCTATTTTACTTGTACATATTCATTCTATTTATTTTATTTTGTTAATATGTTTTGTTCTGTTGTCTGTCTCCCCCTTCTAGACTGTGAGCCCTCTGTTGGGTAGGGACCATCTCTATATGTTGCCAACTTGCACTTCCCAAGCACTTAGTACAGTGCTCTGCACACAGTAAGCGCTCAACAAATATGATTGAATGAATGAATGAATGAATATTAAGTACTGGGTTAGCAGCTCATCAGATTGGTCACAGTCCATGTCCCACGTGGGCCTCACATTATTAATCCCCATTTTACAGATGAGGTAACTGAGGTACAGGGAAGTTAAGTGACTTGCCCAAGATCACACAACAAACTAGTAGAGGACTGGGATTTGAACCCAGGTCCTTCTGACTCCCAGGGCCGTGCTCTAGCCACTAGACTATGCTGCTTCTCTACGTGCCAAGTACTGTACTAAGTGCTGAAGTAGATATTACATATAGTAAGTACTCAATAAATATGACTGATTAGTCGATACTAGATAATCAGGTCACGCACAGTCCCTGTCCCAGATGGGGCTCTCAGTCTAAGCAGGAAAGAGTATTAGTACTCAAACACATTTTACAGGGGAGGAAACTGAGGCATAGAGTAGTTAAATGACTTGCCTAAGAATACCCAGCTTGCCAGTGGTAGAGTAAGGCTGAGAACTCCGATCCTCTTGTTTTAGGGAAAGTGATAGTCATTTTCCACTACTTCAAGAAAGGAAATTATCACTCATACAATACAAAGGAAAACTGTAAAATCCCTCCCCCTACAATCTAATGATTGTAAATGCCCTGAGGGCAGGGATGTGTCCTTTGCTTCTGGGGTATCTTCTCAAGTGCTTAGAGCAGTACCCCCACACTTGTCTGCTGTGTGACCTTGGGCAAGTCAATTTACTTCTCTGAGCCTCAGTTACCTCATCTGTAAAATGGGGATTGAGATTGTGAGCACCACAAGGGACAGGGATTGGGTCCAACTCCATTTGCTTTGTATCTACCCCCATGCTTAGTACAGTGCCTGGAACATAGTAAGCACTTAAACACCATAATTATTATTATTATTATTATTACTCTAACAGTATTTCAAACACTACTATTGTGGCTTAGTGGAAAGAGCACGAGCTTGGGAGTTAGAAGACGTGGGTTCTAATCCCAGCTCCGCCACTTGTCTGCTATGTGACCTTGGGAAAGTCACTTACCTTCTCTGTGCCTCAGTTTCCTCATCTGTTAAATGGGGATTGAAAGTGTGAGCCCCCAGGTTGGACAACCTGATTACTCTGTATCCACCCCAGAGCTTAGAACAGTGCTTGTCACATAGTAAGCGCTTAACAAATACCATCATTATTATTACTATTGGTTGACAGATTGGTTGATTGAACTGGTGATTGACTTGATTGATCAATTTGAACATCAATCAATGGTATTTATTGAGCACTTACCATGTACAAAGCAGTGTACTGAGAATTTAGGAGAATGCAATACAACAGAATTAGCAGACCTATTCCCTCCCCACAACGAGCTTACAGTCTAGAGAATATAGGGCAGGCTGTAGCCAGGTGTGGGAATGGGGTTCCAAAGCAATAAACTGGAGTTCCCCTATCACTGTATTCTCAATCAATCAATCAATTTTATTTACTGAGCTCTTAGGAGAATACAATATAACACAGTTAGTAGACACAGTCCCTGCCCACAAGTTAACATTCTAGATTCATGAATATTCTCTCATGAATCCTTCAATTTCCCTTCATACATGATGAGAGTAGCAAAATCCATAATGGAAACCAATGATGAGAACACAGGGGCTAAGTTTTAGTTGGGTCCTGATGGTCCAAGCCTAGGAGGCAGGAGGGATACAGTTCAATATAATCCAGTTAATAATAATCATAATAATAATAACTACATTATTATTATGGCATTTGTTAAGCACTTATTATGTGCCAAGCACTGTATTAAGCACTGGGATAGTTACAAGATTATCAGGTTGGACACTGGTGTCTGTCCCACATGGGGATCACAATCTAATTACTCATTTTACAGATGAGGTAACTGAGGCATAGAGAAGAGAAGTGACTTGCCCATGCATCTAGCTTTATTTCTATTTATTCTGACAATTTGACACCTGTTCACGTGTTTTGTTTTGTTGTCTGTCTCCCCTTCTAGACTGTGAGCCCATTGTTGGGTAGGGACCGTCTCTATATATTGCCAACTTGTACTTCCCAAGTGCTTAGTACAGTGCTCTGCACACAGTAAGCACTCAATAAATACGATTGAATGAATGACAATGAATGAACTGACAGAGCCAGAATTAGAACCCAGGTCCTTCTGACTTTCATTTAATTATATTTATTCAATTGTATTGTGTGCAGAGCTCTATCCACTAGGCCATGCTACTTCAGTTCAGTGCCGGGTCTTGCTGCGCTCTCCAGGAAAGGAAATATGGATGTAGAAAACCCAAAAGGCCTGATTTCAGGACACTCGGAGATAAAGCTGTGTGCATTTACCCCATCAGGCATTATATAGCATGCAGGAGGTGGCTGAGCAAGCTAAGCTTCTATAAATGGGTTAGCCTCCTATTCTGTTTCGAAAGATTGGGTTGCCTCACTCCAGTCTCACAATAAACTACATAGAAACAGCATGTATTTTAGATATGCATTAAGGTGTCTTCCGGTGGTTAAGGAAGAACATGGTGATGAGCTCATCTCCTCCAGGAGGCCTTCCCAGACTGAGCCCCTTCCTTCCTCTCGCCCTCGTCCCCCTCTCCATCCCCCGCATCTTACCTCCTTCCCTTCCCCACAGCACCTGTATATATGTATATATGTTTGTACATATTTATTACTCTATTTATTTTACTTGTACCTATCTATTCTATTTATTTTATTTTGTTAGTATGTTTGGTTTTGTTCTCTGTCTCCCCCTTCTAGACTGTGAGCCCACTGTTGGGTAGGGACTGTCTCTATATGTTGCCAGCTTGTACTTCCCAAGCGCTTAGTACAGTGCTCTGCACACAGTAAGAGCTCAATAAATACGATTGATTGATTGATTGATTGATTGATTGATTGATTAACGACCAACAATTAAAGGGAAGCCCTTATCCGGGACACTTTTGATTCAATGAACTAGTGCCCCCAGGATGACCAGAACCTGCCAGAAGAAGTTTACACGGGTATAGTCAATCAATCGTATTTATTTGGCACTTATTGGGTGCAGAGCGCTGTACTCAGTGCTTGGGAGCATATGATATAGCAATACAACAGAGTTGGTGGATACATTTCCTCCCCACAATAAGCTTACAGTCCAGAGGACTAAAGTCCTCTGAACAGCCTGAAGAGGACTTTTGCGGGGAGGGCATTCCCAGTAGCAGCCTCCTCTACACTGCAATATCCAAGCACATCATGTCGCACCTAAGGAATTAGCTGCAGAGACATCTCTAGATTGTAAGATCACTGAGAGCAGGGAATATGTCTACCAACTCTGTTATATTGCTGTATTGTATTCTCCTAAGCACTTAATACAGTGCTCTGCACACAACAAGCACTCAGTAAATACAATTGATTGATGGAGAATTTAGTGTGAGGGGAACTCTTCAGGTTTTTCCTACCAACTCTATTATACTGTACTATCCCAAGTGCTTAGTACAGTGTTCTGTACACAGGAAGCACTTAATGAATTCCATTGATTAACTGATTGACCTACCCTGTTCCCGGCCAGTGAAAACAATGACCACTATAATAATAGCATTTTGTATTTTTTAAATGTATTTGTTAAGGTCTGCTAACTTAACAGTGCCATGCACTGTTCTAAGTGCTGGAGCAGATACAAGGTAATGAGGTTGGACACAGTACCTGTCCCATATGGGGCTCACAGTCTTTATCCCCATTTTATAGATGAGGTAACTGAGGCAAAGAGAAGTTAAGTGACTTGCCGAAGGTCACGGCAAGTCACCAGCAGGCAAGTGGCAGAGCTGGGATTAGAACCCACAGCCTCTGACTCCCAAGCCCGTGTTCTTGCCACAAGGCCATGTGTTAAGCAATAGCTATGTGCCAAGCACTGTGCTAAGCACTGGAGTAGCTACAAGGTAATCAAGTAAGACTCAGTCCATTTCCCAGGTAGTCCTCACAGGCTAATGGGGGAGAGAAAACAGGTATTGAATCACCATTTTACAGAAGCAAGATGGTCTAGTCGATACAGCACAGCCCTGGGAGTCAGAAGGGGCCTGGGTTCTACTTGTTGGCCGTGACACCTTGGGCAACTCCCTTCACTTCTCTGGGCCTCAGTAACCTCATCTGTAAAACAGGGATTAAGACTATGAGCCCCATGTGGGACACAGACTGTGTTCAACCTGATTACCTTTTATCTACCCAGCACTTAGAACAGAGCCTGGCACATAGTAAGCGCTTAACACATTCCACTAAAAAGAAAAAAAGGGAACTGACAGAGTCAGAATTAGAACTCAGGTCCTCTGAGTCTCAGGGCTATGCTCTTTGCAGTAGGCCACGTTATTATGCGGGTTTATTTCAAATGACTGAAGACCGGACAGTTTAATAGAGCAGGCTGAGAAACTTCTAACCAAGGAAACAAACTGTACCCTAACCTTTGCTGGGCATCTTGCTCAGCCTGTGACCTAGTGAGATAAGTGAGAGAATGTGGATGATGTGAGGAACAACAACATTTCCAGCCTAACAGCTGGAAGAGCAGGATGAGAAGTAGCCTCACCGAAGCACTCACTTTCTTCTAAAATTAAGCCTGTCCAGGCAAGAATTGGAACCACTAGGAGGGTAGAAACCATGGTTCCGGTGAAGAACTTTAATCCTCAACCTTCTTGACCACGAACAAAAAGAATAGAAACCACCACACCAACTCTGTAACCAGCATCTACCCACCCCTATTACTGAATTTCTCAAGCTCCTTTTGAATGCGAAACCTTCCTCCTTTTGCTTTTCAAGATCTAGAACAATGTTTCCAAGTTATTTCCAGCAGCAACTTGTTTGGCAACTAATTAGTTTCTCTTTCCTCTTTGTTTCCCCTCCAAAATCAGGACTTCCTTAGCAACACAATATTAATTTGTTCTTCTGTTTTCCTCCTTCTCTGCCTTTAACCACAGAAGCCTTTACTTCTACTCTCTGTAATATCTCTTTAAACCCAATTCTTTTAACCCCTCCACTCCAGTCCAATCCTTGATGTCCAACTCCGTACCATATGATAGTCTTCTTGACCTATGGATTTGTCTATAAATTATAACACCTTACGCCCTATTTCAAGAAATATTGATCCACTGCCTTTTGATTTCAGAACCTGTGGTAGAGTCTATTCCTTTCATGCCAAACACTTTATAAATTTATTTCATACACATCCTTTTCCTCCCTCCTCTCCCCCGTGAAACAAACTGGTTCACTCAGCAGGTTTTGTCTTGCTTTGACCAGATCTATTGTTTCAATGAGGTTATGAAGCTGTCAGGCTTGAATACAGTTTATTAACACTCAGGCATTGTTTCTCTCTGTGATGTGTGTGTGTGCATGTGTGCACACGCGCGTGCATGTACCCTATGATAGACTTAACAAATGTGCTGACAGCTGAGTAGATAGGCTCAAGATTGCTCTCTGGAGGTAAATGCTGTATGAGTGCACACGCCATATGGTACACAGGTACTTGGCTATTGCTTTTCAAAAGATGTATACGTACATCTAGGAATACATGCCCGCAGATACATCCAGAGGAACAGAAGCGTATGTGACTTGCAACACGTGAAATGTGATCAAACTCTAACCTACCCCTAAGATTTCCATTATGTGGGCATCACCTGCTGATTGCGATAGGTGCGTTTCAAGTCAGATGAACAGAAGAAATGTCTTTATGCCTTTTTCTAGTTTGGGTCATCAAAGGGGGATTTTCCTTGATTAAGTGAAGTCCGGCTTTTTATATTAATATTTCCTATCACTTTGGCAGCAGGTACTTTTAATTTGCTGGAAAAAAAAAATTCTTCCTGTGAAGTCTAAGAGCTCCCCTGCTTGAATGAGTGTGTGGTCTCTCATTGGCTGGCCTGGAAAGCTTCTGATTGGTTCCTGATCCTGGGGACAGATAAGATCGGCTATAAAATCCCTGGGTGCTGCTTTTGGGCCCCTAGTTTGCAAAAGCCAGAGGTGCCCGTAGCCATCAGCAAGCAGCAGCAGCAGCAGCAGCAGCAGCAAGCAGCAAGCAGGAGCAGCAGCAGCCAGTACCCATCAAATCCTCACCTAAACCCTCGGGTATCCAGATCCACATCTTCACTCAAGCCGAGGGAGGGGAAAAAAGGAAAGAGGAGGGGGGGGGGGAGAAAAACTTAGCGGAAACTTCTCAGAGAATGCTCCAAAACTCAGCCTTGCTTCTGGTCCTGGTAATCAGTGCTTGTGCAGCCTATGAAGCCGAGCAGAATGACTCTGTGAGTACTAGGAAGACCAGAGTGGCAGCGCAAAACTCAGGTAAGGGACTAATGTGGACTTTTTGAAATTGCCGACCTCATTTGCCTTGCTCTTCAGAACTGTTGCAAATACCTCTGCGGCTGCTGATCTTAATAATAAATGTGCTTTATGCCTGATGGCAATAAACTGCTGTGTAATCCAATCGCCTTAGGAAGTGGAGCGCCTTTGTTTAATAAATTGCATGCAACTAACGAAGAAATGAGCTCTGCTGAGGGTATTTCGTTGCATAAGCCTTTGCTTGATTGCCTGAAATCTGGCACGTAACCTATTGGGGTGGGGGGAGGGGGGAGGGAGAGGAGGGGGAGACAGCGTTTTTATGTTGGCGTGCATAAAGGCGTTCTCTGAGCTTTCTTACTGCTCAGTTTAGGTGAGAATAACCCATCCTGGGGCGGTCCTTCTCTCCCCATTTAACGCTCATCCCTGCTATTCAGGGAAGACACGTTTGAGCTCCCCTGAAAGTTGAGTCATTGAACCGTTCCACTCCATCCTGAAGAATAACCTAGGGTGTATTCAAAGAAAAGAAATCGTGGCATCCCTCTCCCCAGTCCCTCACCTAACTGAGCCATCAGTGTGCCCCACAAAAATACAAATATATATTTTATAAAATGCACACATTCAAATTGTTCCAAGGTGTCTCTAAAAGAAAAAAGTCACTAGTCTGATTCTTAGAACAATTAATTGTTTAATGCCTTTGTCCCTAGAGGATAGGAGTCATTTCTAAATCAGCACTGACACTTAGATTGCCAGTGGGCAGCTTGGCTTATCTTGACAGCCCTGGCATCCTCTCTCCCCTTAACTGTCCCTGTCAGCAAGGTTCTATTACAGGTGCCTTGTCTTCAGCTCCTTTACAGAAGATGCTGGGTGAAAGCGCACAGGTTTCTGCAACAATTTAATACCTTGCTGGGAATTTTCTCCATTTCCTTTTGTACTTAGTTGCTATAGTGACCCAATGATTCACAACTACATTATGCCTAAAACAATAGCAGCCCTATTGCATATTAAAACTGCTAAAAGCAAAGTTATAATTTGAAACTGTGGAAATATATAATTAGGAAAATGACTTGTAACATCTTAGAGGCTGGGGGGGATGGGGGTGAGGGAAGCCTAGCTGAATGATGCTTTTGATCTCTGTGGCAAATGCTATGACGTGGAAGGTGCATATCATTTCTTGCAATGCTGCTTTCCAAGGCAACCTCTTCACAGGGGGAGAAATTACTTGAGTGCTCTCACCCAGACTCTTTAAAAAAAAATCTCAATGGAAGTTTCCTTTGTCATTTTCTCCTAGTCTTACACAACAGGATGTGTTGCTCCACACCTGTATTTCTGCTAAAGGATTTTAATAGCTCTTTTGAGGAAAGACAGAGACATGCCACTGTACATTGGGTAGAATTGGGAGCAAGAGAAAGCTGCTTCAGGATCCACCTCCTTGAAAGAGGTCAGGGGGCTGCAGCCATCTTGACAGACACCTCCACATCCTACTGAAGGACCAAAAAATAGCCCCGGCCAAACAGGGAGAGGATGGTGTGCAAAGAACCAGTAGATGTTGCAGAGAGGGACAATGTGGCAAACTTTAATTTGGAGCATGCCCACTAGGCCCTCCTCTGTCCTCGGCTCCTTGAGGTCTTCATCTTGACCCATGAGTATAGGGGAAAGTATTCCTATATTTGGTATCCTTTTCTCGTAGTTGCAGGATGAGATCAAATAACCCTAAGGATCTTTTTAATAGCATTTAAGTGCTTACAATGTGCCAGGCACTGTACTAAGTACTGGGGTAGATACAAGCTAATCGGGTTGGACACAGCACATGTTCTACATGGCGTTCACTGTATTAATCCCCATTTTGCAGATGAGGTAACTGAGGCACAGAGAAGTGAAGTGATTTGCCCAAGTCACAAGTGACGGAGGCGGGATTAGAACCCAGGTCCTTCCGACTCCCGGGCCCGTGCTGCTTGACTGCTTCATAGAGTTGTCACCAACCAGTGGTCACCAGTCAGTGCCCTGGGAAATGCTCATTTGCGATTAAATTTGAATAACCCCTTGCCCACCCTTGGCCAAATTGGATAGAGCACTGTTACCTGGTGTTCTCCCTTTGACTTAAGTACCACACCAGGCTTCCTGCTTTTGTGTCCTTTCCATCTGATGGAATGGTCTAGCACCTAGAGGACACCAATTTTTTCATGGGCGACTCACAACTATTGCTTTTGCTGCCAGTGGTCACAACTGCAGTGGGATTACCAAGATGGACACAGAGGGTTGTCAAAGAGTCCTCCTTCCCCAGAAGCCTCATCACCACTGTGCTTCAGCACCCAGATTCAGAGGGCCCAGAGAACTTCCCTCCCTCTGTGACATCCCTGCCCCTTGGCTCCTTAACCTCCTGTTTAATGTCCAAACTGTTGACCCTTAAACATATATTTTGACAAGGGACGATGTCACTGCATTGCAATGAATTCCCACCCCAATAGTTGATACGGGTGTCGTGATTGTCTTCTAGCTGAAGTGGTTCGCTGCCTGAATAGTGCCATTCAGGTAGGCTGTGGAGCATTTGCCTGCCTGGAGAACTCCACTTGTGACACAGATGGGATGTACGACATTTGTAAATCTTTCCTGTACAGCGCTGCTAAATTTGACACTCAGGTAAGCCACTTAAGACCCATTCTCCCTCTTGCAGCTTCTGCAAAATTGGCTCAGTCCCTTAGTTCTGATGAACCAGCCTCATCACCTCTCAAACAGTGGTATTTATTGAGTGCTTACTGTATGCAGAAGGCTGCATGAAGCACGTGGGAAAGTACAGAAGCAGCATGGCTCAGTAGAAAGAGCACGGGCTTTGGAGTCAGAGATCATGGGTTCAAATCCCTGCTCTGCCAATTGTCAGCTGTGTGACTTTAGACAAGTCACTTAACTTCTCTGTGCCTCAGTTACCTCATATGTAAAATGCGGATTAAGACTGTGAGCCCCCTGTGGAACAACCTGATCACTTTGTAAACTCCCCAGCGCTTAGAACAGTGCTGTGCACAGAGTAAGTGCTTAATAAATGCCATTATTATTATTGTTATTACAGCACACCAGAGTTGGTAGACACAGTACCTGCCTACAGGGAGCTTAGAGTCTAGAGCCGCTGCTTTCTTTCAGCTTGTTGCAGAACGCTTTCCATATGCTCTTCTGCTCAGGCCACGGGAGAGTTTGGCAAAAGGGTCGGGGAATTAAGTTTCCTTTTTGAGAGGAAATATAAATGTTCTTTTAACAAAGTAGCTCTTCTCACTCTATGACCTGGCACAGGCGTGTGATTTGAATTTGGAAGTTTTCAGCCCTGAGAATACAAAGCCAAGTTATGAGCCTTTTCAGCTGCAGGCACTTCATTCGTGTGTGCATGCACGCTCTGCTTCTCTCCTCTCCTCTCTGTATGCCTCTGTCTCTCCTTGCCCCACCTCCTTTCTCTCTGTCTCTCTATCTCTTCTCCGCTCCCCTCAACACCCCAGGCTTTTTAATCTCATTCCTGTTTCACTTCTTTCTCACGATAACTTACGGGGGCTCATGCCAACATGCATTAAAAATTAAAGTGACACCAGAGAGCATACTGACAGCCCTGATTTTAAACCTTTCCATGTCCATTGCCCGGGGTTCTCTCTCTGCCATCTAATGCAGCTTAACTAGAGCAAAGATACTCTGGCAGCTACTGAATAGTCTTTGCAAAAATCATGCAAACTAGCCAGACTGTTTTCACTGCCCTCTTTGGCCTTTCCTTATTGAGGCTGTCCTTCTACCTTCCCAGGGAAAAGCCTTCGTCAAGGAAAGCCTTAAGTGCATTGCCAATGGAGTTACCGCCAAGGTCTTCCTGGCTATTCGGAGATGCTCGACTTTCCAAAGAATGATCTCTGAGGTGCAGGAAGAGTGTTACAGCAAGCTGGACATGTGCGGTATCGCAAAGCGGAACCCGGAAGCAATAACAGAAGTTGTGCAGCTTCCAAATCACTTCTCAAACAGGTGGGTATTTGACTCTGAGACAGCCAAGGTATGACCTCAGGCCTCAGCTTTCTCAGGGATGGTGGCAAATCTATTGGCAGTTGCTTCTTCCCACTTCACTCTCCTGAGGGATTTCTGCTGCTTGTGGAAAGATCTTTCCACTATCGCCTTAAAGCAGCTGACACAAGTCTCATAGGAAGTTCCTTCCTCTCACCCATAGCAGTGGTCTTAGCCTTTTAACACTGTTTTGTTTTTTAAAACGGAAACCTTTGCAGAAATAAGTGAGTTATCCATATTTTGCCAGGTAATCATAAATTCAGTTCATTGACTGTGTGAGGAAAGGTGTAACACATGGAAATCATGTTGTGCTCTAGTTTGTAACACATGGGGTGATGAAAAGTTCTAAACGTGCCCTTCCTTAAAAATATGAAAGAATTGAGCTCAAGATGTTTCAGTTTAAGCCTATGTTAGCAAGTTATAATTCAGTTTTTCAACTATTCACATTGTACACTGAATTCAGATAATGCACTATGGCTTCAACTGTCCTCAGGGCTTAACAAATATTGACTTTAGTTCACCAAACCAAAGCCCCACTTGTCAGATACTCTCTTCCTTTGACCGTGTTTAGTTTCTCTCTTCCAGTGTGAGCTGGCTTTGGCTTAACTGTTTTATTTTAGTTTACTGCCTTATCTCTCTGCCTTCTTATGCTCCCTATTTATACCTAGAGTTGTCTACTCCCAAGTGTATATTCAAACCCAGCTATCCAGATATTTTCAGACCAAAACACTGTGGCCTTGATTTTATGGGGATACTTCAGGACAAAATGTTTGGAACCTGAATTCTTAGGTTAGGTTGCTAGACCATTTTGTAAGATACCCGTTCTACCACCCCCTTAGGCTGTGATCCGTATGTGGTGCAGGAATTATGTCCAATCTTCTTATGTTGTATTTACCCTAGCTCTTCGTACAGTGCTTGACACATGGTAAGGACTTAAATACCTTGATTACTGTCAAAGATCTAGAATTAAGCAGTCCTCTACATAAAATTTTAGAATGGCTATTGAAAGGGGATCAGGTTTGTATCCACTCAGCTATCTTGTTAGCAATTGGGGTATTTAGCACTCATGTGCCAAGCACTGTACTAAGCACTGGGATAGATACGAGATCATCAGTTCCCACATAGGGCTCCACAGTGTAAATAGGAGAACAGATATTGAATCCCCTTTTTGCAGATAGGGAAACCAAGGCCCAGAGAAGTTAAGTGACTTGTCCAAGGTCACACAGCAGATATCTAGCAGAACTGAGATTAGAACCCAGGACCTCTGACTCCCAGGCCCAGGATCCTTCCACAGGGCCACGCTGCTTAGTTTTAAAAGATTTCTGTCTTTTTGAATGGCATCTTCTTGGTGGATGATGCCTCGCTATAAAGCACAATTTTGTAGCTAGTTCAAGACAACCGTAGAAGTCTTTCCTTTCTGATTTTCTTCTAAACTGGAAAATCAACCTCCAGTTTTCCAAATGTGCCTCTGTCTGCAGTTCTCTGGTCTCTAATTCATCTCTGGGAGTCAAACCAGAGAGGAGCAACTTTTTCTTAAGGGGCTGGCCAGAGGTTGGCATGCCTTTATAGCATGGGGACCACAAGACAGACACAACCACAGGTCCAGAGTCATGGATCAACAGGGCAGCCACTAACAAAATAATCAAAATAACACCCACTGACAAATTCCCTTTCTGTAATTCATTACTTTGCTCAAGTCCCTGCTCCTTAAAGCAACTTACCACCTTAGAACCGTTTTGGGTTTTTGTTTTTTGTTTTTTGTTTTCAAAAAGTGCTGCCACAGTTGTGATCCCAGCAAAATATTCTTCGAGGGCCACTGGTGTCGACCCAGAGCTTGGGAATGGCAGAGAAACAAGCCAGCCAGTCCAAGAAAATGGATGAACTCAGTTCAGAGTCTTGTGAAATCTATAAACCCTAGAGAATTAGCATGGCATAGTGAATAGAACACAGGCCTGGGAGTCAGAAGGTCATGAGTTCTAATCCTGACTCTGCCACTTGCGTGCTGTGTGACCTTAGGCAAGTCACTTCACTTCTCTGTGCCTCAGTTACCTCATCTGTAAAATGGGGATTGAGACTGAGTCCCATGTAGCACAGGGGCTGTGCCTGACCCGGTTTGGTTGTATCCACCCCAGGGCTTAGTACAGTGCCTGGCACATCGTAAGTACTTAACAAATACCATTATTGTTAATGCCATTGCTTAAAGCTGATTTCACCTCACAATTCCCACGTTCTAGTTTCTGGTCTCACTTTTAAATGCAACCAGCTCTAAAGCATTGCTAAACCTCTAGATTCTTACAAGAGTGGATTATTCCGCTGTGAAGGTAGAAAGCTCAGCTGCTGCCCTACTCAAGTGTGGGAAGCTTGTTTAGGAGAACAGGGCTGTCCTAATAGACGAGCAGAGCTACCGCAAGATGCTACTCCTTTTAACACGCCCTTCGGCGTTCACACCATGTTCTTGTAAACAGTCAAACTTCTGAGAATCCTCCTCTTCATAGCCTATTGAGACTTCATTTGATTACTAAGCCCATCTAAAAGTACAGCCACTTCACTTTGAGACCAAAATCTAAGAGGCGAACCACAACTTCTCCATGATCTCATTTAAACTGACTTTATTACTGTTTCGGACTGTGGATTTTCCGGTTCCTAGTCGGGTTCATTTGCTCTATTTAAGGTCTGTGCTCTCCTGAAACATATCCTGCTTTCCCAGCTCTTAGCTTAACACGGGGACTCACTAAGGTCACTGCCAATTGGCACTGAGTTGCAAGAGGAAGTAGTTAAAGCTCCATTCTACCTTCCTGTGACTTATCGCAAATGAGACGGAGGGGGCGGGAGAAACCCTGCGAGGGAAAGGGGGCTTGAGAAGGGAAGTGTGTGTCAATGAGAAAGCTGCACAAGCTGGAGAGAGAACAATTTGAGTGTTCAAGCTCAATTTTGAAGCTGGATCCTTCAGCTCTCTATGCCCTACACCACTTTCATGGAGAATGGGGAAGAGGAGGGCTAGGGAAACAATCAGTCAAACCCGGACCCAGTACGTGTACCGGACAAGGTTTCCCACCGATCTGTGCACAGAGAGAGAACAGGAAACAGGAGAATAATATTGATCAAGAGAAACAAAAGGACTATTTATAAAGCTTGCTCCACTCAATCACCAAGTTCCTGGGCAGCATGTGTAATTAGGCAGAGCATGGCAGAACTGGGGCCACAAAGCTCATCTCTACGTTCTCATGAGAAAGCTTGGTCCTAATCTCAACAGAGACTTAAACTAAAATGATAAAACTGGGGAGAATCCCTTCCCAACTCTGAAGACACAGTGTGTCTTATTCCCATATTAAAACATTGTACTTAAGTGTGGGGAGAAGACCTCCTGTTACTTGGCTTTGGATCAGAACGACTCCTGTCAGGCCATTTTGGCTAGGGGGTTGACCGGTTCCATTTGAAAAGTGGCTACCAAGCAAGCTTCAGGAGCTCTAGAACTCACATCACCTCTCCAAAAATGGAACAGCAGGTATGACCAAGGGCACGTACTCCTTTTTAACCTCGACTCCCATGGGGCAAAGAAGAGATAGTTGACCCTCATTGTTAACTGTACTTGCAAAGGTGGGAGAAGAGGCCTTCTTCCCAGCCTCTTCTGCAGAAGATGTAGAGCCACCATATTTATGATACTGGGTCCCTAGTAAAGTGCCTCTGGGCAGCCAGGCTCTCTTCTTTCAAGGGTAAGGGGGCTTGGGTGCTAGGTTTAAATTAATCCTTGTGTGATCAGAACTCCGCTCCCCTTCTTACAGCCCTCCTTAGACACCTCAGTGAGCTATAGATGGAACCTGTATTAAGAAAAGCGGTGTTCCCTAGTGGATAGAACACAGGCCTGGGAGTCGGAAGGACCTGGGTTCTAATCCTAGTGCCAGCACTTGCCTACCGTGTGACTCTGGGCAAGTCACTTCACTGTGCCTCAGTTACCTCATGTGTAAAATGGGGATTAAGACTATGAGCCCTACGTGGGACATGGACTTTGTCCAACCTGATTACTGTGTATCGACCCCAGCACTTAGAACAGTGCCTGGCACATAGTAAGTGCTTAACAAATACATTAAAAAAAGAAAAAAAGGTGGCCACACCGTGGCATCCATTGTTTGCTGGAAAGGGAGACTCCGAGGAGGAATGTGGGAAACCAGTTCTAGAGACCAGTTGCACTCTGGAGCTGCAAGGGAAGAATAGGCCCCATCACTGAAATTTCCTAACTTCAAACTGGATTATGCTCCTTACTCCAGTACCAGTAGGGTGGAGTTGTCTGTCCTCACCCCTTTGCTTACAGATTTTACCAATGAAGCCCAGGTTACCAAAAGCATTGTAGGGGCAGAGATGGCAAGAGAAGGGGAAGGAACTGAGAATTGACCAGTTCCTTAAAGTTACATATCTGAATACTTAGCTAACCTATCAATTGTCATCATCTGATACTTATATTTAGCACTTAATTCGTGGGGCACACTGTACTAGGCTCAGAATTACTAAAAGATTATCTGGCAAAGTTCCAGCATATGCATATGCATAAATTTACAGATAAATGCATAAAAGCTGAGTTGGATGGGGAATCCAGAGTAGCAGGAGGTGATCATGGCTTCATATCAAGCCCATTGTGTTTCTCATAGTGGGAGAGCTGCTTATGGTGGCTGGGTCTGTTTAGTCTGGATGGTCTAGAGGGATCAAAAAAATTTTCATCACATCATCCCTGCTTTTGCAAGGTACACTAGTTTCTTGAAAGTCAGTCTTTCTGAAACTGTTCTTCCCACATCGCTTGCAAATAAAACCTGCACTTATCTTGCTAAGACTGCATGGTATGGGGGTCATTCTTCCCTACTAAAGGAAGACTGAACTAACTCCACTTGGTCACGGCAAGATTGAGATGTCTGTGGAACTCTTTGCTATCCAGAATCAGTTTCTCCGTCAAGAGCACGGTCATCAAAATCCTAACCCTAACAATCAATTAATCAATTATATTTATTGAGCTTACTGTGGGACAAGCACTGTACTTGCGGGCATGCGGGAGAGTACAGCACAACCGTACTGCTGCCTTATGTCCTACTATATTTGCCAAAAATGCTTGAATGGATCTTTCTTCAGCAAAGAAAAAGCCCGGCCTTGTGGAAAGAGCACAGACCTGGGAATCAGAGGACCTGGGTTCTAAGCCCGGTTCTGCCAATTGCTTGCAGTGTAACCTTGGGCAAGTCATTTATCTTCTCTCTTCCTCAGTTTCCTCAACTATAAAATGGAGATTCATTACCTGTTCTGCTTCTTAAACTGTAAGCCTCATGTGGAATAGGGACTGTGTCTGACCTGATTATCTTGTATCTACCCTAGTGCTTAGAACAGTGCTTGACACATAGTAACTGCTTAACAAATATCACAATAACAACAAAAATAGTAATGTAGAAATTCTGGAACATATCTGGCACCGTGGGCTATTCATCAGTGGCTAAAAGGACTTTTCTTGCCTTGAAGCCTAGTAATCGCTTCCAAGTAACAGACCTTTAGACTTAGATATAAATAAGCCTTTCTTACAAATAACCAAAGCCTGCACCAAATTAACAAGAACTCAAATTTCTGCTTACATTCAGAGGCATCCTGTACGTAGCAAATAATGAACCGCTAACCCTGAAGGCATTGGCAAACTCAGTGGTCTGGGATATTTAACCTAAACTGAACCAGAGACTAGAAAACTTACTATCACGAATACAAAATCTGGGAGACTCATCCCAAAGCCCAGTGAACTTGAAGTGGTTGAATCTCTTTTCACTTCCTTCCTAAATTTATGGTCAGCTGGTCCAGCGGGACCCAGAAGAGAAAGAGAACAATGTAGCACTGGCTTCTTCTCCAAGACCACTGAACTGAGTTCTAGAAATCCCACTGTAGCCTGGATTTCACCTCATAACAATAGCACACAGGGTCCGCTTCAGAGGAAAGCAGAAAAATCAGCACTGCTAACTCAGCCATGCAATCTAATAACCTGGGTGGGAAATTATCCCCCTCGACACTCTTTAGGAGGGAATCTGGATATATCACTCATAAAATATCCAGGTGGGTGGGCTTCATGCTAGCTGTCCAATTTAGGATTAGGTGTGTGATTTGGTTTGCTCTAGAAGGGGAGTAAAAGAATGGGCCTGTCATACTGTTGTGTTGTACTCTCCCAAGCGCTTACTACAGTGCCCTGCAAAACGATCAATTCATTTTGATCCACAGTGAGGAGCAGCCTTGTCCCTTTCTGGTCTTTCTCTTCTTCATTCTCCTTGGTCTGATTAAGAAGCATGTGCTCTTCTCTCCTGCAGATATTACAACAAACTGGTCCGGAGCCTCTTGGAGTGTGATGAGGAGACAGTGGGAACGATCAAAGACAGCTTAATGGAGAAAATTGGTCCCAACATGGCCAGCCTCTTTCACCTCTTGCAGACAGATCACTGCTCCCAAACCCACCCGCGATCTGATTTTAATAGAAGGCGTATCACTGAGCCCCAGAAGCTAAAAATCTTCTTCAGGAACCTCCGAGGTGAGGGTTCCCTTCCCTCCCATATGAAACGCACCTCAACAGAGAGCGCTTAATGATTCACCAGAAGCATTCGAAATCCTACCAAGTTAGTCTCATTTTAGAGGAGTTAAAACACCATGTTGAGTGTTCTGTGCCCAGTTTGATTCTTTTTTTTTCCCCCTGTAGTTTCTGTTTTCTCTTCCCCTTAAGGCAACTGCATGGAATTAGGCTTCAGTATTCAGTGTCCCAATGTTCTGCAATGAAAATATTTTCCCCCCCAACAGAACAGGCTAGGTTCTTGGTTATGATCTTACTGCATCCCTCAACAGAAACCACCCCTCACACCCATCCATCCACCCAGTTCCTTGCTCCCACTTCTCCTTCCCCTCTCCCATCACCCCCAAACCATCCATGAAATCCCAACATGAGTTGACAATTTGGAGCCTTTTAGAATAGTTATCCCAGTGAAGTTAGCTGATAGGTAACAACTTAACCGAAATGCATGTCTTGAATGTTCATAACGATGTTGAATGGAATTCGTGTTATGAATCTGTGCTGGCCATGGACGAATATGAATGTTGTGATGGAATTCTTGGTCTCTAATGAACTAGTGTCATAGTCTTAATCCTCAAAAGTCTAATTTCCTTTTCAAACGTTTTATCTTTTATCTTTTCCTTTTCAAACGTTTTCAAGCGCTTAGTACAGTGCCCTGCACACAGTAAGCGCTCAATAAATACGATTGAATGAATGAATGAATCTACCAAATTGCTCGAGCCTAGTTCTCTAACTAGACCCTGAGACTGCATCTTCTTGCATTTAAAGAAAAAAAATCCTATCATCTTTATGTACTGTAACTGTTCAGAGCTTTAAAAGTACAATTGTCTTAAAACTAGAGTATCTTAAGGTCTAACTGTGGAATATAAATAGATGAAAACTTATGTACTGTACATAAATTCCAGAGGAGTCTGCTTAGAAGAAGCAGAATATAATAACTTTATTGCATATAGATTTAGTTTTGTAACTTAGCTTTATATTTCTTTTCCTGGAATGGTATCTCTGTCACGTGATCAGAAGTATACATACACAAACGCTCCTTGTGGCCTTTTATAATGAAGGTGGTAGAACTAGTTCCACTGTACATCATAACTTGAGAAGGGTCTGTACCGGACTAGAAAAACCAACAGGTATTTCTGAAACACCCCGGGTTAGTAGTCATTGACCTTCCAAATCCACCTCTAGCCAGAGGCTCCTCCTGACTTAGGCCTATCCTGAAGCGGTTCTGACCCGTTATCCCAGTAACCATGGGAGAGACACAGCATTTCCCGAGATTGGGACCACCCGGTGGTCTTGAGAAGCTGTGTCTTGAGAAGCGGTACTTCTCAGATCAGCACCCTTCGCTGGTGGCCATTGCTGCCCCAGCTCAGCACGAGGATCAGTGGGGAAGGAGGAGGATTTTCCATAAGTTAGGCTTCGGTGACCCAGCCTGCCCATCTCCTATTTGAGACATGGGGCCTGAAGAAATGAAAATAGACCTGGACTGTCCAGCCTTAACGAATCCCTTGGCATTTGTTCTGTAGCATGTTGCCTGCCAAAGCAGTGCTGGCAGCTGAGACATCTTTGCAGTATTGCAAAAAAAAAAAAAAAGAAGGGTGGGGGGAGAGAGAGAAGGAGAGAGAGAAAGAGAGCTATGATGGCTAAACTTTTTTTTTTTGCCGTGATATTTGCAAGATGTCAACAGCCGCCTCCCACTGAGTAACTTTTCCAAACAACAGTAGTTTCTCAGGGTCACTGCCCTTGAACCCAACGGCCCCATAAAGGCAGCACTGCCTTCCAGAGGCCAATAGGGGGCAGTGTCACTCCAAACTTGCTTAGGTTGAAACTATTGGTGCTTGCCCCTCACTGGGCTATATAGAGAGCTTAGCCAAGTGGCAGGCTCCTGGAGGGGGACATCTTTTGCAAAATATAAAGCAATACAACTTTACCACAAAGCCTTTAAACCAATAACTTGCTGCTAAAGTACTGAAAGCAGTCGCGGCGGCAACAGCAGCAGTGGGACTGTCACTGCCTTCATTCCATAGCCCCAGAGTACAGTCCTTAGGACTGTACCCAGCAAGGAAAATTTGCTAGCGACACGGGGGTTTTCTACTTGGAATTCTGCACACCCAAAAAAATTGGCACTGCTTCATCCTCTTGGAAATCAGGTAAACCAAGTGCTGACTTAAGCCTGCCCTGTTTAATCGAGGGAGATCTGAACAAGAAAAGCTACTGAAGTTTGTGTATTAAAGTACGTTTTGGAAAATTGACCAAGAGTATATCCCAAATGCCACCAGTAGGACTTGACAATTATTTCACAATGTATTTATGAACCGTCTTACTTCTGCCTTCCCAATCTTTCTTCTTGTCATGGTCCCTTTAAGCCATGAGACCTAAATAATAACGACGGAACACGATTCTCTAAATGCTAGTCCCTTATGCTCTCCCTTCCCCCTACTTATTCTGCAAATGCTTTGTCTTGTGTTCACTACACAGTGATTTGGACCGACCTAGAATCGTCTGCATGATTCTTCTATTGTGATTTGGTTGCACTTTAGACATTTTTGTGCCATATTTGCATTATGTATTTATAATTTAATATTTAGGGTTTTTTGGCTGAGTACTGGAATAAGCAGTGAGCATATCTGGCATATGTCATTATTTATTGTTAAATTACATTTTAAGCTCCATGTGCATATAAAGGTTATTAAACATATCATGGTAATAAGAGATGCAAGTTATTTTCTTTGCTTATTTTTATAATTAAAGATGCCATAGCATAATTATGAAGACTTTGGTGGATTCCTTCTGAGACAAAATAAAGTATTAAGTTTTATTTTCTTTCCAGTGTCCTTCATTGCCATGCCTAGTCTTCAATGGAAGGATTTCCTCCAGTCTGGCAGTCAGGGCAACGGGTTCCTTAAGCAGCTCGTGTGGGTGGAAATGCCAATTTATGAATTCAACTTCACTGATGCAAGGCAAAAAATGCCAGCAACCATTTATCCCTGCCAAGGTGCTTCTCAGCACTCTACTTTAGGATGGATGGGAGAAGGATACTGTTCAAATGTTTGGAGCACTTTAACCTAAATGGGTTCCTCTCTCTCAGTGCCATGTCAGAACTACCTGCAGCTCCAGGCCGTCTTTCCCCACCCCTTCTCAATTCACTCACCTTGGGCCTCGGTTTCCCAAAAGTGACTTGTCCAGTAGTATCCCACTGAGAATCAGAGGCAAGACTAGAAATGAAGCTCCTAGGTCAGATACCCTGCCTCCACCCACTTCCTTCCACACAGCATTGACTCAACCCACTGCACTAAAGTGGATGACAATTCCAGTCTATAAATCAAATTCTAGACCACCACCTTTGCATACTGATTTTAGGGGTAGTAAGGTCCTTGGTTTAAGGGATAAATTGCTTCTCCTAGAAACTAGCTGCACCATTTCACTTCCAGTCTTGGCCCATGTGGTCTCTAATTCCAAACCATAGAAGTAACATATTTACTGCTGGGAAACAATAGGATTGTGGTATATTTTCCTAAGTGACTCTCTCAGCTAACCTTTAGCATGAGCAAAAATCTTCTTGAAGCCAGAACCCCTCAACCTCTACCTTCAGGGATTTACCCACACGGCTGGGCCCCATCAGTGCTCCCATTGTTTCTGCTCAGCTGCACCCTCTGGAATCACTTTATTCACAGAGGCCCTTCTGGGAGCTGAGATGCCTCTCCTCACTGGCGTTGCCAACCTGGTGGATAATCCAGCCTGCCTCTCAACGTTCAGCGGTGAAACGTTTAAACAAAGGGCTCAGCTCTGAGGAATGGAATTAGCCACGGGCCAGTTTCTGGAAGGTGTTTGCCAGCTGCACTGATGAAGGGGAAGCATTAATAGCTTACAGCTTTGCTGCAGCAGCAGGCTTTCAAGACAAGTGGACTTCTCCCAAAATAAGCCACTCTGAGCAGAAGGTCAGCGTAGCATCAATATGGTACCTCATCCACCTTCCTGTCATCTGAATTCTCCTCTCAAGAGAAAAGGGTTTGGCTTTCCCTCCAGAAACTGGAGCATATGCCCTGTGACTTGGGGTGCTCCTTGCTGGGACCCCTAAATGCCCATTACTCTGACCTTGGAAGGGGTTGGATTAGGGAGCTTCAGAAAGGAATTGAAAGAGCCTCCCCAGCCCCCCAAGTCCTTGGTTGGAACTAAGGGAAACAGAAACAGGTAATGGGGAGTGAAGAAAGGAAAATGGTAGACTCAGAGTGCCACCAGGAAACCTAGGCATTCAAAACCAGAGCTTCTACCCTGAGACCAAAACCAGCCTCTAGATTCAGAGTCTGCCCATTAGCTACCAAGGCTCTAGAGAACTAGCAGACAGAGCCCAGGCCTGGGAGTTGGAAACTGATGGGCTCTAATCCCACCTCCTCCATATATCTGCTGTGTGACATTGATCAAGTTACTTAACTTCTCTATGTCTCAGTTACCACACCTGTAAAATGAGGATTAAAATTCACTCATTCAGTCGTATTTATTGAGCACTTACTGTGTGTAGAGCACTGCACCTAGCATTTGTAAAGTACATTTCAGCAATAAAGAGAAACAATCCCAATCTAGGCTTAAAGTCTAGAAGGGAGAAGACAGACATCAAAACAGGTATCAATATAAGTAAATAGAATTATAAATATATACTCATCAAAACAAGTAAACAGGAAATAATATAAATAGAATTATAGATATATACATAAAGGCTGGGAAAGGAAGCGGAGAGGTTAATGAAGAGGGTTAATGAAGAGTGTTGACTTCTCCAAGCCCACTTGGATGTGGCAAGGTAAAGGAAGATTTTTCCATGCAGCTACTTGTATAGGACAGGACCATTCCAGAAGTATCCTGAATATTTCTGGGGTTCCCCAGAAGGAATCCCACAGACACACACCAGGAGTCTCCATCACCTGGGCCATGCCCAAGGGATGCCCTGCCATGTGGTGGTGGCTGGCAGCAGAGAATGACTGTGGATGGCAGCAGCATCCCCATCCAGGCAGTCTTAACTCCATTTCTCAAATGTCCTGATCCCTGTAGGTGCTAAGACTCAGAGATTCTGGGAAAGTGACCCCTTTCAAAATGAGCTGAGAAAAGATGTTGGGGCCACATGATAAGGACAGGGGAGATCAATGAGGAAATGGAGGAGGTTTAAATAGGAGCCACCCAGGAGAAGCAAGAACAGAGAAAGGAGGTTAACTTTGTGCTTTTAGTGGCTCTAAATATCAGATTTATGTGATTCATTTCTTTTATTCCTTTGTGTACAAAAGAGAAGCAAATTGCTCAGCAGTAGCAGCAGCAGCAGACAGACGGTCCAAGACCCAGGCTCCAGTCCGATTCTAGCCTTGAGAATAATTGCCACTATGCCCAGCAATTCCAAAGCTGACTCTGGGACCCAAGCTACCAACTGCACTAGCATCAGCCCCAAGCCCCAGCTTCTCCAACTTTGCAATTTCATCCTTGGGAGTTAGAAGTTGGTGGTAGCAGAAGGTTTGGGGGATGCAGCATTATTGGATTTTGCGGTTGGGGGGAGCTAGGGAGGAGAAGAGGGTTAGGAGAGACTGTGTGGTGGCGGGTTGGAGAGTCTCACATCTGTTGCCACTAAAATCCTGCCCCATGGCCTAGCACACAAATCCTTTACCCAGTCTTCTCCAAAGAATCAGTCTGACCCTTTCGTTAATTATAAAAGACCAATTCCCTCTCTCCCTTTCCCTTCCCCTCCCTTTCTAACCAATATCTCTGCACTTCAAGAAAAGCAGCATGTTACGTAACTTAACTGGGTTTCTGAGTCTTGTCTGAACAACTGCAGACACTGGATACTCAGAGAGAAAAGTTGATCTTGCTGTAAAATAAACTTCTGGGCCCACTTAGCAAAGTAGCTGGAGGGCTCTGGCAAGAAGCCGGCACTGGTGGCTGCCAAGACCAAATCTCCCTTTATCTTTCCTTTGGTGAAGTTTAACTTGCCTAAGTTTTTGGAGACAGGTGATCCTAGAAGCATTAATAAGGAAGGTGTGATAGCATATTCTGTGACTTCAGATGTCAAACACCAAAGAGGAACAGGAAAAGCACTTTCAAGAGACCATATTCGCATAATAACTTGCCTAGAAGGGGAACTTATTTTGATTGCATATGTCTTTCATCTCATCCTCTAAAATATTGCCAGGAGGCTTTTGGTGTTCTCATTGTGCTTATCTTCTCTGTATCTTTAATGGGTTAGGAGAGATTGCAAGAGTGAAGGGTAGTCAGGGCCCAGGGCCCAGAGGAGACAGAGAACAGTGGTGGCACGTTGTTGGCTGAGGTATTTGTTTTCCAATTTATGAACTGTAAAGTCTTCCCCCATCCAGTGCTCTCTTCCATCCTGCTCCATAAGAAGAGACTTAGGGTTCCCTCAGCGAAATCCAAGAGTGGTGAGCCTAGTACCAATAAAAGGATGCCTCCGGGTGTATTGCACATGTGCAGCACATGGAATTCACTACCACCAGAAACAGGGAGGGGCTGACATCACTTCACATACTGAGGCTGAATTTTAACAAGGGCGGAGGATAGCTCATCCTTTGCTCCAAGCGCAGGCTTGGTAATCAAGACAATCAAACTTCACGCCTCAGGGAGTGAGATGAGTCCATGTGGGAAGTGTTCCTGCCAAGACCACATTGAGCAATTGATTAGGCTTGTGGTGGGTGGAAGGGGGGATGTGAAGATTTGTTCTGGGCTCTTACTGACTGTCAACATTAGCCAGGGATGAGGACAGACCCCTTCTAGATGGACTAGTGGTCTAATCCAACCCAGCAGGGGCTACGGTCCTGGATTTAGCTGCACTTCTGTGCCCAGTTAGTGTAAGCAGTTTCACTTTCTAACCAGAGGAAATCTTCTTTCCCCATTCCCCCCAACCAGGAACTAAAACACACAGGTTGATGGTGAAGATGGAAAGCCAGGCCCACCTACCCAAATCCTGAACACATTCTGTCCTCTTCCCACAAGGGTCGGGCTGAGGTCAGTGTGATAGTGGTGGAGCAGGAACCTAGAGAGGAGGGGAGAAACTTGGAGAGGCCCTCTTCTGTCTGCAGCTCTGGCTGGGGGTGGAACTGACCATTTCCAAAACACTTTGGTTAGTCCCAGAAGTGCATTTCCCCATCCTTGCCACAGTTCCTCCCCACCTGCCCTCCAGGACACATATAAACTCACACAACGTGGGTGAGTGGGGGCTATGGCACTCTTGACAACCTTCTAAATTGTTGGCTAAGGTTCATTCATTCATTCAATCATATTCATTGAGGGATTACTGTGTGCCAAGCACTGTACTAAGCCCTTGGAAAGGACAATTCAGCAATACAGTACAGTCTAGAAGGGGGGATGCAAACAGCAAAACAAGTAAACAGGTATCAATATAAATAAATAGAATTATAAATATATGCACATCAAAATAAGTAAAGAGGCAATAATATAAATAGAATTATAGATATGTACATATATACACAAGTGCTGAGAGGCGGGGGCAGGTAGAGGAAAGGGAGCGAGTCAGGGTGGCGGGGAGGGGAGGGGGAGCTGAGGAAAAGGGGGCTTAGTATGGAAAGGCTTCTTGGAGGAGGGGAGCCTTCAGTGGGGCTTTGAAGGGGGAGATGTGGTTGGCGGATTTGAGGAGGGAGGGTGTTCCAGGCCAGAGATAGGACGTGGGCCAGGGGTTGATGGTGGGACAGGCGAGAACAAGGCACAGTGAGAAGGGTAGCACCAGAGGAGTGGAATGTGCGGCTGGGATGTAGAAGGAGAGAAGGGAGGTGTGGTAAGAGGGGGCAAGATGATGGAGAGTTTGAGGCCAATAATGAAGAGTTTTTGCTTGATATGGAGGTTGATAGGCCAACACTGCAGATTCTTGAGGAGGGGGTGACATGCTCAGAACGTTTCCACAGAAAGACTGTCCGGGCAGCAGAGTGAAGTATGGACTGAAGTGGGGAGAGACAGGAGGTTGAGAGGTCAGTGATGGGAAAATAAGAGACAGAAAGAGAGACAGAGGAGAGGGAGAAAGAACTGGGTCACCAAAGTTCTTGATTCTAGTAAATACCTTATCATCCAACCACTCAGACTGTCAGACCAGAATATCCTGTATCTACCTCAGCACTTAGTACAGTGCTTGGCATATAGTAAGGGCTTAAACCCCACCATTATTATGAATAGTTGTGATACCAAATGCTAGCCACTTATATAAGAAAACAGACTTCAATGTAAAAATTTCAACTCTGTCCCCCAAAATCATTTTAAGAAAGTATGAGGTGTTTTTTTTTTTCTATCCTTTAAAATGTTTTCAGTTCCTTGGGCAAATGCTATGAATATTTGATGATGAGAGTATTCACTAAACACTAAGTGCTAAGCAGAGGGGTAGATACAAGATAATCAGATCTGAGAGTCAATCAATCAATCATTTGTATTTATTGAGTGCTTACTGTGTGCAGAGCACTGTACCAACCGCTTGGGAAGTACAAGTTGGCAACAGTCCTGTAGCATATGGGGCCCACAGTCTAAGAGAGAGGGTGAACAGATATTTTATCTATATTTCACATACAGAGAAATTGAGGCACAGAGAATTTAAAGACGTATGCCTAAAGTCCTTCAGCTGGTGACAGAGGCAAGACTAGAACCCAGGTCTTCTGATTCCCAGTCTCGTGTTGTTTCCACTAGGCCATGCTTCAACTCTTCTCTTGGTGGCATAATTTAATACACAAAAGCAGCCGACGAGTTACAATTCAAATGGATAATTTAGAAGAGATAAAAGCGAGAGTCTAAAATGGGTCCTTGTTGAAGCCCAGTAACTGCTTTATTCAGACCCATAGAGCAGTCAATCCCTGGCCAATATATGCATGCTTAGCATCTAGGTAATTCCAGGATTAGCACACCGTCTCTGGAGGGAGAAAATGTCTCATGACCTCACGGCATGGTTAGCAACACTGTGCTTCCTTTCAGCCACGTGATTTCCACCTGTTTCCTTAAGCAGGTCTCTTTGTCTCCCAAGACACTGACTCAAGCACTGAAGCAGTAAAAGCCTGAGACCAGCTAATCCCCAGAAATCACTCTGCTGCTAGCTAAGCAGCTGGATGTGGCTAAACTAAGGACTTTACCAAGGAGGGGGAGGGAGGGGGAGAGGGGGAGAGGGGGCGGGAGCCGTGACCATCCGTAGATTCCATGTGTTACGTGCAGAGAAGAAGTGTGTCTTTAGCAGAACGGAGTAGAAAGGGGCAGTGTTCACTGGAATCTAACTTGTGAGGCCAGGAGAGCCTCAGGCAGCTAGGGTAGGGCCCAGCTCTGAAGAGAAAGGGAGTGGAGGCTTTCCTCCAGTTGCAGAGAGCTGTGACATTTCAAACTCAATGCGGGAGGAGGGGTGAAAATACAGGCCTATTCTCTTCCCCACTCCTCCTAAATTTAAAAAAGCCTCAGTTCCCTGCAGAGCATGAAGCAGTTCTTCCTTCTTCTCTTCCTCCCTCCTTTCTCCCCTAGCTCTAGTTGTGGTCAGAGAATGTGTCTACCAACTCTGTAATATTGTATTTTCCCAAGCACTTAGTACCATGCTTTGAGCACTGTAAGCGCTCAATAAATATGATTGATTGGTTGAGCTGCCCGCCCAGCCTAGCCTCCCCCACTTCCAGGGAGAGGAAATGACCATCATGCACCCCTGAGCACCCTTTTCCATCGGCAGCTACAAGCAGACAGAAACTGCTGCGCCTTTACCCCAGGCAGAAGGGCCCCTTTCAGTCCACTGCCAGAGGTAGTGGCCAAAGGAAAGATACAGGAATCCATGGAGAAGGAGAGGAGGGAGACAGAAAGAGAGGGTCTGAGTGAGTGACGGGATGTGTTTCTGCCCCCTCTCCCTCCATTCCAAAGTCAGAGAGCCAGACCCGAGAACATCAGGAGACAGGGACAGGGACAGTGCGGCCCAAGGAAGCAGCGTGGCCTAGTAGATAGAGCACGAACCTGGGAGTCAGAAGGAACTGAGTTCTAATCCGGACCCTGCCACTTGTCTGTTGTGTCTCATTTACCTCACCTGGAAAATGGGGATTAAGACTGTGAGTCTCATGTAAGATATGGACTGTGCCCAACCTGATTAGCCTGTATCTCCCCCAGTGCTTAGAACAGTACCTGACACATAGTGAGTGCTTAACAAATACTATTTAAAAAAAAAAACTAAGAAAGACTAGGCACCAGGTGAGAGCTAATCATGAAAGGAATAGCAGCCTCCAAAACCTGCATTCATTCCCTGCAGATATACTGGTGGTTGCTGTGGTCTGCGTGAACAAGCTGCCCAGAGCAGATTGAAACATTAGAGGATTGCATACACACCATATGAATAAGTCTTTTGGAAACCAGACATGCTCTCAATGCTCTGTCCTTTGTCCTCCAGGAAGGCCTGGAGCCCACCAGGTCTGCCCAAGGAAATTGGACAGACAGCTCAGTGCCCTACACCAAGTGCATGCTCCATAAATGCTGCTATTACTACTACACTCCTACAGCACCATAGACAAAGAGAGAAAGGATTCAGTGGGAGAGAAATGTGCCCCTAGCTAAGGTTCTACAAACCCTAAATACCAAGCAGAAATAGACAGAAAAAACAGATCAATGTTCTGCTTAAAGAGCTCATCTAAGTCAAGGACTTATTCCAATTACATTTGATGGAAGACGATGTAGAACTGAAGGAAGAATTTAAGGACAGAGAGAACATTCAGGAATGAGATTTCAAAAAGGGGTGTTCCCACCGACAGGCGGCCACTAAATGGTGGCTTTATTACAGGGAGAGAGTTAAAGTTCTAAAGGATGAATCAGTTTTTCTGAAAGCCTGTGAGGCTGCTCTGCACATATTTTAATGAGCAGAGTTGCTCTTCTGAAGCCCCTGCTGCCAAACAGTCCAGTTTCCTTGCAAAGTGGTAGAGATGGCCTATTAATACAGAAAGACAAATTCTCATCTCATCTAATAGCAATCTCTCAAACTCCTGACATAAAGTTCTAATCTAGTCATTTTGATGAAGTGCTAATGAGAAATCCCTCATGAGTTAGTCTGAAACTCAAGCCAGAGTGGTGTATGATTCTGGCAGAGATGGTAGTGCCCTAATATCATCCCCATGCCACCACCCGCCTCGTACCCTCCCCTGCCACTGCTCCTGGAGAGGGTTTTATTAATAATTAAAATAATAATGGTATTTGTTAAGGGCCTACTATGTGCCAAGCACTGTTCTAAGCACTGGGGCAGATACAAGGTTATCAGGTTGCCCCACAGTCATAATCCCCATTTTACAGTTGAGGCAACCAAGGCACAGAGAAGTGATTTGCCCAAGGTCACACAGCAGACAAGTGGAGGAGCTGGGTTTTTGAACCCATGTCCTCTGACTCCCATGCCCGTGCTCTTTCCACTAAGCCATGCTTCTCTGGGGAAGAGGGCAAAGGCACTGCCACTGCCTGTCAGTTTTCCTCCCTCAACCCTTTCCTTCTCTTGATGACTGGAAGGGAGTTTCAAGGCAGCAATGTCTTACTTCTGAGAAGTGGTGTTGCCTAGTAAAAAGAGTATGGGCCTACAAGTCAGAAGTTCTGGGCTCTAAACCCTACTCTGCCACTTGCCTACTGTGTGATCTTGGACAGGACATTCAACTTTTCTGTGCCTTAGTTTACCCATCTATATAATGGTTTTTCAATGTCTTCTCTGCCGCTTACTTAGTCTGTGAGTCCTATGTGGGGCAGGGATTTTGTCTAACAATTAGCTTGTCTCCACCTCAGCACTGAAATACAGTGCCTAGTACACAGAAAGCACTTAACAAATAACAAGATTAATACAATCACTTATCCTATCCCACCTTCATTACTCTACCAGTCTCCCTGCTGGCCTCCCAGCCTCCTGTCTTTCTCCACTCCAGTACATAATTCATTCTGCTGCTTGGATCATTTTTCTACAAAAATGTTCAGGGTGTGTTTCCCCACTCCTCAAGAAACTTCAGTGGTTGCCCATCCACCCCCGCAAACAAAAACTCTTCACCATTGGCTTTAAAAAACACTCAATCACCTTGCACCCTCCTACCTTACCTCACTACTCTCCTACTACAACATAGACTGTACACTTCACTCCTCTAATATTAACCTTCTCTCTGTACCTCAATCTCATCTGTCTCGCTGCAGATCACTTGCCCACTTCCTGCCTTTGGCCTGGAACATCCTCGCTCCAACAATTACTCTTCCCCCACCTTCAGGAGGCCTTCCCTGACTAAGCCTCTTTCCTCTTCTTCCATTTCCTTCTGTCACTCTGACTTGCTCCCTTTATTCATCCCCCCTCCCAGCCCCACTATCTAACCTTAGCTTCAATGACACTGTCCTCTCTTGATTTTCCTCCTCTCTGGCAGCTCTGTCTAGGTCTCTTTTGCAGGCTCCTCTTCTACCTCCCACCTAAAGTTCTGGGTCTCCTTCTATTCTCCATATACACCCATTCCCTTGGGGAACTCATTTGCTCCCATGGCTTCAACTACCATCTCTGTATGGATCATTCCCAAATCTATATCCCCAGCCCTGATCTTTCTCCTTTCCTACAGTCTCATATTTTCTCCTGACTTCAGGACACCTCTACTTGGATGTCCCAACACGTAAAACTTATCATGCCCAAAACAGAGCTCCTTATCTTCTCACTCAAACCTGGTCTTCCTATGAATTTCCCATCACTCTAGGCAGCACCACTATCCTCTCAGTTTCAAAAGTCCATAACCTTGGCATTATCCTCTACTCATCTTTCCCATTCAATTCACATATTCAATCTGTCACTAAGTCCTGTCAGTTCTAAATTCACATCGCTAAAATCCACCCTTTCCTCTCCTTCCAAACTGCTACTACACTGATCCAAGCAATTATCTTATCCCACCTTGATTACTGTACCAGCCTCCTCACTGATCTCACTGCCTTCTGTCTCTCCCCACTCTACTCCTTACTTCATTCTTATGCCAGGATAATTTTTCTAAGAAACAATTTGGTCCCTGTTCCTCCACTTCTCAAGAACTTCCAGTGGTTGTCCATCCAGCTCTGCATCAAACAGAAACTCCTTACTACTGGCTTTAAAGTACTCAATCATCTTGCCTTCTCCTATCTTACCTTGCTAATTTCCTACTACAAACCAGCATGCTCACTTCATTCCTCTAAAACCAACCTACACAATGTACCTCAGTCTCATCTATTTCTCCACCAAACCCTTACCTATGCCCTGCCTCTGGCTTGAAACTCCTCCCTTCTTATCCAACAGATGATCACTCTCCCCACCTTCAAACCCTTATTAAAATCACATCTCCTCTAAGAGACCTTCTCCAAATATTCCCTCATTTCCTCTTCCCCATCTCCCTCTGAATCACCCCTGCACTTGAATTTGTATCCTTTGTACACCCTACCTCATCCCCACAGCTCATACATAAATGTCCGTAATTTATTTTAATGCCTGTCTCCCCTTCTAGACTGTAAATTCCTTGTGGTCAGGAATCATGTCTACCAAATCTGTTATAGTGTAAGATCCCAAGTGTTTAGTACATTGTTCTGCACACAGTTAGCACTCAATAAATGTGATTGATTGATTATCTGAAGGAGGTGTGAAGTGTACAAGAAGGCTGATTAGGCACTCCAACAGCTCAAAGGGCTACTTTCTACCTCATCATAAATTATAAAGAAGCATAAATAACCATGCTTCAACCCATTAACAGTGTGCCAGCCTTGGAAGCCCTATTCAATTAGCTTGTTCCATTTCATCAGATTCTCAAAAGAGTAACCTAAATATGGGCCTCCCCAAGAAATCTCTAATTTTCCAAAGAATGTGATTTCTACAAGGCACTCTGTTTCCCTGACTCAGATCAGTTTCACTCTTACTGGATGTAATTAGCCTTCCACATGCTGTAAAGTTCCTTAAATCCTGCCAAATGCCAATCAGAGGAAAAACCAGAGGACAAGTTCATAAATTTAAAATATATTGTTCAAATCTCTACCAAGATGCTCCTTAGAGTCTAAATCAGGTTTACAGATCCTCACTTCTCTACAGACATGGGCCCAGACATAGGGAAAACTGCTGATTTCATTTCTCTGACAGATGACCAATGTCAAGTCACAGCCTGAGGAAAGTCTAAAGAGAAGACTAACACAGGGACTGGTCAATTTTCAGTACTCTTCTGCAAAGCTGGCACATTCAAAAAGCAATAGCAAAGTAAGAACGGCTCAAAAGAACATGAAATTTGAGTCACAGTGCTGAAATGCCACTGGCTTTCATGATTTCCCCTGCTTCACTCAGTGTCAATGTACAGAAGTGCCTAACATGACCCACTTTTATTATGGCCTGAAAAGTGGTTGGAAATGAGGGCAAAGGTCATCTCTGATCATTTTCACTACTGAATGGACATATCACCCGAAAAAGAAAATCTCTTCTGTCTTAGCTTTCCAAAAACCAATGGCTTGGTGGGTCAGAGGGTTATTTCTGACCAAAAAAGGTAAAATAAAGTCAACATTCAAGGCAGTACAGTCAATTTTCCCATAATGTGTTTTCCCTATGCTTTTTGGGTAGAACACAGTTGGGAAATTAGGAAACATACTTCTGACAACACACATTTGTCTGGTTAGGACATGAAGCAGTGTTAGAAGGAACAGCTGTGTACATGCATGGCCTTGATAAAAATGGATGCATCAATAAAAAATTTTATTTAATGAGAGGTTCGAAAATAGCATAAGTCTCACATTATAGGAGATCTGATGGAACTAAGAAACATACCCACATATATCAAGTCTAGGTAGATTGATAGGTTCCAGTTGGTATTCCCAGATAGGTTGAGGGGAAGACTAAATTTTCTTTGTTTTTACTTTTCTCAGCTTTTCTGCCTCCAAAAGATGAAGGATTCCTTAGGTCCTCAATGCCCTGTCTGTCCCTGCTCTTCAACTTTTTGTATTTTTAACTTCATTTATTCACTCATCAGTATTTACTGAGCACTCACTGTTTGCTGAGCTCAGTATTAGGCAATTGGGAGAGTATAACAGATGCTAAGGACAGTTCCTACCCTCAAGGAGGTTCACAATATAATGGGGGAAACAACCAGATATAAATTGTTTTCATAGGATGTATCCTAGTTGGATACCATGGAAGAAATCAATTTGAGAAGTGTGAAATAAGTGACTGCCCCAGCAAAAACCCAATGGATTAGCATTTGTCAACACTCAAAGTTTAAACAAACCATGCAGAATAGAGGACATTTATTTGGCCCAAGACCAAAAAAATTTGATTGACAGATGCTCTTGTCTTTTTTTTATGTTTCATTATATAACGAGGGGAAAACCATCTCAAATTTTCCTAGCCCCCACCCTTCCTGCTTCTCTTTGCTTTCTTTAGAGTTAAGCACAGACACCAAGTGAAAAAAAAAAAAAGATTGGCTCTTAAAATGACTTGAGAAACAGTGCCTGGATATGATGTTGGGTAATGCACTTTGCTTCCTGCTTTCTCTGGAGTTTTTCAGCCTTTAAAACTGAAATTTGACCTTAATGACCATTGTTTTAATTCCTCTCCTTTGTTTGGCTCGAATAATTATTGGAACTAATGATAATAATCCACAGTCACTCATAAACCACCTTTCACCTACTCTTTTCCAGATGCTTCTGAAAACAGGTCGTTGAGGCAAATTGTGTGGATTTTGCTTCCCTAGAGTGTCTTAGAAACAGGGATCACACCCCTCAGCTGAGATGGGCCGGGAGTAACCCTTCCTAAATAGGGAATGTATGGGGCAAAAGATTGCCCCTTCAACCCTGCTGAGTTATCTGGTTCTTTCTTATTACACAACAATGACCTGTGAAAGCCCAAGCCACCTGAAGGCAGAGATTCTGCCAATTTCACTTGCCTAAATGCCCAGCAGAGAACAAGGCCCAGATGAAACATTGATAAATACTTCCTGTTAATGACAAAAACAGCACAGCTGAGAATACCATGAGGCTTTGTGGAAAGAATATGGGACTTGGAGTCAGGTGACAGATTTAATCCCAGACTTACTATTGGCTTGCCGTGTGACTTTAGGAAAGTCTCTCGACCTCTCTATGCCTCGATTTCTTCACCTGTAAAATGAGGATAAGATGCCTGCTTTCTATTCCTCAGAATGTGAGTGCCCTGCAAGATAGGGAGTAAGGTGATCTGATTGTCTTGTATCTTCCCCAGTGCTCAACACAGAGATTTGGCATCTATTAACGACTTGATATCCTAATTATTGTAATCATTATTACTGAGCCTCACTGCTTCTACACTCCTCTGCTCTCTTCTATGCTAGTTTTTTTTAATGGTACTTGTTAAGTGCTTACTATGTAGCAAGCATTTTCTAAGCACTGGGGTAGGTGAAAGTTAATGAGACTGGAGCCAGTTTAGGACACTCTCCTCTGTCTTTCATCACTAGGTTTGAAACTACAACAAGAAAAAAAACAAAGGTACCAGAACTGAAATGCTAATAACAGGGTTATTTCCTCTGAGTGATAATGTGATGACATGAATGTAACTGTGCTCTGATGGAATCTAAGACTTGGAGTGGGATGAGACTGTAATACAGAAGCCCAATTTCCTATGTTCATACTTTATTCTCCAGCTCCTGCCCCTCAATGTTCAGACTGCCAAGGACTAAAACTTCCTGTCCAAGTGAAATTGTTCTGGACAAAATGTTTCTAGACTGAAGTATCACTGGGCTACTTTTTTTCCCCTTTTCTTTTTTAGTAGACCTTTGAATATCTAGCTAGTTTTATTAAAAGCTTCTTTTGTCTTGAAAAAGGAGCATAAATCTTAAAAACAGAGAGGTATTCTTTGTTCTGAACCTTATTCCAATTGTCTTAATCAAAAGCTCTATTAAATTAAAAGATTCCCTGCCAATCATCTCAAAATCCTACTGCAATTTTACCATTAATTAGGGAATTGGTACAGTCTGAGCATAAAAGTTGATGTGTAATTATTTAACATTACTGTATTGATAATTATTCCTGATGCTTGGTTCAAGAGGGTTTCAAAGTGCTTTTCCAGAAGTAGCTGTATTTAACTATTTTCCTGCACTCATTTTTAGCTAGTCTGGTTTTTGTTAAACACTGTGTCACATTCAAGAAATGTAGAAAAATCTTTTTTCCCCCCTCAAAATAGGACTTTGGGGGTGTTTCTACCGGTGCTTCCGTTTAAAAGTTAATCTAGAGGAAAAATTGGGCCCAGAGGAAAGATATTTGTTTTTACTGGTTTTTATACAGCAAGACAAATTTCTGGTGCAGAGTTCTGGGATGACGAACAATGTGGTGGGCTGTCAGTTCTATTAGGTTGGAAAGAGCCATGATGGGAAGTGAATTTCAGCCCCTTCTGGACTTTGTTGGCTCTTGGGCAACTCATCAGTCAAGAAGGACTTGAAGCAGTTTAGGGGCATCCCAGTACACTCCCTCCTGCAAATAGGGCCTCATCCAGGAACCCTGTTAAGAGACTTGCCCATCCTCAGGACCCCATCCTCTGGAAAAGGAAGTCTGCCAAACAATGAGTTATATTTAAGAGGGAGCCTGGAGCATGGAAATATTCTTAGACTACTTTGCTTCGTAGGGCAATTCAAGGAGGGAATCTCTTACAGCGCCAGCCCTTGGGGCAGACACCAAATGAGGGAAAAATGGATTTGGGGTGCCTCGCCTCCACAGCACAGAGGAAGAATTAAGCCCCAAATCATGAGGGGATACGGTGACATTGAGAGCAGGGAGTTGACCGCTATTGAATCTGTCTGAGTCAAAAGTCAAGCAGTCACTAACACGCCAGAGCTGTTTCCTCCACCTCACTGCCTCCCCTCTATGCTGGAAGTCAATTCTCTATGGTACATGATGAGTCAGCCAGAGCACTTTGATTACAGCTCAGTTGATGTCACACAAGAAAGCAGGGCAGAGGGAAGGGGTTTTCACTGCAACAGAGGAAGAGATTTTTGAGTTGAGGTAGGCCCACCCTTCACCCTCAGGGGAGCCTCATATTCCCAGGACAAAGCAAGCAAACTTCCTTTCAAGAGGGAGTGTCCTTTCTGTGTGGGGGAAAAAAAAAGAGAAGGACGGAGAAAGGGTCAGAATATGTACTTTTGGCTGCAAGCCTGCGACCAGGGAAATTTCTGCACTTTCTGCAAAAGGTGAAAGCATGAAAATGTGCTTCAGTTCAATCGCAGACACAGATAATTGCACGTACACACCAGGAGACACTACATTTGGCATGTAAGAGTTCCTCCCCAGCTCCCCTCTGAGCTCTCCCGAGATTTAGCACTTCTGTTTGCTATTCCTCACATCCACCTCGGGAAAGGTCAGTTGGAAGCAATACCCTTACTGGACCATAGAGTCTGAGAGCCAAAAGACAACACAGAGATGACATCTGGGGCTCAACACTCTACCTCAAGCCAGGCTCAACCCTAAATCTTCTAAGATGGAAACCTGAGGCAGATTCTAAACCCTTTCTATGAAGCATCCATTCCAGAGTCCAAGAGGCTGTCCAGGGAGGTCGAATGCCTTATCTAAGGTCTGCACCACCCAAATAATGTGATGGAGCTGGGTCTAAAACTCACATCATTCCAGTTTGTTTTGCTTTAATGTGTCTACCAACTCAGTGATAGGGTACTCTCCCAAGCACTTAGGACAGTGCTCTGCACACAGTAACAGCTCAGTGAATACCATCGACTGATTGGCTCCCTCCATGAAAACAGCATGCAGATATTGGTTTTGACCCCCCTTCTTACTTTTCTCTTAAATCCTTTGATAGGACAGCAGTTTCCATTAAAAAGTGGGTACTTATTTTGTCCCCTCTCAGGGCCGCATCTGGAGAGTTTCCAGTACTCTTCCAGTCTTGACTACGGGACAAAGAGTCAAGCAGAGGCATATCCACTTCATTCCTAGCTTGGGCAATGGCTAGCTAGTGGAAGGTAATTCTGCTATAAGTCAAAGCTCACCTGCGCTGGGCAGCAGTGGCATGGGAGAGAGTTGAGAGGAAGGACTTATGTTTACTGTGCGGAAGGAGGCAATGGTAAACCACTTACATATTTTTACCAAGAAAACTCCATTCATTCATTCAATCATATTTATTGAGGGCTTACTGTGTGCAGAGCACTGTACTAAGAGCTTGGAAAGTACAATTCAACAATAAAGAGAGACAATCCCTGCCCACAACAGGCTTACAGTCTAGAAACAGGCTTACAGTCTATGGATTCAGTACCAGAATGATTGCAGATGGAGGTGGGGCATTCTGGGAGAGATGTGTCCAGGGCATCACTATGGGTTGGAGATGACTCAACAACATAAGACAAGACTTATCTTGTAGACCTTTGTCCCTATTGCATTAACGTATAATATTTTTCAAGGCCCTCAAGAAGATCTTATGGAGAGAAAAGGATTCATTTTAACTTTTATTAAGTTATATTTGTTTACTCCTTCCTTTGGGTGGAGTTCTGCCTGAATATCATGATTCATTTAGAATTTCCTCGTTTTAAAGCAAACCCCCTTTCCACCTGAACCCCTCAGCCGGGTCAAAAATTTTCCTTCCTATTTATTATAATTTCTTTACTGTATTTGATCCAGGACTCTGGGGCAGGCCTAGCAGTATACAACACACACACTCTTCACCCTTCAGCTAGAATCATCTTCTCTGCTAAAGTAGAAATGTGTCTGTGAGGTGGACACTGTTGAAGCTGTTTATTACTTAAACAGATTTGCACATCAACAGACATGCCTGGTAATGGTGCTTTAAAAATCTCTCAATTTTCAGAGTTTGAGTAATCCCAAATGGAACCAAACACACTCTCTTTCAACCCTCCCTCCTTTCTCCTAAACTCCAAAGTGTATTTCTTAATGTTGATCTTTTTAATACGTGTTTAAAAAAAATTAAAACCCAAAACTTCACTAGATGCCATGAAAAGGAAGATTCTCAAGTGTGACTTATGCACAATTCCTTCAAGTGACAAGCTCGATCACTTCAAATGACAGGTTTCATTTTTCACATCTCCGATCAAAATGCCCCTGTTGTGAATAGACTTGGCAGCAAGTTAGTTCACACAGTTAAGGCTATTTGGGAGGGCGGACTGGGGTGGGGATGGGGGAGATAATCCCCAGTGGAACCATTAGTCAGTGTTGGACCTTCCCATTAAGAAAATATACAAGACGAAGAGCGGAAAATGTATAACTCATCTTTGAACTGCTGCTGGAGGAGCAGTAGCAACACACTGGAAACAAAGGGAAACTCAAAGCCCAATTCCCAACTCCTCCCTGTATCTGGGATTCAATTCTCATTGGCAAATTCATAGATGCTTTAAAAAGAAAGAAGGAAAGGAAGAAAAAAGAGGCACTGGGTAATATTGATATTTCTTTTTTCTTCGTTGTCATAGAATGAAAGAAGTGGCTTGTTCTGGACCCCAAATATGAGATGTGCTGCTGATCAGGAAGCTACTTTCATAAATATTACCTTGCTCAGTACCTGATCCAGCTACAGCTTTTCAGTGTTTGGAAATACAACTGCTTATCATTATAAACTGTTCTTTAAAAAATGTGTGTGTGTGTGTGTGTGTGTATGTGTGTGTGTGTGTGTATGTGTGTGTGTGTGTGTGTGTATCTGTGTGTGGAAAGACAGACGGAGAGAAAGAAGTCAGGGAGAGAGATCGGGCCTTTGTTTCTGAAGATAACATTAGTGGTGAGAACTATCGGCACATGCAAGTGTGACTTGAAAGACACACAATACTTTCATAGCACGATATTTCTTTGCTCCAAACACAAGTTGTATGTGGAATGTTTTTTTCATAATGGTTTGGTCTGGGATTTGAGGAGGAGTGGGTTAGCAAAGGTATTTAGAAATTTTGATAAATGTCCCTCAAGTATTGTTCTTGGCACTCTTCTCACACTGACAGTCAAATTTCTTAGACCCTGAATCTTAATCCTCTCCAACCATTCTAAAAGCTAAAATGAAACTCATTTTTCTATTAGGCAAACTCCCATTCAGTAATGCTGAGACAGAAAGGGAGGAAAGTTCACAATTTCATTTCTGGCTCTATCACTTCATTTCTGGGTACCAAACTGCTTTGGGGCTCAATTTTTCCATCAGTAAAATGGGATTGTTCTCCCTCACTATGGCTACCCATTCATTCATTTCATATAGAGTTTATCAAGTAGAAATAACTTCTTTTAAAACCAGGAAGACACCCTCTACTGATGGGAAAATTACCTTTCATGATAACCAGCAGTTCTGAGGTGCAGAACATTTCAACAATTTGCTTCAATTTCTAAGTGTTGAAATTTAGCCTCAAAAGAGGTGTTTTTGCCAACTTGCTGACATGGATGAGAGATTTGAATCAAACTCTATGCGTTTGAAGATGCAAGGGTTGGTTTGTTGTTTTTTATACTTGATTAAATTGCTGTTTCTTCTTTGCATAGGACAATTTTTATGTCTTTTATTTGTTAAATAAAAAGAGAGAGATTCAAAGGGCATCTTCCTGTTGGCCATCAGGACACTCTCCCCAAACAACACCATGATGGATGACGTGTTAATGGGCCCAACACATGGATTGCATTTCCCTTTAAACACACAGAGGAAGGAGAGTTTTGCCGCCACTGAGCAGGTTTTGAGTTCTGCCAAATGCAGGCCGTCAGAAAAGCAGATTGAGGTAATATCTTGAGTGGATCCCCTCCCCACCACCACCTACCAGCTGCACTCCCTGACCCTGCCCCTCCAGACCCCACCAATAAAGCAGTATTAACCCTTTCTGCCTCTCTTCTGAATGTGCGGCAAGGGCTGTGGAAGAGGAGAAAGAATCCCAATTCCAGGCCCTTCTGGCACCTTCAGTGGTTAACCACTAAGCGGGATTCACAGGACCCACTGATAACACTGTCAGCATTCCCTAAATCCAAGATTTCCACCCGCAGCATGGCTGCCACCATTCATTCATTCAATCATATTTACTGAGCATTATGTGCAGTGTACTACACCAAGAGCTTGGGAGAATGCAACACAACAATAAACAGACATATTCCCTGCCCACTATGACCTTACAGTCTAGAGCCGCTGCCACCACCACCATCTTGGTGGTGCCACACTTGACTGCCTAAGCAATAGAACAAATCAATCATATTTATTGAATGCTTACTGTATGCAGAGCTCTTGGGAGAGCACATTCTAACAATATAACAGCGTTGGTAGACACTGTCCTTCCCAAAATGAGCTTACAGTCTAGAGAAAGCCTCATTATGATCTTCTCATGGTTCTCCCTCAATCTTGGCAGATGCCCTTGTCACTTGGAATTCCCATTGTCAAGAGAGCTTGCCTGCCTGTTTACATAATACCAAGTCTGGCTGTTCCCATGAATGAGAAGCAGAGATGCCAGGAAATGATTACGACTGTAAAGGAAATAAAAGTCAGAACAAGTTTGATCCTGGTTGCATCTAACCCTCAAATGAGAGTTATTCAAAAACCACTTCAAGGCTTAGCTTATATGGCATGGCTGAGCCCAAGGCCCAGAGAAGCCTGGTAGCCTAGGGATACCCTGTCTGTTAGTGGCACCTGTTACTTGGGGTGGGATAGACCTCCTCCTGATCACAGCTTAACACACTGCCTGAGGTGCAATCAATGGCTGGAATGTGGAATATTGATGATAATAAAATGGTCTTCAGGCATGTGTCAAAAAATTGAAGTACAAGATCAGTGAAAACAACGATGAGAAGCAGTGTAGCCTATTGGAAAGAGCGTGGGCCTGGGAGTGAAGAGTACAGGGTTCTAATCCCAGCTCTGACATTTGCCTGCTGTGTGACCTTGGACAAGTTATTTCATTTCTCTGTGCCCCAGTTTCCTCATCTGTAAAATGGGAATTCAATACCTGTTCCTTCTCTCCCTTAGACTGTAAACCCCCATGTGGGACAGGGACTGTGTCGGGCCTAACTTGTATCTACCCCAGAGGTTAGAATAGTACTTGGCAGATAGCTTAGCCAAGTATCATTTTTATTACAAGCAAGTTTAGATTTATATGTGGGTGACTGTACACATCTGGCAAAGTCTTCAGGAGAAATCCTTTTTGGGGTTTTAACTGAGTCAACAAACATGTTCTACAGAGAAATGCCTACATACCAATCAATTCCTCCGTTCTGGAGAGAGAGTTTGTGGGGAGGAGGAGAATGGGGTTTTTTTCCTCTCATTGGGAATATATGTTCATTAGTATGTCTAGGAACATCACAGATTGGAATCCTGGCCCAAAGTCTCTGATCATGCTGACCCTTCTTCAGCTAACCCCTCCTGCATCTTTCCTCATTATGTATCCTTCCTCAGGATGTATCCTTCCATCATTCACACTTGCTAATGAATAACTTCCTTCAGCTGGTCAAACAGCAAGTCACCAAGTGACTTAAGGAACACAGAGGTGAGTGGCCATGTGTACACCAGAGAATGATATTTTCAGTAGAAAATTATCTTTATTATAATCCAACACAGGGCCAGCTTGATGCTTAATGCTTAACTAGCTCTCATAAGGTTAATCACTGGTAATCAATCAGTAGCAATCACTGAGGAAGAGCACATTCAGCCTGACATACATCAATTCATCAACCCAACAATGAAAGCTTCAAGCACTGTCTAAGAGAAAGCGCATAGGCCTGTGAATTAGAGACCTAGCTCTGCCTCTTGCCTGCTGTATGACCTTGGGCAAGTTACTTAACTTCTCTGTCTCAGCTTCCTCATCTGTAAAATGGGGATTCAACACCTGTTTTCCCCCCTCCCTAAATGGTGAGTCCCATGTGGGATGGGGACTGTGTTCAACCTGGTTATCTCATATATACCCCAGTGTTCAGCACAGTGCTTGGCAGGGAAAAGCAGGGTGGCATAATGGATAGAGCACAGGCGTGCGAGTCAAAAGGACCTGGGTTCTAGTTCTGACTCTGCCACAGGTCTGCTGGGTGACCCTGGACAAATCACTTCGCTTCTCTGTGCCTCAGTTACCTCATTCATTCATTCATTCAATCGTATTTATTGAGCGCTTACTGTGTGCAGAGCACTGTACTAAGCGCTTGGGAAGTACAAGTTGGTAGCATACAGAGACGGTCCCTAACCAATAGCAGGCTCACAGTCTAGAAGGGGGAGACAGACAACAAAACAACACATATTAACAAAATAAAATAGAATAGTAAATATGTACAAGTAAAATAAATAGGGTAATAAATCTGCACAAATAAATCTTCCGGTCTCAATCCCCATTTCTAGATGGGGTCACAGGCCCAGAGAAGAGAATAATAATAATGATGGTATTTGTTAAGCACTTACTATGTGCAGAGCACTGTACTACTCTCCCCATCCGCCAAGCTAGCTGTCCTCCTCCCTTCAAGGCCCTACTGAGAGCTCACCTCCTCCAGGAGGCCTTCCCAGACTGAGCCTCCTCTTTCCTCTCCCCCTCCTCCCCCTCTCCATCCCCCACATCTTGCCTCCTTCCCTTCCCCACAGTGCCTGTATATGTGTATATATGTTTGTACATATTTATTACTCTATTTATTTTACTTGTACATATCTATTCTATTTATTTTATTTTGTTAATATGTTTGGTTTTGTTCTCTGTCTCCCCCTTCTAGACTGTGAGCCCACTGTTGGGCAGGAACTGTCTCTATATGTTGCCAACTTGTACTTCCCAAGCGCTTAGTACAGTGCTCAGCACTCAGTAAGCACTCAATAAATATGATTGATTGATTGATTGATACTCTTGTTGTCAGTCAAAACACAGGCTGTAGCTAGACTTTAGCTAGAATAAATATGTACAAATAAAATAGAGTAATAAATACGTACAAACATATATACAGGTGCTGTGGGGAAAGGAAGGAGGGGGCTCAGTCTGGGAAGGCCTCCTGGAGGAGGTGAGCTCTCAGTAGGGCTTTGAAGGCCATCACTCCTTAGTGTTTCCTGAGCTTCACCAATTGCCTGCTGGGTGACTTTGGGCAAGTTATTTCTCTGGGCCTCAGTGAGCTCATCTGCAAAATAGGGATTGGATTAGAAGACACCCAGAATAGCACCTTGCACATAGTAAGCGCCTAGCAGATGCCACCATTTTCTTCTTTTTCCCTCAGGGCCCTCATCTAAAAAATGGAGATTACGAGTGTGAGCCCCATGTGGGACAGAGACTGTGTCCTACCCGATTTGCTTGTACCCAACCCCAGCACTTAGTACAGTGCCTGGCACATTGCCTTAGTACAGCGCTTAACAAATACCACCATTATTATTATAATATGTGTTTAATAGCACAGTTATTATAAATACCTGTTCTCACTCCATCTCCAAGCTCCATGTGGAACAGAGATTGTGTCCTACTTGATTAACTTGTATCTACCCCAGTTCTCATATAGCATTTGATACATAGTAAGCACTTAAATACCACAATTATCATTATTATTATTATTATTATTAGCCATCCCCACATTCTGGTCCCATTCCCTGCTGCTATCTTGGGTGTCCTCAGAAGAAGTAAGTGGTAGGATCATGGTAAAGCAGAGTTAAGAGCTATTTGTGGACATGACCAGGTTAAACAGGGGACACACAAAAGGAGATATTTTTTGGGCCTGCTGCCAGTCACCCTGAACCAAACCTTGCTAAATTATGCCTGGAAAAGCACCAGTTACCAATCTGCAGCTCTGCAATCTTGCATTCAATCCAACAAGAGACAGATTCTAAGATCTCCCTCTATGGTATTTGGGATTTGTTTAGGGGTACTTGGTATTGTTCCTGTGTACTGTAAGCACCTTGTGGGCAGGAATTGTGTCTATCTACTCTCGTATGGTACTTTCCCAAGCACTCCGTACAGTGCTGTGCACACAGTAAATACCATTGTTTGGCTGGTCACAATTTAAAATGGTTGGGCTAGTGAGGACTGGAAGCACCTGCTCAAATTCTTTTTAGCTTTCTCACTTGCTGTAGATTCAAAAAGGAAGTTACTGGCTGGTAAGGAAAATGAGAAAAACGCTATAGGAAAACTGACAACACCAAAGGCCATTCGAACTGCGAGCCTCCCCTTCCTTTTCTCTCTGGGAGAGAAATGGAAAAGCCACTTGAGACCCTAGAAGTAAAAATTAAAATAGAAGCATCATTCATCCAGTCCTAGAGGCCTTGGAGAAAATTCATCAGGAGGTCCTCCTTTCACTCTGATAGGCATTTTCAGTCCAATTATAATATAGTTGTAGAAACTAAGGCACAGAGAAGAAATGTGCCTAAAGGCACACTGAAGTTATTAAAATGCCCGGAAGGGACCTCCCGGTCATATAATCCAGTCCCCTGCACTTAGGTGATCTAGCCTGCACTAGGTGATCTGCACTTAGGTGATCAAAGAGATGCCACAATCCCCAAAAGCTTATCCCTGTATTTTTACACTCATATAGACAAGAAATTCTCCCTCATGCCTACCTGAGCTCTCTTCTCCCCTCAAGAAAGTTGAGCCAGGGCTCTGTTGTCATTTAACAGAAATTCAGCTCTAAAGACAGCTCCAAGGATATAAGCTCTTGCCTTTGCTGAACCTCCCTTTCATTGTCTCTAAAATGCAAAGCTAGATCTCAGAAGGCTGATAGGAGGAATAATTAGCCAAATGATTGGCCCCTGGCCAAAAACAAGGCACTGGCAATTTGCTCATCAATATTCATTCCATGCAGTATTCCTTGGGGGACCCAGGCTTGGTTTGGGAAATAATGTTGCAAACTGGATTTGCATCATCTTGTTTCTACGCCCCTTAGAGCCATGTTAGTAAGCAAGATTCCAGGGTAGGAAAGACATTTGTTTAGATATGACACATAAAATATAGGTTTTGTGCATAGCGTGGAGGAAGCACCCCACACTCCCTGTGGAAACATAAACATGGACATTTGTTATGTGGTTCAGTATAAACAGGAACAAACAATGAGCTGGGCACATAGTCAGTATGGGTTTCAAAGTAAATGAGGTGTCATTCGTGGCAAACTCGGCATTACGAGAAGGCATTTTGCAATTTGAATTTTGTGTTTTTCCCCAAAAGCAATCAGAGATGTCATTTCTATACAAAAAAATCAAAGTAAACATCCAAAATATCAGGTTCCTTTGGAGTAGTTTGTCTGCATTAGCCACAGTCAAGATAGAAGAAATTTCTAATGCCCTAATGATAAAAGTGGGGGAGAGCACTAACAGATGCAAGGATTCAATAGATTAAAAATATTTATTAAACACCTCCTTAGTCCAGAGCAGTGTATTAAGCACTTAGGAGAGTACAACAGAATTAGAAGATGTGATCCTTGGCCTCTAGAAAGGGAGATAAACACTAAAATAAATCACAAATAGGTGGAAGTAAGAGAATGTGAAGAGATGTACACAAGTACTCTGGAAGTAGGGTGAGTGCTTAGGTGACACAGATGCTGAAATGACAGGGGGGAACACTAGATGGGAGATGAGAGGTTCATTACAGAAGGCCTCCTGGAGGAGATGTGATTTCGGAAGGATTCTGAAGATGGGAGAGCTGTGAACTGTCCAATGTAAAGGGGGAAAGGAGCTTCAGGTAGAAGGAGGGCATGAGCTAGAGGTCTGCAGTAGGAGAGACATGAAGGAGGCATTGTGAATGGGTTCATTTTCATATCATTGGGGGTTTTGATCTCCCCTACGCATCCTTCAGCTCTTAGAACAGTGCTTGGCACATAGTAAATGCTTAACAAATACCATCATTATTTTTAAAATGAAGACTTGTAAATCCAAGTAATGTTTGTTTAACCAGAAGTAAAAAATAATTGTTTACCATTTCTCCAATTTATGAGGGATTAACAGGGTTACAGAGCATGAGAAGGGTTTCCAATCCATGTTGGAAGGATGAAGACTGTTTCTAATGATAGTAGAAACCATGGTATTTTGTTAAGCATGTACTGTTTGCTAAGCTCTATGCTAAATTCTAGGATAGATTCAAAATAATCAGGTCCATCACATTCCCCGACCCACAAGGGACCCATAGTCCAAGTAGGAGAGAAAAAGCAGGGAACTGAATCCCCATTTTTCAGATGAAAAAACTGAGGATTGTGGCAGTTAAATGACTTGCCCAAGTTCACACAGTCACACAGGCAAATGATGGAGCCAGGATTGGAACCCAGATCCTCTGAATCTCAAGCCCATATTCTTTCTACTAGATCTCACTATTTCCATTACACAGGTCTACACTGGCAAGGAAAAGTGGAGTGGAGAGGAATCATCTAATGAATTAAACCAACGTGGTAAACCAACGTGGATCATTCAAACATGAGGGAAATTATTGCTTTTCCTCTCACTAGAAAGGTTATCTTTTTTTCTGAATTATCTGAAAAGCTGCCTTAACTTTCCACTTTCCTTAGCTGCATAGACACTCTGATAAGTAAATGGATTATTCTGGGTTCTAGGAATTAGATTTCAGCCTTGCCATATTATCTTGGCAAGTCACACATTCTCCAGGCTTCACTTTCATCATTTCTGTGAAAGAATAAAATGATTTAACCTTCCAGAAATATGGCTGAAACAGAGATGGCTTAATAACTGCTCAGAATACTTTAAGATTTCCAAATAGGAGTGCATCCATTAGTCAATGTATATAGCTATAATTCTATTTATTCTGATGGTATTGTCACCTGCCTACTTGTTTTGTTGTCTGTCTCCCCCTTCTAGACTGTGAGCCCATTGTTGGGTAGGGATTGTCTCTATATGTTGCCTATTCGTACTTCCAAAGTACTTAGTACAGTGCTTTGCACACAGTGAGCACTCAATAAATACAACTGAATGAATGAATCAATGATTTTTATTAAGCACTTACTATGTGCAGAGCACTGTACTTGGGGACAGAATGAAACCTCTAGAATGTAAGCTCTTCATAATCAGGGAAGGTGTCTGCTAGCTCTTCCAAGTGCTTAGGACAGTGCTCTGCACATGGTAAGCACTCAATAAATATCATTCATTGACTGGTTAAGGGGAAGTTTATGACAAAAATCTCTGTTCTTAGGAATAAGTAGGGAAGCCCTGACAGTGCTAGTGGATGCCACAGACTTGAGATGCATGTGACATTGCATGTGTTTTGTGGTAACATCATACACGGTGTTTTGCGGATGTTCACCTAAAGCTAGAGCATTTTTTTGGAGGGATGTTTGGCCATCCGCACCCCAACTTCCTCCAGAGCCTTTCCGAGGTCCCTGTGAACAGGGCACCTCTTCCAAGCAGCCAACCTCCATGGAAGGAGCCAAGAATGCAGGAGGCCAGGCACTTAAACTAAAAATGCCAGACACAATGTCCAGTGCTATATCCATACCAGAAAGGGAGCAGCTTTAATTCTATTTATTCGAATGACTTGACACCTGTCCACATGTTTTGTTTTGTTGTCTATCTCCCCCTTCTAGATTGTGAGCCCGTTGTTGGGTAGGGACCGTCTCTATATGTTGCCAACTTGTACTTCCCAAGTGCTTAGTACAGTGCTCTGAACACAGTAAGTGCTCAATAAATACGATTGAATGAATGAATGAACCTGTCCATATAAAACCGGACAAATGGCCATCTTGTGAGCAATTCTTTCCACAATTGCTGTTACGGTCATGTTAAGCCTTAGAAACAAATAGAGGGGGAGGGAGACAAGACAAAGGGAGATGGAGAGAAGAGACAGCATGGCCAGGTAGAAAGAGGATGGGACTGGAAGTCAAAACACCTAGCTTCTAGCCCTGGATCTGTTATTTGCCTCATATGTGAGCTCAGACAAGTCACTTAACTTCTCTTTTCTCAGTTTCCTCATCTGTAAGCTAGTGTGGACAGGAAATGTGCCTACAAACTCTACTATGTTGTACTCTCCCAAGTGTTTAGTACACTGCTCTGCACATAGTAAGCATTCATTGGCTTCACAGACTCCGTCCTCTCCTGATTCTCCTCATCTTTCCGGCCGTTCATTCTCAGTCTCTTTTGCAGGCTCCTCCTCCCACTCCCATCCCCTTACAATCCCATGGGTTCAACTATCATCTCTACACTGATGACACCCAAATCTACATCTCTGCCCCAGCTCTCCCTCCCTCCCTCCAGGCTCGCATCTCCTCCTGCCTTCAGGACATCTCCATCTGGATGTCTGCCCACCATCTAAAACTCAACATGTCCAAGACTGAACTCCTTGTCTTCCCTCCCAAACCCTGCCCTCTCCCTGACTTTCCCATCACTGTTGACGGCACTACCATCCTTCCTGTCTCACAAGCCCACAATCTTGGTGTCATCCTTAACTCTGCTCTCTTGTTCACCCCTCATATCCCAGCCGTCACCAAAACCTGCCGGTCTCACCTCCGCAACATTGCCGAGATCCGCCCTTTCCTCTCCGTCCAAACCGCTACCCTGCTCGTTCAAGCTCTCATCCTATCCCATCTGGATTACTGTATCAGCATCCTCTCCAATCTCCCATCCTCCTGTCTCTACCCACTTCAATCCATACTTCATGCTGCTGCCCGGATTGTCTTTGTCCAGAAACGCTCTGGGCATGTTACTCCCCTCCTCAAAAATATCCAGTGGCTACCAATCAACCTACGCATCAGGCAAAATCTCCTCATCCTCGGCTTCAAGGCTGTCCATCACCTTGCCCCCTCCTACATCACCTCCCTTCTCTCCTTCTACAACCCACCCCGCACCCTCCGCTCCTCTACCGCTAATCTCCTCACCGTGCCTCGTTCCTGCCTGTCCCGCTGTCAACCCCTGGCCCACGTCATCCCCCTGGCCCGGAATGCCCTCCCTCCGCACATCCGCCAAACTAGCTCTCTTCCTCCCTTCAAGGCCCTACTGAGAGCTCATCTCCTCCAGGAGGCCTTCCCAGACTGAGCTCCCTCCTTCCTCTCCCCCTTCTCCCCCTCCCCGCCTTACCTCCTTCTCCTCCCCACAGCACCTGTATATATGTATATATGTTTGTACGTATTTACTACTCTATTTTATTTGTACATGTTCATTCTATTTATTTTATTTTGTTAATATGTTTTGTTTTGTTCTCTGTCTCCCCCTTTTAGACTGTGAGCCCACTGTTGGGTAGGGACCATCTCTATATGTTGCCAACTTGTACTTGCCAAGCACTTAGTACAGTGCTCTGCACACAGTAAGCGCTCAATAAATACAATTGAATGAATGAATGAGTGAATTTATTGATTGATCTGTAGAATAGGGATTAAATTCCTGTCCTCCCTTCCTCTTGGACTGTGAGCACCATGTGGGATAATAAGAGTCAGATCAAATTATTCTCTATCTACCACATTGCTTGGAATACAGTGATCTTTGTAGGCAGGGAAGAGGTCACTTTGTTATTAACAATAATAATAATGATGACGATGATAATAGTATTCATTCACTCATATTTATTCATATCTTGTATTATGGTATCTGTTCAGAATTTGCTCTGTGCCAAGCACTGTACTAAGTGCTGGGAGGGACACAAGAAAATTAGTTGGGACACAGTCCCTGCTTCTCATGGGGCTCATAGTCTAAGAAGGAGGAAGAATAGACATTGAATTTCTATTTTACAGATGTGGAAACTGAGATACAGAGAAGTTAAATGACTTGCCCAAGGTCACCTTGCTTTCTATATTTTCCAAGTCCCTAATGCAGTGCACCATAACAAGTGGGCACTCAATGGGTGCTATTACTCAGTGCTCAGTAATAATATTAATAATAATATCATTATCAATATTTATTTGTATCCATCCCAATGCTTAGTACAGCGACTGGCACATAGTAAACACTTAAAAATGCAAAAATTGTTATTACTAATGATGGTGATGGTATTTGCTAACAGGGAGAGGAACAGTTCTCCTGTGCAGATATGGCACGGAACAGCTCAGACCTGAGATGTGCCAAAGATGTGGCAATGAGTTACTCCACCTTGGCATTCAGTGTGTAGGGAAGGAAATACTTTCCTGAAGAGTACCCAACCATGAAAACCCACCTGAATCTGAACCCTGACTTGACTCAGACTTGAAAATTCCTGTGGGGGCTTGATTTCACTTTACCACCGAAAGCTTCCACAATGTCTGTCACAGGGACAGGACACTGGAATCCCACGAGATCAGTGGAGCTGAGTGGGGAAATAATTCAGACATCTGGAACTCGTGAGCTCCATTTTGGGACAAACAGAAGGAATTCATCCCAATTTGACCTACTGGCTTTCTATTCAACTTTGCAAGATTTATGTCATGGTGGTTCTACAAGTTCTGATGTGGAATCTTTAGGAGGGGTGAAGAAAGGAGGGGGAGACTATCATGGGGACTAGGTAGTTTAGCATGGTGGAGAATTAAGGACCTACTTTTCCTTGCCCTTGCTCACCCTTCACACCTTGTTTATTTCCAGGAACTCCAGGATGAGATTGGTTCAACCTTCCCACTGTGCCTTGCTCTCAAATCTCACACTTAGACCTGTCACTCATTCTGTAGCCCTTGGCTGGAACACCCTGACACTTCAAATCCACCTGGCCACAGTTCTCCTCAACTTCGGAGACCTCCTGAAAATCCACCTCCTCCCGGAGGCTTTCCCCAATTAATCTCCTCCTCTTTGGGCCCTCTCAATCCCGCATCCATGCTTAGCACTTATTTTTCTATTTATGCTGCCACACACCTGCTTTCAACAGCTGTAGCGTCACTGTTTCTCCTGCTCCCACTATTTGTAAATAATTTGCTCCTTTCTGTCTCCCCCAATAGATCGTAACCTCCTTGAGGGCAGAGACTATGTCTCAGCTTTTTTAGAAGTCTCCCCTGCACTTCATAGAGCGTGCTTCATAGTAGGTGCTCAATAAGTACCACTGATTGATTGAAGATCCCCATCCTGTTTCCCATCCACCCTTTCCTCCAAAGAGGTAGCCAACTCTATTCTATTTGGAGGAACCTGGCTCTGTGTTCTCAGCTGCTTGGGCTGAGATCTGAGGTCCGGCCTGTCACTGACATCACTGGGCCCCATGCTTCCACCTCACCGTTTATGCTGGCAGGCCTCTAAAGGCGAGGCTGGTGGGAAGATTATCAGCCCAAACAGTATTAATAAGAGGCAGCTGCTCTTTAAAAGGCTTCAACAATGTAAAGAAACTGAGTCAGAGCATTGAGGGTTTTTTTTTCTAAAGAACCCTTTGAAATCCAAGTTCCTGTTCTCCCCTCACCCACCCCACCCCCCACCCCCACCCCAACACACTTCAGTCCAATGTTGGCTGCTAAACTCCCCTTTAAGTTGCCATTTCCACGCTTGCTTGAATGATGATGCCAGAGTCTCGGATTGGCTGGGTGACATCAGTCCAGGCCTAAAGACCAGACATTGGCCAATGGTAGTGAGCGTCCTATGCTGAAGCCATTGCTTTTGTCCTGAGCAGAATTGGCAAGATGTGGGGCTTTTTATTAACCCTTTTGGAGCCAGCAACACTGAACCCTCTGGAAAGCTGGGATAGTGTCAGGAGTTAGGAAGATGAGAGTAAAGGCATTCTTTCCAGGACCAGATGAGGAGGCAGGAGGGTGAAGGGTAGTGTTAGACCACAGCTCCACAGGCTTTCATTTTCTTAAAGCTCTTTGTCTATGACTAAACAGCCCCATTTTTTCTTAATTGAAAACGCTTAGGATGAACAGATTTATCATTCAATGATCGTAGCCGAAATCACTGTTTATTTTAGCACTGTTAGGAGGCTAACGGGAAACTAGCCATAGAAAATACAGCTTGACCCCAACTGTTGTTCCCTTGGCCAAAGTCACACAGTAAGGCCTGGATTTTCCATCTCTGTGCTCCTGAATTTCCAGCCTGTTGCTCGGTCATCCAGTTAGGTCTGCCCTAGTTTTAAAAAGGGGTCGATGGGAGAGAGAGAGACTTTCTTCTCTATCAGCTAGACACTGATAAGGAGGCTAATTGACCTTAGAAAGGGGAACTGGAAATAATTCTTGGAAGGAAAGGACCAATAGGTCCTGGGATCATTGCTTAATGCTGGTTTAACATCAATGATACCACCACATACAAGGATTCAAAAGAGATTCAAGATAGGCTTCTATTCTGGCAGAAACCATTGTTTCTTAGAGGGCTTTCTCTGTGGCCATTGCTGATTTGGGTTTAATTTTGTTTTTTAGGTGGGACCAAGTTTGGGCTCTGTAAATGGGCCTCTCACTCCCCCAATTAACAACTCAGCAGTTCTGGATGCCCCTGCTCTCCCTGGGAGTAGAGATGAAGTGGGGGAAAGAGGCGCATCATAATGTTGCTGATTTCTAAAATATTTCATCAATTGACACTGCTGTCTCGTGTGTCTGGATGCTATTCGATCACAATTTTTTTTTTTTAAAGCCTAACATGTGCCCTCTGACCCTGCCCAAACTCTGTCACTGTGGCCCCAAATTCCATAGTGGAGCCCTGACTGACTTAGGTCAATGAATTCCATGGTTCAAGGTCCATTGCTGACCCTTGCCACTATCTCTTCTCCTCTCCCCTGGCATCTTGAGGCTCCTCTTGCCTGCTTGATGGTTCTGAGTAGGGGATCTGGGTCCACAAGATAAAGGAAAAAGGAAAGTCCAGAAATTAAAACAACAGCATTAGTTTAACCCGAAAGCCCCACACACCTAAACACTGTAAATCACCATTATCTTCCACAAATCAGCATGACCTAAAGGACAGAGAGCACAGGCCTGGGAGTCAGAAGGACCTGGTTTCTAATCCCCACTCTTTCACTTGTCTGCTGTGTGATCTTGGGCAAGTCACTTAACTTCTCTGGGCCTCAGTTACCTCATCTGTAAAACAGGGATTAAGACTGGGGGGCCCTTTTGGGACACAGACTACATCCAACCTGCTTAATTTGTATCTACCCAAGTGCTTAGAACAGTGCTTGGCACATAGTAAGCATTTAACAAGTACCATAATAATAATAACCATTAATAATAATACTATAAATCACATGCTGCTCTTCCTGCAGGTCAATTCCAGCCAGCTGACAGAATGGGATTGTACAAAATTGCAGGCCACTTGTTTTCCCTTACAGGGAGAGGATTAGATGGGCTTCAGATGCAGCAAGAATGAGGAATCTGTCAATCCATCAATCAATCATATGCATTGAGTGCTTACTGTGTACAGAGCATTGCCCTGTGCCCTTGGGCGAGTATGGGAAAATAGAGTGGCTGATTGAGCCCCCATTGAATGCATCTGGGAGCAAACAGCTGAAACAAGACCTATTCCCTGGCCTGAAGGAACTTACAACCTAATAGATTGACTTGCAGGTTGATTCTGCCCAGTGACTGAACCAGGGACCTGAGGGAAATGATGACACTTCCATTACTGAAGTTCCATAAAAATGGCTGAGATAACCTCAGTCCTGGATAATTTTAGAGCTCATCTGCCACCCAATGGGAGGGCACTGGGCCATGTCCCATTCAGCTCTAAGATCCTCTGAATCTGAGATGTGGTGAACCCAGAATGCTCTGCCAGACTGCAGGGCCAGCACAACCAGGTTCAGGTCGGGGTCCAAGGGATGAGATCTCAATGCCCAGGTGCGCAGGGAAACCAGGGAAGGATGAGGAGGGGATGGGAGAGTAGGAAGGAGGGACCCTAATTCAAGGTGAATCTGCTGTGTGACCTTGGATAAGTTACTTCACTTCTCTGTGCCTGTGGAGATTGAGACTGTGATCCCCACATGGGACAGGGACTGTGTCCAACTCTATTTGCCTGTATCTACCTCAGCACTTAATTCAGTGACTGGCACATAGTAAGTGCTTAACAAATACCAACATCCTCATCAGGTGAGTGTTCCACTGAGAGCCTGGGCCTTCAACAGCTACAACTCAGGTGAGGGGGAGAAGTTTTTAACAGGATTCAGAGCCACTTTGACACAGTTTGGGCAGGGGTGGATACCCCAAGCCCATCCCAGCCCTGACTCTCAAACCAGGAATGGGGAAGAGAAACACGAAAGCCACTCTGTGTAGACTAGGAGGGCCCTTAAAGTAGGTGTCCTGTTTAGAGATTATGCTGTAGTTGTTGGGTAACTCTTCTGCCCTACACTTCCCGAAATATACCATAGCTCTGACACCAATTCTTGTGCTTCCTGGAGCAGGGAGCTACAGTACCAGAAGTCTCCTTGAAGACCCCTGGTACAGGATGAATTGGCCTTTTATTCCTCCCAAACTAAACTGACTTGCTGTTCTCTCCTATAGTAGGCCAGCCATCTGGTTTTGAACTGGACAGTCCAATTTCCAGCTGGCCTGTCTCCCATCCTGTACAGATGCAAGAGTGGAAGTCTTCATATCTGGTATTCTTAATTTGAGTGCCCATCTTCCCTCTGCCACAGCTCTGCGGCTCAGAAGCAGCATCAATAATCAATGACATGGGAAGGGGACACAAAAGCTCTGGAACTAATGGGATAATCAGAGTTGCCCCCTGCAGAAAAGCTCTAGGTTTGTGTGAACTCAGACAGACCCCAGAGGAATGAAACGTGCCTGATGTCTCATGTGGATGTCTGTGAGTCCAGTATCCTTCAGTGGCCACTATTCCAAACCATGTACCAACAAAGGTTTTTGCCCGGTACTACCCAAGTGAAGAGACTGGAGAAGCAGATAATCAGTCAGCATGGCCTAGTGGATAGAGCACAGGCCCAGGAGTCAGAAGGATCTGGGTTCTAATCCCGACTCAGCCCCTTGTCTGCTGGGTGACCTTGGGTAAGTCTTCTGACTTCTCTGTACCTCATTTATCTCATCTGTAAAATGGGGATTAAGACTGTGAGCCCCATGTGGGACAGGAACTGTGTTCATCCTGTATAACTTGTATCTACCCCAGTGCTTACAGCAGTGCTTGACACATAGTTTTGTTTTGTTGTCTGTCTCCCCCTTCTAGACTGTGAGCCCATTGTTGGGTACGGACCGTCTCTCTATGTTGCTGACTTGTACTTCCCAAGTGCTTAGTACAGTGCTCTGCACACAGTATGCGCTCAATTAATATGATTGAATAAATGAATAGTAAGCGCTTACCAAACACCATCATTATTATATTTATTTATTGAGTGCTTATTGTGTGCAAAGCATTGTATTAAGACCTTGGGAGAGTACAATATAACAGCGTCTGTAGGCACGTTCCCTGTCTACAGTGAGCTTATAGTCTAAGGCAGAGAGGGAAAGACTCCTTCCAGGTAGCACCATGAATGCTACAACAAGGGTTCTAGCCCCTCTTGTCTCCCCAACACTGCCCCCATCACACACCCTCCCCCCCACACCCCACGAGCTCTCCGTAAATACTTCCAACTCAGCCAACCACATTTGGAAGCAATGAAAATCTCCCTTAATCTCTCCTCCTGTTCAGAACCTGGGGCACCTCTCACCTCTCTTCCACTTTCCCAGAGCCTTTCCTCCCCTTGGACCATTTGCTACAGATGGCAATGACGTCACTACCCCAGGCCTGAGGTGATTGCCTAATTTCTCAATTATGCTCCCAGAAGCCTCACAAAGCCCGGCTTCCAGACAAACCCTCCCTGAATGAACCCTGAATAATACCCTGAAACCTTAGCAGCAGGCTGCAGTGCTGGGAAGACTCACATGAAACACAGGATGGGGTGGTGTCGGGTGGACTGGGCAGTAGGAACATATGATATCTTCTCACCTCTGCAGCTAAATTAAAGGAGGATTAAGATCAGATGGCCAAGGGCTACCCTGGGGCATGGGGACAAGGCCTTGGGGAGGAAGAGACCGGAATGGAGGCGAGTGGAGTGTGTGGAATCGATCAGCGGTATTCGTTAAGCGCTGATTCTGTGCAGAGCACTGTACTAAGTGCTTGGGAGAGTATGATAAAATGGAGTTGGTAGATACAATGTTCCCTGCCTGTGAAACCCCACTCATCCTCTGCAGCTGAAGGATGTAGATTGGACGGCCAAGAACCAGCTGCTTTTATTTCAAGTTTTTTTTCCCAATCAATCGTATTTGAGCCCTTACAGTGTGCAGAGCACTGTACTAAGCTCTTGAGAGAGTACAACACAACCACATAACAGACATAGTCCCTGCCCACGAGCTTTCTAGTGGGAAAACTCTTAATTCTAGTTTAGCTCAAGTTCCAAAAACTGAAAAGGGAGAGTGAAAGGCAGCAGAAGGAGGGAGAAGAGGAATGAATCATTAGCAAGATAAAAACCTTGCTTCTGGGCCTGTTTCAAGCAGGAACAATCAGTCAGTGGTATTTACTGAGCACTTACCGTGTTTCAAGCATTGTCCTAAGTGGTTGAGAAGAGTACAATACAGCAGAGTTTGTAGACATGTTCCCTGCCCACAAGGAGCTTACAGTCTAGAGGGACAGAACATTCATTCATTCACTCAATCGTATTTATTGAGCACTTACTGTGTGCAGAGCACTGTACTAAGCACTTGGGAGAGTACAACAATAAACAGACACAGTTCCTGCTCACAACAAAGTCTAGATGGGGGGAGACAGACATCAGTACAAATGAAGTTACAGATATGTGCATAAGTGCTGTGGGTCTGGGAAGGAGGAAGACAAACGGAGCAAGTCAGGGTGAAGGGAGTGGAAGATGAGGAAAGCCGGGGCTCAGTCTGGGAAGGCCTCTTGGAGGAGATGTGCCAAGAACCAACTGCTTCAATGTGCCTTCAATAAGGCTTTGAAAGGAGGGAGAGTGATTGTAGGATCCGAGGAGGTAGGACGTTCATGTTTCTGTCTTCCTTTTCAGTTTCCCAGACACTGGACAGTGGAGAACACTAAATCTGAAGTTCAGAGACTCAGATTCTTTCTGCTGAGGGATGGTTCTGTGCTTACCCTGGGCCTCCAAGTCTGCAGGCAGAACCAGAGATCTCCCCTCCCCACTTCCCTCATCCTTGGTCCCTCCCTTGTGATCATTGGGTGGATGAAGGAGGCCGAGTCTGTGAAGCAATCTGCACCCCTCTGGAAGAAAAGTGGGTACCAACCTAAGGACTGGGTTTTAGCTAAGGTGGACACTAACAGTACTTGCTATAGTGGACAAGGAGACTCATCTGACATCACCTGCTTCACTCCAGGCTCGCAGCCTAATGGGATGATACCAGGGGCATCACTTTGCCAAAGTTCGCCAAACTCACTCAAACCTTGTGCGCTGCTCTGAGGGTGAGACCCCTGACATCCCCACTCAATGTAGAGCATCTGCAGTTCCCCTTCCAGGTCCGTGGAATCACCGGTGCCACTTTAAAGCCAGAAAATCTGGCAGCAGGAGCTGCGGCCATGGGAGGTTGGGGGCTTAAAAGCTTGTCCTCTAGACTAAAAGATCATTAATAATAATCACTTTTTATGTGCTTACTACGTGCCAAGCACTCTTTGTAAGCACTGGGGTAGATACAAGTTAATCAGGTTGGACACAGTGCCTGTCCCACATTAAAATTTATTTATTTTGCTTGTACATTTCTATCCTATTTATTTTATTTTGTTGGTATGTTTGGTTTTGTTCTCTGTCTCCCCCTTTTAGACTGTGAGCCCACTGTTGGGTAGGGACTGTCTCTATGTGTTGCCAATTTGTACTTCCCAAGCGCTTAGTACAGTGCTCTGCACATAGTAAGCGCTCAATAAATACGATTGATTGATTGAGCTCACACTCAATCCCCATATTTTTTTCAGATGAAGTAGACACAGAGAAGTTAAGTGACTTGCCCAAGGTCACACAGCAGACTTGTGGCTGAGTCAGGATTAGTTCCCAGGTCCTTCTGGCTCCCAGGCCCATGCTCTGTCCACTAAGTCACGCTGATTCTCAGCTGCTCGTTGTGGGCAGGGAATGTGTTTCCCAACTCTGTCAGGTTGTACTTTCCCAAGCACTTAGTACAGTGTTCTACACACAGAAAGTGCTCAATAAATGCAATTGATTAAAAATGACAGGCAACAAAGCACCCGGTGCCCCTTGTGTACAGGTCAGGGGGCCGACCCACAGCAAACCAGATGGTCCAGTCTAAAACCAACAGGTTTACTAGCTATATCCTCTTTTCGCCCTTCAACCAGATTGGAGACCAGCAAGGAAAGCCCTGGTTTGGTAGGAGAGGCATTCCAGAGTTAGCATCCGCTCTGACTTCTGTCAAGAATGCTGATCCTCTGAGGTTTTTTGCGAAATGAGAGCTCTACGAAGTATGAATGGAAGGGGTTAAAGGCACTCCAGAGCTGTTCCAGCTGAGGATGGAGGGGCAGCTCAGAGGAGCGGCCATCTGGGCTAGAGCAATGTGGCAGAAACCCATAAAGGGAACTCACTTTAAAAACCCCAGCGGGAGACGACCCCTCCACCTGACCCCCCTCCCAGTGCCACAGTTCTTCCTCCGATTCATCAAGGAGCGCAGCCTTTGGGCAACATAGATCGTGGGAGAGTTTCCGTACATTGAGCGGGCCGGCAGCCCGACCCGGAGAGAGGAGCCCCTAGGTGAGGGGGACGCAGTGCACCATCTCACCGGAAATAACGCCCCACCCGGGACTGAATCAGAATGGGCCTGGGAGGGAGCGGGCAGGGGAAAGCTCTTCCACAGGACACAGCTGTTCCCTTCCAAGCTCTGGGGCCCCTCAGCCTCCCACAGGTGAACGAAATGTGTTCATAAGAAGACAGGATGAGAACAAAATCCAGGGCAACCCTGCCAGAGAGCAGATCCATTTTGGGACTGGTGAAGCAGGCCCTGGGGGTGGGCGACTGTGTCACTGCCCTCAGCCAGGTGAACATTTATTTAGTCCTTGCCTGGTTTTCTGGCCTTTCCTCAACACCAAGAGGCATTTCCCACCACCTGGCAGATCGGGGTGCTGAGTCCAAGAATCTGGTGTGTGTCTGCTTCCACCTTTCTCTGAACTTTCCTGGCTCAGGTCCGTCACTGATGTTCCAGGCCCTAGGCAAGGCCAGGTCCTTGGTCATTGGAGCTCTCCCTTGGGCCTCTGCTCTGAGCCTGCGGGCCTACTGGATAGAGCACGGCCCTGGGAGTCAGAAGGACCCAGGTCCTAATTCCAGCTCTGCCGCTTGTCTGCTATGTGACCTCGGGCAAGTTCACTTTTCTGAGTCTCAGTTACCTCATCTGTAAAATGGGAGTTAAGACTGGGAGCCCCTTGTGGGTCATGGACCGCGTCCAACCTGATTAACTTGTTTCTTACCCAGCTCTTAGAACAGTGCTTGGCACACAGTAAGCGCTTAACAAGTACCATTATGATTATGCCCCCCTCCCCACCTTCATCCGCAGACAGTGTAGTGGTTAGATCCCAGCAGGTGACTGGGGGCAGTGGGTGGGCAGGGAAATGGGAAGGTTGAGAAATGTAATCATGGGTACCGCAGCATGCAGCCTCTCCTCCACGACTCTCCTGGTGGGGGTGGGTTGTTTACAGGGCTATAAACACCAGTAGCCCCGCAGGTGGTGGGAGGAGAGATTTCTTCCTCACCCTGATTCCCCATTGTCCTCTGCCCCTTCCATCCTGAAGAGACAGCACGGTGCAGTGGATAGAGCATGGGCCCGGGAGTCGGAAGGACTCGGGTTCTAATTCCAACTCTGCCACTTGTTGACCGTGTGCCTTTGGGCAACTCACTTCACACCTCTGGGCCTCAGTAACCTCATCTGTAAAATGGGGATTAAGACCGTGAGCTCCATGTGGGACAGGGACTATCTTCAACCTGATGAGCTTGTATCTACCTAGGGTTTAGTAAGGCACATAGTAAGCACCTAAATACTATAAAAAAAATTTCTCCCTCCAAACTCAAGAGGTTACCAACTTGGGCCACCCATTTCTCCAACCCAGCCCCCAGCCAGGGAGCCCCATACAGAGGCTCATCCATTCAGAGCTCTGATTCACTAAACGCCACACTTCCCAACACTCAACATCTCAGACCCAGGACATGAAAATGATCCCTGCTCTCCACTTTCTGTCTTGACGGGGGTCATTGCAGAGGACCCTTCACCAACCTTCCTGTCTCCACAACATTGCCAAGATCCGCCCTTTCCTCTCCATCCAAACCGCTACCCTGCTCGTCCAAGCTCTCATCCTATCCTGTCTGGACTACTGTATCAGCCTCCTCTCCAATCTCCCATCCTCTTGTCTCTCCCCACTTCAATCCATACTTCACACCACTGCCCGGATTGTCTTTGTCCGGAAAGACACGCTCTGGGCATGTTATTCCCCTCCTCAAAAATCTCCAGTGGCTACCAATCAACCTAAGCATCAGGCAGAAAATCCTCACCCTTGGCTTCAAGACTCTCCATCACCTCTCCCCCTCCTACCTCACCTCCCTTCTCTCCTTCTACAGCCCAGCCTGCACCCTCCGCTCCTCTACCGCTAATCTTCTCACTGTGCCTCGTTCTCACCTGTCCCGCCGTCGACCCCCGGCCCATGTCATCCCCCTGGCCTGGAATGCCCTCCCTCCCCACATCTGCCAAGCTAGCTCTCTTCCTCCCTTCAAGACCCTACTGAGAGCTCACCTCCTCCATGAGGCCTTCCCAGACTGAACCCCCTCCTTCCTCTCCCCCTCCTCCCCCTCTGCATCCCCCCGGCCTTACCGCCTTCCCTTCCCCACAGCACCTGTATATGTATATATGTTTGTATGCATTTATTACTCTATTTATTTTACTTGTACATATCTATTCTACTTTATTTTGTTAATGTGTTTTGTTCTCTGTCTCCCCCTTCTAGACTAGACTGTAACCCGACTTTTGGGTAGAGACCGTCTCTATATGTTGCCAACTTGTACGTTCCAAGTGCTTAGTACAGTGCTCTGCACACAGTAAGCACTCAATAAATACGATTGATTGATTGTCAGGTGTTAAACCTTGAAAAAGGCCGGCTAAGGGGGCTGTGGGAAGAGCTACACCATTCATCCCTTGCAGTTCCTTCCACCATCATCGGTGGCATTTGAGCAGCAAATTAGTTTGAGGCACAATGCTGAGCCCTCTGAAAGGAATAACAGAAGCAAGACACACACATGATCATTGCCCTCCAGGAGGTAATGGTCTCAGTTCTGTGGCATTATGATTCTATCTCATATGGCAAGATTCTAAGTGGAAGGTGAGACTCCAGGTAGTGTAGCTCCATCTCCTTACTAATACAACTATTAATAATAACAACAATCGTGGTGTTTTTTTCAGTACTTACTAGGTGCCGAACACTGTGCCAAGTACTGGAGTAGACACGAGTTAGTCAGATCGGACACAGCCCTTCCCCATATAGAGCTCACAATCTAAGAGGGAAGGAAAACTGATCCCCATTTGACAGAGGAGGAAACTGATGCATAGAAGTGGCTTGCCCAAGGATACACAATGACAAAAGAGGAGCTGGGATTAGAACCCAGGTCTGCCACCCCCCAAGTCCTTTGCTCTTTCCACCACACCACTCTGCTAATTCTTCCTTACTCTGTCCTGCCCTGCCCTCAACAGGCTACAGCCTTGAGATTCTTTATTCTACTGGACCCTCAATCCCTCTCCCTGCTGGACACGCTACCTAAGAATCATTTGAGGGGGAAACAAGGCAGAGGAAGAGGCAGGATTTCCTCTTTAACCCTCTAACTGGGGTGTCAGTCTGAGGCCAGGCTCCTGGGGTTTGAAAGACCCTCCTGAGATTCGAGCATAGTCTGGGATGAAAGCCAGGCCTGGCCATACCTCCTGAATGTCTGTCTGACTGATGCAGTTGAAGCTCTGGGGTCCCAGAATTCTGTGGTTTGACCCCCGCCCAGAAAGCCCTCAACTCCTCCTGGGGTAAACGAGCTGAATTTGAGTCAGGCTTCCTCCTAGAGCCATCGGGAGACAGCCGAGGCACTTAGCAACCAGAGTTACTGTGTGCAGAGCACTGTACTAAGTGACCCAGCAACTGGAATCCTCCTTCCCCTGCTTTCTACCACTCTCATCTAGTTCCTATTTCCCTTATACAGAAAAGCAGCCCTTTGACATTAGCAGATGGAGTGAGCCATTCTCTCTCCAATACCCCAACACTTTCAACTGGCAGAGGAAATGCTTCCAGCCATTTTTCCACCTGGGCCAGCTGCCTGAAGAATGTGGAAGGGGGGGAATGGGGTGACCGGGAATGGTGGTCAGGTGGGGAGAGAAGGGGTCATCTTAAGACCCTGTTTACGATGTTTGGACTCCTCCCAGAAGGGTGATCCCAGGACTGAGACTCCATGGGCATTGCCAGAGGTGGAAAGTCCAATGGGGACCCCACTGTTTCTAGGTAACAAGGCCCCACCTGACCGACAGACATGGAGAAGTGTCAAAGGTCACCTGAAACGTCAGCACCAGGGAAAGATGAACCATCCTGGATTCCTGGATCCCAGCCCTGTTCTTAGTTCCTTCAGCCACATCTCTCCTCCCTCCCTTCCCTCCTGGCTTCCGTCTCCATGACGTTGTCTGCATTTCCAGGTCAGTAAGAGGCAATATTCCGGGCACAGGATCCCAGCTTTGGGATTGAGTTGAAGTCATGGTGGTTGGGCGGGGGGGGGGAGGGGGAGAAGGAGTGGGGGCTACTAGAGAGAAGTCTTCCTTCAAACACAAACATCTGAAATAATAGTAAGGGGAAAACAGGAAACAACTGGTCAGAACTGACAAACGACGTTGGTTACAAATGGTTTTTTTTTTCTTCTTTCCTTGAAGCTTGCTCCAGCATGAAAGTCCCCGTGAAACAGAGGTAAGGCTCAAACCAGGCCTGCCTAGTTCTGAAAGTCCTACTTCTTTTCGCTCCAACAGCATCCAACACACTGACAGAGCACCACCTGCCGACCTACAGATGTGTGTATTTGTAAATGGCCATGCTGGAGGCTTCAGACCTTCAGGATATCCTGGGTGTCAGTTGCCCCTTTGGTGAGCTGCTTCAGTCAACATTAGTCCGTGTTTCACTGGACACCTTCAGGATGGCTGCACTCTGCCTGCCATAGCAGAAGAGCCAGGCAGACAGAAAGGAGCATTCTGATGCCTCAAGAGACATCAGGCAGAAAGTGTTTGCTGAGCTAGGTGCATTTCCCAAGTTAGATGTGACCTCTGTGGGGAAGTGTGGACAGCAGGCTCCAGGTCAGTTAGGGTGCCGAGGGTGACCTTCTGTCCCCGGCATAGTGGATAGAACACAGGTCTGCGAGTCAGGAGGTCCTGGGTTCTAATTCCGGCTCCTCCTCTTGTCCACTCTGTGACCTTGGGTATGTCACTTCACTTCTCCCTGCCTCGGGTACCTCATCTGTTAAATGGGGATTGAGATTGGGAGCTCCACGTGGGACAGGGACTGTGTCCAACCTGATCTGCTTGTATTCCCCCCGTTGTTGGGTAGGGACCGTCTCTATATCATCATCATCATCAATCGTATTTATTGAGCGCTTACTGTGTGCAGAGTACTGTACTAAGCGCTTGGGAAGTACTCTGTATGTTACCAACTTGTACTTCCCAAGCGCTTAGTACAGTGCTCTGCACACAGTAAGCGCTCAATAAATATGATTGAATGAATGAATTAGGAAGCAGCTTAGCCTAGGGGAGAGCACAGGCCTGGGAATCAGGGAGGGCCTGGATTCTAACCCCCACTCTTCGACTTGCCTGTTAGATAACCTTGGGAAAGTCACTTAATGCCTCTGGGCCTCATTTTCCTCATCTGTAAAATGGGAATTAATTACCTGTTCTAGGCTGTAGACTCATGGTAAACAGGGAGCATTCCACCAACTCTGCTACACTGCACCACTCCCAAGCACTCAGTAGAGTGTTCTGCACACAGGAAGTGCTCAGTAAATGCAATTGATTGATTTTTCTCCCTCCTGCCCTTGGACTGTGAGCCCCATGTGGGACAGGGATTGGGTCAAATCTGTTTATATCAGATCTGTTCTAGACTGTGAGCCCACTGTTGGGTAGGGACTGTCTCTATATGTTGCCAACTCGTACTTCCCAAGCACTTAGTACAGTGCTCTGCACACAGTAAGCGCTCAATAAATACGATTGACTGATTGATTGATCTGTCAGCATAGTGTTTGGCACATGGTAAGCACACAACAAATACCACAATTACTATTATTATAATGTTGCCCAGGGAAATTGAGAAGATTTGTGTCAGAACAGCTCAGCTAGGAGTAAACCACAACCAGCCACCAAAAATATGCAGTAGAGTGTACAATTTGCAGAAAAATTTTCAAGCTATGCCAGGGTGAGAGATCCATCCAGAAGTTCCTAGAAGGCAAGAGATTTTTGACTTTTGAATTGCCTTGTACACAACTCAGCACTTTACAAATGCATACTGTTGAAGTTGCTGAAAAACGTCTTTCATAAGTATGATTTTGTGGCAAAGAAAGAAATTTTGCCTGTCTCTCAAACTTCACTCCCCAGAAAGAAAAAGAAAACTGTTTGAAATGTGATCATTTCAGCTAAGCTTATCTGATCATCCTTGGAAAAAAAAAGTCCCTGAGCCTCCTACTCATCTTTTAGGCTGTTCTGACTTTAGATAGTCTCCTCAAAGAGGTACGTCTTCTTCATTAGCCCACTGGCTGGGCCATTAAGGTAGTAACAGGTAGGGATTCAATGCTTCTTTTTTGAACAAAAGAGCCAGCTCAGGGTCAGAGAGAGGAAAGAGGAAGCCAGATTGGCTTGAGCAGGCTCGGGGTGCCAGGGCTGCCAGGATTTCTCCAGCAGGATCCAACCCTCTAGGATTCAACCCAGAGGAGGTTCCATTCCCTGCTCGCCTAAGGGACGGGTTCGTCAACAAAGAGAAAACCTGGAAACCTTCCTCTTGATCTTCACAGTCCCACAAAGTTCAAAATGATGGTATTTGTTGAGCACTTACGGTGTACCAAGCACTGTACTAAGCGCTGAGATAGATACAAGATAATCAGGCTGCCTGTCCTCCCTTCTCCTTAAACTGTGAGTCCCATGTGGGATAGCAAAAGTCTGATTAGATTATTTTGCAATTTCCACATTGCTTAGCACATAATAATCCTTGTGGGCAGGAATGGCCCCCTTTGTTATTCTGAAATGGTAATAATGATGATGATAATGGTATTTGTTAAGCACTTACTCTGTGCCAAACACTGTACTACACACTGGGAGAGACACAAGTTAATCAGGTTTAACGCAATCCCTATGATCACATGGTTCATTCTGAGTAGGGTTCAATCCCCGTTTTACAGATGAGGAAACTGAGGCAGAAACAAGTTTAAGTGACCTGCCCAAGGTCCTACTGCCCAAGCAGACAAATGGCAAAGTCAGGATTAGAACCTAGGTCCTCTCTGACTCTCAGGCCTGTGTTCTTTCCATTAGGCCACGCTGTTCTTTAATGTCCTAAAAACAATGAAAATGTAAAAGGCCACCAAAGAAAGTAACCCCCTTAACAGGCGCTTGCCTTTATTGCCCCCTGCACCCAATTACCCCAACATTTTTCTGGGATGGAGACCATGTCCTCCTACAATGCTTCTAGGTTCTTCCCTTTCCCTTTATCAATCAGATGTACTGAGTACAAAACACTATACTAAGTGCTTGGGAGAGGACACTATAACAGAGTTGGTAGGCACATTTGAACATATAAGAGTTTTCCCTTTGAACATATGAGAGTGTTACAGAATTATTGCTGTCTTCCAAAGCCACCAAGAAAATAAACTTTATAGTGACTCCGTCATTAGTGGGCACATGCACACACACACACCCCAACATTATCACCTAACAGGGCACTAAATGTGTACTTTCATTACTATTTGTACTGTAAAAAGCAAGCCCATAAATGATAAACTTTCAAATATTTACTATTTTCAGATAAATATTGTAGAAGTGCCTGGGACTGCAGGGAGCAGAAGTGTATCAATAGAAACTCTTGACATTGTGTGAATCTTTCAGGGGCGACAATGCTGTTCTCAGCAAGGGAAGCCTGGGGAAGGAGACATAGGCGCCAACGAGTCAACACTTGATAGGTAGCGCCATCTAGGGGATTTCCCACCAAAACACAGAAAACTAGTCATTTCTCCTATAATTTTATTAGTTTACACAGTAGGGAAGAATTCAAAAGTGGCTGAAACTAGCTCATTATTTTAAAGCGAAATAGTTCAAGAAAAAAATGTACGTAGGATACTAAGAATACTTATGATTAAGAACAATATGATTAAAAATATCAATGATTAAAAATATCTATGATTAAAAATACCTAATAATAATGTTGGCATTTGTTAAGCGCTTACTATGTGCAAAGCACTGTTCTAAGCGCTCGGGGGGATACAAAGTGATCAGGTTGTCCCACGTGGGGCTCACGGTCTTCATCCCCATTTTACAGATGAGGTAACTGAGGCTCAGAGAAGTTAAGTGACTTGCCCAAGGTCACACAGCAGACATGTGGTGGTGGAATTCGAACCCATGACCTCTGACTCCAAAGCCCGTGCTCTTTCCACTGAGCCACGCTGCTTCTCTAATACCATAGGGATTAACGCAATCCCTATGATCACATGCTTCATTCTGAGTAGGGTTCAATCCCCATTTGACAGATGAGGAAACTGAGGCAGAAACCAGTTTAAGTGACCTGCCCAAGGTCCTACAGCAGATAAATGGCAAAGTCAGGATTAGAACTTAGGTCCTCTCTGACTCTCAGGCTCGTGTTCTTTCCATTAGGCCACTCTGTTCCTTAATGTCCTAAAAACAATGAAAATGTAAAAGGCCACCAAAAAAGTAACCCCTTTAACAGGTGCTTGCCTTTATTGCCCCCTGCACCCAATTACCCCAACATTTTGCTGGGATGGAGACCATGTCCTCCTACAATGCTTCTAGGTTCTTCCCTTTCCCTTTATCAATCAAACAGATGTAGAGTACAAAACACTATACTAAGTGCTTGGGAGAGGACAATATAACAGAGTTGGTAAGCACATGCCCCCTAGACTGTAAACTCGCTGTGGGAAGGGAATGTGCTGTATTGTTATAAGGTACTCTCCCATGCTCTTAAATTCAGTGCTCTGCACATGGTAAATGCTCAATAAATATGAATGATTAACAGGATAATGGCCCCAGCCCTTACCTTTCAGAATTGTCTGAATATTCAATTGTCTTGCTCTAAGTGCTTTGGGTTCCTCTGAGGAAAACAAACATACAAATAAATGTATTTATAAATCAGGAGTATTTATTGAGCACCTGTTTTGTGCTGAGCACCATACTAAGAGTTTGGAAGAATAAAGTAGAAAAAGGAGATGTGATCAATCAATCATGAATCAGTTGTATTTATTGAGCACTTACTGTTGGCAGAACACTGTACTAAACTCTAGGGAGAGTACAACATAACAGAGTTAGTAGGAATGCCCTCAAGGAGCTTACAATCCAGCAAGAGAGACAGACATTGAAACAAATTACCAATAGGAGGAAGCAGCGTATGAAAGATATGAACTTAAGAGCCCAAGTGTGGCATAGCACAGAAGTTCTGGAATGCCGGTTGGAGGGATATAAAACGGGGAGTTTAGAAATTAATCAGGGAAGACCTCTTGATGAGGATGTGTTTTCAGAAGGGCTTTGAAGATGAGAAGAGCAGTAGTGTGCTGGTTGTGAAGTAAGAGGGAGCTCAAAGTAGGAGGGAAGACAGCAAGATATTGGTGGTGGGAAAGACAATCACAGGATGTAATGAGTAGCCTTATTGAAGACATCTCCTCCAAGAGGCCTTCCCTGATTAAAATCTCCTTTCCTCTTTTCCCTCTCCCTTCTGCGTCACCATGACTTGCTCCCTTCATTCATCCTCCCTCCCATCCCACAGAACATATGTACGTATGTGTAATTTATTTATTTATATTAATGTCTGTCTCCCATATAGACTGTGAGCTCATTGTGGGCAGGGAATATGTTTGTTTACTGTTGTACTGTACCCTCTCAAGTGCTTAGTGTAGTGTTCTGCACACAGTAAATTCTCAATAAATACAACTGAATGAATGAATTAATGAAGGTTGGCTTGAGAGTCACGAAGCTGTGAGCTGGGATTTAGTGGGAGAAGAGAGATACGATTAAAAGTTCCCTACATTCCCCTATTTTGAAAGGTTCAAGTCTGCAAGATTACTTGACCGAAAAGTGTTATGAGCTCACGTACCACCACTATGCTCTATTTGCCCATTACTGACACCTCTGCCCCATGAAACCCATTGATGTCAGTGTACACATGCTTAAACCAGGAGAACCTTAAGTTCTATAAACACTCTTTTTAAAAGTTCCTATTGACTTTTCAATAAATTACTGCCATATACAGAAGCTTTCTGAAAATAAAGGTTGATTGAAATACTTTTGAAAATTGAACTGTGACTCCACAGAAGCAATTTCTACTGCAATGTAAAATGTTCCCCCGGATTTCTGTGGTTCCCCGAAATGAGTTGCACTGTACTAGGTGGAAAAATCTAGAAAATTAAAACTGGTAAGGATAAAAGTGAAACTCACCAGTACAGAATAAACTACCCTATCTGCTCAGAGCAACTTAGCAGCAAAATGAAGAAATTTCACATATTCTGCCCGGGTCATAAGGGCCTTAACAGTGCCTGACTCATTGTCAGGTATTATTAATAATTGTAGCATTTGTTAAGTACTTATTATGTGTTAGGCACTGCTCTAACTGCTGGGGTAGATGCAACCAAATCAGTTTGAACACAGTCCATGTCTCACATAGGGCTCACAGTCTTAATTCCCATTTTACAGATGAGATGACTGAGGCATAGAGAAGTTAAATGACTTGCCCAAGGTCACACAGCCAACAAATGGCAAAGCTGGGACTATACCCAGAACCTTCTGACTTTCAGGCCCGTGCTCTATCCACTAGGCCATGTTTCTTCTCTTGAAAATGTTGCATAGGGAGAACTGACATGATTATTAGCATTACAGCATTAGATACTACTACTTTTTATCACTGCTGTGGAGACCATAGGGACTAGTGGATGGAGCAAGAGGCTGGGAGTCAGGGATCTGGGTTCTAACCCTGGCTCTGCCACTTGTCTGCTGTGTGTGACCTTGGTCAAATCACTTAACTTCTCTGTGCCTCAGCTTCCTCATCTGTAAAATGGGGATTCAATACCAGTTCTCCCTCCTACGTAGACTGTGAGCCCCATGTGGAACAGGGACTGCGACCGAACTGATTAACTCAGACCAAACCCCTACATGTAGTACACAGTAAGCACTTATATACCATTATTATAATTATTATTATTATTACTCCCAGCTTTGTCACTGCCCTGTTGTGTCTCCTCTGACAAGTCACAAAACCTCTCTGTGCTTCATCTATTAAAAGGAGATCATACCTGCCTCTTCTAACCTCACGGGGTGCTGTCAGGACAAAATGGGATATATAAGGTGAAAGCACTTGGGAAAAATATGGGAGCCAGAAAGGGAGAAAACTAATGCATTTCCAACTGTCCATCCTAACTACAAGATTGTGCCTTAAGGTCAATGATCTAGAGAGGAATGGATAACATCTGAGACTCATTTCGACACAATTAAATTCTAAAAAATGATCTGGATAACAGAACAAAATATGGACTGGTGAGTGTGGAGATTGACGCAGGAGTCAAACCAGGATATGGCAAGTGCCTGGACCACTTAGATGGAGAGGTGGACAACTGGATAGAGAGGAAGAGATGGATCCTGGAAATATTTAGGGAGAACTGACAGAATTCAGTGACAGACTGAATATGGGAGTTGAAAGGGAGGAGTCAAGGTTAAGGCTTCAGAGACAGGAAGGAAGGTGATGTTGTCAACTGTGATGGGAAAGTTAGATTGAGGGGGAAGAGGATTTGAGAGTGAAGATGAAGTATTCAGTTTGGGACATATTGAACTTGAAATGCCAGGGAACATCCATTTAGACATGTCCTGGAAACAGAAGGAAAGGCACAATTGCCCAGGAGGGCTGTTGGGAATACCACGGTAGATATGAGAGACATTTATTCATTCAACTGTATTTATTAAGTGCTTACTGTGCACAGAGCATTGTACTAAGCACTTGGGAAAGTACAATACAATAAAAAGTGACCATCCCTGCCCACAGTGAGCTCACATTCTAGACATCTGTTTAGAAGTCGAATTAAAACTATGGGAGTAGTTGAGCTCCCCAAGGGAGCTAAACTGTAAGCTCATTGTGGGCAGGGAGCGTGTCTACAAATTCTGTTATATTGTACACTTCCAAGTGCTTAGTCCAGCGTTCTGCACACTGTTAAGTGCTCAATAAATACCATTAATTGATTGATTGGGTTTAAAAGGAAAAGAGAAGGGAAGCCAGAACTGAGTCTTGAGGGACCACCCCCAACAGTGGGGGTGGGAGGCAGAGGAATAACAAGCACCAGAGATTGAGGATTGGCCAGAGAAGTAGGAAGGGAACTGGAAAGAAATGTAAAACCAAGATTAGATTAGATAGTGTTTCCAAGAGAAGGAAGTGGTTTGTAGTATAGAAGACAACCAAGAGGCTGAAGAGGATTAAGATAGGAGTCTATTAGATTTGACACAAAGGTGGTCATTAATGGCCTTAGAGAGAGCAGTCTCAGTAGAGTGAAGAGGGAGGAAACTAGATTGTATTGGGTCAAGGAGAGAGAGCTGGAAGAGAGGAAATGGAGACAGTGGGTGTAAACCATGCATTTGAGGAATTTGGACAAGAAGGGGAAGTGGGAGAAGTGGGATTAGAGTGCATTACTCCAAAGAGGCACTTTGGCAGGTTGAAGATTGAAAGTATTGACCTGTGAAGATTTGGACTAAAGAAAAAAAGGATTTTTCTTCCCCAGAATCCCTTCAGAAAACATCCTTACTCTGACCCTGCTGTTGGGTAGGGACCATCTCTATATGTTGCCAACTTGTATTTCCCAAGCGCTTAGTACAGTGCTCTGCACACAGTAAGCACTCAATAGATACGATTGAATGAGTGAATGTAGATATGGCCACAGAGATAAAATAGATTGCATCCAACCTGATTATCTTGTATCTACCCCAGCACTTAGAACAGTGTTTGGAACAAAGTGCTTAATAAATACACATTTTTTATTCTTATTATCATCATTCTAGAATTCCCAGGTTTAAGGGACCCTGCCAGCCCAGGTTCAGCATCCAAAAAGGCACTTGAACAGCCCCGAAGAGGGTGCTCACCCCTTCCTTTCAAAGTCAAAAGTCTCTTACATAGCCAACAAATTTCTCCCCTGCTGTGTTTCGTCTTTTTTCTCTTACCCTGCCCTCAGGGCACCTCCATTCATTCACTAGAAGACTCTCAAATCCTCATTTCTCAGTCTTTCTCCCAAGTTTATTTCACTTTTCCTCATAAATAATCCTTTACCCAAAACTCTGGTTGGTACTTGTCGCTCTGTCTCTGCTACCCTCCCTCCAAGCTTTATTATCCCTCAGTGCTCAGCACCTTGGCCTCCACACACTCTACCCAACCAAGCCCCAAGACTCCAAGGCCCCAATCTGGCACCAGACCAAAGCCACGCCTCACTCTAGGGGTGGGTTCACATACATCCAGCAGCATGGCCTAGTGAAAAGAGCATGGGCCTTGGAGACAGAGGACATGGGTTCTAATCCCAGCTTCACCATTTGCCTAACGTGTGACTTTACTCATTGCTCTGTGCCTCAGTTTCATCATCTGTAAAGTGGGGATTTAATGCGTGGTCTCCCCCTTTCTTAAACCGTGAGCCCTATTTGGAACTCTTGTCTGACCTGATTAACTGTACCCCAGCTCTTAGAATAGTGCTTGACACATAGTAAATGCTTAACAAATAAGATAACACTATTAGTAATAATAATGTGAATGGCCTCTGGAAGCTGCAGAGACACCCAGTCCAGTAGGAATAATGGAGCAGGCACAAAAGCACTCCCTTGGCTACCATTCCATTGCTCAAGAGACCACATATCTCTCAGTAGGTGGGGCAGCCAGAGCCAAACTGTGGCTGTCGAGACCCCAGAAAATCCCCCATTCACCCAGCATTGTTGCCATCTCAAGGCAGGTGAGGGGAAGGAGCACCTCTGCAGGCCCTGCAAACTTCAATACAGAAGTGACAGTACTTTTTGTGGCAGTACGTATAATCATCATTGTCATCAACGGTATCTCAGGGCTTAGTATGTGCAGAGCATCTTGCTAAGAGTTTAGGAGAGTACAACAGAGTTAGCAGATACGTTCCCTGCCCACAGCGATCTTACAGTCTAGAGGGGGAGACAGACATTAATATAAATAATTTATAATATAACATCCCTACTTACATTACACATTGCAACACACACACACACACACACACACACATATACACAGAGTAAGGTAGGTTTCAGGTCAGCAAAGTGTTGTTCAGAATTCTTCTGTGCCACCAGTGACCAACCCTGAGCTTCCCCCAAACAGGTCCCAACAAATTTCAATTAATGAACTCAATAAAGGCCCTGGCAGGGCCAGTTACATGGCTTAGTTGATAGAGCACGGGCCTGGGAGTTAGAAGGACATGAATTCTAATTCTGGATTCTCCACTTGTCTGCTCTGTGACCTTGGGCAAGTCACTTCTCTTCTCTGCACCTCAGTTGCATCATCTGTAAAACAGGGATTAAGACTATGAGCCCATGTAGGACATGGACTGTGTCCAATCTGATTAGCTTGTATCTACCCCAGAGCTCAGTAATAATAATAATAATAATAATGGCATTTGTTAAGTGCTTACTTTGTGCGAAGCACTATTCAAAGCACTCAGTGCCTGGCACATAGTAAATGTATAACAAACACGATAAGACGACCATTTCTTGCTCTGTGTTGATTACAGCTCCCACTATAACTGCCTTAGCAAGGCCTAATCCAGGCCAATTGGTCATGTCTTCTCACTCAGGCCCCTCTCAGGATTACCCCTGGAGAGTTTCCAGGACTCTACCAGTCTCAGCTACAGGAGGGAGAGTCAAGCAGAGGCATACCCATTCCATTCCTAGCTCGGGCAGTGGCTAGGAAATAGAAGGCAATCTGTTACAAGTCAAAACTCACCTGTGCTAGGCAGCAGCGGCATGGGAGGGAGTCGAGGGTGGAGACTCAAATTTACTATGTGGAAGGAGGCAACTTCCATATTTTTACCAAGAAAACTCTACGGATACACTACCACAATGATTACAGATGGAGAGTGGGGTGTTCTGGGAGAGATGTGTCCATGAAGTCGTTATGGTCAGAGAAAACTCAACAGCATAAAGCAAGATAAGACTCACTCGGGATGGTCACCTGTCATCCACTTTCATTTTACCATATTTATCCATAAATTAATTATCAGTACATAGACTCAGAGGCTTCCCCACTGTTTCCAAAACAACTATTATTATAAATATGACATTTAAAATCAGAATGAGGGGACATGGGGTCACAGCAGACACATGGTCAGAAGGGACTCCACTTGAGCAGGGAAGACCCTCTGTTAACACAAAGCATTCTCCAATCATCTGGGTTTATACCAGCCAATTGAAAACCAGACTTTAATGTCCTTTAATGTCCCAGAGCTTAGAACAGTGCTTTGCACATAGTAAGCCCTTAATAAATGCTACATTATTATTAATATTTTTCAACTTTTCAGTACTCAATCGCCTCACCTCAGTGGCTTTAGCCACCACATTCCGTGTCTCATATGGAGCACCACAAATCATATAGACCTGGGAGGGAACACAAATGACCTGAATCAAATGAGGGTATTCCAGGGGCTCCTCAGAGAGATGTTCTAGGATCATGCAAAATTTGCATAGTTCCACGAACTGAAGTGTAGAATCTCATCACATTACACTGCCTGCCCTGTGTGCCGCCTCCTTGCCCAAGATTCTTGAAGGCAGCTAATGAACATTAAGAAGGAAAGGAGGGACAGAATGAGACATTCTAACTAGGATGCAAGTTTCCCTCTCCTCTCCTAGGGCCTCCTCCTCCTACCCCATCCACCACTACCCTCTCTCTCCTCACCTGTTCCCAGAACAGGCCATGCAGTCAAAAAAATGGGAGGGGGGGGGTGAATCTATACCCCAGTTAAAGAAGAAAGCAGCATTACTGAATTTTTCCCTCATGTTTTTAACCAGCAAATTGCATGTTACAAATATCCAAGCAGAGGGCAGTATTGTCTAATGATTTACCGAAGGATCTACATTGTTATTAAACTTTCATCCTACCTAGTCAGCACCTCCAGAGAATTTTAAATAACATATGTTTGATCATCACTGCTGAAATCTGAGAAAACTAAGATTGAAACGATCCAAATCCTACTCAGCACAATGGAGGAACTCAGATTTTTCAGACACACTGTGAAACAAAATCTCAAACAATATGAGCAATTGAGAGATGCAGCGATAAGGAATAGACATCTTTTAGACTGTGAGCCCACTGTTGGGTAGGGACTGTCTCTATATGTTGCCAACTTGTACTTCCCAAGCACTTAGTACAGTGCTCTGCACACAGTAAGCACTCAATAAATACAATTGATTGATTGATTGATTGAATAGGGTGATTTCCTTAAAGAGTAGAGGCTTCAAAAAAACCTGGACACTAACAGACAGAAAAGGAAATTGTGCCAGGCAATGTGGATATCAACCGCAACAATGAACAATCTTTATAAGTTGGCAATATGAAAGAAGTGTCCATTTCAAGTCAGTCTTCCTAGTTATATTCACCATTCTGATAAAATCCCATTAAGTAGCATTATCCTTGCTCACCAAAGATACACACACACACACACACAGTGTTGAGTCAGGACCCATGGATTCTAGTCCAGAATCTGCCAGTTATATTGGGTGATTTAGAATGAGTCCCCTTCTCAAACTGAACATGTCCAAACTGAACTCATCTCCCCACCCACACCCTGTCCAACCCACATCTTTCCCATTACTGTAGATAACATCACTATCCTCCCTTTCTCACAAGCCCATTACCTTGGCATTGTCCTCGATTCATTTCTCTCATTCCACCTACACATTCAATCCATCAGCAAATACTATTGGCTTGACCTTCACAACATTGCTAAAGTCCTTCTTTTCCCCTCCATCCAAACAGCTACTACACTAATCAAAGCACTTAGCCTATCCCGCCTTGACTACTGCACCTGTTTCTTTTCTGACTTCCCAGCATCCTATCTCACCCCACTCCAGTCCATCCTTCACTCTACTGCCCAGATCACTTTTCAACAAAAACGTTCAGTCCGTCTCCCCACTCCTCAAGAATCTCCAATGGCTGCAAATCCACTTCTGCATCAAACAGAAACCCCTTACCATTGGCTTTAAAGCAATCAGCTTCCCACATCCAACCTCACCTCGCTGATCTCCTACATCCCAGTCCGCACACTCCTCTCCTCTAGTGCCAGCTTGCTCACTGTGCCCAGATCTCATCTATCTCACTGCTGACCCCTTTCCCGCATTATCCCCCAAGCCTGGAACCCCAACCCCTTCCATATATGACAGACCACCACTCTGTCCACCTTCAAAGCATTATTTAGGTCACTTCTCTTCCAAGAGGTCTTTCCCAATTAGGACCTCTTTTTCCCAGCTCGCTCTCCCTTCTGCCACATTGGTGCACTTGGACCTGTGAACTTGGGGCATTTGATTTGCACCTCAACCCCTTAGCAAGTAGGTACATAGCTTTAAAATATATTATAAATTATTTATTCATATCAATGCCTGTCTCCCCCTCTAAACTGGAAGCGTGCTATGGGAATGGAACATTTGCTAATTATGTTGCATTGTAGTCTCCCAAGAGCTTAGTACAGTGCTCTCCACATAGTAAGCGCTCAATAAATACGATCGATTGACTGATTCTCAATGCCTCAAATTCCCCATCTGTAGAATGGGAAAAACAGCCTCCTACCCTACCTGCTAGAGTACAAGTAAATGAGATGTTACAAGTAAAGGGAGTCACATCTGGGAAGTGCTTTCAGGCCCTTGGATAGAAAATTCCAGAGTAACACTAGGTGGTAGTGTTGCTCTCACCCACTTATCCCTGGAAATCCAAAATTAGAGGAAGACAGTGAGGAGCCTGGCCCTGCTCCCTCACTTCAAAATCCCCAAGACCCAGAGGGAGTTTGGGAACCCTCCCTTCCCATATGTGGCTCTGAAAAGCAGCCTGGCTTGACCTTAAGAAAAAATACTGATGAGTCCCCCAGGACACTTCTGGACAGATGGAGGCATAGGTCAAAAGTCATCTGACTTTTCATTTTAGACATGGTGTTGAACAGTTTGCTTGGATATGCCCACTTTATTTACCCCCCTTAAGCCTCACAGCAGTTATTCATTTATATTAACATCTGTCTCCCACTCTAGATTATAATCCCCTTGTGGGCAGGGAATGTGTCCACCAACTCTTGTTATACTGTACTCTTCCAGGCACTTAGTACAGTGCTCTGTGTACACTATGTCTCAATAAATACCACTGATTGACTGATTGACTAGGAGTGAGGATAGGAGTGCATGGGGTAGTGGCAAATGGATTTTGGGTTGCCTAGGCATCTCCATCAATCTCTCCCCATACTATCAGCAACTTGAGCATCTAGTCCAGATGTTAATATAAATGAATTGTGCTGTGAGGTTTAAGATGGGGTAAATAAAGGATACACATCAAAGCAAACTCTTAAACACCATCATGTTCAAAATGAAAAGTCAAGTGACTTTTGACCTATGCCTCCATCTATCCAGAAGTGTCCTGGAAGAGTCTTCAGTATTTTTTCTTAATAATATTAAGCTAAATTTGTACAGCACATGTTATTTTTCTTTTTTATGATATTTATTAAACACTTACTATGTGCCAGGCACTGTACTAAGCACTGAGGTAGATACAGGACAATTAGGTTGGACACTGCCCATGTCCCATATGGGGCTCACAGCTTTAATCCCCATTTTACAGATGAAGTAACTGAGGCACAGAGAAGTGAAGTGACTTGTCCTAGGACACACAGCAGTTAAGTGATAGAGATATGATTAGAACCCAGGTCCTCTGACTCCCAGGCTCTTTCCACTAGGCCAAGCTGTTTCTCCCCCTTCTTGGGGAGGGGCAGAGAGGGTCAGAGGAAGAGGAGGAGAGGGTAGTCCATCAGAAAAAGCCATCTCTACTAAATTGCAGCTGCAGGGCTAGGTACAAATATGAGGCTGAGGGCAGGAATTGGATCCACCAACTCTATTTTATTGTACTCTCCCAAGTACCTGGTACAGTGCTCCGTGAACGGTTATTGCTCAATAGATGTCATCCATTGAAGTGCAAGAAACAGAAAAGAATAGAGAAAGGGGTGGCCTAGCAATTAGTCAGACAGGATTTATGGGACCCCACAGACTATAAACTCTTTGTGGGCAAGGATAATGCCTACCAACTCAATTATACTGAACTTTCCCAAGCTCTTAGTAAAGTGCTCTCTCCACAGTAAACACTCAATAAATGCAATTGATTGATGGGGGAGGGCAAATGCATTCGGCTCAAAACATTTCTCTTGCCTGCATCCCACTTTTCCTTAGGGACCTTTGTTTGGAAATGGTGGTTTGATTTACTTCTTGTATACTCAGATTTAAAGACAATTTCCACTGTAAAAAAATCATCTGAAAAACTGCAACTAACCCACTTGGGCTTGATCAATTAATTAGTAATATTCATTGGGCTCCTAATGTATGTAAAACATTATACTAGGTGCTTGGCAGAGGTAATGGATTTAGAAAACACAATTCCTGCCTTTAGGGAATTTACAATCTAACAGTGGATGGACACTAAATAAGAAATTGGAGAAAGAAGTGGTTGGAAAAGTGGATAAGTGCCTAAATAATAAAGAATGCGTGTCAATGTGCATGAAAAATCTATTGGTAACAATATCTAAGGGCTGAGGTAAAGCAAAATTGTTGAGGTTGTAGTTGAGAGGATATGACCAGTGAAGAGAAATTTAATCAGGGAAAGCCTCCTGGAGAGGGTGAGATTTCAGGATGGCTTTAAAAATAAGGAGAGTTGTGATCAGGTGGATTTGAAATGGGAGAGAGTTTCAGGCAGGAGCAAAGCCATGAACAAGGAGTAAGAGGCAGAAGAATTAAGAATAAGAGATAGGGATATGGGAAGCTTGGGAAGAGTGTGAGCTGGGGTGTGGAGGAGTAAAAAAAAGTAATCAATCAGTCATATTTATTGAGCACTTATTGTGTGCAGAGCACTGTACTAAGCACTTGGGAGAGTACAATATAACAAAGTTGATAAATACATTCCCTGCCCACAGTGAATTTACAGTCTAGAGGGAGAGGTAAGAGGAGGAAAGCTAATTGAGAGCCTTAAAGGCAATGGCCAGGAGGAGTTTCAGTTTAAGTGAGAGGAGTGGAACAGGTAACCAATGGAAGCTTTTGAGGAGAGAGGGATGTGCAGAACAATGTTTTAGAAAATTGTTCCGGGCAGCAGCACCATGGAATATGGACTGGAGAGTGGGAAACCCAGAGGCAGGGAGGCCAGTAAAGGGGCCAGTAGAGTGGACTTGTCCTTGATTCAAAAATGGTACTGCCAGTGGTGAAACTGTATCCATGAGCAAAAGCGACTCAGAATCTTCAGCACAATTTATCCATGAAAATGTAGTAGTAAACTTTTTTCTGACATCTAGCTGCAATATGATGGGCAACTGGACCAAGGGAATGGTCATTTGAATGGAGAGTAAGGAACAAATCCAGGAAATATTCTAGTGGAAAAACCAGCTGGACTTAGTGACAGACCGAATGTGTGAGATGAAAGAGAACAAGGAGTCAAGGAAAATACCAAGATTGCAGACTTCAGTGACAGGGAGGATGGTGGTGGTATCAGTTTTGATGGGAGAGTTAAATAGAAGTGTGGATTTGGAAGGGAAGATTTACTGAGTTTAAAGCATTGGTGGGACATCCATGATTATGGAACATGGAAAAAAAAGGGAAAGCAGATTACCAAAGTAAAATTAAGGTTCCAAAGAGTTTCCTTGAAAGTTAGCCAGATGCTTAAAACAGTTGTTGCCAGAAAATGTTATTGAACCAGTCTGCTCTGGCCTGGCCTATCTCTCCCATTAAATTATAAACTCCTTGAGAGCAGGGACTATGCCTTTTATTTTTAGTATAAGGACCCAAGTGCTTAGTATAGTGCTCTGCACTCTGTAAGCACTCAAACACTGATGATGACAGGTCCCCTGACTCAGTGTGTTATGGTGAATCCCTCTTCCATGGTTTCTCCATCTGCAAAAATGGGAAAAATATTCCCTGCCCTATCTTTTCTCCAGATTAAGAAAAGGCATTGTCCAGATTGGGGAAGTGGAAAACAACAGTGCCTGACCAATCAAGTTTTCCTAGAATCCTGGGAAATTTGGACACTGTGCTGGTTGGGGTAGTGTTACTTTTATTCTCTGAGCTGCTAAGAGAAAGATCAATCATTAGCATTTATTGGACCCTTACTGTTCATTCATTGATTCAGTCACATTATTGAGCATTTACTGTGTGTGGAGCACTGTACTAAACACTTGGGAGAGTACTACATAACAATAAATAGCGCTAAGCACTTAGTTCAGTGTTTTGTACACAGCCACTGTTCAGTAAATACGATTGAATGAACAGACACAGTCCCTGCCCACAATGAGCGTACAGTCTAGAGGGGAAGACAAACAATAATATAAATAAATCACAGATATTTACAAAAGTGCTGTTGGGCTGGGGGATGAATAAAGAAAGCAAGTCAAGACAACACAGAGGGGAGTGGGAGAAAAGGAAAGGATGGCTTAGTCAGGGAAGGCCTCTTGGAGGAGAAGTTTGAAGTGGGGGAGAGTAATGTCTGTCAGATATCAGCAAGGAGGGTATTCCAGAGGTAGGACATGGTTGAGAAGTCAGGGGTGAGATAGACGAAATCGAGGTACAGTGAGAAGGTTAGCATTGGCACTGTACTGTGTGCAGAGCAATGTAGTACAACAGAGTTGATAGACATAATTCCTGCCCACAAAGACATAAAATCTTTCTTTCTTTGGCGGGGGGAGGGGGGAGTTGAGGGGAAATCTTACAGTCTTAGAAGGAGAAAGATGAAGATCATGTTGGTTAAGATGCTTTGAGTTTCTTGAGGAAGAATGTTAAAAGAATACATTGTAGAATTTATAAAGCAGCAGTGTCCTGAATGTTGTAAATGTCTAATGATCCACACTGAACCTTTAGGATTGCAAATAGAGAACTTAAAACTGAGACCTGGAATACATATCCTAGAAATTGTGCTGCAGCTTTAAGCAGTAAGGGTCTGTGACTCATCATGCAAAGATGTTCTTCAGCAATGACAAAAAAATATGATGCTCTCTGACCTCAGATTTAAGCAAGTTAGATAGGTCCAGCAGTAAGCTATTGTCATTCATCTGTTACTGAATCCGAAAGCTTGACAAAAAACTTTACAAGTGTGGCTTTTCTGCCCGGCAGCCTGTACTAATCAGAATCCCGTTATGAGCTTGACCGATATAGTTATGTTAAATCTCCTCGCCTGCTTATCGGTCCGGGATATATGTGTCTGAACATGTTTTCCTGGAGGCTTAACGAACTAGGCCAAACTTTTATCAAGGACACTCACTGCCAAACTGAAACTCAAAACCATATGCTAATAGTGCTTCTCTGTATCTTGAAGGGTACTAGTGTGTATTTTGCCTTTACGATTCCTATTTTTATATGGTAATCCAAAAATTACACATACCTTGACAACTGTGTAGATATGAACTAGAAATTTTTCTTCCTAATTACAAAGTAAACTCCAGGTTTAGTTTTCTTTTAATAAAGGTATATGTGATGCATGTATGTTTTTGACTTTCTGCTTGCTATTTTCAAGTCCCTAGGGTCACAAAATATATGGACAATATATGACTGTACACTGTAAACTCGTTGTGGGTAGGGGATGCATCTACCAACTCTGTTATATTGTACTCTCCGACCTGCTTTGTAAAGTGCTCTGCACACAGTAAGTGTTCAATAAATGATTGACTGGAGTGGTTGGTTTGCCTAGCAGCTAGTACAGTGATCCACACAGTAGGCACTCAAAAATGCCAATGAGAAATGATGATGGTGACGATACTGCAACAGAAACCACAAACAGGTGTTTAGGAAGGTGATGAGATGATAACGTAGAGGACAACCAATGACGAGCTTCGAAGTCAACTGTTAGGTTCAGATTTAATCTATGAAGAAAAGAAAAGGAAAATCTCCACGGAGTTCTGCAAGCAGTCATTTGTATTCATTGTATTTAAGAGAGGATAAAGAGCTTGAAAAATGAAGCACAATTTCAGTTTGGGTCTTTTACAATGTGTTCAAAACATATTGGATCTTCCAGGGAATAAGGGGCAACTTTCCCCACCTTCCTCTTCCTAGAAAGGAACTTTGCATTTCTCTTGTCTGCCCATTAGTTAGTGGTTAGGACCATTAAGTCAGGGCAGCTCCATCTGTTCCTGGATGAGACACAGAAAAGAATACTTGCTCTGGGTGTCCTTGGAGACCACCACTTTGATCATCATCAGTGGTGTAGGAGTGCTTACTGTGTGTAGAGCACTGTACTAATTGCTAGAGAGGGTACAATACAACAGAATTGGTAGACATGTTCCCTGCTCACAACGAGGTACTTGGAAAAGAGGGCTGGTTTTAGAGCTGAAAAGTGACATGTGTTTCTCACTTTGATCGTGCCATTTCCCTATGAAAACTCTGTCAATAGCAATGTCTGTTGATGCCACTCAGATCAAGTGAAAAGCCCTAACCATAGGCTATGAACCCATTCTCTGGCTGGTCACAACCACCTTCAACTCCCACCAAACTCCACTCCAGCTAACTAAATTTCCTTCTAATAATAAATAAATAATAATGGCATTTGTTAAGTGCTTACTATGTGCCAAGCACTGTTCTAAGCGCTGGGGTAGATACAAGGTAATCAGGTTGTCCAACGTGGGGCTCACAGTCTTAATCCCTATTTTACAGATTAGGTAACTGAGGCCCAGAGAAGTCAAGTGACTTGCCCAAAGTCACACAGCTGACAAGAGGTTGAGGCGGAATTAGAACTCATGACCTCTGACTCCCAAGACCATGCTCTTTCCACTAAGCTACGCTGCTTCTCTGATTGGTCAACAGCTCTCACTTCCAATGCACACCACTCTTGATATTCACCTCAACATGCTCCTCTCCTACTGGAGGTTCATCTTCTTCATGAAGCCTTCCCAACCTGGCATCCCTAGCTCCAGTCATATCACTCGCCTAACTCATCTCTTTACCCCAGGGCCTGGATCTCTCCCTAAATCACTCTAGTCAGTCAACCCTTCTCCACTTCTCTCCTCCCAAACCTGAATCCAGGAAGCTTTGCTAACAAATCTGGAAAGCGTTTTCCAAGTATTTCAGAAGCCAGAAATTCCATCATCTCTCACTGGTGCTGCTCCTATTTCCCTGTGTGGTCTCCCTCTTGGGCTCAGAAACCTAGATTTCCTCTAGACTATAAAGTGCTTGTGGGCAGGGAATATGTCTACTAAATCCATACATTGTACTCTCCCAAGTGCTTAGTACAGTGCTCTTCATACAGTAAGCACTCGATAAATACGACTGAATGACTGATTGAGCCTCTCACCCTAAGGGGTGTTGGTAAATTCAGTTCAGGTACAGTCCCTCAGAACAGAGTTTAGTGGAGCCTCTTGTAAAGCATAATGATAACATTTTAACTTTGACCGAAGTAGGCTCTGTGTGGGTTTGTGTGTCTGCTCCATTATTGAATTATCTGCTTGGTTCTGTGTCCCTATTTTAACCGGTTGTAGATTCCCACTAAAGGGGGAACTAAGTTTTCCCTGATTAATCTCTACGTCGACGACCCGTATCTCTCCCTCTCCCCCTCCCTTCTCCCAGATCGTTGTCTTATTCAAAGAGGCTGCTAAATAGACATTAATCGTGATTGATGATGATGGCGGCTGCTGTGGTGGTGATGATGATGATGATGATAATGAGTTGGCTGCCGACGAAGATGATGATGATAGTGCTCGTGATGATCATCTCAGAGCGACTCAGATCTGAGACCTTGTTTTGGAGAGCCCGGAGAGAAGGAGCCGGGAAACCCATTCAGCTGACCAGTGAGGCCTATTTATCTTGCTGTCTTGACGGCTTTAAGTCCCCCCCACGGAGATAGGTGAAGGCAAACATACAAGATACCATTATCCTGCTTCCCCAGTTCTGAAGCACACCTCATTGACAATTCCATCTCCCGATGTATCCAAAAGGGTGGGGGGGAGTCGAAGGATAATCATCAGCCCGTCTAGGCTGGGTCCATCCCCAGCAGATAGCAGTCATTAGGAGCGGATAAAGCTACTTACCCCGATTCCTTCCTGCTCCTCTCATTCGCAGTCAAGCATTTTACCTTGGCGCCAGCTGCCTCTTGCCATCAACAGCCCCGAGGTGTAAGGTTACTGTCTGTTTGTTATTGGCCTTTTGTTTTTGAGACACTAACCGTCATTTAAATGACAATGAAACCCAGCGGGAGAGAGAGAAAACAAATAATCAAACTCTCCTACTGTACTCCACTTAATCAACGGCGCATTAGCGGGGAGGGAAGTGGATTGGGATGGGGAAAGCGAAGCCGGTCCGAATCAGGTAAGGCGCGGGGACCCTGGATGAGCTGAGCAAGAGCCAGGCCCGGGGCTCTGTAGATTCCGTTTATAGGCAACTTTCTGCTTTCTGTACATTGGTTGTTAGGATTTTTTTTGGGGGGGGGGGGATAGGGAGGGCGACAACGACAGGGGCAAATTTGTTTAAATCTGGAAGTGGGGTGTCGAAAGGGAACATTTTATTATTTACACAGCTTCCAATTCCTATCATCACTAATAACAGCAGCAATGTCATTTCGAGACCTGTTCGGAGGAGCCCTTTGTTGGCGAGAAGAGAAATGGGGAAAGGGCTCTGGACCTCCGGGATTCTTTCTGACCGCCTTGGGGAGCCCGTGAGGTGGGGCGGGCTCCGGGATGGACTCCACTTTCCCTGACTCTTTGTGTGTCACCTACAGGACGACTCCCTCCCCCGGGAGCGGAGCCCATTGGCCTTTCTTCCCTGGATTTCAGAAATGACCCACCAGGGCTGCTGTCTTCGTCCCCAGAAAGCGGACTCCGGTTTTTTATCCGGGACCCGGACGAGCCCACTGTTGGGTAGGGACTGTCTCTATATGTTGCCAATTTGTACTTCCCAAGCGCTTAGTACAGTGCTCTGTACACAGTAAGCGCTCAATAAATGCGATTGATGATGATGACTAGAGAAGATGTCTGGGACCCCCGAGAACTTTCCCCACCCAGCGCACAGCTCCGGATGGCCTTGGACGCGGTAAGTACCACCCTCTACAGAACCCGAAGACAAATCCAAATCCCGGAGCTCGCCAACTGCTGTTTTCCCCGAGTCTGGGCTTTCGAGAGGGGTGGTTTGGTTGGAAGCCCTTATCTCAGGGAAACGGGGTCCGACTTGAGCCCATGTGAGGCTGTTTCAGGCCGCGTATATTCCGAAGTCCAGAGCTACAGTCTGGACCGCGCACGTCCCTATGTTTTATATAATGGAAGGTCAAATATTGCCCAGGGTACTCGGACCAGGATTGAATTTATCCTGGAAGCATTCTCCCAGGGCAGGAACCGGCCCTGATACCGCATTTTTACGAACAAATTCAGACGGTCGCCACGAGGTGTTCAGAACGTAGGAAGGTCGTTTATGGAAAAATCCTGTATCTGCTCACCCATTTTGCCCGCAATTCATTAATTCAGTGGTATTTATTGAGCGCTTACTGTGTGTAGAACACTGTATTAAGAACTTAGGAGAGTCCCTTATAGACTGTGAGCCCACTGTTGGGTAGGGACTGTCTCTATATGTTGCCAATTTGTACTTCCCAAGCGCTTAGTACAGTGCTCTGCACATAGTAAGCGCTCAATAAATACGATTGATGATGATGATACCATATAACAATTCACGAATACCCTGCAGCTTAGATCAACTGTATTTACTGAGCCCTTACTGTGTGCTGAGCACTGTAGTAAATTCTTGGGAGAGTCCATTACAACAGAATTGGAAGACACGATCCTTCCCACTTAGATTGAAGAACAGGGACGGTGTCCTACCTGATTATATGTACCCAGCGGTTAGTACAGTTCTTGACACGCTTAACAATGCGCGCTTAACAATTACTATTATTGTTATTATTATTGCTAGGAATTTACAGTCTTCGAGTCATTAAAACTAGAGGGAAGAGATGGACGGGGGGATGGCCGGGATTAAGCAATTTGCATGCTTCATCCGCGTGTCCCGAACCATTCGTGTGCCTCCACTCTGGGAATTTGCATTTTAAAGGTTTAAAAGTCACTGCAAATGGGCTGGGGCAGCGCCGGAGGAACAGGTGAGTAACCACTCCCGGGAGGCGTTATCGTCCCCGCACGGACCGCTTTTTTTTTAAGTGAAAGTGTAGCCCTAAATTCGACTTTTTCGGCCCTGAATCCCGACCTTCTCCCTGCCTGGAGGCGGAGGAAAGGAGCAGGGAACGGGGGCGGCCGCTGCGCTTAGTACAGTGCTCTGCACACAGTAAGCGCTCAATAAATATCATTGAATGAATGAATGCAAAAAACCAAGCTGTTCTCTCTAGTGTCTGCTTCAGGGAGAGGAGCCTCGGAGGTAAGGGCAAAGAAGCCGCGATGCTCCGACGAGTAGAGCTTATCTAACAGACCAGCAATTTCCCTCTAAGTGGCAGGGGGAAAGAGGGAAGCAAAGAGAGAGGAGGACGGCGAACACTCGTAATTCTTGACCACCTTAGTACAGTGCTCTGCACACCGTAAGCGCTCAATAAATACGACTGAATGAACATCTGCCTCGGCGAGAAAAGGATGCGCGCTTTCCGAGCCGCCCGGAAAGGAGAGGTTTGGAACCAGCCCACGGCCACGCGATCCTGCCCGAGGTGGAGACCGGAACCAGCCAAAGGATTCCGAGTTTTTCTTCTAGTTTTTCCCTGAGAAGGTTCGGTCTGAATGGGGAAATCAGGAGGTCCGCCCTTCCCAGCTCGGCGGCTGGCCTGAGGGTCTCCAGGAAAGGACCGGGCAACCAGGGGACCCATCTTCTCCAAAGCTGGGCACTGCCCGGGAGGCCGGAGTTGGTGACCTTAGCGGAGACCACCTCACAACCCATCCAGGAGATCATCTCACAAAGTCCGACTGTTGTGCCAGCCTGGGCCGCTGCTGAAAGCCGAAGCCAGGCCGACGAGGGGCAGTGTCAACCGGGCAGAGCCCTCACTTATGTGCTGTGCGACCCTGGGCAAGTCACTTAACTTCTTTGTGCCTCCGTTACGTCGTCTGTAAAATGGGGATTAAGACTGTGAACCCCACGTGGGACAACCTGGTTACCTTGTATCTACCCCAGCGCTTAGAATAATAATAATAATGATGGCATTTGTTAAGAGCTTACTATGTGCAAAGCGCTGTACTAAGCGCTGGGGAGGATATAAGTTGATCAGCTTGTCCCAAGTGGGGCTCACAGTCTAAATCCCCAGAGGACCTGGGTTCTAATCCTGACTCAGCCTTGTGTTTGTTGTGTGGCCTTGGGCAAGTCACTTCACTTCTCAGTGCCTCAGTTATCTCATCCGTAAAACGGGGATTAAGTCTTACTCTTTTTATAATGGCATTTATTAAGTGCTTACTATGTGCAAAGCTCTGTACTAAGCGCTGGGGAGGATATAAGTTGATCAGGTTGTCCCAAGTGGGGCTCACAGTCTAAATCCCCAGAGGACCTGGGTTCTAATCCTGACTCAGCCTTGTGTCTGCTGTGTGGCCTTGGGCAAGTCACTTCACTTCTCAGTGCCTCAGTTATCTCATCTGTAAAACGGGGATTAAGTCTTACTGTTTTTATAATGGCATTTATTAAGCACTTACTATGTGCAAAGCACTGTTCTAAGCGCTGGGGAGGTTACAGGGTAATCGGGTTGTCCCACGGGGGGCTCACAGTCTAAATCCCCATTTTACAGATGAGGTAACTGAGGCCCAGAGAAGTAAAGTGACTTGTCCAAAGTCACACAGCTGACAATTGGCAGAGCCGGGATTGGAACTCATGACCTCTGACTCCAAAGCCCGTGCTCTCTCCACTGAGCTAAGCTGCTTAACAAATACCATAATTATCGTCATCACCCCCTATCCCTCGCCCATCTCCTCTCTCGGCCGGACATTTGCAGACCGGTTGGGGTTCCAGAACTCCCCGCAACCGCCTCCTCCCACGACTTCTCTGCCTGCACCCTCTCAGCTTTCAGGCATCTAGTTGACTCCCCGCTTGGCCCTGGAAAGCCGGGATGGTCCAGGAAAAAAATCCATCTTTTGGGTGAAATTCTGTTTAATTATTCCTTGGTCGGGAGTTGGTTGGTGGGGGGGAGTTTGGGAAGTTGATTTTAGGGACTGGTGTTTCTTGGGTTTCGGCACAATTGCTTTTCCAACGAAAAGGGCCCTGTTCCTAGGATGGGGGAAGAGCTGGAGTGGAGGTTGGAGAATTTTCTCTGGAGTCAGGAGGTAGGCCGGCCTGCCCTCGGAGCCTTTCCCTGGACGCGGTGACAGGGGTGCAGGAACCCCTTCCCATCTTCCGGGGCTGCCTTCGGGACAATCGAGGTAATTATTCGGAGATTTCGGGGCAGAGAAATTGATTTTTTTTTGTCCTGCCCCCAGGAATCTTCATTTCATCTTCCCTGCTTAAAAACAGCCAGCGGAGGGGGGAAATGAATGAAACTGCCTGCTAGCCTCTTTCTCTCCCCATTTTCTTGGTCCTCCTCAGCCTTGTTTCACTCCTACAAAGTAGCTGACTAAGAAAAGGAAGTGTTCGAAGTCCTCCATCAAGTTGAACATATTCCCCCTCCCCACCACCACCTTAACGCTGCGTCATCGTCATTTGGGGCTGAGATCGCCGCCTCCTAGCCGAAAGTCAAAGATCAATCAGAAAGGGTTTTATTCAACACCCCCATCCATCTCCTTCCAGGACCTACAGCCTGGGAGGTGGAAACAGGTAAATTATTGCCTTTCATTTTTGCTGCAAAACATCTTTCTTTTCTCCCTCTCAACAAGACGTTTGAGCTGGAGTGATCGTCAACCTGAAACAGACCTAGACAACTCTAAAGTCACCTTCTGGATCCCTAAAGCCACCCTTCTTGATCAGATCAATCCAAATCATACACTAGTGAGCTCATTCATTTGGTAACAAGGGGCATTTGGGGATTTCCAAAACCCACAATTTCCTGATTGATGAATTCTCGTGATTAAGCAGTTTGTACTGTCCCATACTGTGAATATTATTGCTGTTGGTCCTGTTCTTTATTATTGTAAATATCAATATTGAGTCATTATACATTCTGAGCCCCAGGAGTAAGATAAGGCAGTAATGCTGCACGTGTCTTATACCATCTTCCAGAGTCCTAAAATAGGGACTGACACATCTACAGTTACTCCCTCTGATTTAAAAAAAATCATATCACGTGCCACAAAACAAGAACAATCTTAGTACATCCAGTACTGCCAGGACTGGGTTTGGTTGTTATTTATTCCATGGAAAGAAACAAGGTGAAGTGTATTTAAATGAAAACCTTTGGAGTGAGTTTTGGCCAACCTACCACCTTTCTAAGTTCAGGGAAACAAACTATCCTCTAAAATATTAATGAATTTGCAAAAATCCTCCTCTATGTATTTAGCTTCTTCTCCTGAAGTGCACCCTGACCTACGGTTTTTCATTCATTTTCTCTCACGTACACCCCCAGGAGAAAGGTAAGGCTCGAGATTAGGAATGCAATTATTTAGAGGAGGAAAATGAAGCAAAGGAAGAAAGGGAATGATATGCCCACTGATTACTGGGTCCTTGGGCAGAATGAAACCCAGAAGTCCTTATCACTCCGAGCTGACTCACATTCTGGGGTAAGTAGACAATATAAACCTCTGAATCCACCTCCACCTTCAGAAAGGTTTCCTCCCCCTGTGACCAATAAATAAATAAATAAATAAAAAATAACCCTTTGTGAGACAAAAAGATTCTTACAACAACAGCTCATCTGGTTGAGGCAAAGATATTTTGGGAAAGTTACTGTGAAAATGTTATTGTTCTGATCAGCATCTACCAGACAGAAGGACTCCAAACTAACAATTTCAGAGAGATAATTCACAGATGGAAGTTACATTTGTAAACTCACCTACCACTTTAGCTTCCACTACCCCTTGGACACTGGTGTCAGCATGACTGCCTGATTGACAAGCTCCATTTCAGGGCGAGTTCAATTTTAAACCCTATGCCTCCTAAACCCTTATCCTCACTGGAGATTCTCGTGGCAGCCTCCAGAGTCCAGAAAACCTGGCAGAAAGGAGTAGACCACCCCCCTCTCCTGGGCAAGAATTATCAGTCTGGTAGATTTAGGGACCAATCAGGAGACATGTACAATCTCATAGGCAAATACCCATGCTAACTCAGTCCAAAGATAAGATTCAGCCTGATCCTAAAATATTACAGCAATACTTCATCAATCCTCTCAGTTTGGGTGAAAAGGAAGCTGGGAACACTTGGCCATTTAAGAAACAGATTCAAAATTAGATTTGGAAACAAGCATTTCCTTTTCAGACTAACATCAGCAGAGCCTTTAACTAACCACCTGGATTTTCCAAGAAATTATTCACGGTAATGATTCTATTCAGGTTATGTCTACAAAAGTAAATAATCCAAATAATTCAGATTCCAATAATATTTTTTACCTCAATTTCTGGAATATTAGATGAATGGAAGCTTTTAGTCTGCAGTATATGGAGAATTTGGACTAAAGTTTATCTGGGTCACATATGTATAGAACCAAACTATCAGAAGGAGTAAACCTGACAGAAAAGCAAATATTTTTGGAAGCTGCAAAACAGGAAAGAGCAGACAATACTCTTATAGACGAGAGAGAAACTTCCTTGGAGAGTGACATAGATTTTACTGCTAGAATACTGGAGCCTGATTGCATTAATGAAGAATTGAAAACAGCATTTTGCATTACAAACAAATTTTCCTGTTGAGTGTGGAGGCAAAAAGATGGTCCTGCTCTTATTGGGGAAGCATGTAGGATGGGATTCAGAGGCAACAGGCAAATTTCAAGGAGACAAGTGAGGAAGACTAATCTTTTCAGTCCCATTCAAAAACTCTTAGATCTTTTCCAGCCCTGCTCAGAAGAGTTCAGGTCTTGTTGGAGATGGGAGAAGTGGAACCTTGAGCACAGAGCTTATAGTAATTAGTTGTGGTATTTATTTTTGAGTGCTTCCGGGGGAAGCAGAGTGGCTTAGTGGAAAAGAGCACAGGTCTGGAAATCAGGAAGCCACCTTCTAACTCACTGGTCAGATCATCAAGAATTTGGAAAATATTTCCCAACGGACTGTGTTTCCCTATTCATAGCTTCAGGCAGGCCATGATACAAAGATGAGGAATTAAAACAATAGGAAGAACAGAAACTTCATCTATCTGATTGTCTTATATATACCTGAGAATTAGGCACATGATAATAGTGGTATTAGGAGCTTGGTGAGAGGCAAACAATGTAGAAAGCCTGGGGTAGATACAAGACAATCAGGTTAGACCCAGTGATTGTCCAACAGCCTAAGGGGGATAGAGACCAGGTATTCCCCACTTACAGATGAAGAAACTAAGGCACAGTGAAGTTATGAAAATGCCCAATTATACTATTACTTTGTGCTTAGTTCTAGGGTGTTTATAAGACAATCAGATGAGGTGCTAACTCTGTTCTAAATGAGGCTTACAATTGTATTAGGGAAAATAAATATTTTATCTCCATTGTACTAGATGAGGAAACAGGTCCAGAAGAGTTAAGGTCTCTGGAAGATTAGAACTCAAGATTTCTGGCTCCCAGTCCCAGTTTCTTTTTAATGCTACTTTAGCACATCACTAACGGCCTGTGGAGCTTGTGATTGGAACAGGGCCCTCACTGTCCCCATGGAACTGAGACTCTCCTAGGGATGAGTGGACCTTTCTGAAAATTGATCTACTCAGGAATTGCTACAAACCAGCTTCTAACTCCCTAGTCAGATCATCAAAAAATTGGAAAATATTTCCCAATGGGCTGTGTTTCTCTACTGATACCTTCAGGAAGGCCATGAGGCCATGATTCAAAGAGGCAGAATTAAAAACAATACGAGGCAATACAGATTATAAGTGCACTGGCATCACAAAGAATGCCCTCCTTTTGTGCACAGAGAAGGATGGACGGTCAAAAATAGTCTTGTCAGACACATTTCCACACATGGATAAAATCTTATTCAGTCACATCATTGAAGTTGAGGAACTGCACTTTGCGTGTGTATGTGTGTGTGTGTGTGTGTGTGTATGCGTGCACACACATGATGCATATCTACTTAGAGAATTTCTATTTTCCTACAGAGAAAAATGACAGTTCTATCCCAAATACTCCCTCCCGGATCAGGACTAGCTTGTGTGTTAATCCAAGGACAACTTACAGCAGCTTTAACGGGAAGAGGAACCGTAGTGGTAGCATGGGTCAAGGAAAGTAAAGAGTGGTCAGAGAATGTAGAGGATGTCACCTCATCACCAGGAAAGTGGAAACCCCAGGAATCCGGGGGCCCTTCTCAAAAATGCAGTTGCAGATTATGGTGGAACATACAACCATGGATGGTCACTGACCCCATGGAATCAATTGTCAAAGCCAAAAGATACTTCTTCCAAGTCCCTGCTGCCCAAGAAGTTCCAAACATAAGGAATTGGAAAGACTTTCACTTTTGACCCTCCAGGAAAGGTGTGTATACTAAGAAAGTATTTATTTTCTTATTTTTAAAGCAAACACGACCCTATCTTATGTCCTCCTAGTCGTGTATGCATTGTATAACTCTGTTACAGTGTTCCTCATCATTATTGCTGAACTTCTCAGTTTGAACTGTGGGGAGCTGAACACCATTCTTAACAAGAGGTTTCACAATATTCCCTTTAGTCCTGTAGAGGTTTTTTTGGTTTGTTTGTTAGAACTCCATGGGGCTAATGGAATAATTTGTAAGAGCTGTTATTTGTGCAAGCCTTTAAGATTCTCCGTACATGGACAAGTGTGTGTGCAATTGTGTAATGACATGAGTTCCACGTGCATAAATGTAGAATAAACATAAGCATTTCAGAACACTATTTATCAAAAATTAAATATATTTACAATGTATATCATTAAAGTACCTCTCTCTGCACTAGTGTTCATAATGCACTTCAAAGCCAGCCAGGATAAAAATGAATATACTGCTTTCATTATTTGGGTCAAGTGACAGTCCACAGATGCAGCCTGAGAACAGGTTTTAAGGAGGAAAGCAGTGTATTTCCAGAGTGCACAGTTCTCTTTAGTATACTGCAGTGATGTCTACTTGTTTTGTTGTCTGTCTCCCCCTTCTAGACTGTGAGCCTGTTGTTGAGTAAGGACCGTCTCTATATGTTGCCGATTTGTACTTCTCATATGCTTAGTACAGTGCTCTGCACACAGTAAGTGCTCAATAAATATGATTGAATGAATATAGAGTTAAAATTAAACAGGATTTCTAGTTTTTAAGTGTTTGACTTTTCTTTAAAAAGATGTTAAATTTACATTAGTAAGAATGTTGCAAAAGCTAAAAATCTCTTCCACCCATGCTCACAGATGCCACTGAATCTTCCAAGTTATCTGCTCCTACATTCAGTATGGTTGATATATGTAATAACAGCACACGCTCAATGTGAAAGTTTATATATTGTATTAAAGGATCACAGAAAAAATAGCCAAAGAGACCTCAAGGTCATTATATGTGTGAATGCATTTTATATGGAGTTGTATAGGAGGTTAAGTACTTTATTACATTCTTTGCTTAAATATAATATCCATTGCAATTATTCAAACCATGTACAGTGTATAAGGAGTTCTGTGAAAATGCCAGTTCGGTTTACTAAAAATTATTCTCCAAACACACAGTGTAATGGAGAAGCTGGTATGTAATGTGTCTGGAAATTTTCAATAAATAGACTGATACAAAATTTCACATTCCTCATGCCAGTCCTGAACCCACTCTCAGGGAGCCACAGTTGAATTCAGTACATCCAAAGTCAAAATTTAGGGCTAACTCAGTGACTGCCTGCACTGCCTCTTCCCTTGGCTGTAGTATTTATTTGCTCTCTGGTTTCTGAATCTCTTTTCCCCCGGCCTGGGTCCCTGTAGTTTATTTTTTCAGGGTTTCCCTAATAGTCCAATCCGGCTATTTTGGTGGCATAGAGAGATATCAGCAAAAGCGAGGCCAACCCCCATCCCTGTTCTGTCAGTACAATCAGCACACACCGAGCCTTCCGAAGCCAGCTTGGAATTTTAATTGAAATGGATGTTCAGTCGAGTAACAGCCGAGATAAGGAGGCTCCTATCAGGACTTCAGATGGGATTCTATCGAGAATTGCCTCACAGCTCAGCAGTTAACTCAATTTGATCTACAACTTCTTGGGAGTTAAAAAGCCGAAGGTGACTAAGGCAAGGGGACTGCCAGGGTTATTTTTTTCACTTCCTAAATTGTATTTTTGAAGGAGTGTCTCTGGAAGACTAGGAAGGAGACCCTGGAGTCTTATCCCCTCTTGGCTGTCATGGGTGATGACTCAGGAAATAAGTCAGAGGCCAGTGATAATTGACAACCAAGGCCCATCTTAGTAAGAAAACTGCTCGAGGAGGTTAGCCACTGAAGTTTGTCGGGGGAGACTAAACAACCATGTCTGAGCTTTGTTAGAGGGTGAGTGGAAGTGAGAGCAGAACAAAATCCTGCCAACAGTTCAAATAGCACTATAAGAACTTTTAAGAAATAGCAAGTGGACTACTTCTCATTGAAGAAATCTTTTTCAGCTTTTTTTTTCCTCCATTGCAATACAAAAAAAAAAAAAATCCTCAAAGGAACTAAAGCCAGGCTCAGAAGATGACAGGCTACAAAAATACCCAGGCAAATCAGTCAGATCTGTATGATCAAAAGGACTGAGAATAGAGATTACATATTCAGTGAGGGTATTATTGACGCAGAGCCTCTCTACATAAAATAAAATGGAGAAAAATGAACTTGCCTACATGCAAAATTAAACATTTCCATTTGGCAAATGGCTGCCACAATGTACAAATCGTACTTCATGTTTTCTACTACATCAATCCTGCATTTATTATCAGGTTAATATAGGATATGTGTATATACACTATCTATATTTACATATAGATATATGATGCAATATATTTACCTAAAATATTTTGCTCCCCTCATTTTTTTATGGTATTTGTTAAGCACTTACTATGTGTCAGGCACCCTACTGAGCATTGCAGTAGATACAAGCTAATCAAGTTGGACAGAGTCCATATCCCACATGGGGCTCATAATGTTAATCTCCATTTTACGAATGAGGTGTGGACCAGAGAAGTTAAGTGACTTGCCCAAGGTCACACAGTGGACAGGTGGCAGAGTGGGTATTAGAACCCAGGTCCTTTAACTCCCAGGCCTGAGCTTTAACCAATAGGCCATGCTGCTTCTCTATAATGAATATATACTCAAGGCTTAATTCTGGTGGGAACTTCCAGGACCGGATTTCCTACCATTGCGGGAGCCTGGGATAAAACGACTCAGAAAGGACTCATTGGCCACTCCTGTGACTTAAGATAATTGAATATCATTATTTATAGCTACCTCTATATATCTATAGAGGTATATATATTCATTCAGTCACACTTATTGAGAGTTTTCTGTGTGCAAAGCACTGTACTAAGTGCTTGGAAAAATACAACACAACAATAAACAGTGACATTCCCTGCCCACAACAAGCTCACAGTCTAGAGTTGGGGAGACAGACATCAATACAAATAAAAAAAATTACAGATATGTACATAAGTGCCTTGGGGCTGGGGGAAGCATAGTGGAAAAAAAAAAAACATATAAGTGGTGTAAACTACAGTGCATATTTGGAATCCCATGATATATTAGGTTATCTGGTATTGAGCATAGAAGCAGCATGGCTTAGTGGCAAGAGCACGGGCTAGGGAGTAAGAGATCTTAGGTTTGAATCCCAACTCCACCGTTTATCAGCTGTGTGACTTTGGGCAAGTCACTTCACTTCTCTGTGACTCAGTTACCAACCTCATCTGTAAAATGGGGATGAAGACTGTGAGGCCCACGGGGGACAATCTGATCACCTTGTATCTACCCCAGCACTTAGAACAATGCATGGCACATAGTAAGTGCTTAACAAACATCAATATGATTATTACACATGACACACCCTCCATATGCTTATGTTGCCAACTTGTACTTCCCAAACGCTTAGTACAGTGCTCTGCACACAGTAAATGCTCAATAAATACGATTGAATGAATGAATGAAAAGGAGCATTTAGATTTACTGACAGTTTATGCATGTTGTTTATGTGGGGATGCACAAACACTGTCCTAGTTCACTCTAACTCCTTGGTGACAACCCCTTCCCCCCGCCCCCCCCCCCAACACACACACACTGGCAGGACCAAAGGTTTCCGTTTCCTTAGAAGGTTTCTCTCCCATTCAGAGGCTACTCATTCCCACCACATCTTGGCCTCAGCCGATCAACTCCTCTTCCAACACTGCCCTCTCCTCCCCCTGAACCGGGTGATCCTGAAAGCCCGAGGCCCTGCACTCTCTCAGCCCTTATCGAGGAAATCCAGTGGCTAATGCGATCTTAATTGAAGTTAAATCGGTCTGATGCTTTTTATGACCCCCCCCCCCCCACTACCCCACCCAATTCTCCTCCTCCTCCATCTCGGTCGGAAGGCTTAGGGGAAGGGAGGAGGACTCTCTCCCTCCTGAGTGGTCAACTTTCAGGAGAGGTAGGGGTCGGGCAATGCCGGCCCAGGATAGCACTGGTCAGAAAGCAGACCCCATCCCCAGGGCTCCCAACAGCTGACCGCATCAGCTTTCCCCTGGCCTCCCTAGTTCGGCCAGTTTCAATCAATTAATCAATCAATGGGATTTATTGAGCACTTATTATATGCAGAGCACTGTACTAAGCACTTGGAAGAGTACCAACAGAGTTGGTAGACAAGTTCCTTGCTCACAAAGAGAAGTAGCCTAGCCCAGTGGAGAAAGCATGGGCCCGGGAGTCAGAAGGGCCTGGGTTCTAATCCTGGCTCTGCCACTTGTCTGCTGTGTGAACTTGGGTAAGTCCCTTAACTTTGCTTCTCAGTTACTCATCTGGAAAATGGGGATCAGTACAGGGAGCCCCATGTAGGACATGGACTGTGTCCAACCTGATTAGTTTAGTTCAGTGCCTGGCACCTGGTAAGCACTTAACTGTCTTAAAAAAAACAACAGTAACAACAACAACCGACTTTACAGTTTAGAGGGGAGATGTGAGGATACGAACTCCTTCCACCCTAGTCCATTCCCCTGACTCTAGACAGAACCGCGGAAGGGACAGAGGGAAATGGAGATGGGGAAAATCAGAACACCTGAGTCCCCGCCGCACCACTCTTCTCCCAGCCCCTCTTCTCCCCGGCATCTTGAGCGAAGATTTCCAGTAAGGAGAGGCTCGGATTCCTCCCGGAGGCCTAACCCTTGGGTTTCATTTGACAGCCTCACCCACCCTCGTTCAGGGCGAGGGGAGAACTGACTGATTGCTCTCGGGCTTCATTCATTCAATCGTATTTATTGAGCGTTTACTGTGTGCAGAGCACTGTACTAAGTGCTTCTCAAGTACAATTCAGCAGCAAAGAGAGACAATCCCTAACCACAGCGGGCTCACAATCTAGAAGGGGGGAGACAGGAATCAAAACAAGTAAACAGGCATCAACAGGCTTGAGAAGGAGGAGGAGAGAAGCAAAGATAGAGACATGCTTCTTCCCTTTCAGGGAGTCCAATCAGTTGTGACATCTTCCTTGTAACCAGTACATTCCCTCTCCCACTCGGCTACCATCCCACTTAAAGTCCGAGTTCATCAATCTAATTTCGGGCGGCTCCGGACCACGAGGGGCAAACTGGTGAAGGATTGGTGCGTTTTTCTCTCTCTCCCTCCTTCCCCTCCTCCCACAGCCAGACAAGCTTCACATCTCCAGACAAAACAGTCGCCATCCTTGGCGCATTCGAAGTCGGCTCTGGGCTGGGCTTTGCCTCCTCATCCCCATACTGATCCTGTCTGCTCACGCTGCGCGGCAAGAAAGGAGGGTCGACACGCATCACCCTCCCACCAGAGCACGCCTTTAAAAAAATGGTATTCGTTGAGCACTTACTGTGTACCAGGCACTGCACTAACCGTTACGGTAGAAACAAGGTAACCAGGTTGGACACAGTCCATATACCACGTGGGGTTCACAGTTATTTCCCATTTTATATATGAGCTAATTGAGGCCCGGAAAAGTTAAGTGACTAGCCCAATGTCACACAGCAGACAAGTGGTGCAGCTAGGGATTAAAACCCTCGTTCATTCATTCAGTCGTATTTATTGAGTGTTGTGTGCAGAGCACTGTACTAAGCGCTTGAAAAGACAATCCCTGTCCGCAACGGGCTCACAGTCTAGAAGGGGGGAGACAGGCATCAAAGTAAGTAAACAGGCATCAATAGCAACTATATAAATAAATAGGATTATAGATATATACACATCAGAAAATAAATAAATAAAATTATTGTGGGCAGGAAATGTATCTGTTATTTTGTACTCTCCCAAGCGCTTAGTACAGAGCTGTGAACACAGTAAGTGCTTAGTAAGTGACTCTCAGGCTCGTACTAGGACACACTGCCTCCCTGCCCTGTCCTGGGTCCCACTACACAAATCGATTCCTACCTTCAAGATCCAGAAAGAGCCGTCTTTGGAAGGCGGCTTTTAAAAACAACTTTTAAAAACAACTAAAGCAATCATATTACTTTCTGCCCAAGCTTGAAAATCCTCTGATGCACGAAAACATTTCTTAGCATAGCAATCAAAAACACTCTCAATAAATGTTTCATTAGCCGCTGCAACGGACGACAGGCCTTTTCCTTGGACCCTTATAATAATAATGGTGGCATTTGTTAAGCGCTTACTATGTGCCAAGGATAGGGCACACAGGTCACTCTGAATTCATTCATCCAATCGTATTTATTGAGCGCTTACTGTGCGCAAAGCACTGTACTAAGCACTTGGGAGAGTACAATACAACAAGAGACACATTCCCTGCCCACAACGAGCTTGCTTCTTGAGGACGTGGACGAGAAAGGAGAGATGATGGGGATGATGATGACAATAATAATAAATGAGTAGTGCAAAGCACTGTACTAAGCACTTGGGAGAGTACAATACAACAAGAGACACATTCCCTGCCCACAACGAGCTTGCTTCTTGAGAACATGGAAGAGAAAGGAGAGGTGATGGGGATGATGATGACAATAATAAATGAGTAGCACAAAGCACTGTACTAAACACTTGGGAGAGTACAACAAGAGACACATTCCCTACCCACAACGAGCTTGCTTCTTGAGGACGTGGAAGAGAAAGGAGAGATGATGGAGATAATGATGATAATAATGATGAGTATTAACGCTTACTATGTGCCAAGCACTGTGCTAAGCACTGGGTTAGATACAAGATAATCAGATCGGACATAGTCCCTGTCCCGAACGGTGTTCACAGTCTAAGGGGCAGAGAGCAAAGAAAGTAATAGAAAAAGGAAGGAAGGAAGGAGGGAGGGAGGGATGTGTGGAGTGGCCACTACTCAGCCTCCTAATTTTGGCCTCTTTAACCGGGCTCTGAGCCTCCGCGCTCCTCGCCCTCAAATCCAGTCTCCTTTTAGCGTAGGTTGGAAAGGGATAATGGGTGTCGTTTGACTTTCAAATATAAACAATACCGCTATCTTCTCCCGACTCCCCGATCCCCTGGCGACTGGATCTGATCTTTCCCCCTCCCAGACTTTGGCCCGCCTCATCTCTTCTAAGCCTCGCCCCTGATGCTTCATCATCGCGTTTCAGCACCGAAAGACGCGAAAATCCCTCTCCAATTTTTTTAACGGAATTTGTTAAGCGCTAGGCACCGTACTAAGTGTTAGGTTAGATACAAGCTAATGAGGTTGGACCCAGTCCACATCCCACACGGAGCTCACAGTCTTAATCCCCATTTTACAGATGAGGTAACAGGTACAGGGAAGTGAAGTGACTTGCAGCACAGCAGACAAGTGACGGAGTCAGGATTAGAACCCAGGTCATCTGGGGCCCGTGCTCTCTCCACTGGGCCGCGGGTGCTTCCCAGGCCCAACTCTTTCCTAGGCTTAGCGCTGTGTAATCACGAAATCAACGCTAATTACTGAACGTTTATTGTGCGTGGAGCACTGTACAAAGTGTCTGGGAAAAGTACAATACAAGAGTTGGTAGACGCGATGCCCACCCACAAGGAGCTTACAGTCTACAGGGGGGAGTCGGACGTTAAAATAGTGTGCAAATGGACAAGGAAAGCATCTGGTGGGTAAGACGGGAAATTGGGGAACACCGAACTAATACTAATTGTCTGAAAAGCCGAGCCCTCCCCCGGATTCGTAGAAAGCTTAATTTAGGAGGGAGGCTGCCACTCTGGAAATCAGGACACCTGATCACCGTCCTGGCTCCCCTTTCCCAACTCAGACAGCTTCGTGGCTCCGTTTCTCCCTCTTCCCCTTTGTCCCCACGGCTGATGTGAAAAATAGCGGCCAAAGTCCCCCCAGGAAAGAATTACCGGCCCCACTCGGCGGGCCTTTCTTGAAGCGTTCTGTCTCGAGCATCCGAGCTGGGAAGGCAGAATCCTCCCACCTCCTTCCTGTAGCCGAAGCAGGGCAGACCTAAGCTAGTCCTACAGCCTCCCACCTGCTCCTTACTCTGGGGGAGATGGGAAAGGGGGGAAATTGGCAGGAAAGAGGGCCCCCACTTTTTTTCCTACTTTGCACCTTTCCTGGAAATTGTGCGGACGGGGTCTCGCCCTGGGGCGAAGCGGTAAAGGCCTCCGGGGAGGGAATGAAGCCCCGGGGAATGAGCAGCGATGGGAGAGACGGGATGGGGTGGGATGGGGGGGAGGAGAGGGGATGAAGGCTCCAGGCGGGAAGGTGCAGGGTGGGTTCACGTGGTTCCTGGGGGAGCCAATGAGGCAGGCTGCCTCCCGGTTCCCAACCTCTGGATCGCCCAAAACCCATGGGGACGTCTGAGAGGCAGCAAGCGCAGGCGGGCTCGGACACTAGGCGCCTGTCACCGAGCTGGGGGCCACGGGACCAGGGGCAAAGGCAGCCCTGGACCCGGGGGAGGTGACTGGCGGCCGCTCCAGGGGGCTCACCATCCACCCGCCGGGGGCTCCTCCTCTGCCTCCTCCCCCCCCCCCCTCCACTTTCAGGATGCTCCCCAGCCCCGTCACCTCCACCCCTTTCTCGGTCAAAGACATCCTGAGGCTGGAGCAGCAACAGGGCTGCCAGGCGGCCATCGCCCCGGGCTACCTGGCGCCCGAGCTGCTGGGGGGCCCGGCTTCTTTGCTCCCCTCCTGCGCCCTGGGCGCAGAGCGAAGCCCCGGCGGCGGCGGCGGCGCCTACCTCCGGGGGGACCTGGGGTCCCAGGGAGAAGACGGCCCCGGGGGCAGCTGCAGGAGGATTGGGGACGAGTTCGAGGCCTTGGGGAGCCCCTGCGACACGGCCCTGGACGTGGAGGTGGAGATGGAGACGGCGGGGGACCCAAGTGAGTAAGCCGGGAGCTTTCCGTAAGCAGGCGGTTTGGGGTTGGAAAAGGCAAGGATTCTCCCCAAACCTCCTCCTCCTCCTCGCGCACCCCGCCTTCCTCTGTCAGAATCCTCCGTTCTCCCTCCCCGCCATCATCTCTCCTCTTGGGTCCTAATGAGCATCCCGACTCTTCAATCCCCTTTCCCCAACCCCGTAATTTACCCCTCTCCCTCCCTCATCCTATACTCTTCTCCTGGGCTCAACTACACACCACTCCAAGCCTTATTCCCAAGGAAACGCTCAGGCAAACCAGGGCCATTTCTAATCCCGGCTCCGCCACTCATCTGCTGCGTGACCTTGGGCAAGTCGCTTCACTTCTCTGGGCCTCAGTTACCTCATCTGTAAAATTGGGATTGAGAGTGTGAGCCCCACGTGGAACGGGGACTGCGTCCAACCCGATTTGCTTGTATCCATCCAGCGCTTAGCACAGTGCCTGGCCCATCCATTCACTCAATAGTATTTATTGAGCGCTTATTGTGTGCAGAGCACTGTACTAAGCGCTTAAATGCTCAAATACCATAACTATCATCATTATGATGATGATTTTCCATTACCACGACTGGGATCCTCGCCCTCGGGGCGCCCGCGCTTCTTCCCTGTCTTTCACTTCCCGAAATCGCAACTATTGAGAGGCTATATCGCCCTTCTCCCACCATCCCGAGGAGGGTGGGCAACGCACTTGGCCAGGGAGAAAAGGTGGGACTGTAGGAGACGAGGACAAGGCTAGAGAGGCAAGGGTGGAAATCCTGGGCCCATCAGCGATAGTTGGGCTCAAAAGACCTTCTGAGCATCCTGGGCCAGGGAACTTCTCCGGGGGCCACCTACCAGCAGCTGTGGCTCCGGGACTGCGTGGGGGCGAGAATAAATAGCCTTGTTGGCCAACGATCCGAACACCGGCAATCTCGAGCTACAGCCTCAACTCCGTCAGAATTCCAGGCCCGGAGGGTGATCCTGTCTCCGCCAAAACCAGAAGGAAAACGAAGCGTCGGACACGACTACCACCAGGCCGCCTTGGAAACAACCCGTTCCAAAGTTAGTCGACTTTCGGGGAATTTATAGTTCGGAGCAGACTTGCATTGGACGTCAAAACGAAGGGGAAAAAGATAGGTGAGGGATTTTCTCCAGCTCCTCAAACACATTTCCGAATCGATTTCGTTTCTTTTGCCCCTTTTTTAAATGGAATCACACTACAAAGCTTAGTATGTTACAAATATAAAACTGTCTGACGAGAGTCCTTAAAGCCAGGAGCCAAGACAATGACGGGGCCATTTTCCTAAACAAGGGTGCTTCCAGTTCATTTTGCACCCGGAGACTTTTGAATAACAAAAATCGGTTGGTTTATTACGAAGAACGGAATCTGTATGTAGGTGTGCGTGTGAGTATGTGTAGTGCGCGCGTTCCCGTTCTCTCTGGATAGCGACAGATGGAGTTGGGATAAAACGAAGAAATTTCACGCGTAAAAAAGTAAAATCATACGCCCTAATCCTCTGTCCCAAATCACCCGGTGCCTCAAATCTGGGCTTAGCATACTTGCTACAAATAACGTATCCATATATCTTCCCACGAAATTAATTTTTTTTCCTCGCTTGATTTCCCTCGCCACTTGTAACCCAAACCGATTGTAATCGACTACCGAATTCCTCCCCCCTCTCTCCCCTCTCCAAGTGCGCCTTTAAAATCCAACACTCCATGTCCTTCTTGGAAATCAGATGGGAGGCCTCTATAGAAATTGTTGGCGCTCAAATGCACCCAGCAAATTGAAATCCATGTGTTTGATGACTGATCCTGAGCAGAGCAGTCAAACTAAACAACTCCTATTCTTCCCAATTTAAAATTTCAACGTTAAAGTCACAGCGCCTTTTCATTCAGCAGCTTTGAGGATCGTTACCCAGTTCCGGCGTTAAATCCGCAGAGTCACTCAGAAATTTAAAAAAAGAAAAAGAAAAATGTTCCAAGTCACAAGATGCAGAATCGGGCGCAAGGGGAATACGAAGAGACACAGAAGAGGAGGAGGAGGAAGAGGAGGATTGGGTCGGGGAGTGGCAGGGGGAGAAGGGAGGAAAACGCCTTGGACACAAAGGGAAACCTGTCCTTTTGACTGCAGCCGACGGTGAGAAGGAGCTCAGAAACCGACCCTGGAAAAGGAGCGACGTTCGAGGTGACCCGGATCCCAAATGGATATGCAAGACGGATACACTTCTGGAGGAGCCATGGAACTTGTTGGAGGGAAAGGTGCCTGTTTCTGGGGAGGGAAAAGGCCAATTTGGACAGGGCAGAAGGAGGATCCCAGAGAAAGGTGGATGCAAACGCCAGACGGGCCCCAGGGCCTGTCCGTGAAGCCGGGGGAACCCCAACATTGCAGTTTTCGAATCAGGATCCTGCCGGGAAAACTGGAGGAACTTTGCAAGCGACAAGAGCCGGGAAAACTGGAGGAGGTTCTCAAGCGACAGAACCGGGATTCGTTGCCTTCCCCCACCAAGAGGCAGGCTGGTCTGCTCTCTGCAGCGAGGAAAGCCATACCTGATGTCTCCTGGAGAGATTTTGCGCTTCTAGGCCCCGGGCATCGATGTTTCTTTTCTCCTTGCCTAGAATGTATTTTCCTTCCGGATTGGAACCTTCACCGGTCTCTGTATTGAGCGCTCACTGTGTGCAGAGCACTGTACTAAGCGCTTGGAAAGTATAATTCAGCAACAGAGACAATCCCTGCCCACAACGGGCTCACAGACTCCTTCTCCCACCGCCGCAGCTTTGGAAAACCGAGTAGCATCCAGGCCGGGAGAGTGAGAAATCCGGGAAGAGTTGGGGGCATGGATCGACGCGGGGGGCGGGGGGGAAGTCTTGAAATTCGCAGAGAATCGAATCGTACCTTATTACGTCGTGCAGAATCCCAGACCCCGGGGGAATCACCCATACAGCGCAGGTTTCCTCATCCGCGTGGAGGCACACTTACTGTATATACAAAATTCGAGTACACAAATATTGCGTGTGTATATACTAGGCGTTAGAAACGAGGGCGATGTATACACATCGTAAGCCGGGAATAAAACAAGAGTATATACAGATACACGTGTGTGCCATATGTATCCGTGTTTTCACCGTTGCGGGGAGGGGAAGGAGGAAATGTGTGTGTGGGGGAGTATTGCCAAATAAAGGTGGGAGAAAGGTGGGGGCGCATTCATTCATTCCATCGTATTTTTTGAGAGCTTACTGTGTTCAGAGCACTGTCCTAAGCTCTCGGGAAGTACAAATCAAGTACATGCATTGCCAAATAAAGGTGGAAGAAAGGTGGGAGCGCATTGCCAAATTAAGGTGGAAGAAAGGTGGGGGCACATTGCCAAATTAAGGTGGAAGAAAGGTAGGGGCGCATTCATTCATTCCATCGTATTTATTGAGCGCTTACTGTGTGCAGAGCACCGTACTAAAGGCTCGGGAAGTACAAATCAAGTATAAGCATTGCCAAATAGAGGTGGAAGAAAGACGGGGGCACATTCATTCATTCCACCGTATTTATTGAGCGCTTACTGTGTGCAGAGCACCGTACTAAGGGCTCGGGAAGTACAAATCAAGTATAAGCATTGCCAAATAAAGGTGGAAGAAAGGCGGGGGCGCATTAATTCATTCCATCGTATTTATTGAGCGCTTACTGTGTGCAGAGCACCGTACTAAGGGATCGGGAAGTACAAATCAAGTATAAGCATTGCCAAATAAAGGTGGAAGAAAGGCGGGGGCGCATTCATTCATTCAATCGTATTTATTGAGCGCTTACTGTGTACAGAGCACTGTCCTAAGCGCTCGGGAAGTACAAATCAAGTACAAGCATTGCCAAATAAAGGTGATGGTGTGTGTTGGTGGTGGGTGGGGGGATATTATTGCTTTGGAGTCAGAGGTCATGGGTTCGAATCCCAACTCTGCCACATGTCTGCTGTGTGACCTTGGGCAAGTCACTTAAATTCTCAGAGCCTCAGTTCCCCTATCTGTAAAATGGGGTTGAAGACTGTGAGCCTCACGTGGGACACCTTGATCACCTTGTATCCCCCCCCAGCGCTTAGAACAGTGCTTTGCACATAGTAAGCGCTTAACAAATACCATCATCATCTTTTATGGAGCGCAAGGATTCACGCTTGGGGCGGGGAGGGGGAGCGCCGGGTCGGAAAGCGGTGGCAGGATTTCGGACTGACGATGCTGTGGCGTTTCTCTGTCGGCCCGTCCCCTCCCCTCTGCTTTCAGAGCCGGCCTCGGCGGCCGGGGAGAGGCGGCAGGAGCCCGAAGGCGAGCGGCCCAAGGCGCGGCAGCGGCGGAAGCCCCGGGTGCTCTTCTCGCAGGCCCAGGTCTACGAGCTGGAGCGGCGCTTCAAGCAGCAGAAGTATCTGTCGGCCCCGGAGCGGGAGCACCTGGCCGGCGCCCTGCAGCTCACGTCCACCCAAGTCAAGATCTGGTTCCAGAACCGGCGCTACAAATGCAAGAGGCAGAGGCAGGACAAGTCCCTGGAGCTGGCGGGGCACCCCCCGCCCCCTCGGAGGGTGGCCGTGCCCGTCCTGGTGCGGGATGGCAAGCCCTGCCTGGGGGGGGGCCCAGCCCTACTCCGCCCCCTACAACGTGGCCGTGGGGCCCTACTCCTATTACAGCGGCTACGGCAGCGCTCCTTACGGGCCCGGCTACGGCTGCGCCTACCCCGGGGCCCCCTCGGGGCCGGCCCCTCCGGCCCACCTGGTCAACGTGAGCTTCGGCGTGGCCGGGGCCGCCCAGAGCCAGCAGGGACATCTGCAAGCCACCCTGCAGGGGGTTCGGGCCTGGTGAGGCCTGGGTGCAGCCCTGGGCCCGTGCCCACTCTCCCGCGAGGAAATCGAGGCCTGGTCAAACGCACCCCCGTCCACCTCGCCCCAGGGGGGATGGCCAGCTGGAGAGCCTCGAGGGGGGAAACCGAGTCCACCCCCACAGGACCTGCTCTCCCATACCCTGCCACCAGTCCGGGGTCCGGCTCACGTCGGCCCAGAGGGGCACCGCCTTGGCACTGGCAAAGCGTTTCGGTGCCACCCTCCTCACAAAGGACCAGCCTGACCCTGCAGCCTCTTCCTCCGGGCAGGAGTCAAGGGGCAAGTGACTAGGCCAATGTCACCCAGCCCACCGGTGGCGCGAATAGAACTCAGGACTCGCGCAGAACGGAGGCGGGTCCGGGGTGACCGCTCTTTTCCTTTCCATAATAATAGTAACTTTGGTATTTAAGTGCTTACTATGTGCAAAGCACTGTTCTAAGCGCTGGGGAGGATACCAGCATACATACATGTGTGCCCCATGCGGGGCTGACACTCTTCATCCCCGTTTTACAGATGAGGGAACTGAGCACAGAGAAGCGAAGTGACTTGCCCAGAGTCGCTCAGCTGACAAGCGGCGGAGCCGGGATTAGAACCCACGACCACTGACTCCCAAGCCCGGGCTCTTTCCACTGAGCCACGCTGCTTCTCTAGTCTCTGGGAGGGAGAGGGAAGGGCCAGAGAAACCAGGGTCCCCTCCCGGGAACCCGAACTCCTGGCCCAGCCTCCAACCGGGAGGGTTGTGAGGTCGAGGGATAAAGAGAAGTCATAAGGGACAGAGTGGAGATGAGAGCGAAGGCCCAGGGAAGTCAACAGTTTCACACTGGGCGCCAGAGATGCTAATTCTGCTTGGTTCCGGCTTCAGCTGGGGAAGACCCAAATCGTCCTTCCCACCGTGGCTTTCTGGAGAAAGCGCCGAGTTGGGGAAATAGACCATAGCCTCTAGAGTTTCCTAACTTCAACTGTTACGTCCCTCCTGAAAATAGCCCTCTCTATTTTCATCGTTCTATCCCCGGCTCCCTCGTTTGTTTCTTGTATAATTATCTCGCAAGTAAAAATGCAAAATAGATGTTCACACCTTTGTGTTGGGAACATTCAAATCGCTCACCTCGAAAAGCTGACAATCTACAGACCTCAAACGGCCGGCCGTAGTTACGTCCTGGGTGTCTCTGGGCTTTATTGAAAGATTTGCGAGGGAAAGCCTAATTATCCGAGCCTCTAGGGTGATTGAATCCGTTCTCTTTCCCCCCTCCTCTTGTTTCGGTAGTCTCTCTCTCTCAAGATATTTCAACCTAGTGTGTTTTCCCTCTCGGCCTGAGAAAACGGGAATGCAATAGGAGCAGTGACTCCCGATTTCATTGGCAGGGCTGTGATTGAGACTCCAGGAAATGCCATGGTGAGCACGGATTTGGTGGCCGATTTACCGATCCCCAGAAGTTTCCTGAAGGTCCCTTTAAGCCTCAGTGGCATTTTACGGGGAAAAATAGGATCGAATGAGGTTGAACGCATGAGAGTGTGTCTGGGCTTAGTGCCATTTGTAGACAGGGATGCTTCCACCCTAGCACCGGTGAAAAGTTACACCCTTTGGAAAAAAAATAATCCAAAACTTTTGTTCCCGTATTATGATGCGTCTGGATCTATCGTGATTTTTTCTCCACACAACTGAGGGGACCACGAAATTTATTCCTAACATTAAAACTGGTGGATCTTTTTAGAGCAGTGTTTGGAGAAAATTCAGCCCCCCTCAAAACTAAAGGGCTGGTTCAAGGATTGTGAACATTCAATTACTATTTCCATCCCCCCCACCCCTTTTCTTCCAGATCTCATCATTTTATCTTTCTCATTTCCACTCAGCCACATCTCGAGGGGTACCCATTATTATTGCTGCTTGCTTGCCTATTTTTAAGGAACATCGAGTGCTTTGTTTACTCCCAATGATCTCATTGGGAAAAGGTTTTAAAAGGGCAGGTTACTCGGAGACCGAAATTGGAATAAGTAAAAATCTCTCAAGAAAAAGGGTGTAATATTTTAAAACCTTAACGTGTCGCATGTTAAGCCTTCAATATGCAATGCTTCTCTACTGTGTTGCTGATACTTGTAGCCATGGGATCTGGTCGGCCAGAGTAGAAAAGGTGGTTAAATATGGGCTTGCTATGCTCATTTATCCTGATCAGGGCTCGTCCAAAGACCACTCCCCAGTAAAAATTTTTTTTTAAAAAAAATGGAAGAGCTGCCCTGGGCATCAGATTTGGAACTAGGTAAAACGGGAGGGGAACATTCTTGTGCCTGAATAACTACTAGGGGACCTTGGAGAAGGATTGGGCAAAATGGGTGTCACATCTGCTACTCGGGAAAGAGAAAGGAAAATGGACCAACCGAACGTCAAAGGGAACCTACCTTATTTAAACAATAGAAGGCTGTAGAGGAGCCTTTTGAAAATTCGTCATTCATTGGCAGAAGCCTTCGTTTTTATAAGATGCACCCAAGGTCTTTTAACTTTCCACTTGAGTCCTGGGAAACCAGCTGTGAAACTGTAAAGCTGTGAAAGTACAATTTGCCAAATTGAACTTTCCAAGCGCTCAGTACAGTGCTCCGCACACAGTAAGCGCTCAATACGACTGAATGTATGAAACTGACCTAGCGCCACATGCTACGGAAATTTCTGCCGTCGGAATATTTTCCACTTAGAAAAATTGGGCTTTGGGGGCCGCCATATCCAGGACGACATCAGAGAAACCATCCTGGAGCCCGACCGCTCTAGAGAAGGGAAGGAGGGGGCGGAAGACCCTCTTTCCCCTACCCCACCCTCTCTGTCTGCCAGGATTAGTTTAAATTGCATCCCATCCCAGATCATCCCCGGCTGCCCATTTTCCATCACTGTAATCTCCTCTCCACTGAAAGCTATTCCCTTTTTGCGCCCTTCCCGACAACTCCTTATCCTTGTAAGAGCATTTCAGGGGAGACTCTCTGGAGGCAATTAGTCTTTTATCTCTCTAATCCAGCTCAGTCCCATTCCTCTAGTCACCTCTCAATGTTCACAAGTTCCCCAAATGGGAAGTAATTGACCTCTAAACAAAACAAAAAAGCTCTCGGAGAGATAGCCTAGGTTCCTTTCCCGGCTGTCCCAGGGCTAGAGGTTTCCCCTAGGCCAGGTGGATAAGTCAATAAAGTTGCAGACTTCCTGACTCGCCATCTCCCCTTACCCCAAGTCCCCATCTCTGAATCAGATCGGAGCTTCAATCTCGGCTCTGGCTCCAGTTGACCCAAGGGATGTTAGCGATTTCTGGATTCTTTTTTTTTTTCATTAGCCAGTTTGCCATTCCCTTTGAAAAGATGAAATCAATTTGTGTGGGTCATCCCGCTTTCACTTTGTGCATTTAAATCAGTAAGACCCTGAGGTCAGAAATCACGCATCAGTGAATTTGTTAGAGGGTTTGTGGGTTGTTGTTTTTTTGTTGTTGTTGTTTTGGTTATGATTTTGTCTGAGCCAGTCAGGGAATTACCTGAGTAGCTTGTCTATCTCACATACCCCATTCATTCAATCATATTTAAATCTCATCTCATCTGTAAATTTGGGATTTAAGACTGTGATCCCCATGTGGGACAGGGATTGCATCCAACCTTATTAGCTTGTATCCAACCCAGTGCTTACTACAGTGCTTGGCACATAGTAAGCACTTAAATACTATCATTATTATTATTATTATTTCAGAATCCCACTCTGTAAGGCAGAAATCGCTTGTACTCTCCCAAGTGCTAAGTATAGTGTTCTGCATAGAGTTAGAGTTTAACAAATATAATTGACTGATTGGAGGGGTTATCTCCCACACCTACTCTATATTGTTTGAAATACTTTTCCCTTGAATATTTGCTCATTAGACTTCCTGTCTTCCAGAAGAGCTCAAAGTATTATTCATGAATTCGTTCATTTTTTTTAAATGGGCCAAAAGTGAAAATTGATAGGGAGCCAGATGGGGAAAGGAAAGATGGAGGAAAAAATGTGGTGCACTATAGGGCAACAAATGAATATACCCTCCTGAAAGTACAGGCAGAACCATCCAGGTTTTGGCATTTTCAGGGGCAGAAAAGAAGTGAGCACTTAGAACCGAGTTGGCACATAGTAAGTGCTTAACAAATACCATCATTATCATTATTAAAAGAAGCAAGTGGAGGGTGGGAGGAAAAGAGGTATATCATAAATACACACACACACTCATCCTTCCCTACCCAGGTGAGCCTTCAAAGCTCATTTTGCTTATGCACCCTGCCAGCACCCAGTTCACATTTTCAAGTGGTTCCTATTTCCCATTCCCCTCCCCCACCTCCAAACAAGAGAGAACCGCCTGATAAGTCACTTAGCCATCCTCACTGACCTCTCTGTTTAGACTCATTTGCTGAGCCACCTATCAGAGGCGTAGATGTGGACACGATGACATTGTCCAGATTCCACTTTAAGAAAAGAAAAATACATCCCAGAAGCAACCTTAGCTGAACAGTGGGCTTCAGTACCAACAGCAGCAGAGCCCCTCCTCTCCTTCAACCCCAGTTCTTCCTCTCTCTCTCCCCCACCCCCAATCAAAATGAGTGTCTGTGTAAAACTGGTGGCAGTCAACTGTTTAGTGGCTGGTGCCTCTTCTCTGATGCCTGTTCTCTCTTGTCACAAGTCCTATTGTGGTCACAGGGTTGACTGCCTTTGAATGGCTGGGGAGTTGGGATGGGGGTTGAACAGGGGGAGTCTGTCAAGAAAGATCTGTTCTCTGCTAATCTCATCCCCCAGGCCCTAGGTTTGAAAAATCAGGTGGCTTCTGTCCTGGCATCACAATTACAAGCCCAGTTGAAAACCAGAGTCCTTAACAGAGCCTCAGCTCTACTAGCATTTCAGATTCATTCATTCAATAATATTTACTGAGCACTTACTGTGCGCAGACCACAGTAAGAGAGTACAATATAACAGTAAATTCAGATCAACTCATTTTATGTAGGCTGAGCCAAGGTTTGAAGGGGTGAGGCTCACTCAGTGAGGGAGTATTATAATAATAATAATAATAGCAATTGTGGTATTTCTTTAGTGTTTACTATGTGCCATGCACTGTTCTAAGAGCTGGAGTAATAGTAATAATCATGATAATTGTGGTATTAAGTGCTTACTATGTGCCAGGCACTGTACTTAGTGCTGGGGTGGATACAAGCAAATCGGATTGGTCACAGTCCCTGTCCCACATGGGGCTCACAGTCTCAATCCCCATTTTACAGATGAGGTAACTGAGGCCCAGAAAAGTGAAGTGACTTGCCCAAGGTCATACAGCAGACAAGCGGTGGAGCCAGGATTAGAACCCATGACTTTCTGACTCCCGGGCACATATTCTATCCACTACACCAATGGGGTATAGGCTGACAACTGGAACAGCCCAGAAAATCCCTGGACAAATCCCTTTCCATCACCCAAAAGCTGTAAAGGCTATAGTCTGAGTTTTTCCCAGTGGTTTCCCTGATGAAAATGAAGATGATTATAAATGAGGCAGCCATAGATCATGTAGTCTCGTGAAAGTCACCTCGTCATTCACCTCCATCATTCTGAAGGGAGGAAGGAGGGTAGCAAGAGGTATTATTCCTGTTTTACAGGAGAGGAAACTCAAAACAGGAAAGTCACTTGCCCGGGTAACTCACTCCAAGTGACAGAGCCAAGCTCCTATATTCCTGCATCATACTCCCTGAGGGGAAACGGCAAACCTGATTATGCAAATTAAGGGAAAACACTTAAAAAACCATCACGCACGGTGAATGGCACATCTTTAAACGGCCTTGCCCCTTATGATTTCCTCCCAAGCTGCCTTCAGCGATACCAGACACTTTAATCTTTCAAACCCTCCAATTGATTTGAGGCGTTTGTGATTAGAACTTTATAGCAAAGAGCCACGGGTGATGGGGTAGCTCTAAACACTCTTCCTTTCTTGTTCAGTTATGCGGTCAGAGTCTCCCTTACTAGAAGAAACAATGGGTGTTTGAGTCACAAGTCTTAGGAGTTTGTTTCAAAGAAGAGAGTTTGTTTAAAGCATCTATCAACCTCCTTCTGTGAGGTGGTTCCTGCATCTCCCAAAATGAATACATACCAGCCCAATACGATTTCTAAAAATCAAGATTTTCTTAAAATTAAGCACCAAATAAGAAGACACATTCCTTACTGATGAAACCAGACCAGGGAAGATGGGAAAGATTAAGGCTGTCAGTTGCTAGCGTCAGCAGCATGGCTTAGTGGATAGACCACAGGCCTGGGAGTCGGAAGGACCTGAATTCTAATCCCGACTCCACCATATATCTGCTGTGCGTTCTTGGGCAGATCACTTCACTTCTCAGGACCCCAGTTACCTCATCTGTAAAATGGGAATTAAGACTGGGAGCCCCATGTGGGACAGGGACTGTGTCCACCCTGATTAACTTGTATCTACCCCAGCGCTTAGAATAGTGCCCGGCACATAGTAAGCGCTGAACCAGTACCATAATTATTATTTAAAACTTGGTTCTCATACTGGTTTCTCTCAAGTTGATATTGACAGTCCACGGATCCGTATCCTGGTCCACATAGGAGTCACCAGCAAAGTGGGTGAATGAAGTGCCCTCCCTGAGCATCTCCCAAACCCTGAGTTTGACTCTTGGTCGTGTGAGCCCGCTGTTGGGTAGGGACTGTCTCTATATGTTGCCAACTTGTACTTCCAAAGCGCTTAGGACAGTGCTCTGCACACAGTAAGCGCTCAATAAATACGATTGATTGATTGATTGATTGGCAGCTGTGTTCCTCCGAAGTGTCTCTTGCGACACGCATGGAAAACACAATGAACAGCTAAAGTCCTTCGGCCCTGGATTGCGTCTAATACAGAGTATCCACAAGGGGGCACCATTGCAGCCAGTTTAATTTAGGGAATTTCCTCCATTCCTTATCTCGCTTCTAACCTCTATTCGATTTTAGCCCGATGACGTTCCTCAATTTTAAGCTTTCCATGTTAGAGAACTGCTTCCTTATTCTAAAACGATTTTGATTCTTGCTAAAACCACAGATGGTTTGATCTGTGAGCATAACCTCACTGAGATGGCTATTAATTGAAGGCAGACGGCATTACTCTTGGTAGTAATACTGCAAAGGATCTGTTTCCCTAGGAATTAAAAAAAAAAAAAACCTCTGGCTTCATTTGTGCTCTGAGAGATAGTCCACCTGGTTACCTAAAGGGACAGTGCTTTCCAGAGTTCCAAGTGGGACAGCTGAGTTAAAGAATTCGAGGTGGGGGGCAGGAAAAGAGGGAGGGGGTGATCAGAGATTGGCAGATAAATCACAGGCAGGAGTGATGAGCTTCTACATAAGCACACACATATCTAGATGATATCTTGGGTGTAGGCAGCAGCAGGTAAGTGAAAAGAAAACTGATCGAGTCCTGCCCAATCTCCTCCATTGCCACCACTGCTGTCTCAAGCTCATTGTGACCACTGGTATGGGCTGCTCTTCAGAGGTTTATGGCATAATAATAATAATAATAATAATGGTATTTGTTAAGCATTTACTAAATGCCAGGTACTGTATTAAGCCCTGGGGTGGATCAAGCAAATCACTGTCCCATGTGGTGCTCACAGTTTCAATCCTCATTTTACAAACAAGGTAACTGAGAAGGTAAGTGACTTGCCCAAGGTCATACAGTAGTCAAGTGGCAGAGTCGGGATTAGAACCCATGGCCTTCTGACTCCCAGGACCATGCTCTATCCATTATGCCATGCTGCTTCACAACTGCCCTGCCTCTAGTCTGGCAGACCCTGAAGTTGTGGAGGAGGCAATGAAAGTGACAGAGGTGGTAGTAATCCATGATTATTATTAGCGTTATCATCATTATTATTATTTTTATATTTGTTACTCTGTGTCAAGCGCTGTTCTAAGTGCTGGGGTAGGTGCAAGTTTGTCAGGTTGGACACACAAGAGCATGTGACTCAGTTACAACATCAAGCCTGTTGATATTTTCTCCACCTTTACCTGATGCTGCTTTTGCTGACTGCCTCATACCATGACAACCTCCAAAATCACATGAGAGAATGTTGAATTTGGGGATGAGGGCGGGGAGAGTTCTTGTTGGCCACTTCTCCGGGGTCAGGACAAGGCACCAGAATTTGACCTGATTCCCTCTGGGACTCCTGGTCACTTCCTGCTTCATGCTTGCATTTCTATCATTCATTAACCCACATCCTTTCCCTGTCAGATAGGGGCATTCGATTTTATTCCAGTTGGGTGCCAGTCATTTCACAGTTTTCCAATGATTTATTAGACAAGCGTCCCAGAGAAAGTTAGCTTCCTTTCCACCTCTGCCCTTGGTTTGAAGGGGGACTCCAGGTAGTGCTGATCAATTTCCACTACTCCTTTCTTGGTGATTTCTCAGGAAAATGCTTTAGAAACATTTTCCCATTCTCCTCCTCCCCAAAGTTCAAGAAGGCAGAGGTTTGCTTTTTCTATTTCTACAAAGGGGATGAAATGTAAATTCCAAGGTCAGCTAACCACATTTTAAACATTCATGAAATCAGCCTAACGATCCTTCAGCCAGGTGGGGTTTCAGCCACTGTGGCCACTTTCTGAGAAGAAAACTGAGGGGCAGAGTGAGGGAAAGAGCCTCAGTGTGAACCACCCCCTCCCTGGCCCCAGCAGCAGCGCAGATGACGGGCCTGGCCCCTGACCCAATTCCTCCCAACTCGGGCCTTGCCGGCCCCAAGAGAGCTAAAGGCAGACCGTGTTATGCTCCCAGCCTTCATGTCATCCAAACAATACAGTGCAGAACCCTCTTGACATCAAATCTACCCTGGAAAGAGCACGGCAGCCTGTCTGCCTTGTGCGATTAGCATCAGAGATTCTCAAGTCCCCGCATACTCTGTTCCCAGACTTGCTTCAGCCCTCTTACATAAGCTCTGATTGGAATCAACTGAACTTGTAACCTTCCAACAGTGTATCAGACTGCCTGCCAGTCTAAAATACTTCATCCTAATCCTCCTCAGCCGCCTTTCACCCTGTGGACCACTCCCTTCTCTTAGAAACACTATTTTCACCTTGGTTTTTTCTGACAGCAATCTCCTAACCCTCTGGCTCCTGCTTCTCATCTTTTAACCTGCTATTCCTCCACCCTCCACCCCTTAATAGTGGCTGTTCTTCAAGGTTCTGTTCTAGAGTTTCTTCACTCACTCCCTTGGAGAGCTCATGCGTTCCCAAAGCTTCAACTACTTCAGAGGTAATTCTCAAATCAACCTCCTTATCCCCAGTCCCTCTCCTCCTCTGCAATTTTGCAACTCTTCTTAACTCAAGGACATCATTATATGGATACTTGGCCAGCACCTGTTTAATATCTCCCTAAATGAGCTTTCTGGCCTTCCAAATCTTCTCCCCATCCCATCAGAATTGACGATGCATCCTCTCCGCATCCCTGAAGCTCACAATTTAAGTAATACCCTCAACTCCTCTTTCAATTCCCATATTCAGAGTACCTCCACTATACTTGAGAAGCAGCATTGCCCAGTGGATAGAACACAGGCCTGGGAATCAGAAGGATCTGGATTAATAATATTAGTACGTGTTATGCACTTATGTGACAAGCACTGGTCTAAACTCTGGGGCAGATACAAGCTAATCAGGTTGGACACAGTCCCTGTCCCACATGGGGCTCACAGTCTTAATTCCCATTTTGCAGATGAGGCAACTGAGGCACAGAGAGTGTAAGTGATTTGCCCAAGGACAAACGGCAGACAAGTGACAGAGTCAGGATTAGAACCTATGACCTTCTGATTCCCAGGCTTGTGCTCTATCCACTAGGCCATGCTGCTTCCCGGTTCCAATCCTGGCTCTGTCACTTGTCTGCTGTGTGACCTTGGGCAAGTCACTTCACTTTTCTGTGCTTCAGTTACCTCATCTCTAAAATGCGGGTTAAAATTGTGAGTCCCATGTGGGGCATGGACTGTGTCCAATCTGACTGTCCTAATTCTACCCCAGTACTTAGCACATAGCATTTAAATATCATAATAAAAAGACAAAAAACAAAAACCCCATCTCGAGAACAGACCCTTTCCTCTCCATCCAAAAACCCCTGGTCAAGGCACTTGATTACTGCATCTGATTTCCCTGTCTCTAGTCTCATCCGTACCTGCTGCCTGAATTATTTCTCTAAAATGTGATTCTGCACATCTCTCATAACACTTCAAAAATCTCCCATGGTTGTCTATTCCTCTCTGCATTAAGCAGAAACTCCTAACCATTGACTTTAAGACATTTCTTATGGGCAAAGATTGTGTGTACTAACTATTGCCTCTGAAGCACGTAGAGCAGTGCTCTGCACACTAAGCGTTCAATAAATACCATTGATTGACTTCATCAGCTCTTTCCTTCTTTATCTCCTCTCTCTACTCCCTCTACATCCTAGGTTTCACTCCTCACTCACTAACCGATCTGCTTTGGCCGAGAAGTGGCCATTATCTTCATCTTCCCTCTTTCCCTGCAGTTAGATCAGAGTGTAGCTGCCTAACCCCCAGATGACAAAGGCCCAGGTTCATACATTTATAGACTTCAGTGGCTGCCGGACTTCACACCTAGTCAGTCTCTGCTTTCTCTGAGATCCACACCAACCCAGTCTGTTTACTCCTAATCACTGGCTTCTTCACTCTCAAAGACCCAAGGACACTTCAACCATCTACTCAGGGTTCTCCTAAACAATGGCCTCTTCACTCTCAAAGACTCAAGGACAATTCAACCATCTCCTCAGGGTATCAGTGGATTAATTAGTTATTGCTGGGGTTTTTTTTTTACCTCAACTACAAGGCTTAAACTTCACCGAGGCCACCATGACCCTTCAATTCCCCACTCTAGTCAGCCCACCCCAATCCTCCCCTCCCACCACCCCTCCTCCCCACCCATCCCCATAATCCTGTCCCAGCACAGCCCCTCATCCCCCTCTCCCTGTGCCAGCCCCCGTCAACTCACTCCCATCCAAACCATCCCCACAAGCTCCCACCCACCAAACCCCTCCCTCCCAACACACACAACCTCAACCAAGTGCAGCCTGTGAAACTCCCACTCCCTCATAGGGAAGCTTCCCTTCATCCTTGACCTGTACCTGACCCAATCATTTCTCCTCCTCACCATCACTGAAACATAGCTCTCCCTAGACACACAGTCTCCCCTGCTGTTCTCTCCAGAGGTGGCCTCATCTCCTCCCACTCTAGACTCACTGGGAAAGGAGGAGGTGTTGGCTTCCTTCTTGCATCCCAGTGCTGCTTTCACATCATTCTACCTCCCCATCCCTTTCTCTCCCTTCCTTTAAAGCCTATATCATCTGCCTCTAAACACCCATTCCAGATTCTACTGCCCTCAAGGTCCCACCCTCAACTTCTTTAACAATTTTGATCCCTTTCTCACATTACTTCTCTCTTTCTCCATGCCTATACTGATCCTTAGGGACTTCAATATCCACAAAGATGTTCCTGATGACCCTTCTGTTGCTCACCTTCTATCACTCCTCAGCTCCACTGACCTCCTGCTCCACCTCGCCCACTCACCAATTTGTCACATACTTGATCTCATCATCTCTAACCACTGTTCAATCTCTACCCTTCCCAACTCTGAAATCCCTTTATCTGATCACAACCTTCTCACTTGTCTTCTTTCCCACATTTGCATTCTCTGTCCTGTTCCTGTAAATCTGTACTGCATCGCCCTGACTTGCTCCCTTTATTCACACCCACCCCCAGCACCACAGCACTTACGTACAAATCTGTAATTTATTTATATTAATGTCTGTCTCCCCACTAGACTTTAAGCTCTGTGGGCAGGGAACGTGTCAGTTTATTGTTATACTTTCCCAAGCACTAAGTACAGTGCTCTGCACTCAGTAAGTGCTTAATACAACTAAATGAATGATAAGGGGTTGGGATGTGGGGGAGGGAGAAAAATAGAGATCAGTTACCCCATGTTCTTTGCAGACAACATGCATGTAAACAGTGAATTCAGAGACTTTATTCCAGTCTCACACCCCAACCCCATTTGTCCCCAGCATGGTGCCTCTCTTGGACACAATGTCACTAGCTTGGACTTTTCTAGTGGTCCCAGTGAGGAATTCAGTGCACAAATACCAATCACTTAGTCATCTCAGGAGTGAAGTGGAGCCAAGGTTATTCTCCCTAATTTAGAGGGGGGCAGTGGAGAGGGGAGAGAGGCAAGAAAATGGGAAGGACTGGGCTCAAGGACACTCAATAAGTCACAGCCACAGGCAAAAATGAAATTCAGGCAGTGGACCCCCCCAGTGTCCCCATTTAATCAAAGCAAATCCCTTCTGATTTACTCTTAATTGGGCAAAACTTTTCAAATCCCCGGTACTTGGGGAAGAAGAATGGCCTAGTGGAAAGAGCATAGAACTGGAAGTCAAGGGACCTGGGTTCTAATCCCTGGTCAACCTGGGCAAGTCATTTCTCTGGACCTGTGCTTCCTTATCTGTAAAATGGGGATTAAATACCTGTTCAATGCTTCTGTAAACTGTGAACCCCATGTGGGACAGGGACTGTCTAATCTGATTACCTCTTTTCCATCCCAAAGCTTAATAGTGTGCTTAACAATGATCAAAATTTTATTATTAGAATCCTCCTTTTCTGTGAGGCTTTAGACTTTTTATGTGGTAGATTCCTGGGAACCTTCATGCCCAGCACTAGAAGAAAAGTGAACACCAATACAGTTGTGTGCCAAGCTGGGACTATTTATGTCTGATGTATTAATAGTTTAATAAGGCCCATTTCAGAAAAATCTGGTCAATCTTTACTATCCTATAAATTAGAGTGGTTTGAAGTGGGCCAGCTGAAGAACTCATCAAAAATCATCAGCAGTGAAGCTTCTGAAATTCAGAAACAGGGTGAGTAGTTACTGTTCCCTTCCTTCTTTCCCCTTCTGTCACCCCAGACCCTTTCCCACCCTTTTCCTCCTCCATTTCTCCCCGATGGAGCCAACCAGTTTCTATTCCTGGGCTAGGGAGATAGCCATCAGGAATGGCATGGTCTACCCTCCCATGAGCTCTAGCGTCCTTGGCAAGAGAAGAGCCTGGGCCATTCAGAGCTCCCAGGAAGAGCAGAGTCAGGAGGGGAGGGAGGCAGAGAAGCTCCATTCTCCAAGCCCCAGAGTGACAAGGCATCAGAAGCCAGGAGGCCCAGTTGTCGCAGCCCTGCTGCTGCCTCGCTGTGCTTTGGTTAAGTTATTCCTTGCTCTAGCAGAAGTCCCCCAAACTATAGAACTATAGCTCCTAACTTGGAGTTTACGGGGGGAGGGAGGAGGGGTAGGCGTGGGAGCCAGAGGGGCAGGAGTGCTAATGAACAGACTAGGATGTATGAATGCCTAAACTCCATCGGCCCTTTCAAATCTATTCAACTTCATCATCATCAATCGTATTTATTGAGTGCTTACTGTGTGCAGAGCACTGTACTAAGCGCTTGGGAAGTACAAGTTGGCAACATATAGAGACAGTCCCTACCCAACAGTGGGCTCACAGTCTAAGTTCAACTTGCCAGCACAACATCAAAATGTTGGGGGGGATGGAGAGGAGGCAGATTTCGTTCCTATTAAAACCATTTACAGAGGCGGCGTGGCCTAGTGGAAAGAGTATGGGCCTCGGAGTCAGAGGACCCGGGTTCTAATCCCAGCTCTACATGTCAGATGTGTGACCATGGGCAAGTCACTTAACTTCTCTGTGCCTCAGTTACCTCATCTACAAAATGGGGATTAAATCCTACACCCTCTTACTTAGATTGAGTCTCTTGTGGGACAGGGACTGTGTCCAACCTGATTAATATATCTACTCCAGAGCTTAGAACAACGCTGGGCACATAGTAAGCACTTTACAAGTACCGTAATCATTATTTTTATTTTAAATATGGGAAAACTGAGCCACAGAGAGGCTCTGGGATTTGCCCAAGGTAACAGTTTTTGTTTGTTTGCTTTTTTAATGGTATTTGTTAAGCACTTACTATGAGCCAGGCACCGTGCTATGCACTGGGGTAGATACAAGGTTGGATACAGTCCATGTCTTACATGGGGCTCACAGTTTTAATTCCCATTTTACAGATGAGGTAACTGAGAAACAGAGAAGTGAAGTGACTTGTCCAAGGTCACACAGTGGACAAGTGGCAGATCCGGGGTTAGAACCTGGGTCTTTCTGACTCCCGGCCCGTGATCTATCCACTGGGCCATGAGTTGGTGGTTGAGCCAGAACAAGAAGCCCTGGCTGCAGTGTCCAGATCCAATCCCATCGTATCCAGATCCAATCCCATCCACCAGATCCTGATAGTGGGGAAAGATAAGGCTGGTAATAGAGCAATCCTGCTCCCTTTATCTGAAAAGATGAGGTCATCTTCCCAGCTTTCCTTTTCTTGTGTGGCTACTGTCACTTGGCTGATTAATACAGGGCTTGCCTGATTTCAGAGCTACAGACAGAGTGCTCCTTTTGGAAAGCCACCTTTTCCTAGTTCCCACCCAAGTCATATTCCCCAGACCCGCGGGCCCTGTCGTAAGCGATTCTTTCCAGCACCAGCACAGAAGCTGGACCAGCTGCTGGGATTTCAGGACCACCAGAGGCCAAAATAATCTGCCAGTTTTGTGGGGGGTGGATAGGAGGAGAAGAAAATAATCTCAAGTTGCTTCTGGCAGGGGGAGCAGTGTGGGAAGGTCAGGCCTCTTGCTCTAAACAAACAGCCCCGATGTATCTTACAGGTGAGGGCTTCTGCTAAACTATTGAGCAGATTTGGGAGCGGAGCGTCTGCAGGCCACCCAGCTTGTGTCCAGCCTGAGCTCCAGGAGGTGCAGGCTGCAGCCACAACTCACTTGCTCTCTAGAAATAAAGGGCCAAGGGTTAGTGGGGGCGCCTCTAGGAAAATACTGTTGGGTTCCTATTGCTCAATAAATCTTTCCCAATTGCTTTTCTTAGGTGATAAGAACTAGTGAGGGGGATAATGAGGGTGAATTATTATCTGCTACTGAAGCTTCCCAAAGCCCTAATCCCCTTCTAACTCCTATGAGGGAAATCGGTATAAATGGGAACATAACATTGGTAGAGCAAACTTGAGAGGTTGGGTTTCATAGCAAGAAATCCCATTTCACAGTCTAAAATCAGGTGCCAGTATTTACTACATGTAGTTGTAATCCCCATATGTCTGCGGGGGGAGATAAGAAGGGGGCTTGGATTTACCTCTTAATCTGTCAGTTGTATTTATTGAACAATTACTTTGGACTGAACACTGTACTTGGGAGAGTACAATAGAGTGAGTGTTAATAATAGTTATTATTATGGTATTTGTTAAGCACTTACTCTGCACCAGGCACTGTTCTAAGCACTGGGGTGGATACAAGCAGGTCGGGTTGGACACAGACATAATCCCTGCCCTCATGGGCTTATCCATGTTTCCATGGATTCAAGATTTCCAACTCTTTGAAAGAAAAGCAAGGAATGCAAGATTTATATAATCTACCAAATCTGTGACATTGTTATAGTGCACCTTTCAAGAGCTTTGAACAGTACTCTGCATACAGTAAGTGCTGAATAAATAATTGACTGATAGATATAGATCATATTACGAGGTGAATGGGTTCAAGAACAGGAAAACGCGTCAGTAGAAACCAGAAAGTCCTGGATCTAGCATCCTCAAATGAACTAAAGACACATTTCCCCAACCTTCTTTTTTCTTATAAGAAATGAAAGATGCCCCAAAATTATTATTCTGTAAGATCCTAGTTGAGAGAAACCCCCTATTAACAAATGGGGAAAGACAAAATATTTGCTAAATATAAGGTGACCCATTTTAAAAAGTTATCCCCTTCCCCAGTATTGCATTCTATGAAGCTGATTTTAAGTGGGAATTTCACATGGGTTAAAAATCTCCAGTTTTGTGGCTGTGGGCATATGAGGAATACACTCAAACAGGAGCTGGTCTCTTTAGATTGCTCCCTTTCTCTTCTCATTCTGAACTCACTCCCTTGGCGGGGGAGGTTCATGTTTAATGACTACATTTAGGAAAGAAGCTTGTTGTGGCAGGGAACATGTCTACCACCTCTGTTGTATTGTACTCTCCCAAGTGCTTAGTACAGTGCTTGATTTATTTATTGAGCAAAAGGAACCCAACAGCATTTTGCTAGAAGCACCCTCACACCTTTATATAGCTGATTTCCTCTCCTATGCAATTTCACATTTCTTTGTGCCTCCAACATATTTTTACATGGATGTTCAGCTGACTCCTCAAACTCAACATGCCCAAAATTGACTGCCTCATCTTCCACCCAAAATTCTCTCCTCCACTTTGCCATCACATCATTCTCCCTGACTCCAAAGCCCACAACCTATTATTCTCAATTCTTCCCTCTTGTTCAACCCCCATATTCAGTCCGTCGCCAAATCCGTCTGCCACAGTATTTCCAGGATCCATCTGTTTCTCTCCATCCACATGGCCACACCAATTTAACTACCTTGTCAGTCTCCTTGCTGATCTTCCCGCTTCTAGGCTCTCCTCTCTCCAGCCCAGACATCACACCGCAACTTGGACCAATTTTCTAAAACGTCATTCTGCAAATCTCTCCCCTCTTCAAAAAATCTCTTGTGATTATCCACTCCTTTCTACATCAAACTGAAACTCCTGACCATTGATTTTAAAGCACTCCAGTTCTCTCTCTTACTGAGCCCCTCTCTTCCCCACCACACCCCTTCTTTCACTCTGGGCTTCTCTTAAACTAATCATCTACTCATTGTGTCCCATTCTTGTCTCTCTTGCCCACTAACCTTTTGCCCTGTCCTCCCCACTACTAGGAACTCTAACAGGACGTAGTTCTCCCAGCAACTTTGAAGTCCCTTAGGAATCACATCTCCTCCATGGGGCCTACCCTGATTAATTTTTAATCTCCTCCAACTACCACTTCAGCTCTTCCATGCCACCTAAGCACACTAGCACTCCTAATCCCCAGTACCGTTTAGGCATGAATCTTAAATATTGGATTACTTCCTCTGATTTGAAATTTATTTCAGTGTCTAACTCCTCGACTAGACTGTAAAATTTGGTTGGCAGGAAACGTGTACCTCTGTAGCACTTTGCCAAACACCCTCTAGGTGCACAGTAAGTGCTACTGATTGATTGATGGATTGATGGTCTGGGGAAGGAGGGAGTTCCAAGCCAGGGCAACAACTTAAGTGGGAAGCTTCAAGTGGGAAAGTTGAGAATGAGATATAGCCAAAACGTTGCCCTGGAAGAAATGAAGAGTGAGTTGGGAACTGGGGACTTCCTCTAGTAGGAGGAATTTAGGAGGATGGGTGAATTAAGGGAGTGTCAAGGGCAGTGTCATTATGTAATTTACAGAGCAGACAGAGGAGAACTTTAAAGTTTTAGACCACCAGGAGTCTGATTTTCCTAGTGCCATTCAGCTCTGCCAACAATTTGCTATGTTACCTTGGGCAAGTCACTTAACTTTTCTGTGCCTCAGTTCCCTCAACTCTAAAATGGGGATTCAATACCTGTTTTTCCTTATACTTAGGCTATGAGCCCCATGTGGGGCAGGGATTGTCCAACCTGATTGATTCGTATTTGTCCCAGCACTTACAACGGTACACGACAGAGTAAGTAATTAAATACCATTAAAAAAAAAACTTGCTGGTGTCATTCAAGGTATTCCTTACTGTATTTACTGAGCAACTATTCACAAATTCTGGAATCTTTTTGGTTAAATGGATGGCCAACCAATCCTGATCGAGATCCTTGACGGTGCAAAAACTAGGAATGAAAGGGCTCGTTACAGGGGTTCAGCTAATTACCTGGTAATTAGAAGCTGGGAATGCTATGCCTGAACACTTAGTAAAGTGTTTTGCACACAGTAAGTGCTCAATAAATACGATTAATTGATTGAGTCTGATTCTGAAGGGACAGAGGGACCCAAGTCTTCCATCTGAGGACAGAGACCTGAAACAAAAAAGCGGAGGAAACCCTCCCTGTTACAGGGCTTCCATCTCTTTGGTCATCTTTTCCTGAGATCCTTCCTTGACTTAGCTCTCATTTACTCTTCTCCCACTCCCTTCTGCATCACCCTTGCTCTTGGATTTGTTCCCTTTATTTACCCCCACCCCCCGCCCCACAGCACTTGTGTACGTATTCATAATTTATTTATATTAATGTCTGTCTCCCCCTCTTGACTGTAAGCATGTTTTGGGTGGGGAAATGAGTCTACCAACTCTCTTGTATTGTACTCTCCCGAGTGCTTAATTACAGTGCCCTGCATTCAGTAAGTACTCAAATATGATTGATTGAAATCACAGCGTGGCTTGATAGAAAGAGCCCGGTCTTGGGAGTCAGAGGACATGGGTTCTAATCCTGCCTCCGCCATTTGTCTGCTATATGGGCTTGGGCAAGCCACTTGATTTCCCTGTGCCTCAGTTACCTCATCTGTAAAATGGGGATTAAAACTGAGAGCCCCAAGTGGGACAACCAGATTACCTTGTATCCACCCCAGCACTTAGAACAGTGCTTGGTACATAGTAAACACTTAAATACTATAATTATCATCATCATCATCACGGGATGACTTCAGGGTTCTGGGACGGACATCCCAGCTGCCCCAGCTTATTCACTCCCATTCATCAGTCTCAAGTTGGTACTGTACTGGATGCTGGTTAGCGAGCCAGTTAATTGACATTGGAGATAGTTATGCCATGGACGGTGTACTTTGTGACGATAGTAAATGATGCCAAGAGGCGATTCCAACCTCCCTCCCCAGCACAAGGCTTTATTAATTCACCGTCAGGTGTTGCTTCACATCTCCCAGGGACAGGCGTTTAGGGAAGAGAAATGTGGAAGGGTTGGGGAAGAAAGGAGATGAATAGATTAGCAATTGTGTAACCTTGAAAAAAAAAAATCAATCTCTCTGTCCATCGGCAAATTGGGAATAAATTCTGCAAGCTGGAGGCAAGTTGGAATAGTGACATGAAATTATCTTGGGCAATACTCGTGCTGAACATACTCATGGTATTATTTCAAGGGAATTGCCCGTTGAGTTCTAGAGGGCCAGTCAGGGAAAGGAAAGGGGAAAGAGTTGTGGGCAGGGATCATCTCTTTATTGCTGGGTGGTACTTTACAAGCGTTCAGTACAGTGTTCTGCCCACAGTAAGCGCTCAATTCATTCATCCCATCATATTTATCGAGCACTTACTGTGGGCGGAGCACTGTACTAAGCTCTTGGAAAGTACAATTCGGCAACAAATAGGGACAATCCCTACCCAGCAAGGGCTCACAGTCTACAAAAGAGGGGAAAGGAGGGCAAGAGAATAATAAAAATAATGATGGTATATGTTAACTTACTTTGTGCAAACACTGTTCTAAGCACTGGGTAGATACAAAGTTATCAGGTGGTCCCACGTGGGGCTCACAGTCTTTAATCCTCATTTTACAGATGAGGCAACTGAGTCACAGAGAAGTTAAGTGACTTGCCCAAAGTCACAGAGCTGACACATGGTGGAGCGGGGATTAGAACCCACGACCTCTGACTCCCAAGCCCGTGCTCTTTCCAATAATAATAATAATATTTGTTAAGTGCTTCCTATGTGCCAAGCATTGTTCTAAGCGCTGGGGTATATACAAGGTGATCAGGTTGTCCCACAAGGGGCTCACAGTCTTAATCCCCATTTTTCAGATGAGGCAACTGAGGCCCAGAGAAGTTAAGTGACTTGCCCAAAGTCACACAGCTGACAAGTGGGGAGTGAGGATTAGAACTCACGACCTCTGATTCCCAAGCCCGGGCTCTTGCCACTAAACCACGCTGCTTCCAGCGCCTAGAACAGTGCTTGGCACATAGTAAGCGCTTAATGGATACCAGCATTATTATTCTCAAGAGAAGGATTTTAAGAGAAGCAGTGTGGCTCAGTGGAAAGAGCCTGGGCTTTGGAGTCAGAGGTCATGGGTTCAAACCCCGGCTCTTCCACTTGTCAGCTGTGTGACTTTGGGCAAGTCACTTAACTTCTCTGGGCCTCAGTTACCTCATCTGTAAAATGGGGATGAAGACTGTGAGCCCCCCATGGGACAACCTGATCACCTTGTAACCTCCCCAGCGCTTAGAACAGTGCTTTGCGCATAGTAAGTGCTTAATACCATTATTATTATTACCTTGTATCTATCCCAGCTCTTAGAACAGTGCTCTGCACATAGTAAGCGTTTAATAAGTAGAGAAGCAGCGTGGCTAAGTGGAAAGGGAATGGACTTTGGAGTCAGAGGTCATGGGTTCAAATCCCAGCTCTGCCAATTAGCTGTGTGACTTTGGGCAAGTCACTTAACTTCTCTGGGCCTCAGTTCCCTCATCTGTAAAATGAGGATTAAGACTGTGAGTCCCCCGTGGGACAACCTGATCACTATGTAACCTCTCCAGCGCTTAGAACAGTCCTTTGCACATAGTAAGCGCTTTATAAATGCCATTATTATTATTATTAAGAGGCCTTCCCAGACTGAGCCCCCTCCTTCCCCTCCCCACAACACCTGTATATATGTATATATGTTTGTACATATTTATTACTCTATTTTATTTGTACATATTTATTCTATTTATTTTATTTTGTTAATTTGTTTTGTTTTGTTGTCTGTCTCCCCCTTCTAGACTGTGAGCCTGCTGTTGGGTAGGGACCGTCTCTAGATGTTGCCAACTTGAACTTCCCAAGTGCTTAGTACAGCGCTCTGCACACAGTAAGCGTTCAATAAATATGATTGAATGAATGAATGAATTATTAAGCGCTCAATAAATACGATTGAATGAGTGAATGAATGAAGTGCTCAATAAATACGATTGAATGAGTGAATGAATTATTAAGTGCTCAATAAATACGATTGACTGACTGAATGGATTATTAAGTGCTCAATACGGTTGAATGAGTGAATGAAGGAATTATTAAGTGCTCAATAAATACGATTGAATGAATGAATGAATGAATTATTAAGCGCTCAACAAATACGATTGAATGAATGAAGCGCTCAAATACGATTGAATGAATTATTAAGTGCTCAATAAATACGATTGAATGAATGAATTATTAAGTGCTCAATAAATACAATTGAGTGAATGAATTATTAAGCGCTCAATAAATACGATTGAATGAGTGAATGAATGAATTATTAAGCGCTCAATAAATACGATTGATTGAATGAATGAATTATTAAGCGCTCAATACGGTTGAATGAGTGAATGAATGAATTATTAAGCACTCAATAAATACGATTGAATTAATTAATTAATTATTAAGCGCTCAATAAATACGATTGAATGAATGAATGAAGCGCTCGATAAATACGATTGACTGAATGAATGAATTATTAAGTCCTCGATAAATACGACTGAATGAATGAATTATTAAGCGCTTGATAAATACGATTGATTGAATGAATGAATTATTAAGCGCTCAATACGGTTGAATGAGTGAATGAATGAATTATTAAGCACTCAATAAATACGATTGAATGAATTAATTATTAAGCGCTCAATAAATACGATTGAATGAATGAAGCGCTCGATAAATACGATTGAATGAATGAATGAATTATTAAGCGCTCGATAAATACGATTGAATGAATGAATTATTAAGCACTCGGTAAATACGATTGAATGAATGATTAAGCGCTTGGTAAATACGATTGAATGAATGATTAAATGCTCAATAAATACGATTAATGAATGAATGAATTACAATCGTATTTATTGAGCGCTTAATAAATACGATTGAATGAATGAATTATTAAGCGCTCGATAAATACGATTGAATGAATGAATGAATGAATTATTCAGTGCTCAATAAATACAATTGAATGAATGAATGAATGAATGAATGAATGAATGAATGAATGAATGAAGGGCTGGCCCGCCCCCCCGCGGCGGCGGCTGGGCGGGCAGCCCGGAACACCTGGGGCAGCGCGACGGCCAATGGGAAGCGGCCCCCGGGGCCGGGCAGCCAATGGGAGGGCGGCGCGGCTCCCGGCCGCGAGGCTATAAAAGGGGCGGCCGCGGCGGAAAGCGAAAGTGGTGGCGGAGCCCCCCGGCCGAGGAGGAGGATGCTCCGAGCCCGGGACCCGCTCCCGTCCCCTTCCCCGTCCCGGCGGGCGGAGGGCGGCCGGGACCCGGGGCGTCCCCCCGGGGCGGCGGCGGCGGCGTCCGGGCTTGGCCCCCGGCCCACGGCGCTGCCCGCCCCCAAGCCGCTCACCTCCTTCCTCATCCAGGACATCCTCGGGGACGGCGCGGGGCCGGAGGAGCCGGGCCCCTCCGAGGGGCTGCCCGCGACCCCGGACCCCGACAGGCCCGCGGACGCAGGTGAGCGGCCCAATCAATCCATCGATCGTATTGATGGAGCGCTGACTGTGTGCTGAGCGCTGGACTGAGCGCTTGGGAAGGACGAGTTGGCAACGTAGAGAGACGGTCCCTACCCACCAGTGGGGCCGGGAGCTGGGGGCGGGGGGTCCGAGGACCGTCCGCGCCGACGGCACCCCGGCCCGCAGGCTAACTAGGGCCCGTTCCGGCTTCCCAAGCGCTCAGCACACAGTAAGCGCTCTAAACATACGAGGGAATGAACGAATGAATCGGCCCTTGTTGCTGAATTAGATGATAATAATAATAGCATTTGTTAAGCGCTTACTATGTGCCAAGCACTGTTGCAAAGCAAGGTTGTCCCACGGGGGGCTCACAGTCTTCATCCCCGTTTTCCAGATGAGGGAACTGAGGCCCAGAGAGGTGAAGTGACTTGCCCAAAGTCACACAGCTGGCTACTGGCAGAGCCGGGATTTGAACCCACGACCTCTGACTCCAAAGCCCGGGCTCTTTCCACTGAGCCACGCTACTCTCCAAGCGCTCAGCACACAGTAAGCGCTCTAAACGTACGAGGGAATGAACGAATGAATCGGTCCTTATTGCTGAATTGGGCTCCCCAAGCGCTCAGCACACAGTAAGCGCGCGATACATACGATGGAATGAATGAATGAATCGGTCCTTATTGCTGAATTGGACTCTCCAAGCGCTCAGCACACAGTAAGCGCTCTAAACATACGATGGAATGAATGAATGAGTCTGTCCTTATTGCTGAATTGGACTCTCCAAGCGCTCAGCACACAGTAAGTGCTCTAAACATACGATTGAATGAGTGAATCGGTCCTTATTGCTGAATTAGACTCTCCAAGCGCTCAGCACACAGTAAGCGCGCGATACATATGATGGAATGAACAAATCGGTCCTTATTGCTGAATTAGACTCTCCAGGCGCTCAGTACACAGTAAACCCTCGATACATACGATGGAATGAATGAATGAATGTCCTTATTGCTGAATTGGACTCTCCAAGCACTCAGCACACAGTAAGCGCTCGATACATACGATGGAATGAATGAATGAATCGGTCCTTATTGCTGAATTGGACTCTAAGCGCTCTAAACATACGATGGGATGAATGAATCGGTCCTTGTTGCTGAATTGGATTCTCCAAGCGTTCAGCACACAGTAAGCACTCAATACATACGATGGAATGAATGAATCGGTCCTTATTGCTGAATTGGATTCTCCAAGCGCTCAGCACACAGTAAGCGCTCAGTACATACGATGGAATGACTGAGTCTCTCCTTATTGCTGAATTGGACTTTCCAAGCGCTCAGCACACAGTAAGCGCTCGATACATACGATAGAATGAATGAATCTGTCCTTATTGCTGAATTGGACTTTCCAAGCGCTCAGCACACAGTAAGCTCTCAATACATACGACAGAATGAATGAGTCTGTCCTTATTGCTGAATTGGACTCTCCAAGCGCTCAGCACACAGTAAGCGCTCGATACATACGATGGAATGACTATCTCCTTATTGCTGAATTGGACTCTCCAAACGCTCAGCACACAGTAAGCACTCTAAACATACGATGGAATGAATGAATGAGTCTGTCCTTATTGCTGAATTGGACTCTCCAAGCGCTCAGCACACAGTAAGCGCTCGATACATGCGACAGAATGAATGAATGAGTCTGTCCTTATTAGTGAATTGGACTCTCCAAGCGCTCAGCACACAGTAAGCGCTCGATACATACGATGGAATGAATGAGTCTGTCCTTATTGCTGAATTGGACTTTCCAAGCACTCAGCACAGTAAGCGCTCCATACATACGGTGGAATGAATGCATGAATCTGTCCTTATTGCTGAATTGGACTCTCCAAGTGCTCAGCACACAGTAAGCGCTCTAAACATACGATGGAATGAGTGAATCGGTCCTTATTGCTGAATTGGACTCTCCAAGCGCTCAGCACACAGTAAGCACTCGATACATACAACAGAATGAATGAATGAGTCTGTCCTTATTGCTGAATTAGACTCTCCAAGCGCTCAGCACACAGTAAGCGCTCTAAACATACGATTGAATGAATGAATCAGTCCTTATTGCTGAATTGGACTCTCCAAGCGCTCAGCACACAGTAAGCACTCGATACATACGATGGAATGAATGAATGAATCGGTCCTTATTGCTGAATTGGATTCTCCAAGTGCTCAGCACACAGTAAGCGCTCAATACATACGATGGAATGACTGAGTCTCTCCTTATTGCTGAATTGGACTCTCCAAGCGCTCAGCACACAGTAAGCGCTCGATACATACGATGGAATGAATGAATGAATCGGTCCTTATTGCTGAATTGGGCTCCCCAAGCGCTCAGCACACAGTAAGCGCTCAATACATACGATGGAATGACTGAGTCTCTCCTTATTGCTGAATTGGACTTTCCAAGCGCTCAGCACACAGTAAGCGCTCTAAACATGCGATTGAATGAATGAATGAATCGGTCCTTATTGCTGAATTGGACTCTCCAGGCGCTCAGCACACAGTAAGCGCTCGATACATATGATGGAATGAACGAATGAATTGGTCCTTATTGCTGAATTGGACTCTCCAAACGCTCAGCACACAGTAAGCACTCGATACATACGATAGAATGAATGAGTCTGTCCTTATTGCTGAATTGGACTTTCCAAGCGCTCAGCACACAGTGAGCGCTCGATACATGCGATGGAATGAATGAATGAATCGGTCCTTATTGCTGAATTGGACTCTCCAAGCACTCAGCACACAGTAAGCGCTCAGTAAATGATGGAATGAGTGAGTCTCTCATTGCTGAATTGGACTTTCCAAGCGCTCAGCACACAGTGAGCGCTCGATACATATGATGGAATGAATGAATGAGTCTGTCCTTATTGCTGAATTGGACGTTCCAAGCGCTCAGCACACAGTAAGCGCTCGACACATATGATGGAATGAATAAATGAATCTGTCCTTATTGATGAAATGGAATTTCCAAGCGCTCAGCACACAGTAAGCACTCGATACATATGATGGAATGAATGAATGAATCTGTCCTTATTGCTGAATTGGACTTTACAAGCGCTCAGCACATAGTAAGCCCTCGATACATACGATGGAATGAATGAGTCTGTTCTTATTGCTAAATTGGACTTTCCAAGCGCTCAGCACACAGTAAGCGCTCGATACATACGAAGGAATGAATGAATGAATCTATCCTTATTGCTGAATCAGACTTCCCAAGCGCTTAGTCCAGTGCTCTGCATACAGTGAGCGCTCGATACATACGATGAAATGAATGAATGAATCTGTCATTGCTGAATTGGACTTTCCAAGCGCTCTGCACACAGTAAGCGCTCAATAAATACGATGGAATGAATCTCTCCTTATTGCCGAATTGTGCTTTCCAAGCGCTCAGCACAGCGCACTGCACACAGTAAGCGCTCAGTAAATACGGTGGAATGAATGATTGGATCTCTTTATTGCTGAATTGTACTTTCCAAGCGCTCAGCACAGCGCTCTGCACACACTAAGTGCTCAGTAAATATGATTGAAGGACTGACTTCCCAGCCGCTTCCCATGGCCCTCCCCCAACCCGCTTAGAACAATGTTTGGCACATAGAAAGCGCCTAAATACCATGATTATTATTATGGAAACACAGGTATCCTGCCGTGGACCCCCATCCAGGGGACCCCATCTCCACCTGGAAGTATGTGCAGGTTGTGGGAGTGGAATCCGGCAGGGCGAGCAGGGGGGTGGAGTTGGACTGGGCCCCCCAGGGCAGGCGCTTAACAATTAATAATAATAATAATGGCATTTATTAAGCGCTTACTATGTGCAAAGCACTGTTCTAAGCGCTGGGGAGGTTACAAGGTGATCAAGGTTGTCCCACGTGGGGCTCACAGTCTCAATCCCCACTTTACAGATGAGGTAACTGAGGCACAGAAGTTAAGTGACTTGCCCAAAGTCACACAGCTGACAATTGGTGGAGCCGGGATTCGAACCCATGACCTCTGACTCCAAAGCCCGTGCTCTTTCCACTGAGCCACGCTGCTTCTCAACGTGGGCCAACCTGATTACCTTGTATCTATCCCAGGGCTTAGAACAGCGCTTGGCACATAGTAAGCGCTTAAATACCATATTAATAATAATTTTTTTAAAACCCGTTTTCCAGATGAGGTAACAGGCACAGAGAAGTGAAGTGGCCTGCTCAGATTCTCACAGCAGACAAGTGGCGGAGTCAGTATTAGGACCCACGTCCTGTGACTCCCAAGCACATGCCCATCCCACTAAGACAACCTGCTTCTCTATTGTTATTACTATTGCTATTATTATTAATAATAATAAAGCCGGGGCTGGTTGGCAGCGGCAGCCAGACAGTTCACACTTAGAGTGGCCGATAAAAAGCTGTGTTTGGAGTTTCACCCCCGCCTGTCTCCAGGAGAGCCACTAACCGACCTTCCACGCTGGCTTTCTTCTGCTCCACTTGTTACAAAGCAGTTCAGTGCAACTCTTGAAAAACGAGATTAAGGGAAAGGAGTTGCTGGCTTGCCGCTGGGTTTTTCCCCCAGTAATTACACATCGCCCCGTAGCCTTGTCCTCCTGAATGCACTTGCTCTCCCCCGTCCCACAAGATGGAAATGGATGCCGGTGGCTATTGTACCAGACACCTTGTTCTTTAATAAATACGACTAATTATGCCAGTCAATCCCTCCCCTTTTTTTAAAAAAGGAATAAAAGCGCCCAGAGATGTCTCCAATGTGCAGATCCTCCCCCCGCCGCCCCAATCCCCAACCCTGCTCTTAAGTCATCTCACCACAAATAACTTGGGATAGCAAAGTTGCCAAACTTATAAATGGTTTTTAGAATCTTTGGTCATGTGAAAAACAAAAAAAAAAAATTCCCCACCGCCCCCCCCCAAAATAAACAAATGCATCCAGGATCACAGTGGTCTATTTGTTCACTGGCTGGAGAGATAATGGTGGATTTAATACCATTCTGTTCCGTGCTAATATGTAACTTTTCTGCCCGGCCCTCTTCTCTCCTTCTCCCAGATACCCACTTGGAGACTTATCTGTTGGACTGTGAGAACACTCCAAGCGCCTTCCCAGGCCTCCCCAAAACCCAGAAGCAGCAGAAACGGTCGCGGGCCGCCTTCTCCCACACTCAAGTCATCGAGTTAGAGAGGAAGTTCAGTCATCAGAAGTACCTGTCGGCCCCCGAGAGAGCCCACCTAGCCAAGAACCTCAAACTCACTGAAACACAAGTGAAAATATGGTTCCAGAACAGACGGTACAAGACCAAGAGAAAGCAGCTCACCTCTGACCTCGGAGACCTCGATCCGAACTCGACCCTGCCAGGTCTTAAAGAAGAGTCCTTGTCCAGGGCCGCGCTGATCTCCATGTATAACAGCTGCCCCTACTACCCCTACTTCTACTGCTTGGGAGGCTGGAGTCCCGCTTTCTGGTAACCGCAATTAAGTGGTGACTGATGGACTTGCCACCCCTGCTTCGTGCTTCAAAAGTCAAGGACGGGTGGAGGGGGCAGAGGGATGTCATACGCGCAGGGAAGGTTGTAAGCAGAAGACACTGGCGGATTAGCTGAATCTGTGATGCTGTATATTTAATATTTAAATACTTGATTCGTCCAACAGGGCAGGTTAGAAATTGAAGACTGCATCTGGTGTGTTCTTTAGTGAGGTTTAAACTCATGTTGCTCCGTTTCATTTTGAAAAATAATATTTAGTGTTTCCAGAACTGGGTTTTCCTGGTCGAGAGTTAGCTAGCATCATACTCTGATTTCTCTGTGTTCTGTTTCTCCAGCCTAAGCTCCAGTGTAAATTATAACTCTCACATTTTGTGGATGTTCTGCAGTTTGGATTAATATCTAGAAAGTCTTCTATTAGGCATGTAAGTTTTCCCAGAATGACTGGAAGTGTGAATAATGTTCCCTCCCCACCCTGAGGGAGCCCAAATGTCCTGCTTTTAGTCCCAGAATTAAACAGGAGCAGGACATTGTTGGGCTGATGGAAATTGGGAGGGGTTTTTTTCTATGTTTTTTATAGACCTCAGACCTAGAACTTAAAGTGGCCTAATTAAAATTAGCTTCATTCAAAATGATCAATTTTTTTTTCTGATTTTGCGTGATGCTATAGCACCTCATTCTTTATTCTTGACACATATCTCTGGTCTAGTTTTAATCTTTGTCAGACTATTATCAGCTCTGTAGAATTTAGCCGGTAAAAGACAACCACCCCCCTGTCTTTTGCAGCCCAACTGCCTTATTTCACAGAAGTAGAAGGAATTAGCTGTCTTTTCATCCCTCTAAAACTTAGATAGGTCCAAACCCTGAAATATTAGCGTGAACAGTGCTTTGCACATAGTAAGCGCTTAATAAATGCCATTATTATTATCTGTGGAACAATTAGCACTTTTTCATGCTTTTAAAAAATGATCTGAATCCTGTTAATAGTGAAGCTTAATCTGACCTGGGAAAGTGATATTATTTTGTTTCTGAACCTTTATACATTATACATTTTATTTAAAGAAATGGAACACCACAGTGGCTGCTACACAGAGACAGTCTATAAAACAGTTCCTAAATGAATCAGCAACAAGACTTTTGGAGGGAAAGGAACAGGAGTGGAAGGCAATAGATAAGGAGAAATTCACCAGCTCTGTGATGTCTGCTATAAGGTGACTCGGTAGGTTAGACATCCAAACACATTTTCTAGTTGGTAACTACAGGTTTCAAACAAGGGGTCATTTAGTTTGGAAGTTTTCCCACTTCCCAACTTCCCTCCTAGAAACAGGGCTCATTTGCAAGCTCTGCAAGCAAGACTGCCACAAGATGATGGGTGGTTGAGCCACTTGACAACATTGCTGAAGCCTTGGGGGAGGAACAAAATGAGTTCCAACCCTTCTCCAAATGTCACATTCATTCCCATAATATGATTGGCTTTAACTGTGTACCTGTTAAAATTGCTCCTTGATCTTTCTATATCCATTCTTTGATAGACTCCTACCCTTCTTCCAAATTTAATTCTTAATTTGGGAATTATGAAATTCTGAACATTCTATCATGATTAATGTTGGAAACAATTTTTTCAACCCCCCCCCCCCCCCCCGAAAGAAACCCTCCAAAAACAATAATCAGCACATGGTGTTCTTGACTCCCTCTAAAATGCCCTTAATCTAAATCTGTGAAAACACTATTTTGCAGTGATTAACAGTATCAAAAAAGTCACAAAGGCTGTCCCATTGAATACTTCATTTAAGAAAGCCTGTTTCAATCCAGTTCACCAAGGTTTTTGTTTTTTTTTTTCAAAAAATGTAAGTCTTATTGCCCCACTTTAACAAATTGCCTGGTTTTAAATTTTAGTGGTAGACAGCGTGTTCCTGGGTCAGGGTTTCATACACAGTAGAGCAGCAACTGTGCTGTGATCTAGTGAAAGTCAGTTCTTGACACGACTAAGCCCAATATGAAATGTTATTTTTCTATGTATATTTTGATAATTTTCAATTTTTTTGAATAAAGTGCTCTGTATTAAAAGTGATCCTGTGTGTGTATGTATAATTTCTCCACTGTTTCCTAGAGATAGGAAGTTACAATACTTGAACAAGTGGGGGAGGGCAGGAGTGACATCAAAAAAATCAAAATCCCAAGCCCTTTGTACAGTGCTCTGCGCACAGTAAGCACTCAAATGCCATCGATTTGGTAGACCTGTGAAACTTTCACACATTGCCTTTCTATTCTTTATTCCATCATTTCGTGTATTAATGCTCTCATCCCTCTCATGCTGCCCTCTATTTCTCCTCTTTTCTCTGAACCCTAAATTCTCAGTTACCCCTTCATCTTCATGCTCCCTGTGCAAACTTCCTTCCTTCCCTGTCCTCTTGGTCACCTGCCCTCTGGGGCAGCTTCCCCAAGTTTTCCCCTGCCCTTTTGTCAAACCAAAGGCTTGGAGTTGGAGACCCAGTTAGTTACTCCAGGCCTCCTTGTGGGTTTATAGATAAAACTGTGTTTACGGCGACATTCATTGGTTATATCCATGTTTGATACCAGCTTCTAGCAAATAGCTTAGGGGTGGGAGAAGAGAGTATGAAGGAGGGTGAGCCTGGGAAATCTGTAATGATTTAATAGTCACATGTTTCCTCCATCCAGGGTAACACATTTTAATTGGAATCACAACTATCAAAAATACTCTTGAAGAACTTGTTAAAAAAAAAAAGTGTCTTCGACCCTTAGCGTTTAAGTCTTTATTAAATCCCACAGCCGGAGTGCCGCACACCTGATTAGCTGAGAATCAGTGGTTTTGTCCCTCCTCCTCCAAGGAAATAGCATAAAGAATAAAAGGGCTTAATCTGGGTAAAAAGCACCATAGTTTTTTTCTAATCTTAAAATGACAACACTCACACAGATGGGTCCTCCACTGCATGCTCAGATCCAGCATTTAACACCGTCCCACTCTTTTGCTATCCTGCCCCACTCAGAAACACTAAGGCACACTTAATAGAGGCACTTGAGGGAGTAAGTGTGTGTGGGAAAAATCATATTTAAATAGATGACACAAAAAAACAAACTCGTGAGGAAGGTTCCCTCCTTCCATTCAATTTCATAAGATCGTCACGTGCCCCTTGTTCCAGCCATAAAAAGAACTTTGCTTAGATCTTCTTGTGTTACACCGAGCTCTCTCAATGATGCATTTCTATAGCAGTGGGTCTCCTGCTGTTGTCTCATTGCTCTTCCCCGCTATTTCCTGGAAAGATTCAACTGCTGAAGTGAATCCAATGGAAAGCACCAATGAAAGAGGCCCAGAGGTCGGAGATGTGTGCTGACATTCCATTAATCGCAACACTTTGCAATTAGTGGTCTCTCTTCCTCCCAAGTTCAGAGGAGAGGATACTTCTGAGGTGATGGATTACTTTTCAGTCGCAGGCCTGGGAACACAGGAGCCAAGCAGAGTGAGTTTCCCTACCTTTTTGGGACAAGGCAACCTCAGTTTGGGAAGGTTGTAGCAGGTTTCGGAGTCCTGAATTTTATCTCGGGGAACCCATTTCCACCAGGGCAAATGCCAGCAGGGTCTTTTTCCCAAAGCAAGGACTTATTTGGTGCCAGTGAAAGAGGGATGGAGAGACAGCCCTGGGAAATGAAGAGTTCTCAGTTTAGCCACAGAGTTGGCCCCAATGCAAGCATTCTCAGACTACCTTATCAAAGGGCCTCATCTTGGATCTAGAAGGCAAAGGCACCAAACCTCCATTCCTTCTGCCCCCAAGCCTGTCCCCTATGACTCCCAATAGGGACTTTTGTCATTTACAATTTTCCTTTAAGAATCAACTTGGTCTAGACCCCATTGAAAGGAATGAATGAATGAATGGGGCATTCACAGGGGGCCTTTTTGTGAGGTATCCAACTTGGATTATGAGACTCCCTTCTTCCCCAGAATTAAAGGTGTGGCACTTCACTTGTAGAGAAGCAGCATGCCATAGCGGATAGAGCACGGGCCTGGATGTCAGAAGGTCAGGGGTTCTAATCCTGACCCCACCACTTGTCTGCTTGGTGACCTTGGGCAAGTCACAACTTCTCTGGGCTTCAGTTACTTCATCTGCAAAATGCCAACTGATACTGTGAGCCCCATGGGGTACAAGGGACTGTGTCCAACCCGATTTGCTTGTATTCATCCCAGTCATTAGTTCAGTGCCTAGCACATAGTAAGCGCTTAAATACCACAATGATTATTATTACTGTTTACAGTTTGTTGATAGGTCAGTCCTTTTGAGGTAAAAGTTTCTAGACTGATGAAACTAGGAGAGTGATACAGATTTCCTGTGAGGAATGTATGAGAAGGCACTGCAAATTAGTAAAGAACCCTGAACACGGGGGCTACTAGATGGGGAAAGGAAGAAAATGGGAACCAGTTTAAAAACGTTTAGAGAAATCTCCCAGCGTATCCTGGAATAGACTAACCCCATCTGCCTCGTTCAAGGCCACGTGGATGGCTGTAGTATACCTTGGTATTCTGAATTATTTCCTCAGAATTTGCTTCCAGCTCAGACTGTCCACATACTCAAGGGCTACAGGTGTGGGGGTTACCTGTAGGCTCTTGCCAAGAATCGTTCTTGGGGGAGGCTCACACTTTAGAATAAGCAGATGCTCAACTCATTCCTGCCTCACCACTGACCCAGCCTCCCTCTGTTAGAATCTCCAACATCATCAAAAACCACTTTTTAATCCAGGAGAACGGAGCTCATTCTCTCTGACCCATTACAGAAAGTACAAGGACAAAATCAGCTGGGTGTTTTGATAACCTAATAATCCACGAGCGTTAAAGCATTTATTACAACAGCCCGTCCGACAATACACTCTCTTGCTGTGATAAATTTTCTCCTGATTTAAGACATAAAAGACAATCCCAGCCTGACTATTAAATCACAAAGTTTCAATCCACTCCAAGCAGGACTCTGTTTGTGTATTACTAGAAACAGCAGGCATCATTTAACATCTGTCAATTTAGCGTTGCGCTTACCCGCGAAGCCATCTATCAAGACTAAATGGTGTCTTAATGCTGACATAACATTTACACTTCTTCCTGCCAAATCATTTATTTCAAAATACAAAATAAGTGGGCGGGGGGTAGGTGGCCTTTGACAACACAACTGTGGATGAAAATTTGCATGCAATAAACTACATAGTTGGCAAGCAGACTTCAGTTCAAAGCCAGAAAAGCTTAAACTTGACCTAAACAGCATTTGAAAACTAAAGCGATGAGAACGAGTTAGCTCTGCTCGTTCACTTTCCTTGGAGGAATGCGTAGACTATTCTTAACATTGGGATTAATTGGCACCCTCACAGGGAAAAGGTTTCGAAGCCCTCAGTTATGAATGCTGATTAAATGGGGTCATCTTCAATGGGAAAAAACCCACCAGGTAACCTCTTTGCATTCCTTAAAAAAAGATCTATTAACCTAAGGCAGGTGGGGAGAGGATGAGGGACGGAGACCTGCATTTAAGGAAAGACACTTATGAGGGGGAATAATTTTATCTGACTTGAGGATGTGAACTAGATATTTCAGTTTCTCCCCACACCCCCATCTGTGAAATGGGTGAGAAAAGTCTGTGTAGAGATGAAGAGAATCTGGAGGGACTCTTTTTAAAAATGTTACTTTACACTAGCTATCTGGGAATAAGGAGGGAAAAACCACTCAAAGGCTATACACCTGTGTATCTCCCACACCCCCAAACATACACTTAAGTGCAATTATTGGCATACAGGACATACTTAATGAACACTATTACTATCACTAGTAGTCCTCATCAGTCTATCTTGCCATCAGTAGTGGCAGCTGAACATTCATCATTCTTATTTACTGACCTCCCATCTGAGCATTATAGCAGAAATTGTGGGTAGTGTATTGAAGAAAAATGCTCTGCTCTCATCAGTGGAGAATTGCATGGAAATGTCCTTTGTCCCCTGCCTAGGGACTGGTTTTAGACTGGTATCCATTGGACTGTAAGCTCCTTGAGGGGGATTGTGTCTACCAACTGTATTTTAACTCTCCAAAGTGCTTAGTACAATGCTCTGCACACAGTACATGTTCAATAAATACCACTGATTGAATTTACTGCTTCCTTTAGCCAGCCCATAGTGCTTCTACTATGAAATTGTCTGAGTAGGGGAAAAACCTCACTGAGCTGGTATTTTTCCACAGCCAAGTGGAGATATTTGGCTTTCCATGTGATCTCCCAGTTGAGTACTTTTTTAAAAATGGTATTTGTTAAGCACTTACTATGTGCCAGACACTCTAAGCACTGCTGTTGATATCGGCTAATCAGGTTGAACACGGTCCATGCCCCATTTGAGGCTCACAGTCTTAATCCCCATTCTACAGATATGGTAACTGAGGCACAGAGAAATGACTTGCCCAGGGTCACACTGCAGACAACTGGCAGAGTCAGGATTAGAACCCAGGTTCTTCTGACTCCCAAGCCCATCTTCTGTCCATTAGACCATACTGCTTCCTGTATGACCTTAGGATGAAGGCACAGTCTCACACTGTTAGTCCCTTAGACATTTTTAGAGGGAGAGAGACTGTTTAGAGACTATGTCAGCTTCAAAATAGGGTGGGAAAGACTTCTTGCTGCAACCAAAATAGGTTTGGTAACTAGTGACTGCAGACAGAATCACACACACACACACACACACACACACACACACACACACACGAATGGCTTGCCATACCAGTCAAATGAGATTGACAGCTTCCCCCCTCTGCCTTCTTTTCAGAACCTAAAATAATAGTCCTTTTTCTGAAAGTTTCAGGCAACAATCACAGAGCACTGACAAATGAGATCTAGAGAAAAGGTTTATCCTGCCACACCAGGGGAAACTAAGGCACCACAAACTGTGCTCAAACAGGAGTTCTGGGCTTTCCAGACTCTCCTAAGACCTTAGTGACTGACTTCTCTTTGAGACACGGTAACCTCAGGGGGCAAGCTGTGAATGCTTAAGAGCACAAATCAGACTCAGAGGAGAGTAAATATGAAAAGCTCCACTCCTCTGGAAATCTAGAAGATCCTCTGAGACCCCTAAAGACTTCTTTGCTTCTCAAATTGTAGGGCCCTTGAGGTTGTCCCAGGACCTATCAGCTGAACAGGAGGCTACATCTCTGTGCAAAATCCTTGGAAATGGATCTTTTTCATTGCAGCGGTGGAGACCAAGGCTGCCTACATAGCCAAAGCTTGGTTGCACAAATGCAGACAAAGAGAATAAATCAACAAAAATAGCTAGGAGGCATTCCTAAACATGTCCAGCTGCAAGAATTTATGGCTATTAGCTCTTGGAAAAGGCAGTTTCAGATAAGACAACTATTTTTACAGAAAACAAAAATGAAACTTATATTGATTGGTTTTTGGTTGACAATCCCCAGTCCAAGGAGAAAAGCAGAGTGGAAAAAGCCTTTCAGGGCCCTCTGCACTTTGTCAGTGCAAGATCTTTTAAGCCAAAAATTCTGGATTTCAGTGGGATAGTAAGGCAGTCTAGAGGTCAGCAATTTATTGCTATAGAGACCCTGTGGTTGTGATTCCTATTTATTCCACAGTTCTTAAAAAATTAAAGAAAAAATATAGAAAAACAAAAATACATTTTTAAAACTCAGAGTTTTCAATAGCTTTCTTCAGTAAGAGGTGGCCCATGCTAAGGAGATTCCATTTCAGTCTAGTGTGTCCAGACTGAATATATGTATATATGTTTGTACATATTTATTACTCTATTTATTTTACTTGTACATATCTATTCTATTTCATTTTGTTAATATGTTTGGTTTTGTTCTCTGTCTCCCCCTTCTAGACTGCGAGCCCATTGTTGGGTAGGGACTGTCTCTGTATGTTGCCAACTTGTACTTCCCAAGCTCTTAGTACAGTGTTCTGCACACAGTAAGTGCTCAATAAATATGATTGATTGATTTTCCATTTCACAAGTCAATGTAATGTGCCCTGCTCAAACTCCCGGTATATAAATCTAGGTTAATGGTAACTGACACATGTAGTGCCACATTTAGAGCATTTTACCTACAGAAATTATCCAGTAAATCTCCCACATCCCTGGGTGGGAGAGCGCGACCAAGGACTCACATTATTTCCTGTGGATTTTAGACAGACTCCTCTGAGCCAGAAGCTCTGGCTCCCACTCAGCTCTGCATTTGCCTCACCACTTTGCCTCCCACTATCCCAGCAGACACCAAACCCCTGTAATTGTGAAGTAGCAAATTCCAACCTAGTGGAAAGAGCATGAGCTTGGGAGTAGAGTTCCTGGGTTGTAATCCCAGCTCTGCCACTGACCAGCTGTGTGACCTTGAGCAATTCACTTAATTTCTCTGTGTCTGCTACCTCATCTGTAAAATGGGGATTAAGACTGTGAGCCCCATGTGGGACATGGACTGTGCCTAACCTGATTATCTTGTACTCCAGCACTTAGTAGTGTTTGGCACGTAGTAAATGCTTAAACACCAAAAAAACAAACATTCCGTGGCCCCTAGAAAAATGACTATTTGGTCAAAGATGTTCTCTACTTTTAGCACAGCAATTAATCATATTTGAGTGCTTACTATGTGCAGAGGGCTGCACTAAGCCCTTGGGACAGTACAATATATCAGAGTTGGAAGATATGTTCCCAGTCCACAAGGAAGGCATTCTTGTATCTCCTTTCTGGTTACAGTTCAGGTCAAGAGCCATCAGCTTCTGTGCCCTTGGTTCTTTACAGTGTAACTTATTTAGCTTGAAAAAGCAGAAACAGCATAACCAACAGAAACATTAACTTCAGCAATGGCAAGGAGACCAGAGATGTATTCTGACGTTACTGGCATTGCAGCTGTTACTGTCTTGCTCTTTTCCAAATCAGGGAATGTTGCAGCAGGACAATAACATAGACTCTGTGCTACCATTTTCTCATCAACAGTATTAATTCCTGGGACAGTTTCAAACTCTTTAAGCTCCCCACCTTTTCAGACGAGAGATTCAATTTCCACCAGAATAAATATGCCCATTTTGCTTATTCAACTAGAAGGCCAAAAGCCTTCTAGAAGCACTAACAACTTTTAAATCTTAAGAGCTATGGTTTAAAAGGTCAATCATCTAAGAAACTGCATAAACCAAGCCAGGACCAAACTAATCCAATTGCAACAATCAGTTCAGCAAGAATTAATCCAGAAATGAAGAAATCACAGGGGAAAGGATAGCCACTTAGTTTAAGCCCTCCCCCTTCAAGAAAAGATATCAGGCAGAGGGGAGAGAGATCTGATACAGTCCTAGTTACTTGAGGATCTATTTGTTTGATCAATGAATGTCAATGATACAAATTCCTACTTCCCTCCTGTTAAAGTTGGTAGTTTCAAAGTTGAATTTTAGGGTTAGTGGAAGCAGCTAACTATAAAGGGACAGTACCCCTCAACCCACCTCCTCAGAAATGATCTGTCCCCCTGTACATTCTCAGGTGAGCAAAGGGCACCAAGATCTTTAAGGAATTAATTTTCAAGGTAGTATTCCTGTCCTTCTACAAAATAACTTCTTGTCTTCTTGTGTTTCTAGAGCTAAGAATACTGGAGGAGTACAAGAGCCAACTTAGTAATACCCTTCTCATAACTCTCTGTCCCACCCGGGGCATGTAAAAGGAAAATTCCCTTCCTCTCTCTCTCCTGGAGTTCATGGGTTGAATTGCCCTTAGTGACACCATTGAAAATAAAGTTCTCAGAGAGGTGTTCCCAAAAGCACAGTTTTGAGGTAACCAAACAGTCAATTCTCAAAATGCCCAGTGACCCCCTCTATTAGTGTCAGGTATTTGTAATCCTTCCTTAGAAGCGTCAAACACAGCAACTGTGGCAATGTGAGTTTGTGTATTTCAGTGGTGTTGTCCCATTCAAGGAGTAAAGAATGTGGAATCTTAATTTCAGAGATGAGCGCTGTGTTGGAATGGAGTTTCTGCCTTGTTTCTCCTTCCTCCTGCCCCTGCACACACCCAACTTGCTCAGTTCAAGCTTGGGTTGTAACAGAGCAGTCCAGTCTTCTCTCCCAAATTGTGAATCCATTTCATTTTCCCCATCTGGAGCAGCAGGGAATGGAACCGAATGCATGGTTCTTCCTATACCAACCAGGTTCTTCCTCACCCCACTAGGTCACTGGTTTTAGTGTCTTTGAAAGAAGAGGAGGGAGCAGAGAGCTGGGAAGTCAGATCCAGTACCTCCTGGCTGGCAGTTCCTCAGTACGCAAGCTCCTCTTATTCTTTAGGAATGTTGGCAAAAGAGCCCCACAAGGCTAAATCAGGTTACTGGCCTTGCTTTGGGGACGGCAAGTCCCTGTGCCCTAATCCTTCCTCAATAGCTGCAGCTCTCTCTAGTCAGTGAGGAAGAGGGGATTAATCTTGTTTGCTCTTTGAGAACAAAGGCTAGGCAAATGAACTTCCTTGGTGAGAAAAGAACTCTAGGTAAACCAGTAATTTATATATTTGTATCTCTTTTCCTCTGCTTGGAGAGGACGCTAAAGTCTCGGCTATCAAAAATCCTGGTTGAGTCCAGAGTTCTCTTGACTTTGTGGGAATCACTGCCTAATTTCAGAGTGATGGCCTTAAAGTTGATTTCTTTCAACAACTACTATGCTCTCAAATGAAGGTCAACAACTTGACTGGAGTGTGAGATATTACTAGTAATAAAGCCATCTTCTCCTCCTGCAAAACTTCCTTAGTCAAGCAGTAAGCTCAAGGCCAGCTTCCCTTTCTTCTAAAGTGCTCGTAGCACTTTCCAAATGTAAAAATCTAAGCACTTAGAATGGACACCAAAACAGGCCATCTAGGTCAGTTCTAGATTCACTTTCACAGCTTGGGTGATAGATTATGCAGGGACAATCCCATCTAGCGTGGCCATTTTACCAATGAGGAAACTGAGGCACTAAGCTGGAAAGTGATATTTCCCAGGCTCAGTATTTGAACGCAAATCACTTTCTCCAAAACTCACACCCCATGCATCAAGCCACACTCTTGGGAACTAGAATTAAAGGCAACTCAAAAAGGTGACTGGAGAATTGCCCTTCTTGGGGACTGACAAAAGGTCTCGCATTCTTCTATTTGTTCTGCTGAAAAGTGGCTTTCTGCTTTATTTACTTATGTCCTCCTCCAGGTGAACACACTGAAATGGAGTATCTCATTTGCAAGATGGGCCTGAGGCACTGAGAAGCAGTAAGCTACTGTACATGCCTAAGCCACCTAAAGAAGGGTTTTTAAAATACAGAGAACAAACCTAAAATAAGAAATGTCAGCAACAGGAATATGCAGTTGGCCCCAGTCCTGTGAGCTACGGGATTTCCTCAGAGACATTGAATGGCGCGTTGTGTATTTGTTTCCGACCAGACAGAACAAGAGTTGAAAACATTCCCTGCCATCACTGAGCTGGAGGGAATCTAAAATTCACTCTGGATTCAGAAGTACTACATCTGATATCAAGTCTGAGACTGAATTTCTAGCTGTCCTACATTCAGGGAGTCTCCCCAATCCTACATGACATCTTTGCAGTGGATAAACTAATGCATGATGGGACCCATGGGTTCAATCTGGAAGAACTTGATCTGGGGGTTAGTAAGAATAGGAATACAATTTAAGAGAGATATGATCCAAAGCCTTCATCTTGCATGTCTTCAATTTACCAATGTTACCAGCTATGACACTAACCAAATGATTATATGTCCTTTCAGCCACCTTAACCCTTACCAACAGATTTAGGAAAGCCACATTTTATGTTTGTTAACTCATCTAATTGTAATATCACTTCTCACGTGGTATCTCCCTCAGTCCTTGAGCAAAAGTAAGTTTATAATCCTTTTTTTTTTTGGCTCTTCCCAGCAGATCTCTGGTAGAGTTATCATTCAACCCTATTTTCAGACAGAGAATCTGAAGAACCTCCTGGTGGTTGAATAATTCTCTTACATCTTCCTGAAAACTCCCTCTGCACCTAAACCCACCTCTGGCACCCAGAAAGTGTTCAGTAAATACAGTGAATGTTGAGTGTGGTGGCTCAAGATAGAGGCTCCATTGAGAATCGTTTTACATTAAACCAGTATGTGGAATTCTATCAATCATTATTGGGGGTCTGCACATGTACACTCAGCAGGAGGTCTTTAATGTATTGCCTCAGTCACTCCCTCACCCCAAACCTAATATTTTAGGTTGCTGATATTGTTCCCACCTCTCTGTTTTGAAAGTTGGCAACTCAACCGAAGCTTCAAACACTCTCCTGGTTCAAGCATCCTGGGCCTAGCACATATCATTGTATTCGTGTTCAAAGATTTAATCAAAGTGTCAAGCAGAATTTTAAGTTTAAGGTCATTTAGCTTTTCTGGGACACGGTTTGCATAGTAGCATGACCTAGTAGATAGAGAATGGGCCCAGGAGTCAGGACATGGGTTCTAATCCCAACTCCATCACTTGTCTGCTGTGACACCTAGGGCAAGTCACTTCACTTGTCTGTGCCTCAGTTACCCCATCTGTAAAATGGGGATTAAGATTATGAGCCCCATGTGGAATATAGACTGTGTCCAACACAATTAGCTTCTATCTACCCCAGCACTTAGTACAGCACCTGGCACGTAAGTGCTTAAACAATGCCATAAAAAAGAAGCATTTCACAATCAATTCTACACAGGATTTCTCACAAATAGCTTAATGTTGTTCTTCCCAAGCACTTAGTACGGTGCTCTGTGGACAGTAATAATAATAATAATTGTGTTATTTGTTAATCACTTATGTGATTAATGCTGGGGGAGCTACAAAATGATCAGGTTCCACATGGGGCTCGCAGCTAAATAGGAGCAAAGACAGGTAGTGAAATCTTCATTTTGCAGATGAGGGAACTGGGGTACAGAGAGGTTAAGTGACTGGCCCACGTTCACAGCAGACAAGTGGCGGAGCTGGGATTAGAACCCAGGTCCTCTGATTTTCAGGCCTGTGTCATTTCCACTAGGCCATAGCGCATCACAGTAATAAATATCACTCATTGATTTCCATGTAGTGAATGCGCAATCTGGAAGCTGAGGCCCAGCAATGCTGAAATAACTTGCCCGGTCACATAGGCAGAGCTAGGGGTAGGAAACATAGTTTCTTAGCTTTGGATCAGCCAGATGACCCCTTCTTAAACAGGGCTTGAGAGAATTCCCTGTATCCCACCATGCCCTCAGATCCATATGCCACAAGGAAAAAGTCCACATTCTGAAACAGTGGGAATCTCAGCAAGCCAGAAGTGGAGGAAGGATGCTACATTATCCTGATTTCTGGCCTGTTGGGGCTGCTCCGTGGTCAGAGTCATCCACTCTACCAAGCCCCAGAGATCGCCAAAGGCTCCGTGAGAGAGTTGGACTATTTCACCCTATCAGTGTCATCTCACTCTCTGTTTATTCTCTCTTGCAATCATTTCCTGGGCAAACTTACTCAGCTCACACAATCCGAGGATGCCCTTTTGAACCAGCCAACGTTGCAGTCAATTTGCTCACCTAGAATCCCAAGCTGCTCTCTTCCGGCTCTGTACATCACCCTCAACAATAGAGTCTGCCAGGTCCAGTGTGACTTGGCAGCAAAGTCTGTGATGTGCAAGGCAGAAGAGGAACAAGCTCCCTCTTCAGTAACTTATATCAGCTCAACAGGATAAACAGCAGTTAAAAAAGAAAAGAAAAAACCCACACCAAAAAAACCCCTTGTGTTCTCTCTGTCAGTAAACTAAGGAGACACAGTGTGACTTGGCAGGCATACAAGCTGCTAAGACAAATTGGGCAATACTGTGCTTTATAAAAATTTTTAAAAGTGAACAGGGAGACTTTTCTAACCATCACTTTGCTTTAACAAAGACACAAATCATTAGACTTAGTTAATAGCACTTGATGTTCCACAAAGAACTTTACAGTCCTTTTTCTTTGCTCTTCCCAGCAGACCTCTGGTAGAGTCAGTAATCACCTGTATTTTATACAGGAAATCTGAAGTACCTCCAGGTGGTTAAATGTGATTAAACCTAGATTCGTTGCCCTAGATTTCCAATCAATTCCAAAACCCAAGAGGAGGAAAACATGAAACACCACCAAGTTAAACAATGTTTTTAAAGCCTATCATTGAATTGGTGGCCGAGAAAGGACATTTCACTGCCCTAGATTTCCAATCAATTCCACAGCCCAAGAATAAAAAAGCATCGAGTCTGAGACGAGACACACCAATTTGGGTCCACAGGGTCCAAAAGCCCTGAACTCCCCAGCAAAGCTTTGAATCTCTCCATTTCTAACTCCAAAGGATTCAAGAATAACACGCACCTACCTTCATCTTGTCCACCCTTCTCCAGCTTCCTGTCCTCCCTCAGACCTGCTGAGGCAGTTGCGGATTCAGTTCACCTCCTCTCTCTTACCCCAGCACCCCCAGAAAGGATCTGAATAGCTTCCTCTGTCTGGCCCGAGCTGTTCTCCCCAACTTGATTAGTACAGGTGCTGGTTGGAGACTTGCCCCTGATGAAGCTTTGCTGGGTATCTACCCAATTCAGCTGAGCAGCTCCACCAATATGCTGTTCACCTTAAGGACACACACACTCCTCTAACCAAGCAACAAGAGCAAATCTTCTAATGTCCCATGGCAAAAATACTGGGCTGAGTCTTCAGAGGCCAATCTTACTCCTGACCAGCAAAACAGGTATCAGTCCAGTCCAGGCATTCCACTGCGTTCAGGAGAAGGCCCAGTATGGATGTTTCCAGGCCTCTTCTAATCCAAGTGACTGGTATTGAATTGCAGTCAACCCAGAATAGATGGTGTTGGAGGACTCCAGATCCAAACTGGAGTCCCTCTTCTCCCAGCCTCCTTTGTCAACCCCATGTGAGTCCCCTGGTTGACTCTAGAAATGCCCTAACCTCCTTGAAGTTCTACAGACCAAAGATGATGGCAGCTAAGTGGGAACAGCAGAGCTCCTCTCCCACCTGCTGCCCTGAAGAAGCTCACTATTCTCCAGTGCTGCCAGTAGCAACCCCAGACCAGGGAATGTGGAAGGGCAACATAGGGAGATTCTTCTCTTCCCTCCTCTTTGTTTCAATTGTCACGTAGATTGCCCCTTTACCAGCTTCAAAGAGGCAAAGTCTCCAAAGCAGTGAAAGGTGCCCCATAAGTGCCGCACCCTAAAGGGCTCTGAGATCTGCACTCTGTGGTATGAGAGGCAGGAGACCTGGGCTCTAATCCCAGCTCTGCCACTTGTCTGCCTGTTGAACTTGGGCAAGTCACTTAACTTCTCTGTGCTTCCATGTCCTCATTTGTGAAAGGGAGTTAAAATAGCTGTTTTCCCTCCCTCTTAGGGTATGAGCTGCATACGGGACGGGGCTGTGCCCAGTATGCTTATATCATATCTATCCCGACCCTTAGTACAGTGTTTTCCACATAGTAAGGGCTAAGCAAATATTACTATTATTATTACTGGGACCAGTCAACCACTGCCTTCCTCCCTACTCCACAGGAGCAAACAGTTGGTAGAAACCATCTTTCCAATCTTTAGAATTTGGGGTTGGCTGCGGTAGTGCTTCCCTGCAGGTGGTTTGGCCTAAAATTAGTGAGCTTCCAGAGGGCTACTTCTTGCAGCATGGCCCAATGGAAAAAGCAAGAACCTAGGAGTCAGAATACCTGGGTTCTAATCCCAGTTTTACCTCTTGCCCCCTTTGTGACCTTGGACAAGTCACAATTTATCTGTGCCTCAGTTTTCTTACCTGTATAATGGAGATAAAATACCTATTCAATTTAATTCAGTCATATTTATTGAGTGCTTACTGTGTGCAAATCACTGTACTAAGCACTTGAGAGAGTAAAATACAACAACAGACACATTCCCTGCCTATAATGAACTCACAGTTTAAAGGGGGAGATAGATGTTAATATACACATATAAATAAATAAATACAAATTACAGATATATATATATATAAGTGCAATGGGGCTGGCCCAGGGCGAGGGGTGGAAATAAAGAGATATGACCCACATCCAACATTAGGCTTCCTTTTTTTTCATGGTCTTTGTTAAGCACTTACTATATGCCAGGCACTGTACTAAGCATTGGTGTAGGTACAAGCTAATTAGGTTGAACACAGTCATTGTTCCACATGGGGTTCACAGTATTAATCCTCATTTTACAGATGAGGGAACTGAGGCTCAGGGAAGTGAAGTGACTTGCCCAAGGTCACACAAAGCAGACAAGTGGCAGAGTTAGAATTAGGTCTGGGTTCTATCTACTAAGCAACACTGCTTCTTCTCTGTTATATTATTGGGCAGCCCGAGCCCTTAGAGGATTCTGGGGTGGGTTGTAAACAGAACTAGAAAACCACTGTTTTTGACCTCCAAAGAGAGATGCTCTGGACCCTGCAGAACGGAACTTGGAGAGGCAGGATAGTTTAGTGGAAATGGCTTGAGTCTGTGGTTGAGAGAACCTGGATTTCTAGTCCTAGCCCTACCACTTGCCCATGTGGTCCTGAGCAGGTAACCTAACCTCTCTGGGCTTCAAATTCATCATCTCTAAATCGGGAATAATAAAGTCTGCCTCTCCTTACCTGACACTGAGGTTTTAAGGACAAAATGAGACAAGTACAGGCATATCCCGTGATGCACCAGGCTTATAAATGTGGTTTTTTGAATGGTTGATTCATGAAGTATGTTTTTGCAGTAACATACATATTGTAAATTAAAATCCAATCCAAAGTGTTTGGAAAAGTAATGTGAAATTGCTATGTACGGTAACATTAAACATCACTTCCCTATTGTTTAATCTTTATTACAGTAATTCAAAGCATAAAAGCTTAATGAGGCTTTTATAATGTGAGTCTTTACAGGAGCTACCAAAGTAGAAGCTTGATTTGCTGACCGAGGTTGTGATTTTTCAGCTTCAGTGAAGGATTTGCCCAGCTTGAGATGATCAATAGCCTCTAGACTGTAAGTTTGTTGTGGTCAGGGAATGTGTCTATCAACTCTGTTATATTGTACACTCCCAAAACCGTAGTTCAGTGCTCTGTATACAGTAAGTGTACTACAAATACCTCTGACTGATAGATAAAATATCTTGTAGCAGACTAATTCCCGAACACTTCTGTATACCTTTAAGTTCCTCTCTCAGGATCTCATTCTTCAATCAGTTTTACATATTCATCTGCTTTCTTGAAAATTGATGCTAGATTTCTTAATTCCCAAATCCCAGTTGGTGGCAGACAGACCATAATTTCTTCATCTGTTTTGGCATCTTGCCATAATGCATTGGACAGTCAAAGTTCAGTTGGACCAAGATTCCTCTGAATGAGTTGAAATGAACTCACAATCGACATTGCCTCCTCTGTTCAACAACATATTGGTTATCTGCTCAGGGGCCTTTTGAAAATTGGACACACCTGTGGGTAGAGTCTCAATCAATCATATTTATTGAGCACTTATTGTTTTAAGTGACTTGTCCAAGGTCACACAGCAGACATGTGGCAGAGCCACGATTAGAACCCAGGTCCTTCTGACTTCCAGCCCAGTGCTCTATCCAATATACCACTCTCTTGTATGCTTCTCTAATTCATGTTTCTTCGTGCTGTAGAAGCAGTGTGGCTTAATGCAGAGAGCACCGGCTAAGGAGTCAGAGGTCGGGGGTTCTAATCCCGGCTCCACCACTTATCAGCTGTGTGACCTTGGGCAAGTCACTTAACTTCTCTGTGCCTCAGTTACCTCATCTATAAAATGAGGATTAAGTCTGTGAGCCCCACATGGGACAACCTGGCTACCTTGTGTCTACCCCAGTGCTTAGAACAGTGCTTGACACATAGCAAATGCTTAACAAATATCATTATTATTACTTAGTGCTTAATTGGGTTTACAGCCCAACAGTGAGATTCTTCTCCCAATCTTTCTCTTCCTCATAATGTTATCTTGTTCTAACGTCCTACACAATGATAGGTACATATAAATAATCTAGGTTTATGTATTTACTCACATGTGTGTTCTTGTTTAAATTAATATTTAAGTCATTTAATCTCTCCCTCTAGATGTAAACTTTTATGTAAACCTGCATAGTTCTTGATAAGTGCAGTACACACAGGAGACACTCAATAAATGTTAGCTGATGGTGAGAGTGAGATAAGTGTGTTGGTGCAGCAGGCCAGAAGATGGGATGTATTCTCACTCCATCATAGCAAATCTGAGCCTCCTGAGCAGAAAGCCTGTTTTAAAGTTGCTCCCAGCTTCTTTTGCCAAATAATAATAATAACAACAACATGGAAAAGAGAATCACCTGGGAACAAAAGATAATCCTCCCCATCGACCTGACTCCCTCCTTCTGCTCTACCCCCTTCCCCACCCCACAGCACTTGTGCATATTTGTACGTATTTGTCATTCTATTTATTTTATTAATGATATATATATAATTCTAGTTAACTATTTTGATGCTATTGATGCCTGTCTTCCTGTCCCTTGTCCCTTCAAAGCCCTACTGAGATCCCTTCAAAGCCCTACTGAGAGCTCACCTCCTCCAGGAGACCTTCCCAGACTGAGCCTCCTCCTTCCTCTCCCCCTCCTCCCCCTCCCCATCCTCTCCACGTTACCTCCTTCCCCTCCCCACAGCACCTGTATATATGTTTGTACGTATTTATTACTCTATTTATTTTATTTGTACATATGTATTCTATTTATTTTATTTTGTTAATATGGTTTGTTTTGTTGTCTGTCTCCCCCTTCTAGACTGTGAGCCCACTTTTGGGTAGGGACCGTCTCCATATGTTGCCAACTTGTACTTTCCAAGCGCTTAGTACAGTGCTCTGCACACAGTAAGCGCTCAATAAATACGATTGAATGAATGAATGAATGTTTGCTTTGTTTTCTGTCTCTCCCTTCTACACGGTGAGCCCGTTGTTGGGTAGGGATTGTCTCTATCTGTTGCCAAATTGTACTTCCCAAATGCTTAGTACAGTGCTCTGCACACAGTAAGCGCTCAGTAAATATAATTGAATGAATGAATAAATGAATTTCCTTTTAGTCGGTCATCTGTTAAAGAAGGCAGCAACCATTCTGCTGTAGGGTTCTGTTCCTACGAGACAGATTACACCAATGTTCTGAATGCTCTTTGGCCTTTCAGTTCATGTCCAAGGGCAATTCAAGATGGTAACTGCAGTCAATAAAGTTTTTCTTCCAAGGCTCAGGACCATCCCTCCTTCTACACCAACCAAACAACCTTGCCCTTCTCAGGAGTCTCAGAGGAGCCCAGAAGTTGAGCAATTTCCAAGGCTGAATGCCAAGATCTAGAATTCCTCTTTTTGGGAGTAGATGAAGTCTAAATGGAAAGGTATTCAGGGCCAGGGCTAGGTGCTTCAGCCACCTCTGTCCCCTGGCATTCCTTATTCAGTGGGGTCTTTTATTGGTGTCTTGGGACTAAACATGCACCAACTTGCAGGCTATCTAGTACACATGCCCAGAGATCTCCAGGGCACAACCACACTTTGGAAGTGAACAAATCATTTTGAACAGGAGCAGCACAGCCTGGTGAGGAGCAACAAAGTCTAGTGGAAAGAGCATAGGTCTGGGAGGACCTGGATTCTAATCCTGACTCTGCCATTTGCCTGCTGTGTGACCTTGGACAAGTTACTTAACTTCTCTGTGCGACTGTTTCTTCATCTGTAAAATGAAGAGGATAAAATACCTGTTCTCCTACAATGTAAGCTCCATGTGGGACAGGGACTGGATCTGACCTGATTTACTTATATCTATCCCAACGCTTATAACAGTGCTTGGCACATTAGTAAGCACTTAAAAATATTAATAATGATGATAAGAATGAGAATAAGGATAATAGTAATAACAATAAACACACACTGTAAAGAAACAGATTTACGTAGGGGGAAAGCCTCCCTTGAGAAGGGAAGTTTCATTCCCTGCTAAAGGAGGTTCAGGGAGAAGAGAAGAAATGCTTTCCTAGAAGAGTGTTGAACGTAACTGGTCTGCAAGCTCGCCCTTAATCTTCTATAAAAAAAGAACCAAGCCATGTAGACAAATAAGTATTTTCTGTTTTGCTCCGTTGACCAGCAAGGCAGAACAAGACAGCATGGAGTGGGTGTGGCTAGGAAGCTTTTCAGAGGCAGATTCGGTGTGCTATATCTTGACATCCAAGGTAAACACCCGGCTTAATGAAATTTAGAGGGCCAAGATGTTTGCTTTTATGTTCAATTCCCTATAAAGCAGGAGTAATATTTGATGAGAAACAAAGGATTCACACAAACCAGATAATAATCACCTCCAGTGAGTAAATACAGGATTTTGGTTGTTTAGATCCTGGATTAATAAGTGACACAGGGTATAAAAATCCCAAAGATGGAAGTTTGGCAGCCCCAGCCTCTCCAGAAATGGTGGGGTAATTTGAAAGCTGTCTTTGGTATGGAGTACTTGACTTCTGAAAGTGGGCCCTACTGCCTGATCAGAGGATGGAAGGTAAAAGTCCTTCCTCTTGCCCGGAACTCCCTCCCTCCCTCTTCACATCCATCATCCCACAGCTCTCCATATTTACAAAGCCTTTCTAAGATCACATCTCCTGCAGGAAGCCTTCCCTGGCTAATCTATCGTAATAATAATAATAATGATGGCATTTATTGAGCGCTATGTGCAAAGCACTGTTCTAAGTACTGAGGAGGTTACAAGGTGATCAGGTTGTCCCACGGGGGGCTCACAGTCTTAATCCCCATTTTACAGATGAGGTATTGAGGCACAGAGAAGTTAAGTGACTTGCCCAAAGTCACAAAGCTGACAATTGGCGGAGCCGGGGTTTGAACCCATGACCTCTGACTCCAAAGCCCAGGCTCTTTCCACTGAGCCATGATGCTGCTATCATCTTCCCACCCCATTCTTTCTCTCTGCAGCATCACCTGTGCATTTGGATCCGTACTCTCCCAGCACTTACGTACATATCCTTATACTCTGTTATCTCCCCTTCCTGTAATTTATTTTAATATTTGTTTCCTTCACTAGAGAAGCAGCGTGGCTCAGAGGAAAGAGCACGGGCTTGGGAGTCAGAGGTCATGGGTTCTAATCCTGGCTCCCCCACACGCCTGCTGTGTGACCTTGGGCTAGTCAATTAACTTCTCTGAGCCTCAGTTACCTCATCTATAAAATGGGGATTAAGACTGTGAGCCCCACGTGGGACAACATGATCACCTTGTATCCTCCCCAGCACTTAGAACAGTGCTTCTACATAGTAATCACTTAACAAATGCCATTTTAATTATTATTCACTAGATTACAAATTCCTTGAGGGCAGGGTCCATGTCTACAAACTCTATTGTACTCTCCCAAGCTCCGCTATAATGCTCTGCACACAGGAAGCGCTCTATAAATACTGTTGATAGATTAACTGATACTTTTCCTTCTTAGGTATTAAATAATCCTCTGTGGTTCCCAATGACACCCTCACTTTCTCCAGAAGAAAAACAACCAATCCTACTGTGTTTTTAGCTCACTCCTCTGCAGAAGAGCTGTGAAGTACGTGCCCGGAGCACGTAATTAGCAAGGATTAAATTGGGCACCATTTGCCAGCTTGTCTGGGCAGAGGAGACTGCATAGAAGAGACTAGCATTCAGGGACAGAAGGATGGGACCCCTTTCTCCTGTCCTCAGATTCTTTCTGTGGGGTTCTTAAAACCATCCACACCCCGTTTCAAGGCACTTGGAATTTAGCCAATGTGCATAGGGCTTGGTCTCACTCCTTCTCTGGACTGAAATATTCAATCACCATGGAACACCTTTTATTACTAAGATCTCATTGCCTAACTTCTCTGTGCCTTAGTCCCCTCATCTGTAAAACAGGAATTCAGTACCGGTTCTTTCTCCTACTTAGACTGTGAGTCCCACATGGGACTTTTATCTATACCAAGGCTTGTAACAGGTCTACAGTAACTTTGTAGACCCATTCATGAGCATCATCAAGGCTGCTAGGGGAAGAGGGGTGGGGCCAGGGTGGTGGGGGAAAGGTCGGGAGAGGGCTCGGGTTACTCAAGCCATTTTGGAGATGAGGAAAGCGAGTCCCTGGAAGAAAAAAATACACTAGTCAATTAGGGCCAAGCTGGTGACTGGATCCAGCCTCCTGCCTTGGAGCCAGAACTCCGATGTGCTGTTTTCTCTGCAAGTGACCCAATATATTCTCCAACCATTTACTCCTAAACCATTAGGTTATCACAAAAGAAAACTGCTTGAAACTTCCTCCTCTTTTGCAACATGGCAACCTCTTGTTTCTGAAGATTGGGTCGTTTTGTCTAGGGCTTTGCCTACCATAGAATAAAAACCCATCAGGCCACAGTTCTGCCATGTGTTCCCCAGTTCATCCGTGCTCATCATTTCAGGTTCCGTGTGGACTTCCAAAAATCCTTACAAATGCAGATTTGGTGGGAGGACAAAGCCGCTTTGAGTGGTTGAATGTGTGTGTGTGTATGGACAGGTAGAAGTACAGTCATTGGAAATCTTGCCCTACTTCTATTTGCCTCTTTATTTCAGGTTTTAAGTTCTGAGTGCTCTAAGCTATTAGCTTAGCTTGACATACACATCTCCAAAGTGCTTGTGTCTAACACATTCATTTCACTCTCCACCTGTGCAAACAGAGTTTTTGTTCTCCTGGTTTAGGGCTACTTTCCACCTATGAGTTTATTTTTTAATGAAATCAGCTTGCTCATCATAGGGTTTCTGTCTTAAGCTTCTTGCCTTAGAGCTCTGCAAGAGCCAGAATGAGGGGGCCAATGATAATCTCATCCAGGTGCCCCCGGGCATAAACTTGAACCCTAAATTAAGAAAAAAACTTCCACAGTACTGACATTTAAAGTGGGCAGAGCCCTATTAAATGGCCAAGAAGCTTGGTGTCCCCCTTTAAATGACTATGAGCCCCTGGCACAGTCCTCAGGAAAAGTAAACATTCATTTACATGCTCTTTTTTGTTTGTTTGACTTTCCTGATGAGCAGGAAATAAAAGAAAGGAACACATTTAAATGTGCATTCAGTCCCCTTCTTGGCCCTGGTATTCAGACTGTGAGATCTGAAGCAGAAAACAGGGGAGACCCTCTGTGTCTGCCCCAGCCCACCTGGGTGTGACAGTCTCACCTGGACGATGCAAAACTCAACCTTTCATAGGTAGAATGTCACTGGTTATTATTGTACTTTCCCAAGCACTTAGTACAGTGATCTGCATACTGTAAGCCCTTAATAAATATGACTGAATGAGAGATACTGCTGGCTTGTTCTCTCCGACAGATGCACAAAATGTGGTCTAATTGGTCATTGGATCAGCGGACCTCCATGGCCCTTGGCTTAGTTTTCCATCCCTCTAGTCTACAAGCTCCTTGTGGGCATGGAAACACATCTACTGATTCTGTTACATTGTACTCTCTCAAGTGCTTAGTACAGTGCTCTGCACACAGTAAGCACTCAAATACAATTGATTGATTGATTTCCCCAACTGGAAAACATGGAGAAGTCTTCTTGCTATTTGGGTTGAGGTTGTGCAGTTGAGTGATGTAGCCGTTAGATTGCAAGCTTGTCTAGGGCAGGGACTAGGCATCTTATTTTTATTGTAGGCTTCCAAGGGCCTAGTACAGTGCTCTGCATACAGTAGCACTCAGTAAATGCTGCTGCTGCTGATGATGATATTGGCAAACCATGGCAGAGGAAAAATGCACAACCAATACAGAACGCTGAAAACTCAGTATCCAGAGACAAGACTCCATTAACTACTTGCTGTCTGGAGTACACACAGCTTCCTTTGTAATAATAATGATGATGGCGTTTGTTAAGCGCTTATCATGTGCAAAGCACTGTTCTAAGCACTGGGGAGGATACAAAGTAATCAAGTTGTCCCATGTGGGGCTCACAGTCTTACTCCCCATTTTACAGATGAGGGAACTGAGGCACAGAGAAGTTGAGTGACTTGCCCAAAGTCACACAGCTGACAAGAAGCAGAACTGGGATTTGAACCCATGACCTCTGACTCCCAAGCCCGTGCTCTTTCCCCTGAGCCACACCACTTCTCTAGGCTGCCAAATATTGGGCTCCATAAGAAAGAGGACTTAGGGAATAATAAAAATCAAAAGTAAGATAGTAATTCTTTCCAAAATTCCTGAGATATAGGAAATCAATCAATCAATGGCACTTACTGAGCACTTACTGAGTGCAGAACACAGTTCTACAGAATGGATAGACACATTGCCTGCCCACTACGAGTTTACAGTGTAGAGGAAAGGGACCCAATATAGGTCTTAGGAGCCCCAGCTGCTCCAGAGCAATTCTTCCCACATACATTTGTGTGTTTTCCAAGCTACTGAGAATCCATCCGTGTATAGTCCCTGAATTCCATGTTTAGAACTCGGAATTCCTGCAACTTGTGTCCCACCTCCTTACCTCTTTTCTCCTGTGCTCCCAGGAAATGGTGGTTACCAAAGCAGAATTATCCCTCTCCAGACTGTTAACTCATTGTGGAGAGGGAAGCAGCATGGCGTAGTGGATAGAGCACAGGCCTGAGAGTCAAAAGGTCATGGGTTCTAATCTCCGCTCTACCACTTGTCTGATTTGTGACCTTGGGCAAATCATTTTAGACTGTGAGCCCACTGTTGGGTAGGGACTGTCTCTATATGTTGCCAATTTGTACTTCCCAAGCGCTTAGTACAGTGCTCTGCACATAGTAAGCGCTCAATAAATACGATTGATGATGATGATTTTACTTCTCTGTGCCTTAGTTACCTCATCTATAAAATGGGGATTGAGACTGTGAGACCCTGTTGGACAGGGACTTTGTCCAACCCAATTTGCTTGTATCCACCCCCTGCATTGTACAGTGCCTAGCACATAGTAAACACTTAACAAATATCACAATTATTATTATTAAATACCATAAAATGTGCTTTTTTCAGTGTTCTGTACACAGAAAGCACTTAATAAATACCACTGATTGATTGATTTCTTCTCTTGGAATTTTCAGGCTAATTGCCCCACCCCGAACAAAAATTATTCAACCAGGAGATGATGTTTTTCGATATTTGGTTTTAAAATCTTCTAAAAACTACAGCGGTCTCCAGAGTGCAAGATGTCCAATCTTTCACATAGCTGGCAGACCTAGTCCATCCACAGGCATTACATTCAACTTCTTGAACATTTTCATCAGCCTCAGCTACATGCCAAACTTCAAATCAAAGGGCAACCAAGGTTAAAAGCAATCAAGGTCTGGAAGCCAGTTCATCAGCATCCAGGCATAATCAGAGCCACAGAGCTTGGCTGGGCAGGACATTTGAGAAGAAAGTATGACAGACAGGAGGACTCATAAGCTACTGCTCTCTAGGGAAGCAGCATTGTCTAGTGGACAGAGCACGGCCCTAGGAGTCAAAAGGACCTGGTTTCTAATACTTCCTCTGCCACATGTCTGCTTTGTGACCTTGGGCAAGTCATTTTACTTCCCTGGGCCTCAGTTACCTCATCTGTAAAATGGGGATTGAGAATATGAGCCCCATGTAGACCAGGGACTGTGTCTAATCTGATTATCTTGTAGATGCCCCAGTGCTTAGAACAGTGCTTGACACAATAATAATAATAATGGAATTTATTAAGCACTTACTATGTGCAAAGCACTGTTCTAAGGACTGGGGAGGTTACAAGCTGATCAGGTGGTCCCACGGGGGGGCGAACAGTCTTAATCCCCATTTTACAGATGAGGGAACTGAGCCACAGAAAAGTTAAGTGACTTGCCCAAAGTCACACAGCTGACAATTGGCAGAGCCGGGGTTTGAACCCATGACTCTGACTCCAAAGCCCGGGCTCTTTTCACTTGAGCCACACAAGGTAAGCTCTTACCAAAACCATCATTATTATTACTTCTGATGGGCACAAAAGAAGGGAATGTTACAGGGAGGATAGAATAGATTAAAGACATGATGAAGCACCTCACCAATAGAGCACAGGCTTGGAAGTCAGAAGGACTGGGGTTCTAATCCCTGCTCAGCCATTTGTCTTCTGTGTGAACTTGGAAAGTCACTTTACTTCTCTGTGCCTAAATTACCTCATCTGTAAAATGGGTATTAAGACTGTGAGCTCCATGTGGAACTGTGACTGCATCCAAACTAATTTGCTTGTATCCACCCCAGAGCTTAGTACAGTGCCTGGCACATAATAAATGCTTAACAAATGCCACAATTATATTAGGCCACGCAAGTGTCAGGAGCAGGGGACTCTTTCAGCTCAGAAGCTTTGGGCTTCTGAAGGATGTCAAGAAGTAGAATTAAAAGGTGTGCTAGAAGCCTCGTAAAGGAAATGTAACAATCCAACAAACCACAACTTTTATATGTGGACGACATGGAAGGGAGTTTGCAGTCACCCATCATCTTTCAGGCACAGTCAGAGGCACCATCTCCAAATATGAAGGACAGTCCTGCACTCCAGGATTTCAAGATTTTTGAAATTATTTTTAATAGTCTTCCTATTGAGATGATCATAATAACTTACTCAGGAGAGCTGGATGGGGTAGCTTGCTCAGCTTTTATGAAGTCTTTTTTGCAGTTTATTCCCATCTGCATGGCATTTCACCTCCTGGAAGAGCTTAGTTTTGTCTGCAACTTGAAAATGTCACTGCACACTCCCTCTTCCAGATCATTTATAAATGATAAACAAAACTGGTCCTGGCCCTGGTTCCTGGGAGATCCCACTATTTACACTTCTCCAACCTGAATAATGTCTGTTTATTCCTACCTATTTTCCTTATCTTTTAGCTAGTTTTCTATCACTCCAAAACCATGATTACTTATTTATTTTCTAAAAAAGTCTTGGGTTTGGGTGCGGAAGGCTGTCGAAGGTCTTTGAAAGTCTAAATACATTATGTCCACTGGATCACCCCCACCACCCATTCACATGCCTCCTGAGGTCTTCAAAGAACATCAACAGATTAATGAGGTATGATTTTTTTCCTTACAGAAACCATATTGTCTTTTCCCCAAAATATTGTATTTCTTTAGAGCTCACTTGTTCTGAATTAAACACTCATTGATTTGCCTGATAGCAAAGTAAGGTTCATCAGTCTGTAATTTCCACCATGACATGCATATTTTATTTGGGAATTATAACAACAATCACAAGTCTTCTGAGAGGGTGGCCATTTGAAATGGTAAACTGCATCCTCTTGCCAGGACTTCACATCTCCCATCTGAAGTTTTTTTTCAGAATTTTGGGATGAATATTATCAGGGCCCAGAAAATTGTTTAGATCTTGATCTTCAATTTGATCTAAAAAATCCTATGTGGTCAACACAATTTGATTCAGTTCCTCAGACCTGTCAGCTGCAAAAAATAAAATAAAATAAAAAGTTGGAGTGCAATTCTTTCCAAAATCCTTTATTTCTTAATGATAATAGTATTTGTTAAGCACTTGCTCTGTACCTAGCACTGTTCTATGCTCTGGGGTAGATACAAGTTAGTCAGTTTGGATACAAGTCACTTTCTACATGGGGCTCACAGTCTCAGTAGGAGAGAGATTAAGTATTGAATCTTCATTTTACAGATAAGGTAATTGAGGCACAGAGAAGTTATCTGCCCAAGGTCCCTAAGCAGGCACATGATGGAGTCAGAATTAGAACCCAGGTCCTCTGACTCCCATGCCCATGCCCTTCCAGAATGAAAAAAAGAAGTCAGTGAAGAAAATCCAATATAGAATTACCTGAAGGTTCCCCGTGTCCAGGAAAAATCCTGAGCAAAAGAATTTGTGTCACATTTATTCATTCATTCAATCGTATTTATTGAGCACTTACTGTGTGCAGAGCACTGTACTAAGCGCTTGGGAAGTACAAGTTGGCAAAATATAGAGACGGTCCCTACCCAACAACAGGCTCACAGTCTAGAAGGGGGAGACAGACAACAAAACAAAATATATTAACAAAATAAAATAAATAGAATAGTAAATATGTACAAGTAAAATAGAGTAATAAATCTGTACAAACATATATACAGGTGCTGTGGGGAGGGGAAGGAGGTAGGGTGGGGGGGATGGGGAGTGGGAGAGGAAGGAGGGGGCTCAGTCTGGGAAGGCCTCCTGGAGGAGGTGAGCTCTCAGTAGGTGAGTCACAGTCACCAGCCGACTGCTTTGCCTAGACCAAAATGCTAAATCAGTCAATCATTGCTATTATTGAGCACTTCCTGTGTGCGAAGCGTTGTATTAAGCATTTAGGAGAATACAATGCAATAGAGCCCTCAATACTGAGACTTTGCAAATCCTGAAACTCCAAGCCAAGCACACCCCAGAGCCATAAACTGGGGCTGGGCAAACTCGGGGAAATCTCTTTCTTGATGAAGAGCTGGCTGCTAGTTATCATGTATTGTAATAATAATAATAATAATAATAATAATTGCTAAATGTTTACTATGTGCAAAGCACTGTTGTAGGCTCTGGGGTAAATACAAGTTAATCAGGTTGGACACAGTCCCTATCAGTCAGTCAATAGGATTTATTGAGCGTTTACCATGTGCACAGCACTGTACTAAGCACTTGAGTGAGGACAGTATAACATTAAACAGACACTTGGGGCTCACGGTCTTAATTGTCATTTTATAGATGAGGTAACCGAGGCCCAGATAAATTAAGCGACTTGCCCAAAGTCACACAGATTTGTGGCGCAGCCAGAATTAGAATCCGGGTCTTTCTGACTCCCAGGCTCGTGCTCTATTAACTATGCCGGGCTGCATCTCTCCCAAGTGCTTAATATAGTGTTCTTCATGAAGTAAGTGTTCAATAAATACCACTGATTGATTGATTGGTAGAGGGAAAAAAACAATATGGCCCAGGAGGCTGTGAGCTGGGAGGAGAGCTGAATCCGGGGGCCCTTGTACTTTCATTCATTCATTCAATCGTATTTATTGAGTGCTTACTGTGTGCAGAGCACTGTATTAAGCGCTTGGGAAGTACAAGTTGGCAACAGATAGAGACAGTCCTTAGCCAACAACGGGCTCACAGTCTAGAAGGGGGAGACAGACAACAAAACAAAACATATGGACAGGTGTCAAAGTCGTCGGAACAAAAAGAATTAAAGCTATATGCACATCATTAACAAAATAAATAGAATAGTAAATATGTACAAGTAAAATAAATAAAGTGATAAATCTGTACAAATATATATACAAGTGCTGTGGGGAGGGGAAGGAGGTCGGCAGGGGGTTGTAGTTGTGGACAGAAGTAGAGAAGCTTGAGCAGAAGAGACCAGGGACATAGGAAGCACCCAAAGGGATATACACACCCAGATATACACACACAAGGAGACACCCCACACAACACACACACACGCACACACACACACACACACACACACACACACACACACACATGCTAGGTTTTCACTGTGAGCACAGGGGTGGAAAAGAAGCTGGAATTTTAGGGAGTTAGGCAAACTGCTTAAAAAAGCCACCATATAAGGTCTCATCAGACCCAACTGGACCTTCTCAGGCCTTATCAGTGGCCTGGGAGAGAATGTCTAGGAGTCCGGCACACAGAGCTGAGGGGGCTAGGGTCCTCCTTGCCTCTGGGAAGAGGGCACCTAGCAACTACATACACAAGTGCACACATATAGGGAGACACACACAAGCCTACAAAAGAAGCAGCATGGCCTAGTGGATAGAGAATGGGCCTGGGAGTGAGGAGGACCTGTGTTCTAATTCCAGCTCCACTACTTGTCTGCTGTTTGACCTTGGTCAAATCACTTAATTTCTCTTAGTCTCATCTGTAAAATGGGGGTTTATACTTTAAGCCCAATGTGGGACAGGGACTGTGTCCAATCCAGTTACCTTGTGTCTACCCCTGTGCTTAGCACAGTGCCTGGCACATAGTAAATGCTTAAAGAATATCACAGTTATTATTATGGCGAAAAAAGTCTATTTAGAGACAGATATACCCTAAGTAAAGAGGGACTCACACACAGTTATTATTATTGTAAAAAAAAGTCTACTTAGACAGACCCTAAGTAAAGAGTGACTCACACACCAGAAAACAAACACCCAGGGAATCTCCTGGGCATTCCCACACCCAGAGACATAGAGAGTGCAACAGGGATGGAAACAGGGTCCCAAACATGAAAAAGTAAAGACATTATGGGCAGGGAATGTGTTTCTGCTAATTCTGTTGTGTCATACTCTCCCAAGTGCTTGGAACAGTTCTCTGCACATAGTAAGTGCATTGATTCACTGATTGATTCTCTATTCAGAGAATGGATACCTTACTAGCAAATGTAGATTTACCAGAAATCTCCTATTATTTAATCTCCTAAAGGAATTTATTTTTCAAGCATTTGAAATAGAATATGGTTTATACTGTTTAGTCAGAATGTACCATCTCTTCATTTTTGTCTTGGTAGTCAGGCATCAGCAACTGGCAAAAATTCCTGATTCACCTACCTTATCCCTCATTGCATTGCAACACAAGAGATGGCAAAGAACTGCAACATTTGGCACCAAATGGATCCACAAAGCAGAGAATAATAAGGATCCAGTCCAGGATGTCGGGGTCTCTATTCTCAGCACCGTGAATACAACCCAGCCAGTGTCCCCTGACATTGATGTTGGTGCTAGAGTAACTGTATATTTCATTTATTCATCAGTGACAACAGACTTTTGGATCTCTGTATTAAGGAACCCTTTTTTTTATCATTTTTGTTAAGTGCTTACTCTGTGCCAGACATTGTACCAAGAGCTGGGAGAGATACGAGATAATCAGTTTGGACACAGTCCATGATCCACATGGGTCTCACAGTCTTAATCCCCATTTTACAGATGAGAGAAATGAGGCAAAGAAAAGTTTAAGTGACTTGTCCAAGGTGACATGGCAGACATGTGGCAAAGCTGGGGTTAGAACCCAGGTCCTTCTGATTCTCAGGCCCTAGATCTATCCACCAGGCCATTATGCTTCCCTTATCGCTGACTCCTTCTGCTTTGATCGCATGTCACTTTTAGCATCTATTATGGGTGTCTTCTACTGTACTCCCATCAGTGGGTGTCCAGTGAAATGATAAATGGGTTGAGAGATTCAAGGTCAGATAGAGTGGTTGAAAAAGGAGGTAAAAATTAGGGATTATTAATAAATTAACCCTCAGATTTTAAAAAAGACAGGACTTGTTCTAACCTACAAATCACTCTATCTTAGAGAAGTCCTTGCATTGCTACATAGAAAGCAAAAAATCAGAAGAACAGTATATTCTCTGTGCTAAAGAAATGCTACGTGACTACCAACTAACCTACGAAGGAGACTATTGGCAAGAGTTATTCTAACTAACCAAATGGGAGATGGGCTGGGATTCAGGAAACCTTGGGTCTATTCTCAGCTCTGCCTCTTACCAGCTTAATGGCCTTGGGCAAGACATTGAACTGCTCTGTGCCTCAGTTTCCCCATCTGTAAAATGGAGATAAAATATTAATGGTATTTGTTACATGCTTAGTATGTGCAAGCACTGTACTAAGAGCTGAGGTAGATAAAAGATAAAAAATGCCAGGTTGGACAAAGTCCCTGTCCCTCATCAGGCTCACAGTCTAAGTAGAAGGGAAAATCCCATTTTACAGATGAGCAACTGAGTCACAAAGAAGTTAAGTGATTTGTCCACGATCACATAGCAGGAAGAGGTGAATTTAGAACCCAGGTCCTGACTCCTAGGACCATGCTCTTTCCACTAGGCCAGTTTCCCTTCTCTCCCTCCTTCTTAGATCATGAGTCCCATGTTGGGACAGAGACTATATCTGCTGTGATTATCTGTAATCTACCCAGTGCTTAGCACAAGGCTCAGCCTTAGAGTAAGCACTTAATAAATACTAACTATTATTAGTAGTAACCGTGACTCTCTAATTTTACCATAAATGATGTTGGAGCCTGGACCCTCATCCTTAGTACCTTAGAACCCAGGAAGGTGAACATTCATCACCTTCCTGGGTTCACAGGCCAAAATAAGTGCCAAATTAGACACAGGCACTTGGGCAGTCTCTGAAATAAATTCGAGTAGATAATGTAAATGCTAGTCATTCTCCCAGAGCAAGCAACGGCCTGCGGAAGGTATGTAGTCATGCATATTTGTGCCGTGAAATCTTAAAACGTGCGCTAGATTTGGACCGAATATGTCCCAAAATTTCCAAGTGCCTTATGCCACTACCTAAATCCAGCCCTGCATTCTTACTGTGTGAACTGATGCTTTGGGGATTTTTTTTCTAGCCACCAAGACAATGTGAAATTGAATTAGCCAGATTCCCGCAATTATATCTGTAGCTTCCATACTGTCAAGCAGCACAAATTCTGTTTCCATTACTCACATAAAATTAGAATTTTTTTATATTTTTATTTGAATGTTGTTATTAACTTGGTATTCAGCATATTAAATGTCTTCGAATTTAGCTCATAAGTAAACTGAGGAGAGCCTGTCTTTAGTGCTTTATAGAGTTCTGTGCAAATAATGTGGAGCTAGTTGACCCTGGGTGCTTTATATAGCATTGAGAAGCAGCGTGGCCTAATGGATCGAGCAGAGGTTTAGGAGTCAGAAGGACCTGGGTTCTAATCCCAACTCCGCCACTTGTCTGCTGTGTGATTTAGGCAAATCACTTAACTTCTCTGTGCCTCAGTTTCCTCCTCTATGAAATGGGGATTAAGACTGTGAGCCCCTTGTGGGACATGGATTATGTCCAACTTGACTAGGTTGTATCTGCCCCGTGTTTAGTACAGTACTTGGCACACAGTAAGTGCTTAACAAATGCCATAAAAAGTACCTTTCTTTCAAAAGCCCTAGGTTACCTGGCCCATGTAATCCTTTTTTGAAAAATCTGAACCACATTCCATTAAGAAAGAGTGGCAGGAGTGTTGCTCCAAACCAAGCACACATAGCCCAAGTTCTTCTTCAAAACATAGAGTGTAGAAAGCATCAGAGAACTCCCGTAGTGTTAACAGAGCTTCCAGGCATTATGGTCAGGGTTTAGGAGTGAAAACACGTTCACCAACAAATGATCTCATGGGAGATAAAGTATAATTTGCTTTTCCTCCGGCTTGGCCTACGGAAAGTAAACTGATCCTAATCCCAAGAGCACCTTCTAGGGTTAGAAAATGCTCATTTTAAAGTGCAACCTGTTCCAATTAAGACAAACATCTTAAAGAGAGATGATCTTTACCATTCTGCTTTGAGTTATTTAAAAGACAGAGAGTGATATGGAGAGTATGGAAATACATTTTCTCTCTCCTCCAACCCCCGTCTCATCCAGGAACTAAAAACTGGACAAGATCTAAGGACTGAACTACAGATAGGAATTGGCTGCTTCCCAACAGGCTTTGGTTTCAATCAGGGTCATGAGAATGAAGATCTCCCTCCTACTTGGATTGTAAGGCCCAGGACAGGGACTGTGTCCGACCTAAGTAACTGGTATCTACCCCAGTGCATAGGAAGTGCTTAACTAGTATTATTATTATGTTACTACAGCACCAGCAATTTCTCTATTTAGCAGACCACAAGTGTATCATAAAACCGTGGTGGCCTCCAGCAGGGTGGCTGAGGGTTGGCAGGATGGAGGACCTGAGCTTAATTCAGAGCAAATGGTGAAGGACAGTAGAGAAGAGAGTGTCAGCTCTCCAGAGTTCTGTTCTGTTCTGTTTCTATCCTCCCTATCTCACAAGCCTGAAATGGCTCTTTGTGGGCAGGGAATGTGCCTGTTTATTGTTATATTGTACTCTCCCAAGCAGTTAGTACAGTGCTATGCACACAGTAAGTGCTCAATAAATACAATTGAATGAATGGACATTATACTCTACTCATCTCTCCCATATTCAATCTGTCACCAAGCCCTGGCAGTTATACCTTTGTAACATCACTAAAATCCTTCCTCTCCGCTCTATCCAAACTGTTACTATGCTAATGCAAGCACTTATCCTATCCCACGTTGACTATTGCATCAGCCTCCTTACTGACCTCCCCTCCTCCTGTCTCTCCTTACTTCAATCCACATTTCACACTGCTCCCCAAATCATTTTTCTTAAATAATGTTCAGTCCACATCTCCCAACTCCTCAAGAAACTCCAGTAGTTGCCCATCTGCCTCTGCATCAAACAAAAACTCCTTTCCATTAGTTTAAAGCACTCAATCAGCTTGCCCTCTCCTACCTTACTGATTTTTCTTACTGGCATATACTAGTAATTCAGGGACTGCAGTAGATACAAACTAATTGGTTAGGGCACAATCCATGTCCCACATGGGGCTTAGAACCTTATACCCCATTTTACAGATGAGGTAACTGAGGCACAGTGAAGTTGTGACTTGCCCAAGGTCACACAGCAGACAGGTGGCAGATCTGGGATTAGAGCTCAGGTCCTTCTCACTTCCAGGCCCAAGGTCACACAGGAGGGTTATGACAGAGTGGGGATTCGCTTAGAACAGTGCCCAGCACTTAGAACAGTGCTTTGCACATAAGTGCTTAATATCATTATTATTATTATTCACTAAGCCACACTGATTTCCTACAACCCAGCTCACACACTTTGCCCCTCTAGCACCAGCTTATTCACTGTGTACCCAATCTCACCTATCTCACTGTTGATCTCTGACTTGAAACTCCCCTTTGTCACCCTCAAAACCTTCAAAGCTTTATTAAAGCCTTTCCCAATTAAGCCCTTTTTTCCCCAATTCCCTCTCCAGTCTGTGTCACTTATGCACTTGGACCTGTACCTTGCAAGCAGTTGATATTTGTCCCACCCTCAGCCCCACAGCAACTTCTATACATTTCCTTAATTTATTTATTTATTCACATTTATGTCTGTCTTTCCTGCTATACTGAAAGCTTCTTGTGGGCAGAGAATGTGTCTACCACCTCTGTTGTGCTGTACTCTCCCAAGCACTGAGCACAGTGCTCTGTACATGGTAAGTGCTCAATACATACCACTGACTGATTGATTTCTCCATGCAACTTTCTAAGATACTTTAAATACATCTCCCAGCCCCGGAGAGTTTATTCCCATGTCATAATGAAAAGAAGAAAAAATGTTCCATTTTTCAATATTTGGTAAATGTTGCAGTCATCATAGGGAAGAAGTGTTGCCTAGTAGAAAGAGGGCAGGCCTTAGTGTTAAGCTATCTGGGTTCTAATCCCCACTCTGTCATATCCCTCCTGTGTGGCCTTGGGCAAGGCACTTAACTTCTCTGGTTCTCAGTTTCCTTATCTTAAAATGGGGATCCAATACCTGTTATCCCTCTTCCTTAGACTCTGAGCCCCATGTGGGTCTTAATTGGGTCCAACTGGTTTAGCCTGTGTCTACCCCAGCCTGTAGTACAGTGTTTGGCACATAGTAAGCACTTAACAAATACCACCATTATTATCATTATCATCACAAGAAAGCAATGTTATCTGATGCCTAACAAATCAGTCTGCTGCGGTAGAGAGAGGAAGGAGAAAACTGAGGCCAAATGCACTGCTTTGAGGAAACGTGATTTCTGCTGCCTCTTCTAGGGTTTAGCTCCCACGGCTTATAGGCTGTTTTGGATGAGCCTCAATGCTAAAGTGCAGCACTGGTTATGACTCTGGAAGAGAAAATAACCTTGGGGGAATTAGAGTCAGAGAAGCGTGACTTCTGGGCTACAAACTCATGCTAAATCCATTAGGAAGCAAGTGTCCTTAGACAGGGTGTTGTAAGCAACATGAATAGCTCCCCGGCCATTGTTTGAGAAACTAAGTGCTATATAAACTCAAACCAGTTCGGCTGGTTATTGAAACCTTCCTTAGTTGAGTTGTATGAAACTGTTGCAAACTGCAGACCCTCTCTCAGGAACTGTCACTCATGTAGCCCACCAGCATTGGCAATCTGATTCCAACGAAGACCTGCTAGGAATGATCAAGTGTTTTAATCATTCTTATTATTATTATTATATGGTAATATATGCGTCCTAATAAATGGTATAATGTATAATATAATGCTTTATATGTAGTATAATATATATTATATAATAAAAATCATAATAAATGCGGCATTTGTTAAGCACTATACAAAGCAGACAAGTGGCAGGGTTGGAATTAGAACCAAAGTCATTCTGATTCCCAGGCCCTTGCTCTATCTACCATGCCATGCTGCAGAACCTGGGTTCTAATCCTGACCTAGCCGGTTACTTGCTGGGCAAATCACTAAACTTTTCTGTGCCTCAGCTTCCTCAACTATAAAATGGGATTAATGATCTAGCCTCCCTTCTACTAAGAATGTGAGCCTGGGGCGGGGGCAGGAACTGTGTCCAACCTCATTAATTTGTATCTACCTTAGCACTTAGAACGGTGCTTAACATATAGTAAGTGCTTAACAAATATAATAATAATAGTAATTAATAATAACAATCCAGCTGCTTTACCAGTTCAGTATTGCTCCATTGTCCCAGAGAGTGAAAGAGAGAGCACTCAGTCTATAGAGCACACATTTGGAAGCCATCAGTGGCTTCCCTGATAGAAGGACATCATCTGAGGTATCGGTGTCTCCAGTTTGATGGGAGCTAGAGCCATGTAGTTGGGGCGAATCCCAGGAAATGGGCTGAGTCCAACCTCTGGGCTGCCAGGGTGAGGAGTGACAGTACACTGCTGGATGCTGAGCCTTGTCACGCTGAGTGATGGAGTCAAACACCATGGGTCCTGTGGCTTTCACAGGGCAGGATGGGAGCCACAGCCATAATACAAGGACTGGTATGGGCACCATGTCCAGCCTCTGCATTGCGTCGTGTTATTGCCCAACGTGGAACACCTCCAGAGCTTGGAAACTGTACCATAGCAATGCAGAAATGGACACTTTCTTAGGCCTCGTGACTGGAAAGGTAGCTCAAGTCAATCATCAATCTGAAGAGAGGTTGGAGAGGATTGATAATCCAATACCAATGGACAGCCTGAAGGAAAGACCAACGAGGTAGATTGCTCCCAACTTTAGTCTGCTGGATAAGCTGTCTTCCAGAAGTTCAAAGGCTCGTGCTGTACTCAGAGAGCAGGTATTCTCAAAATCTGTTCTAAGAACCTGGTGATCCCTAAGAATCCTCCAGGAGGTGTGTGAACCAAGCCAGTGTTTCTCAAATGCAGCTGTAAGTCAGTAGAACAATGTTATTTACTGAGCAACATTTGGGTCCAGAGCGCTATATTAAGCACTTGGGAAAGGACATCAGAAGCAAAAAAAAAAAAAGTCCCATCCTAAAAGAGCCTACAATCTAATGAGACTGAGTCCATGAATCCCATATAAACCAGTATAAGAAGGTAGGAGATTGTTTTATTCCCACTTCAAAAATGAGGAAGCAGAGGCCCAGAACGTTAAATGACTGGCCCAAGGTCATAGTAAGGCAGTATCAGAGCTGCAATTAGAACCCAGGCCTCGTGACTGTTAGTTTTATGCTCTCACAAAGCAGCATGGCTTAGTGGAGAGACCATGGGCCTGAGAGCAGAAGGCCTAGGTTCTAATCCCCAGTCTGCCATTTGCTTGCCATTAGTAAATCACTTAACCTCTCCATGCTTCAGCTTCCACATCTGTAAAAGGGGTATTCATTACCTGTTCTCCCACTTAGACTATGAGTCCTGTGCAGGACAGGGACTGTGTATGACTCAATTAATTTGTATCTAACCCAGTGCTTAGTACAGTGTTTGGCACATGGTAAGCACTTAACCAATTTGATAGTTATTATTATTGTGATTATTATTATGCCTTGATTTTCCAATCTTGTACTCTCCCAAGGGCTTAGTACTGTTCTCTGCACACAGTAGGCACTCAGTAAATAATGATTGAATGATAAATGGCATCTCCATTCTTGAAGATTTTTAGGGGGATTCTCAGTTTTGGGGACAGGGATAGCCTGTTGGGATCCATTTGATGCTAAAATATCTTGTCACTCAAGGCTGAATAGTCTGGATTCATTCATTCATTCATATTTACTGAGCGCTTACTGTGTGCAGAGCACTGTACTAAATGCTTGGGAAGGACAAGTTGGCAACATATAGAGACGGTCCCCACCCAACAGCGGGCTCACAGTCTAGAAGGGGGAGACAGAGAACAAAACAAAACATATTAACAAAATAAAATAAATAGGATAAATATGTACAAATAAAATAAATAAATAAATAGGGTAATAAATGTGTACAAACATATATACACATATACAGGTGCTGTGGGGAGGGGAAGGAGGTAAGTGGGGGGGATGGGGGAGAGGAGGGGGAGAGGAAGGAGGGAGCTCAGTCTGGGAAGGCCTCCTGGAGGAGGTGAGCTCTCAGTAGGGCTTTGAAGGGAGGAAGAGAGCTAGCTTGGCAGATGTGCAGAGGGAGGCCATTCCAGGCCAGGGGGATGATGTGGGCCGGGGGTCGACGGCAGGACAGGCGAGAACGAGGCACGGTGAGGAGATTAGCGGTAGAGGAGTGGAGGGTGCGGGCTGGGCTGTAGAAGGAGAGAAGGGAGGTGAGGTAGGAGGGGGTGAGGTGATGGACAGCCTTGAAGCCAAGGGTGAGGAGTTTTTGTTTGATGCATAGGTTGATTGGTAGCCACTGGAGATTTTTGAGGAGGGGAGTAACATGCCCAGAGCATTTCTGGACAAAGACAATCTGGGCAGTGGCGTGAAGTATGGATTGAAGTGGGGAGAGACAGGAGAATGGGAGATCGGAGAGGAGGCTGACGCAGTAATCCAGACGGGATAGGATGAGAGCTTGAACAACCAGGGTAGCAGTTTGGATGGAGAGGAAAGGGTGGATCTTGGCGATGTTGTGGAGGTGAGACCGGCAGGTTTTGTTGATGGATTGGATGTGAGGGTTGAACGAGAGAGTGGAGTCGAGGATGACACCAAGGTTGCGGGCTTGTGAGACAGGAAGGATGGTAGTGCCATCAACAGTGATGGGAAAGGCAGGGAGAGGGCAGGGTTTGGGAGGGAAGACAAGGAGTTCAGTCTTGGACATGTTGAGTTTTAGATGGCGGGCAGACATCCAGATGGAGATGTCCTGAAGGCAGGAGGAGATGTGAGCCTGGAGGGAGGGAGGGAGAGCAGGGGCAGAGATGTAGATTTGGGTGTCATCAGCGTAGAGATGATAGTTGAAGCCGTGGGAGCGAATGGTTCCTAGGGGATTCATGGTTCCTAGGTGGTGAAAAATTGGGAAGGAGTGAAAGGGGAAGCAGTCATGATGAGTTGGAAAGGGAAAATTATTTCTCAGGGATATTTCCTGAGGAGGCATTTCTGTATGGAAAATAACCAATAAACTGTTACTTCTCTTTAGCTATGTCTTACAGACTATATCTCCCTGAGTGTTTAACAGCTTCTCTAAATTATAAAGAAAATAAAGATACTCTCGCTCCCTCCTCAAGCAGAGGCCATCTCTGTTTGAGTTGGATTTCAGGTCTGCATCACCAATATCTCAAAGTTTGAACAAGAAGATGAAGGTAAATTTAATCTCTGGAGCTCCTCCTCCCTGCCTCCTGTTTCTCCCTTCTCAGTCCCTTCTTCACTTTGCTGCCTGGATCATTTTCCTAAAAGATCTCCAGTGGTTGCCTGACCATCTTCACATCAAACAGAAAAATCTTACCTTACCCCTTCTTCCTTATCTTGCTGGCTAGAGTATGGGCCCGGGAGACAGAAGGACCTGGGTTCTAATCCCAGCTCTGCCACTTGTGTGCTGTGTGACCTGGGGAAAGTCCCTTCACTCCTCTGTGCCTCTGTTACCTCATCTGTAAAATGAGGATTAAGACTGTGAGCTCACTGTGGGACAGGGTCTCTGTTCAATTCGAGTATCTTGTAACTACCCCAGCCCTTAGTACAGTGCCTGGCACATAGTAAGTGCTTAAAAAATACCACAACAATAATAATAATCCCCTTCTACAACCTGGCCCACCTACTGGCATAGTGGATAGAGCACGGGCTTGGGGGCTTGGGAGTCAGAAAGTCACTGGTTCTAATCCCCGTTCTACCACTTGTCTGCTGTGTGACCTTGGGCAAGTCATTTTATTTCTCTGTGCCTAAGTTTCCTCATCTGAAAAATGGGGATTGAGACTGTGAGCCCCACACGGGACAGGGATTGTGTCCAACCCTATTTGCTTGTATCTACCCCAGTGCTTAATACAGTGCTTGGCTCATAGTAAGACCTTCACAAATACCGCAATTATTACTTGTCTCCTTTAACACCAACCTACCCACTGTACCTTGATGTTATCTGTCTACCAGCCAACCAGTTGGTCACATCCTCCCTCTGTCCTGGAACTCCCTCCCCCTTCACATCTGACAGACCACCACTCTCCCCACCTTCTAAACCCTCCTAAAAACACATCTCCTCCTGGAAGTCTTCCCTAAGTCCTCATTTCCCCTACCCACCCTCCCTTCCTCATCACCTAGGCACTTGCATCTGACCTTTAAGCACCCCACCACCCTTTAAGCATTTATGAACATTCATTCATTCAAGCGTATTTATTGAGTGCTTACTGTGTGCAGAGCACTGTACTAAGCGCTTGGGAAGTACAAGTTGGCAACATATACAGTCCCTACGCAACAGCAGGCTCACAGGCTAGAAGGGGGAGAACATATTTCTATACTATCCCATCCCATCTCTTTGAGGGCAGGGATCATGTCTACCAACATTACTGTAGTGGACTCGTCCGAGCACTTAGTACAGTGCAAAGCACTCAATAAATACCATCGATTGATTCTCCTCTATCTTCCTGATCACCAGTTATAAACTGTTAGACTGGAATGGAGACCAAGGGCCACATCTGAAAATTCTGCTAAGGAAAATGTCCTGGTAGAACAGCACTCATAGGAATGCTAGTCTCACATAAAATTTTCTTTATTAACAGGATTTTCTAAAACCAAAAAAAACCTCTGTAGTTGTAACAATATTTTTTATATTAAATAATTTTTTTACAGTCCTCTAGACTGTACGCTTGTTGTGGGCAGGGGACATGTCTACAGATTCTTTTACATTGTTATAACGCACTCTCCCAAGTGCTCAGCACAGCACTCTGCACACAGTAAGCACTCAGTAAATATGACTAAGCCTTGTACTAAGGATTGAGAAAGGGTCCCTTTCCCTCCGTGAGGAGGCAAGGGAGGCATCTTCTTCCTTCCATTTCCAAGAATTATTCCCCATCTGAAGTCCACCGCCCTGGTCATATCTTTCTTAAGACCCTTACCATTTTGATATTCACCCCTCTCCTAGCCCCACATCACTTATAATAACAATTATCGCATTTGTTAAGCACTTACTATGTGCCAAGCACTGTTCTAAATGCTGAGCACTGTTCTAAGCACTTATGTACATACCCAGTTGTAATTTATTTTACGTCTGTCTCCCTCGTTAGTGTATAAGGTTCTCATGAGTAAGAATCATGCATCTACCTACTGTGTTATATTGTACTCTCCAACGTGCTTAGTACATAGTAAGCACTCAATAAATATCACTGATTGATTTATGTGTATATCCTCTGCATTTATTCCATTTAGTCACTCACTATTTGCTTGTGGATTTTTTTTTCTCTATTAGGCCCTGGTGGTCAGGGATCTTTTGTATTGTATTCAGTATAGCATTCTGCATCCTGTAAGCATTCAATAAATGATTGACCGTTCTATTCATCCCTATTCTATTTGGGTCTGCCTGTCTCCCCTGTTAGATTATATGCTCCTTGAGGGTAAGGATACTACTTTTTTATTTTTATGGTATGCTCCCAATTGTCTAGAATAGTGCTGTGGGCCCAGAAGTCACTCAAATGATGATGATAATGATGATAATAATAATAATAATAATAATGGTATTTGTTAAGCGCTTACCGTGTGCCAGGCACTGATCTGATGATAATAACTACTAGACTTACAGACACCTCAAAATGAAATCTTCAATCCAGTGAGAGATTAGCATCAACAAAAAATGTTTGAAATCACAAAACAGCCCTTGTGCAGCTCCAGGAGTCAAATAGCGATGGCTATCTTGGATTAGATACCTAAGGTCTAGAATTCCCCCTTGCCCTCTTTTTCCTTTAATTTTCAACTTCCAGCTCTGACCACAGGGCAGCTATTGACTTGATGCGTCTTTTGAAGGAAGAGAAAAGCACTAACAAGCAATGGGATCAGAAAACAAACAGAGGCAAAATAAATAGAGTGGTTATTTATTTAATAAAAGGTGGGGTCAGTTGTAGAGAACTCTCTCCTCCTGCTCTGTACTATTGGAATTTCAAGTTCCTCCTTTGATTGTTTTTCATTACCTTAAACTGAGGCAGCAGTGGAACAGGAAAAGGATTACAACTAGGAGAGAAGAGTCATTCTGACTTTACACTCACCTCATCTTAGCTAGATGGGTTCTTTTTCCTATCATTCCCTAACCCTAATTAGTTATTAATATTTATTAAGCACCTCCTTATATGCAGAGCACTGTACTAAGCATTTGGGAGTGCACAATAGAATTAAGACATGAACCCTACCCTCAGGAACTTACAATTTAGCTGGAAGGATGGGCACTAAATTACAGGTAATAATAATAATAATCATAATATTTGTTAAAAATATGATTACTTTGTGCAAAGCCCTGTGCTAAGTGCTGCGGTAGATACAATTAATTAGGTCGGGCAAAGTCTCTGACCCACATTGGACTCATAGTCTAATGGGGAGAGAGAACTGGTATTGAATCCCCAGTCTACAGGGTAGGAAACTGAGGCACGGAGAAGTTGTGTCTTGCTCAAGATCACCCAGCTGAAAAGTGGCAGAGCTGGAATTAGAACCCAGGTCCCCTAACTCTCACACCTGGGCTCTTTCCATTAGGTCACACTGTTTCTCAGCCTAAGAGGAAGTAATGAGATACGGATAAAATGTATGGCAGGAGGGGCCGGGAGTCCAAACTCACCAAAGGAGTGAGATTTCCCTGGAAGACAAACCTCTTTGTTGTAATAAAAGTTGTGTAGGTTCTTTCACGCCCTGGCAGTACCATCAAGCTTTAACTGGAACTATTTACTTTAAAATTAGCATTTTAGGAGGGCCTTGACTAGAGGTAATTGGTAAGGGAGGGGAAGAATCCTCAGCCAAATGGCACTTGGATCAGAAGGCACTTCTCCTCCCACTTTTGAAAACGTGGCAGGAACTCAATCCCTTCTTATTATCCTTCCCTAAGCACTTGCACTGTGCTGAGTGGTCAACCCAACACGTACAAAACCACAATTGCCGCCTTTGAGAAATTTCATCTGGAGGCAAGACAACTGCAAATACAGATATAGATACTTGGAAAGGGGAAATGTGCCAAATCCTCTACAAAAAAATTCTGAGACAGAGTAGGAGAGTGATGGATGGAAGAGAACAAGCGTGCACTATGGAAACATAGGGGAACCAAGGTCAGATTGGGAAGAGGTGGTGGTAGTGGACAAGCGGGGTAATGAGAGTTCAGAGACAAGAAGCTTAAAAGGGAGTGGGGTGGGAGCGAGAAATCGAGGGTTCGGCATGCTATAGAGGAAAATGAGAATGGGAATGGAAGAGGCTGATGGCTCTAGGGCAAGTGCTTGAATTCTACCTGGCAACAGAGAGGCCAAATTTGTTCAATCCTGGACGTGGAAGGTTTTTTTCCAGAAGTTATACAGTTTTGGGGTTTTTTTTTAATTTATGGCATTGGCTTATTATGTGCCAGGTACTGTACTAAGTACTGGGGTAGATACAAGCTAATCAGGTTGGATACAGTCCATGTCCAACTTGGGGCTCACAGTCTTAATCCCCATTTTACAGGTAACTGAGGCACAGAAGTGGCTTGTCCAAGGTCACACAGAAGACAAATGAGGGAGCCAGGATTAGGATCTAGGTCCTTCTGATTCCCAGGCTTGTGCTTTATCCACTAGACAACACTGCTTCTGGTGGTATTTCATTCAATTGTATTTATTGAGCGCTTACTGTGTGCAGAGCACTGTACTAAGCGCTTGGGAAGTACAAGTTGGCAACATATAGAGGCGGTCCCTACCCAACAGCGGGCTCACAGTCTAGAAGGGGGAGACAGACAACAAAACAAAACATACTGACAAAATTAAATAAATGGAATAAATATGTACAAGTAAAATTCATTCATTCATTTAATCATCATCATCAATCGTATTTATTGAGCGCTTACTGTGTGCAGAGCACTGTACTAAGCGCTTGGGAAGTACAAGTTTGCAACATATAGAGACAGTCCCTACCCAACAGTGGGCTCACAGTCTCGTATTCATTACTGCAGAAAAAGCCCATAGGCCCCTGGGGTCACTCACAATCCATCCTCCTCCATCAGTGCCCACGTCGCAGTACCCCTCCAAGGGCCTGCTAGCATCACCGTGCAAATAGATGGTGTACACGCGACTGGCTACGTTGCCGTTTTGCTGGACTTGGCTGCAGTCTGAAGGGTGAGGGAACTTGACACCCACTGTTGATAAGGTGGCGAATACTCTCCTGCTCTGTCGAGCACCTTTAAAAGCCACTAGAGAGATGGTATAACTGGCACCATTTTCCAGCGTGAATCTTTGGTCCAAGGATCCCAGCTTCACCTCCTTGCTGGTACCATCTGGGGCTTGGTAGGTCGCCGTCGATCTGAGCAGAAGGCGGCTTCCAGGTCATCACACCCCCAGACTGGGTAACATCAGACACCCGGAGGTTCTTGGATCGATGTCTGTCAGAGCTTTCGTGTCAGCTCTCTTGCTCTCCCGGCTCCCCTTCTCAGCCCAGACGTAGACGGAGTACTCCATCCCTGGCCTCAGGCCCGGCAGGGTGGTGGTTCTCTTGTCCTTCCCCACGGGTATCACCTTGGTCTCTCCATCGGCAGAGGTGTAACGCACCAGGTACCTGTCTATGGGAGCCTGGACCCTGTCCCAGGAGATGACGGCTGAATCCTCGGTCACTCTGTTGGTCACTAGATTTGCGGGGCTGTCAATCTCTGTCTCATTAAGAGCTTTACTATGAGCCAGGCACTGTACTAAGCACCGGCGTGGATACAAGCAAATCGGGTTGGACACAGTCCCTGTCCCCCGTAGAGCTCACGGTCTCAATTGGCATTTCACAGATGAGGTAACTGAGGCCCAGAGAAGTTAAGTGACTTGCCCAAGGTCACACAGCAGACAATTGGTGGATCTGAGATTAGACCTTCTGACTCCTCTGCCTGCGCTCTATTCACGTTCCCCATCTGTCTCAACTGATTTTGGCAATACAGCTGTCCCCGAATGGTGAAATCTAAAATGGAATCATCAATCGTATTTATTGAGCGCTTACTGTGTGCAGAGCACTGTACTAAGCGCTTGGGAAGTACAAGTTGGCAACATATAGAGACAGTCCCTACCCAACAGTGGGCTCACCTAATAGTAGTAATAATAATAATAATCATAATAATTATAATGGCATTTGTTAAGCACTTACTATGTGCCAAGCACTGTTCTAAGTACTGGGGGCATACAAGGTAATCAGGTTGTCCCTCAGTGGGGCTCACAATCTTAATCCCCATTTTACAGATGAGGTAACAGGCATAGAGAAGTTAAGTGACTTGCCCCAAGTCACACAGCAGACAAGTGGCAGAGCTGGGATTAGAACCCATGACCTCTGATTCCCAAACCCGTGCTCTTTCCACTGAGCCATGAACCAGTAGTATGTATTTAGGGCTTACATGTAAAGCACTAAACTAAGCAGTGCTTAAGCAGTGGTCTTGGGTTTGAATCCCGGCTCCGCCACGTGTCTGCTGTGTGACCTTGGGCAAGTCACTTAACTTCTCTGAGCCTCAGTTACCTCATCTGTAAAATGGGGATTGACTGTGAGCCCCACGTGGGACAACCTGATCACCTTGTATCCCCCCCAGCGCTTAGAACAGTGCTTTGCATATAGTAAGCGCTTAACAAATGCCATCACCATTATTATTATTATTATAAGCAGTGGGAAAGAAATATATAAATGAGATAGAGATGTGATCTCTGGCCCCCAAAGGGCTCACAATCTAAAAATGAGGAGGGGAGTATGTGTGTGTGTGGTGGTGGTGCCGGAGGGGCGAGGGTGTGTGTGTGGAATAAAAAAGCCAACAAAAATACAAAGGACAAAAATGTATAGTGACAAATTCCTCAGTCCTGGGTGCTGCCATATTTGACTCCTGTGTGTGAGTGGGCATGATTTCAAGCTTGAGAGCATGTACAATAAAACACAGAGTCTAAAAATTTCAGGGTTCCCTCGAGAGCCCCCGAGTCATCGAGAAATTCTGATATACCCCATGCCCCTTATCTGTGGGTGGGTAGGCAGTTAACCCAATCCAGATGGCGGAATGTGTTCCACTCTTATAGAACTGGTAGAGGAAGTCTCTTGGTTTCTGAGATCTTGTATTTGGCCAAGATTAAACCAGGTCCTCTCCGTGTTCCTTTTAGAGGTAAAGAAACTAGTGCAGTGGTTATATGATGAGTTAAGATTAAAATTCTAGAGTGCATGCTCCTTGTGGGAAGGAATCGTATCTGCCAACTCTACTGTACAAATCTGTTGTATTGTACTCTTCCAAGAGCTTAGTATAGTGCTCTGAACCCAATAATACCACTGACTAATGATAGTGTATGGAACCCCTCCCGCCACCATGTCCCAATTATACATTCCAAGACCTTTAAGTTCAATCAATTTTAATTATTGAGCATTTACTGTGTGGCAAGGTACAGTATTGAGTGCTTGGAAGAGTACAATATAACAGTCTAGAGTGGGAGACGGACATTAAAATAAATTATGGATATGTACATAATAATAATGGTATTTATTAAGTGCTTACTTAATGCCAGGCACTGTACTAAGTGCTGGGGTAGATGCAAGCTAATCAAGTTGGACAAAGTCCCTGTCCCAAATGGGGCATTTCACAGATGAGGTAACTTAGGCATAGAGAAGTGACTGGCGCAAGTTCACACAGTGGACAAGTGGCAGAGCCGGGATTAGAACCCATGACCTCCTGACATCCAGGCCTGTGCTCTATCCATTATGCCGTGCTGTTTCTCCTAAGTGCTGTGGGGCTGAGGATGAGGTGAATAAAGAATACAAATCCAAGTGCAAGGGCAACAGAGAAGGGAAAAGGAGCAGGGGAAATGAGTACTTAGTTGGGGAAGGCCTTTTGGATGAGATGTGATTTTAATAAGACTTTGAAAGTGGTAAGAGTGACGGTCTGATGGATATGAAGGGGGTAGGAGTTCCAAGACTGAGGCAGAACATGGGCAGTGGTGAGATAGAGGTACAGGGAGTAGGCTGGCATTAGAGGAGTGAAGGGAACGTGCTGGGTTGCAGTATGAAATCAATGAGGTAAAATAGAAGGGGGCAAAATTGAATGCTGGAGTTACTTTAGACTGAAGAGACGCTCCAACTCACACACCTCCAATCGCAAACCTGAAGCAGAGAGGAAAAGTTACAGATGACAAACAGCTAGACCTCCAGATCCTCAGGGAAGGAAGGCGCCACAGCTACCCGTTTCCCAAAACCAGCAATCCAGGAGGGAGCTCCTGTTTGGAGATATTAATGTCTGTTACCCCCAACTTGTTCCTCCAAATATTCTTTCCTCTTGGTGATAACAAGGTTTGTCTTCATGGGAAGGAACAAAGGTCTAGGCCTCAGGACAAGCGTCTTCTGTCAAGAAGGTTTTTAGTTTTGGAAATATCTATTTCTGATCTGAATCTGTAAGGGGCCAATATAATGCTCCATACAAAACTAGTGCTCATGGAAATATATTAGCGAAGCCTCAAGCATGATTTCGTCCAAGAAACTGCCCAGGAACTAATCAATCAATTGCATTTATTGAGCACCGAAACTGCCCTCTCAAAGATCACCAATGACCTTCTTCTTGCCAAATTCAATGGCTCCTACTCTATCCTAATCCTCCTTGACCTCTCAGCTGCCTTCAACACTGTGGACCATCCCCTTCTCCTACACCCTATCCAACCTTGGCTTCCAACTTGTACTTCCCAAGCGCTTAGTACAGTGCTCTGCACATAGTAAGCGCTCAATAAATACGATTGATTGATTGATTGATTCAGACTCTGTCCTCTCCTGGTTCTCCTCTAATCTCTCTGGCCGTTCATTCATTCATTCATTCAATCAATCGTATTTATTGAGCGCTTACTGTGTGCAGAGCACTGTACTAAGCGCTTGGAAAGTCCAAGTTGGCAACATATGGAGACGGTCTCTTCCCAACAGTGGGCTCACAGTCTAGAAGGGGGAGTCAGACAACAAAACAAAACATATTAACAAAATTATATATATATATATATATATATATATATATATGTATATGTATAACAAATAACAAAATAATTGGGTTTTAATCCCGGCTCCGCCACTTGTCAGCTGTGTGACCTTGGGCAAGTCACTTCACTTCTCTGGACCTCAGTCTCTCCATCTGTAAAATGGGGATTAAGATCGTGAGCCCTCTGTGGGACCGGGCCTGTGTCCAAGCCGGCTATCTTTTATCTACCCCCAGGGCTTAATACACTGCCTGGTGCTTACAAATGCCACAATTATAATATTAATAATAATAATGATAATAATAATGGTATTTGTTAAGCCCTTACTATGTGCTGAGCATATAATTATTAGACATGGGCCCTGCCCCTGGAGGGGCTCATAAACTAGAAACAAAGCTGGGGGAGACTGGCGCATTGGGAGCAGTGAAACAATACGAACAATATAAAACAACATAAAGCACCCAGGCCGATGCTTTATCCACGAGGCCATGCCGCTTCTCATACTAATTAGAGAAGCAGCGTGGCTCAGTGGAAAGAGCATGGGCTTTGGAATCAGAGGTCATGGGTTCAAATCCCGGCTCCGCCAGTTGTCAGCTGTGTGACTTTGGGCAAGTCACTTCACTTCTCTGGGCCTCAGTTACCTCATCTGTAAAATGGGGATGAAGACTGTGAGCCCACCATGGGACAACCTGATCACCTTGTAACCTCCCCAGCACTTAGAACAGTGCTGCACATAGTAAGCGTTTAATAAATGCCATTATTATTATTATTATTACTAATTCCCACTTATACACTTTCCCAGCGATTAGTACAGTGCTCTGAACAGAAGGCACTTATTACCACTACTTGCATTCCAAACATCCAATCAAATGCTGGAATTTACCAATTCTTTCTCCATAACGTTTGCCGGATGCTCGTCTTCTTTTCCACTTGAGTCCAGCGCTTAGAACAGTGCTTGGTGTATAGTAAGCATTTAACCCATGCCATTATTATTTTTTTTTCTCCCAGTGCAGGCTCTGGCCCCAATACGATCACGAGTGTAGGAGTCAAAAGGATTCTGAACTTGGAATGTGGGTTCTAGTCCCGGCTCTGCCACTTATCTGCTGTATGACCACGGGCAAGTCACTTAGCTTCTCTGGGCCTCAGTTACCTCACCCGTAAAATGGGGATTAAAGCTGTGAGCTCCACGTGGGACTGGGACTGTGTCCAACCCGATTAGCTTGGCCATTCATTCTCATTCTCCTTTGCGGGCTCCTCTCCCTCCCATTCCCTTACTGTAAGGGTTCCTCAAGGGTCAGCTGTTGGTCCCTTTCTGTTCTCCATCCATACTCACTCCCTTGGTGAACTCATTCGCTCCCACTGCTTCAACTATCATCTCTACACTGATAACACCCAAATCTACATCTCCACCCCGTCCTCTCTCCCTCCCTCCAGGTTCGTATCTCCTCCTGCCTTCAGGACATCTCCATCTAGATATCTGCCCGCCATCTAAAATTCAACATGTCTAAGATTGAGCTCCTTATCTTCCCTTCCAAACCCTGTCCTCTACCTGACTTTCCCATCACTGTAGACGGCACTATCCTTCCCGTCTCACAAGCCCTCAACCTTGGTGTCATTCTTGACTTCACTCTCTTTCACCCCACACATCCAATCTGTCACCAAAACCTGCTGGTCTCACCTTCACAACATTGCCAATATCCGCCCATTCCTCTCCATCCAAACCACTACCTTACTGGTTCAATCTCTTACCCTATCCCGACTGGATTACTGCATCGGCCTCCTTTCTGATCTCCCATCCTCCTGTCTCTCCCCGCTTCAGTCTGTACTTCACTCTGCTGCCCGGATTATCTTTCTACAGAAACACTCTGGGCATGTCACTCAAAAATCTCCAGTGGTTGCCTATCGACCTTCGAATCAAGCAAAAACTCCTCACTCTCGGCTTCAAAACTCTATCACCTCACCCCCTCCTACCTCACCTCCCTTCTCGCCTTCTACAGACAGTTTCCTCAACTGTAAAATGTAGATACCTGTTCCTACTTAGACTGTGAGCTCCCTGCAGGACAGGGACTGCGTCTGACCCAATTACCTTCTACCTATCCCAACACTTAGCACAGTGTCTGACACATAGTAAGCCCTTAAATACCATTTTTTAAAACCCTCTGTCAGTCATCATACAAAGCGTTGGGGTAGACGTGAGATAATCGGATCAGAAACGGTTCCCATCCCACACAAAACTCGAAAGGTGAGTAGAAAAGCTTGAACAGGTAACCAACATCAGGAAGACTTCCCCCGGAGTTGCAATTTCCCCCGCGAGGTGCTTCACTGTTCCAGACTTAGATGAGCTCAAAAGCATTTGAGGGGTTCAACTTTGGGATATTTGGTAGGCTGTGGCTAGGACATTAACGAATATCGGCTAGGATATTAACGAATATCAGCTACCACCTTGTGGCGAGCCGCTGAAACATCTATGAGCTCAGTTGTAAGTTGATAAAACTTGCTCCGAGAGGTACTGTTCTGTACTTCCACGAAAAGCGGGTGAATTTGCAGTGCTAACATTTTCTTCACTCTGGGAGCCTATCACTAACCAAGCTCTAAATTATAAGAATTGACAGTCACCTCCTTCCAGAATTTAGCTTGCATTAGTCCACTGCGTTCCTAAGTCGATTTATCTTATTTATTGAGTACTTGACTGTGTGCAGGGCAATGGACTAGGCACTTGGGAGAGTATAATGTAAGAGCTGGTAAGACACATTCTCTGCCCACAATGAGCTTACAATCTAGAAGACTGTGGTTTATGGACAAAGCCTCCTCAGCCCCTCAGGCAGGGATGAATATTGGGTAAAGTAGTACAGAGAAACAACCACTGCTCATCTTTCATGAGACTGGTCCCTGGCTCTTATGTGTGCAAAGAGTGCTCAATCCTTGTCCTGCCCCTTCCCGTGCTGATTTAGATGTAAACATCATACTGAGCATGCGGCATGTAACGAGAAGCAGCGTGGCCCAGTGGATAGAGCACAGACCTGAGAGTCAGAAGAACCTGGGTTCTCATCCTGGCTCCGCCACTTAATGATGGTATTTTTTTAAGCACTTACTCTGTGCCAGGAACTGTACTACGCACTGGGGTGGAAACGAGCAAATCATGTTGGACATAGTCCCTGTCCCGTGTGGGGCTCACAGTCTGAATCCCCATTTTACAGATGAGAGAACTGAGGCCCAGAGAAGTGAAGTGATTTGCCCAAGGTCACACAGCAGACAAGTGGCGGAGCCGGGATTAAAAACCCATGACCTTCTGACTCCCACACCTGTGATTGTCTGCTTTGTGACCTTTTTTATAATGGCATTTATTAAGCGCTATGTGCAAAGCACTGTTCTAAGCGCTGGAGAGGTTACAAGGTGATCAGCTTGTCCCACAGGGGGCTCACAGTCTTCATCCCCATTTTCCAGATGAGGGAACTGAGGCCCAGAGAAGTTAAGTGACTTGCCCAAAGTCACACAGCTGACAATTGACGGAGCAGGGATTTGAACGCATGACCTCTGACTCCAAAGCCCGGGCTCTATACACTGATCCACGCTGCTTCTCTTGCTTGGACAAGTAACTTCGATTCTCTGGGCCTCAGCTGCCTCATCTACACCCAGGATAGATGCTGCAAAAGCTCACTGTGGGCAGGGAATGTGTCTGTTATATTGCTGTATTGTACTCTCCCAAATGCTTAGTACAATGCTCTGTACACTGTAAGCACTCAATACAACTGAATGACTAAAAATGGGAATAAAACTGATCTCCACGTGGGACATGGAATGTGTCCAACCTGGGTAGCTTGTATCTACCCCAGCTCTTACTAGAGGGCCTGGGGCACAGTAAGCCCTTAAACAAACTCCAGTGCTTAGAACAGTGCTTGGCACATAATAGGCGCTTAACAAATACCAATATTATTATCATTATTAATAAATTCTATTAAAAATACTTTAGAACAGAATTGTACCACAACTATGAAGGCAGAGGGAAGGGTGCAGGCAGCAGAGCAAGTGAACAAGGGACAAAGGAAATGATGGGCTGGTAAGGATCAGGGAACCTCAAAACCACTAGTTAGTTCCATTTATTGAATGTCCCCTTGGTGCAGGGCACTGCAGTACACAGTTGGGAAGTGGAGAATAATGAAATGTCAAGTTCCCTGTCCACAAGAAGCTTATGCTCCAATGGGGGGAGCAAAACAAAACAAAAAATCATAACTAAGGAAAAAGGTTAATAGTTGAGAGGAATAAGGACAGTGAAATGTAATAGATTCTTAGTGCAGCGACTGCATAATCACAAAAGGATTAGACTGTGAGCCAGTTGTTGGGTAGGGACCATCTCTATATGTTGCCTTGTACTTCGCAAGCGCTTAGTACAGTGCTCTGCACACAGTAAGCGCGCAATACGATTGAATGAGTGAATTAAAAAGTCCAAATATGCAAAAATAACAACGTAGTCAGAGAACTCAAAGCCCAAATCACCCATCAGTCAATAATTAGCTGGTGGAATGAGAAATTGGTATATATCAGGGCTAAGAAGAAACATTATATTAACACAATGAAGAAAATCTAGAAAATAATGTGCTATGAGGTGGCTCCAAATTTAGAGGTGACTAATTATGCTGCCTTCCATCCACCCCTTTCACTGTGCCTTAGCTTGTCTCTTTACAAACTGGAGCCCTCATTTTTTCACAGCATCTTCATAAGAAAGTTGCTTTGCCACTGTGGCCATTTAGTTGCACTTTCTTAGGACCTTTCAAGACCCCTTCCTAAGATGGAGGACCAGAATGGCACAGAATTCCACATAGCACCAATGTTTAGATAGTCTTCATTCTCCCCCGCCCCTTAATATCCTTTCTAAAGGTGTCCCATAGTGTTGCCTTTTTATTTATGGTATTTGATCATCAATGTTAAGTGCTATGCCCCAGGCATCATACTAAGTGCTAGGACAGATCAGGTTAATCAGGTTGGAAACAAGCCCTCCCCCACATGGGGCTGACAGTTTAAATTGGAGGGAGCAGGATTTAATCCCCACTAAAATGAGGTGACAGACCCAGAAAAGTTAAGTGATATGCCCAAGGTCACACATAACAGACAAGTGTCAGAGCCAGGATCAGAACCCAGGACCTCTGTCTCCCAGGTTCATACTCTTTCCAGTGGCTATGCTGCTTCCCAGCATTGTACATTAATCCAGCGGTTTAATGAACAGTGGCTCAAAGATACTTTTCCACACTTCTCATTTTAGATCAATTACACGAAGCCTGTCAGCCTTGCAAGCAGATGACTATCTTTCGATTCTCATCCGCTGACACATTCACCTTCAAGCTGAGCCAAGGAGCACAGAAGGGGGATAGTTAGGGAGAGGGAACAGGAGAATCAGGCAAGGGAGAAGGGAAAGTTGAGGTTTCTTACTCCCAGTTCACAGGCATGCACCTCCTCAAGGAAGTGGCCCAATGCTTCCATCTGGCTAAGGCACAAGAAGCAGCAGCATGGCTAGTGGAAAGAGTTCGGGCCCGGGAGTCAGAGGACCGGGGTTCTAATCCCAGCTCTGCCAACTGCTTGCTCTGTGACTTTGGCGAAGTCACTCCTCTGTGCTTCAGTTTCTCCAACTGTAAAATGGGGATTAAAATACCTGTTCTCCCTACTTAGACTGTGAGGCCATTTGGGACAGGGACTATGTCCAACCTGATAAACTTGCACCTGCACCCAATGCTCAGAACAGCGTTTGACACACAGTAAGTGCTTCACAAATGCCATTACTAAAAAAGGCTGGCCTCATTCAACAAATGCCATAATAAAAATGGCTGGCCTCATTCTTCAATGCACAGATATCAGGTGAGGCTAAATGCACTCAACTGCTGAGGTTCATTAACCAGTTGGTCAGATGATTTATTTGTTTAATGAAAGTTCTGTAGCTCCCTCCTAATCCCTACTTTTTTCAGGCTTTCCAAGGAGGCATCCCAAGACACTTCCTTAGTATTTAAAGTAGTTAAATGGGGCACTAATCAATAGTATTTACTGCGCACTTAACTCTGTTCAGAGCACTGAACTAAGTGTTTGGGAACACAACAGTGGATACAATCCCTGCCCTCAAGAAGTTCATCTGCTCCTCTATGTCCTATAAGATTTCAATTTCTATTAACTCTCTCTTCCCTTCCCACACATTCTCAACCTGTTGGGGCGGGGGGGTGAAATGGAAAGAGTGACTAACTGCTTCCAACTTTAAAATGTGCAAAAAAGTTTCAACAAATGCATTCACAAGATTCAAGCGTAGCCTAGTTAAATACAGAAAAGTTTAGTTGCAATGTAATAGGCCCAAGTCAGTTTTATCAAAAATATTTTTGAAAACAACAAAATACATGAAAAAGTAGAAATTAAGAACTGCAAAATGAACGGAGATTTTGGACAGAAAGGGAAATTATTTCAATCTTTACCACAGAAAAGTAGTCTGAGTTAGGGGATGGTGTTATCCTGAAGAGCTGTATACACTACTGGAAAAGCAGATAATCCAAAAACACAAACCTAGACACCAATGCGCACACTGTTCAACTGCAGGGAAAAGGCAACTTATTTTCAAGTATGCTTGAATCAGACTGGTAGGCCCCAAGAGCAAACCAAGTTTTAAGAGGGCTTAAAACTTGTTTACATTCTCAAAGAAGGGAAAGTGATTCTTTGCATAACACCAATAACTATAGCATTTGCTAAGTGCTTACTATGTGCCAAGCACTGTATTAAGCACTGGAGTAAATACAAGATAATCAGGTCAGAGAGTTGCTATCCCATATGGGGTTCCAGGCAAAGGAGGGAGAAGAGGTACCAAATCCCCATTATTTACAGATAGCGGAGGGACAGAAAAGTTAAGTGATTTGTCCAAGGTCACACAGTAGACAAGTGACAGAGCTTGTATTAGAGCCCAAGTCCTCTGCCTTCTTGGTTCATGTTCTTTCCCAGGCCAGCCTCCTGGGATGGTAATTGTGGGTAAGAGCAGGAAAAACACCCAAGCACACACAAGGGTTAGACCAAAAGCAAGTAAAATAGAGAAGTTGATAGATATCCAGGAGTTTGTGGCATAAACAAAATGTATTACCCTCATTCCCTCCCTCTGCCCATCCGCCAAGCTCGCTCTCTTCCTCCCTTCAAGGCCCTACTGAGAGCTCACCTCCTCCAGGAGGCCTTCCCAGACTGAGCCCCTTCCTTCCTCTCCCCCTCGTCCCCCTCTCCATCTCTTCCCCCCCGCCTTACCTCCTTCCCCTCCCCACAGCACCTGTATATATGTATATGTTTGTACATATTTATTACTCTATATTTTACTTGTACATATCTATTCTATTTATTTTATGTTAGTATGTTTGGTTTTGTTCTCTGTCTCCCCCTTTTAGACTGTGAGCCCACTGTTGGGTAGGGACTGTCTCTATATGTTGCCAACTTGTACTTCCCAAGCGCTTAGTACAGTGCTCTGCACACAGTAAGCGCTCAATAAATACGATTGATTGATTGATTGATTCCTTCCCTTCCCCACAGCACCTGTATATATGTATATATGTTTGTACATATTTATTACTCTATATTTTACTTGTGCATATCTATTCTATTTATTTTATTTTGTTAGTATGTTTGGTCTTGTTCTCTGTCTCCCCCTTTTAGACTGTGAACCCACTGTTGGGTAGGGACTGTCTCTGTAGGTTGCCAACTTGTACTTCCAAGCGCTTAGTACAGTGCTCTGCACACAGTAAGCACTCAATAAATACGATTGATTGATTGATTGATTCCTCTTGTTGGAATTGCTGATTACAAGTGTATGACAGTGCCTATGTTGGACAGAGTTGGATCTCCCCGTAACACACCCTACACAACCCTGGGTCTGTTTTGGATACCGTATTTTCCCTTAGGAATTCTTTGAGGACTAGCGGAAGGGAATCCCCAAGCCACATCAAGCATAGGGAGAAGGCCCTACTTTACTGTGACCTCAGCACAGTTCAGGATTATGCACCTCCATTTTATTGAACTTCTTGACGTTTATCTCACATCTTCACTGAAACTGACAATGGATTTTGCTCCAGGTAGATAATAGTATTTAAGTGCTTACTATGTGCCAAGCACTGTTCTAAGCACTGGAGCACTACATGGCGTGTGTGTGTGTGTGTGTGCGCGCGTGCGCACACACACATATGTCCCCAACTGCAACCCCAACTCCAAAGCAATTGTGTACAAATCCTTATATTTTACTATTTCCCTTAACAGTAGCTTACTTTAATATCTATCTTCCCCTGTAGACTGTAGGCTCTTTGTGGGAAGGGATCATGTCCACCAATTCTTATTTACTGTATTTTCCCAAGAACTTAATATATGGCTCTCTGCATGGAGCAGGCACTCAAATACCACTGATTGCTATTTCTTAACCAAATTTGATGGTAACATTGCTCAAGCCATTGGGTTTAGCCAGTACAATCTGGAGTTTTTGACTATGACTGGGCTCCTAATGTGTCCCAACCAGACAGGAAGACAGCATCTACAATGAGAGGCTGGGGGCCTTGGGGAATACTCTCTTCCCCCAACACCCTACTTTCCTGCACCCTGGAAGCTCTGGATCTCAGAAGTTTTGCCCAAGTCTTCAATCTTCTACAAAAATGTCACCCCCTTCTAGATCCAATCATTTTCCCTTAATTTAACTTTTTTTTTTATGGCACTTAAGTGCTTTACTATGTGTCAAATACTATTCTAAGAACTGGGGGAGATACAAGTTAATTAGGTTGGACATAGTCCCTGTCCCGCCTGGGGCTCCCAATCTGCGTAAGAAGCTTTTATATAAAGAAACTTTTCTCCCTTAAAAAAATAAATAGAACCAGAGAAGACTCAAGGAAATACAACTGGAGTGTTAGGCTTAAAAACAAAAACTCTGAGAATTTACCACACTACTGGGAATTCGCAGACACTAGGTGGGCACTATTAACAACTATTAGCTGTTCCAATTTGAGAGAATGTTAGATTCACTTACATAAAAAAATTCTGAAGAAGCTCCTGAAACCATAGAAATGTAGCAGTGGAAGATGAAGCATGTTTAATATAAATGCAAATGACACAGCAGCTACATTCACAGGAAAATACAAAGTCACCAATATTTCACAAAAGCATTAAATCAATCTCAAGTAGTGCCTTATTAGATTATGCAACATGTGTCAATTCTGGCTAACAGCCAAGCCAGCTACATAAAAAAGCTCCCCAAAATATATTAATTTGGCAACAGACTAAACTACACAAGCAGCATTTTTAAACTTTAGTTTTTCTATCATGAGAAAAGGCCGATAGCATGAGAACAGCTGAACTTAGGAGGGAGAAGCAGAAAAGAAGGGGGAAGTAAATGGTAGAAAAGATGGATTAGCCCAAAAAGAATAAAAAGAGGTAATGGATCAGAGGATAAGACAGCAGAGCCTAAACCCACAGCCATTCAAAAAGAAACATTTTAGGTGCATTGGGTTGCAGATGAGGACCTGATTCCAAAAGTAATTTAAAATTTATCTTATTGGAAGATGCTGTTTGATACCTCAATCACTGGCCTGTCTCACTTGGGGTAGAGAGTGAGAACCAGCATTTTACCCCTATTTTAGAGATGAGGAAACAGATAAGTGATTCGGAGACTGGAACATAGTCTCCTACCACCAAAGCTATGCTCACCTTATTCATTCAATCGTATTTATTGAGCGCTTACTGTGTGCAGAGCACTGTACTAAATGCTTGGGAAGTACAAATCGGCAACATTATAGAGACGGTCCCTACCCAACAATGGGCAATACTGAAGACATGCGTGAGAGTGAATGATAGCAGCTATTCGGAGTACTGAAATTTGGAAACAAAAAGTGGGGAAAGCAGAGGAAACATTTTAAAGCCATGGTAAAACACAGCTTCAGCCAATGCTACTTCCCAGCTGTAAGATGGGACTCTATTGACGAAAACAGAACTTCATGGTGCACTGCCTTTAAGAGAGAGAGAGAGAGAGAGGGGGGTTCACTTCAAGCTAAAGCTTTGTAAAGAAAGAGATACAAAGAGGAAAAGAAATGGCATTAGGTGCTACAACCATCAAGTTCAGCAACACAAGCGACAATTTGTGCGCACAATACGGCCCGAACTGAGGCTCCACAGTAGTCTTTTCAGCCACACGCACTCTCACTGGTAAACCTCACCATCAGCGGGGTCTGTAGGAAGCACCATGACATAGTGAATAGATCATAGGCCTGAGAGTCAGGACACGGGTTCTAGTCCTGACTCTGCCACCTGCCTGCTGTGTGACCTTGGACAAGTCACTTCACTTGTCTTTGCCTCAGTTGTAAAATGGGAATTGAGACTGTGAGCCCCACATGGGACAGGGACTATGCCCAACCCATTTTGCCTGTATTCACCCCAGCACTTTGTGCAGTGCCTGACACACAGTAAGTGCTTAACAAATACCACAGTTATTATTAGGAATAAAATGGCTAACGAATATAACTTGCCCAAAGTCACATATCCGCATTGGGACTAGAAGCTGGGTGTCCTGTCTCCCAGTGCCCTGCTCTTTCCTCTAGGCCTGAACTTCAAAGCTTTAGCCCAACATACCAGAAAATATTAGCATTACTGAACTAGTTCAGCGGAACAACATACATCACTACAAGAGCTGAAACCTGGAGTCCAGTCCAATCATTCAGTGGCACTTATTGAGCACTTATGACATGCAGGCAGTCATATTTATTGAGTGCAGAGCACTGCATTGCTTGGGAGAATACAATAGAACAATAAACACATTCCCTGCCCACAATAAGCTAACAGTCTAGAGGGGAAATCACAGATGGGGACGCTGGGGAATGAACCCGGGCCTCATCCACCAAGGACTTGAGAGGGTATAATAGAGTTGGTGGACACAATCCCAATTCTCAGGGAGCTTACAATTTAGTGGAGGAGGCAGACTAAAAGATTTCAGACAGGGGAAGCAGCAATCAATCATATTTATTGAGTGCTGTGTGCAGGGCACTGTTCCAAGTGTTCGAGAGAGTACAATAATGTAACTCACACATTCCCTGTCCATGGGTTTTCAGTTTAGAGGGGGAGCTTACAGTCCAGAGGGAGCAGAGAAGCAGCAGAGTGTACAAAAGAGCTGAGGGTGTACAGAGAGTATCAAAATGCTTGGGCATATGGATACAAGGCCTAGGCGATGAAGAGACCCCCTCTGACTCCACCATATATGTAGCTCTGGGGTATACTGACCTAAATCAGAGAAGCAGTGTGGCTCAGTGGACAGAGCACGGGCTTTGGAGTCAGAGGTCATGGGTCCAAATCCCAGCTCCGCCAAGTGACTTTGGGCAAGTCATTTAACTTCTCTGTGCCTCAGTTCCCTCATCTGTAAAATGGGGATTAAGACTGTGAGCCCCCGTGGGACAACCTGATCACCTTGTAACCTCCCCAACACTTAGAACAGTGCTTTGCACATAGTAAGTGCTTAATAAATGCTGCCATCATCATTATTAATATTATTATTATTATCAGAAACAAACCCAGGCCAGGACAGTGATCAAGCCCTCTAATTTTCAGAGGTACTTCAGCAATTCTCAAATCTGCTTGGAATTAGTCCCAGAAAGACTAAGTGGCCTACTCACACAAGGGACGTCAACACTGGCCTAATACTGCTTCAGCCAACATGCCATTCCCCAGCCTGAAACCCCCCAAAAATAGGACCGGGGAGGAAGGAAAGTAGCAGCATAGCCTAGTGTGGGAATCAGAAGGACCTGGCTTCTACTTCCAGCTCCGCCACTTGTCCGCTGTGTGACCTCGGGCAAGTCACTTCACTTCTCTGTGCCTCAGTTACCTCATCTGTACAACGGGGACTAAAACTGTGACCCCGATGTGGGACAGGGACTCTGTCCAACCCGAGTATCTTCTATCTACCCCAGCCCTCAGTACAGTGCCTGGCACATAATAAGCACTTAATAAATACCACAATTACTATTATGGGAGGCTAGGGACTCAGAGGCTGTCTGAGCCCAACCTTTCTGGATTTGGCTTGGTGCTGGCTTAATTTGGCCACAAGCTTCAGTTCTGCTGTGTAATACCAGCCCAGGCAGATCTCCTACTCCAGGAGGCCTTCCCAGACTGAAGGCCTTCCTTCCTCTCTCCCTCGTCCCCCTCTCCATCCCCCCATCTTACCTCCTTCCCTTCCCCACAGCACCTGTTTATATGTATATATGTTTGTACATATTTGTTACTCTATTTTACTTGTACATACCTATTCTATTTATTTTGTTAATACGTTTAGTTTTGTTCTCTGTCTCCCCCTTTTAGACTGTGAGCCCACTGTTGGGTAGGGACCGTCTCTATATGTTGCCAACTTGTACTTCCCAAGCGCTTAGTACAGTGCTCTGCACACAGTAAGCGCTCAATAAATACGATTGATGATGATGATGATGATCTCCGCTACTACATGACTCAGGCAGACATCACACACACACACACACACACACACACACACACACACACACACACACACAGAGATAAAAACACTTTTATTTTTCTCTAGCTCCAGTGCTATGACTGTAGCAGCAACTTGGAAACAAACTCTTCACATCAATACAGGTTTGTTTTTTCCAAACAAAATTCGTAACAATGAGAAGAGGCAGATTCGATTTCATAAAAAACTAAAGGTATTAAATCAAAACAACAACAACAACAAAAACCCAGTTCTCCCTTGAAAAATATAGTGGATATTTTGGGGGACACAGAAGCAGAACACTTGTATTTCACATAAAAAAAAACCTTTTAAAATCAAAAGTTAAATAAAAGGTTATTGGTAGAAGAAATCCATACACTCCCCTAGAGAACACAACCCATCATAGCTTCTATGGAGATCTTATCAATTGTAATTATTGAGCGCTTACTGTGTGCTCTGCACTGCACTAAGTGCCTGGGAAAGTACAATATAATAGACACATTCCATGACCACAGTGAGCTTAAATAGAGATCTAGCATTTTGAAATAAAGACATATCCATTTGAATTTACAGGAATAGAATTATACCCCAGGAATGAAAAAAAAAAACCAAAACCAAAAAATCAAAATATCCTCTACCCAGGAAAATCAGTTTGTTTCCAAATAAATGCACAGCCCTGGACCTTCCTAACAGAAGGCCAAAATATATAAAAATACTTAAGGCCAATCTGAACTCAAAATTCAACTTAAAATACTGTGGTATGCCATCTGGAGTTTCTATTACTCTGAGGCACTGAGGCTATATGGCTGAGCTAGGGGCAAATTAAACCAATCATTTGTTTAAGATAAGACTAAGCATGTGAGCTCTGTGTGGGCAGGGAACATATCTACCAACTCTTTTATTGTACTTTCTTCCAAGTGCTTAAAACAGTGTTCTGAACTCAAATACAATTGGCTGATTGATTCTCAGTTAGCAACAACTGACAATGGAGAATCACATTCAACAACTGAATTAGAGCTTCACACTGGCAGAGTCAGGTTTGAACTGAAACCGACGGACACGTAGTCTCAAATCCCACTTTCCCCAAGCCCTGGGAAATGGTTCATCTAGTTTCTAAATGCCGCCTGTCCAATTACGCTCTGGGCAAGACTTCATAAGCAAACACGGATCACCTCTGTAGTGGTCTATTTTCACCTGGTGAAAAGGGCCCGGGAACTGGCAGGTGAGGGAGAGAAAGTTTTCAACTGAATACTCCCCTCCTCCTGGCAGAGTTCAAAATCTCCTTTGTAGGCATCCAGGCTGTATCCAGTATCATTGCTGCAGGTCTCTTCCTCATCCCAGTTTAGAAAAAAGGATGTGTTCACCTGTGTAGTGACAGACCCTGTCACTTCCCCCAAAATGAAATAACTTTGCCACGTGTCTATCTGAAAGAAAGAGGGCTTTGGGCAGTCAAACGGATTCCTTGCTTCGGAACTCGGTGTTCACCTCGAGGTACAGGTATGTGTTCCTAAGGATTATACACTCTAATTGTCGAACTGAGTTCTTCCTAGAATAAAATGCCTGCCACCTAAAATAAACAGCTGTGCCTTTTAAAGGTGACTTAAGAGTCAAGAGCACAGTGAAAATCAACATTCAAATAACCAAAATGAATCAACATGTGACTTAAGGGTAGGAGGATGAGAATGGGGAAAGAAGAGAGAAAAAGGGAATTAGCAAAGCTATTCATTTTTCACCCACTGGGTCTGACAGTAAATTTACACAGCAGATCTCATTAAATGTTTGTATTTTCTTTTAAAGTAACCACTTTAAAAATAAGACACGAAAAAACTATAAGCTCTTTGTTTTCACAATCTACTACCTCGGTTTTGGTTTTTGGATATTCAAACTAGCCACCTAGATGGCCAAAGGCAACGTGATTTGGACATCAGGTATTGGAAATATTTCCCTCTTCTGCACTACACAAGACAACCTAAAATTATTTGAATAACCTGGATCAAGTAGTAAAATAGTCAAGATTTGTTATATTCCATGGGCTGGATTATGAGCCACTTTATCAAAGAAAAAGAATTTTAGGAGATAATAATACTCGTGCATACATTCTTCTTCAAGTGCAGTAGCTATTTCCTAGAAACACCAGACTTTGGTGAAAGCGAAAGCAAGGGGCAGGGCAAGCAGGAGCCAGAAAAACAGAAAAGAAGGGCACTGTCGTACTTGGTCTGAAACGGGAGGCAGAAATAATTTCCTGGAAAGACCATAGGATTTCAGAGCATGGAGGGGTTTGGGGGAAAGGGTGTTAAGAGAAGAGGAAGAACCAAACACACCAGCATTTCACATTGCCAAACTTTGGAATTTAAGGCTATTTTTCGTATTTCAACACCCAGAGGACCAAGACCCAAGGTTTACTGTCACCAAACAAGCAGGGGGAAAAAAAAAAATAAAACAATCTTACTGCACTCTAAAGCTTTTTATTATTTCACACAAAATATTTCATTTGAATTTATACGTGGCTAGTTAGAATATCCATCTATGTACCAAAATACACACGTAGAATATTGTGCAGGTGTGGATTTAAGGTACAGTAAAGGAATTTCACAGTGGGTCTTAAAAATACGGTGTCTGGATGAGACAGAAAGGTCAGAGAAAAATAGGGAAGAATCAGAAGGAGAAAAATAAATGTACCACATTTTGTCCAACAAAAGAAATTCAAAGTATAAACTTGAAAAGTTTGCCATTTACATTCAAGTGAAACATTTGGGGGCTAAACCCTATAATCTTATGCCACATCTGGCATTAAAAATTTAACTTTGGTACTTTCTTATAGATCCTGATTAAAGATTTTAGCCCTTAAAACAGCTTTAAAATTCCAGCTGTGTTATGTCTTTACATTCCACACACACGTGCACACGCACGCACACACAACCACACAAATTCAAAAACTCCTATATAGAAAAATAAAGGATAAAAATTATCCATCTGTTTTTATGTTGTATAATGGACCTTTTACCATTTCTTTCATCGTTATAATTCTAAATATTTCTGGTGGAAATGGCAAATTTTCTCTCCCTCTGAAGATTTCTGGGCAGGTGGTTGTTATGATGAAGCATCAGCCAGCTTTAATACAAAATCTTTGCCAACAGTCACTGTTTGGGATATGTGTGGGGGCTGCCATCGTGAGAGACAATCCACCAGTTCCTCTTTCCAAGCAAGGAGGAATTAACCCACGGAGGGCTCTCTCAGAAATCCCACTCATGATTGGTTGCACCGGAAGCTTGAAAAGCTTAACGCATGGAAAAGAGGAATTGGAAAGGGAAATCCTTTAACAAAAAACCAAAAAAAAATTTAAAGTTTCTCTCTGTAATTGGTTCCTTCAAAACGGAGTTCGCTTTTCCATCTTATGCTTCGTGAGGAAGTACTTGAAAAATTCATAGACTGACCAGGCAATGGCTGTTGACGGTATCTGGTAGATGACCCTTGCCTGGACCCCTTTGAAGTACCCAGAGACGCCGCTTATCTGGTAGACCGTCCGGAAGGCGTTGGCCATCCCCGACAGATGGCCACTGACGTTGGCCAAAGACAGGGCTACGTTTTCCTGGGTGTTGAGGAGCGTCTTGCAGACATCCAGAGGGGTGGTGGCGGCTGCCGCCACCGCTCCTGCCAGCCCTCCCGAGAGGATGTGAGACTGGGGGTTGTACTCTCTATGGGGGTTGATCTGTTCCTGCATGAACTCGTAGGTGATGAAGTGGATCGACTGGAAGGGGATGTTCAAGGTCAGCTGGGTGGTGTAACTTCGGTAAAAGGCCCCCACCCCTTCCGTTCTCCACACCGCCCGGATACAGCTCAGGGCTGACTGGTGAGGTGAATTGTACATCTGCATCCGCTGCTTCACTACTGTTAGTCGGTGGTGCCAAAGGATGGGCAAGGTGAGCCGGGCCGCCGCACGGTTTGGAAGTTTCCACACCGCAGGTTTAGGGTCATTCCAAAAGTTGGGCAGTAAAGAAGAAACAATCACGTTAGACACACTCAGACATCGATCGCCAAGGGAAAAAATAAAACAAGGAGCCAACCTGGGACAGAATCACGCCGAGTCCACCAATTTCCTCTAAGATAAACGAGCCTGCTGCCATCTTGGAACTTGGCTGATGTCTGGAGTGTTTTCCTACTCAGAGCCGAACGGGGGAGAGCCCCCTGAAAAGCCACAGAGGTTAATATCGCTTTCTTCTAAAGCCCGAGTGAACTCAGGAATAACCATGAAGTTGAAGACCTACCTCTTCCAGCTGGTGAATGCTGCTCCCTAGTTTCCTGGTAGGTACTCTTAAACCTAATTCATTTTCTCAATATTTATTTCCCTTTTTGAATTCTTGGCATAATGCTCTGGGACTTTCATTTTGAATACTCTAAAATGACTATTATAAAATAGCACTCACTGACCCCCGACCCCACCAACAGTAAAGAGTTTAGAGTATCCTGGGTTTTATGTTTCAAAAGTCCACGTCTAGAATTAACCCAAGGCACAGGGGTTCATACCCATTTTTTTTTTAAATGGTATTTGTTAAGTACTTACTATGTGCCAGGTACTGTGCTAAGCACTGGAGTAGATAGAAGCTAATCAGGCAGGACACAGTCCATGTCCCACATGGGGCTCACAGTCTTAATCCCCATTTTACAGAAGTAACTGAGGCACTGAGAAGTTAAATGACTTGCCCAAGGTCACACAGCAGAAGAGTGGTGGAACCGGAATTAGAACCTAGGTCCTCCTGACTCTCAAGCTCATGTTCTTTCAGATACAGAATCATTATTTCCATCACAGTATGCAAGTGGGGAAGGGGGCAGCTTTACCGCTCAAAGGCATTAAAAAGTCATACTAGTAATAACTACGACTGTACCCTCAAAATATATCTTTGGCTTCCAAAGAATCCAAGTATTTAAAAGTAAGAATTTCAATACACTGAATTTCTCTCTCACAGCTATGACAGCCACAAAATCTGGCCTTTTGGAATCTTCTTTTACAGCTTTTGGGAAAAGTATAGGATTGCCCACACAAATTCCTTCAGTTCATTCCTTATCCCCTAAATCTGCCTTGTACATAAGACATGGATTAAGAAAACTAACCCTACTCACTCCACCTCCTATTTGCTTCCTTTTTTTTTAAAAAAAATGGGTATTTGTTAAGTGCTTACTAAGCACCAGGCACTGTACTAAGCACTGGGATAGATACACGGTTGGACACAGTCCTGTACCACATAGGGCTCAAAGTCTTAATTCCCATTTTATTGCTGAGGTACCTGAGGCATTCAGAAGTTAAGTGACTTGCCCAAGGTTACACAGCAGGCAAGTGGCAAAAACAGGTCCTAACTCCCAGGCCCAGGCTTTCCACTAGACCACACTGCTCCCAGTTGCAGAGGATCCCACCCGGGATGACATCGGGAGCCACACACTTAAATAGAAGGGAAATCAGTGCCTTCAGTCACCTACATTAACCAGGATTAAGAGGGAAGAATCGCCCCTTGGGTGTGGGCCCAATTTCTTCTTCCTTGAAGGATCAGGGGTATATTTGGCAGTGGAAAAATACAGAGGCAGGGCTCAAAATAAGACAAAAGTTCCCCCAAACCTAAATGCCCAACTCGCTTCAAGCCTCTTTTGGTCATAACAGTACCTGTAACCTGTAAAGGGCAGTTTGTATTTCCGCCATACAAATGGAGAAAGGAAGGCACTTTTAAGTCAGGGATATCTTGCCAGCCAGAGAGCTCTGAAGCGTCCTATGCCCAGTGCAATGACTCAACACCTTTCCCCCAGACCAAGGGCACTTCTCTTTAAAAAAATGCTGAGAACAAGCAGGATTCAATTTTTCCAAGTTGGAGGAAAAAAGGAATTCTTAGAAAAAACAAAAGTGGTGGGGAGGAGGGGAGGAGCACTGAAAATCCCAATGAGGGGACTAAGTACAGGCCCCCACAAACGTAGACACATGACCAAGGCCTTGCAATAGACAGAAAGAGAATTTCCCACCTACTCCAGGGCCGGAGGTTAACCAATGACTCTTTCTCCACCCTGTCTCCTTGGTTTCTCCTCCCACCCACCATTCCCCTTCCCTAGGACAGTGAGACATTACCTTCTGCTGGATTCATTACCGCATCATGGAGCAGGGTGGCCATACTCCCAGCTAACCCTGCAAAACAAACTCCGTAAAATTACCTTTCAGAGTGCAGCTTTAAGTGACTGAAACTTAGGGCTCATCTGACCAATCCAGAATTATTAGAATTAGGGTGAAACACCAATCCTATGCCAGTAACATTTCCCAGTCTTAGGAGTTTAGACGAACCACTGGTCAGGAAACTATTAAAGGGGCTATTTAGAGATGGGACAGAGGGGTCAGTCGGTTTCACTTTGGCCAAAGGGCATTTCCTTTCTTTTAAATTGCCCTGGGAAACAACAAGGATTGAGACTGGATAGCGCTCAGATTTTCTGTTTTGTTTCCCACTCATTTTTCGGTTTCTGTGACAAAAAGAACATTCGCTGGTAGCTAATTTTTCTGTCGCTAAAACTGGGATGAACTCAGCAAACCAAGAACATACTGCCACACAGAGGAAGGGCCAAGGCACCTGAAACAAAAACAAGCCTTAGACCAAACTGGTAAAAAAAAAAAAAAAAGTCCATGAATTGTCATGAAGCTAAGAAATGGGGTGCTGGAGGACCCACCCACTTGGGGCAGGGGTAGGGGCAGGTCGGACTATCACGATTAGCTCTGAAAGTGCCTCATTTCTGCAGTTGGTAGGTCCCGGGCACAGCTCGTCTGGCCCAGCTTCAAGAACCGTGACCTCCAGTGGCTTGACTCAGCACTGGACTTGAGTTCAAGGCTTCAGGCTGCCTTGTTTTGTGTGCTATTGCCAAGGAGTGTGGCGGAAATGAGCGGCATAACCCAGGGAATGCACTTCATGCCCCTTGCAGACATCATTAGGAAAGGGCAAATGCGACTTTCTCAGCTAAGAAATACCTACAAATGAACTTGACAGCCAAGGAAAAAAGTGTGAGAGGGTTCTGACAAATAGAAAATAAGTAAAACGCATTACCATAACTTGCTGAATGGAATGAGCTTTTTGAGGGTTTTCAGGGGGTGAAAGGAGAACGAAAGGAAGGGGGAAGAAAAGTTGTTAATCAGATCTACCACTCCTCCATCTCTTCTACTTAGAGATTGTTTTTTTTCTTTCTGGCAAGTACACTCTGCACCCTTGCACAACACCACACACAAACATATACACACACACCCGCACAACATTAACAGCCCCCCTCTGTAAAACATTCCCAGGATTGAGTAAAGGAGCAACATAGAGACTCAGATACCCCTTCACTCTCTCCTTTAAAAATGTCAATGAACCATTTCCTCCCTTTCCCCCAGATTAGGAAACACATAGCTCAATATACACAAGTGAGGAAAACAATCCTCAAAAACTCAGCTCATGAAATGTCATCTGCTCTGGAGCCGAATCTTGTCAGTCATAAAACTTCTTGACCTTCTAAAGCTTAGTTAGATCCTGCTGCTGTAGAGACCTGTTGTACCAGTTTTTAATAGTCTGCAAGAAGCTGTTCGGATAGCATTTTTGTCTCCACTGTTCAAAAGGTGACTTAAGGCTTTTCCTAGGTCTGATCAATCAGGTCAATTTACATTTTGAGTCTGAATAAAATGCAAAAGACAGATCAAGAAACACCCTCCGCTGTGAGGTTCCCCCAAGTTCAGAAGGTGGGGAAAGCATGTGTGTTAAACGGATATATTCAGGAAAGCGAGCTGAAGACTAGGCTCAATTCTGCCGGGCCACAGGGGCCTGCACTCTGGAAGCAGAGGGCAAGGGTTGGTTGTAGAAGAGAGCTTTTAACTCCAGACAAAGGCTTTCAAAATACCATTGGCTAGGTGGCTGTTTCCTCCGCGGTGAATAACATCACTCAAAGTCCTTTTCGCGTTCTCATAGCAGGCAAAATACATGGCGTGGGCCGGCCCTGCCCCAAGCACCATGATGTTGATCCCACGCAAGGGTCTCCAAAACCCTTCGGTCCGGATGATTCGCTTGAGTGCTCCATATACACTTGTGTAGCGGGCTTTGGGATCCGGGTACAAACTCTGCATCCTGGTCTGGAACAGAGAGAAAGCAAAATTGGTGTCAGCGCCACATGATGATCCCCAAGAGAGCGATGGGGAGAGGAGGAATCCAAGCCGTGAATATTAGATAGCGCTTTTACTTGCACCTCCTGTTGTCGCCCAAGTTAACGCAATGACAGCTTTCGCATTCTTGGGATAACAAAAATAATGTTAGTAACAATAATAATAACAATAATAATGGTATTTGTTAAGCGCTTTCTATGTGCCAAGCACTGGTTGTCCCACATGGGGCTTACAGTCTTAATCCTTATTATACAGACAAGGTAACAGGCACAGAAGTTAAGTGACTTCCCCAAAGTCATACAGCTGATAAGAGGTGGAGCCGGGCTTAGAACCCGCAACTTCTGACTCCCAAGCAACCTTGGGATAGCAAGGGATTCGAGAAACAGCATGGTCGAGTGGAAAGAGCAGGCGTTGGGAGTCAGAGGACCTGGGTTCTAATCCCAGCTGCATCACTTGTCTGCTGTGACCTTGGGTACCTCACTTAACTACTCTGTCTCAGTTATCCCATCAATAAAATGGGGGTTCAATACCAGTTCTCCTTCCTCCTTAAGACTGTGAACCCCACGTGGGACCTGATTATCTTGTCCCAGCACTTAGTGCAGTGAGCACATAGTGAGCACTTAAATACTATAGTTATTATTATTATTTCACCTTCTGCTTGGTCACTTGCTGGTTTTAGGGGAGTATAAATGTTCTCTATTGGGAATACCAGGGTTGCAAAGAGTTTGCTCAGAGTTTCTTCATGCTTTTCTAGGGGCACTGATTTCCACATTTCTGCCCCAGAACCTAACTAAATTTCCCACCTCTTCCTCAAACACACCAATTACTTGACCTACGCAATACTCCTGGGTACCTGCTCTCTCTCTTCCAATCTCAGCTCCCTCTCCCCCAACCTCCTAACTAAGGCCCTCATGTTCCTCAGGCCTCAACCTGCAACACCCTGATAAAGAGGGAATGTGAATCAGAAGATCAAAGATCCAACAGAGAAATGCATAGAATGTCAATATGACAAGTGATATGAAGAAAAATTTATTCTGGAAATGAGATCACAGGGTAATCAAGTCTTCTTTCTACTTCTGCAATATAAAAAAACAATAGGTTTGAACTCTACACCAGACAGGTGAAATTTCTGTTCATTCCTGATTAGGAAAATCTGTCTAACATTACTTTTGCCATCTAGCAGATTTTTTTTTTAATGGTATATTAAGCGCTTATGTTTCAGGCACTGTACCAAGTGCTGGGGCAGACAGAAGCAATCAAGTTGGACACTGTCCCTGTCCAATACGGGAATCAGTCTTAATCCCCATTTTATAGATGAGGTAACTGAGGCACAGAAGTTCAGTGGCTTGCCCAAGTTCACACTGCCAACAAGTGGCAGAACGAGGATTAGAACCCAGGTCCTTCTATATCCACTAGCCCATGCTGCTTCTTTCCTAATGCCCACCCAGCACAGGAGGTGGGACTGGTTACACTGTTCCCCTGGGAGAAACAGAGAGGTGGGTAGTTAGGTTAGTCAGTGGGAAAGACTGGGATTAAAACAGAAAAATTGGGGATTTCCAATCCGCTACCCAACCTCACAGTTGCCACCATGAGTCCATGAGCCTGTAGAAGCCAGGCCCACTAGCGGCTCACTCCCTGCTAAAATAAATCATATGAATCGGGGTCCCCGGCAGCTTTGTTAAACTGCAAAATAGACCTCTGCTTAGGACCTGTTTCAGCCCATCTCCTCCTTAGGGATGGGTAGAATAAGGAGACTTAAGAAACGCACTGTTGCCATTTCCATCCTCCCTACAAGCGCTTCCTTATACTGCCAAGTATGACACTATGCCTGGGCCCTGGGGCATGGTGAGGTGGGCAGATTTGGGATATAGGCTCCCCTCCCCGCCACCTCAGATCAGACTGAAATGGAAGGTCCTAGACAGAGGAGTGAGGGTAGTGGGTTCAGGGCACGTGAAATGAAGGTGGGTCAGGCCTGTGCTCCTAGACGAGGTCTGATAGAGCCCAGCCCCAGGATTTGTGTCCATGCAAGGCACTTACTGCCTTAAAGAATCCACCAGGATCAGTGAAGTCTGTCCCTCCAAGATGCAGAACCTAAACTGGGTTCTTCTGTCTGTTGAGTCACAAGCGATTGCACTGTGACTAGGTAGCATCCATTTTAATCATTATTGAATTTTTATCTACAGCTGATCAAAGCCACATAATTTGTTTTCAAATTACAACACCTCTATTGACATCATTTTTGACTCTTTTGATTGCTACTCTCACACTTATCAATGTAGCATATTTACCAAAGTCATCAATTTCTAAAAGTCTGTTCAACACAACCAACCTGTACTGAGGACTAAATTTACTGAGCAGGTTGGATCATGCTGAAAAGAAGCATCTCGTGGGATTAGCTTCGTTTGTTATTTACCTGGAAATAGTGTCAGGAAGGACGCTAAATTTGAAACATCGATTTTTTGCAATAGCCTCCCTTAAATCACTGAATTCACAGCACTATGTAGAATCCCTGCGGTGATTTGATGTTGATGTAGCACTTTATGTTGGAAGAATATTTTACACCATGGAACAGGTAAATTCTAATCCTGGGAGCTGTTTCTAATCCAAGGAATTTAGCTGTTTCCCTGCTGGCTTGTCTTTCTGTCTGCACACAGTAAGCGCTCAATAAATACGACTGATTGATTGATTTTTCCGGCCGAGCTTCGCGTTGCTTGCAATTTTCTTCCCAGCAGAAGCAAGGAGACAGGGTGGGAGGAGGAAGGGACAGGGCCGGGCTGTACTGGGAACTCTTTGCCAGCAGGGGAGGCTTCAGCCTCGTGAATTCCCAATCCCATTTTCCTGGAGGGAGAACAGGTTTCCTGACTGGTCCCGGCCCATGACTTGGCGCCAACAGCCCAGTTGCCAGCCTGCCAGGACTTGCGTGACTAGCCTATTGTCCATGACCACGAACAGACCCGGGCAGGTGACGTGATGGTGGCTAGAGAAGCAGCGTGGCTCAGTGGAAAGAGCATGGGCTTTGGAGTCAGAGGTCATGGGTTCAAATCCTGGCTCCGCCAATTGTCAGCTGTGTGACTTAACTTCTCTGGGCCTCAGTTCCCTCATCTGTAAAATGGGGATTAAGACTGTGAGCCCCACGTGGGACAACCTGATCACCTTGTATCATATTTGTACATATTTATTACTCTACTTATTTATTTATTTTACTTGTACATATCTATTCTATTCATTTTATTTTGTTAGTATGTTTGGTTTTGTTCTCTGTCTCCCCCTTTTAGACTGTGAGCCCACTGTTGGGTAGGGACTGTCTCTATATGTTGCCAACTTGTACTTCCCAAGCGCTTAGTACAGTGCTCTGCACACAGTAAGCGCTCAATCATCATCAATCGTATTTATACGATTAATAAATCAATAGCTCAATAAATACGATTGATTGATTGATTGTATCCCCACAGCGCTCAGAACAGTGTTTTGCACATAGTAAGCGCTTAACAAACACCATCATTATTATTCACCATCCAGCATGTGCCAGCCCCAAGGGAAGCAGCGTGGCTCAGTGGAAAGAGCATGGGCTTGGGAGTCAGAGGTCATGGGTTCTAATCCCGGCTTCCCCACATCTGCTGTGTAACCTTGGGCAAGTCACTTAACTTCTCTGAGCTAAGTTACCTCATCTGTAAAATGGGGATTAATACTGTGAGCCCCATATGGAAAAATGTGATCACCTTGTATCCCCCACAATCAATCAATCAATCGTATTTATTGAGTGCTTAGTGTGTGCAGAGCACTGTACTAAGCGCTTGGGAAGTACAAGTTGGCAACATATAGAGACAGTCCCTACCCAACAGTGGGCTCACAGTCTAAAAGGCCCAGCACTTAGAACAGTGCTTTGCACATAGTAAGTGCTTGACAAATGCTATTATTATTATTATTATTGTTATTATTATCTGGCCCTTGGGAGTGGGGAGGATGAATTTGTTCATTCAGTCTTATTTATTGAGAACTTACTATTGCAAAGCACCACACTAAGCACTTGGGAGAGTACAAAATAATAAACAGACACATTCCCTGCACACAACGATCTTACAGTCTAAAGGTGGAGAAAGACATTAGTATAAATAAATTACAGATATGTACGTAAGTGCTATGGGGGGGATAAATAAAGGGAGCACAGCAGGGTGATGGAGAAGGGAGTGGGAGAAAATGAAAGGAGGGTTTAGTCAGGGAAGGCCTCTTGGAGGAGATAAGGCTTTGAAGGGGGAAGAGAGTAATTAGATGTGAGGAGGGAGGGTTTTCCAGGCCAGGGGCAGGACACAAGTGAGAGGTCAGTGAATGCACTGTTGCCGTGTCTTCCAATCTGGGCATCGACTCCTGGCTTGGATCCAAATGAAGGTTATGAAGAGCAGAGTCCACAGTACTTAGGATGAAGAGGGAATGTTGGAGGTAAGAAAAAAAGGAATTGGCCCCAAAGAAGAAATTTCACATGTGGAAAGTAAATAGAGAGTATGTGATTTTTCCATCATTTTTTTTTAAAGTGCAGGCTTTTGCTATTACCAGTGGGGAGGGTGGCATAGGGGCAAGCAACATGGTGTAGTAGATAGAATATGGGCCTGGGAGTTAGGTCATGGGTTCTAATCCAGATCCACCACTTGTCTGCTGTGTGATCTTGGGCAAGTCACTTCACTTCTCCATGCCTGTTATCTCATCTGTAAAATGGGGATTAAGACTGTGAGCCCCCCATGGGACAACCTGATCATCTTGTAACCTCCCCAGTGCTTTGCACACAGTAAGCACTTAATAAATGCCATTATTATTATTATTATTATTATTGCCCCATCTGTAAAATGGGGATTGAGACTGAGCCACACATGGGACAAAGACTGTGTCCAACGTGATTTCCTTGTATCCATCTAAGTGCTTAATACAGTGCCTGGCACATGGCAAGCATTTAACAAATACCATAATTATTAATGAAATGCAGCCAAGGCCAGCAATCTATAGCCCTGAACTGTGGCAAACAGGCCTAGATATGGCCTGGCACGTGTCCGGGCTGAAATCACTACTCTCGACCAGGCTGCCTTACCCAATTTTTTAGGGGCTTTTAAAAAGTGATCATTTTGCCTGCAACTTTTTTCCCCAGTTTAATGGGAAGTTTAGGGCTAAAAACTAAAGCTGTGCCAGCTCCACAGGAAACCCAATCAATCAAGCAAATTTACTGAGTGTTTTCACTGTAGCACTTTAGCCGAGCACTGTGCTAAGCACTTGGAAGAGTACAAAATAAAAGAGTTGGTAAACCCATTCCCTGCCCATTATGAGCTTACAGTCTATAGGGGGATACAGACATTAACAAATAAATAAATTACAGATATGTACATAAGTGCTGTGGGGCTGAGGAAAGGGAGAATAATATGTGCAAATCCCAGTACGGAGGCTACGCAGAAGGGAGTGGGAGAAGAGGAAATGAGAGCTTTGTCAGGGAAGGCCTCTTGAAGGAGATGTGCCTTCAATAATGCTTTAAAGGACTCCCTCGTATATGAAGAGGGAGGGTGTTTCAGGCCCGAGGCAGGACATAGGCGAGAGTCCGCAGTGCGATAGATGAGACTGAGGTACAATGAGTAGGTTGGCATTAGAATACACCCCTAGGATAATAACATTCAAAGTGACCTTCACAAACTAGTGAAGCAGCCCACCAACAACAGAAGGAAATTCAATGGACACAAATGCACGGTAATACCCTTGGGGACCAAAAAGCAAACTCCACAGATAAAGGATGGGGATATGAGGCACAAGTACAGCAGAAGAATAGGCCATGAGCCCCCTGTGGGACAGGGATCCTTTCCTCCTGGTTATCTTTTATCTACTCCAGAGCTTCATACTGTGATAAGCAGAGCAAGTGCTTAGAATAATAATAATGGTGGTATTTGTTAAGCGCTTACTATGTGCCAAGCACTGTTCTAAGCACTGGGGTAGATACAAGGTAATCAGATTGTCCCACATGGGGCTCACAGTCTTAATCCCCATTTTACAAATGAGGTTATCAAATCAGATATCACTGTTACGAAGATAATAACCATTTAACAAATGCCATCATTATTATTGTTGTTGTTAACTCCTACAAATTGAATAGGAGAGAGCATTCCCTTTGCCCAAAGAGCTGAAAAATTTGGCAATCACCTTCTGGGAGGCAAATCCTCAGTCCAGGTGAACTCTTGGAGGTGAAGTCTAGCACTGGGTTTCAGAGATCCCATTCCGTGTTTGTTAAGTTTCCTTAGGAATCACAGTAGTGCTCGTAGCAGCATTTACTGAGCACCTACTTGATGAGATTCCCAAACACCTAGGACAGGTTTGTAGATAATACAGAAATGACACATTCCCGGCCCACATTCTAACCAACCTAAAGATACTGCGTGACTTGGTGGAAAGAGCCTGGGCTTGGAAGTCATGAGGTCGTGAGGTCGTGGGTTCTAATCCTGCCTCTGCCACTTGTCTGCTGTGGGACTTTGGGCAAGTCACTTCACTTCTCTGTGCCTCAGTTACCTCATCTGTAAAATGAGGGTTAAGACTGAGCCCCATGTGGGACAGCCTGATGACCTCTACCCCAGAGCTTAGAACAGCGCTTGGCACATAGTAAGTGCTTAACAAATACTGTCATTATTCAAGGCCCTGAGAGCTCACCTCCTCCAGGAGGCCTTCCCAGACTGAGCCCCTTCCTTCCTCTCCCCTTCGTCCCCCTCTCCATCCCCCCCATCTTACCTCCTTCCCTTCCCCACAGCACCTGTATATATGTATATATGTTTGTACATATTTATTACTCTATTTATTTATTTATTTATTTATTTTATTTGTACATATCTATTCTATTTATTTTATTTTGTTAGTATGTTTGGTTTTGTTCTCTGTCTCCCCCTTTTAGACTGTGAGCCCGCTGTTGGGTAGGGACTGTCTCTATGTGTTGCCAATTTGTACTTCCCAAGCGCTTAGTACAGTGCTCTGCACATAGTAAGCGCTCAATAAATACGATTGATGATGATGATGATGATGATTATTATTATTGTACTGCCAAATGAGTCGGGGGCAAGGGGGAGCTGGTTGCTGTTGGAGGGGGTGCAGCAGTACTGGGTGAAGACCACCTGGCAGGGAGCAGACTCACTCAAGGGCCCATTTTTCTGAAAAAACACGCACAAGAGCAGATTAGCCTGTGAGCTCATTGCGGGCAGGAATTGTCTCTATTGCTTAATTTTACTTCCCAAGTGCTTGGTAAAGTGTTCTGCACATAGTAAAAAAAAAATGAAAAGATAAAATGATGGTATTTGTTAAGTACTATGTGCTAGGCACTGTTCTAAGCACTGGGGTAGATACAAGGTAATCAAGTTGTCTCATGTGGGGCTCACAGTCTTAATCCCCATTTTACAGATGAGATTATTGAGGCACAGAGAAGTTAAATGACTTGTCTAAGTCACACAGTTGTGATTAGAACCCATGACCTCTGATTCCCAAGCTAATGCTCTTTCCACTAAGCCACAGTAAGCGCTCAATAAATACGACTGAATGAATGAATGAATTAGCCAACGTCCCTGTTCCATTAATACAGTTGTTTTTTCCTTCAGTGACTTTGGCTTTACGAGGAATCACTAACTATCTGGGAACAGAGACAAGCAGAAAACTAGACCACTGATCCAGAACTTTACCGCAAGGCTACTGGCAGGACCAGGATCAGAACTCGGGATTATCAGAGCCCTGATCTATCCATCAAATCTTCACACAAGCAGTGCAGGGAGTGAAAAAATGAACAAGGTTGATAGCACAAACTTTCCTGTGGACTGTTATAGTTACAAGCAGGGCGGTGGTAAGGAGGGGAAGAGAGTCCATCACCCTTCCAAGCCCAGGGTGATTTGAGGTCCTCATACCATGACTGCAGAAATAAAAACTGCAAAGCCACACCCATTTTTAACTCGCTCACAGGATGTGGATTGGTTTGTGGCTAACACTACTGGTAGAGGAATTAGTCTTACAACAATCTTTCCCTTAAGATGGTAATCTTTCCTTTCTGAGATCACATCAGAAAGAGAGCAAATAGAAGCCTTTGGATAAGATCATTTGAGTTCAATTGCAATTTGGGGTCCTGGAAAGATACGTTGATGAGTTCAATTCTCTGAACTCTTCCCATTTCCTGGTACGTGGGCTTTCCCCACGCATCAGCTATAAAAGGCAAATACTGACCTTAGCCTCTTTTGGAAAGCTACTGCATGAAATGGCATTCATCAAAGCATTATGGAATTATAAACGGCTAGCGTTATTGGTAGCGCTCTAAAATTGACCTTGATTGCTTCACAATTAAATGCATAACACACACACACACACACACAAAAAAAAATACACGAACGTGATGAATGCTGCATTTGGGGCATAGATCCCACCAAAGTCCAACCCACACCTCACTGGGTTGGGGGCAGGGAGGAGAAGAAACAGCTACAAGTGGGGAAATGCCTGCCAGGGTTGTGCCATCAGGGGTAACGTCTTTTATTCTTTTATGGTATTTGTTAAGCACTTACTACGTGCCAGGCACTGTACTAAGTGCTGGGGTAGATGCAAGCTAATCAGGTTGGACACCATCCCTGTCCCGCAGATGGCTCACAGTCTTAATCCCTATTTTACTGAAGAGGGAAGTGAGGCCCAGAGGACAAGTTCAGTGATTTGCCTGAGGTCACACAGCAAACAAGTGGTAGAGCCAAAATTAGAACCCAGGTCTTTCTGACTTCCAGGCTCATTCATTCATTCAGTCGTATTTATTGAGCGCTTACTGTGTGCAGAGCGCATGCTCTATCCACTATGCCATGCTGCTTCCCTGTCAGCAAAGGCAGTCTGTGGGTGAACGGGCCCAACAGGGATCCTGAAAATAATTGGCTACTATAAGTAGCCAACACCACAGAGGCTAGAGGCGTCTACCTGGCAATCACCTGCCAGACTGCGGCATCACAACTGCTTATCGACACCGGGGAGAAGTTGCTCTGGTAGCAAGAAAGTTTTGTACATAAAATTACTGAGTATATGAAATAATAAATACGATTGATGATGATGATGATGATGATGATGAAGTGCTGTACACCCCTGTCACTTACTCACTTGTTGTGCCCACTGCCCCAGAGAGGGCAAGACCGGCAGGGAACAGAGAATGTAAGTGGTTCAGCAAAACAAACAACTCTACAATCACTTCCTTCACGCGGATTCTCAGCGTGGTCTAGAGGATGGAGCATGGGTGTCAGAATCAATCAATCAATCGTATTTATTGAGCGCTTACTGTGTGCAGAGCACTGTACTAAGCACTTGGGAAGTACAAGTTGGCAACATATAGAGATAGTGCCTACCCAACAGTGGGCTCACAGTCTAAAAGAAGGACCTAGGTTCTAAGCCTGGCTCTACCACTTGTCTGCTGTGTGACCTGGGGCAAGTCTTCTTGTATTTCTCTGCACCTCAGTTACTTTATCTTTAAAGTGGGGATTAAGACTGTGCGCCCTATGTAGGAAAGGGACTGTCCAACATGACTGTATTGTATCTACCCCAGTGCTTAGCAGAGTGCCTGGCATACATAGAGGGCACTTAAATACCACAATTAATAATAAAAAATAATAATTTTGCCCTTGTGACTCCCTCAGGTTGGAGGGGGCTTTTGATAATAGCTCTCTCCTCAATAATATCAAATGCCCACTAAGGGGAAAACACCCCTCTGGTAATCAAAGAGACCAAACATTGTCCCTGGAGGCCGCAAAATGGGCCTCCGGCCTATCTTGGACTCGGCTTTAGTCCAGATTGTGTTTGTCTCTAACTGGGTGAGAATTGAACAGGGGTGGTAACCCTATACACACCCATATTACTACTATATAAATCAATAGAATTTCCTGAGCATTTACTGTGTGCTGAGCATTGTACTACTTGGGAAAGTATAATACAACAGGGTTGATACTCGTGACTACTCCCCAGAAAGAGCCAGCTTACAGTCTACATAGACACAGACCTAAAAATAGATTAGGGATAAGGGAAATAGTAGAGGAGAAGAATATGCATATAAGTATATTAAATTATGTAATCATACATTAACCCACAAAGGGGGGCAAGGTGGCATGGCCACATTAAGTTTGTTCCCTCCCCCCAAACTTTTCCAAGGAAATCCAAGAGCAAATGTCACTTTTCCCCTGCCGAGTCCACCTTTGGAAGTAGTGGTTCTGAATTTGTATCAGAACCAGCTGGCCCCACTTGAACCCTCTTGACCCGGGATAACTTTCCACAGGACCGGCCTCTGAGGGCAGGAGGGAACAGCCTATGTTCTTCCCCAGCTCATTCTTCTCAGCCAGGCTTCCAGCTCAATCCATCTCCCTGAGGTTGTATGTCATCTAAAAGATAGGGATACCTGTCTTTTTAAGTGGCGGGAGGGACGGGGCCTCATTGAAAAAGCCATGCAATAGCTCTCTCTGATTCAGCCACCAATCTGCTTACTCGATCAGGATGAATTTAACAAGAAAATCCTGACAATTTGAGTTAAAGATGTTACACGGTGTCCATTTACCCAGAGACAAAGGGCCAGAAATAAAAGCTCTGCACACAGTAAATGCTCAGTAAATACCACTGATTGAAGAGAGTGGCACAAAGCTTGCCTAGGGAGGGTTGGAAGTGACGTGGGTAGCTGTTTTCAAGATCTTGCGCCTTATGCTTCCTCTCCGCTCTTTACTGGCCAAGGAAATTTATGATCTTCTTCAAGGCCAAGGTCAGCTTTCCCTAATTGTTCAGCTACAGGGTCAAATTCTGCTCTGTGCAACCAACTCCCTTACATAAAAGGACCTCACCCTATGGTTCAAGGGCTCTCCCACCCCATTGTACAAAAATGGGGCAATAGCCTCAGGCTGGTAGCCAAGAAACGGCAAAGGCTGAGAAGCAGTGTGGGCTAGTGGATGCAGCAGGAGTCTTAGGGACCTGGGTTCTAATCCCAGCTCTGGTACTTGTCTGCTGTGAGACCCTGGGTAAGTCACTTCACTTCTCTGTGCCTCATTTACCTCACCTGTAAAATGGGGATTAAGATAGAATGCCACGGGGGACATGATTCACCTGTATCTATTGTATCTACCATCACGCTGCCACATAGTAAGCTTTTAATACCATTTTTAAAAAAAAGGTCAGTAAGAGAAAGGAGACACAGATCCCCTATTTTATTCCTTGTATACGGACCCAGGCTATGCCACCATCATTGGCCATGCATGGGCCTGATGAACAAAGGTCCAATGTGCTTCAGTGAAATTGCCAGACTGGAAAGAGAAAAAGTTTAGTAGCAAACTTTGAAATCCTGGCATGGTAGCACTCAGAATCTGAGTGCTTCTTAAGATTTGACAATAAAGAAGCAATGGGTAGATTTCTCTGGGAGGGATAAGTGTCCCTAAGATTATAAAAGAGGGCAAAGTTCCTAAGGTAAATTGCTCCAACCCCCAGCCCCGAGCGTTTATTGTGCCTATAGTATACAGATCTCTGTACTAGAGCCAGGTCCTACCTCTCTCCCAACTTGCCCTTGTCTAACCGGGGCAGTGGTGTCTCTCCCAAACTCTGAGGTCCAGGTGATCACAAAATCTGTCCCTGCAGCCAGCTACTCCAACCCAGAAGGGCTAAAGGAGAGGTGGCAAGGCAGGGCTTGTGGACCCCGGGATATCTGAGCGAATCCCCGGAAGACTCACAGTCCGATCCCAGCAGAGAAAGTGCGGCAGATGAGAATGGGGGAGGAACTGTCATCAATCAATCAATCAATCAATCGTATTTATTGAGCGCTTACTATGTGCAGAGCACTGTACTAAGCGCTTGGGAAGTACAAATTGGCATCACATAGAGACAGTCCCTACCCAACAGTGGGCTCACAGTCTAAAAGGGGGAGACAGAGAACAGAACCAAACATACCAACAAAATAAAATAAGTAGGATAGAAATGTACAAGTAAAATAAATAAATAAATAGATAAATAGAGTAATAAATATGTACAACCATATATACATATATACAGGTGCTGTGGGGAAGGGAAGGAGGTAAGACGGGAGGATGGAGAGGGAGACGAGACTTTTAAACACCCACCTACTCTCTGTAATTCCAGCTCGTCTATTCTGCCACTGATCCCTTACATCTTCTAGCCTAGGACTAGGACTTGCTTTCATAAGCAACAGACCACCACTTTCGCCACCTTCCAAACCCTCCTAAAATCACATCTCCTCCAAGAGGCCATCCCAGATTAAGTCCTTTATTTCCTCTATCCACCTTTCCATCAACTATGCACTTGGCTGTGTACCCCTTATGCACTTCTGACACTCACTCCGGTCCCACAAAATTTAGGCAAACGTTTTTACACACTATTTCTCCTACTCCCAATCTATTTTAATATCTGTCTGCCCCTATAGACTGTAAGGTCTTTGTGGGCAGGGATTGCATCTACCAACTCTGTTGTACTTCCCCAAGGGCTTAATACAGTGTTGTGCAAACAATAAATGTTCAGTAAATACCACTGATTGATTGAAGACTCAAAGTGATGTACTGATTTCCTGGCATTCATATTAATTTGCCTTGCCTGGGTTTTAAGTGTCTAAAAACTAAAATTTCAGGCAAGCTAGTTCTGATTCTGCCAGTTTCAAATAGCCTTTCTCTATACCCTCCCCGAGGGCGCACCAGGAAAAGCAAGGCCCTAATCTATTAGGTTGTTTCCTATGGAAAAGTGTTTAGAATAAAAATGATAATGATAATTAAAAATGATTTCTTCCCAGAGCCATCTCACCCTTACAAACCCGAAGATGAACTGACACCACCTTTCACTCACCTTTCTGCATTTAAGGTGATAAGTATAACCTTCCCCACCCGCTGACACCCTTGCAAATTCTCCCTATCTCAGATGGATCCCATGTGGGACAATGCTTCTGCCCCAGGTTTGAGGAAAGGTCTCCACACTGTAAGCTCACTGTGGGCAGGGAATGTGTCTATTTATTGTTATATTGTACTCTCCCGAGTGCTTAGTACAGTACTCTGCACACAGTAAGTGTTCAATAAATACAACTGAATGAATGAGTGAATTCTGGGCCACCTACAAGGCACTTAATACCATGATTATTCTCCTTGAGCTTCAAATTGCCAAAAGGATTCTCAAAGGCAAAAAGTTGGGAGCTGACAATGAAAAATGTATTATTTATTTACAAGTGATTTGATGAGAGCAAACATATCATTATCAGCTTGCCCAAAGAAGAAGTGTTTTTTTTGGGTGGGTGGGGGGCGCGCTATTTGTAAAGCACTTACTATGTGCCAGACACCATTATAAGGGCTGGGGTAGATAAGAGCTAATCAGATTGGACACAGTCCATGTCCCACCTGGGGCTTAGTCTTAATCCTCATTTTGCAGATGAGGTAACAGGCACAGAGAAGTGAAGTGACAGGCACAGAGAAGTGAAGTGACTTGCCCAAGATCACACAGCAGACAAGTAGTGGAGCCAGAACTAGAACCCAGGTCCATGCTTTGCTTCTCTGACAGGAATCACCACCCCTGCGGAGCCAGGTGCTGAGGGGAGAGCCTCTGGGCTCACACCCTCTTCCCATGAATAAGGAGGAAGAGGAAGAGAAGGCCCCATCTCTAGGATCTCACACCTAAAGGGTCTCATCTCCTCCTGTCCCCTCCCTTCCACTCTGAATCAAGCAGAAACTCCTGACCACTGGCTTTAAGGCCCTCAATCACTCTCATGCCCCTTCTTATCTTTGCTCCTCTTCCTCTACTCCCCAGCTCACTCACCACTCTGCTCATAATAATAATGATGATGATGGTATTTGTTAAGCACTTACTATGCGCAAAGCCCTGATCTAAGTGCTGGGGGGATACAAGATGATCAGGTTGTCCCACGTGGGGCTCACAATCTTAATCCCCAGTTTACAGATGAGGTAACTGAGGCCCAGAGAAGTTCAGTGACTTGCCCAAAGTCACACAGCTGACAATTGGCGGAGCCAGGATTTGAACCCATGACCTCTGACTCCAAAGCCCGGGCTCCTTCTGCTGAGCCACCAACTCACTGTACTTTGATCTCATCTTTCTCACCATCAACGAAGCTCCCTCTCCTGTCTGGAATTCCTTCCCCCTTCAAAACCAAACAGGCCACTGCCCCCCACCAAACACCATATCTTCAGACATTCCTGAAATTACATCTCCATGAGGCCTTCCCTGATTAACTTTTCATTTCCCTACCCTACTTCCCCACCCATGACCACTTCAATACTTGAATATTCACTCCTGCCCCAAGCACTTCTGAACCTATCCTTAAACTCTGTTGCTTCCCCAGGCCTGTAATTTATTTTAGTGTCTGTCTCCCCCACAAAACAGTAAGATCCTTCAGGGCAATAACCATGTTTATTACCTGTAATGTACTCTCCCACAATGCTTAGTACTATTGATTTGATTGAATATAATCCTATTAGCAGACCAACATGGAGTAGTGAGTCATATCAGGAACCTGGGCATTCTGCAAACAAGATAAGAATGCAGCCACCAATTTCTGCTGGGAAAATCGGGACTTCCATTCCACAATCCATCGATTTATCCAGAGCCACATTCCCCAGCAATCCTTATCCCTGCTTCTACTTCAAAGAAAAATGCTAGAATGCCAATAGGTATAAAACAATTCATCAGCCTAAATCAATGGCATTTATTTAGCACGTACAATGTGCAAAACACACTGTACTGTTCTAAGTACTGAAATCACATCTAACAATCTCTACTCCATCCTAACCCTTGCTCTCTCAGATCTCTTGGACGCTGCGGACTGCTCCCTTTGCCTGGAAACAAAGGAAATCATCATTTTCAAAGTTTCACTGAAGGATGAAGAGAATGCTGAGGGTCATCACTAGTTGAAGGACATTCCCTGGAAAAGGGTGGGACTGAGGGACTGGTTGAGCCCACGCAAAACGGGACAATGTCAAGCACACACAAAAATTTAAAGGAGACAGGAATGATTGACAATTACAGCAAATTGATCAGTAACATTCTTTGTGCACTTTGTGCAGGGCACTGTACTGAGCACTTGGAAATACACAATAGTTAATAATAATAATAATGATAGCATTAAGAGCTTACTATGTGCAAAGCACTGTTCTAAGTGTTGGGGAGGTTACAAGGTGATTAGGTTGTCCCACGGGGGGCTCACAGTCTTCATCCCCATTTCACAGATGAGGCAACTGAGGCTCAGAGAAGTGGACTTGCCCAAAGTCACACAGCTGACAAGTGGTGGAGCCAGGATTTGAACCCATGACCTCTGACTCCAAACCCCAGGCTCTTTCCATTGAGCCATGCTGCTTCTCCATATACATAATCCCTGTTCTCGTGGAATTTACAGATCTAGGGGTTGGGAGGAGGGGTGACAGTTCTTACCAATTTGCAGCAATTCCTTACTTTCCACTGCTAATTAAACAGACAACGCTACTCACCAGCCTCTCTTTCGATCACTCAACGCTATTGAGTGCTTACTGTGTGCAGAGCACTGTACTAAGTCCTTGGGAGAGGACGATGCAATAGAGTTGGTAGTCGCTCTGCCCACATAGAGTTTACAGTCTATATACAGCATTAAGGGTAGCCATTGATCCATCAATCAATAGTATTTATAGAGTATTTACTATGTGCAGACCAAGTGTAAAGCTTGCGAGAGTACAAAAAAGAAGACATTAAAAGGCACCGAAATGGGTGTGAAGTGATTAAGTTTCTGCATTCAGCTCTCATTACTGTCATAAGCACAGGGCAAGGGAGGCAAACTGCGTTTTTTTGTCGGGGTGAGGTCTGTATGACACAAAATAAGAGGAAAAAATAAACGTTTTCTACTTGGCCCTTTCACCAAGATACTGGATGGTCCAAACCGCTAAGCAAAAATCATCAGGAAGCCCATTTCCACCTCCAGTTTTGCTACTCATGGACTGCTTAACCTTGGTGAGACAATGATTTCTGACTCAACTTTCTGGATCTCAACTTGTGAAAGATTTCCAGCAGGAAAAGAGTGAGCATGCTATAATAAACACCTCTGCCAAGGTTTTGGGCTTGATTTTTGGGCTTGAAAGGTTTTTGGGCTTTGCAAGGTTTTTTGGGCTTGAAAATAAAAAATAAAAAGAGATTTTAGTCCTTGTTAAGCACTTAATATCATGACAATCAAACAAATATTTCTTGAGAGGCTTTTGAAGTGTTTGGGGCAGGTATGTGTTAGATGTTGCCAGCACTAACATTTAATTTGTAAGGACAAATCATAGGCGAGCCACTCTAAAGAAGTGGCATTAGCAGAAGTTTTGTGCTCCCTTCCACACCTCGTAAGTGAAAAACTACAACATTTCTACAGCAATTTCAGAGTTAATCATCCGTTTGAATTTTGATTTTCCGGGTGACTTAACAACTTGTGGTTCCTTAGGGTTATTATGCCAGAAAGTCTGTTTCGTATCAAATGCTGCTTTCAGTAAGAAAAAACACATATTTAGAGAAAGTTTTGGTTTTGGGGGATGATCCTTAAAGAGAGAAACCTTAGGAAAATGTCAGATACTGCATACAGATCGTGTGCCCATTTACAGAGTCGCTAAGGCTGGACATTTTCCCCATTTGATTGTAAACTCCTTGGGGGCAGGGCCGGGGATTTTTGCTTCTGTTGTACTCTCCCAATCACTTTGCACATAGTAAACACTCGATAAACACCACTGGTTAATTCCTTTGCTGCTTCCACACCCTAGAACAGGGTTTTCATTCCCCAGAGACAAATGACTGCAAAAGAAACACCTTCCTCAATTCAGGTGGAATTACATGTTGCCGACCTGTACTTCCCAAGCACTTAGTACAGTGTTCTGCACACAGTAAGCGCTCAAATACGACTGACCGAATGAATACATAAAGAAGAAGTCTTTAAATTTACCAAATAAAAAAACCTACTGCAATTATCAGCATCATCAAGAAAACTCAAAGCTTTTGTGTGGGAGATAGATAAGGGAGCTTATCAACCAGAATTCTTGTGCACGTTTAGAAAAAGCATTATCCTACTAGGGCAGACAAGTTTTCAAATATCCAGTCAACTCCATTATCCAAGCATGTGCAGGAGGCATAATAAAATGGATAAATGATGTCTGCCTATATCCCCAAGCTGTGGATTTAACCCCCTCTAAACGACTTCTAACATGACGCTCTCCTTTCCTGACTCTTCCAATTCTCTAGTTACAGTCAATCATATTTACTGAACACTTACTGTGTGCAGAACATGCATTTGGGAGAGTACACTATAAACAGAGTTGGTTGGTAACGTTCCGTGCCCACAACGAGCTTACAGTTTAGAGACAGCGCTAATAGCGAAATCCCAGTAAATCCCAATTCCTGGTTCTCCTTGTCTCCTCCAGAGTGTAAATTTGTTGTTGACAGGGAATGTTGTGGGCAGGAATGTTTGTTGTGGCACCGTACTTTTCCAAACACTTGGTACAGTGCTCTGCACACAGTAAGCACTTAATAAATACGACTGAATGAATACCAACTCCGTAGTACTGTCCTTTCCCAAGCACTTAGTAAAGTGCTTTGCACACCGTTAAGTGCTCAATAAATACCACTGATTGACTGGATGTATGTCAATCGATTTTCAGCTGATTTTGGAATTCTACCTTAAAAACCTTGAGTGAAAAGTGATTTCACAAATCATGACTGGGACGGACCTAGCAATAGGGGAGAATTTAGGTCTTACCTGGAAACTTGGTTATCTGACATTTTTTATTAGCAGCATTTTTCTTTCTCGGAACACATCTAGCAGCCACCCTTCATAATCCTGTCCACTACAATGCTTTTTCACAACTTCTACAATGACGTCTGCCTTCTTGAGAAGCAGCATGGCCTAGTGGATAGAGCACGGGCCTGGGGAGTTCAGAAGGTCACGGGTTCTAATCCTGACTCCATCACTTGTCTGCTGAGTGACCCTGGGCAAGTCACTTCACTTCTCTGTGCCTCAGTTACTTCATCTGTAAAATGGGAATTACGACTGTGAGCCCCACATGGGCTGGGACTGTGTCCAACCCAATTTGCTGGATCCAACCCAGTGCTTAGTACAGTGCCTGGCAAATAGTAAATGCTTAACGCATACAATTATTATTGTTTCTCAGAACATGAGATCAGTTAGTTCTTCATAGTTGCATTTAATCAATGGTATTTATTGAGCGCTTACTGTGTGCAGAGCACTGTATTGAGCGCTTGGGAAAGTGCAACAGAGCAGTTGGTGAAAAACATCCCTTGCCCACAACAATCTTACTTATCACTCAATCAATGGTATTAACCGAGGGCTTACTATGTGCACAGCACTGAACTAACCGTTCAAATGAGTACAAGACAACAGAATTAGCAGACATGTTCCCTGACCATAACAAGGCTTAGAAACTCGAGGACTGTATTTAATCTAGGATTTGGGGGGGTGGGGTGGGTGCGCAAGGGTGGCACTCGGCCAGTCCAGGGAGCAACGCCTCAGCCGGCGGGAAAAACCTTCCTCCCTTCATCCCCCAACGGCTTCTTGCTTGCAGCAACGGGCTACCATGGCAGGTGGGGAGGAGAAGAGGGTTAGCACACTTCCCTGCCTCCTGCCCAAGGGAGTCGGGGGACGGGCACTGCCCAGTTGCAGCCCCTGGGAGGTGATGGGCAGCCAAGTGGGACAAACTGATCACCTTATATCTACCCCAGCACTTAGAACAGTGTTTGGCGAGTAGTAAGTGCTTAAGAAATACCATTATTACTATTATGACTTGCATCAACCCCAGCACTTAGAACAGTGCTTGGCCACACATTCATTCAATTGCATTGATTGAGCACGTACTCTGTGTAGAGTACTGTACTAAGCACTTGGGAGGGAACAATAAGAGTAAGCACTTAATAAGTACCATAAGTATAATACAAAATAACCAGATCCTGCATGCGGCTCAGCTCTCTCAGGATGGTGCCTGGAGAGTCCTGAGAGAGTTTCCAGTATATAATAATAATGATGATGATGGCATTTTTTAAGCACTTACTATGCGCAAAGCACTGTTCTAAGCACTGGGGAGGTTACAAGGTGATCAGGTTGTCCCACGGGGGGCTCACACTCTTAATCCCCATTTTACAGATGAGGTAAGTGAGGCACAGAGAAGTTAAGTGACTTGCCCAAAGTCACAGAGGTGACAATTGGCAGAGCCGGGATTTGAACCCATGACCTCTGACTCCAAAGTCCGTGCTCTTTCCCACTGAGCCGCGCTGCTTCTCTACCAGCCTTGGATATGGGAGGCAGAGTCAAGCAGAATGGAATACCCATTCCATTTCTAGCTTGGACAGTGGCTAGCGAGTTGAAGGCAATCTGCTACAAGGCAAAACTCACCTGTGCTGGGCAGCAGCAGCATGGCAGAGAGTTAGGGGCAGGGTCTCAACTTTGCTGCGTGGAAGAAGGCAAACGTAAACCACTTCCGTGTTTTTACCAGGAAAACATTATGGATACACTAACGGAATAATTGCAGATGGAGGTGGGGCGTTCTGGGAGAGATGTGTTCATGGAGTCGCCATGGGTCAGCAATGACTCGACAGCACAAGACAGGCAGACATGGGGCTCACAGTCTAAGCATGTGGGAAAACCGACGTGGGTCCATTTTGCGGATGTCAAAACTGAGGTACAGAAGTAAAGCGACTTGCCCAAGGTCACACAGCAGTCAAGTGGCAGAGCCTGGATTACAACCCAAGTCCTCTGACTCCCAAGGCCATGCTCTTTCATTCATTCAATTGTATTTATTGAGTGCTTACTGTGTGCAGAGCACTGTACTACGCACTTAAGGTCACGCTGTTTTTCTACCACCACGTGAAAGTGTGAAAGACTTGAATGCTGGAATAGCAAACACAAGACGGAGTAGACAGACAGAAGCCACGCTACTCCTGCTTGTGGTCATCTCTCATGATGCAGAGCTGCCTTCTAGGTTTCTCAGCTTTGGTCAGGTCTGGGTATTCCACTGGTCAGAGTTCCCATAAAGAGCTTTCCTCCTTCCTAGGAAAGTGCTTCCATATCACTCTGACTTCATTATGATTAAACTCTTACGGGTGATTGCAAAACCCAGAGAACAATTAGCTCTCTTCCACAAGGCAGGTATGGGAAAGAAATGGCAGGTCGCCAACCCCCACTTTCCCGACAGCGACGGCAAAGGAACAGAGAGGTTTAGTGAACTGGCAAAGGTCACAGAGGCAGGGTTGGGCTTAGGGGCTTAACCCTGTTTTCCTGACAGGATTCAGAGGTGCTCCTTTTTTTTAAATGGTATTTGATAAATGCTTACTATGTACTGTCCTAAGTACTGAGGTAGATAAAATTTCATCAGGTGGGACACTGTCCCTGTCCCACATGAGTCAAGCAGGAAGGAGAATAGGTACTGAATCCCATTTTATGGTTGAGGAAACTGGGGCCCAGAGAAGTTAAGTGACTCACCTAAGGTCACATAGCAGGTAAGTGACAGAGCGGGATTAGAACCCAGGTCCTCTGTCTCCCTGGCCCATTATTTCATCCACTAGGCCACACTGCTTCCCCACGCTGGCTCCTTGTTTTCTAGAGAGAAACAGTGACCCTTAAATGCAGTGCCATTTGAACAAAGGAATCACAAGATCTGGTGACTCAGCCTTAAAACATTCTGTTATCAGATATATTAATGTACTTGATACTCTAATATGTTAGGGCATGGAGGCAGGGTACTTTTTTTTTTTTAAAAAAAAAAGGTATTTAAGGGCTTACTATGTGCCAGGTAGTATTTACTGAATGCTTACTGTTTACAGAGCACTGTACTAAGGTACTGTATTTAAGAGCTGGAGTAGATACAAACTAATCAGTCCCTGTCCCACAAGGGGCTCGCAGTCTTAATCCTCATTTTACAGATGAGGTAGTAACTGAAACACAGACTTACCCAAGGTCCCACAGTAGACAAGTGATGGAACCAGGATTAGAATCCAGGTCATTCTGACTTCTAGGCCTGTGCTCTATCCATTAGTCCACATTACTTCACTGCTCTAGAAGTTTTAGAAAGGCTGCCTGAGTGAAAAAGACAAATCCTTCTTTAGATTCCTTTTTCCAACTAATTCCCAGAAAGGGGCCTTGGCCAGAGAGGATGGAGTTAAAAGGTCTCTACAGCTGTAGAGACTGGTTGCCCCTTTGGGTGACCTCACAGCAGCTGGCTGTTGCATAAAATTGGATAAAGGTATTATGCAACCCTGGCTCCAACTGAACCATTGGTGAATGCCGGGATTCTCCTTATTTCAACACTTTCACTTTCCACCACATAGAAAACATTCTAACTTTGAAATCGTATCCTCTTGGTGACTGGGCAGCTGCCCTCTCTGGCCATTCTTATTGGCTTGATTCTTTTCAGGCTTTTATTTATTGATTTTTTAAATCAATGCAATGTTTGGCAGCTGACCTATTCCTTCATAAAAAGCAGCGTGGCCTAGCAAGTCAGTCAATCATATTTATTGGGCACTTACTGTGTACAGAGCACTATACTGAGTGCTTGGGAGAGTACAATATAACAGACATTTCCTGCCTATGAGTTTGATAGAGCATGGGCCTGGGAGTTAGAAGGGCCTGGGTTCTAATCCTGGCTCTGCCACTTGTCTGCTGTGTGACTTTGGGCAAGTCATTTCACTTCTCTTTGCCTGTTACCTCCTCTGTAAAATGGGGATTAAGACTGCGAGCCCCACGTGGGACAGAGACTGTGTCCAACCTGATGTGCTTGTATTTACCCCAGCACTTAAAACAGTGCTTGGCACATAAGAAGTGCTTAACAAATGCCGCAATTATTATTATTACAATGACGCATGAAAAAGGACTGGGGTAAGCAAAACAGAACAGGAAGTACTCACCCAGAACCCCAGCCTGCCCTACTTCATCAGTTCCCGTTTTTCGGCCTGATGTTGGAATTGGCATTCCTAGGCCCCGAGCCAGCCTGGCTTTCAACCCCACTATCTCTCTCGACCCATTTCTTAAGAGATCATTGCCTGCTCTGGGCCTTTCCAGAATGAGCTGAAGTCCTGAGGCCCAGAAGACACTGAAAACAGCCACAAAGGAAAGAGTCATCACGGTGCTTTTAGCCCAGAAGAGAGGAAGCACGGCAAAAGATTGACTTAGAAGGGCTGAATTCTAATCTTGGGACTGTTCAAATGTCATTTTCATTAGAAAAGAAGAGTGTACACACACACACACACAATTTCCAACCCCTTCAAAGGGACAAAAAATTTCAGAAGTCACCAGCCTTTAATGCAATCTCTGGTGATAGGCACTAATGGCCTAGTTAATGGAAACAGCTTGGGCCTGGGAGACAGAGCACCTGGGTTCTAATCTCAGTTCCACCACTTTGTACTAGACCACACTCACACTGCCGGGCTGGCTGACCCCAGCCAAGTCAGTTCTCCGCTCCAAGACCCAAGATCATCACCTGCAAAATAGGGAATGCATTCACCAAGTACCCATTTTCTCTTCTCCAAGTTATATTCGGTATGGTGCAGAAGAGTAAGGTGACTGCCAAGTCTCCTGAATCCCAGGCTTGTCCTACTTCTTTCCACTAGAACACACTGCCTCCAGTCCTGAACCCCAGGATCCATTGGCAGAGGAGGGGAGAGACATCCTTTCAGGATGCTGGGATTCTTTCACACGTGGCCAGGGAGTTCCCATACCACTTGCAATGCCAGAAGATAAGGAAAGTGCAGGCAGGCCTACAGCTCCGATCTCTCCCTCTCCCCAAACTGCTACACTGTAAGCACACAGAAAGGACGGGGGGTGGGGGGGAAGAGAGAGAGAAACTTAATTGGCTCCCAATTGCCTTGAGTAATACATAAAACACAACCATTATAATAATAATAATAAAGTTGGTATTTGTTAAGCGCTTACTATGTGCAAAGCACTGTTCTAAGAGCTGGGGTAGATACAAGGTAATCAGGTTGCCCCACAAAGGGCTCACAGTCTCCATCCCCATCTTACAGATGAGGGAACTGAGGCCCAGAGAAGTGAAGTGACTTGCCCAAAGTCACACAGCTGACAAGTGGCGGAGCTGGGATTTGAACCCACGGCCTCTGACTCCAAAGCCCGGGCTCTTTCCACTGAGCCACGCTTAGACTGTAAGGGTCCTAGTGTTGAGCTTTGTGAAGTCCTCTCAGGCCTTAGAACAGTGTGTTGCAGAGTAAATATACACTGCCACCGCTACTAACTCCTATTAGTACAAAGAATTTGTCTAAAGTGTCTTTTTTTTTTTTCTTCAATGGTATTCGTTAAGGGCTTACTCCATGCCAGGCACTGTACTAAGCACTGGGGTAGATACAAGCTAGTCAAGCTAATGAGAATCTTCTTTTACAACTTCTGGGAAAATTATAGGATTGCCCACACAAATTTCTTTTGCTAAATTCTTCATGGTTTAAGTCTGCCTTGGACATAAGGAATGGATTAACAAAAGTAACACTTCTCACACCACCTCCTTTAAAAAAAAATGGTACTTGTTAAACACTTACTATGTGCCAGGCACTGTACTGGCAGCATGGCTTAATGGAGAGAGCACAAGCGTGGGAGTCAGAAGGTCATGGGTTCTAATCCTGCTCCACCACTTGTCTGCTGCGGGGCCTTAGGTAAATCACTTCACTTCTCTGGGCCTGTTACCTCATCTGTAAAATGGGGATTGCGATTGTGAGCCCCACGTGAGTCAGAAACTGTGTCCAACCCAATTTGCTTGTATCCACACCAGCCCTTAGTACAGTTTCAGGCACATAGAAAGCACTTAAGAAATAACACAATTATTATTGCTATTGTACTAAGCGCTGGGGTAGAAACAAACTAATCAAATTGGACACAGTCCTTATTCCATCCAGGGCTCACAGTCTTAATCCTCATGGAACTGACTTGCACAAGGCCTGTGCTCTATTCAGTAGTCCATGCTGCTTAGCCAGAAGAATCTGCTACAGGGACAAAACGAGCTGTCACCAAGTATGTATTAAGCTCACACAGGGTGCCTACCACCATGCTGCTCTGGAATCACTGCAGGGTACATTCGACCCTTGAATATCCCACCAGGCCCCTTCCCGAAATGCTTACATTCACGGAAAAGCATGGCCACATTGCTGAAAAGCAGCAATTCCTGGAATGGAGAGAGGAGTGACCTAGGGCAAGTCATTTCACTTTTCTGTGCTTCAGTTACCTCATCAGCAAAATGAGGATAAGACCCGGAGCCCCATGTGGGACAGGGACTGTGTCCAATTCGATTATCTTGTACCTACCCCAGCACTCAGCACACTGCCTGGCACATAGTAAGCACTTAAATACCATAAAAAAAAATAAAAAAAGAGGTAAGTATCCATCAACATGGGAAATAAACTTGGGTCAGGAACAAGAGCTACAAATCCTTAGGGATAGAGCAACCTATAAAAGCAACTCTCAGGTGCTACACATGGAAGGGCAGACCTAAAAGAATGTGAGGGATATTTTTGTCTGTTTTCCTCATTCCCTTTTATCTTTTCTCATTCACTTATTCCATCACATTTAGCGAGCACCTACTATGTGACCAGCACTGTACTAAGTGCTTGGGAGAGTACAATATAACAATAAACAGGCACATTCCCTGCCCACAACAAGTTTCAGACACCCCTTTCCTTAAGACAGTTTCTTATGATTGCCAGGCTTCTGCCTTTGCCTCCCATTCCCTCCCCCCTAAGAAAAAAAAATTACATATATTTTTAAAAAAATCAAAACACTGAGAAAGGGAACAGGAACAATAAAGGGGAGAGAATCAGTAATAATAGTATTTGTTAAGCGCTTACAATGTGCAAAGCACTGTTCTAAGCACTGGGGGGGATACAAGGTGATCAGGTTGTCCCACATGGGGCTCACAGTCTCAATCCCCATTTTACAGATGAGGTAACAGGCTCAGAGAACTTAAGTGACTTGCCCAAGATCACACAGCAGACATGTGGTGGAGCCGGGATTAGAACCCATGACCTCTGACTCCTAAACCCGTGCTCTTTCCAATGAGCCACACTGAGGAACTTTTGTTTCAGAAGCTGGAACAGGTTAGGACCTTTTATGCCCTTGCATGCTAAATGACTTGCATTGTATTTTGCAGACAGGCTTGTAAAGCATGGGTGAGGTTGGTTGTCAAAGACTTTAAGGAGCTGCCTTCTCAACTCTGCCTTTCTCCGAGGCTTGTCCCTACTAGTTGGCCTATATTTCTGCATCTCAAGAACAGGAGAGCGCCAGGTCAAAGGGAGACAGCCAGCCTGACTAGCCCCTTGTCCACGCTGCCACCAAAAATGTGCTGCAGCATCACGAGGGAGAGGCAGGGAAGCAGAAGCGATGGAAGGGTTAATAAGCACTCACTTTGCCATCAGTAACTCCTGAAGAGCCAGCAAGCAGCCACGACTTTAAAATGCCTTTCTCAGAGACACTTCAAAAACATGGGTCGGTGGGATCCTCAAGGGTAGTAGGGAAGGCGTTCCTTGGACAAACCAGGGAAGAAGGGAGGGGGAAGGGAGGACGACTCAAAGGGTGGACTGAATTTCCCTAGTTTCCAGTCTTTCCTGTTTCCTTTTGCCCCGGCATCTGTGGTGTGCCTAATCCAGTTGGAATTTCCTCCCCCACCCGGCTGGCATTCTCGCGGTGCTCTCGTACGCGGGCGACCCAGGGTTCACCGCACAAACTGGCATGGAGGCCAGAGCACTGGAGTCTTGAGCCAGGAACATGTCCGCTGTCGGAAAGAAAGCAGCACTCAACTACATCCACTGAAACGAGTGTCGGATTATTCGCTCGGACATGGCCGGCAGACCTGTTGACTTCTGATTCAGGGTGGCATCAGAATTCAGCTCCGGCTGATGACTTTTGTTGTATTGTAGTCCCCCAAGTGCTTAGTGCAGTGTTCTGCACATAGCAAGTGCTCAATAAATGCCACTGATGACTTGCCTCACAACTCCTTCACCGGCCTGCCTTTAGAGGCTGCACATAATTCCTAGACCTGGTGGTGAAAGTGGAGAAAGGAAGAAGGGAAGATGCCGAAACCCAGTTTTCCGGATCCTCTTAATAGCATGCCAAACATTTAATATGACGCAAATCCCCTTACAGAAACAGAGTTTCCAAAGTGTATCACTTCTAGCACGTCGAGAAGCAACGTAGCACGGTGAAAAGAGCACAGGCCTGGGAGCCGGGGGATCAGGGTTCTAATCCTGGCTCCACTACTTGCCTGCTGGTGACCTTAGAAGAGTCACTTAAAATTCTCTATGCCTCTCTTTCCTTATGTGTAAAATGAGGATTAAATACCAATTGTCACCCCCTAGACTGCAAGCCCCTTGTGGGTCAGGGACTGTCTGACCTGTTGGCCCTCTATCTACTCTAGTGCTTAGTACAGCGCTTGGCACGTAGTAAGTGCTTAAATACCACAATTATCATCATCATCACTGAATGTCTTAGAGGTGCTTCACCCTGGACATACGTTTGAACTGAAGACAGGAGTCTGTGTTTGTCCGTCCTCTGCTGCTGAGTGAACATTTACTTCTGACTTGTTAGGCACATATTGTGGGTAGAACCTTGTTCTAAACACTAGAAGGAAGGTGCTAGGATACCGAATAAGATGATGAGGTCCTTCCCCCCCGGGGACTCCCAATCCTGAGGAAGAAATAACCAGACATTGGAGCAGTATGGAGTCGGAGTACCTGGTTCTAATCCTGTTTCTCCCAATTTGTTTGCTGTGTGATCTTGGGCAGGTCGTTAAACTTCTCCGGGCCTCGGTTCCCTCAACTATAAAATGGGGATTAAATGCCTGTTCTCCCTTACTTAGACAGTGAGTCCAACATGGGACAGGGACTGTGTCTGATCTAATTAACCTGTACTTAACCCCAGGTCTTAGAACAGTGACACATAGTAAGTGCTTAACAAATACTATAAAAAGAAAAAAAAAGTCTGAATTCCTCACTTTTATCAATTAATGGTATTTACTGAGTGCTTACTAACTGCCAAGGAGAGTGTATGGATGAAAGAGAGAGCACTTGGAATTATTTGGGTTAGAGGAAGAGTAACAATAATTATTCTGGTAATAATCCGTGAGTTGAGGGTTTAAAGTGAAAGAAAAAAGCCCACGGGAAAACTAATATTCCTGTAGTTGAAAGACTAATGCAGGAAGCAATTAACTTGGACTCACAGTTTGCAAACTTCTGGATCCAATATACACAAAAGATGTGGAGCTGGGGAAGGGGGATGCAAATTAAAAGTAGATTCACACAATTGGAAAAGAGAGGATGAGGCACATTAGAATCTAATAGGGAAATTCAAAGTCATACCCAATGTCTCTACAGCATTTGAATATTGGCAGGTTAAATAAATAAGGCAAGAACATATAGTCAAAACCAAACCCAGGGGGCCAATTTATCTGCTTAAAACTGATAAATGTTAAGTATCCAAAACAATGTCAAGTTCCAAGTCATCTGGAGTTGAACCAAAAGTAACATCAAACAGGGGCTGCCCTGTCCCAGCTCAAGATCAAGGTCCCCCAAGGGAAAAAATGTATGGCCTTTGATGAACAGAGTGCTTTATTCATAAACATCACCAGTCCTGTGACTGTTTGAGAAGCATAAACCATTCATTTATCTTAAATGCATCCCAGCGCGTGGGGAGTGGAGCGGGACTCTTCATCCCATTTTACAATTGGGAAGCTGGAACATGAAATGAATCTGTGACTGACCTTCAGGTGACAGTAAGTGAAAAAGTCGCCACCTCCCATCTACTAGCATTTCATTCACATCCTTACACTCTACTATCTCCCCTATCAGTAATTTATTTTAATGTCTGCCTTCCCTTTTAGCCACTAAGCTCCTGTGGGCAGGGATCACATCTGCCAACTCTCGTACTGAACTTTCCAAAACGCTGAGTACAGCGTTCTTTCCGCACACAGTAAACACTCAGTAGTAATTACCACTGATTGACTGAGAGCATCAGAGAAGCAGCGTGGCTTAGGGGAAAGAACACAGGCTTGAGAGTCAGAGGTCGTGGGTTCTAATTCCTGCTCCGCCACCTGTCAGCTGTATGACTTTGGGCAAGTCGCTTAACTTCTCTGTGCCTGCATTACCTCATCTGTAAAATAGGGATTAAGACTGTGAGCCCCACCTGGGACAACCTGATAACCTTGTATCTCCCCCAGCGCTTAGAACAGTGCTTAACAAATACCGTCATCATTAATATTTACCAGGGTTAACCTTTATTCCCATAAAGAAGCCAGGCAGCAGCAGACAAGGATCCTTTCGGGTAGCCACCCCTGATTCTGACTCCGGCTGGCCTTCAGGAGCCTTTGCACCCTTCTTTCATGCATCAGTTAGCAAGATCCCTGGGCAAGATCCCAAATTCAAGAGCACCTAAAAGACTGCAGAGGTGAAGCTGGTTTTCTAAGGCTGCTTCCTTGAGAGCGTGCTTCAGTTCCCCTTAAGGAGTGAAATGGAATGGGTTTCCTGCTTGTTACACAACCTACTTTAATGGACTTACCCAACTGACAGGCCTGCCTCTCTCCCTGGAAGGAGGTTTACAGGGCCACAACCTTGCTCCCTCGGCCCAACGATTTTCCTCCAGCAATATCTCTCCCCCTCTAGACTGTGAGCTCGCCGGGAAGCATAAATCATATTATTACTTGTATTTACTGAGCACTTACTGTGTGCAAAGTACTGTACAAAGTGCTTGGGAGAGTTCACTCTAACACCAAACACATTCCCTTGTCCACAACGAGCTCACAGTCTAGAGGGGAAGACATTCCTGGAGGAAAAACGTTGCCAACAAGGCCTACCAAGCAATCCCCACTCTCGGGCTGGCGTGCAAACAAGCTGTCAAGTGGGGGAGGTTACAATTCCCCTGACAGTGCCGTGAAAGGGAAGGTCCGGGGGTGACCAGACCCGTTTTTATTTTATTTTTCTAACTGGGGAGGGGAAGGAGGAGGAGGAAGGTGTAGCGGTTGTAAAACTTCCCTTTTGCAAGATCCATCCCTGCCGCCGCACGTGTTGGTTTAAGCCCTGACCCACCCGTGTTCAATCGGGACCTTTTCCTTTGGCCCCTTAATTATCACACTACTACAGATAATGGTATTTATTATTAAGCACCTACTACGTGCTGAGCACTGTTCTAAGTGCTGGGGTGGATTGGAGGTTGTCCCGCTTGGATGCACATCGCCCCCGCCCCAACAGTAACAATAATAATCATGACGGCACTTGTTAACCGCTTACTATGTGCAAAGCACTGTTCTAAGTGCTGGGAAGGATACAAGGTGACCAGGTTGTCCCACGTGGGGCTCACAGTCTTTGTCCCCATTTTACAGATGAGGGAACTGAGGCCCAGAGAAGTGAAGTGACTTGCCCGAAGTCACACAGCTGACAACTGGGGGAGCCGGGACTTGAACCCATGACCTCTGACTCCCAAGCCTGGGCTCTTTCCACTGAGCCACGCGGGGGGTTGCTGCTGGGCAGTGCCCGTGCCCCGACCGCCTCGGGCAGGGGGCAGGGAGGGGTGCTGGCCCACTTAATAAGAATAGTAATAATAATAATAATGGTATTTGTTAAGCGCTTGCCCATTTTCCAGGTGAGGGAACTGAGGCCCAGAGAAGTGAAGCGACTTGCCCAAAGTTACACAACTGACAAGCAGCGTGGCTTAGTGGAAAGAGTACGGGTTTGGGAATCAGAGGTCATGGGTTCTAATTTCTACTTTGCCGCTTGTCATCTGTGTGACCTTGGGCACTTAACTTCCCTCCTCTGTAAAATGGGGATGACGACTGTGAGCCCCAGGTGGGACAACCTGATGACCTTGTATCCCCCCAGCGCTTAGAACAGTGTTTGGCCCATAGTAAGCACTTAAGAAATACCATTATTGTTATTAACAAATACCATTAAAAAATACCTACATGATGCACTGCTACAGAATCCACTTAACTGTGTGACTTTGGGCAGGTCACTTCTATGTGCCTCAATTCCCTCCTCTGTAAAATGGGGATGAAGACTGTGAGCCCCCCCGGGACAACCTGATGACCCTGTATCCCCCCCCAGCACTTCGAACAATGCTTGCCCATAGTTAGCGCTTAACAAATACCATTATTATTATTATTATTATCACTATTCATGCAATCATCTTTATTGAGCGCTGGACTAAGCGCTTGGGAAGTACAAGTCAGCAACAGATACAGACGGTCCCTTAGAGAAGCAGCGTGGCTCAATGGAAAGAGCCCGGGCTTTGGAGTCAGAGGTCATGGGTTCAAATCCAAGCTCTACCAATTGTCAGCTGTGTGACTTTGGGCAAGCCACTTCACTTCTTTGGGCCTCAGTTCCCTCATCTGTAAAATGGGGATGAAAACTGTGAGCCCCACATGGGACAACCTGATCACCTTGTAACCTCCTCAGCGCTCAGAACGGTGCTTTGCACATAACAAATAGCGCTTAACAAATGCCATCATTATTATTATTATTATTCATGCAATCATCTTTATGGAGCGCTGACTGTGTGCAGAGCGCTGGACTAAGCGCTTGGGATGTTCAAGTCGGCCACAGATAGAGATGGTCCCTTATTATTCATGCAGTCAGTCGTCTCTATTGAACGCTTACTGTGTGCAGAGCGCTGAACTAAGCGCTTGGGAAGAAGCAGCGTGGCTCAGTGGAAAGAGCCCGGGCTTTGGAGTCAGAGATCATGGGTTCTAATCCCGGCTCCGCCAATTGTCAGCTGTGTGACTTTGGGCAAGTCACTTCACTTCTCTGGGCCTCAGTTCCCTCGCCTGTAAAATGGGGATGAAGACTGTGAGCCCCTGGGGGGACAATCTGATCACCTTGTAACCTCCCTAGCGCTTAGAAAAGAGCTTTGTACATAGTCAGCACTTAGAGAAGCAGGGTGGCTAAGTGTAAAAGAGCACGGGCTTTGGAGTCAGAGGTCATGGGTTCAAATCTCAGCTCTGCCAATTGTCAGCTGTGTGACTTTGGGCAAGTCACTTAACTTCTCTGGGCCTCAGTTACCTCATCTGTAAAATGGGGAGTAAGACTGTGAGCCCCCGGGGGAACAACCTGATCACCTTGTAACCTCCCCAGCACTTACAACAGTGCTTTGCACATAGTAAGCACTTAATAAATGCCATTAGTATTATTAACAAATTAATAATTATGATTATCATTATTATTATTATTCACGCAGCCACTAGTGTTCATTGAGCGCTATGTGCAAAGCGCTGGACTAAGCGCTTGGGACATTCAAGTCGGCAACAGATAGAGATGGTCCCTTATTATTCATTCATAGAGTAGCAGTATGGCTCTGTAGAAAGAGCCCGGGCTTTGGAGTCAGAGGTCGTGGGTTCAAATCCCGGCTCTGCCATTGTCAGCTGTGTGACTTTGGGCAAGTCACTTCACTTCTCTGGGCCTCAGTTCCCTCATCTGGAAAATGGGGATGAAGACTGTGAGCCCCACGTGGGACAACCTGATCACCTTGTAACCTCCCCAGCGCTTAGAACGGTGCTTTGCACATAGCCCTTAACAAATACCATCATTATTATAATTCACATAGTCAATCGTCTTTATGGAGCGCTGGACTAAGCGCTTGGGACGTTCAAGTCGGCAACAGACAGAGATGGGCCCTTATTATTAATTCATTTATGCATTCAATCGTCTTTATGGAGCGCCGACTGTGTGCAAAGCACTGGATTAAGCGCTTGGGAAGTTCAAGTTGGCCACATAGAGAGATGGTCCCTTATTATTCATGCATTCAATTGTCTTTATGGAGCGCTGTGTGCACAGCGCTGGACTAAGCGCTTGGGACATTCAAGTTGGCCACAGATAGAGATGGTCCCTGATTATTCATTCATAATAATAATAATAATAATAATAATAATAATGGCATTTATTAAGCGCTTACTACGTGCAAAGCACTGTTCTAAGCGCTGGGGAGGTTACAAGGTGATCACGTTGTCCCACGGGGGGCTCCCAGTCTTAATCCCCATTTTCCAGATGAGGGAACTGAGGCCCAGAGAAGTGAGGTGACTTGCCCAAAGTCACACAGCTGACAAGTGGCGGAGCCGGCATTTGAACCCATGACCTCTGATTCCAAAGCCTGGGCTCTTTCCACTGAGCCACGCTGCTTCTCTCATGCAGTCAACTGTCTTTATGGAGCGCTGGACTAAGCGCTTGAGACGTTCAAGTCGGCCACAGATACAGACGGTCCCTGATTATTCATTCATAATAATAATAATAATAATGGCATTTATTAAGCGCTTACTATGTGCAAAGCACCGTTCTAAGCACTAGGGAGGTTACAAGGTGATCAGATTATCCCACGTGGGGCTCACAGTCTTCATCCCCATTTTCCAGAAGAGGGAACTGAGGCCCAGAGAAGTGACTTGCCCAAAGTCACACAGCTGACAAGTGGCGGAGCCGGGATTTGAACCCATGACCTCTGATTCCAAAGCCCGGGCTCTTTCCACTGAGCCACGCTGCTTCTCTCATGCAGTCAATCGTCTTTATGACTGTGAGCCTTCCATGGGACAACCTGATCACCTTGTAACCTTCCCAGCGCTTAGAACAGTGCTTTGCACATAGTAAGCACTTAATAAATGCCATTATTATTATTTATGGAGTGCTGGACTAAGCGCTTGGGATGTTCAAGTCAGCCACAGAAAGAGACGGTCCCTTATTATTCAAGCAGTCCATCGTCTTTATGGAGCGCTGACTGTGTGCAGAGCGCTGGGCAAGTATATAGAACCGGTCCCTTATTATTCATTGCAGTCAATCATCTTTACAGAGCACTGGGCAAGTATATAGAGCCAGTCCCTTATTAACCATTGCAGTCAATGGTCTTTACGGAGCGCTGGGCAAGTATATAGAGTCAGTCCCTTATTATTCATTGCAGGCAATCGTCTTTACGGAGCACTGGGCAAGTACATAGAGCCAGTCCCTTATTAATCACGCAGTCAATCGTCTTTACGGCGTGCTGACTGTGTGCACAGCGCTGGGCAAGTATATAGAGCCGGTCCCTTATTATTCATTGCAGTCAGTCGTCTTTACGGAGCACTGGGCAAGTAGTACAGTGCTCTGCACACAGTAAGCGCTCAATAAATACGATTGACTGATTGACCGTCTCTATATGTTGCCAACTTGTACTTCCCAAGCGCTTAGTACAGTGCTCTGCACATAGTAAGCGCTCAATAAATGATTGAATGAATGAATGAAAGTATATAGAGCCAGTCCCTTATTATTCACACAGTCAATCGTCTTTACGGAGCGCTGACCGTGTGCAGAGCGCTGGGCAAGTATATAGAGCCGGTCCCTTATTATTCATTGCAATCGTCTTTACGGAGCGCTGGGCAAGTATATAGAGCAAGTCCCTTATTATTCACACAGTCAATCGTCTTTAGGGAGCGCTGGGCAAGTATATAGAGCCAGTCCCTTATTATTCATTGCAGTCAATCGTCTTTACGGAGCACTGACTGTGTACAGAGCGCTGGGCAAGTATATAGAGCCGGTCCCTTATTATTCATTGCGGTCAATGGTCTTTACGGAGCGCTGGGAAAGTATACAGAGCCAGTCCCTTATTAATCATTGCAGTCAATCATCTTTACGGAGCGCTGACTGTGTGCAGAGCGCTGGGCAAGTATATAGAGCCAGTCCCTTATTAGTCATTGCAGTCAATCGTCTTTTAAGGAGAGCTGGGCAAGTATATAGAGCCAGTCCCTTATTATTCACGCAGTCAATCGTCTTTAGGGAGCACTGACTGTGTGCAGAGCGCTGGGCAAGTCTATAGAGCCGGTCCCTTATTACTCATTGCAGTCAATCATCATCAATCGTATTTATTGAGCGCTTACTATGTGCAGAGCGTCTTTTAAGGAGCGCTGGGCAACTATATAGAGCCAGTCCCTTATTAATCACGCAGTCAATCGTCTTTAGGGAGCTCTGACTGTGTGCAGAGCGCTGGGCAAGTATATAGAGCCGGTCCCTTATTAGTCATTGCAGTCAATCGTCTTTACAGAGCGCTGGGCAACTATATAGAGCCAGCCCCTTATTATTCATGGCAGTCAATTGTCTTTTTGGAGCGCTGACTGTGTGCAGAGTGCTGGGCAAGTCTATAGAGCCGGTCCCTTATTAATCATTGCAGTCAATCGTCTTTACTGAGCGTTGAGCAAGTAGTACAGTGCTCTGCACACAGTCAGCGCTCAATAAATACGATTGATTGATTGATTGACCGTCTCTATATGTTGCCAACTTGTACTTCCCAAGCGCTTAGTCCAGTGCTCTGCACACAGTAAGCGTTCAATAAATGATTGAATGAATGAATGAATGAAAGTATATAGAGCCAGTCCCTTATTATTCACGCAGTCAATCGTCTTTAGGGAGCGCTGACTGTGTGCAGAGCGCTGGGCAGGTGTATAGAGCCGGTCCCTTATTAACCATTGCAGTCAATGGTCTTTACGGAGCGCTGGGCAACTATATAGAGCCAGCCCCTTATTATTCATGGCAGTCAATTGTCTTTTTGGAGCTCTGACTGTGTGCAGAGCGCTGGGGAAGTATATAGAGCCGGTCCCTTATTAGTCATTGCGGTCAATCGTCTTTACGGAGCGTTGAGCAAGTAGTACAGTGCTCTGCACACAGTAAGAGCTCAATAAATAGGATTGAATGAATGAATGAAAGTATATAGAGCCAGTCCCTTATTATTCACGCAGTCAATCGTCTTTTTGGAGCGCTGACTGTGTGCAGAGCACTGGGCAAGTCTATAGAGCCTGTCCCTTATTAGTCATTGCAGTCAATCATCATCAATCACATTTATTGAGCGCTTACTACGTGCAGAGCGTCTTTTAAGGAGCGCTGGGCAACTATATAGAGCCAGTCCCTTATTATTCACGCAGTCAATGGTCTTTACGGAGCGCTGACTGTGTGCAGAGCGCTGGGCAACTATATAGAGCCAGCCCCTTTTATTCACGCAGTTATTCGTCTTTAGGGAGCGCTGGGCAACTATATAGAGCCAGCCCCTTTTATTCACACAGTCAATGGTCTTTAGGGAGCGCTGACTGTGTGCAGAGCGCTGGGCAAGTAGATAGAGCCGGTCCCTTATTAGTCATTGCAGTCAATGGTCTTTACAGAGCGCTGGGCAACTATATAGAGCCAGCCCCTTATTATTCATGGCAGTCAATTGTCTTTTTGGAGCGCTGACTGTGTGCAGAGCGTTGGGCAAGTATATAGAGCCGGTCCCTTATTATTCACTGCAGTCAATCATCATCAATCGTATTTATTGAGCGCTTACTATGTGCAGAGCGTCTTTTAAGGAGCGCTGGGCAACTATATAGAGCCAGTCCCTTATTATTCACGCAGTCAGTCGTCTTTTAAGGAGCGCTGGGCAACTATATAGAGCCAGTCCCTTATTATTCACGCAGTCAATCGTCTTTAGGGAGCGCTGGGCACTATATAGAGCCGGTCCCTTATTATTCATTGCAGTCAATCGTCTTTACAGAGCGCTGGGCAACTATATAGAGCCGGCCCCTTTTATTCACGCAGTTAATCGTCTTTAGGGAGCGCTGGGCAAGTATACAGAGGCAGTCCCTTATTAATCACGCAGTCAATGGTCTTTAGGGAGGCGTTGACTGTGTGCAGAGCGCTGGGCAAGTCTAGAGAGCCGGTCCCTTATTAATCATTGCAGTCAATCGTCTTTACGGAGCGTTGAGCAAGTAGTACAGTGCTCTGCACCCAGTAAGAGCTCAATAAATAGGATTGAATGAATGAATGAAAGTATATAGAGCCAGTCCCTTATTATTCACGCAGTCAAACGTCTTTTTGGAGCGCTGACTGTGTGCAGAGCGCTGGGCAACTATATAGAGCCGGTCCCTTATTAATCACTGCAGTCAATCGTCTTTTAAGGAGCGCTGGGCAACTATATAGCGCTTAGAACAGTGCTGTGCACATAGTAAGCGCTCAATAAATACCATTATTATTATTATAGAGAGCCAGTCCCTTATTATTCACGCAGTCAATCGTGTTTAGGGAGCGCTGACTGTGTGCAGAGCACTGGGCAACTATATAGAGCCGGTCCCTTATTATTCATTGCAGTCAATCGTCTTTACAGAGCGCTGGGCAAGTAGTACAGTGCTCTGCACATAGTAAGCGCTCAATAAATGATTGAATGAGTGAATGAGAGTATATAGAGCCAGTCCCTTAATATTCACACAGTCAATCGTCTTTTTGGAGCGCTGACTGTGTGCAGAGCGCTGGGCAACTATATAGAGCCGGTCCCTTATTATTCACGCAGTCAATCGTCTTTTAAGGAGCGCTGGGCAACTATATAGCGCTTAGAACAGTGCTGTGTACATAGTAAGAGCTCAATAAATGCCATTATTATTATTATAGAGAGCCAGTCCCTTATCATTCACGCAGTCAATAGTGTTTAGGGAGCGCTGACTGTGTGCAGAGCGCTGGGCAAGTATATAGAGCCGGTCCCTTATTAGTCACGCAGTCAATCGTCTTTTAAGGTTTGGTTTGGTATGTTTGGTTCTGTTCTCTGTCTCCCCCTTTTAGACTGTGAGCCCACTGTTGGGTAGGGACTGTCTCTATGTGATGCCAATTTGTACTTCCCAAGCGCTTAGTACAGTGCTCTGCACATAGTAAGCGCTCAATAAATACGATTGATTGATTGATTGATTGATTAAGGAGCGCTGGGCAACTATATAGCGCTTAGAACAGTGCTGTGCACATAGTAAGCGCTCAATAAATGCCATTATTATTATTATATAGAGCCAGTCCCTTATTATTCACGCAGTCAATGGTCTTTAGGGAGCGCTGACTGTGTGCAGAGCGCTGGGCAAGTCTATAGAGCCGGTCCCTTATTAGTCATTGCAGTCAGTCGTCTTTTAAGGAGCACTGGGCAACTATATAGCGCTTAGAACAGTGCTGTGCACATAGTAAGCGCTCAATAAATGCCATTATCATTATTATAGAGAGCCAGTCCCTTAGTATTCACGCAGTCAATGGTCTTTAGGGAGGCGTTGACTGTGTGCAGAGCGCTGGGCAAGTACATAGAGCCGGTCCCTTGTTACTCATTGCAGTCAATCGTCTTTTAAGGAGCGCTGGGCAACTATATAGCGCTTAGAACAGTGCTGTGCACATAGTAAGCGCTCAATAAATGCCATTACTATTATTATATAGAGCCAGTCCCTTATTATTCACGCAGTCAATCGTGTTTAGGGAGCGCTGACTGTGTGCAGAGCGCTGGTCAAGTGTATAGAGCCGGTCCCTTATTAGTCATTGCAGTCAATCGTCTTTACAGAGCTCTGGGCAAGTAGTACAGTTCTCTGCACATAGTAAGCGCTCAATAAATGATTGAATGAATGGATGAAAGTATATAGACCCAGTCCCTTAATATTCATGCAGTCAATCGTCTTTTTGGAGCGCTGACTGTGTGCAGAGCGCTGGGCAACTACATAGAGCCGGTCCCTTATTAGTCATTGCAGTCAATCATCATCAATCGCATTTATTGAGTGCTTACTATGTGCAGAGCGTCTTTTAAGGAGCGCTGGGCAACTATATAGAGCCAGGCCCTTATTATTCACGCAGTCAATGGTCTTTAGGGAGCGCTGACTGTGTGCAGAGCGCTGGGCAACTATATAGAGCCGGTCCCTTATTACTCATTGCAGTCAATCGTCTTTACGGAGCACTGGGCAAGTAGTACAGTGCTCTGCACATAGTAAGCGCTCAATAAATGATTGAATGAGTGAATGAGAGTATATAGAGCCAGCCCCTTATTATTCACGCAGTCAATCGTCTTTTTGGAGCGCTGACTGTGTGCAGAGCGCTGGGCAACTATATAGAGCCGGTCCCTTATTAATCATTGCAGTCAATCGTCTTTTAAGGAGCGCTGGGCAACTATATAGAGCCAGTCCCTTATTAATCACGCAGTCAATCGTCTTTAGGGAGCGTTGACTGTGTGCAGAGCGCTGGGCAACTATATAGAGCCGGTCCCTTATTAATCATTGCAGTCAATCGTCTTTACGGAGAGCTGGGCAAGTAGTACAGTGCTCTGCACATAGTAAGCGCTCAATAAGTGATTGAATGAGTGAATGAGAGTATATAGAGCCAGCCCCTTAATATTCACGCAGTCAATCGTCTTTTTGGAGCGCTGACTGTGTGCAGAGCGCTGGGCAAGTCTATAGAGCCGGTCCCTTATTAGTCACGCAGTCAGTCGTCTTTTAAGGAGCGCTGGACAACTATATAGCGCTTAGAACAGTGCTGTGCACATAGTAAGCGCTCAATAAATGCCATTATTATTATTATAGAGAGCCAGTCCCTTATTATTCACGCAGTCAATGGTCTTTAGGGAGGCGTTGACTGTGTGCAGAGCGCTGGGCAAGTGTATAGAGCCGATCCCTTATTAGTCACGCAGTCAATCGTCTTTTAAGGAGCGCTGGGCAACTATATAGCGCTTAGAACAGTGCTGTGCACATAGTAAGCGCTCAATAAATGCCATTATTATTATTATAGAGAGCCAGTCCCTTATTATTCACGCAGTCAATCGTGTTTAGGGAGCGCTGACTGTGTGCAGAGCGCTGGGCAAGTCTATACAGCCGGTCCCTTATTAATCACTGCAGTCAATCGTCTTTTAAGGAGCGCTGGGCAACTATATAGCGCTTAGAACAGTGCTGTACACATAGTAAGCGCTCAATAAATGCCATTATTATTATTATAGAGAGCCAGTCCCTTATTATTCACGCAGTCAATCGTGTTTAGGGAGCGCTGACTGTGTGCAGAGCGCTGGGCAAGTCTATAGAGCCGGTCCCTTATTAGTCACGCAGTCAATCGTCTTTTAAGGAGCGCTGGGCAACTATGTAGCGCTTAGAACAGTGCTGTGCACATAGTAAGCGCTCAATAAATGCCATTATTATTATTATATAGAGCCAGTCCCTTATTATTCACGCAGTCAATGGTCTTTAGGGAGCGCTGACTGTGTGCAGAGCGCTGGGCAAGTCTATAGAGCCGGTCCTTTATTAGTCATTGCAGTCAATCGTCTTTACAGAGCTCTGGGCAAGTAGTACAGTGCTCTGCACATAGTAAGCGCTTAATAAATGATTGAATGAATGAATGAAAGTATATAGACCCAGTCCCTTAATATTCACGCAGTCAATCGTCTTTTTGGAGCGCTGACTGTGTGCAGAGCGCTGGGCAAGTATATAGAGCCGGTCCCTTAGTATTCACGCAGTCAGTCGTCTTTTAAGGAGCGCTGGGCAACTATATAGCGCTTAGAACAGTGCTGTGCACATAGTAAGCGCTCAATAAATGCCATTATTATTATTATATAGAGCCAGTGCCTTATTAATCACGCAGTCAATCGTCTTTTAAGGAGCGCTGGGCAACTATATAGAGCCAGGCCCTTATTATTCACGCAGTCAATGGTCTTTAGGGAGCGCTGACTGTGTGCAGAGCGCTGGGCAACTATATAGAGCCGGTCCCTTATTACTCATTGCAGTCAATCGTCGTTACGGAGCACTGGGCAAGTAGTACAGTGCTCTGCACATAGTAAGCGCTCAATAAGTGATTGAATGAGTGAATGAGAGTATATAGAGCCAGCCCCTTATTATTCACGCAGTCAATCGTCTTTTTGGAGCGCTGACTGTGTGCAGAGCGCTGGGCAACTATATAGAGCCGGTCCCTTATTAATCATTGCAGTCAATCGTCTTTTAAGGAGCGCTGGGCAACTATATAGAGCCAGTCCCTTATTAATCACGCAGTCAATCGTCTTTAGGGAGCGTTGACTGTGTGCAGAGCGCTGGGCAACTATATAGAGCCGGTCCCTTATTAATCATTGCAGTCAATCGTCTTTACGGAGAGCTGGGCAAGTAGTACAGTGCTCTGCACATAGTAAGCGCTCAATAAGTGATTGAATGAGTGAATGAGAGTATATAGAGCCAGCCCCTTATTATTCACGCAGTCAATCGTCTTTTTGGAGCGCTGACTGTGTGCAGAGCGCTGGGCAACTATATAGAGCCGGTCCCTTATTAATCATTGCAGTCAATCGTCTTTTAAGGAGCGCTGGGCAACTATATAGAGCCAGTCCCTTATTAATCACGCAGTCAATCGTCTTTAGGGAGCGCTGGGCACTATATAGAGCCGGTCCCTTATTAATCATTGCAGTCAATCGTCTTTACGGAGAGCTGGGCAAGTAGTACAGTGCTCTGCACATAGTAAGCGCTCAATAAATGACTGAGTGAATGAAAGTATATAGAGCCAGTCCCTTAATATTCACTCAGTCAATCATCTTTTTGGAGCGCTGACCGTGTGCAGAGCGCTGGGCAAGTCTATAGAGCCGGTCCCTTATTATTCACGCAGTCAGTCGTCTTTTAAGGAGCGCTGGGCAACTATATAGCGCTTAGAACAGTGCTGTGCACATAGTAAGCGCTCAATAAATGCCATTATTATTATTATAGAGAGCCAGTCCCTTATTATTCACACAGTCAATCATCTTTTAAGGAGCGCTGGGCAACTCTATAGAGCCAGTCCCTTAGTATTCACGCAGTCAATGGTCTTTAGGGAGGCGTTGACTGTGTGCAGAGCGCTGGGCAAGTCTATAGAGCCGGTCCCTTATTAACCATTGCAGTCAATCGTCTTTACGGAGCATGGGCAAGTAGTACAGTGCTCTGCACATAGTAAGCGCTTAATAAATGACTGAATGAATGAATGAAAGTATATTGAGCCAGTCCCTTATAATTCACGCAGTCAATCGTCTTTTTGGAGCGCTGACCGTGTGCAGAGCGCTGGGCAATTATATAGAGCCGGTCCCTTATTAGTCACGCAGTCAATCGTCTTTTAAGGAGCGCTGGGCAACTATATAGAGCCAGGCCCTTATTATTCACGCAGTCAATGGTCTTTAGGGAGCGCTGACTGTGTGCAGAGCGCTGGGCAACTATATAGAGCCGGTCCCTTATTACTCATTGCAGTCAATCGTCGTTACGGAGCACTGGGCAAGTAGTACAGTGCTCTGCACATAGTAAGCGCTCAATAAGTGATTGAATGAGTGAATGAGAGTATATAGAGCCAGCCCCTTATTATTCACGCAGTCAATCGTCTTTTTGGAGCGCTGACTGTGTGCAGAGCGCTGGGCAACTATATAGAGCCGGTCCCTTATTAATCATTGCAGTCAATCGTCTTTTAAGGAGCGCTGGGCAACTATATAGAGCCAGTCCCTTATTAATCACGCAGTCAATCGTCTTTAGGGAGCGTTGACTGTGTGCAGAGCGCTGGGCAACTATATAGAGCCGGTCCCTTATTAATCATTGCAGTCAATCGTCTTTACGGAGAGCTGGGCAAGTAGTACAGTGCTCTGCACATAGTAAGCGCTCAATAAGTGATTGAATGAGTGAATGAGAGTATATAGAGCCAGCCCCTTATTATTCACGCAGTCAATCGTCTTTTTGGAGCGCTGACTGTGTGCAGAGCGCTGGGCAACTATATAGAGCCGGTCCCTTATTAATCATTGCAGTCAATCGTCTTTTAAGGAGCGCTGGGCAACTATATAGAGCCAGTCCCTTATTAATCACGCAGTCAATCGTCTTTAGGGAGCGCTGGGCACTATATAGAGCCGGTCCCTTATTAATCATTGCAGTCAATCGTCTTTACGGAGAGCTGGGCAAGTAGTACAGTGCTCTGCACATAGTAAGCGCTCAATAAATGACTGAGTGAATGAAAGTATATAGAGCCAGTCCCTTAATATTCACTCAGTCAATCATCTTTTTGGAGCGCTGACCGTGTGCAGAGCGCTGGGCAAGTCTATAGAGCCGGTCCCTTATTATTCACGCAGTCAGTCGTCTTTTAAGGAGCGCTGGGCAACTATATAGCGCTTAGAACAGTGCTGTGCACATAGTAAGCGCTCAATAAATGCCATTATTATTATTATAGAGAGCCAGTCCCTTATTATTCACGCAGTCAATCATCTTTTAAGGAGCGCTGGGCAACTCTATAGAGCCAGTCCCTTAGTATTCACGCAGTCAATGGTCTTTAGGGAGGCGTTGACTGTGTGCAGAGCGCTGGGCAAGTCTATAGAGCCGGTCCCTTATTAACCATTGCAGTCAATCGTCTTTACGGAGCATGGGCAAGTAGTACAGTGCTCTGCACATAGTAAGCGCTTAATAAATGACTGAATGAATGAATGAAAGTATATTGAGCCAGTCCCTTATAATTCACGCAGTCAATCGTCTTTTTGGAGCGCTGACCGTGTGCAGAGCGCTGGGCAATTATATAGAGCCGGTCCCTTATTAGTCACGCAGTCAATCGTCTTTTAAGGAGCGCTGGGCAACTATATAGAGCCAGCCCCTTATTATTCATGGCAGTCAATTGTCTTTTTGGAGCGCTGACTGTGTGCAGAGCGTTAGGCAAGTCTATAGAGCCGGTCCCTTATTAGTCATTGCAGTCAATCATCATCAATCGTATTTATTGAGCGCTTACTATGTGCAGAGCGTCTTTTAAGGAGCGCTGGGCAACTATATAGAGCCAGTCCCTTATTATTCACGCAGTCAATCGTCTTTTAAGGAGCGCTGGGCAACTATATAGAGCCGGTCCCTTATTATTCACGCAGTCAATCGTCTTTACAGAGCGCTGGGCAACTATATAGAGCCAGCCCCTGGGCAACTATATAGAGCCAGCCCCTTTTATTCACGCAGTCAATCATCTTTTAAGGAGCGCTGGGCAACTATATAGAGCCAGTCCCTTATTAATCACGCAGTCAATCGTCTTTAGGGAGGCGTTGACTGTGTGCAGAGCGCTGGGCAAGTGTATAGAGCCGGTCCCTTGTTAGTCACGCAGTCAATCGTCTTTAGGGAGCGCTGGGCAACTATATAGCGCTTAGAACAGTGCTGTGCACATAGTAAGCGCTCAATAAATGCCATTATTATTATTATAGAGAGCCAGTCCCTTATTATTCACGCAGTCAATGGTCTTTAGGGAGGCGTTGACTGTGTGCAGAGCGCTGGGCAAGTGTATAGAGCCGATCCCTTATTAGTCACGCAGTCAATCGTCTTTTAAGGAGCGCTGGGCAACTATATAGCGCTTAGAACAGTGCTGTGCACATAGTAAGCGCTCAATAAATGCCATTATTATTATTATATAGAGCCAGTCCCTTATTATTCACGCAGTCAATGGTCTTTAGGGAGCGCTGACTGTGTGCAGAGCGCTGGGCAAGTCTATAGAGCCGGTCCCTTATTAGTCATTGCAGTCAGTCGTCTTTTAAGGAGCGCTGGGCAACTATATAGCGCTTAGAACAGTGCTGTGCACATAGTAAGCGCTCAATAAATGCCATTATCATTATTATAGAGAGCCAGTCCCTTAGTATTCACGCAGTCAATGGTCTTTAGGGAGGCGTTGACTGTGTGCAGAGCGCTGGGCAAGTACATAGAGCCGGTCCCTTGTTACTCATTGCAGTCAATCGTCTTTTAAGGAGCGCTGGGCAACTATATAGCGCTTAGAACAGTGCTGTGCACATAGTAAGCGCTCAATAAATGCCATTACTATTATTATATAGAGCCAGTCCCTTATTATTCACGCAGTCAATCGTGTTTAGGGAGCGCTGACTGTGTGCAGAGCGCTGGTCAAGTGTATAGAGCCGGTCCCTTATTAGTCATTGCAGTCAATCGTCTTTACAGAGCTCTGGGCAAGTAGTACAGTGCTCTGCACATAGTAAGCGCTCAATAAATGATTGAATGAATGGATGAAAGTATATAGACCCAGTCCCTTAATATTCATGCAGTCAATCGTCTTTTTGGAGCGCTGACTGTGTGCAGAGCGCTGGGCAACTACATAGAGCCGGTCCCTTATTAGTCATTGCAGTCAATCATCATCAATCGCATTTATTGAGCGCTTACTATGTGCAGAGCGTCTTTTAAGGAGCGCTGGGCAACTATATAGAGCCAGGCCCTTATTATTCACGCAGTCAATGGTCTTTAGGGAGCGCTGACTGTGTGCAGAGCGCTGGGCAACTATATAGAGCCGGTCCCTTATTACTCATTGCAGTCAATCGTCTTTACGGAGCACTGGGCAAGTAGTACAGTGCTCTGCACATAGTAAGCGCTCAATAAATGATTGAATGAGTGAATGAGAGTATATAGAGCCAGCCCCTTATTATTCACGCAGTCAATCGTCTTTTTGGAGCGCTGACTGTGTGCAGAGCGCTGGGCAACTATATAGAGCCGGTCCCTTATTAATCACGCAGTCAATCGTCTTTAGGGAGCGTTGACTGTGTGCAGAGCGCTGGGCAACTATATAGAGCCGGTCCCTTATTAATCATTGCAGTCAATCGTCTTTACGGAGAGCTGGGCAAGTAGTACAGTGCTCTGCACATAGTAAGCGCTCAATAAGTGATTGAATGAGTGAATGAGAGTATATAGAGCCAGTCCCTTAATATTCACGCAGTCAATCGTCTTTTTGGAGCGCTGACTGTGTGCAGAGCGCTGGGCAAGTCTATAGAGCCGGTCCCTTATTAGTCACGCAGTCAGTCGTCTTTTAAGGAGCGCTGGACAACTATATAGCGCTTAGAACAGTGCTGTGCACATAGTAAGCGCTCAATAAATGCCATTATTATTATTATAGAGAGCCAGTCCCTTATTATTCACGCAGTCAATGGTCTTTAGGGAGGCGTTGACTGTGTGCAGAGCGCTGGGCAAGTGTATAGAGCCGATCCCTTATTAGTCACGCAGTCAATCGTCTTTTAAGGAGCGCTGGGCAACTATATAGCGCTTAGAACAGTGCTGTGCACATAGTAAGCGCTCAATAAATGCCATTATTATTATTATAGAGAGCCAGTCCCTTATTATTCACGCAGTCAATCGTGTTTAGGGAGCGCTGACTGTGTGCAGAGCGCTGGGCAAGTCTATACAGCCGGTCCCTTATTAATCACTGCAGTCAATCGTCTTTTAAGGAGCGCTGGGCAACTATATAGCGCTTAGAACAGTGCTGTACACATAGTAAGCGCTCAATAAATGCCATTATTATTATTATAGAGAGCCAGTCCCTTATTATTCACGCAGTCAATCGTGTTTAGGGAGCGCTGACTGTGTGCAGAGCGCTGGGCAAGTCTATAGAGCCGGTCCCTTATTAGTCACGCAGTCAATCGTCTTTTAAGGAGCGCTGGGCAACTATGTAGCGCTTAGAACAGTGCTGTGCACATAGTAAGCGCTCAATAAATGCCATTATTATTATTATATAGAGCCAGTCCCTTATTATTCACGCAGTCAATGGTCTTTAGGGAGCGCTGACTGTGTGCAGAGCGCTGGGCAAGTCTATAGAGCCGGTCCCTTATTATTCAAGCAGTCAGTCGTCTTTTAAGGAGCGCTGGGCAACTATATAGAGCCAGTCCCTTATTATTCACGCAGTCAATCGTCTTTAGGGAGGCGTTGACTGCGTGCAGAGCGCTGGGCAAGTCTATAGAGCCGATCCCTTATTAGTCACGCAGTCAATCGTCTTTTAAGGAGCGCTGGGCAACTATATAGCGCTTAGAACAGTGCTGTGCACATAGTAAGCGCTCAATAAATGCCATTATTATAATTATATAGAGCCAGTCCCTTATTATTCACGCAGTCAATGGTCTTTAGGGAGCGCTGACTGTGTGCAGAGCGCTGGGCAAGTCTATAGAGCCGGTCCCTTATTATTCACGCAGTCAGTCGTCTTTTAAGGAGCGCTGGGCAACTATATAGCGCTTAGAACAGTGCTGTGCACATAGTAAGCGCTCAATAAATGCCATTATTATTATTATAGAGAGCCAGTCCCTTATTATTCACGCAGTCAATCGTGTTTAGGGAGCGCTGACTGTGTGCAGGGCGCTGGGCAACTATATAGAGCCGGTCCCTTATTAGTCATTGCAGTCAATCGTCTTTACAGAGCGCTGGGCAAGTAGTACAGTGCTCTGCACATAGTAAGCGCTCAATAAATGATTGAATGAGTGAATGAGAGTATATAGAGCCAGTCCCTTAATATTCACACAGTCAATCGTCTTTTTGGAGCGCTGACTGTGTGCAGAGCGCTGGGCAACTATATAGAGCCGGTCCCTTATTAGTCATTGCAGTCAGTCGTCTTTACGGAGAGCTGGGCAAGTAGTACAGTGCTCTGCACATAGTAAGCGCTCAATAAGTGATTGAATGAGTGAATGAGAGTATATAGAGCCAGTCCCTTAATATTCACGCAGTCAATCGTCTTTTTGGAGCGCTGACTGTGTGCAGAGCGCTGGGCAAGTGTATAGAGCCGGTCCCTTATTAGTCACGCAGTCAGTCGTCTTTTAAGGAGCGCTGGGCAACTATATAGCGCTTAGAACGGTGCTGTGCACATAGTAAGCGCTCAATAAATGCCATTATTATTATTATAGAGAGCCAGTCCCTTATTATTCACGCAGTCAATGGTCTTTAGGGAGGCGTTGACTGTGTGCAGAGCGCTGGGCAAGTGTATAGAGCCGATCCCTTATTAGTCACGCAGTCAATCGTCTTTTAAGGAGCGCTGGGCAACTATATAGCGCTTAGAACAGTGCTGTGCACATAGTAAGCGCTCAATAAATGCCATTATTATTATTATAGAGAGCCAGTCCCTTATTATTCACGCAGTCAATCATCTTTTAAGGAGCGCTGGGCAACTCTATAGAGCCAGTCCCTTATTATTCACGCAGTCAATGGTCTTTAGGGAGCGCTGACTGTGTGCAGAGCGCTGGGCAAGTGTATAGAGCCGATCCCTTATTAGTCACGCAGTCAATCGTCTTTTAAGGAGCGCTGGGCAACTATATAGCGCTTAGAACAGTGCTGTGCACATAGTAAGCGCTCAATAAATGCCATTATTATTATTATAGAGAGCCAGTCCCTTATTATTCACGCAGTCAATCATCTTTTAAGGAGCGCTGGGCAACTCTATAGAGCCAGTCCCTTATTATTCACGCAGTCAATGGTCTTTATGGAGCGCTGACTGTGTGCAGAGCGCTGGGCAAGTCTATAGAGCCGGTCCCTTATTATTCACGCAGTCAGTCGTCTTTTAAGGAGCGCTGGGCAACTATATAGCGCTTAGAACAGTGCTGTGCACATAGTAAGCGCTCAATAAATGCCATTATTATTATTATAGAGAGCCAGTGCCTTATTAATCACGCAGTCAATCGTCTTTTAAGGAGCGCTGGGCAACTCTATAGAGCCAGTCCCTTAGTATTCACGCAGTCAATGGTCTTTAGGGAGGCGTTGACTGTGTGCAGAGCGCTGGGCAAGTCTATAGAGCCGGTCCCTTATTAACCATTGCAGTCAATCGTCTTTACGGAGCATGGGCAAGTAGTACAGTGCTCTGCACATAGTAAGCGCTTAATAAATGACTGAATGAATGAATGAAAGTATATTGAGCCAGTCCCTTATAATTCACGCAGTCAATCGTCTTTTTGGAGCGCTGACCGTGTGCAGAGCGCTGGGCAATTATATAGAGCCGGTCCCTTATTAGTCACGCAGTCAATCGTCTTTTAAGGAGCGCTGGGCAACTATATAGAGCCAGCCCCTTATTATTCATGGCAGTCAATTGTCTTTTTGGAGCGCTGACTGTGTGCAGAGCGTTGGGCAAGTATATAGAGCCGGTCCCTTATTAGTCATTGCAGTCAATCATCATCAATCGTATTTATTGAGCGCTTACTATGTGCAGAGCGTCTTTTAAGGAGCGCTGGGCAACTATATAGAGGCCAGTCCCTTATTATTCACGCAGTCAATCATCTTTAGGGAGCGCTGGGCACTATATAGAGCCGGTCCCTTATTATTCATTGCAGTCAATCGTCTTTACAGAGCGCTGGGCAACTATATAGAGCCAGCCCCTGGGCAACTATATAGAGCCAGCCCCTTTTATTCACGCAGTCAATCATCTTTTAAGGAGCGCTGGGCAACTATATAGAGCCAGTCCCTTATTAATCACGCAGTCAATGGTCTTTAGGGAGGCGTTGACTGTGTGCAGAGCGCTGGGCAAGTGTATAGAGCCGGTCCCTTGTTAGTCACGCAGTCAATCGTCTTTTAAGGAGCGCTGGGCAACTATATAGCGCTTAGAACAGTGCTGTGCACATAGTAAGCGCTCAATAAATGCCATTATTATTATTATAGAGAGCCAGTCCCTTATTAATCACGCAGTCAATGGTCTTTATGGAGCGCTGACTGTGTGCAGAGCGCTGGGCAAGTCTATAGAGCCGGTCCCTTATTAGTCACGCAGTCAATCGTCTTTAGGGAGCGCTGGGCAACTATATAGCGCTTAGAACAGTGCTGTGCACATAGTAAGCGCTCAATAAATGCCATTATTATAATTATATAGAGCCAGTCCCTTATTATTCACGCAGTCAATCGTGTTTAGGGAGCGCTGACTGTGTGCAGAGCGCTGGGCAAGTCTATAGAGCCGATCCCTTATTAGTCACGCAGTCAATCGTCTTTTAAGGAGCGCTGGGCAACTATATAGCGCTTAGAACAGTGCTGTGCACATAGTAAGCGCTCAATAAATGCCATTATTATTATTATAGAGAGCCAGTCCCTTATTATTCACGCAGTCAATCGTGTTTAGGGAGCGCTGACTGTGTGCAGGGCGCTGGGCAACTATATAGAGCCGGTCCCTTATTAGTCATTGCAGTCAATCGTCTTTACAGAGCGCTGGGCAAGTAGTACAGTGCTCTGCACATAGTAAGCGCTCAATAAATGATTGAATGAGTGAATGAGAGTATATAGAGCCAGTCCCTTAATATTCACACAGTCAATCGTCTTTTTGGAGCGCTGACTGTGTGCAGAGCGCTGGGCAACTATATAGAGCCGGTCCCTTATTAGTCATTGCAGTCAGTCGTCTTTACGGAGAGCTGGGCAAGTAGTACAGTGCTCTGCACATAGTAAGCGCTCAATAAGTGATTGAATGAGTGAATGAGAGTATATAGAGCCAGTCCCTTAATATTCACGCAGTCAATCGTCTTTTTGGAGCGCTGACTGTGTGCAGAGCGCTGGGCAAGTGTATAGAGCCGGTCCCTTATTAGTCACGCAGTCAGTCGTCTTTTAAGGAGCGCTGGGCAACTATATAGCGCTTAGAACAGTGCTGTGCACATAGTAAGCGCTCAATAAATGCCATTATTATTATTATAGAGAGCCAGTCCCTTATTATTCACGCAGTCAATGGTCTTTAGGGAGGCGTTGACTGTGTGCAGAGCGCTGGGCAAGTGTATAGAGCCGGTCCCTTATTAACCACTGCAGTCAATGGTCTTTTCAGGAGCCCCGGGCCCCAGCTCACCTTGACGGAGTCCACGGGGTACATGACGGTGTGCTCCAGGATGCCCGCCACCGCTCCGGCCGTCATGTGGGTGGACAGGGAGGCGCTGGGCGGCAGCGCCTCGTAGTCCTCGGGCGGGGCCGGGGCCGGGGCTCCGTCCCCGACCGGCCGCAGCCCCCCGGCCTGCCCGCGCCGCAGCTCCATTCGGGCGCCCACTGACACCACCACGACGCCGGCGGCGGCCACAGGGGGCGGGCTGGGGGTGGGGGCGCGCGTGCGCGTGCGCGGAGCACCTTCCCCCTCTCAAAGCGCCCCCCCCGCCGCCGCCGCCTCATTGGCGGAGCGCTGCGCGAGGCCCCGCCCCCTCTGTGTGACGTCACCTCCCCCGCCCCGTTGCCATCAATCAATCAATCGATCGTCTTTATTGGGCGCTCAGCGGGTGCGGAGCAATCAATCAATCAATCAATCAATCAATCGTATTTATTGAGCGCTTACTATGTGCAGAGCACTGTACTAAGCGCTTGGGAAGTACAAATTGGCATCACATAGAGACAGTCCCTACCCAACAGTGGGCTCACAGTCTAAAAGGGGGAGACAGAGAACAGAACCAAACATACCAACAAAATAAAATAAGTAGGATAGAAATGTACAAGTAAAATAAATAAATAAATAAATAAATAAATAGAGTCATGAATATGTACAACCATATATACATATATACAGGTGCTGTGGGGAAGGGAAGGAGGTAAGGCGGGGGGATGGAGAGGGGGACGAGGGGGAGAGGAAAGAAGGGGCTCAGTCTGGGAAGGCCTCCTGGAGGAGGTGAGCTCTCAGCAGGGCCTTGAAGGGAGGAAGAGAGCTAGCTTGGCGGAGGGGCAGAGGGAGGGCATTCCAGGCCCGGGGGTTGACGTGGGCCGGGGGTCGATGGCGGGACAGGCGAGAGCGAGGAGCACCGGACTAAGCGCTTGGGAAGTCCAAATTGGCAACATCTAGAGACGGTCATCATCCTCAATCGTCTTTATTGAGCGCTTACTATGTGCAGAGCACTGGACTAAGCGCTGGGGAAGTACAAGTCGGCAACATAGAGAGACAGGCCCTACCCAACAGCGGGCTCACAGTCTAAAAGGGGGAAATAATAATAATAATAATAATGGCATTTATTAAGCGCTTACTATGTGCAAAGCACTGTTCTAAGCGCTGGGGAGGTTACAAGGTGATCGGGTTGTTCCGCGGGGGGCTCACGGTCTTCATCCCCATTTTCCAGATGAGGGAACTGAGGGACAGAGATGGCATTTATTAAGCGCTTACTAGGTGCAAAGCACTGTTCTAAGCGCTGGGGAGGTTGCAAGGTGATCGGGTTGTCCCCCGGGGGGCTCACGGTCTTCATCCCCATTTTCCAGATGAGGGAACTGAGGCCCAGGGAAGCGAAGTGACTGGCCCCGAGTCGCCCAGCTGACCAGTGGCGGAGCCGGGACTTGAACCCGTGACCTCTGACTCCAAAGCCCGGGCTCTTTTCCGCTAGAGCCAATCATCGTCAATCAATCAATCAATCGTATGTATTGAGCGCTGACTGTGTGCAGAGCACTGTACTAAGCGCTTGGGAAGTACAAGTCGGCAACATATAGAGACAGTCCCTACCCGACAGTGGGCTCACAGTCTAAAAGGGGGAGGCAGAGAACAAAACCAAACATACTAACAAAATAAAATCAATAGAATAGATAGGTACGAATAAAATAAATAAATAAATAAATAGAGTAATAAATGTGTACAAACATAGATACATATATACAGGTGCTGTGGGGAAGGGAAGGAGGTAAGAAGGGGGTGGAGAGGGGGACGAGGGGGAGAGGAAGGGGCTCAGTCTGGGAAGGCCTCCTGGAGGAGGTGAGCTCTCAGTAGGGCCTTGAAGGGAGGAATCAATCAATCGTCTTTATTGAGCGCTCACTGGGTGCGGAGCGCTGTACTAAGCGCTTGGGAAGTCCAAGTCGGCACCATAGAGAGACAGTCAATCAATCAATCGTCTTTATTGAGCGCTTACTGGGTGCGGAGCACTGTACTAAGCGCTTGGGAAGTCCAAGTCGGCAACATAGAGAGACAGTCAATCAATTGATCGTATTTAGTGAGCGCTTACCGGGTGCAGAGCACTGGACTAAGCGCTTGGGAAGTCCAAGTCAGCAACATAGAGAGACAGTCAATCAATCAATCGTATTTATTGAGCGCTCACTGGGTGCGGAGCACTGTACTAAGCGCTTGCGAAGTACAAGCTGTTAACATCCTTCCTCTCCCCCTCGTCCCCCCTCCATCCCCCCCTTCTTACCTCCTTCCCTTCCCCACAGCACCTGTATATATGTATATATGTTTGTACATATTTATTACTCCATTTATTTTACCTGTACATATCTATTCTATTTATTTTATTTTGTTAGTGTGTTTGGTTTTGTTCTCTGTCTTCTCATTTTAGACTGTGAGCCCACTGTTGGGTAGGGACCGTCTCTATATGTTGCCAACTTGGACTTCCCAAGCACTTAGTACAGTGCTCTGCACATAGTAAGCGCCCAATAAATATGATTGATGATGATGATGATGACTAAGCGCTTGGGAAGTCCAAGTCGGCAACATAGAGAGACAGTCAATCAGTCAATCGTATTTATTGAGCACTTACTGGGTGCAGAGCACTGGACTAAGCGCTTGGGAAGTACAAGCTGGTAACATCCTTCCTCTCCCCCTCGTCCCCCTCTCCATCCCCCCATCTTACCTCCTTCCCTTCCCCACAGCACCTGTATATATGTATATATGTATATATGTTTGTACATATTTATTTTATTTCGTTAATATGTTTGGTTTTGTTCGTCTCCCCCTTCTAGACTGTGAGCCCGCTGTTGGGTAGGGACCGTCTCTCTATGTTGCGTGCTTAGTCCGGTGCTCTGCACATAGTAAGCGCTCAATAAATACTATTGATGATTTATTTATTTTACTTGTACATATCTATTCTATTTATTTTATTTTGTTAGTATGTTTGGTTTTGTTCTCTGTCTCCCCCTTTTAGACTGTGAGCCCACTGTTGGGTAGGGACTGTCTCTATATGTTGCCAACTTGTACTTCCCAAGCGCTTAGTCCAGTGCAGTAAGCTCTCAATACAATTGATGATGATGATGATGATGAGATGATGATACAGTCCCTACCCAACGGTGGGCTCACAGTCTAGAAGCAATCATCATCAATCAATCAATCGTCTTTATTGAGCGCTTACTGGGTGCAGAGCACTGGACTAAGCGCGCAACATAGAGAGACGGTCCCTACCCAACAGCGGGCTCACAGTCTAGAAGGGGGAGACGGAGAACAAAACCAAACATACTCACAGAATAAAATAAACAGAATAGATATGTACAAGTAAAATAAATAAATAAATAAATAGAGTGAGAAATATGTACAAACATATATACAGGTGTATATATACATATGTAGACGTATATATACATATATACAGGTGTATATACAGGTATACATATATACAATCGATCAATTGTATTTATTGAGCGCTGACTGTGTGCAGAGCACTGGACTGAGCGCTTGCAAAGTCCAAGTTGGCAACAGAGAGAGACGGTCCCTACCCAGCGGCGGGCCCACAGTCTAAAAGGGGGAGACAGACAACAAAACCAAACATACTCACAGAATAAAATAAATAGAATAGATATGTACAAGTAAAATAAATAAATAAATAAATAGAGTGAGAAATATGTACAAACATATATACAGGTGTATATATACATATGTAGACTATATATACATATATACAGGTGTATATACAGGTATACATATACACAATCGATCAATTGTATTTATTGAGCGCTGACTGTGTGCAGAGCACTGGACTGAGCGCTTGCGAAGTCCAAGTTGGCAACAGAGAGAGACGGTCCCTACCCAGCGGCGGGCCCACAGTCTAAAAGGGGGAGACAGACAACGAAACCAAACATACTCACAGAATAAAATAAATAGAATAGATATGTACAAGTAAAATAAATAAATAAATAAATAAATAGAGTGAGAAATATGTACAAACATATATACAGGTGTATATATACATATGTAGACTATATATACATATATACAGGTGTATATACAGGTATACATATATACAATCGATCAATTGTATTTATTGAGCGCTGACTGTGTGCAGAGCACTGGACTGAGCGCTTGCGAAGTCCAAGTTGGCAACAGAGAGAGACGGTCCCTACCCAACAGCGGGCTCACGGTCTAAAAGGGGGAGACAGAGAACAAAACCAAACATACCAACAAAATAAAATAAATAGATTGATATGTACAAGTAAAATAAATAAATAAATAAATAGAGTAATAAATACGTACAAACATATATACATATATACATATATTATATGTATATATACATATATACAGGTGTATATACAGGTATACATATATGCATATATACAATCAATCGCATTTATTGAGCGCTTAATGTGTGCAGAGCACTGGACTAAGCGCTTGGGAAGTACAAGTTGGCAACATATAGAGACGGTCCCTACCCAACAGAAGGCTCACAGTCTAATCAATCAATCAATCAATCAATCGTCTAAAAGGGGGAGACGGAGAACAAACCCAAACATACTGACAAAATAAAATTAATAATAATAATGGCATTTGTTAAGTGCTTAGTATGTGCAAAGCACTGTTCTAAGCGCTGGGGGGGATACAAGGTGATCAGGTTGTCCCACGTGGGGCTCACAGTCATCATCCCCATTTTACAGATGAGGTAACTGAGGCTCAGAGAGGTCAAGTGACTTGCCCAAGGTCACACAGCAGACATGTGGCGGAGCCGGGATTCGAACCCATGACCTCCGACTCCAAAGCCCGGGCTCTTTCCACTGAGCCACGAAGCGCTTACGAGGTGCAAAGCACTGTTCTAAGCGCTGGGGAGGTGACAAGGTGACCAGGTGGTCCCCCGGGGGGCTCACAGGTTTAATCCCCATTTTACAGATGAGGGAGCTGAGGCTCAGAGAAGTGAAGTGACTTGCCCAAAGTCACCCAGCTGACAGTTGGCAGAGCCGGGATTTGAACCCATGACCTCTGACTTCAAAGTCCGGGCTCTTTCCAGTGAGCCACGCTCGTCCGTTCAATCATTCATTCAATCGTTTTTATTGATGTCATTCATTCAATCGGATTTATTGATAATAATAATAATAATAATAATAATAATAATAATGATGGTATTTGTTAAGCGCTTACTATGTGCAAAGCACTGTTCTAAGCACTGGGGAGGTGACAAGGCGATCAGGTTGTCCCCCGGGGGGCTCACAGTTTTAATCCCCATTTTACAGATGAGGGAACTGAGGCTCAGAGAAGGGAAGTGACTTGCCCAAAGTCACCCAGCTGACAGTTGGCAGAGCCGGGATTTGAACCCATGACCTCTGACTCCAAAGCCCGGGCTCTTTCCAGTGAGCCACGCTCGTCCGTTCAATCATTCATTCAATCGTTTTTATTGATGTCATTCATTTAATCGGATTTATTGATGAAATAGACTTCTAGACTGCAAGCCTGCTGTTGGGTAGGGGCCGTCTCTCTATGTGCGCTTAGTACAGTGCTCTGCACACAGTAAGCGCTCATGGCTCGGTGGAAAGAGCCTGGGCTTTGGAGTCAGAGGTCATGGGTTTCAAATCAATCAATCAATCAATCAATCAATCAATCGTATTTATTGAGCACTTACTGTGTGCAGAGCACTGTACTAAGTGCTTGGGAAGTACAAATTAAGCGCTTACTATGCGCAAAGCACTGTTCTAAGCGCTGGGGGGATACAAGGTGATAAGGTTGTCCCACGTGGGGCTCACAGTCTTAATTCCCATTTTACAGATGAGGTCACTGAGGCCCAGAGAAGTTAAGTGACTTGCCCCAAGTCACACAGCCGATAGGTGGCGGAGTCGAGATTAGAACCCACGACCTCTGACTCCCAAGCCCGAGCTCTTTTATTAATTATAATAATAATGTTGGTATTTGTTAAGCGCTTATTATGGACCAAGCACTGTTCTAAACTCTGGGGGAGATACAAAATAAACAGGTCGTCCCACGTGGGGCTCACAGTCTTAATCCCCATTTTACAGATGAGGGAACTGAGGCCCAGAGAAGTGAAGTGACTTAATAATAATTATGGCATTTGATAAGCGCCTAGTATGTGTGAAGCACTGTTCCTCGCTCTGCTCTTTCCCCCGCGTTGTCATTCAAGTGGCTAGAGCACAGGCCTGGGGGTCAGAAGGTCATGGGTTCTAATCCTGCTCTGCCATTAATAATAATAATAATGATGGTATTTATTAAGTGCTTACTATGTGCAAAGCACTGTTCTAAGCGCTGGGGAAGATACAAGGTTATCAGGTTATCCCACATGGGGCTCACAGTCTAAGTCCCCATTTTACAGATGAGGGAACTGAGGCCCAAAGAAGTTAAGTGACCTGCCCAAAGTCACACAGCTGACAAGTGGCAGAGCTGGGATTTGAACCCACGACCTCTGACTCCAAAGCCCATGATCTTTCCACTAAGCCACAGCTATGGTATTTCTCAAGCGCTTACTACAATAATAATGATGGCATTTGTTAAGTGCTTCCTATGTGTGAAGCACTGTTCTAATCGCTGGGGAGGTTACAAGGTGATCAGGCTGTCCCACGGGGGGCTCACAGTCTTCATCCCCATTTCACAGATGAGGTAACTGAGGCCCAGAGAAGTTGTGACTTGCCCAAAGTCACACAGCTGACAAGTGGCGGAGCTGGGATTTGAACCCATGACCACTGACGCCACAGCCCACGCTCTTTCCACTGAGCCACGTGCCAGGCACTATTCTATCAATCAATCAATTAATCAATCAATCGTATTTATTGAGCGCTTACTGTGTGCAGAGCACTGTACTAAGCGCTTGGGAAGTACAAGTCGGCACCATATAGAGACGGTCCCTACCCACCAACGGGCTCACAGTCTCCCACACAGGGCTCACAGTCTTAATCACCAGTCTGCTGTGTGACCTTGGGCCAGTCGTTTCCGTTCCCACATCCTGGAAAATATGGATTGAGAAATAATCATGATGGCATTTGTTAAGCGCTTACTATGTGCAAGGCACTGTTCTAAGCGCTTGGGGAGGATACAAGGTGAATGGGGATTGAGACCGGGAGCCCCACGTGGGACAGGGACTGGGCCCGACCCGATTTGTTTGTATCCACCCCAGCGCTTAGTACAGTGCCTGGCATGTAGTAAGCGTTCAACTATTATTATTATTACTATCATTATTATTATTATCGACAGCCCCGGAGCCGAAGCTTTCTTCGGAAGTGCTCGGCCCATCGCGGGCGGGACAGGAGGGCAGCGTGTTTCTTTCTCCCCGGGGGGCGGGAAGGAGCCTTAGTACAGTGCTCTGCACACGGTAGGCGCTCAATAAATACGATTGATTGGGAGGACACACTCCCCGCAGGGGCTTGTCTCCCGGGGGAGGCCTATCCGCACGAGGAGAGCCGAGCCCAACGGAGATTAGCAGCAGCATAAAGAAAGGTGGCCCAGCTACTCATCATCATCATCATCATCAATCGTATTTATTGAGCACCACCTTCCCCCTCCGACCCATCGTCTAGTACAGCCCCATCATCGTTGCTCAGCACCATCTCGTGTATTCCAAAGGAAAGAAAAGGTGGCATGCGTTCATTCGGTCGTATTTATTGAGCGCTTCCTACTACTAACGATGATGGCATTTGTTAAGCGCTTACTATGTGCCAGAGAGACGGTCCCTACCCCACAACGGGCTCACAGTCTAGAAGGGGAAGACGGACGACAAAACAAAACACGTAGACAGATATTTAATAATGATGGCGTTTGTTAAGCGCCTACTAGGCGCAAAGCACCGTTCTAAGCACTGGGGGGATACAAGGTGATCAGGTTGTCCCACGGGGGGCTCACAGTCTTAATTCCCATTTTACAGATGAGGTCACTGAGGCCCAGAGGAGTTAAGTGACGGATCCGCATGGCTCAGTGGAAAGAGCCCAGGCTTTGGAGTCGGAAGTTGTGGGTTCGAATCCCAGCTCCGCCACTTGTCAGCTGTGTGGCTTTGGGCAAGTCACAACTTCTCTGGGCCTCAGTTACCTCATCTGTAAAATGGGGATTAAGACTGTGAACACCCTGTGGGACAATCTGGTCACCTTGTAACCTCCCCAGCGCTTAGAACAGTGCTTTGCACATAGTAAGCGCTTAATAAATGCCATCATCATCATCATCATCATCACCTGCTGGGGCGGATACAAGCAAATCGAGTTGGACTCGAGTTCCTCTCCCTATCGTCCCCCTCTCCATCCCCCCCACCTTACCTCCTTCCCTTCCCCACAGCACCTGTATATATGTATATATGTTTTTACATATTTATTATTCTATTTATTTTACTTGTATATATTCTATTTATTTTATTTTGTTAATATGTTTTGTTTTGTTGTCTGTCTCCCCCTTCTAGACTGTGAGCCCCCTGTTGGGTAGGGACCGCCTCTCTATGTTGCCAACTTGTACTCCCCAAGCGCTTAGTACAGTGCTCTGCACACAGTAAGCGCTCAATAAATACGATTGAAGGAAGGAAGGAGTTGGACGCAGTCCCTGTCCCATGTGGGGCTCACAGTCTCCATCCCCATTTTACCGATGAGGTAACTGAGGCACAGAGAAGTAAAGTGACTTGCCCAAGATCACACAGCAGACAAATGGCGGAGCCCGGATTAGAACCCTTCTGAACCCCAGGCCCTTGCTGTACTAATCAATCAATCGTATTTATTGTATCAATCAATCAATCAATCAATCATATTTATTGAGCGCTTACTATGTGCAGAGCACTGTACTAAGCGCTTGGAAAGTACAATATAGCCATAAAGAGGGACAATTCCTGCCCACAAGGGGCTCACAGTCTAGAGGTGGGGGTACAGCCCCTCGAGAAGCAGCGTGGCTCAGTGGAAACAGCAGGGGCTTTGGAGTCAGAGGTCATGGGTTCAAATTCCAGCTCCGCCAACTGTCAGTTGTGTGACCTTGGGTAAGTCACTTCACTTCTCTGTGACTCAGTTACCTCCTCTGTAATAATGATGGCATTTGTTAAGCGCTTACTATGTGCAAAGCACTGTTCTAAGCACTGGGGGCATACAAGGTGATCAGGTTGTCCCGCGTGGGTCTCACAGTCAATCCCCATTTTTTACAGATGAGGCAACTGAGGCATAGAGAATAATAATAATGGTATTTGTTAAGCGCTTACTATGTGCAAAGCACTGTTCTAAGCGCTGGGGAGGTTACAAGGTAATCAAGTTGTCTCACGGGGGGCTTACAGTTTTAATCCCCATTTTACAGATGAGGTAACTGAGGCCCAGAGAAGTTAAGTGACTCGCCCAAAGTCACACAGCTGACAGGTGGCGGAGCTGGGATTTGAACCCACGCCCTCTGACTCCAAAGCCCGGGCTCTTTCCACTGAGCCACGCTGCTTCTCTATATCCCCATCTGTAAAATGGGGATTAAGACTGTGAGCCCCACAACCTGATCACCTGGTAACCTTCCCGGCACTTAGAACAGTGCTTGCCAATTTGTACTTCCCAAGCGCTTAGTACAGTGCTCTGCACATAGTAAGCGCTCACTAAATATGATTGATTGATTGATTTGCACATAGAAAGCACTTAATAAATATCATCACCATCATTATTATTATTACAGGCAATAATTACTCCGCCCGTGGGCCGGCTCAGAAAATAATGCTCCCCTCGCTCATGCTCATCGTATTTCAGATCCTTTCCCAGTTACATGTTAGTAACATGTTTTCATACCATGATGAGTGAGGTCAGTAGAACCGCAACACAACGCACCCTGACAAGTACAAGCCTGTGCCCCGGGCCGAGCTGAGCAGCCAGGATGGAGCATCTCGGGCCAGGAGCCGCACCTCAGGATTTATTTATTTGCCATCAAGGCAGGAGCGCAAAGAATCAACTGACCAAAGAAATAAAAACTTGCGTCGGTTAATGGTGTATCTCTTAGAAGTGGTTTATAGTTTAGCAACGTTTACTACATTTCTTCATTAATTAGTGCTCACCAACCCCCAGGAAGTAGGTCAGTATTACCTGCCTAGTGCCGAAGTACTTTTGTTGAGCTCACCTCCTCCAGGAGGCCTTCCCAGACTGAGCCCCTTCTTTCCTCTCCCCCTCGTCCCCCTCTCCATCCCCCCGTCTTACCTCCTTCCCTTCCCCACAGCACCTGTATATATGTATATATGGTTGTACATATTTATTACTCTATTTATTTATTTATTTATTTATTTTACTTGTACATTTCTATCCTACTTATTTTATTTTGTTGGTATGTTTGGTTCTGTTCTCTGTCTCCCCCTTTTAGACTGTGAGCCCACTGTTGGGTAGGGACTGTCTCTATGTGATGCCAATTTGTACTTCCCAAGCGCTTAGTACAGTGCTCTGCACATAGTAAGCGCTCAATAAATACGATTGATTGATTGATTGATTGATTGAGGTACAGTGACAGCAAGAGAGTCTTCAAGGCGCCACTACTCTGGAGTCTGGAGCCTTTATTTTTGAAACTATCGAGCCACTGGGTGACATAGTGTGCTACTAGCTTCAATGAAATGTGTATTCTAGGCATGGCTATATGGGAGAAGCAGCTTAGCTCAGTGCAAAGAACATGGGCTTTGGAGTCAGAGGTCACGGGTTCGAATCCTGGCTCTGCCAATTGTCAGCTGTGTGACTTTGGGCAAGTCACTTAACTTCTCTGTGCCTCAGTTCCCTCCTCTGTAAAATGGGGATTAAGACTGTGAGCCCCACGTGGGACAACCTGATCGCCTTGTAACCTCCCCAGTGCTTAGAACAGTGCTTTGCACATAGTAAGTGCTTAATAAATGCCATTATTATTATTATTATTACTATTCCAAGCCATTTGTCTCCCCTATGAATCGGCAACTTATGGTGGCAGGAGAGTTTCCGTACATTGATAAAGCTTAGAGCTATACCATCGAGAGATACTCTTTCGCTAGGGTTACCCTTAATGGAAAGGTCTAAGCCGAAGCAGCAGACAAAGCCGATTCACCTTTGCTGGGCAGCAGCGGCATGGGAAAGAGTCAAAAGCGGATCATCATCATCATCAATAGTATTTATTGAGCGCTTACTGTGTGCAGAGCACTGTACTAAGCGCTTGGGAAGTACAAGTTGGTAACATATAGAGACAGTCCCTACCCGGCAGTGGGCTCACAGTCTAAAAGGGGGAGACAGAGAACAAAACCAAACATGCTAACAAAATAAAATAAATAGAATAGATATGTACAAGTAAAATATAGAGTAATAAATATGTACAAACATATACATATATACAGGTGCTGTGGGGAAGGGAAGGAGGTAAGATGGGGGGATGGAGAGGAGGACGAGGGGGAGAGGAAGGAAGGGGTTCAGTCTGGGAAGGCCTCCTGGAGGAGGTGAGCTCTCAGTAGGGCCTTGAAGCAGGCAAGGATGAGGTTGTGGTGGCTGAAGTCAGCATGACGAATGGATTTCCATTAGCAGTACTGTGCAGCTCTTGCACTGGAATGAAGGAAGCGGACTCCGAAGGTGAGTCAAAAGCGGATGATCGAGTGATCGAAATCTTGATCAAAGACTGCGGCAGAGACTCAAGTTTTTACCGGGCAGAGGAAGGCCATGGTACACCACTTCCATAGTTTTTACCAAGAAAACTCTATGGACATATGTACCAGGATGACTTACAGATGCAGATAGGACGTTCTGGAGAAGATGTGTCCATGGAATCGCCATGGGTCAGAAACGACTTGACGGTATTTGACACACCGAACCATTTGTACCTGTATATATGTATATATGTTTGTACATATTTATTACTCTATTTATTTATTTATTTATTTTACTTGTACATATCTATTCTATTTATTTTATTTTGTTAGTATGTTTGGTTTTGTTCTCTGCCTCCCCCTTTAAGACTGTGAGCCCACTGTTGGGTAGGGACTGTCTCTATATGTTGCCAACTTGTACTTCCCAAGCGCTTAGTACAGTGCTCTGCACACAGTAAGCGCTCAATAAATACGATTGATTGATTGATTGATTGATTTGTAGATTCAGGGCCTCTTCAGAAGAGGATGAAGAAATTAGGGAGGGAGGATGGATGGATGTCAAGGTGGTAGGATGCTTGTCTGAGAGTGAGAAGCTGCGTGGCCTAATAGGTAGAGTGTGGTCCTGGGAGTCAGAAGGATCCGGGTTCTAATCCCAACTCTGGTGTGTGCCCACCGTGTGACCTTGGGCAAGTCACTTAACTTCTCTGTGCCTCACTTACCACCTCATCTATAAAATGGAGATTAAGATTGTGAGCTCCATGTGGGACATAGACTGCGTCCAACCTGATTAGCTTGTTTCTATCCCAGTGTCTAGTACAAGTGCCTGGAACATAGTGTTAAAAAATACCATTAAAAAAAAAAATGAAGGCTGACCTCAGACTTGACCTCTTCATTAAAATGCAGGGCACAAGGCCTGGCCTCTTAGGTAATCACTGCTACTACTCACAATATATTTGTGTGGCAAAGGGGAGCAGCAGTAAGAGAGCCCTAATATAGTAGCTTGTGTTCTTTTCTTCACCTCTCTTCATCATCATCATCATCATCATCAATCATAGTTGCTGAGCACTTACTGTATGCAGAGCACTGTACGAAGCACTTGGGGAGGGTACCACAGAGTTGGCAGACACTTTTTTTAAAATGGTAATTGTTAAGCGCTTATTATGTGCCAGGCACTGTTCAAAGCACTGGGGTAGATACAAGCTAATCGGGTCGGACACGGTCTATGCCCCACACGGGGCACCCAGTCTTAATCCCTGTTTTACAGATGAGGAAACTGAGGCACCGAGAAGTGAAGAGACTTGCCCAAGGTCACACAGCAGTGGTGGAGGTGGGACTAAAACCCAGGTTCTTTTGACTCTCGGGCCCATGCTCTATCCACTAAGCCACACTGCTCCATCCACTAGGCCATGCTGCCTCTCATTTCCTGCCCACAAGGAGCTTGTTGCCAAGTTTGTTGCCAACTTGTACTTCCCAAGCGCTTAGTACAGTGCTCTGCACACAGTAAGCGCTCAATAAATACGATTGATGATGATGAAGGAGCTCACAGCAGAATCCAAAGTCTGACTCACAGGTAGAGTTGCCACCGTGCCCGGTTTGAGATATTTCCATAGTTACAGCAGCTTGGCCTAATGGATAGGGCACGGATCTGGGAATCATGGGTTCTAGTCACGGCTCTTCCATTCGTCTGTTGTGTGACCTTGGGCAAGTCACTTCACCTCTCTGTGCCTCAGTTACCACATCTGTAAAATGGGGATTAAGACTGGGAGCCCAAAGTGAGACAGGGACTGTGTCCAACCCGATTTGCTTGTATTCCCACCAGTGCTGAGTACAGTGCCTGGCATAAAGTAAGCACTTAACAAATACCACAATTACTATTATTATTAATACTAAAATAATATTCAGTAACTTCAATAGGCAATTTCCCCTGAAATGGTGAACCGCTCACTCCAAAATAAAAGTACTAGCTTAGGATAAAATTGTTCTTGTTCATTCTTAGCCTAAAGGTAATGTGACGAGAGAATTTGATCAGGAGGAACTTTCTTACCTTTTGAACAATAACGGGGGAATTGACGGGGGCAGGAATCAATAAAATCAACAGTATTGAACACTCTCGGAGCAGAGCAGGAGAGCAAACTAGAGCCAGTGAACATGGAGCTTATCAGATAAAATACATTTCAGTTACAAAGAAGCAGTAGAGTATAAAAATGATAATAATAACAATAATCATATTTATTGAGCACTTACTGTGTGTAAAGCACTGTACTAAGAGCTTGGGAGAGTACAATATAACATCAGACACAGTCCCTGCCCACAACGAGCTCACAGTCTAGAGGGGGAGACAGACATTAATATAAATAGATTGATAAATAAATAAATTACAGTCGTATACATATGTGCTGTGAGGAAAGGAGAGAGGGTGAATGAAGGAGCAAGTATGAGCGGCACAGAAGGGAGTGGGAGAAAAGGAGAAGAGACCTCAGTCCGGGAAGGCTTCCTGGAGGAGATGTGCCTTCAATAAGGCTTTGAAGTGGGAAGAGCAATTATATATGTTCATAAGTGACAGGTGGGGTGGTGGGTGGAAGTTAGTACCCAAGTACTTCGGTGGAGGAATGTTGGGAAGGAAGAGAATTGGATGTGGAAATGAAAAATTGATCAGGAAAAGAGCTCCTGAAGGAGACATGATTTCAAATACAATTTTTTCATGTTTGAGATGATTTTCAGTGGATGGATGATTCAGTCAGTCAGCCTTCGGGGTAGGGAGTGTCATGGATTTTACAAAATTAAGTATTCAGGAAAGTTGGGACCAATCAGAAAGTCTGTTTGGAGGGATTTTTCTTTGTGTTTAAAGTTATTCCACTCTTTCACTCACCATGGAAACTCCTAAACTTAATTTATATAAATGTGTTATGGCAGGGAGACTTGTAGCTATGGATTTAATCTACTCTTTCTAAGAAGGGCAAATATTATTATTATTGTTATTGTTACTCAGCATTTACTAAGCCCCAACAATACACTAAATGTGGCACAGAGCACATAATTTGTCTTTTCCCAGCCGGTTAAAATTTAAACAGCAAAGATGCAATCAAAGGAAAGAGGAGCACAGAATTTGGGGGGTGGGTTATATCCTTCTCCTTCTCTGTCTGCCCACTACTCCACTTTTTTTCAGTTTAGTTCCTGCATATTTTATTTCCCTTCCTTCCTCCATGTACCCCTTGACCACACTGCTCACCATACATCTTCCTTTTTGTCCTCTTGCTGTTCCCTTTCCATGTAGAGCTCTGAGGCATCATCTTGCTCTGTAGCAAAAACGGAACAAAATCTTCAGCGACAGAGGGCCTGAAATTCTGGAAGAGCCACCAGGGTTGCCTGAAAGTGATGAGGGAGAGGATTTTAACCAGTGATCTGTTGGCAAAAGGATGGTCTTATTTCAAAGGGTTACTGTCCAGAATGAGGATTTAGCAGCATGCAGAGCATGGAGCTGCAGTGGTCATGTACAGGGCTTTTAGGAGGAGGTAGGTGGGCAAGGAGGGGGAGATAATCTGATCCCTTTGAGTGGTGTGTTGCAAAAAAATGTGGCATGACTTGCTGATTTTGCTGAAAAGTCTTACGTAAAGTTCCTGAACGTTAAGGCTCTGAGGATGTCGTCAGAAAAATCTGACCAATTCGAGAAGACTTTGTTTGGAAAGAGGACTGATAATTTTGGACACACTTCCTCCAAATGCCTGAGTTTATGTTCCTCGGGTTGTACAAGCTGTTCTAGCTCCTGGCCCTTGCCTGTCCCAAAATACAACAAGCTCATCCACTCAATGTTACACTTCCGCCTCTACCACGGATTCACGGAGTCAGAAGTGAGGAAGAAGACTGAAGAAGGATAGTCAAATCAATCAATCAAGAATATTTTTTGAGCTCTACTGTATACAGAGCACTGAACTAAGCACTTGGCATCAGTATAGTAAAACTAGTAAACATCCTGCACCTCAAGAAGCTTGCAAGAGGATGGAGGAAAAGGGAATGTATAATCTGAGTTAGTGTTGAAGGAATAGGATATGAAGTATATACATATGTGTGTGTATGTGTGTTTGCGCACACGTGCAAGCTAAAGGAGATTGTGAATATTTGAGAGCTTAGGTGGAGCAGAAGTGCCAAAGTGACAACCTGGGGATAATAATAATAATAATGATGGCATTTGTTAAGCGCTTACTATGTGCCAAGCACTATTCTAAGCACTGGGGGGGGGGGGGGATACAAGGTGATCAGGTTGTCCCACGTGGGGCTCACAGTCTTCATCTCCATTTTACAGATGAGGTAACTGAGGCACAGAGAAGTGAAGTGGCTTGCCCAAGGCCACACAACAGACAAGTGGTGGAGCCGGAATTAGAACTCACATCCTCTGATTTCCAAGCCTGTGTTCTTGCCACCAAGCTATGCTGCTTCTCACAGCTTCAGGACAGGGAGTAGGTAGTTTTGAACCAACTTGTACTTCCCAAGCGCTTAGTACAGTGCTCTGCACACAGTAAGCACTCAATAAATACAATTGAATGAATGAATGAACAAAGAGTGAGCTGGAGAGGAGTGGGAGAAGAGGTGGAATAAGTAGGTAGGAGAGATAGCTGATTGAGTGCCCTAAAGTCAGTGGGGAGGATTTTCTACTTGAGGTGAGGAATAAGCAACGATTTGAGGTTTTTTGAGGAGTGGGAGATATACAGTTATTTTAGAAAAAACGATCCAGGCAGCATTCATTCATTCATTCAATCATATTTACTGAGCGCTTACTGTGTGCAGAGCACTGTACTAAGCACTTGGGAAGTACAGGTTGGCAACATATAGAGACGGTCCCTACCCAACAATGGGCTCACAGTCTAGAAGCGGCATAGGCTCCACCACTTGTCAGCTGTGTGACTTTGGGCAAGTCACTTGACTTCTCTGTGCCTCAGTTACCTCATCTGGAAAATGGGGATTAAGATTGTGAGCCCCCCGTGGGACCCCCGATCACCTTGTAACCTCCCCAGCGCTTAGAACAGTGCTTTGCACATAGTAAGCGCTTAATAAATGCCATTATTATTATTATTAAGTATGGACTGGAGAGGAGAAAATGTGGAGGCAAGGAGATCAGCAAGGGGGCTTATAAAGTAGTCTAACCAAAGATAAGACTAGTGCCTGGACCAAGTATGGTGGTTGTATGGATGGAAAGGAAGGGAAGTACCCTGAAAAACTAATAGGACATGGAGACAGACTGAATATGGGATTGAAGGAGATAGATGAGTCTAGAATGAAGCCAAGGTGTGGGCTCGAGAAATGAGAATGGTGGTGTCGTCAACTGTAACGGGAAAGTTGGCTTTCAAGCCCTCAGTCACCTTGCCCCCTCCTACCTCACTTTGCTACTCTCCTATCTCAACCCAGTCCACACGCTTTGCTCCTCTAATGCCAACCTTCTTACTGCACCACAGTCTCATTTCACCTTCAGCCTCTCGCCTGGAATGCCCTCCCACTTCATATCTGACAGAGGATATCTCCTCCTGCCTTCAGGACATCTCCATCTGGATGTCCGCCCGCCACCTAAAGCTCAACATGTCGAAGACTGAGCTCCTTGTCTTCCCTCCCAAACCTTGTCCTCTCCCTGACTTTCCCATCTCTGTTGACGGCACTACCATCCTTCCCGTCTCACAAGCCCGCAACCTTGGTGTCATCCTCGACTCCGCTCTCTCATTCACCCCTCACATCCAAGCCGTCACCAAAACCTGCCGGTCTCAGCTCCGCAACATCGCCAAGATCCGCCCTTTCCTCTCCATCCAAACCGCTACCCTGCTAATTCAAGCTCTCATCCTATCCCGTCTGGACTACTGCACTAGCCTTCTCTCTGATCTCCCATCCTCGTGTCTCTCTCCACTTCAATCCATACTTCATGCTGCTGCCCGGATTATCTTTGTCCAGAAACGCTCTGGACATATTACTCCCCTCCTCAAAAACCTCCAATGGCTACCGATCAATCTGCGCATCAGGCAGAAACTCCTCACCCTGGGCTTCAAGGCTGTCCATCACCTCGCCCCCTCCTACCTCACCTCCCTTCTCTCCTTCTACTGCCCAGCCCGCACCCTCCGCTCCTCCACCACTAATCTCCTCACTGTACCTCGCTCTCGCCTGTCCCGCCATCGACCCCCGGCCCACGTCATCCCCCGGGCCTGGAATGCCCTCCCTCTGCCCATCCGCCAAGCTAGCTCTCTTCCTCCCTTCAAGGCCCTGCTGAGAGCTCACCTCCTCCAGGAGGCCTTCCCAGACTGAGCCCCTTCTTTCCTCTCCCCCTCGTCCCCCTCTCCATCCCCCCGTCTTACCTCCTTCCCTTCCCCACAGCACCTGTATATATGTATATATGGTTGTACATATTTATTACTCTATTTATTTATTTATTTATTTATTTTACTTGTACATTTCTATCCTACTTATTTTATTTTGTTGGTATGTTTGGTTCAGTTCTCTGTCTCCCCCTTTTAGACTGTGAGCCCACTGTTGGGTAGGGACTGTCTCTATGTGATGCCAATTTGTACTTCCCAAGCGCTTAGTACAGTGCTCTGCACATAGTAAGCGCTCAATAAATACGATTGATTGATTGATTGATTGATTGATTACTCTCCCCTCCCGCCTTCAAAGCCTTATTGAAGGCACATCTCCACCAAGAGGCCTTCCCTAAACCCTCCTTTCCTCTTCTCCCTCTCCTTTCTATATCACCCTGATTTACTCCCTATATTCATCCACCCTCCCAGCCCCACAGCACTTATATACATATCTGTAATTTATAGACTGTAAACTCGTTTTGAGCAGGGAATATGACTGTTATATTGTACTGTCTCAAGCACTTAGTACAGTGCCCGGCACACAGTAAGAGCTCAATGAATATGACTGGATTGATTGATAGAATCCAGGTCTAAAAGCATTAGATTGCAAATATCGTCAGGGCAGGGAATGGGTCTTTTATTATTATTATTGTATTAAGTGCTTACTATGTGCCAGGCACTGTACTAAGCGCCGCGGAGGATGCATACAAATCAGGTTGGCCACAGTTCCTGTCCTTCACAGGGCTCACAGTCTTAATCCCCATTCTACAAAGAAGCAGCATGGCCTAGCGAGAAGCAGCATGCCTCAGTGGAAAGAGCATGGGCTTTGGAGTCAGAGGTCATGGGTTCAAATCCCAGCTCTGCCAATTGTCAGCTGTGTGACTTTGGGCAAGTCACTTCACTTCTCTGGGCCTCAGTTACCTCATCTGTAAAATGGGGATTAAGACTGTGAGCCCCCCGTGGGACAACCTGATCACCTTGTCACCTCCCCAGCGCTTAGAACAGTGCTTTGCACATAGTAAGCACTTAATAAATGCCATTATTATTATTATTATTATTAGTGGGAGTCAGAAGGTCATGAGTTCTAATCCTGCCTCTGCCACTTGTCTTCTGTGTGACCTTGGGCAAGTCATGACACTTCCTCTATGCCTCAGTTACCTCATCTGTAAAATGGGGATTAGGACTGTGAGCCCTGCGACTGTGTCGAACCTGATCATCTTGTATCTACCCCACTGCTTAGAAGAGTGTCTGGCACATAGTAAGAGCTTAACCAATATTATTATTATTATTACAAGTTGGGGTAACTGAGGCCCAGAGAAGTGATGGGACTTGCTTAAAGTCACACAGCAGACAAGCAGCGGAGCCAGGATTAGAACCCAGACCTTTCAGACTCTCGGGCCTATGCTCTATCCACTAGTCCATGCCACTTCAATGTATGCTCTGAAGTTCCTTGTACATGCTCTGGATGCAGTGGAATTCAGTTCACAGCACGCAGCACACAGCAGACCTTCCCTAAATTCTGCTGCTGCTGCAGATAATGATGATTGAAGTAGGCGGCACAAACAGCAGTGTGAGTCAGGGAAGCTTCAGAGAAAAAGACTGAGGATTTCATTTCTCTTTACTGCCCTGCCTCCCTTTACAAGGCTTCCTTTCACAAAGGATGGCCTCAGCTCTATAACAATGATGCAGTTGGTGCGTGCTTTAACTTGAGCTAGGGCAGGTTCCTTCTGCAGTAATCCGTCCTTGAGCGACCCATAATTTCAAGTTATAGCCTTCCCTTCGCCGATCCAGCTTCAATGGGACAACAGAGAGTTTTTTGTGCAGAAATTTTCATGGTACCCCAGAACCTTGAATCAATAAATCAATCAATCAATCAATCGTATTTATTGAGTGCTTACTGTGTTCAGAGCACTGTACTAAGCGCTTGGGAAGTACAAGTTGGCAACACATAGAGACGGTCCCTACTATTGAAATGAATCAATGCTCTGATTTCTGGGGGAATTTCCTCCAACTGTGGCTTCCTAAAATTTTTGCCTCCACAATCTAATTTAAATATCATGAGAGTCCACCCTGGATCCTTCAGAGCATTGGGTCCATCGTCATCATCTTTAATTGTATCTATTGAGTGCTTACTACGTGCAGAACACTATACTAAGCACTTGAAAGAGTACAACAGAATTAGTAGACACTTTCCCTGCCCGTAATAATCTTATGGTCTCCTTCAGAGCAGAAGCACCATGGCCTAAAGGAAATAGCCTGGACCTGGATTCTAATTCGGGCTCTGCTACTTGCCTGATGTGTAACCTTGGGCAAGTCACTTAACTTCTCTGTGCCTCCATTTCCTTGGCTGTAAAATGGGGTTTCAAAGCCTGTTCTCCCTTCTATTTAGACTGTATCTGGTCTGATTTTACTGTTTCTACCCCTGTGCTTAGTACAGTGCTTGGCAAATAGATAGTGCTTAACAAACATCACCATTATTATCTGATCAAAGCAAAGCTGTCTTTTCAATTTTCTTCCATGTCCTCTCATGGCCTTAAACCAAGATATCTCCTCATTATCACTTTATGGTTTAATGGGGAGATAAAGCTTGAGAAACTGCCCTAGATCTTTGGAAACTGAGATATCGTTTACAAATAACAGAGTCCTGTTTAAGCTCTGTTTGGTTGGTTGGTTGATTGATTGTTTGATTTAATGTGCATTAGGCTCCAAGAATGTGATAAATGTTTAACATAAAAAAGGCAAAGCACCTGCTCTCTAGAATCTTAAGATCAAATCTAAACAAGATAGCCAGTACTTGCTTGTTTTTATTTTTATCCAGGTTCTTTTTCAGGGTAAATGAAGGCCAGAGCAGAGTTTTCAGATCTGCAAAGTGGATAGACATCATCATTTGGGCTGTCCCCTGACTAGGGCAGTCTGCACTGAAGTTACTTTTTTATTAAGCACTTACTATGTGCTAAATGTGTGGGTATCAGATTGGACCCATGAGGGGCTCACAATCTAAGAGATAGGAAGAGCAGGTATCAATCCCCATTTTTCAGATGAGAAAACTGAGGCTAGAGAGGTTAAGCGACTTTCCCAAGGTCACACAACAGGCTGGTGGCAGAGCTGGGACCAGAACCCAGGACTCCTGGCTCCCAGAATCATGTTCTTTTCGGTAGTGGACACTTTTAGGTCTAGTATTTTTATTTTAAGGTCCCGATTTACCTCTATCTCAGCTCCTATCACTGAGTCCTGTGAGTGGAGAGAGGTGCCCACATTCACATGGACCTGGGAGAAGAACACTAGGGCTCTGATGCAAGTTTGGGCATCAAGTGTCCTCCCCACCCCACAACCTCCTCCCCCAGGAGACACACTCCAGGTTCAGGTGGATTTCCACAAATTGTTCCGTAATCAATCAGTTAGTTCCTTGTGGGCAGGGAACATTATCTTCCAAGTCTGCTATACTGTACTACCCCAAGCGCTTAGTACAGTATTCTGTCCACAGTAAACCATGGCCTAGTGGATAGAGCATGGGCCTGGGTTCTAATCCTGACTCCACCACTTGTCTTCTGTCTGGCTTTGGGCAAGTTACTTCACTTCTCTGGGCTTCAGTTACCTCATCTGCAAAATGGAGATGGAGACTGTGAGCCCCACATGGGACAGGGACTATGTTCAACACGATTTTCCTGTATCCCCCCCCAGCGCTTAGGCAGTGCCAGGAGTATAGTAAGCACTTAACAAAACCCAGAATTATTATTAGTAGTAGCAGTACTCAATAAATATGATTGACTGATTGATTAAGGGATACATTCCCAAGAGGATACTTGCCATGATGGGGAGGGTGGGTAGGAGAAATGAGGGCTTAGTCAGGGAAGGCCTCTTGGAAGCAATGTGCTGGGAGATCATGTAACTAGTTAGCATGCCAGCGGCTCAATCATTGTTGAAATTAGCCAGACAAATTGTGCCACTAACTAAAAATGCCCCACCACCGGTCATCAAGTTGCACTGTGTGCCTAAAACAACAGACTTAGGGTCATGTGCATCTATGTGTCCAGTATTTTTAGTGCCCTCACTGGCTATCCTTTCCCTCAGATGTGCTAAATACAACAATGATAATAGCCACAATAACCTAGGCCTCCTCGATTCCTAAGTCTATAGAATTTGCTGCCTCTTACAACTAGAGTCTCTGACCACACATAGATAAAGGTGCCCCTTTCCCAGCTTTTCCCACTTTAAAAAAAAAGATTTGAGAGGGTACCCTCCTCAGATCAACATTTGTCTCCTGCTTACATAATCTCCTTTGCGGAGAGTATTGTCTTTATTGCTGCAGTTAGTTTTATTGGACTAGTAAGCTAGATAAAAATGAGCAGAAAATAGCTAATGCATTTTGTTAGGCAAGCTTAGCTCAGCATTCCCAAAAGAATTTTACATTTTTGAAATTCGATGCATACATTTCATTACTGTTTTAAGGGAAAGTGGCTGATGAATAAAGTCTCAATGATTTTACAGTATTAATCAATCGACCAATCAATGGTATTTATTGAGCACTTTCTATGTGAAGACCACTGTACTAAGTGCTTGGGAGAGTACAATACAACAGAATTAGCAGAAACTTCCCTGCGTACAAGGAGTTTACTAGGTTCCCTGTCATCGTCCAGCCCTGTGGGGCAGCTATCTTGTTGTGGGCAGGGAATGTGTCTGTTTGTTGTTGTATAGTACTCTCCCAAGCACTTAGTACAGTGCTTTGCACACAGTAAGTGCTCAATAAATATGACTGAATTAATGAATGAACAGACCTCCTTTAAGTCAGTGAGGTCTGACAAGGGGCTTGGCTTGAATAGGTGACCTAGTAACCTTACAGTGGGACCTGAATTAAACACAAAATTTCAGGGGCTTCCCTCACACTCAAATTCAGCAGGCAGTTGTCAGAATAATAGTTGTGGTATTTGTTACTAGGTCTCTAACTCTCTTCCTCCCTTCAAAGCCCTACTGAGAGCTCACCTCCTCCAGGAGGCCTTCCCAGACTGAGCCCCCCTTTTCCTCTCCTCTTCCCCTCTTCATTGTACCCCCCACCCTAAAGCACTTATATGTATTTGTACATATCTATTACTCTATTTATTTTACTTGCACATATTTACTACTCTATTGTATTAATGATGTGCATATAGCTATAATTCTATTTATTCTGATGGTTTTGACACCTATCTACATGTTTTGTTTTGCTGTCTGTCTCCCCCTTCTAGACAGTGAGCCCGTTGTTGGGTAGGGACCGTCTCTATATGTTGCTGACTTGTACTGCCCAAGCGCTTAGTACAGTGCTCTGCACACAGTAAGCGCTCAATAAATACGATTGAATGACTGAATGAATGAATGAGTGTTACGTGCTTGCTTACTATGTGGTGGGCATTGTACTAAGTGCTGGTGTGGATACAAGCAAATCAGGTTGGACACAGTCCCTGTTCCACATGAGGCTCACTGTCTCAAACCCCAGTTTACAGATGAGGTAAAAGTAAATTTTTTGCCTCTGGAGAAGTAAAATGACTTGCCCAAGTTCACACAGCAGTCAAGTGACAGAGTTAGGATTAGAACCCATAACCTTCTGATTCCCAGGCCCATGCTCAATCCACTACATCATGTGGGGTTCAGCTACCTTTCTGAGAAGAAGCGTGGCTCAGTGGAAAGAGCACGGGCTTTGGAGTCAGAGGTCATGGGTTCAAATCCCGGCTCTGCCAATTGTCAGCTGTGTGACTTTGGGCAAGTCACTTAACTTCTCTGGGCCTCAGTTACTTCATCAGTAAAATGGGGATTAAGACTGTGAGCCCCCCGTGGGACAACCTGATCACCTTGTAACCTCCCCAGCGCTTAGAACAGTGCTTTGCACATAGTAAGCACTTAATAAATACCATTATTATTATTGTATCTTCCCCAGTGCTTAGAACAGTGTTTAGCACATAGTAAGCGCTTAACAAATACCAACATTATTATTATTATTAGTCAGTAGGAACCCAGGTTTTAGGGAGCTGTATGATTCACAGACAGTGGAACCCCCGCAAAGCGCAGCCAGCAAGCACAAGCACCTAAGCAACCCCAACATCACAGCACTTATGTACATATCTTTAAGTTATGTATTATAGATTACTTATTCATATTAATGTCTGTTTCCCCCTCTAGACTTTAAACTTGTTATGGGTAGGGAAAGTGTCTGCTAATTCTGTTGTACCGTAGTCTCCCAAGAGCTTAATATAGTGCTCTGCATATGGTAAGTGTTCAAGACTGTGAGCCCGTTGTGGGCAAGGATTGTCTCTCATTAGCTGAATTGTATTTTCCAATCACTTAGTACAGTGCTTTGCACAGAGTAAGCACTCAATAAATGCGATTGAATGAATGAATGAATACATACTACTGATTGATTGATTGAAAAGCACTCCTTACCTGTAATTTGTTAATCAATTCATGGTATTCACTGAGCACTTACTGTGTGCAGAGCACTGTACTAAGTGCTAGGGAGAGTAAAATATGACAGAGCTGATTGACACAGTCCTGCCCACAAGGAACCTAGTGTCTGTCTCCCTCCTAGACTGTAAGATGGTTGAGGACAGGGATAGTGTGTACTTCCTCTATGGTTCTCTCCCAAGATCTCAGTACAGTGCTCTGCACAGAGTAAGGACTCAATAAATACCATTGATTGATGGGTTGATGCTTGCAGACATATAGACATATTCACAACTGGCCCTTAGTCCAGGTTCTTTGGTCCTTTGGGCTGAATCCTGATTCTAATGTTCTGCACATAGTAAGCACTTGTGGCCTAGTGGAAAGACCACAGGTTTGGGAGTCAAAAGGATCTGGGTTCTAATCCTGGATCTGCCACTTGGCTGCTGTGTCACCTTGGGCAAGTCACTTTACTTCTCTGTACCGCAGTTACCTCGTCTGTAAAATGGGGATTAAAGCTGTGAGCCCCCTCTTACTCCCATTCATTCACTCATTCATTCATTTATTGATTTATTTAATTGAATTTATTGAATATTGACTGAATGTCTACTCTGTACAGAGCAGTCTTCAGAAAAAAACCGAGGAAATCTAAGAATAAGAAGCAGGTGGTGCTGGAAAGACTGACCTGATAAAAACATCAAAACCAAATAGGAACCCAAGAACAATCAAAACAATGAGGGCGGCAGTGCATGCTGCTAAAGGAGCAGATTTCAGGCTTCTCACTTATCAAGCAGACTGGTCAGATTCTACCGTCACCAACTTCCAAACACTGGAAAGATTTGCAATCAATCTATCAGTGGTATTTATTGAACACGAACTGTGTGCAGCACACTGTACTAAGTACTTGAGAGAGTACAATATAACAGAGTTGGGAGAACTGTTTCCTGCCCTCAAGGACAGTAAGCACTTAATAAATACCACTGATTGATAGGTTGATGCTTGCAGACATATAGATATACACACACCTGGCCCTTAGTCCAGGTTCTTTGGTCCTTTGGGCTGGACCCTGATTCTAGTGCTCTGCACATAGTAAGCACTCATCAATCAATCAATCAATCATATTTATTGAGCACTTACTGTGTGCAGAGCACTGTACTAAGCGCTTGGGAAGTACAAGTTGGCAACATATAGAGACAGTCCCAACCCAACAGTGGGCTCACAGTCTATAATAATGGTATTTGTTAAGCGCTTACTATGTGCAAAGCACTGTTCTAATCGCTGGGAGGGAATACAAGGTGATCAGGTTGTCCCACGTGGGGCTCACAGTCTTAATCCCCATTTTACAGATGAGTTAAATGAGGCTAAGAGAAGTTAAGTGACTTGTCCAAGGTCACACAGCAGACATGTGGCAGAACCGGGATTCAAACCCACGACCTCTGACTCCAAAGCCCGGGCTCTTTCCACTGAGCCAGGCTGCTTCTCATGGCCTAAAAGAATCTAGATCTAGGAGGAAACTAGAGGAAGTTTGCAAGTTTGCAAGACATGGCTGCCCCTGCCAGTTCTGCTTGCTTCAAGTGGGGCTGGACGGGAAGAGGGAGTAGGGGAAAAGAAGATGAGGTCAGGGGCGGAGAGACAAGGTCATTTTCATTTGACTTTAGACTGGCACTCTGACGGAGGGGGAGAAGACAAGGCTGACAAGGCCACAGGAGGAGTTGGAGTTGTTTAGTCTAACAAAGAGAAAACTAAGGGGCAATTTACTCACTGTCTTCAAGTTATGAAGGGTTTATGTGGGAAGGATGCTGTCCAAAGCAGTCATTTCTCACGCCCAGGATGACTATATAGGAGAAAATTGGAGAAGTTTCAATTGACTACAAGGAAGACTTTCTGGACCAACTCTACGATAAAACTTCAAAGAAGAGCTACGAAGAAAGGTTATGTAATACTGACCCCTGAAAAAATTCTGTGGCTCTATCACTCCTCTCCCTAAAAACAGAGGCTTAAGTCCGATCATCTTTCAAGAATCAGCATGGCCTAGTGGAGAGAGCATGGGCTCAGGAAAAAATCCGGCTCTGCCAGTCGCTTGCTGCATGACCTTGGGCAAGTCCCTTAACTTCTCTATGTCTCAGTTTCCTCGACTGCAAAATGTGAATTCAATACCTGTTCTCCCTCCTACTTAAACTGTGAACCCCAGGAGGGACAGAGACTATTAGACTTAATTAATGTGTACCTAACCCAAAATTTAGAAGTGTTTGCCACATAGTAAGTGCTTAGCAAATACCATTAAAAGAGTTTCCTTCGTGTTTATTATTCTACAATTCTATAATTTACTGGATTCAGAAACAATTTGCTGAAATCCTTTATCCTAAAGAATCAGGTACTCAGAGGCAACTTACACAGGCCCTGTAAGCAGAGGTGAAAATGAGAAAGAGATGCGGGGTGGGGAGATGGGAGGATTAGGAGAAGAAAACTAAATTTAAACCATACCTTCTCTCCCTAAATATTGGCTACTAATCTTTGGCAACTTTCAGGGTACATGTGAGTTTCTGTTTGGTATTCACCTTCAAGCTGTGAATCATCATCATCATCATCAATCGTATTTATTGAGCGCTTACTATGTGCAGAGCAGTGTACTAAGCGCTTGGGAAGTACAAATTGGCAACACATAGAGACAGTCCCTACCCAACAGTGGGCTCACAGTCTAAAAGGAATGAGGAATGAGGCTCCCAACATCAGAGGCAAATTGGGATGGTCAAAAATCATTAAACCAAACTACTTGGATGTTTGGCTTACAGCAAAGTTACAAGCACTGACCTTTTATTAAAGCTGAAGGCTTTCCAATTAACTGAAATACAACCTCTCCCACTTTTTGAAGGCCAAAATCATTAAACTTTAAAAAACTAATAAATAGGTTCAAGAATGGTAGAACCTCCTTCAGGCATGTTGGACCACTCCCTGGGTTTTTGTTGATTCAGAGCTTCTGTTTCTTTCATTAGGAGTGTTGGAGTTATTCAAATAATAGGGTCCTTCTAAAATCGTTGTAACGCTCCCTAGGTGCTTGATAGATTACTTGCTCCCGTGAGAGGACATAAAGGAATGATATCTAATTCAAGATGGGCAGACTTGAAATTAATACTGAGAGGATGAGTAAGGAACTTTCTTAGACAATTTCTACAGTCAATCAATCGATCAATGATATTTATTGAGCACTTACTGCATGCAGAGCACTGTACTAAGAGCTTGGGAAAATGCAATACAACAGAGGTAAGTATATGAGCAGGGTATGGCTTTCCGAGATTTAAAAAATAATAACGGTAGTTGTATAATTTCCAGAGTAACCTGATTTTTTAAAATAATGATGAAAATTTAAAACTTTTAAATGTGGTTAGTTTTATCTTCTATATTTATTATTCTCATAAACAACATCTGCATGGAAGACGTTTCTATTGACTGTGGTATTACCCTTTCTGGACTTTGCAAAAGACACAATGCATTAAGCCAGTGTTCATCGTCATTGCAGCTAACTGGGGGCCCTCATAGCAATGCTAAAGCCACTTGGCATAATTCAGGATACCAAAACTCCAGCATCAATCCAAAACTTAACCATATCCAAATACTGGTTCTCAAGTGACAACTCATAATGCATGGCATTCACACAAAAGACAAGAAAAAACTGACTATTGGGTTTGAGTCACTCAAAGGAAATCCAGACTCTCAATGAAGCATAGAGAGGAGAAATCACCCGGAAAATAAAACAAAAACAAAAACAGTTATGACTTTTAAAAATGAAAAGAGACATCCGGATATCACATTCAAAAATACTTTTCAATTGTATTGTTCATTGCGGAGCTGAATTAGGTTGGATTCATAAATCAGTTTGTCTATTTTGACAGTGAAGATGGAAAGGAAAATTACAAATTTGTGTGTGCGTGCGTGCGTGTGTGTGTGTTTTGGAAGGTTTCTCCTCTAATTTTTAAGATATTTCATGTAAAATTATGTAAACCACCCCAAATCCTTACCCTACTTGGGAAGCATGTTCTAAATTTCCCAAATCATTAGAATCCTTGGGGGTTAAATTGGACAGAAATTAACAATTATTATCATTATATTTAAGTGTTTACTTTGTGTCAAATACTTTTCTTAGAGCTGGGGTTGATGCAAGTTAATCAGATCAGACACAGTCCCTGCCCCACATGGGGCTCAAAATCTAAGTAGGAGGGTGAACTGGCATTGAATCCCCATTTTGCAGATGAGGAAGCTGAGACACAGAGAAGTTGTTACTTGCCAAGGTCACACAGCAGGCAACTGGAAGAGCTGGCTTTAGAATCCAGTTCCTCTGGCTCTTGGGCCCAAACTAGGCTGATCCTCTTCAACTTAGAATCTCTTAAAATTCATTATGATTTAACTCAGTTGTGTTATGTGCTCCCAAATGCTTAATACAGTGTTCTGCAAATAGTAAGCACTCAATAAACGCCATTGATTGATTGACCGATCCAGTGGAGGCTAATATGGGACTCGGACTTGGGAGATCTGGATTCTAATTTCAGCTCTGCTCTGACCTGTTCTGAGACCTCACAACTTCCAAGTTTCCTCATCTGTAAAATGGGGATTCAATAACTGTTCTCCCTCCTACTTAGACTGTGAGCTCCGTGTGAGACAGGGACTGTGTCTTATTTGATGACCTTGCATCTACCCCAGCGCTTAGAAGAGTGCTTGACACTGCTCTGTACCTCAGTTTCCGGTGACGGAGATTGGCTTTGTTCCCAATTACTGTGTATCTACTCATCATCATCATCATCAATTGTATTTAGTGAGTGCTTACTGTGTGCAGAGCACTGTACTAAGCACTTGGGAAGTACAAGTTGGCAACATATAGAGACAGTCCCTACCCAACAGTGGGCTCACAGTCTAAAAGTCTACTCCTGCACTTAGCACATAGTGAAATTTTAATAAATACCACAATTAACCCAGGCCCCGGGAGAAGGACAGTAGTCAGGAAGATGGAATCTGTTCTGTACATTTTCTTTGACTATTGAAGTTTGGGGTGGAGTCTTCTTTTCCACCCTTAGTACGATTATCTCTCAGGGACTGCTGAAAGCTTCTCGGAATGATTTGGCATAAAGGGTGGGTTGAAATCACCTGCTTCCAGGCAAGGAGCAAGATGTTACTAGGTTATGGGTGGGAGAAGATAAACTGAGTCCTCTGCAGAGAAAACACCCTTCTTAGAACCCAGGGAAGGAGGGAGAATTTTAAAGAGACAGCACAAGTTTTTTTTGTTTTCTTTTCTTTTCCTTCTTTCCTTCTGGGCTCTGATTGTACTGCAGTTCTTCTTAAGTGGCATTTAGCTCATTGAAATACAATCCAGCCCTCTGAGGCCATTACATCAAACGGTGACAGATGACAGGACAAAACATCTTCATGCGTTTTCTAAGAGGTAATTATCTGTGGAGGAAGCAAATTAAGGCAACCATATCCAGCATATATTTAGTGCCAGAGAGGGCCTGCATGGCTATGTAGTTTGTGCAGCCCTCACTTGAAAAGAAGAAATTAGTCATTGCAGTACACCCATATGCTGCACCTTCAAGAGATCAGTATATCTCAAATCTGTGGCAGGTGCACATAGCACACGAGTTGCACTTTATATCTGCCTAGGATCATCCCCCCGCAAAATCCCCAAAGCTTTCACTTGAGCCCATGTTGGGCTTATGCAGGAGAAGTAACAGTATTTCCTGTGGTTATCATATCTTTCTCCAAAGGGTTCAAACGTGCTATAAAGGCATACTCTCATTCAGACTCACAATGCCTAGGGTGTTTGCAGCTGGAACGGAGGTTCTCTGGAAACTGTAAACTCACTGTGGGCAGGGAACGTCTGCCAATTCTGGGTTTTTTGTTTGTCTGCTTAAGGCATTTGTTCAGCACTTACTACAATGTGGTAGATAATTGAAGAAGTGAGTTCTGCAGTTAAATGCTCTGGGGAGCTGGAGCAATAACTGATCCTCTTGTTCCTGTTCCAGGTACGGCGATTCCCCTTTGGATGGAACTGACACTCAAATTTTGTATATCCTTAAGTTATTTAAGCAGCGCGACCTAGTAGAAAGAGCACAGACCTGGAAATCACAGGATGTGGGTTCTAATCCTGGCTCTGTCACTCTTCGACTGTGGGATCTTGGGCAAGTCACTTAACTTCTGGGTCTCAGTTTCCTCTTCTGTAAAACAGACTTCGTCCAAATGGCTTAGTGGACTTTTTACAGAAGCAGCATGGCGTAGTGGATAGAGCACCGACCTGGGAATCAGAAGGTCATGGGCTCTAATCCTGGCTCGGCCACTCGTCTGCTGTGTGGCCTTGGGCAAGTCACTTCTCTGGGCCTCAGTTCCCTCATCTGTAAAATGGGGATTAAGACTGTGAGCCCCACGTGAGATAGGGACTGTGTTCAACCTGATTTGCTTGTATCTGTATAGTGCCTTGCACATAGTAAGCGCTTAACAAATACCATAATCATTAGTCAAATCCTACTCTTTTCTACTTAGACCTTTAGCCCCCATGTGGGATAAGGGAATGTTTCCAACTGAGTTATCTGGTATCTACCCCAGCTCTCAATAGAGTGAGTGGTAAATAATAAGCTATTAACAAGAACCATAATTATTATTAGCAGTAATAGCAACCCAAGGATGCTTTCATACCAGAGGTGAAATATGATTGGAAACCAATTGTTCTTCCTAAAACATGTCTTAATCTGAAATAAATTGTACTTTTGAGGACAGGCCATAATCTCACATTGTTTGGATCAAATTATGAGGCCCTGTGGATAATGTTATGGTTTCAATAAATTACAATATGAAGAAATCCATTATCTACTCCTAATAAGCTAAGTCATTTTGCTTTCCAAGTTCTACTGTGACATCTGGTGTGTTGTGATAGATAACTTAAATTAACCCAACCACTTTTGGGCATTAGCTTTTAGGCTAGATATGCAATCTAAACATAGAAAACATCTGTGGGTTTTTGTGTTGTTTTTGTTTGGGTTACTATGAAGTTGCAAACACTGGTCATAATGACTGTTGATATTTGTCAATATCAATACTGCACTTTGTTGTTTTTGTTTGGGTTAGTGTAAAGTTGTGTACACTAGTCATAATGACTTTTGATGTTTGTCAGTATCAATGCTGCTTTAGCTGCCAGACTACATTGCACTTTGGGAGAAATTCTTTGAGTCAGTTTTACACTCCTTTCAACCCATGTTGAAAGGGGTAGAACCTTGCCAACTCCCCAGGTCCATCAATTGACTGTGCTTAAGCACTTAGTACAGTGCTCTGCACATAGTAAGCACTCAATAAATACGATTGATGATGACTGCATCAGGTCACCAGCTTGGGTGACTCCCTGAGTGAATGAGAACCAGCTCCAGACAATGATGTGCCTCGTTTCATTGGAACTTGGGAATAAGAGATTTTCTGGAATCACCTCAGCTTTCCCCTGGTATCCTCAAAATGCAGGAAAATAGATCCAACACAAGTAGAAAGATTGCCCAGGGGCTGATTTACCCTCACCTGCCAGGGATCTATGCAGTTGTGTGCTATTTCAGCAGGTTATCACGCTCCCTTTGAAAAGTGGTGGAATTTGCATAGCCATTCATTCATTCAATCGTATTTATTGAGTGCTTACTGTGGGCAGAGCACTGTACTAAGTGCTTAGCACGGTACTAAATTGGAAGGCTGTTTCTGGTAATCAAATAAAGCTCCCAAAGGCTGTGTTTTGGTCCTTTGAAGCAAGAAGATGGTTATTACAGCAGATATCTGGAGTTTAGGTCAGGTCTGAGGCTCTATTATACTACCTGCATAAAACCTGAGAGCTGAAAATAGGGGGCTTCGTAGATGGGAGGACTAGGTCTCCTTGCCAGATTCCAATTTTCATTAGGTGGATGACTTGGATATTATTTTGAATACGAGGACTATTGAAGTTGGGCTCATTCAAAACTTTTATTGAACTATATTATTAGATGAAGAGAAAACTGGGGATTCGGTGCCAAGAAATGACCTCTCTGGTCAAGAGAAAATTGGCTGTGGCTATAAGTAATGCTACAGAGTTATCTAGGTCACACGTCTAAAGGATTGGGTTCATAAGCAAAGTTCCAACTAGGCAGGACCTTCTGGCTGCACTGATCTGTATTGAGTTTAATTGTTAGTCAAATCTGTCGATGGTGTTTTAGTGCTTGCTGTTCTGGCAAATACAACCGTGTGCCAAAGCCATGATCCTTGCTGTGGACGCAGCAGGGCAGTCGTTGTTAATCATGTAGCTATAGCAGGAGCAAGAACAAGGATGTAGTGGTTATTTTGTTAATATGTCTTGTTTTGATGTCTGTCTCCCCCTTCTAGACTGTGAACCCGCTGTTGGGTAGGGACCGTCTCTATATGTTGCCAACTTGTACTTCCCAAGCGCTTAGTACAGTGCTCTGCACACAGTAAGCGCTCAATAAATACCATTGAATGAATGAATGAATGAATAATATCAGCATATTGGGGTGAAGTGACCAAATGAATGATTGAATATGTGTATACATTAATGCTGAAGAAGTTGGATGACAAGAGCACGGGCTTGGGAGTCAGCAGACATGGGTTCTAATCTCCACTCTGCCACTTATTTGCTGTGTGACCTCGGGCAAGTCACTTCACTTCTCTGTGTCTCAGTTCCCTCATCTGTAAAATGGGGATTAAGACTGTGAGCCCTATGTGGGATAGGGACTATGTCCAACAGTTGGCTCGTATCTCCCCCAGCACTTAGAACAGTGACTGGCACAGAGTAAGGTCTTAATTAATATAATTATTTTTTATTATTTACCCTACAGGCCAGAACCATTTATTGATAGATTGATTGTCAAGCCACCCCCTGTGATTTAAGCCCTGACACCTTTTGGTTTATAAATTAATCACTGGCCAGGATCATAATGTGCCAGTCCCACCCCTGCAAATGCCTTATTGTGAATGCCTTCCTAGCCACCATTAATAATAATGATAATAATTGGGGTATTTGTTTATCACTTAGTACATGACAGACATTGTACTAAGTGCTGGGGTGGATTCAAGCAAATCGGATTGGACACAGTCCCTGTCCCATATGGGGCTCATAGTCTCAATCCCCATTTTACAGATAAGGTAACTGAGGCACAGAGAAGTGAAGTGACTTGCCCAAGGTCGCAGAGCAAACAACTAGAAGAGCTGGGATTAGAACCCATGACCTCCTAACTTTCAGGCCCATGCTCTATCCATCACGCCATGCTGCTTCCCATGGCAGAAGGTTTCACTGTCCACATTTGCTAATTGCTTTGAGATGATGGGTCCAAGTCCATCTTATTTCCTTTTCAAGTACTGCCCAAATCTTTATCTCAATTTAGTCCAGTACCTGAATTTGATCTAATTACACATTGTTCCTCTGGGATTTGTTCCAGGGTATCTGGAGAAAACCATTAAGATTAAAGGAGGTAATCTCTAAATTGTAAAGAGTGAGAACTTTTTTAATATTCAACAGGGTTAAGTTAATGAGTAGTCAGGCTGGAGCCACTTTTCACATCTACGCCTAATCATTCTGCGCTATTTTTTCTAGAAGGTTTATTACAGACTTTTTACTGATGTGCTGGGAGAAGCCAAGAGGGAAGAGACCTGCCTAAGGTGAGTGACCATCTCAGATCCAACACCTTTAGCTTTTCAATGGTTAGAGAAGCAGCTTCACCTAATCAGTCAGTCAATCGTATTTATTGAGTGCTTACTATGTACAGAGCACTGCATTAAGTACTTGGGAGAGTACAATATAGCAATACAATAGACATATTTCCCACCTTCAGTGAGTTTCACAGAGCACAGTCCTGGAAGTCAAAGGGATCTGGGTTCTAAATCCTACTCCACCACTCGTCTGCTGTGTGACCTGCTGCTCCGTGCCTCGGTTACCTCATCTGTAAAATGGGGATTAAGATTGAGAGCCCTATGTAGGACAGGGACTGTGTACCACCTGATTAGCTTGTATCTACCCCAGTGCTTAGTACAGTTCTGGCACATAATTAGCCCTTAACAAATACAAGGAAGCAGTGTGGCTCCGTGGAAAGAGCCCGGGCTTTGGAGTCAGAGGTCATGGGTTCAAATCCTGGCTCCACCAATTGTCAGCTGTGTGACTTTGGGCAAGTCACTTAACTTCTCTGTGCCTCAGTTACCTCATCTGTAAAATGGGGATTAAGACTGTGAGCCCCTCGTGGGACAACCGGATCACCTTGTAACCTCCCCATCACTTAGAACAGTGCTTTGCACATAGTAAGCACTTAACAAATACCATTACTATTATTATTAAATACCATTTAAAAAAAAAAGTAGGGATTGTCTGACCTGGAATCTGCCATTAAAATGAAGGATGAGCCTTAACCAGCCTGCATGAAGAAATTGGTTTTATTGCTAGTTTGCACCACTCACACTCTCTTGTCCCCAACTCAGGCTCTCTCTGAGGCAATCGATCGATCCATCCATCAATCATATTTATTGAGCATTTACTCCGGGCAGAGCACCGTATTCAGGCTTGGGAGAATACAATCTAACAGAGTTGGTAGACCTGGTTCCTGCCCACAGTGAATTTACAGTGCAATCAGTGCAACAAGAAGGCAGGAAGGATTCCAACCCCCAGCACCAGCCCTCCACCCCAACCCCTCTCACTTCCCGACTCCAGGGTCTACCTCGCGGGTGAGAGGTCACCCCATCTCCAGGGTCTGCCATGGAGGTGGGAGGCTGCCCCATCTCCAGGGTCTGCCATGCAGGTGACAAACTGCCCCACCTCCAGCATCTACCACAAAGGTAAGAGGCTGCCCACCCCCAGGATCTACCATGAAGGTGAGAAGCTGCCCCATTTCCAGGGTCTATCATGTGGATGAGAGGCTGCCCACCTCCATGGTCTATCATAAGGACGAGAGGTTGCCCCACCTCCAGAGTCTACCATGCGCGTGAGAAACTACCCACTTTCAAACCCTATCATGCGGGTGAGAGGCTGCCCACCTCCAGGGCCTGCCACCCGGGTGAGAAGCTGCCCACTTGTAGGGTCTATCACGTGGGTGAGAGGCTGCCCCATCTCCAGGGTTTACCATGTGGATGAGAATCATCATCATCATCATCATCATCATCAATCGTATTTATTGATTTTAATAAATCAATAAAGCGCTCAATAAATACGATTGATGATGATGATGAGCGCTTACTATGTGCAGAGCACTGTACTAAGCGCTTGGGAAGTACAAATTGGCAACATATAGAGACAGTCCCTACCCAACAGTGGGCTCACAGTCTAAAAGGGGGAGACAGAGAGCAAAACCAAACATACTAACAAAATAAAATAGAATAGATATGTACAAGTAAAATAAATAGAGTAATAAATATGTACAAACATATATACATATATACAGGTGCTGCGGGGAAGGGAAGGAGGTAAGATGGGGGGATGGAGAGGGGGACGAGGGGGAGAGGAAGGAAGGGGCTCAGTCTGGGAAGGCCTCCTGGAGGAGGTGAGCTCTCAGCAGGGCCTTGAAGGGAGGAAGAGAGCTAGCTTGGCAGATGGGCAGAGGGAGGGCATTCCAGGCCCGGGAGATGACGTGGGCCGGAGGTCGATGGCGGGACAGGCGAGAACGAGGTACGGTGAGGAGATTAGCGGCGGAGGAGTGGAGGGTGCGGGCTGGGCTGGAGAAGGAGAGAAGGGAGGTGAGGTAGGAGGGGGCGAGGTGATGGACAGCCTTGAAGCCCAGGGTGAGGAGTTTCTGCCTGATGCGCAGATTGATTGGTAGCCAACGGAGAATAATAATAATGATGGCATTTATTAAGCACTTACTATGTGCAAAGCACTGTTCTAAGTGCTGGGGAGGTTACAAGGTGATCACGTTATCCCACGGGGGCTCACATTCCCCATTTTACAGATGAGGGAACTGAGGCCCAGAGAAGTTAAGTGACTTGCCCAAAGTCACACAGCTGACAATTGGCGGAGCCGGTATTTGAACCCCTGACCTCTGACTCCAAAGCCCGGGCTCTTTCCACTGAGCCACGCTGCTTCTCCACCCACCTCCAGGGTCTATCACATGGGTGAGAGCCTGTTCCATCTCCAGGCCACAGGGCACCCATTAGCCCCTGGCCTAGCATGGGTGATACTCAAATAGTGACAACGTGAGACCCTCTTAACTTTGAGAATGTTGAGGAGGCTGCTGCTGTGGGTGTGGCTATGACTTCTGGTACTGTTGATCTCAGAAGCCAGATGCTTTTCTCAAATTTATCACCATCCTTATCTTTTATATTTTTGCATTATCTTACTTGCATGTCTGTTGCCAGCCCCTCCTTGCATTATTCTTAGATTCCTAGAGCCCTCTAGACTATTAGCTTGTTGTGGGCAGGGAACTCGTCTACCAGTTCAGCTATATTTTACTCTCCCAGGTTCTAAGTACGGTGCTCCGCATTCGGTAGCGCTCAATTCATTCATTCAATCATATTTATCATCATCATCATCATCATCAGTCGTATTTATTGAGCGCTTACTGTTTGCAGAGCACTGTATTAAGCGCTTGGGAAGTACAAATTGGCAACATATAGAGACAGTCCCTACCCAACAGTGGGCTCACAGTCTAAAAGGGGGAGACAAAACCAAACATACTAACAAAATAAAATAAATAGAATAGATATGTACAAGTAAAATAAATAAATAAATAGAGTAATAAATATGTACAAACATATATACATATATACAGGTGCTGTGGGGAAGGGAAGGAGGTAAGATGGGGGGGATGGAGAGGGGGACGAGGGGGAGAGGAAGGAAGGGGCTCAGTCTGGGAAGGCCTCCTGGAGGAGGTGAGCTCTCAGCAGGGCCTTGAAGGGGCCTATTTATTGAGCGCTTACTGTGTGCAGAGCACTGTACTAAGTGCTTGGGAAGTATAAGTTGGCACCATATAGAGACGGTCCTTACCCAACAATGGGCTCACAGCCTAGAAGGGGGAGACAGACAACAAAACAAAACACGTGGACAGGTGTCTAGTCGTCAGAACAAATAGAATTAAAGCAAAACGTCCATCATTAACAAAATAAATAGAATAGTAAATATGTACAAGTAAAATAGAGTAATAAATCTGTACAAACATATATACAGGTGCTCTGGGGAGGGAAAGGAGGTAGGATGGGGGTATGGGGAGGAGGACAGGAAAAAGGGGGCTCAGTCTGGGAAGGCCTCTTGGAGGAGGTGAGCTCTCAGTAGGGCTTTGAAGGGAGGAAGAGAGCGAGCTTGGCAGCTGTGTGGAGGGAGGGCATTCCAGGCTACTGGGAGGACGTGGACCAGGGGTCGACGGCGGGACATGTGAGAACGAGGTACAGTGAGGAGGTTAGCGGCAGAGGAGCGGAGGGTGTGGGCTGGGCTGGAGAAGGAGAGAAGGGAGGTTAGGTAGGAGGGAGCGAGGTGATGGAGAGTCTTAAAGCTGAGAGTGAGGAGTTTGCAATTGATTGATCGACTGTGAACCTAGCTGGGGGCTTCTTTCTGTGCACTTCTTTTTCAGCGTTCAGCATGATGCTTTGTACGTACTAGGTGATTAACTACTGCTTCATTGCAAAATGCATGTGAAGCAGCATTGCCTAGTGGACAGAGCACAAGCCTGGAAGTCAGAAGGACCTGGGTTTTAACCCTGGCTCCACCGCTTGTCTGCTGTGTGACCCTGGGCAAGTCACTTCTCTTCTCTGGGCCTCAGTTGCCTCATCTGTAAAATGGGGATTAAGACTGTGGTACAGGGACTGTGTCCAACCTGATTAGCGGATGTGTGGAGGGACTAGCACTTAGCACTTAGTACTAGTACTAGCACATGTACTAGCACTTAGTTCAGTGCTTGGCACAGAGTAAGCACTTAACAGATACCATTTAAAAAATAATCTATTTACAAACCCTAATTACAGCCAAAATGACTCCAGCAGAGTGCCAACATGGGCCATCATACCCCGGACTAGCAGGCAGTGGCCAGGATGTCTGCCTTGGTAACTGCTGCAGTATTCATGGCCCATATTAGCCAGCTGTATTTCAAGGTTCCTGTTGAGCCTTTCCACCATACAAGGGGCTCATGGGTGTCCTTCGATCAGAAAACTTCACCACTGTAGTATAATCCCAGCAGGCATTTCCTTCTCAATGTTTCACCTCTCACTGCAATGAGATTTAAAAATAACAGTAATAATAATAATAGTATTTGTTTAGGAGAAGCAGCGTGGCTCAGTGGAAAGAGCACGGGTTTTGGAGTCAGAGGTCATGGGTTCAAATCCCAGCGCTGCCAATTGTCAGCTGTGTGACCTTGGACAAGTCACTTTACTCCTCTATGCCTCACCTAGCTCATCTGTAAAATGGGGATTAAGACTGTGAGCCCCCCGTGGGACAACTTGATCACCTTGTAACCTCCCCAGCGCTTAGAACAGTGCTTTGCACCTAGTAAGCGCTTAATTAATGCCATTATTATTATTTATTTACTTATTAAGTGCTTACTATGTGTTCTAAGCACAGGAGTGGATACAAGCAAATCAAATTGTACACAGTTTCTGTCCCATGTGGGGCTCATAGTCTCAGCCCCCATTTTACAGATGAGCTAGGTGAGGCATAGAGGAGTAAAGTGACTTGTCCAAGGTCACACGGTAAAGTGGCAGAGCCAAGATTAGAACCCATGACCTTCTGACTCCAAAGACTGTGCTCTATCCACTATGCAGCTCGTTGTGGGCAGGGAATGTGTCTGTTTATTGTATTGGACTCTCCCAAGCACTTAGTACAGTACTCTGCACACAGTAAGCACTCAATAAATGTGATTGAATGAATGAGTGAATAAAGTATGGGGGCGGGGAGGAGGGTTAGGGTTACGGCAAGACCGTGAACTCCTTACGGGCAAGGAACACGTTTGCTAATTCTGTCTTATCGTATTCCCCCAAGCACTTAGTACAGTGCTCTGCACATAAACACACAGTAAATACCATTGTTTGAATGTCAATGGAAATATTACTAGGCCCAAGGATCCTGTAGGTGGTTAGAAATCAAGTGAAGTCCCAAGCAGGGCAGGAGTACAGTGCTCTGCACATAGTTGGTGCTCAATAAATATGCTTGATTGATTGTTTAATAGAATAGTTTCTTTGTTGAGTTTATTGCCATTGGAGTTGGTGATTTTTTTTTTTTTTCAAAAACCCAGCTCCTGGAATTTGGGGAGCCCACTGGAGTTGGATTGCACAGCACACTCTACTTTGCCTCCTCTTTCAGTGAATTAAGTCACTGAGGAAAATATAAGCCATCCTCGTTTTTCTTAACTCTTGCCACCTCTACGGTCAAAAAAAATATGAAATTGAGGTAGAGCTTCTTCTTCATTTTAGTCAGACTTGTGTCAGGAAAGGTGCTATTAAGCCTCGAGTTCCAATGCTGCTTCTAACACAGATCATTCTGTGGCTTTGGGAAGGTGAATACGTTGGTCTCCGAACTTTCATGCTCTCCAGAGAACTAACAGCACAATTCTCTGGTAGCATCTATGGGAGGAGGTAAAAGCAGAAAGTAACTGCAGCATATTCTTGCCTTAACCCTAACCCTTCTCCCCGTCCCCAAACTTTACTCACTCATTGGCTTCAAGGCTGTCCATCACCTCGCCCCCTCCTACCTCACCTCCCTTCTCTCCTTCTCCAGCCCAGCCCGCACCCTCTGCTCCTCTGCCGCTAACCTCCTCACCGTGCCTCGTTCTCACCTGTCCCACCATTGACCCCCGGCCCACATCATTCCCCTGGCCTGGAATGCCCTCCCTCCCCACATCCGCCAAGCTAGCTCTCTTCCTCCCTTCAAGGCCCTACTGAGAGCTCACCTCCTCCAGGAGGCCTTCCCAGATTGAGCCCCCTTTTTCCTCTCCTCCCCATCCCCTCTGCCCTACGTCCTTCCCCTCCCCACTGCAGTTGTACATATTTGTACAGATTTATTACTCTATTTATTTTACTTGTACATATTTACTATTCTATTTATTTTGTTAATGATGTGCATATGGCTATAATCCTATTTGTTCTGACGATTTTAACACCTGTCTACCTGTTTTGTTTTGTTGTCTGTCTCCCCCTTCTAGACTGTAAGCCTGTTGTTGGGTAGGGACCATCTCTATATGATGCCGAATTGTACTTCCCAAGCACTTAATACAGTGCTCTGTTGTTGGGTAGGGACCATCTCTATATGTTGCCGACTTGTACTTCCCAAGCACTTAGTACAGTGCTCTGCACACAGTAAGCGCTCAATAAATACGATTGAATGAATGAATTCACTCATTCATTCAATCGTATTTATTGAGCATTTACTATGTGTAGAGCACTGTATTAAGGACCTGGGAGAGTACAATAAAACAGAATCAACAGACATGTTCCCTGCCCATAATGAGTTTATGGTCTATAGAGTACAATAAAACAGATTGGGAGAAATATTCCCTGTCCTCAAGGAGCTTAGAGTCTGGAAAGGATAATAATCATTCATTCATTCATTCAATTGTATTTATTGAGTGCTAATGTAATTCTTCTTATTATTATTAGTTTTGTTAAGCACTTTTTATGTGCTAAGCACTGTACTAAGCAGTAGGATAGATACAAGATAATCAGGTCCCACATGAGGCTCATAGTCTAAGTAGGAGGAAGAACAAGAATTGAACCCCTATTTTTCAGATGAGGGAAATGAGGCACAGAGAAGTTAAGTGACTTGCCCGAGGTCACACAGCAGACTAATGGCAGAGCTGGGGTTAGAATAAATGGCAAATTACAGTAATAGTTTACAGTCTAGAGTTCTCCTTCCCCCATCTCTCACCCAAAGAGGAATGTTTAGTTCCTGAATTTCTAGGGCACGTAATCAGATTTAACCTGCTGTAATCTTCTAAGAGGGTTTAGGGTAACAGGGAAAGGTGAGATATGGAGATTAGTAATTAGGCTCCCTTCTGAATTTCAACCTGTATGAATTTTCTCTGGTAACTCAACATTTCAGTCTGGGGCCCCAGGAAATATATTGACTAAGGCTCAGAAGGTGCTGCCAATGTCTCAGAATTGGGTGGTGGTTGACCTGAAAGGAAACTTGTTCAGAGTGGTTGGCTCTGCTGCCACTGATGCATTTCTCGGTGAGCAAAATGGGCAGGATATTGGAGAGTACCAACCAGCCACCAAACCTGAACTGCCAGATTCCCCTGGAGAGTGAAGAATGCAGAGGGCAGGAATGTCACAAGAGTTAATTCTAGCCAGTAAGGGCATTTTGGGTGCTAATAAGGGGAAGGAAGCTGAGATGACTGAAAAGCTGATTGAAGCAAAACTCTCCGAGTGCTGAATTGCACATCAAAATAGGGTACTGTACTTTTTTTTAACATTATTTGCAAAGCACTTACTATGTGTCAGGTACTGTACTAAGTGCTGGGGTAGATACAAGCTAATCAGGTTGGGCCTAGTCCCTGCCCCACATCGGACTCACAGTCTTAATCCCCATTTTACAGATGAGGCAACTGAGAGACAGAGGAGTTAAGTGAGTTGCCCAAGGTCCCACAGCAAAGTGGCAGAGTCAGGATTAAAACCCAGGTCCTTCTGAACCACAGGTCTGTGCTCTATCCACTAAGCCATGCTGCTCCTCAAGCCATGCTGCTTCTCTGTACTTGTAACTCTGTGAAAGAAAAATACTATGGTAATTGTAGTATTTGTTAAACACTTACTTACTTCGGGCCAAGCACTGTGCTAAGTGCTGGCAGAGTCAAGATAATCAGATCTGGACACAGATCCTGTCTGTCCCAAACAGGGCTCACAGTCTAAGGGTAGGAGGGACAGGTATTTCATCTCTGTTTTATAGATGAGGAAATGGAGACTCAGAGAAATTAAATGACTTGCCGAAGGTCAAACCAGAGGCAAGTAGCAGAGCCGTATCTGGAACCCAGTTCTCCTGACTCCTGCTTTTCGGCTCTTTTCACGAGGCTACATGGCTTCGCGTCGCAATAAACTGATCAGTTTGGTTCCTACTCATTGGGGACTGTTCAACTATTCAGGATTTGGAAACTCTAAGGCTAAGGCAGAATAATCTCAAACTTTTCATAACAATAAGCATTCTACAGTGATATAAGTAAAGGCCTTGGAGAATTACGATTGGTAAATATCCCCCTTTGTTCATTTAGCATGGTCATCTTGTACCCCCAAGCATTACTTAAAGAAAACAAAAAGAGAAAGTTGAAGGGGCGATTTAGTTTGCTATGTTCTTATTAACAATAATTGTTGTATTCATTAAGTGCTTACTATGTGCTAAACACTCCTTCCCTTCCCCACAGCACCTGTATATATGTATATATGTTTGTACATATTTATTATTCTATTTATTTATTTATTTTACTTGTACATATCTATTCTATTTATTTTATTTTGTTAGTATGTTCGGTTTTGTTCTCTGTCTCCCCCTTTTAGACTGTGAGCCCACTGTTGGGTAGGGACCGTCTCTATATGTTGCCAATTTGTACTTCCCAAGCGCTTAGTACAGTGCTCTGCACACAGTAAGCGCTCAATAAATACGATTGATGATGATGATATACTGAGTACTGGGGTAGATACAAAATAATCAGGCCCACAAGGGGCTCACAGCCTAAGTAGGAGGGAGAACAGGTGTCGAATCCCTATTTTGCAGATGAGGGACCGAGTCAGAGAGAAGTGATGGCACGGAGAAGTGAAGTGGCCTGCCCAAGATCACCAAGCAGACAAGTGGCAGAGCCAGAAACAGAACCCAGGTTCTCTGATTCCCAGACCCGTGCTCTTTCCACCAGGCCACGCGTCTTCTTAGTCCCTATTTCTTCATCTATCTGTCTCTGGCTCCCCTGATCTCCCTCTCCCGCTGAATTTGCTATCGGCCAAAGAACGAGTCTTGGCCGCTCGCACATGGCAGATTTACATCTCCAGTTCCCAGCATGGCCATCTCATGTTTCCAGTCACCAGATGCTAGGGAGGAGTGAAGATGAGCCACAGATGTGCTAGCTGGTGATAGAGGAGCCCACCCATTCTGGCTATTCTGGGCCTCCCTGATTTGCTTCCCCTGAAACATACGAGCGAAATAAAATACAGGAGGCGGGAGGCCCCGGGGGCAGTTTTCCCAAAGGCAGCATCTTTTGAAAACCATTATTGGTTCTGCAGCCTTCTAACATCCTGATGCTTGGAGAGAGAATGGGGCCGAGCGTGGGGAGGGGTGGAGAGGAGCACAGTTCATGGACAGTTAAAATGCGGGTGGTCAGAGGGAATAAATGATAATCAAGGCTCTGCCATCAAGTGGGTGAACTAGGGCCAGTCGCTCTCAGAGAAGCTTTCTTCAAGAGGCTGGAGTGGCCAAAAGATGTAAATGGCTGCCCCTTATCCCATTCTTCACTAGATGAACATGGTCTGAAAAAGCAGCTTCCTTCTCAGCTTGAGTCTAGCGGGGGTTAGGGCCTTCCAGCACTTAGAACAGTGCCTGGCACGTAGTAAGCTCTTAACAAATACCATAATTATTATTATTATCCCTCTTCTTGTGAGCGCAGATTCACTTGTTGAGGCAAGTCACTGCTGCCCTTCACCTTGCTGTTTTCAAAGCCACTGCCGCGGAACGAGTTACACCAGCTGTGCGCTGTCAGGTTATTAGGTTTTTGGGACCTTTTTTTGTTCTGCTTTATTTTGCTTTTCAAACTCTAATCTATCCAACACTCGATCGATCAATCACGTATTGAGCATTTACTGTGTGCAGAGCACTGTACTGAACACTTGGGAGAGTACAACATAACAGAATTGATAGGCAGGTTCCCTGCCCACAATGAGTTTACAGTTTGGAAGGGGAGCTTACATATGCCTCCTTCTCCAGCAGCCACAAAGGCCAATTCTGTCCTCCTGAATTGCACGGGAGCCTGGAGAGAGTGGAGGTGTCTGTTGTTTGCCAAACTAAGCAAGACAAGGATTGTGATTAAGGTTAGACCACTGAAATACTTGGAAATTTCAGATTATGGTCTTCTAGGAAGCCACACTTAGTAATAATAATAATTATTATTATTACTATGGTATTTGATAAGCACTTACTATGTGCCAGGCACTGTACTAAGCACTGGGGTGTATACAAGTAAATTGGGTTGGACACAGTCCCTGTCCCACGTAGAGCTCACAGTCTTAATCTCCATTTTACACATGAGGTAACTGAGGCACAGAGAAGTGAAGTGACTTGCCCAAGGCCACACAGCAGATAAGTGGCAGAGCTGGAATTAGAACCCATGACCTTCTGAATCCCAGGCCCGGGCTCTAACCACTACGCCATGCTGCCTGGTACACAGTAAGCACTTAACTAATACCATTAAAATACAAGCAAACAGACAAAAAAACTCCCCTGTGCCCTAGAAATTCTGTTTCTTTTTTTTGTGGTATTTGTTAAACACTTACTACCTGCCGAGCACTGAACTAAGTGCTGGGGTAGATACAAGATAATCAGGTTGGTCACAGTCCCTGTCCCACAAAGGGCTCACAGTCTTAATCCCCACTTTACAGATGAGGGAACTGAGGCACAGAGAAGTCAAGTGACTTGCCTAAGGACCCCCAGCAGACAAGTGGCGGAGCTGGGATTAGAACCCAGGTCCACAGGCTCCCAGGCCCGGGCTTTTTCCATTAAGACATACTGCTTCTCTAGACTCAGAAAGGGCCTAGGAGACTTTGATTCCAGGGTCCCAAAGTGGCCCAGGTTCAGCCTGGGAGAGGAAGCATTTAAGGAACAGAATTCCAGCAGTGGCAGGTGGTTCCTTTTTTTAAAAAAAAAATTGCATCTGTTAAGCGCTTACCATGTGCCAGGCATTGTCCTAAGTAAGGTTGATACAAGATAATTAGGTTGTACACAGTCCCTGTCCACATGGGGCTCACGGTTTTTATCCCCATTTTACAGATTAGGTAACAGAGGCACAGAGAATTTAAGTGACTTGCCTAATATCATGCAGAAGATGGGGCGGAGCCGGGACTAGATCCCAGGTCCTTCTGACTCCCAGCCCTGTCTCTATCAACTAGACCACACTGGTTCTGTTCTTTAAACCTTCCCCTGCCACCATCCTGGACACCAAAAATCTCCCTTGTTAATTTTTCTGCCCCTTCAGCTTTGCACCCTGGTCAGCCTCATCTTCAAACAGGAATCCCTAAGTGATAATAATAATAATAATGATAATGATGGCATTTATAAAGCACTTACTATGGTGATCAGGTTGTCCCACGTGGGGCTCGCAGTCTTAATCCCCATTTTACAGATGAGATCATTGAGGCCCAGAGAAGTGAAGCGACTTGCCCAAAGTCACACAGCTGACAATTGGCCGAGCCGGGATTTGAACCCATGATCTCTGACTCCAAAGTCCGGGCTCTTTCCACTGAGCCACGCTGCTTCTCTAAGGGTGTGAGCCCCACGTGGGACAGGGGCTGTGATCAATCTGATTAACTTGTACATACCCTAACGCTTAGAACAGCACTCAGCCCATAGTAAGCACTTAACAAGTACAATAATTGTTATTATTATTGTTACCTTGCTACGCAATAATTCTATGAATGGATGCAAAGCATAATGGGACTGAGAGCATTGAAGTTTGTACACTCACAGGCACACCTATGCACACCACTTAGACTTTGGCACGTGTTTCCCAAATGCATGGAAAACAGAAGTTCCAGATTGGGTAGAGATGGAAACAGAAGGAATGGCATGGGAAAAGCAGTCATGGGGGAGATAGAAAGGGAGCTGGAAGTGACAAGAGAGGGGCATTGGGAGAAATAGGGATCGGAGGCGTTGGTGATTCAGGAGAGAAGGGACATGAGAGCAGGAGCTAGGAAGGATGGAGCAAGGGGAGGATGGGTGGAAAAAATGTCTACAATATAGGACAGGTGGAACCAGAAAAGATTTTGTAGGCAGAAGTAGGGAGCCGATGGAGCCTGAGTTGGGACTGGGAGAGAGGAGAGTCAGGAAAGACAGACCCAGCTGATGGTGATGCCAGTCTTGTGATAACATCTTGAAAAGTTTGGATTGAAGCCCAGGGAGACTAACTACTTAGCAAGAAGTTTACAAAGTGGAAAGGAAAAAGACTTCCTGCCTTTTGTATATCCCCTATGAGAAGGTTATTCGTTCAATAGCGCTTACTGTGTTCAGAGCACTGTACTAAGCGCTTGGGAAAGTACAATACAACAATAATCAATGACATTCCCTGCCCATAACGAGCTCACAGTTATCTAGCCTGTAACATCACTGTGGACAGGGAATGTGTCTACCAACTTTGTTGCACTGTACTCTCCCAAGCATTTAGTACCACACTCTATACACACAGCACTCGATAAATACCTTTGATTGATTGATTTTTTTCAATGGGAGATGTGAGAAGTAAAGTGTAGAGGGAGTCTTGAAGGAGTGAGAGGAGAGAGAGAAGAGTAGCATTTTATGAGGGCCGGGGATGGATGTGTTAATCTGGGAGAGGTAAATGGGAATTGCAAGAAGGAAGGAAGGACAAAGGAGGAAGAGCCAATAAATCAGGTTGCCCTTTTCAAACACAAACGGTAAGGGATAAACTTTTCCCTAGTGCCTCTATCCCCCCTACCTCATCCAGTACAATAATTTCTTGTCTTGGAAATGCTGATATTTGGGTGTGTTTGCTTACGGGTGGCAAGAAGGAAGACCCCTTGACAAGCTTAGGCACTGCTCCAACTTCAAACCCTTTAATTCCCAAATAGCTTGTGCCTTGGCATAAGGAATTTTCCTGCTTGCAATAATGTTAATAATAATAATGGTGATATTTGTTAAGCATTTACTATGTGCCAAGCCCTGTGTGAAGCACTGGAGTAAATTACAAGATATTAAGATGGGACACAATCTCTGTCCCACACAGGGTTTGCAGTCTAAGTGGGAGGGAGAATACATATTTGGTCCCCATTTGACAGTTGAGGAAACTGAGGCACAGAGCAGTCAAGTGACTTGCCTCTTCACCCACCAGACAGGTGATAGATCTGGGATTAGAATCCTGGCCTCCTGATTCTCAGTCCTATGTTCTTTCCGCTGGACTATACTGCTTCTGTTTCCAAGCCTTTGAAATGGTCCATTTTCAATATCTAATTACCTGCAGAGAACAACTCTGCAACAAATTAAAGGTGAGAGGATCGGAAACAAAGACCTAGATAAAATTTCTCTTGAAAGACCTGAGTATTAAGAGGAAAGCTGAACAGGACAAAGCACCTTCAGGGTTTTGTCAGCTATAAAAGGGTTGAGAAGTAGATTAAGTCATTCAACCATCCTGTTGTAGTGCAGCTGGCTTTTCCCACCTTTAATTCTTTCTCCATCTTAGCTGGCCCCAGATGCTATGTAAGAATCTGACCAAACAGAGTGTTTCTGCTTGTTCCAGACCCAGGAAGAGGAGCAGGTGCTTACTGTGCTACCTTGGGCAAGTCACTTAACTATGCCTCCAGTTCTCTCCTTGGATTATTTTGCCACTCCTGCCCACCGCTCTCCTAGGCTGCTCCTTCCAACTTGCCTGCATGATTCCCCCCTCTCCCTTCGCGGTCACTCACATCTCCATCCCTGCCATTGCCCTCCCTTAATCAATCAATCATATTTATTGAGCGCTTACTGTGTGCAGAGCACTGTCCTAAGTGCTTGGGAAGTACAAGTTGGCAACATATAGAGATGGTCCCTACCCAACTTAATGCAGCCAGATGGAGAATCTGAGAAGCAGGATACCCAGTTCCCTTCCGGGGCGGTAGGATGGGGGAGTTTGGATTAAGGGAAAAAGGTAGGAGAAGAGGAAAGAGAAGCAGCGTGGCAAGTGGAAAGCACATGGGGCTGGGAGCCAGGGGACATGGTTCCCAGTTCTGCCACTGGTCTGCTGTGTGACCTTGGGCCACTCATTTTACCTCAATTTCCTTACTAGCACAGTAGGGATTAGAACCTGCTCTCCCTACTTCTTAGATTGTGGGTCAAAGAAAGTTTCTGATCTAAATCATTCGTTCATTCAATTGTATTTATTGAGCGATTACTGTTTGCAGAGCACTGTACTAAGCGCTTGGGAAGTACAAGTTGGCAACAGCTAGAGACGGTCCCTACCCAACAGTGGGCTCACAGTCTAGAAGGGGGAGACAGACAACAAAACAAAACATGTAGACAGGTGTCAAGTCATCAGAATAAATAGAAGTAAAGCTAGATGCGCATCATTAACAAAATAAATAGAATAGTAAATACGTACAAGTAAAATAAATAGAGTAATAAATCTGTACAAACATATATACAGGTGCAGTGGGGAGGGGAAGGAGGTAGGGCAGGGGGGATAATAATAGTAATAATAATAATAATAATAATAGCATTTGTTAAGCACTTACTATGTGCAAAGCACTGTTCTAAGTGCTGGGAGGGCTACAAGGTGATCAGGTTGTTCCACTTGGGGCTCACAGCCTTAATGCTCATTTTACAGATGAGGTAACTGAAGCTCAGAGAAGTTAAGTGACTTGCCCAAGTTCACACAGCAGATATGTGGTGGAGCCGGGATTCGAACCCATGACCTCTGATGCCAAAGCCCGTGCTCTTTCCACTGAGCCACGCTGCTTGGAGGAGAGGAAAAAGGGGGCTCAATCTGGGAAAAAGGGGGCTCAGTCTGGGGCCCCTAATTATCTTGTATCTACTGTTGCATGGGATCCATAAAAAGCCCTACACAAATATTATGGCTATTTTTAGGAAAGGGGAAAAGGTAGGGACAGCATAGCAAGCATAAGAGATGGTGAGAACAAGAGGCTAATAATAATAATTGTGGTACTTATTAAGCGCTTATTATGTGCCAAGCACTGTTCTAAACACTGGGGTAAATACAAGTTAATCAGGTTGGACACAGTCCCTGTCCCACACTGGGCTCACAGTCTCAATCCCCATTTTATAGATGAGGTAACTGAGGCTCAGAGAAGTGAAGTGACTTGCCCAAAGTCACACAGCAGACAATAATAATAATAATAACTGTGGTATTTGTTAAATGCTTACTGTGTGCCAGGCACTATACTAAGCACTGGGGAGGACACGAGCAAACCGGGTTGGACACAGTCTCTGTCCCACGTGTAGCTCACAGCATCAAAGCCCATTTTACAGGTGAGGTATCGGAGGCACAGAGAAGTGAAGTGACTTGTCCAAGGTCATACAGCAGACAAATGGCAGAGCCGGGATTAGAACCCATGACCCTCTGACTCCCAGGACCATGCTCTATTCACTATGCCACGCTGCTTCTCTTGGGCTAGGAAGTCCAAGGTGGGATCACTCACTGTGTTGCTCTGTGCCTCGGTTACCCCGCTGGCCCATTGAGGAGTATGGTCCTTTAATGACTATTTAGGAGCCCCTGAGATGGTGGGAATTTTGATGCGCCCGACTTCCTGAATTGTTGAGATCGGGTTATGGTTTCGGTAGCCCCCTGGCCAGTCTGCGATTGATTATCAGCCGCAGCAGAACACTCAGCTGCTCCCCAAGATAATGATGTCTCTCATCCACCTCGAGGGCAGGCTCAGATCTGGGCCTGCAGACAAGAGGCCTGTCTGTCTCCCCCTTTGTTCTCTGTCTCCCCCTTTTAGACTGTGAGCCCACTGTTGGGTAGGGACTGTCTCTAGATGTTGCCAATTTGTACTTCCCAAGCGCTTAGTACGGTGCTCTGCACATAGTAAGCGCTCAATAAATACGATTGATGATGATGATGAAGAGAGGGAACCGAGACCAGAATAAAGCCATTGTTGAAATGGCCAGGGGAGCAGAATTCCCTCTAGCTCCTATAAGCAAACCAAGGTAGAGGCAAAATGGAAACACATCTATCTACCACCTCTATTACACTTTAATAATAATAATAATGATGACGATGATGGCATTTGTTAAGCGCTAAGTGCCAACCACTGTTTTAAGCCCTTCCCTTCCCCACAGCACCTGTATATATGTATATATGGTTGTACATATTTATTATTCTATTTATTTATTTATTTATTTTACTTGTACATTTCTATCCTATTTATTTTATTTTGTTGGTATGTTTGGTTCTGTTCTCTGTCTCCCCCTTTTAGACTGTGAGCCCACTGTTGGGTAGGGACTGTCTCTATGTGTTGCCAATTTGTACTTCCCAAGCGCTTAGTACAGTGCTCTGCACATAGTAAGCGCTCAATAAATACGACTGATTGATTGATTGATTGGTTAAGCACTGGGGTCGATACAAGGTAAGCAGGTGGTCCCACGTGTGGCTCACAGTCTGAATTCCCATTTTACAGATGAAGGAACTGAGGCACAGAGAAGTGAAGTGACTTGCCCAACGTCACACAGCAGACAAGTGGCAGACCTAGGATTAGAACCCATGACCTCTGACTCCCAAGACTGTGCTCTTTTCACTCAGCCCCGCGGCTCTCCTAAGCGTTTAGAACAACGCCCTGAACATAGTAAGCACTCAATGCGATCAATGATGAGAGTCGGTGGATAGTACCAGATAATAATAAAAGTAATAATAATGGTATCTTTTAGACTGTGAGCCCACTGTTGGGTAGGGACTGTCTCTATATGTTGCCAATGTGTACTTCCCAAGCGCTTAGTACAGTGCTCTGCACACAGTAAGCGCTCAATAAATACGATTGATGATGATGATGATTTATTAAGCGCTTACTATGTGCAAAGCACTGTTCTAAGCGCTGGGGAAGTTACAAGGTGATCAGGTTGTCCCACGGTGGCAGGTCTAGGTTCAAGTGTTGTCTTTACTAACTTTGGCACACTGCCTTTTTCGGGCCTCATATACACCCACCCAACCTCCTCCTTCCTTGGGATATTAAGGAGGCGGATGAGACGATGAGTGGGAAATACCAACCACTAAATAAGCATATTTATATTAATATTAATAGTGCCATCTCTTCATTTGTCTCCCACGCAGAGCCCGGCTCACACCTCACCCCAGCAGGAGGGGTGAAACCACCGCCTTCAAGGACTAGAGAAGCAGCGCGGCTCAGTGGAAAGAGCCTGGGCTCGGGAGTCAGAGGTCATGGGTTCAAATCCCGGCTCCGCCAACTGTCAGCTGTGTGACTTCGGGCAAGTCACTTCTCTGGGCCCCAGTGACCTCATCTGTAAAACGGGGATTAAGATTGTGAACCCCGTGTGGGACAACCTGATCACCTTGTATCCCCCCCACGCTTAGAACGGTGCTTTGCACGTAGTGAGCGCTTAATAAATGCTATCATTATCATTGTTATTATTATTGTTAAACCCCATTTTACAGATGAGGTGACTGAGATGCGTAGAATTGAAGTGACGTGGCTCAGTGGAGTCAGAGGTCAGGGGTTCGAATCCCGGCTCCGCCAAATGTCTGCTGTGTGACCTTGGGCGAGTCACTTCACTTCTCTGAGCCTCAGTTACCTCATCTGTAAAATGAGGATTGACTGCGAGCCCCACGTGGGACAACTTAATCACCTTGTATCCTCCCCAGTGCTTAGAACAGTGCTTTGCACATAGTAAGCGCTTAACAAATGCCATTATTATTATTATTATTATTATTATAAGGTCACACAGCAGACATGTGGCAGAGCCGGGATTAGAACCTAGGTTCTTCCGACTCCCACTAAGCCATGTGGCACGAGTAACGGCAAAGAACGTAAAATGGCAGGTCAGACAACAGCTGGGCAATAGTCAAGCCTCTGGAAGAGGAGGCACAGGAAGAGCTGTTCCAAAGGGAAAGCATCTGGGGCAAACAAATATTTGCAGCATGAATCAGAATCCGCTTCACTACGTGGAATCTCCACTCTTTCACAACTCCAAATTCCAAGCCCAAAGTGGCCAATTACGTATTCCTGGTTCAGTTTTGGCGCACAGAAGATGAAGATAGGCGGAGTGAAAGTGGCTCCTCCCCTGGAATCTTGTGACGGTCACCAAAATACCCATTTAATACCAAATCTCCTCGTAGGCAGGGAACACGTCTTCCAATTCTGTCATACCGTACTCTCGGAAGGGCTTAGAATGATGCTATGCACACAGTAAACACTCAATCAATATGATTGAAAACATCCCCAAATTGTGAGGCTGGAGAAGTAGCGGGGTTTAGTGGATAGAGAACAGATCTGAGAGTCAAAAGGACCTGGGTTACAATTCATTCCTTCAATCGTATTTATTGAGTGCTTACTGTGTGCAGAGCACTGGACTAAGCGCTTGGGAAGTACAATTCAGCAACAAATAATCCCAACTCTCCACTTGTAGGCTATGTAGCCTTGCGCAAATCATTTAACTTCCCTCTGCCTCAGTTACCTCCTGACAGGATGAACCCATTGTTGGGTAGGGACCATCTCTATATGTTGCTGATTTGTACTTCTCAAGTATTTATTGAGCACTTAGAGAAGCAGCATGGCTTACTGTTCTAAGCGTTCTATGTTGCCAACTTGTATATGTTGCCAACTTGTACTTCCCAAGCGCTTAGTACTGTGCTCTGCACACAGTAATAATAATAATAATAATGGCATTTATTAAGCATTTACTATGTGCAAAACACTGTTCTAAGCGCTAGTGGGGTTACAAGGTGATCAGGTTGTCCCACATGAGGCTCACTGTCTTCATCCCATTTTACAGATGAGGGAACTGAGGCACAGAGTGACTTGCCCAAAGTCACACAGCTGACAAGGGGCAGGGCTGGGATTTGAACCCATGACCTCTGACTCCAAAGCCCGTGCTCTTTCCATCATCATCATCATCATCAATCGTATTTATTGAGCGCTCACTGTGTGCAGAGCACTGTACTAAGCGCTTGGGAAGTACAAGTTGGCAACATATAATGCTTAGAACAGTGAGCCATGCTGCTTCTCTAAGTAAGTGCTCAATAAATACGATTGAATGAATGAATGAATGAAAAGAGTGAATGGAATAATGTCCATTTTGATCCAGCTTGATGCTTCATAGACAGCAATGTTAACTGACAACCTCAAAAACATAAAATAACACCGGAGCAAGCAGTTTAGCCTAGTAGAAAGAGCATGCACCTGGGTGTCAGAGGGTCTGGGTTCTAATGCTGACTCCACCACACGTCTGCTCTGTGACCTTTGGCAGATCACATAAATTACCTTAGAGAAGCAGCGTGGCTCAGTGGAAAGAGCCCGGCTTTGGAGTCAGAGGTCATGGGTTCAAATCCCGGCTCCACCAACTGTCAGCTGTGTGACTTTGGGCAAGTCACTTCACTTCTCTGGGCCCAGTTCCCTCATCTGTAAAATGGGGATGAAGACTGTGAGCCCCCCGTGGGACAACCTGATCACCTTGTAACCCCCCAGCGCTTAGAACAGTGCTTTGCACATAGTAAGCGCTTAATAAATGCTATCATTATTATTATTATTATTATTATTATTATTATTATCTTTGCCTTGGTTACCTCCTCTGTAAAACGGGGATTAAAACAGTGAGCCCTACGTGGGACATGGACTGTGTCCAACCTGACTAGCTTGTAACTGCCCCAGCACTTAGTACAGTGAGAAGCAGCACGGCTCAGTGGAAAGAGCCCGGGCTTGGGAGTCAGAGGTCGTGGGTTCTAATCCCGGCTCCGCCACTTGTCAGCTGTGTGACTTTGGGCAAGTCACTTAACTTCTCAGTGGAAAGAACCCGGGCTTTGGAGTCAGAGGTCATGGGTTCAAATCCCGGCTCCGCCAACTGTCAGCTGTGTGTGACTTTGGGCAAGTCACTTCACTTCTCTGTGCCTCAGTTACCTCATCTGTAAAATGGGGATTGACCGTGAGCCCCACATGGGGCTCACACACACCCCCCGCCCGTGGGCGGCCCCGAAGGCTTCTGGGAATTGTAGTTTGGCGGCCTACCACTCGCCCTGAGGGCATCTTGAAAATAAATAAATGAATAGATAGATATAGATAGATAGATAGATAGATAGATATAGATAGATAGATAGATAGATAGCGGTTTAAATCCTGGCTCCTCCAATTGCCTGCTGTGTGACCTTGGGCAAGTCACTTAACTTCTCTGTGCCTCAGTTCCTTCATCTGTAAAATGGGGGTTAAGACTGTGAGCCCCCCGGGGGATAACCTGATCACCTTGTCACCTCCCCAGCGCTTAGAACAGTGCTTTGCACATAGTAAGCGCTTAATAAATGCCATTATGATGATGATGATGACAACCTGATCACCTTGTAATCTCCCCAGCGCTTAGAACAGTGCTTTGCACATAAATGCCATTATTATTATTATTATTATTATTATTATTCTCTAGGACTCAGTTACCTCATCTATAAAATGGGGATTAAGACTGTGAGCCCTACGTGGGATAACCTGATTACCTTGTATCCCCCCGGTGCTTAGAACAGTGCCTGGCACATAGTAAGCGCTTAACAAATGCTATCATTATTATTACAGTGCCTGGCACATAGTAAACGCCTAATAAATATGGTAAAAAAAAAAGATTTCTGCGGCGATTCACTGAAATTAGTTACAAGCTCTAATGCCATCTGGTGGTAAATAGAAACCAGAATTTTCTTCCCCTGCAGCTGTTCGAAGCTAGAGCTGCTGTTATTGTTTAAGGAATAGCCTAATAATAATAATAATAATAATAATGGCATTTATTAAGCGCTTACTATGTGCAAAGCACTGTTCTAAGCGCTGGGGAGGTTACAAGGTGATCAGGTTGTCCCACGGGGGGGGGCTCACAGTCTTAATCCCCATTTTACAGAGGAGGTCACTGAGGCCCAGTGAAGTGAAGTGACTTGCCCAAAGTCACACAGCTGACAATTGGCAGAGCCGGGGTTTGAACTCATGACCTCCGACTCCAAAGCCCGGGCTCCTTCCACTGAGCCACGCTGCTTCTCTGTACTAAGCTCGATTGAAATCAATCAATCAATCGTATTTATTAAGCATTTACAGTGTGCACTGCTTGGGAGAGTACAGTCAAATCGAGTGATAGAGCCATTCCCTGCTCACACCACAAAGACCTTACAGTCTAGAGGGGGGAGATAAATATAAATAAATGCATTACAGATATGCTGTGGGGCTCAGGGTGCAGTGAATACCAAGTGCTTAAATCAATCAATCAATCAATCGTATTTATTGAGCGCTTACTGTGTGCAGAGCACTGGACTAAGCACTTGGGAAGTACAAGTTGGCAACATATAGAGACAGTCCCTACCCAACAGTGGGCTCACAGTCTAAAAGGGGGAGACAGAGAACAAAACCAAACATACTAACAAAATAAAATAAATAGAATAGATATGTACAAGTAAAATAAATAAATAAATAGAGTAATAAATATGTACAAACATATATACAGGTGCTGTGGGGAAGGGAAGGAGGTAAGATGGGGGGATGGAGAGGGGGACGAGGGGGAGAGGAAGGAAGGGGCTCAGTCTGGGAAGGCCTCCTGGAGGAGGTGAGCTCTCAGTGGGGCCTTGAAGGGAGGAAGAGAGCCAGCTTAAAGGGCACAGATCCAAGTGTGCAGGCAATGCAGAAGGAAAGAGGGAGTCAGGGGAAAGAGGGCTTCATCAGGGAAGGCCTTTTGGAGGAGTTGTGACCTTAATAAGGCTTTGAAGGTGGGGAGAGTGGTGATAACTTCTCTGTGCCTCAGTTACCTCATCTGAAAAATGAGGATGAAGACCGTGAGCCCCCTTTGGGACAACCTGATCACCTTGTAACCTCCCCAGCACTTAGAACAGTGCTTTGCACATAGTAAGTGCTTAATAAATGCCATTATTATTATTATCTGGCATATATGGAGGGGAAAAGAGCTCCAGGCCAGAGAAAACTTCAGCAGAACCTTACCTCTTAGTCCCCCAAATCAAATAAAAACTGTCCTGTAAGTTCATAAGAAACGTAATGTGATGTTCATCTGTGAATGCCCCCAGTCCACCCAGAACCGGCACCTGTTCCTTCTTACTAACTTTTACAGAGGGAAGTGGAGAAAAGGAATTCCCATCCTTCACAGCTGACAAAGAAGAGAAACAGCTCGGCTGCATCACCAGGGTTATGTTCCGTGCCTCCCCGGGGTACCTCTTAGCAAGGTCATTCATCAGGGGGCCTCTCCAGGGGAGGAAACTTAAACACTCAGCCTTGGGCAGAAAAATAGTCCCAAGGAGCACTCAGATCAGGACCACCTAGAGAGGATGAGAAGAGGGGGCTCTGGGAAAACACTGGACTGGCGAAAGGAGCTCTGGAAGATCGGAGCAAAAAACTAATGGGAATTGCAGCTCCCAGCCTTGCCCTCAACCTATTTATTCTCTTTCCTCTCGAATTCCAGATAACCCAGATTATTCTTTCTGTGTACAACAAGGCTGGGGAGAAGCGTGGCTTAGTGGAAAGGCCACGGGCCTGGGTGTCAGAAAGACCTGGGGTCTAACCCAGCTCTGCCACTTGTCTGCTGTGTGACCTTGGGTAAATCACTCTCTTCATCCAGTCGTTTTTATTGAGCACTTACTGTGTGCAGATCACTGTAGTAAGCACTTGGGAGAGTTCAATACAACAATAAACAGATCATCATCATCATCATCAATTATATTTATTGAGCGCTTACTGTGTGCAGAGCACTGTACTAAGCGCTTGGGAAGTACAAGTTGGCAACATCTAGAGACAGTCCCTACCCAACAGTGGGCTCACAGTCTAAAAGGGGGAGACAGAGAACAGAACCAAACATACTAACAAAATAAAATAAATAGAAAATAAAATAAAATAAAATAAAATAAAATAAAATAAAATATAAAATAAACAGATGCATTCCCTGCCCACAACGAGTTTACAGTCTACTTCTCTGGGCCTCAGGTACCTCCTCTGTAAAATGGGGATTAATCAATCAGTCAGTGATATTTATTGAGCGCTTACTATGTACATAGTATGGTACTGAGCGCTTGGGAGAGTACAACAGAATTAGCAGACACATTCCTGCCCATAATGATCTTACATTCTAGATGGTGAGGCAGATTAAGACTGAGCCCCATGTGGGACAGGGACTGTGTCCAAACTGATAGGCTTGTATCTACCCCAGTGCTTAGTGCAGTGCCTGGAACATAGTGAGCACTTAATAAATACTATAATTATTAACAGCCATGGGCCAAAGAGAAGAATTGGGTAGCGATAGAGCCTAGTGAGGAGTACAGGCCTGGGAATCAGAAGACCTGGGTTTCAATCCCAGCTCCACCATTTGTCTGCTGTGTGATCTCAGGCAAGTCGCTTAATTTTTCCATGTCTCAGCTTCCTTGGCTGAAAAATGGGGATTAAATAACTGTTCTGCCTCCCCTGTAGACTGTGAACCCCACATGGGACAGGGACTCTGTCCAACCTGATTATCTGGTACCAGTTATAGCATTTAGTACAGTTCATGGCATGGAGTAACTCCTTAACAAATGCCATCATAACTGGGCTGCCCATTAGCACCCAGAAATAGACTGTATGTGGATGGTTGTGCAGAAACTTAAACTCTGCTGTTTGTGAGACATGAAAGAATCCAGACATGCTTTCAGTCTTTTCCGAGAGACCTCTCTCTCTCTCATCTCTCATCCATCATCTCTCTTTCTCACCCTCCCCATCCCCCCGCCTTACCTCCTTCCCCTCCCCACAGCACCTGTATATATGTATATATGTTTGTAAATATTTAGTACTCTATTTTATTTGTACATATTTATTCTATTTATTTTATTTTGTTAATATGTTTTGTTTTGTTCTCTGTCTCCCCCTTCTAGACTGTGAGCCCACTGTTGGGTAGGGACCGTCTCTATATGTTGCCAACTTGTACTTCCCAAGCGCTTAGTACAGTGCTCTGCACACAGTAAGCGCTCAATAAATACTGATTGAATGAATGAATTAATCCATATGACCTCCCCCAAGACACCGTGAAGGGCTTTTCCAGACGCTATACCCTTTGGGGTTCAGCCCAGCCCCATTCACCCATGGAAAGTGTTCTATTCATTCATTCATTCAATCGTATTTATTGAGTGCTTACTATGTGCAGAGCACTGTCCTAAGTGCTTGTGAGAGTACTATACAACAATAAACCTCAATAAAGCCCACAATGAGCTTATAGTCTAGAGCGGGGGAGACAGGCTTTAATAAAAATAAATTGCAGATGTGTACATAACTTCCTCAAGTACACTCCACAGCAAAATGTCCAGTCACTAACATGTACCTTACGGAGCAGGAGTTGGGATAGCTCCACAAAGGAATCCTTACCCTTTAAGGACTCAATGCTACCTTAAACGGCTGAGGAGGAAGAAGTTAGAAAGCTTTCCCTAGGTGGGAGAGGAGATAGGCAAAATGAAAGCAGTGAAGTGCCAGAATGTAATATTTAGAGACACAACAAAAGACAACCGAGGCAGGTCACTGTGTCAATCTCTTCCCCAGCAGGAAGGTAGGAAGCCAGCTGTATACACAGATCCACTTCAGGCCGAGTTGGGCCCACAGAGGACAAATATGAGCCCCAAACTGACCCCAAATGTGTCTGGGAAATGTTCACTAGAGTAAGCTCGTCCTCAGGGGATAATAATGCCTGCCCCAGCGTACCTCCCAAGGATCTTCAGACAGACCTTCCAGGGCTCTGGAAGGAAGGCATTATTCCCTTCTCACTCACTTTGGAAGTACTGATTATCTAGTGTGTGATTTATCCAGGTCCTACCTTTCTTCTCATTTTCCATCCTGTGGCCCCTGCCTTTGGCTACTTTGGGAGTCAGGAGTAGCTCCTTAACAAATAGTAAGCACTCAATAAATACGATTGAATGAATGAATGAATGAACAGAACACTTTCCATGGGTGAATGGGGCTTGGCTGAACCCCAAAGGGTATAGCGTCTGGAAAAGCTCTTCATGGTCTCTGGGGGAGGTCATACGGATGAGAGAGAGAGAAAAAGAGAGAGAGAGAGAGAGAGAGAAAGAGAGAAAGAGAGAGAGAGAGAGAGAGAGAGGGAGAGAGAGGGGGAGAGATCTCAGAAAAGACTGAAAGCATGTCTGGATTCTTTCATGTCTCACAAACAGCAGAGTTTAAGTTTCTGCACAACCATCCACATACAGTCTATTTCTGGGTACTAATGGGCAGCCCAGTAATGATGGCATTTGTTAAGGCGTTACTCAATCAAGTGCCTACTGTGTGACATTAGGCAAGTCACTTAACCTCTCTTTGTCTCATCTATAAAATGAGGATTAAATACTTTTTTCTCCCTCCCCCTTAGTCATTGAATGAATGAAAAGTGGGTCAGGGCCTATGACTAATTATCCTGTATCTACCCCAGTGCTTAACACAGTGCTCGGCACTTTGTAGGTGCTTAACAAACACCATCATTACTCTTCTTATGATAATTATTACTGCTCATTAGCATTCCTGCCAGATCACTGGAAGAGAGAAAAGGTGAAACTCAAGTTATGCAGTGTTATTTCTCCTGCCTTTATTTGCAACATAGGTACTCACTAGTCTCCTACTACAACCCAGACTACACGTACTTCACTCCTCTATTGCCAACCTCCTCACTGAACCTCGATCTCATCTATTTCGCTGCCCATCTCTCACTCACATCCGGCCCACCCTCCTCAAATCCAACAGACAATGACTCTCCCCACCTTCAAAGCCTTATTGAAGGCACATGTCCTCCAAAAAGTGTTCCCTGACTGAGCCCCCATTTCCTCTTTTCTCACTCTGCATCACCCTGACTTGCTCCTTTGTTCACCACCCTCCCCAACAAGCCCCATAACATTATGTACGTATCCATAATTTATTTCTTGATATTAATGTCTGTCTCCCCCTCCAGACTGTGAGCTCATTATGGGCAGGGAATGTGTCTGTTATATTGTTGTGTTTTCACTCTCCCAAGTGCTTAATACAGTGCCCTGCACATAGTAAGCACTCTATAAATACGATTGACTGATTGACTGATTGAAATACTGTACTGTACTATTGGTACAGCCGACTCAACGGCGAAAGAATCTAAAGTTTCTAGAGCAGTCGGGGAGTAATGGGTGGAGAGGGAATGCAATCAGGAGAAATCGGGTTGGGCATAGTCCCTGTGCCATTTGGGGCTCACAGTCCCAATCTTCAATTTACAGATGAGCTAATTGAGGCACAGAGAAGTGAAGTGACTAATCCAAGGTCACACAGCAGACAAGTGGTGGAGCCAGGATGCCTGGGCAGCCGGGGTGGTTTTGGCCTACATTAGTCAGCTTTTTTCAAGATTTCCTCTCAGAATGCCCCAACTGGCTCTTTGGACAGAAACCTTCACCAATGGTGGCATAACTCCAATGAGGTCGATAACCCAGGCCTTCTGATTCCCAGAGCAGAGCAAAGCAGTGCTCTTTCCCCTGCATGAAAAATGGGGCTAGTGGTCTCTACTAACAGGGTGAGGGATAGGGAATACATCAAAGCTATCGACTCCAATGAGATTTGAGAACGATCTGGTTTGCACTTGGCCACGTTTTCCCTGCTGTGCATTAACACAGGCAATGGAGAGGCGACCGGCTATATAAGAGAGCTCTTCAGAGAGGAAAATGAAATTTGGAAAATGATATTCACATGCATCTGGCTTGTCTTTCCTCTCCCTAACACAGCTTTGGCAAGGATTTTAACTCAAACAGGTCAAGAGGCCATAGAGAGTGATCTTCCAAGTGAGTGCCGAACTGTATCTGGTTGGATGGGAGAGAATGAGAGTGAGGTCCCTCTCTGGAGAGGTTTGTTGAAAACGGAGGCTTTGATTGCCAAAGGAAGAAAACCAGCTGAGAGTCAAGCTACTGGGTTCAAGTCCTGACCACTGGCTTCCTCTAGATAACCACCTATCTAGAAGATAGGGGAGAAGGGTTGGATGGGTACGTGGGCCAACTTGTCCTTGGAAAATTGACAGCTGAGGCAACTGAGGGACAGAGAAGTTAAGAGACTTACCCAAGGTCACACAGCAGACAAGTGGCCAAGGTGGAATTAGAACTCAGGTCCTCCTGACCCCCGAGCCCGTGCTTTATCTACTAGGCCCTCGTGGATCAGGTTTCACCGGTAGTTTCCCACCTTCCATTGGTTGGTAAGCCCTGTATTTATTGCAGCCGGTTTCTTGAACAGTTTCTTCAGTGCTGCCTGTGGGCCAAGATCAAACCAAATGATAAGAGAGGAAAACTACAACAAGGTCTTGGAACAGAGACACTGTAACGGGGGTCACAACTCCAGGTGTGGGGAAGGTGGGAGATGGGGACAAAAAACCCTCCCCTGCAAGATTGGGACTGAGAGGATACTAACATATCCTGGGTTTCTCTCACCTGGGCATGCAGCCAGGGGGAGAAAATAGGAGTGAATGGTACAGGTGGTTGTGTGGTTGTGTTAGACTGTCCCAAGCAGCGTTTAGTGCGGTGTCCTGCACACAGTAAGCCCTTAATCAATATGATTGATTCTGAGTAAATAAGTGCATAGTTGGCACAGAAGACTTGCTGAGATGGTAGTTTGAGGGCTATAACCTGGGATGAAGAGAATTTTATTGGGGAAGGCCTCCTGGAAGAGATGTGATTACAGAAGGGCTTCGAAGAGAATACGTCAGCTGTCGTCTGACATATGTGAAGAGGCAGGAAGTTCCAGGTAGCAGGAAAGGTGTGAGCAAGGAGTCAGAGGCGGGAGAGATAAGAGTGAAGCATAGTGAATAGTTTGGTTTGAGGAGAACAAAAAATGGAAGGTGATGAGAGAGTTGATTGAGAGTTCCTCATAGTGCTTCTATGAATATCCTTATACTCTACTGTTTCCCCTATCTGCAATTTATTTTAATGTCTGTTCCTCCAACTATATTGTAAGCTACCTGGGGGCAGGGATTCTGTCTCCCAACTACATTACACTGTACTCTCCCAAGTTCTGCTACAGTGCTCTGCACGCTGTAAGTGCTCAATAAATTCCCGTGATTGATTGCTTAAAGGCAATCAATCAATCAATCATACTTACTGAGTGTATATTATGTGCAGAGCACTGACTAAGCACTTGGGAGGGTACAATGTAATAGAATTAGCGGGCACTTTCAAGACATTTCTACTTTGATATCCTCCCAAGCTGTGGAGCCAGGATGTGACAAGCCCCTGGACCAGAGCGATGGCCTTTGGAAGTAAAGGAGGGGGTGCATCCTGGAAATCTTGTGGAGGAAAAATTGACTGTATTTAATGACAGATTGAATATGGGAATTGAAACAGAGGGAGGAGTCAAGAATAATGCCAAGGTTGTGGATTTCGGAGACCACAAGGGTGGTGATGTTAAATGCGATGGGAAAGTTAGGCGGGGGGAAGGTGAAGAGCTCAGTTTGAGGCATACTGAGCTTGACATATCAGCAGGATGGGACATTCATATAGAGATGTCCTGCAGGAGAGAAAAAACGCATGCTTTCAGTCACTTTCATTTTGAGTTGGCTGGGGAATGGCATGTGGGGGTAGAGTATTAAGGGGCCTGGGCTTTGGGTAAAGGAATAAAAGAGGGGTGAATAAATCAATCAATCAATCGTATTTATTGAGCGCTTACTGTGTGCAGAGCACTGTACTAAGCCCTTGGGAAGTACAAGTTGGCAACATATAGAGACAGTCCCTACCCAACAGTGGGCTCACAGTCTAGAAGGGGGAATAAAAGACAAAAGGGAGAAGAAGAGGGAGGAAGAGTAAAGAAAAGCTTCTCACCCGTGCTTCTCCTCTTCCTGGGCAGCTGTTTTTGAGGCCTCGCCGGGTATGAGGGTTGGGTGTGAGCCACTTAGGTTTGCCCATGTGCAGCTGGCTAATGAGCAGCCAGCTCTCCAGTGCCCGCTCCAAATTCCTGCAGGGAGCCCAAAGGAACCACCGCTGTGCACGCACCCCTGAAACGACACAAGGACCACGTAATTGTGCAGCCTTTCGGCCACAGCTGCTGTGACCTTGGATCCTGATTGGGGAGCTGGATCCCCAAGGGGGGGATGGCTCCTCTTTATGGGGCCTTGGTATGGGGGGAGGTGAGGGCTGCCTGGGCCAAATCCCCTTCCTCTGAGCGAACCCTCATGGCGGCCAGTTTAGCTGGCCGGTTTTCGACAGTTACCGCTGATAGCGGGCCTTTGGCAGGCAGCTAACCCCAAGGGAACGGCGGAGGAAGTGGCTCATCCCCGCCGGTCCCCGTTCTAGGGGCTGCATCCTGTCAGCTGAGGCCCTTTCCGTCTTGAAACAGGGGTCGGGGGGGGGATGAGGTAGCCCAAAAAGCTGGGGTTGCTAACCTAATGCCGCCGTCTCCACGGTGGTGCCAAGTCTGAAGTGGATACTTAGGACTGCGGTGGAGGGGAAGCGAGGTAGATCTGGGAATAAACAGCATAAAGGCGAGAGATAAAAGGAAGGGAGAGGATGAATTTCCTAATGGAGTGTGTGTAAACTAAGAAGAGACGGGGATCCACAACAGAGGTTTGACAGCCACCCATAGTTATAGGGACAGGGAAAAGTGGAGAAAGGTTGATAAAGAAGACCGAGGAGCAGGCAGAGAGGTCACAGAAAAACTAGGAGGGTATGAGGATGACTCGCAAATATGTCCCATTCATTTAATCTTATTTATTAAGCGCTTATTTTGTGCAGAGTACTGTACTAAGCACTTGGGAAAGTGAACAGTGCTTGGCACATAGTAAGCGCTTAACAAATACCATAATAATTGTTATTATTACAATACAGCAATAAAGAGTGGCAATCCTTGCACACAACGCGCTCACAGTCTCGCCAGTTCATAATAATAATGGCGGCATTTCTCAAGTGTTTACTATGCTCCAGGCACTGTACTGAGCGCTGGGGTAGATCCAAGATCATCGGGTCAGACATAGTCCCTGTCCCACTCAGGGCTCACAGTCTTAATCCCCATTTTGTAAATGAGGGGATTGAGGCACAGAGAAGTGAAGTGACTTACCCAAGGTCACCCAGCAGACAAATGGCAGAGTGGGATTAGAACCCAGGTCCTCTGACTCCCATCCCTGTGCTCTTTCCACTAAGCCACACTGCTTCATGGTTTCTTGAGACCGTGAAGATGAAAGCATCTATGAACCCAAAGATGGGGACAAGGAGAACATTTCCTGAACCTGTTAAAAGTGATGAGGTCAGGAGAGCATGCATGGGTTTAGGAGTCAGAGTACATGGGTTCTAATCCTGGTCTGCCACTTTGCTGTGTGACTTTGGGCAAATCATGTAACTTCTCTGTGCCTCAGTTACCTCATCTGTCAAATGGGGATTAAGACTGTGAACCACCCATGGGACAACCTGATCACCTTGTAACCTCCCCAGCGCTTAAAACAGTGCTTTGCACATGGTAAGCGCTTAATAAATGTCATTATTATTATTATTATTGTTGTTATGTGCAAAGCACTGTTCTAAGTGCTTAATAAATGCCATTATTATTATGTGCAAAGCACTGTTCTAAGCGCTGAAGAGGTTACAAGGTGATCAGGTTGTCCCACGGGGGGCTCACAGTCTTAATCCCCATTTGACAGTTGAGGGAACTGAGGCCCAGAGAAGTTAAGTGACTTGCCCAAAGTCACACAGCTGGCAATTGGCGGAGCCGAGATTTGAATGCATGACCTCTGACTCCAAAGCCCGTGCTTTTTCCACTGAGCCACGCTGCTTCTCTATAGTAAGCGCTTAATAAATGCCATCATCATTATTATTAGTAGTAAAACTGTGAGCCCACGTGGGACAAACCTGATTACCTTGCATCCCCCCAGTGCTTAGAATAATGCTTAGCACATAGTAAGCGCTTAATAATAATAATAATGATAGCTTTTATTAAGCGCTTACTATGTGCCAAGCACTGTTCTAAGCGCTGGGGAGGTTACAAGGTGATCAGGTTGTCCCACGGGGGGCTCACAGTCTTAATCCCTATTTTACACATGAGGTAATTGAGGCACAGAGAAGTTAAGTGACTTGCCCAAAGTCACACAGCTGGCAATTGGCAGAGCAGGGATTTGAACCCATGACCTCTGGCTCCCAAGCCCGTGCTCTTTCCACTGAGCCACACTGCTTCTCCATACTAAGCGCTTAATAAATGCTATTATTATTATTATTATTGTTATTAAGACTGTGAGCCCCACTTGGGACAAACCTGATTACCTTGTAACCCCCCCACCCCCAGTGCTTAGAACAGTGCTTGGCATATAGTAAGCGCTTAACAAATTCATTCATTCAGTTGTATTTACTGAGCGCTGTGTGCAGATACCATTATTATTATTAATAAATATAACTAGTTTCAACACACTTAATTAGTCACTTACCTTTCCTTAACAAGTACCATCAAACAAACACTCCCTGGCTAGTTAGGAACACCACCTTTCTCCTTCCTAGAGCCAGGGAACAGCTAGGCCACCATAATAATGTGGCCTATAATAATAATAAAATGCATTATTTGATTTTGTTAATATATTTTGTTTTGTTGTCTGTCTCCCCCTTCTAGACTGTGAGCCCGTTGTTGGGTAGGGACTGTCTCTCTATGTTGCCAGTTTGTACTTCCCAAGCGCTTGGTCCAGTGCTCTGCACACAGTAGGCGCTCAATAAATATGATTGATTGATTGATTGAATGAATGAATGAAGTAAGCGCTCAATAGATACGATTGATTGATTGATTGAATGAATGAAGTAAGCGCTCAATAAATACGATTGATTGATTGAATGAATGAATGAAGTAAGCGCTCAATAAATACGATTGAATGAATGAAGCCCAGGCCACGCCCACTTTGCGCGTCCCCGTTCTGCACCGTCCCTGCCTGGCTCCCCGCTTCGGGGCCCGCGTGGCGGCGCGCGCGTGCCCGCGCCCGTGCGTGGTGACGTACGGTGACGTCAGGACGGCGGGGAGGGCTCCGGAAGTGGGGCCCAGGCCGTTGCCGTCGGAATGGCCGCCCAGCTGGGCGGTGGGAAGGCCCTCAGGTGAGGCCAGGGGGCACAGACCCGGAAAAAGCCCGGAAAAAGCGGGGCAGGGAGCCCAGGGGGGCATTAGACAGTCGGGGGAACTTAATGGAGGGGGTCAGGGGGAAGGGGCAGGGCATTGCAGGCAGAGGCCTAGGCCGTGGCAGGGGGCTGAAGCAGCCCCAAAGGATGCCGGGAGGAGACAAGAGGCCCAGACCCCCAAGGGAGGTTGGCCAAGGGACCTCGTCGCTCCCACTAATGTCAGACAGTCGGGGATCCCCCTCTTGTGCTTCCTCCTCTATCGTGTCGTTCATTCATTCATTCCATCGTATTTATTGAGCGCTTACTGTGTGCAGAGCACCGGACTGAGCGCTTGGGAAGTCCAAGTTGGCAACATAGAGAGACGGTCCCTGCCCAACAAGGGGCTCACAGTCTAGAAGGGGTGACAACAAAACATGTGGACAGGGGTCAAAGTCGTCAGAACAAATAGAATTGAGGCAATATGCACATCATTGACAAAATAGAGTAGTAAATACGTACAAGTAAAATAAATGGAGTACTAAAGGCCCGCAGTGAGGCAGGTAGCCAGGTGGGCATTAGACAGTCGGGGAAACTTAAAGGAGGGGGTCAGGGGGAAGGGGCAGGACAGACAGAGGCCTAGGCCATGGCAGGGGGCTGAAGCAGCCCCAAAGGATGCTGGGAGGAGACAGGAGGCCCTGACCCCCAAGGGAGGTCAGCCAAGGGATTTCGTCGTTCTCACTAATGTCAGAATTTAACAGTGGGGGATCCCCCTCTTGTGCTTCCTCCTCTATCGTGGTGGTTGTTTGTTTTGTTCATTCATTCATTCCATCGTATTTATTGAGCGCTTACTGTGTGCAGGGCACTGGACTAAGCGCTTGGGAAGTCCAAGTTGGCAACATAGAGAGACGGTCCCTGCCCAACAAGGGGCTCACAGTCTAGAAGGGGTGACAGCAAAACAAAACATGTGGACAGGGGTCAAAGTCGTCAGAACAAATAGAATTGAAGCAATATGCACGTCATTAACAAAATAAATAGAGTAGTAAATATGTACAAGTAAAATAAATGGAGTAATAAAGGCCCGTGGGGGAAGCGGGGCAGGTAGCCCAGGGGGACATTAGACAGTCAGGGAAACTTAGAGGAGGGGGTCAGGGGGAAGGGGCAGGACAGACAGAGGCCTAGGCCGTGGCAGGGGGCTGAAGCAGCCCCAAAGGATGCCGGGAGGAGACAGGAGGCCCCGACCCCCAAGGGAGGTTGGCCAAGGGATCGCGTCGCCCCCACTAATGTCAGAACTGAACAGTCGGGGATCCCCCTCTTGTGCTTCCTCCTCTATCGTGTCGTTCATTCATTCATTCCATCGTATTTATTGAGCTCTCACTGTGTGCAGGGCACTGGACTGAGCGCTTGGGAAGTCCAAGTTGGCAACATAGAGAGACGGTCCCTGCCCAACAAGGGGCTCACAGTCTAGAAGGGGTGACAACAAAACAAAACATGTGGACAGGGGGCAAAGTCGTCAGAACAAATAGAATTGAAGCAATATGCACGTCATTAACAAAATAAATAGAGTAGTAAATATGTACAAGTAAAAGAAATGGAGTAATAAAGGCCCGCAGTGAGGCCAGGGTGCGGTGGGGGAAAGAGGGGCAGGTAGCCAGGGGGGCATTAGACAGTCGGGGAAACTTAAAGGAGGGGGTAAGGGGGAAGGGGCAGGACAGACAGAGGCCTAGGCCATCGCAAGGGGCTGAATCAGCCCCAAAGGATGCTGGGAGGAGACAGGAGGCCCCGACCCCCAAGGGAGGTTGGCCAAGGGATTTCGTCGCCCTCCCTAATGTCAGAATTGAACAGTCGGGGATCGCCCTCTTGTGCTTCCTCCTCTATCATGGTGGCTGTTTGGTTTGTTTTGTTCATTCATTCCTTCCGTCGTATTTATTGAGCGCTTACTGTGTGCAGAGCACTGGACTGAGCGCTTGGGAAGTCCAAGTCGGCAACAGGGAGAGACGGTCCTTGCCCAACAGCTGGCTCACAGTCTAGGAGGGGGAGACGGGCAACAAAACAAAACGTGTAGGCAGGTGTCAAAGTCGTCAGAACAAATAGAATTGAAGCAGTATGCACATCATTAACAAAATAAATAGAGTAGTAAATATGTACAAGTAAAAGAAATGGAGTAATAAAGGCCCGCAGTGAGGCCAGGGTGCAAAGGCCCGGGTTGGGGGGGGTAAAGAGGGTCAGGTAGCGCAGGGGGACATTAGACAGTTGGGGAAAATTAAAGGAGGGGGTTGGGGGAAGGGGCAGGACAGACAGAGGCCTAGGCCGTGGCAGAGGGTTGAAGCAGCCCCAAAGGGTGCTGTAAGGAGACAGGAGGCCCCGACTCCCAAGGGAGGTAGGCCAAGGGATTTCATTGCCCTCAGTAATGTCAGAATTTAACAGTCGGGGATCCCCCTCTTGTGCCTCCTCCTTTGTCATGTTGGCTGTTTGTTTTGTTCTGTTGTCTGCCCCCCCGCTTCTAGACCGTGAGCTCGCTGTTGGGTAGGGATTGTCTCTGGTGCCGAATTGTACTTTCCAAGCGTTTAGCACAGTGCTCTGCACACAGTAAGCTCTCAATAAGTATGACTGAATGAATGAATGAACCCCCCCCCTTTAGTGGCTTTTGGAATTGGGCCAGACTGTTCCACTTGTCCCATCCCTAAAGAACCCTAAAACCCCGCTGTGCAGCCCCCCCCACCTGCCTCCCAGTCATCTGATGACTGCTAGAACTCGGGTCTGCCCTTTCCCATTGGTCTCACCCATCCCGGATAGAGGCTGTCAGGACGGTGCCTCACCACGCAAGCTGCCGCCTGGCACAACGGAGCTTTTAAACTGGCAGCCCGAGCGCCCGCAGACAAGTGGGTGACCTCGCCCTCTCCTCAGCCACATGTACCTGGCTTGCAGGGGACGTGGTCCTTTGGGACCGTGTGAGCTGGCATCCCCGAGGACCAGCCCTTGGTACCATTTGTAGGAGGTGCCCCTGCCTGCAAGGGCCTCCAGATTTGGATTAGCCACCCCGGGAGTGGCATTCCACTCGCTCCCAAATGGACAGGTCTAGGCCTTGTTAGGCAAGGATTGAGAAAAGGGGAAGAAGCTGTCTGTCTGGGAACGCTATCCAGGTTTGGTTGGAGCCCATCACAAACAGTAATTCATCATTTGGGCTCTGCGGTGTTTGTGGGAGGCTTTTCTCTCTGTATAATAATAATAATGGCGTTTATTAAGCGCTTACTATGTGCAAAGCACTGTTCTAAGCGCTGGGGGGGATACAAGGTGATCAGGTTGTCCCACGTGGGCTCACAGTCTTAATCCCATTTTACAGATGAGGTAACTGGGGCACAGAGAAGTTAAGTGGCTTGCCCAAGGTCCCACGGCTGACAGGTGGCGGAGCCGGGATTCAAACCCATGACCTCTGACTCCAAAGCCCGGGCTCTTTCCACTGAGCCACGCTGCTTCTCTGTAGCATTAAAAAGAAGCTCCAGTATTGAACTGTGTAACCTGAGTAATGATAATAATAACGATGGGATTTGCCGAGCGCTTACTATGTGCCAAGGACTGTTTTAAGTGCTGGGATAGATACAAGGTAATCAGGTTGTCCTACGTGGGGCTCACAGTCTTAATCCCCATTTTACAGATGAGGGGACAGAAGCACAGAGAAGTGAAGTGACTTGCACAAAGTCACACAGCTAAGTGGCAGAGCTGGGATTAGAACCCATGACCTCTGACTCCCAAGCCCGCCCTCTTTCAGTGGAATAATAATAATGATGGCATTTATTAAGCGCTTACTATGTGCAAAGCACTGTTCTAAGCGCTGGGGACATTACAAGGTGATCAGGTTGTCCCACGGGGGGCTCACAGTCTTCATCCCCATTTTACAGATGAGGTAACTGAGGCACAGAGAGGTTAAGTGACTTGCCCAAAGTCACACAGCTGACAATTGGTGGAGTGGAAGAAGCCACACTGCTTCTTGCTCCCTTGCCTCATTTCCCTTTGGCAGAATAAACTTGCCAACTGCGTGACCTCAGGCAAGTCATTTAACTTTTCTGTGACTCAGTTTCCTCAACTGTGAAATGGGGACTAAATACCCATTCTCCCTTCCTCTTAAACTGAATCCTGTGTGGGAGTGGTACCGGGTTCAACCTGATCTTATATTTCCTTGCACCTGGATTTGCACCCTATATTCACCCTTCCCTCAACCCTGCAGCACTTAGGTTAGGTACATATATGTAATTTATTTATATTAATGTCTGTCTCCCCATCTAGACTGCAAGCTTGTTATGGGCAGGGAATGTGTCTACCAACTCCTGTTATATTGTGCCCTCCGAAGCACTTAATACAGTTCTCTGCACAGTCAAGCACTCATTAAATCAATCAATCGATCAATTGTATTTATTGAGCGCTTACTGTGTGCAGAGCACTGTACTAAGCGCTTGGAAAGTACAAGTTGGCAACATATAGAGACGGTCCCTACCAACTGATTGATTACCCCAGTGCTTAGTACTTAAAGTGCATGACATATAGTAGGTGTTTAACAAATGCTATAATTATTAGACATACATTGCAAGAGGGGAAGATAATCATCCCGTGAATGGTGATTTTAGAGCAAACCCACAAAATGTGCCTTATTTTAGAGAAAGTTAAAGCAGAGATTGTTCAAGCTTTATATTTTAAAGCATTTAAATTCTTGCGTAATTGTGTGATGTAACACTTAATGTATTTTGTTCCATAGAATGAAAGTGAATACTTTCACCCTTTGAGAATCTTGCAAGAGCGCTTTCCTTTCCCTTGGTTTATCTATCCTGAAATTGCATTATCTTTAGCTGAATTATAAACTTTGAATGTATTTTTTTTTAAATTGCCCATTTAATTTTGCGGTCTTTGTATACATATTGGGTAGATCAAGCCTGTGTATTTGCTTTTATGCTATTCCATGGTGAGTCCAAATTAGAAACATCATTTTCACTACTTTAAGATATCCCTCTATTTTATATAAACATTTGTGCTATAAAACAGAGACTAGTTAAGATCCCTAACACTGCAACTGGGATTGTTCATAGCTTAATGATTGATAATCACCTTCTTTTCCTCCAGTGCAACAAAAACACCTATGCCTTTAATGTCCTGAAAACTTACAAGCTTAGGGCAACCAGACTTTTCTATCTGCATTTTTTCCTGAAGGAAGGCAAATAACTACTGAATGCAGAATTTAAATTCAGCAATTTTTTTGGGTACTCAGGTGCTTACTATGTATCCGACACTCTGCTGAGCACTGTGGTACATAGAAGGTAATCAGGTTGAACACAGTTCATGTCCCACATGGGGCTCAGTCTTAATACCCATTTTACAGAGGAGGTAACTGAGGCACAGAGAAGTAAAGTGACTTGCCCAAGGTCACACAACAGATGAGCAGCCGAGCGGGATTAGAACCCCAAACCCGGCCTGTGTTCTATCCACCAGGCCATGCTGCTTCTCTTAAGAATTGTCTTTTGTAGAGCAAATGTTCAATCTTTCATGGTATTGATGCCCTCCCACAGTGATAAGTGGGTGGGTTGCAGGGTGAGGGAGTTGAAATGATTAATTTGTGTTTTGTTGACTCCAGTCTGATAAGGCCTTCCTCTTCCCAGTAACAAGTTTGCAATTTAGCTCTCATTTTCAATCAGTAGCATTTTCAGTGCTACTATCTGAGTCAATCAATCAATCAATCGTATTTATTGAGCGCTTACTGTGTGCAGAGCACTGTACTAAGCGCTTGGGAAGTACAAGTTGGCAGCATATAGAGACGGTCCCTACCCAACAGTGGGCTGAGAGTCGAATTGAGTAAGAAGTATGGACCCTATCCCCAAGGAATTTACAGTCAAACTACTTTTCACTTATTCTCAGCCTCTATATATATATTATGCTCGACATGGCAGGACTACGTCTTAATTATGACATGTCTTCTGGTTAAACTTTGGAGATGCCGAATAAGCTGCTGGGGAGCTCCTGTTATCATCATTAGTGTTTTTAATATTAGTCTTTTCTGCTACAACTAGGCCGGGGGAGAACGGAGTTGGTGCTCTTTCCGCCCTTTCCTCTCCATCCAAACTGCTACCCTGTTCATTCAAGCTCTCATCCTATCCCGTCTGGACTACTGCACCAGCCTTCTCCCATCCTCGTGTCTCTCTCCACTTCAATCCATACTTCATGCTGCTGCCCGGATTATCTTTGTCCAGAAACGCTCTGGGCATATCACTCCCCTCCTCAAAAATCTCCAGTGGCTACCAATCAATCTGCGCATCAGGCAGAAACTCCTCACCCTGGGCTTCAAGGCTGTCCATCACCTCACCCCCTCCTACCTCACCTCCCTTCTCTCCTTCTACTGCCCAGCCCGCACCCTCTGCTCTTCCACCGCTAATCTCCTCACTGTACCTCGTTCTCGCCTGTCCCGCCGTCGACCCCCGGCCCACGTCATCCCCCGGGCCTGGAATGCCCTCCCTCTGCCCCTCCGCCAAGCTAGCTCTCTTCCTCCCTTCAAGGCCCTGCTGAGAGCTCACCTCCTCCAGGAGGCCTTCCCAGACTGAGCCCCTTCCTTCCTCTCCCCCTCGTCCCCCTCTCCATCCCCCCATCTTACCTCCTTCCCTTCCCCACAGCACCTGTATATATGTATATATGGTTGTACATATTTATTACTCTATTTATTTTACTTGTACATTTCTATCCTATTTATTTTATTTTGTTGGTATGTTTGGTTCTGTTCTCTGTCTCCCCCTTTTAGACTGTGAGCCCACTGTTGGGTAGGGACTGTCTCTATGTGTTGCCAATTTGTACTTCCCAAGCGCTTAGTACAGTGCTCTGCACATAGTAAGCGCTCAATAAATATGATTGATTGATTGATTGATTGATTGCTCTTGACATCAGGCAGTTGTGAAACGGATTTGGTGCTCTTGACATCAGGCAATTTATGACCACTCCTGTAACACAAGAATTAAAGTTCACCAAAATAGCTAGGTCATTTAAGTTGGTTTTTTTTTAATTGCATAAGCTTCTGGGTAGATGAGGCTTTTAGACTCACAAATTGGAGAGAGGACAGTAGTTTCCTGAAATTTGGATTTTGAATTTCTTTAGATTGTAAGCTCCTCCTACTCGTGGGCAGGGAATGGGTCTTATATCGTTATATTGTACCTTCCTAGGCATTTAATACAGTGCTCTGCACACAGTATGCACTCAGTACACATGATTGACTGACCAGCTTTACAGAGCACATAAGAATTTGCGCACAGAAAAGTGGGATTTTTCCCAACCCATTATTCTTCCCATTTGAAGGCTTTGTAAAGTGCCCTTGTCTAGCTTCTTGACCCTGAAGCCATCCTACAGTTTGGGAACATTTCACTTCAGGGGGATGAAATAGTCCCATTGGCAATCAACACAGATTTCACGGGTAGGAGGCAATAAGGTAATGCGGGACTGTCAGTATCTTTTTGGAGTATAGTGCCTGTGTTTCAAAATTGGGCGTCTGCTGCTGGTATAGCAGAGTCAGAGGAGGACTTGCCCAAAATAAACTCTTCCAACAACCTCAGTGCAAGGATCACGTGCCATTGGGTTTTAACATACACTTGATAAAGGGTGTGGACGTTTACAATGGATGTCATCTGTGTGGTCTCTTTTACCCACAGGAACGGGAGAACTTTGGCAGTGATGGGGCCAAATTGGTTTTATAACTGTGCAGTGAAAAGGCATTAGTTGGATTTCTGTTTCTGGCTAGAAGACTATCTCAACATGGGGAGGTAAGTGCTGGGCATCAATCAGATTTTGGCACTATTGCCAATTTAAGCATGTTTAATTATTCTCAGTGTGATTTGTTAGAGCTAAAGGACAAAAGTGAAAAGACTTGATGTTGTGCCACACCGTCAACATAACACCCTCCCCCAAAATCCAGTGAGCTGGTTTGACAGAAAGCGAGCATTAATGCAAGAATGATTAAAATGGAACTTAATCAAGGGCCACATATGCTTTTGTCTGATAGGGTGTTGCCTGATGTCGACACATGATAACATTCTGCAAACAAATAAAGAGATGGAGAGAGAGAGAGAGAGCTAGAAAAAGGGAGAAAGAAAGAAATTCTGCTGGGCAATCCAAAAGAGTAGTAATAATAATAATGGTGGTATTTGTTAAGTGCTTATTGTGTGCAAAACACTGTTCTAAGCGCTGGGGAGATACAGGGTGATCAGGTTGTCCCACTTGGGGCTCACAGTCTTAATCCCCATTTTGCAGATGAGGTAACTGAGGCACAGAGAAGTTAAGTGGCTTGCCCAAGGTCACACAGCTGACAAGTGGTGGAGCAGGGATTCGAACCCATGACCTCTGACTCCCAAGCCCGCACTCTTTCCACTGAGCCACACTGAGTAGATGAGAGGGATTCAGAAGTGGAAATTTATGCAAATCAGAAGAAAGCCTCTCCTAATACTCCTTGAAGGAAAGAATGTAGATGCCAACTTCTTTTATATAGTCCATATTAATCCTAGGAATACTATTTGTTCTAAACAATATCCTGGAAATTCAAGGACAGTGAGTTCTAATGCTGTCTTTGCTCTCCTCATTGGGTGGTCAAGGATAGTTTCCTTCTTCCAGTTGCTTCAGATGAAAACTTAGGAATTCTGGCATATCTCCAAATTCTCATGGGTCCCAACCAGGAATCTTGGAAGCAGGGTGGTGTAATGGCAGGAGCCCGGGCTTGGGAGTCGGAGATCATGAGTTCTAATTCTACCTCTGCCATTTAGCTGTGCGACTTTGGGCAAGTCACTTAACTTCTCTGTGCCTCAGTTGCCTCATCTGTAAAGTGGGGATTGAGTCTGTGAGCCCCACGTGGGACAACCTGATAACCTTGTATCTACCCCAACGCTTAGAACAGTGCTTGACACATAGGAAGCGCTTAACAAATACCATCATCATCATCATTTCAGATGTTTAAAGCCCCCTGGGGAAAAGTTTCCTGTAATCAATCAATGGTGTTTATTGAGAGCCCTGCACGCAGTAAGCACTCAATAAATACGATTGAATGAATGAATGCTTGGGAGAGTGCAATACAACAGAGTTGGCAGACATGTTCCCTGTCCACAATGAGCTTACAGTCTAGAGGAGAAGACAGACATTAATATAAATAAGTAATTTGCAGCTGTGTACATAAATGAATCACTTTCAGATATGAAATAAATGCAGTGGGGCTAACGGTGGGGTGAATACCAAATGCTTAAAGGGTACAGATCCTAATGCAGAGATGACTCAGAGGGAGAGGGAGTCGAGGAAAAGGACATAATCGGGGAAGGTCTCTTGGAGGAGTTGTGATCTTAATAGGGTTTTGAAGGTGTGAAGAGTCATTGTCTGGCATATATGGAGCAGGAGGGAGTGGTAACGGGTCGGCGGCGAAATAGAAGAGAGAGGGAGGCACAGAGAGCAAGTTGGCTCTAGAGGAGCAAAGTGTGCAGATTGGGCTAGTAGATCATTGAGGTAAGCTAGGAGAAGGGCAAGTTTTAAAGCCAACAATAAGGAGTTTCTGTTTGATGCAGAGTTGGATGGACAACCACTAGAAGTTCTTGAGGAGTGGGGAGACATGGCCTGATTTTTTTTTCTTTTTTTTTTTAGAAAAATGATCCGGGCAGCGGAGTGAAGTATGGACTAGAATTGGGAGAGGCAGGAAGCGGGGAGGTCAGCAAGGAGACAGATGCAGAGTCAAGGCATAAATTTAAATATTAGGTGTGATTATTTCCATAACAAAAGTAGCACTACAGGATATGCATGGCCTAGTGGAGAGAGCATGGTTCTGATCCCAGCTCCGTCGCTTGCCTGCTGTGCATTCTTCGGCAAGTTGCTTCTCTGTGCCTCAGTTTCCTCATCTGTAAAATGAGGATTCAATACCTGTTCTTCCTCGTCCTTATATATGAGGATGGGATGGGATTGCAGTGGGACAGGGATTGTGTCTGACCTAAATAATTTTTATCTACTCCAGCACCTACAACAGTGTTTGACGTGTAGTCGGTGCTTAACAAATATTATCATCATCATTATATTGGTATACAGCACACCCATCGTGAGAGGAAGTTGGGATAGGTTGGGGAGGAAAATGAGTGCTTCTCAAAGTGACGATTTAGGACAAAGCTTTTCCTAGCAGACTGGCTTAAACTGTGGACTCTGTATATATGTATATATGTTTGTACATATTTTTTTACTCTATTTTATTTGTACATATCTATTCTATTTATTTTATTTTGTTAGTATGTTTGGTTTTGTTCTCTGTCTCCCCCTTTTAGACTGTGAGCCCACTGTTGGGTAGGGACTGTCTCTCTATGTTGCCAATTTGTACTTCCCAAGCGCTTAGTACAGTGCTCTGCACATAGTAAGCGCTCAATAAATACGATTGATGATGATGATGATGGACTCAAATTTCAGGATCAGCATCTCCTGCCTGTTACCCGCTTCCTGGCATTTCAGCATCTCCCCGGTGGGGTGTCCTCGAATTCTCAACTCCACCCTTCGCCAAATTATTGTCATCGGAGTCCTCGCTGCCACCGTGTCTCTGTTGTACTACTCTGTCATCATAATCCGAAATAAGTACGGACGACTGTCACGGGATAAGAAGTTTCACAGGTGAGGACAGAGAATGTGCGTCTTCAAGAAGCAGAGCCTTTCATTTTACGCCTCTAAAGGCTTTTTTTTTTTATTAGGTTAAGATCTAAACAGCAGCTGGTTCTGTGACCTAGATGTGGCTATTCCAAAGGATACAGCGTGGCACGGGAAACCTTAACTGGCAGTGCAGCCTATTTCCCGCTGAATTCGTGATACGTGATCTTGGAAGCGGTTACTTAAACATATGCTTTAAATATCATCTAACTTCTCATCTGCTTTCCGAATCACCATTTTGATATTTTGAAAGCGAGACGTCTAGAGAAGCAGCGTGGCTCAGTGGAAAGAGCGCGGGGTTGGGAGTCAGAGGTCATGGGTTCTAATCCCGGCTCCACCACTTATCAGCTGTGTGACCTTGGGCAAGTCACTTAACTTCTCTGTGCCTCAGTTACCTCATCTGGAAAATGGGGATTAAGACTGTGAACCCCATGTGGGACAGCCTGATTACCTTGTATCTCCCCCAGTGCTTAGAGCAGTGCTTGGCACATAGTAAGTGCATAACAAATACCAAAATTATTATTAAAGTATTTAGTTTGACTCCTTCAGATTGTATACCCAGTGATCCACTTGACCATTGTAAGCCCTGTAACTTCTGTAAATTAATTTTCATTACATTTACATAGTGTGTGGTCAGAAGATATCCGGTTTCCACTGCCTTTTGATTCCTAGACAGCTCGGTGTTTATTGCATAGCTTAAAATCCATTGTTTATAGCGATGTTTCCTTGACATTTAGCATTTTGTGTGTTGAGTTTCAGGCGACTATTGGGTAGGGACCGTCTCTATATGTTGCCAACTTGTACTTCCCAAGCAGTGCTCTGCACACAGTAAGCGCTCAATAAATACGATTGATTGATTGATTGGTTATTAGGTAGAATCAAAAATATAAATATAGCATAATGATTTTTCTTAATTGCATGTGGTTTTGGTCCTGCAAGGTACCTAGCCCGAGTTACTGACATCGAAGCTACTGACACCAATAACCCCAATGTGAATTACGGTGTGGTGGTGGACTGTGGTAGCAGCGGCTCTAGAATTTTTGTCTATTGCTGGCCCCGACACAATGGCAACCCACATGATCTGCTAGACATCAGGCAAATGAGGGACAAAAACCGAAAGCCGGTGGTCATGAAAATAAAACCAGGTATGCCTTTTGATAAATTCTGGGTGGTTTAATAGTATTTTATAGCCAATTATCTGTAGTTCACCAGTGGCCAATAGAAGTTTTTTTTTGTTTTGTTTTGTTTTTTAGTTAAAAACAAAGCTGTAATCTGATACTGAAAATGAGGACTACTAATTTTTCTTCCGAGTAGCAGCTTTGTTTTCCGTTCTTCTGGAAATAACCTTTTGAATTTACTTTAAATCAGGGAGATTCTTTAAATCTTTTTGAGGGTCCTGAAAACAGCCAGCCCAATATTATAGCTATATAACTCAGAGAGACACAAATACACACACACACACACACACACACACATGCACACACACCTCTCTTTCCCCCCCCACTCCCAGCCCCATTTTATCTCCAAGTCTACAGAGTAAGGTGCTGTGGTATTTATTCTGTCTTAATTCAGGACTAGTTTTAGGAGATGAGAATTACTTCTTATGGATTATTCTAAAGGAAATTTTAAGACTGTTCATTTTTGTTAGTTGAAATCTCTTGCAACAATATTGAAAGTCTAAGAATAGAGAGGTATAAAAAGCCTTTCATATTGCAGTCAACTGGGGATTTTTTGTGTAGTGCATTTTTTAAACACAGTAAGAACTCAATAAATATGATTGATAAAAAAAAACCTGATATAGCAGACCTGATGTAGGCCAAAGTCTGAGGCTTTTGCTCAATGAACACAAATCCCTAGCGTAATTTTGGGACTAAAAGGAAAAACCTGATTTCATTTCTCTGACTGTAATCAAGAATTGTTTTTTCCTTGTTCAAAAAGTCAGTTTTTAATTTTATTTTTTTTCTAGGAGCTTTAATGACTTTGGGGAAATTTTGAATTATTGAACTGTGAATGTCAGTGACAGTTTTTCAAAATTCTTTTGAGTGAACTTGTTTGGAAACATTCCCACTAGAGTCCTACGTAGCTTGGTCCCAGCCATCTCAAATCATCTAGACCATGGGGCAGGGGGTTGGTGGATTTCCACAAAATCCAGGTGGGTTTAGAAATCCCTGTTACCCTGTCAATGGAAGAACCAACTCACATGGATGAGTTTGCTGCATAGGCAAACTGGCACCTCTCAAAAGTACAGTCCAGGCCCTCTTTTTGACCTGGCCTGGACTCAAATGCCTCGAGTTGACAGGGGGCTGGAATCAGAACTGGGACAACATTTGATCCATTAATTCCCTAGATCTTCTAAGCCCAGATTTGAACAAAAATTGAGCAGTAAACAGCAGCTTCTTAAATGAAGGAAATAAATACACCACTGCCTTTGGAGCTGTCATAAAAATCAACATTCTTGTGTCCCTATTTGTATTTCACTCACCCAAGCTCTTAGTACAATGCTCTGCCCATATGCATTAATTGATTTGATGGAATTTGTGGTTGGAAGAGTAGTTATTTTTATAAGGCTCATCCCATTTTACAATTTCATGGCAATCTGTGCACATCCAAGAGTGGATCATTTAGCAAGGGGATCATTTATGATTGTCTTGTGGTTTGAAGGACTGATTGTGCCTCTCCAGTGTCCACCTGTCTCGCAGAAGATAATTTATTCTTCAACCGAGTATTTGGTGATGAGCAATATTTAACTGACAGCTCCAAAGACTGTAATTGACTTTAACCAGCCAGAGTCTGTTAGTCTGCGAAAATATCAACCTAAAACCTCATGTACTTTTCTTCATGTGTATGGAATTTTCATTAGCAGCTTGGACTTCTTCCCATTTGGTTTTTTAGGTATATCAGACTTTGCTACCTCCCCAGAAAAAGCCAGTGATTACATGTCCCCACTCCTGAATTTTGCTGCAGAACACGTACCCCGGGCAAAACACAAAGAAACACCTCTTTATATCCTCTGTACAGCTGGGATGAGAATCCTGCCTGAAAGGTAACCTTACATGTGTCCCTGTATTTTATTCTCCATGAGTTCAATTGTGGGGGAAAAAAACCCACTATTTAGAGGTTCACATCTGTATGCAGTGCACACTAACTTGAAAAATTGATGCATGATTTAAGATTTTTTTAAAAAAGTACTATTGAATACTTTCTGAGGAATAAATCTTGAAGGTTTTCCTTAACAGAAGAGGTAGGTACGGGAAAGGGACAAAATTACGAGTATAAAACCAAAATGAAATGGATTATTTTCCAGTCAGCAGAAGGCAATCCTGGAAGATCTTCTGACAGACCTCCCAGTGCACTATGACTTTCTGTTTTCTGATTCTCATGCCGAGGTTATTTCAGGAAAGCAAGAAGGTTAGTATGTTGTTATAGCTATACTTTGAAATTTGAAAAGTTTCAACCTTGAAAATACCATTTCTTTTCAGTGTTCAGTTTTGTTAAATCGTCAGATTTATATTTCTCCAGTGTTTGAAAAACCTTATAGAGATCAGGAAAATAGTAGACTTTAATAAAAGTCTCAGGTAGAATCCCCAAAGGGTAGCTCACAAGAGATAAGCATTGGCCTTTTTCAGTGGGAAACTAATGGCCCTATATTTTGGAAAAAATGAGTCTTCTGTATGGGAGTGGAATATGAAGTTATTTGAGTATTATTATGTTTGTATAAATGAGAAGTAGTGTGTGGATTTTTGGCCTCATTAATACAGTGCTTGAAACATAGTAAATGCTTAACAAATGCCACAACTATTATTCGTATTATTTTTATTAATAGTAATGAAAAAATCCATTATCTTAAATGCTAAGCCTGTGTGGGAACATTATAATTAACGGTAATATCAGAATCGTGTCAGTGCTGTTAGTTGAAAGCAGTTGTAAGCATTCAGATTCGTTGTGCATGAATTTTAGTTTTAAAAAAGAGTGTTTATTTCTGATACTTTCATAATATTCCAAGGAATACATAAGTGTTAGAGAGCATAGTGTCTATAGAACTCACAAGCTATTCTAAAAGTTCTAAAAGTTTTTATTTTCTTTTGGGAAATGTCTATAGGTGTATATGCCTGGATTGGTATTAATTTTGTCCTTGGACGATTTGAACATATTGAAGATGGTGAGTGTCAGATTTAAGAGTAAACTTTTCATCTGACAAATTACATTAGTTATTTAATTCAAAGGTTAAAAAAAAGGAGCTTGAATTTATTTTAGCTAAGATTGAGGCACAGTTTGTTCAATGTAGACTTGTTTCCTCATTCACTGCTCCCAGGAGCATAGCAGCTACTTAAACTTAATCTTCCTAGGTTAGTTTGCCCAAAGCCATTTTTAATTAATCACAAGTTTGTGATAGATCTCACCTGAATAGTACAATGAGTTCAGTTTCTCAGTTCTGTCCCAATTCTCCCATGTCCTTTCTAGAGGATGAGGCAGTGGTAGAAGTGAATATTCCTGGTGGTGAAGACAAAGATGCCTTTATCCGTAAAAGGACAGCGGGTATTCTCGACATGGGCGGAGTGTCAACTCAGATAGCATATGAAGTCCCCAAAACTGTAAGCTTTGCCTCCTCACACCAGGTTATTATCTGTACAAATTTCCTTCTTTTTGTTTGGTTTTCCTTTAACCCATATCCATCCATTTTTGTTTTGTTTTCCGAGTCTTAAAGCTTCATTACTGTTCTCACTGGGGTGCCGCCTTTCTACACCCAAGAGAAAGGAGATGGGAGAAACAGCAGTGCACCTCAGCTAAGCCGTTTGTGTTTGTTCATTGAAATCAGCTGGTTTGTTTTGCCAAACTTTCCTAGGACTTTAGTTCTCTATGTATGTATCAGTATATGTGGTTTGAATATTTGAGGGGTTTTGTAATCAGATTTTTCTCAACAGGTAATTTAAAGCCTTTATGGTGCCCGAAAGGCCATTTCATCATATTTTTCTTGGTAGGGCTAGGCCAAACTTTATGACCCAACCAGATGACTTTTTGCATTTCAGTAAATGTTTGGGGGTTTCGTCCCATCGTGATGGAGAAGTTTTTAATCTCTTGTTTTGGGACTTCTACACACATCTTTCCATGTGCACCCTTACTTCCCCCATCCTCCCCAAAACACACTCACACACACACACACAAACACATACTCATTCATTTATTCACCCACTCACTCACACTTATGCTGTCTTTTCCAGCAGGCAATACAGCCCTCACCAGAAGATAAGAATTCTGGATTGTTTTTCAGTGGTGTCTTGCCTTGGTTGGGTGGCCTTGCTGCACTGGTCATTTTTTTTCCTCAATCTCCTCATTTGTAAATAGTGTAATCACCTGTCTTATACCTCTCTCCCCAAACGAGAGCTTGGAAATTGTTCAACTTTCCTTGGAGAAAGGGGCTTGGTAAAAAAAAAAATAGGGACACAAGGCTTTTCTGTCGCTGGAACTCCTTGGTTCCACTACAGAACCCACACCCCTCATTCTAAGTGTATCTTAAAATTGAGGTCACCTTAGGAACCATTTGGTGATTTGAATTCAGAAAGGTGTTTATAACTATTGCGGGGATGAAAAGAGCGTAAAGTTGCTGAGACTATTATCGATCTTACAAGGGCAGGGAAATAAAGTTTGAACATCCTCTGCTCAAAATGCTATATCTTTCAGGGCTCAGATGCTGCTTACAACTTTTCTTAATATTAAAGTACTGTTATTTTGATTTCTACAGGAGGAAGTAGCCAAAAATTTGTTAGCTGAATTTAACCTTGGCTGTGATGCCCACCGTACCGAGCATGTGTACAGAGTGTATGTAGCCACATTCCTTGGCTTTGGTGGGAACGCTGCTCGCCAGAGATACGAAGATAGCATATTCTCCAACACAATTTTGAAGAACAGGTGCTGCATCTTCAGCCCTGGGGTCATTTGGGAGCAAATGAATGAACCTGGTTTTCTCCTTTCAAAAAAAAAAAAATCCAAGTGAAGTGTGAAAGTCCTAAGAGAAAGACTTAGTTATTACCGGGACTTGAAATTTTATCTGCACATAGGAAACTATTAAATTCTCCATCGTGATTGGTCTGTTTGGTGACTCTGGCCATATTTTGCTCAATCACTGGTATTTATATTGAGTGCTTATTTGTGTGCAGAGAACTCTACTAAGCGCTTGGAAGAGCATAGTAGAAAAAAGAAGGTGTAGACCATCTCTGCTAAGAGTTTACAAACTAGAGGAAGAACAGAATCTTTCAACCGAAGGGAAGTGTACACACTGGGCAGTTGTGAATACTAGCTGAAAGTTGGGACATACATGCCACAGGCAGCAGGATTATCCTATTAGCCAAGTATCCCATCCAAACTCTAGAGCAGGTTTGTGTGTATGGGTGCCATTGCTTTTCCCAGCCACCTGGAAGTATACTCGGCACACCTAAACTTTGAGTGATTGTTGGTTTTTTTGTCAAAATAAATCTTAGTTCTGCACCATGGAGAATCAACCCTGGGCCCAGCTCTTTTTAGATACACCCAGTTCTGCTAGAAAATGTGTCTCCATGACATGGTTTGGCCAGAACATTCTCAGGAAATTAGGGAACGTTGGTCTGACAACATGAGCCCTTTTGCCTACGGGACACCTGTGTGTCAGAAGAAACAGTTGTGCACATTCATGTGGTGTCAAAGACTTGAGTACTTGGGAGTAAATTTTCCTTAACGTGCAGTTCGGTAAATGTGGGTTTTTCTTAATGCGGCCCCCGGGTTTTAGGAGACCGGGAGTACGTCATGATAGCCAACCCTGTTGCTCTTTCCCCTTTAGGCTTTTAAATAAACAGACAGGCCAGACACCCGAGTCTCCGTATTTGGACCCATGCCTACCCTTAGACATTCAGGATGAAATTCAGCAGAACGGACAGACCGTACACCTGCGAGGGACAGGAGACTTCACCCTGTGTCGGGAGACCATTCAGCCGTTCATGAATAAGACAAATGAGACGCAGACCTCTCTCAATGGAGTCTACCAGCCTCCAGTGCATTTCCAAAACAGTGAATTTTATGGCTTCTCAGAATTCTACTACTGCACCGAGGATGTGTTGCGTATGGGGGGAGATTACAGTGCTGCTAAATTCATTAAAGCCGCAAAGGTAATCAGGTCATGGAGGCTTAATGCTCCCAACAATCAGTGGAATTTATTGAGTGCTTACGGTGTGCAGAGCTCTGTGAGAAGCGTTTGGGAAAGTACAGTACAATAAAGTTGGTAGATGTGACCCCTGACCACAGGGAGCATACCCTCTGTAGGGGGAGACAGTAATTAAAATCAATTTCAACCTATAAATGGTATTTATCGAGTGCTCACTGTATGCGGAGCACTGTGCTAAGTGCTTAGGAAAGTACAGTACAACAGAATTGCCAACTTGTACTTCCCAAGCGCTTAGTACAGTGCTCTGCACACAGTAAGTGCTCAATAAATACGATTGATGATGATGATGATCTACCCTGCCCACGAGGAGCTTAGAGTCTAGAGGGGTAAATAGTAAAATAAATTACAGGCATGTACACATGTGCTGTGGGGCTGAAGGTGAGCTGACTCAAATGCTTAGAGGGTACAGATTCAAGTGCGTAAGTGAAATAGAAGGGAGAGGGAGTGGAGGAAACGAGAACTTAGTTGGGGAAGGCCTCTTGCAGGAGAAGCAGGGTGGCCTAGTGAATAGAGCATGGGCCTGAGAGAAGGTTCTGTGTTCTAATTCTGGCTCTGCCATTTGTCTGCTGTGTGACTATGGGCAAGTCACTTAACTTCTCTGTGCTTCAGTTACCTCATCTGTAAAATGGGGATTAAGAATGTGAGCCCCACATGGGACACGGACTGTGTCCAACCTGATTAGCTTGAATCTACCCCCAACCTTAGAACACTGCCTGGCACATAATGAGCGCTTAGTAAATACCGTAAAAAAATGACTTTAACAAAGCTTTGAAGGTAAGGAGAGTGGTGGTCTTTTAGATTTGAAGGAGAGAAGTGGTGCCAAGACAGGGAGGATAGGGGCAAGGGGTCGGCAGTGAGATAGATGAGAGTGATGTCCAGTGAGTAGGTTGGCATTAGAGGAAATAGTAGAGTATAAGAGTATAGAGTATAAAGTGGGCTGGAAAAAGTGGTCAAAAAACAAACTTCCTTTTTTCCTCTTTTCATCTTCATTGTAGCAGAGTCCATTCTTAGCATGCAGTTGGTGAATGAATTAATAAGGCTTAGGATTTTTTTAAAAAAATTAACCATGAATAACCTTTTTTAATCAATACTCAGTAGCTCTGTAATAATAGGATTTCTCCATTATCCTGGTGAGGTGGCATGGCACAATAAGAAGGAATTCTTTCCCTTATTGATTCTAGGCCTCAGTTACCTCATCTGTAGAATGGGGATTAGGATTGTGAGCCCCCCGTGGGACAACCTGATCACCTTGTAACCTCCCCAGCGCTTAGAACAGTGCTTTGCACATAGTAAGCGCTTAATAAATGCTATTATTATTATTATTATTATAAGAATATGTGCGTAAGTGCTGTGGGCCTGGAGTGAACAGTTGTTTGGAGGACTGTACTTACAATCCAGGCATGTTATCTTCCCATTCTGTGAAAGATAGGGTGGATAGAAGGGTAAAGGGGAGCGTGGGTAAAGTACACTGTAACCTGGTTCTTTGGCAAACAAATGCCCCATTTCCTTCAGTTTCAAGGGAGAACGCAACAAATGCACTCTGGTTATAGAACGCAAAAGAAACTAGACCATTTTAAAGGTGTTATTTGTGATCATGAATGATTTGGCCAAGGTTGAAATGGTTCCGTGAATATTTGAAGCCTTTTTTGAAACCTACATGGGTTTTGATGCAGATTGCAACGTCCTTGCATAGACACGAACTCGGATTAACTTTTCCACCTAATGGTTATTCTCGGGGTGGGGTTTGTTTTAGGATTACTGTGCAACCAAGTGGTCCGTCTTGAGAGAACGCTTTGATCGGGGACTTTACGCATCTCATGCTGACCTTCACAGGCTAAAGTGAGTATTGGTCTGGCCAAAAGCCAGAAGCCTGAAGGAAGACCTAAACCAGGCTAACCTGCTAATCAATCATTCAATCAGTGGTATTTATTGACTGCTTACTTTGTGCAGAGCACTGTACTGAGCACTTGGGAAAGTACAATACAGCAGAACTAGACACGTTCCCTGCCTATAGTGAGTTTACAGTAATCATGACAGAAAATGAAAGCATCTTGTAAGGTGAGTGAGATGCCAAAATCCTGCCTTGACGACTTCTGAGCCAGCCGGTGAACTCTGTCTACCTGCTGTTGGTCTGAGGAAAGCTTCTGGAGCATTTGTTCCACATACAAGTTGGTTATTTTATAGATAAGATCCAGCCCATATGTAGACCACAAGTTAGGCGGACTGTGGAGCATCTGAGAAACGAACCCCGCGCATGCTCAGAACAAGCATTCAGCAGTTTTTCTGGTGCTCCTGAAGCCAGATCAGGCCCACCAGAGTGGTGGTGGGTGGGAAAGGACTCCTCACTTATGTTTTTGTCTCAGACTTTTGCCCTGGACGGCGTTCTGTTGCGGGTGGCTAGAGAGAAAGCAGGTCAGTTTGTAGCCTTATAGTGGCACTAGGATGGCACAAATGTAAGCTAAAATGGAGTGGCTCCCCAGATCTTACTCCAGTCCTAAGGTGGGTAGCGATTGTGAACTTATCCGTGCTAAATGCTTCTCCTCGGCAAATTTCATAGTGGATCTTCTCTTTTTTTCTTCTTGCTTGGCAGGTATCAGTGCTTTAAGTCTGCGTGGATGTACGAGGTATTTCACAGGGGCTTTTCGTTTCCGGTCAACTACGGCAATTTAAAGACTGCTTTGCAGGTTTATGATAAGGAAGTGCAGTGGACACTAGGAGCGATCCTTTACAGGACCCGTTTTTTACCTTTAAGGTATGGCTGTTCGTTGTCGGTTTCCAAGAAAAGAATGCTTTTTCTGCATAGAGCAAGCAAACAAAACACCGCTTTGGGGGAGGTAATATAAATTATAGGTGGCAGCATGAACTTGTAGGCTAGGCAACTAGATCAGCCTGAGTTCTAACCTTGGTTCAGGCTGAGAGAGGGGAAATGGCTTGCGTAAGGACATACAATAAATCATTGTCAGGTTCCCAGGCATAAGTCTGTCTGTCGCAGATATCTGCTCCCCTCCTAGAACTTTTTCCCTCCCTTCACCTCTTCTCTTTGTCTAGTCACCTGTTTGGCTAAGTGAAATACAAATATTTATTATAAAAATGTGGGTGCTGTTGATCTTAAACACAGAATTCTCCTGTGCTGGTTGTTACTGCAGTGGTCAGAGGCTGCAAAAATCCTGTACGGTGAGGTGGTGGTGTTCTCTTCCTACTGTTCATTCCCTCTCATTTTTTTTCCCTCGGATTCTATCCCTTGGCAGAGACATCCAGCAGGAGAATTTCCGGGCCAATCACGCTCACTGGAGAGGCTTTTCCTTTGTCTACAACCACTACCTGTTCTTTGCCTGCTTCCTAATTGTCTTGTTGTCCATCCTGCTCTACCTGCTGCGGCTCCGGCGGATTCACCGGAGGATGCTAAGGAACGGTTCCTCTGCCTCGCTCTGGATGGAGGAGGGCGGCCTCCCATCCCCGAAGATTGGTGGAACCTTGTGAACCTCCGAGACACGGGCTCTGAAAAGGCTCCCTAAGAAAAAGCCATTTTTGCCTCAGGGTTTCTCTTCTGCCCTCCTTCCCCCGCCCCACCTCATTTTGTTGGTCCCTTTAAAACCACAAAGATGGAAAGAGCTGGTCCCCTAGCTGTATTGTTTTCAGCTGTTTTGGAAACAACTTTTAAGATAAAGTGGGGAATAAACTTGGCGTAGTCTGCACAGGGTATATCAGCCCAGAGTTCAAGGCAGGGTGGGGTTATTTTTTACTATGAGGGTAATTTATAAACAGATGCACTTTAAAGTTAGTGGGGATGAAGAAGGTATTTTCTGCCAGAGGAGATGTCAAAACTAAACCTTCAGAGAGCCCCCTCAAAAAACCCTGTTAACTGAGGTTTTAATCTTTCCTCTTTAACCATTTGGAGCAGTCTTCTTGCCCCAACCAATGCAATTGCTTTGATTTATTTTTCAGGTCTGCAGCAAACCATCTTATTGTGTATTTTAAAAATTCCAAACCACCTCCACCAAAGACATGGTGGCTTTTAAAAGCAGTAGGGAGGCGATATTTCAAATGTAATATGTTACCTAGCTCATAAATTATTTTGGGCTCCCTGCACCACAATCTATGCCTCATCCTCAGTTACAGGTGGTGCCTGTAGAAGCTTTATTTTTATATATGGGAAGAGAGTTTGTGCAATGTGCCCTACTGCTGCTAGAGTTGAGGGGGCGGTCAGCAATGCCATTAGAAATCCAAATGGAATTGGGAGAACGTTACAGGTACTAAAAATGGTGATTTGTTTCACGAACATTGTAAAGAAAAAGGATTAGATATTTAAAAAGTGGTAGCAGAGTCAAGACATTTGGATTTTGGGTCTACTCCTCACCCCTTCCCTTTCCCTCATTTAGTTCTATGTACTCTTGGTTTTCTAAAACCTGTTAGCTTTGTGTGTCCAGTGAAGTTTGGTAACTGTTCAAAATGGGTTGCTTTTGTTTTTTAATGGTATTTGTTAGCGCTTACCATGTGTCAAGCACTGTCCGAAGCACTTGGGATAGTTAAAAGTCAATCAGGTTAGACACAATCCCTGACCCACATGGGGCTCACAGTCTAAGGAGGAGAGAGAACAGGTATTGAATTCCCATTTTACAGGTGAAGAAACGGAGGCACAGAGAAGTTAAGTGACTTGCCGAAGGGCACACAGCAGGCCTGTGGCAGAGCCCAGGATTAGAACCTAGGCCCTCTGACACCCAGACCCAGGTTCTTTCCACTAGACCACACTGCTTCTCCCTAGGCCATGTTGCTTGGGACTGCTTTAGATATTCCATACCACATTCCATACCAGCTGAAGTAACAGCAGACAGCAGTTGTGTATTTTCAGTGATCTTTCACCTGCATTTCACTTGAAAATTTTAGAGAAGGGTATTTGGGTGAGATCTGCAAACTAATCATCCTGTAATCTTTCAAACTAATACGTTCTGTTAAAGGACTGTACTTTGTACCATAATGCTTAGTGTAGTGAGGATGCAAGGATTTTAAAATGATGTATGAAACATTCAGTCTTCATGCAGTTGTAGTACAAATTCTCTTCTTGCTGTTCAAGATCAGTGTTGAGATCATAGAAAAATCTGCATCCTACTGCATCAGGCTAAAGCCATCTAGGAAACTAGTATAATTCCCAGTGTTGCAGCACTTAGGCAATGAGAAGGTCATTTCAGAGCTTAAAAGTATTTATCCTCATGGAATACCGATATGGCTTCTGGAATGCTAGTGTACAAAATCACTTTGTCATTCAGACCCTGGTGAATAGTTGTCCTTATTAGGGAGTTGCTAAAAAGAGCACCCACACTCTGAAGATTCCCCAGAGTGGAGTTAAGCCAGCATACTAATTCTTGCATACTTAGAGGAAAGTGGTCCCTGGAGATCTGGCTGAGGTTGGCATTGAAGACGGAAGAAACGTATATCCTTCAACTTCCCTGCCGTCAGCTTCTTTGGATAATACTCAACATGAACTGGTGCAAACTGAGGACTTCAGAATGCCACAAGTGAGGTGCTTTTTCCTATTAAATTTGGGTAGATATTGGGCCACCGAAATCACCGACTAAGATTTTATCCCCCCAACCACCTCCGCAAAAAGGCTTTTAAAGAAAATAGTCTTTTTGGACAGTGCAAAATGGCACAGTTCACAACTGTCCACTGTCTGCCACTCTAGCCAGTCGTGTCCTTGTTAATCATTTTAGCGTACAAATTCCACTGATAGAAGGAAGTCTGGCCCAAGAAAACACCAGCAGCGATGTCCTCTTCAGTCACAAAAAGCAGTTCCCATTTGCTATCCTAAGAAGGTGCACTCTGGGAAGTGTTAATTTTTTTGATTTCTTATCAAAGATCTAACTTCTCGGCCAGGTTTTCAAGATGTTTCTTACGGAGCCAGAAATAAAATGGGAAAAAGTAATTTTCTCTCTATTGTGCCTAGTAACAAATTCACATGAATTAAATTTTAAAAAGAAACTTTACATTCCAAAGGTTTTTAACAGTTCTTGACCTATACACAGAAATAGTACTTCTTGTCGTGAACATCCATACCCTTTGAAGGCACCGTTTTAAAAGTGATGTAAGTCTAATAATAATAATAATAATAGATGATCTAACATTAGACTGGTCCCAGATTAGCTGTTACATTTGAATCCTACCCCTAAAGCTCTCTGCTGCGGTTATTTGGTTATCTGGGTGGTGGTCAGTCAACATATATTTATTAATCTCTGTTGAGTGTTTAGCTTGTTGAAAAGTCTCTTCAAGGAAGTAAACTGTTCTGTAAACAGATAGATGTTCACAGTGGCCATTGATCCCAGAGAAATATTGAGATGACTGACTTTTGACTTGAACAAAAAGGGGTGTTGGGACAGTTCTATCTTCCCAACAAAAAGTTGGAGTGGGATAGATCTACAGGTATCTTGGGGCACCATAGCAATATACTATGTATATATTTTTTTTTCTATCCCAGAGGGTAAGAGTTTTTACAGGTTCAGTAGTATAGTAAGCTCTTGTTTTAGCAAATCTCAGGGGACCCCAGATTTGCGTTTGTAAACCAGAAAATTTATGTGATGAAACTGGCATGCTTTAGTTTGGAAACACCTTTCTCTCTATGTTTTGAAACGTTCTTAAAAAGAAAAGTTCATTAAAACAGGAGTTGACTGTTCACCTAGCTGAAATTTGCCATGAAAATGTGTGGACCAGTTAATATGTGTGGGTCATGCAGCGTACTTTATTTAGTAGCAAAAGTGGTCTTTGCTTTTATATTTCCTAAATATCCAGCAAAAATGTATTTCTATTTACTATTTAATCTTGAAGAAAGCAACCTAGATTTCCTCTCTGTTTCATCCTCCATCTGAAACAATGGAGGAGCAAGCATCCCTGAGCAGGAAATAGAGCCAAGTGTTTTTGCAAATGGTTTGAAAAAAAATAATATACAGATTTTGTGTGATAATGTGCAATGCAGTGAAACTTTCTCCAATGTAAATGAATTGGATATTGGCTATTTATTTCAATGTTTTGGAAGTGTTTTTGATTGTGCTGATTCTCTTTGTTTCAGTCAAATGACGTGACCAGCTATGGAGCATTCTCTGTCCTTAGGCTGAAGTGTATTATTTCTTATTAGGAATCCCCCAAACCATGTGAGCCTGCTGTTAAGCTGTTCTTCTTTAGTGTTTTCTTTAGTCAAGATTGTTCTTTTCAAAGCCAGATATCCTTGTGTAGAGAAATGGGAAATTAAACTTTTCCCAACTTTTGTGTCTTATCAATGCAGACCCTTCCTTTTCTATACTGTAACAGCTCTATGTTGGCACGTGTGTCTGTCGATGGACAAATATTATTAAATGAATGGCATTTAGAATCATTAAATGGAAATTCATCAAATTGCAAGTGCCTTTCACATGATTTTGCATTCTGATAGTTAACGTCAGCTCTTCAGTGGAAAGCTACTGATGAAAATCATTCAGTCAGTGATATTTCTTGAGCAGTTACTTTGTGCAGAGCACTGTACTAAGCGCTTGGGGCATCACAGTAGAGTAGGTAGATGCGATCCCTACCCTTAAGGATCTTACAGTCTAGTGGGAGAGGCCGTTATTAAAAGTAAATTGCAGGTAGGGGAAGCAGCGAAGTATAAGAATATGGGCTATGGGTGTAGGAAGAGTATCAAAATGTTTAGGGGGTACAGACTCAGGTTCATGGGTGACCCAGAAAGGAGGGAGTATAAGGTGGAGAAATGAGAGATTAGTCCGAAAAGTTTCCTGGAGGAGATAGGATTTTAGTAAGGCTTTGAAGATGGGGAGAGAGTACCCTGATGAAAATGATATGGAGGTCTAAGAATGTATCTGGAAAAGAAAAGTATACGTATACATAATACATGTATATTTACTTCATCACTGAAATGAACTGGTAACATTTGAATTCTCAGCATTATTCAATAGGGTGTCGAGGTTTTTATAGGCTTAATTGAAGTACATAATAATGGCATTTATTAAGCGCTTACTATGTGCAAAGCATTGTTCTAAGTGCTGAGGCTACAAGGTGATCAGGTCCCATGGAGGGCATAAAAGTATTAATAATGATGGTATTTGTTAAGCACTGTGTGTCAAGTACTGCTCTAGGCACTGGGGTAGATACCAGATAATCAGGTTGGACACAGTCCCTGTCCCACATAGGGCTCACAGTTTTAATCCCCATTTCACAGATGAGGTAACTGAGGCACAGAGAAGTGAAGTGACTTGCTAAAGATTCCACAGCAGACAAATGGCAGTCTCGGGATTAGAATCCAGGTCCTGACGCCGAGGCCTGTGTTCAATCCACTAGGCCACACTGCTTATTTATTTTACTTGTTCATATCTATTCCATTTATTTTATTTTGTTAGTATGTTTGGTTTTGTTCTCTGTCTCCCCCTTTTAGACTGTGAGCCCACTGTTGGGTAGGGACCGTCTCTATATGTTGCCAACTTGTACTTCCCAAGCACTTAGTACAGTGCTCTGCACACAGTAAGCACTCAATAAATACGATTGATTGATTGATTCTCAGCTGTTTCCCACTGAGGACTAGTAAACCATGCTGTTACTCAACCAGCTAATTTATATAAATTCTCCTCATTCCTGTGTCACCCCCATTCGACTTCAGGTAGGAGGAGGAAAGTGTCCTGAGTCCTGGTGCCTAGAGGTCAGGAATGCTGGGTGGGACCACAGTGAGGAAGCAGGCCAGCAGTGGAGTGGGGAGCTAGACTGAGGCCAAAAGTGTTAGTGCGGAGAAAAACCGTGGGCTTGGCAAGGCCTTAGAGCCAGGAGTCGAGAAACAGACAGGGATTGAAACAATTTCAGGCTGGAGTAGGAGAGAGGAAAAAGGGCTGGGGCCAGGAATGGCAATAAAATGCCCTGCTGGGAGTGAAAAAGATGGGGAGAGAGAATGGTGGAGTTGAAGGAAGAAGAAAGGCGAAAACAGAAGCTAGGCCCTGTGAAAACAAGTAGGGAAGCAGGGATAGATGGACAGAAAAACAGATATTCCAGAAATCTTGGACAAGGATCAGCTAGTAGATAGAAGGTACAGGGAGAGTAATCACTTGGAAAATTCCAGTAAACTCTAAGAGGGGAGTCAGGTCCAAATATCTTCCATTTTCAGCCCTTGTATTCTGTAAGGAAATGGCAACTGATTTGCTGAGCAGCAGTCTGCTTTAAGCTTTAAGCCTTCGGCTAACATTTCCGGAGAAGGACTACTGTTGTCTTCAGTTATGGAGTGGCTCATTGCCAGGGAGCACAATGTGCTTTAAACAGTCTCATTATTGGTTAACTATCCCTGGGAAGCAGGAAGGTGAGGTTATTGAGGCAAATGGGTAAGTGACTTGCCAGGGCTTCCTGGGACTAGAACAAAGCATCTTCTATTGGAGGATGCTTTCTGTTAAAAGTTTTGCTCATAAGGTCCCTCGTAGAACTCATTTTGTTTATTGAGAAATGTTCATGGGGGCAAAGACTTCTGGTGGTCGGCCTTGAATGTACCATAAAAGTTGAGGGACATATGGGTTAGTGAATGGGGAGAGGGAACCTGTGGCTGGCTTATAAATTAGCCTGACAGGGTGAAACAGGGTTAGAAAGGAAGAGAAGATTCAGAAAGAGGAGTTACAGAGGAAACAAGAGGCGGTGGAGAAACATCCATCCTTCAGAAACATGGACCAGATTTCCTACGAATAGTCAATCGTATTTACTGAGTGCTTACTGTTGGCAGAGTATTATATAGCAGACACATGCCCTGCCCACAATGAGTTTGCAGCCTAGAAGGGGAGACAGACATTATTATAAATAAATTACAGATACGTATATAAGTGCTGCGGGGCTGGCAAGGGAGATGAATGAAGGGAGCCAGTCAGGGAAGAGGAAAGGAAGGTTTAATGAAGACCTTTTGGGGGAAGATGTGCCTTCAGTAAGGCTTTGAAGTGGGAGAGAGTAATTGTCAGTCAGAGTTGAGGAGGCAGGGTGTGCCAGCCCAGAAGCGGGACTTGGTCAAGAGGTGAGATAGACGAGATCCAGGTACAGTGAGAAGATTAGCACTTTAAGGAGCGAAATGTGCAGACTGGGAAAGTGGCAAAGTGAGGTAGGAGCTTTAAAGCTAATGGTGAAGAGTTTCTTTTTGATGTGGAGGTGGATGGGCAATCACTGGAGGTTCTTGAGGAGTGGGGAAACATGGCCTGCATGATTTTGTAGAAAAATGATCTGGGCAGCAGAGTGAGGTATGGACTGGAGCGGGGAGAGACAGGAGGCTGGGAGGTCAGCAAGGAGGCTGTTACAATAATCAAGGTGGGATAAGATAAGTGATCGGATTAACGTGGTAGCAGTTTGGATGGCGAGGAAAAGGCAGATTTTAGCGATGTCAAGGTTAGCAGTAGCGGAACTGGATCAGCAGTCCAAATGTTCAAATACAACTTGTCCACATGTTTTTTTTGGCAAGAATCACCAAGATAGATGTGACTCTCTGTTCAGCATAAATGCAATGAGAAAGTGATCCCTGAAATCTGATCCTCCTCAAACGTCCATTGCATTGTGTTATGTGAGCTTCCACCTGCCATCCTTTTAAAAATAGACCTGTTTTCATCAATTAGTTACGTTTAAGGTTAGCTGCTGGCTTTTCTTACTAACTGTTGAGTCACTTTTGGAATAATGCACGAGTTATAATGGTCTTCATTTTGGCTTTATAAGCACCTGTTTAAGCGTATGGGCTACCTGCTTGCCTCTATGTATATAAGAAGATGACAGGCATTGTATCACTCCTGCATTTAAACTGACTTCTGAAGGCAAAGGCCCTTCTTCTAATCCCAAAGCCCAATTTGGATCCCTGTAGATCCATCTTGGAGTGAAACTTAATATGGCTAAGAGACTTATCCTACCCCAGGATGTCAGTTTTCCCTGGATGCCTCAGCCTGTGATCAGATCTCAGCTTAACAAAAGAGGAGTTTATCTGTTGATGTTTATTTACAGGTCTATAACAAGGCTGACTCTCTGCTGTGCAGCCCCATGGCTTTTCTTAGATGCATTAAGGTTTGATAAGGCCTGTAGGAGGAATGTAAGAGGGGTTGGGGACTCTGCTCTTTGACCTTCACCTGTGATCCTGCTTGGCAGGTGAATTAACACTCCAGCTTTGGCTTCATGGCCACTTAAATTGCTCAGTCAACAGGCCTAAGGCTGTTTTATGCAAGGAGCTTTCTGTGAAACATAAACAAGGTCCTAGGCAGCTGAAATACCCTATCTTAAAGGTGGATAATATGCCCGGAGAAGACACCTAACAGTATACGTGAAACAATAATGGTGATGGGTGAGAGTGACAGCCTCCCTGTTTACAAGAATGGAGCCAGATGGAGATGTCCAGCAGTTTGTCCAACTGCCTGTGGTGTTTCTCTGAGAGGCTTCTATTCTTTCAAGGCTGAACAAAGAAGTTGATCAGGGCTTCCAGTAGCTTCCAAGTCGCCTGCAGTCCTTTCTGTATGTTATCTCTAGGCTGTCTCTGACACTGAGGTGCCAGAGGGCCCTGAGAAAGCAGGCGCGATTGCTGTTAATCCTTTTGTGTTTATAATGGAAAATACACTGTAGAGCTAAGTCACTTCTGAGCTTCAGAGTTTGATTTGGGTCACAATGGGGTTGGGCCAGGGCAACGCTTTTCAATTTTTTGTCAGTATTACTGCATTTTCAGAGAAACAGACCACACCTCTCCACTCTTAGCACTTCTCCCATCCCATGTAAAGGGAGGCTGAGGCATAGAGAGGGAATTTCTTAAGATTATAGAAATAAACAAAGTGAGTACTGGGTCAGATTGATAGTCCATTTGGACCAGTAGTTAGAGGTAACCGATAGCTTGAAGGAATTACGTGACGACTGCCCTTCCTTGACATCTATCCTCTCCCTTTACATTCCTATCCTTTGCTCTAGTAATCCTTTTTGGATCTCTCAGCCATGCATTTATCCAAACCCCTCTTGAAGCTGTTGGCCATTTATCTGAGCACATTAGAGAGAGTTGGGGGTGGTGGGGAGGGGGAGAAATTACCGTGTTTGGGTACACCCCTCAAAGTAATTATCTATTTGGTTCTCTCTGAACTGCTCTTAGAAACAGAGAGGAGCCAAACATCCCTTCAAGAGGGAAGGAAGACCCAGATTTAAGTTGGCAACAAGGTACTGCAGGCCCCTGGCTCAGATTGGCCAACTGAGCTTGGGGTTGGGTGGCACTGGGGCCTCCCCCTAACAGGCTGAGGTGTGGAGGGACTTGAGACAATTTTACCAAACCAAATGTGCAGGAATTATAGTGGCTATTTGTCTAGTTTCCAGTTTGGTCATTCATTTTTCACCCAGTTTGTCTCCTGTCCAGTGTGGTTATTGTGGAACTGGATACTTTTATTTCTGGTATTTTTATACACTCAGCAACTGTATAATTTCAGCAAAGAACCTTACTTTACTTGCACAGCGCAATACGTCTGTTGCTTGCCCTGAATGAAAGGGTGGTTACCTTCATGTCGGTTTCAAAGCAAATTCACCAGTGTCTTCAGGAATGGACAGAACTGTCAACTCTAGCTGCTTCCCCTACTGAAATGTAGTTTATTGAAATAAACAGGTGTGAAGGACAGCCAAGGGTTGGAGTCGGTTGACGTCTTGCTGTGCACTTGACAATGCCTGAGGACAGGTGCTCTGTGTGATTACCTAGACTGAATGGGTGGTGGGCCCATCCCAGCGTCCGTTGGGCACCCAAAATTTAGACTGTTTTCCAAGCCCTATTTGCTCAAGGGTTAGAGGGCCTCTGTTGACTTGTGCTTTCTTCCAGGGGTCTCTGATGAGGCCCAATCAATCATATTTATTGAGTGCTTACTATGTGCAGCGCTTGGGAGAGAACAGTAAAACAAGAGTCGGTAGAGCAGTCTAGAAGAGGGGGCAGACAATACAAAGAAATTACGGATATGTACAGAAGTGATGGCGGGCTGAGAGTGGGGTAAAGGGTCTAAGTGCAAGGGTGATGCAGAAGGGAGAGGGAGAAGGGGAAATGAGGGCATAGCTGAGGAAGGTCTTCAGGAGGAGATATTATTTTAATAAGGCTTTGAAGGTGGGGAGAGTGATGGTCTGTCTGATAAGGGGAGGGAGTTCCAGGCTGAAAGGAGGATGTGGGTGAGGGGTTGGTGATGAAAATAGCTGAGATGGAGGTGCAGTGAGTAGGTTGGCATTGCAGTGAGCAGGTTGCTAGGCAGGAATGAAGTGAGCTTTGTGGACTGTAGTAGGAGATCAGCAAGGTGATTGAATGATTTTAAGCGAATGGTAAGGCGTTTCTGTTTGTTGCAGAGGTGGATGGGCAGTAATCTCCCTTCTACTTGTAAGTCACTCTCGTTTGCTGTGATGTAGTGACTGCCTTCCTCTCTGCAAGAAGCCTGTCCTCTAGATGAGACAAGAAATTAAGGGCAAAGATCTTGTCCGTGGTCACACACCCTCTCTGTCCCTCAGGGAGAAGGAGCCAGAAATGGAATCTAGGTTTCTCAACTTCCAGGCAGCTGTGCCGTATTCTGAAATGAATGGTGCGTCCCTTCAGTGTTGCACTTCTGCTCCTTTTTCAGAGATTCAGCAAGTTGCAGTGACTTGGCTGAAGTTAAGTCACGAGCTGGTGGCTAAACTCAAGAGCTCAGAGCCTCTCCCATGGAGAAATGAGATAAAAGTCCGATGCTCAGCCTGAGATCTCTGCAAGTCCGGCCGTTTGTTCTCAACCTGATTTTTTGTGCTCCCATAAAGCTGCCTGTCTGAAATTTATTAGAGCTGATTTTATCCAAATATTTCTGGGTTTGGGGCCAGGCTGCTGGAAACTGATTTCAGCTATCCCTTAGGGCAGTCCTAAAACAAATTGAAGGAGCAAATTAAGATCTAAAATCTATCATCTATCAGCCCCACACAGTTGTATACATATTTGTTGTTTATTTATTCATATTCATGTCTGTCTCCCCCTCTAGACTGTAAGCTCATTGTAGGCAGGGAATGTGTTTGTTATATTGTACTCTCCCAAGCGCTTAGTACAGTACTTTACACACAATAAGCACTCAATAAATATGATTGAATCACCTCCCACCTCCAACTAAACATAAAAAAAAGCCATGATTTTTTTTCATCCCTTCCTCTGCCACACTCCCAAACTTCTTGAGGCGGAGTCAAGGAGCCTCTTTTGATAGGAGTTTCAACTCTTGAGCAGGAAGGGATCTGTAACCTGTGGCTCAGGAGCTGCAGCTGGCTCTTCTTGGAAAGAAATGTGGCTCTCCAGCTGGGGGATGGAGAGCTAGGCATTTAAAACCACGAGACCTAGTGGATAGAACATGGGCCTCGGAGTCAGAAGGGCCTGGGTTCTAATTCCAACTCAGACAAGTGGCTGAGTGACCTTGGGCAAGTCACTTAACCTCTCTGTGCCTCAGTTACCTCGTCTGTAAAATGATTAAAACTGGGAGCCCCATGAAGAACATGGACTGTGTCCAACATAATTAGCTTGTATCTACCCCAGCGCGTAGTACAGTGCCTGGCACATAGTAGGTGCTTAACAAATACCATAAAAATAAATGCAAACGAATACTGTGAGCCCCCACTAAACTCTCAACGATGTGCAGTAACACTGCCATGCATTGGACCGCCACCACAAACTTACCTAAGTGCCATCGCAGATGGCATGGACTTCACCATGCCCACTGCTGCTAAGGTGGAGGGTATCAATCAATCAATCAATCGTAGTTATTGAGTGCTTACTGTGTGCAGAGCACTGTACTAAGCGCTTGGGAAGTACAAGTTGGCAACATATAGAGACAGTCCCTACACAACAGTGGGCTCACGGTCTAGAAGGGGGAGACAGAGAACAAAACCAAACATACTAACAAAATAAAATGAATAGATATGTACAAGTAAAATAAATAAATGTATCGGCAACAAGCATCCTGCCAAAACGCCTGCCCTCAATAGGCCACCTGCCCAGGCCCTCCACCAAGACGGGCGAACGAGGGCCAGCCCCGATAAGGTCACTGACACAATGAAGTAAGCCATGTAAATTTCATGTGTGTTTAAATGAAACACTTTTGCTTGCAAACCAACTGCTGAAAGGCTTCATTTGGATTGTCTCTTCTGTACAAAAAGACTACTAGCCCCGTCCTAGAGTAGAGCTTGAGCAAGGGACTCTGCAAAGAACTCTTATCATTAAATCCTTGGATTATTTTCCTAACCCTCACCTGTGCCTGGCTTCTGGACCCTATCACCTCACGCCTTAAAACTCCACAGATTTTCCCACTGGTCCTTCGTGTCCAGTCCAGCCCCTTAAGGGCATGCCAACTTCGCTCAGCTATGGCAGCTGCGTTGCTGGCATTCCACCCTGGCCCCTGGAAGGTGGCCAGTTGCAGGGGTGCCGGACCGTGTCCCCGTCACCCTGTCAGAGAGGGAGGCTCGCGATCCAGGATCATGCCGACCTGGGCCTCCTCCAGTTCCAACTCCTGCTCCGGGCTCCCTCTCCTCTCATCCCACCATCCATCCATCCTCTGCCCTGAAACTAATCACTAGCCACTCCCTTGGATGGACTTTCCCACTTCTCACCTGTTCCTTGCACCTGCCCCAGAAAGGCCTAAGAGATGGGGTAGAGCAGTGGTCTACTAAATATGATAGGGGAAGGAGCTCCATGCAGGAGAGAGCTAATGGAGACCTGTAAGCCAATGAACAGGAGTTTCTGCTTGTTGAGTGGAATGGGCAACACCTGGAGATTTTTGAGGAGTGGGGAGATTCATTCAATTGTATTTATTGAGCGCTTACTGTGTGCAGAGCACTGTACTAAGCGCTTGGGAAGTACAAATCGGCAACTTGAGATGGTCCCTACCCAACAATGGGTTCACAGTCTAAGAAGGGGGAGACAGACAAGAAAACAAAACAAATAGATGGGTGTCAATACCGTCAGAATATAGTTATAGCTATATACACTTCATTAATAAAATATGGTAAATACGTACAAATAAAATAGAGTAATAAATATGTACAAATACATACAAGTGCTGTGGGGAGGGGAAGGGGGTAGGGCAGAGGGAGGGAGGGGGGGCGATGGGGAGGGGAGGAGGAGACGTGAACTGAATGTTTTTTTCCAAAAATTGATCTGAGCAGCGGAGTTAAAATTGGACTGGAGGCTGAGCGATCAAGGAGTTTGCTGGGATAGTTGAAATAGGCTATGACAATTGCCGGAGCCAGTATGGTGGCGTTTTGGGTGGAGCAGTAGAGGAGAATTCTGAAAGTGTAGCATAGAAGAATGCTATGACAGACTGAATTTGGGGGTTGGAAGGGGGAAGAGTCAAGTAAAATGCCAAGTTTACAGACTTGAGGGTTGGGAATAATAATAATAATGATGATGATGGTATTTGTTAAGCACTTAATATGTGCCAGGCACAGTGCTAAGCACTGGGGTGGATACAAGCAAATCAAATTGGACACAGTCCCTGTCCAACATGGAACTCACCGTCTCAATCCTCATTTTACAGATGAGGTAACTGAGGCACAGAGAAGTGAAGTGACTTGCCCAAGTTAATGCAGCAGACAGAGAACAGTGCTTTGCACATAGTAAGCGCTTAACAAATGCCATTATTATTATTATTAAGTGGCAGAGCCAGGATTAGAGCCCATAACCTTCTGATTCCCTGGCCCGTGCTGTATACACTATGCCATTCTGCTTCGTGGGACGGGTGATAGGGTCAAATGTTTTGGGAAGGTTAGGTGGAGGAGAAGATGACTTCAGTTTTGGGCCTGTTGAGCTTGAGATGGAGGCCAAACCCCAGGTAGAAATGTGAGATTGCAGGGAAGAGAAATCGGGGCTAGTGAGGTAAATCTGGGATTCATCCCAGACTGAGCCCCCTTTTTCCTCTCCTCCTCCCCATCCCCCCGCCTTACCTCCTTCCCCTCCCCACAGCACCTGTATATATGTTTGTATAGATTTATTACTCTATTTATTTTACTTGCACATATTTACTATTCTATTTATCTTGTTAATGATGTGCATCTAGCTTTATTTCTATTTGTTCTGACAACTTGACACCTGTCCACATGTTCTGTTTTGTCGTCTGCCTCCCCCTTCGAGACTGTGAGCCCTTTGTTGGGTCGGGACCGTCTCGATATGTTGCCAACTTGTACTTCCCAAGTGCTTAGTACAGTGCTCTGCACACAGTAAGTGCTCAATAAATACGATTGAATGAATGAATCTGCATAGAAGTGGTAATAGAAGCCCGAGGAGCAGATAGGCTCTACAAGGGTGTGCTTAGTTGAGTGTGGTGCACTCAGTAAGAGCTCAATAAATGTCAATGATTAAATGATTGGCTGATTAAAGGAAGAGAGTGTAAATTTGGATGAGACAGGGACCCAGAGCAAAGCCTTGAGGAAAACAGAAAAAGCTCAATCGATGGTATTTGAGTGCTTACTATGTGCAGAACTCTGTACTAAGTGCTTGGGAGAGTACAGTACAACAGAATTGGGGACATAATTCTTGCCCATAACGAGCTCACATTCTAGAGGGATATACAGATATTAATATAAGTAAATAATTTATAATTTTTTAAAAATGTACTTAAGTGGTGTGGGATTGGTAATGGGCCATCCAAAAGTCACAGTCCAAAGGATATACAGATATTTATATAAGTAAATAATTTATAATTTTTAAAAAATGTACTTAAGTGGTGTGGGATTGGTAATGGGGCATCCAAAAGTCACAGTCCAAAGGCATAGATGATGCAGAAGGGAGAGCCAGCCTGGTAAAAGAGGGCTTAATCATTCATTCATTCAATCAATCGTATTTATTGAGCGCTTACTGTGTGCAGAGCACTGTACTAAGCACTTGGGAAGTACAAGTTGGCAACACATAGAGACGGTCCCTACCCAACAGCGGGCTCACAGTCTAGAAGGGGGAGACAGAAAACAAAACAAAGCATGTGGTCAGGCTTCTTGGAGGAAATGTGACCTTAATAAAGCTTTGAAGGTGGAGACAGTGGTGGTCTGGCATATATGGAGAGGGAGTGAGTTCCAGGCTAAGAGGAGGATGTGGGAAAGGTGATGAAAAAGATGAAGTCAGTGCATGATGAGTAAGCAGGTGCTACAGGAATGGAGTGTGCGGGCTGGGCTAGAGTAGGAGATGAGTGAGGTGACCTAGGATGGGCCAGTTGATTGAGTGCTTTAAAGCCAACAATAAAGAGTTTCTTTTTGATCCGGAGGTGGGTGGGCAGCCCTTGGAGGTTCTTGAGGAGTTGGGAGACATGAACTGAATGTTTTTGTTGAAAAGTGATCTGTGCAGCACAATGAAGCATGGACTGGAGTGGGGAGAGACAGGAGAGGCCATTTCAAGGCAGGAGAGGATAAGTACTTGGATCAAAATGGGGCAATTTGGATGGAGAAGAAGGGGTGGATTTGATGAAAGAGACGGTGAATAATCAGCCAGAGAGGTAAAAGGAGAACCAAAGAATACTCTGAGAAATACCCAGTTTAGATACTATATTCAGGAGGAGGAGGTGGTCCACAAAGTCGAAGGCAACTAAACGGGCATGTAGGATTAGGATGGAATAGAGTCCATTAACTTTGACAAAAAATAGGTCACTGGTGACCTCGGCAAGAGCTGTCTCAGTGGAGTGAAGTGGGTAGAAACTGGCTTGTAGAGTCAAGAACCCCATTCTGGTGTTCTGGATGCAGTGGGGGTTAGTAACAGGTTTGAGGAGCTTAGATAGGAATGGGTGAAGAGAACAGAGCAGTAACTGGAGGATGCAGTGGGGCCCTGGGTTGTGGTTTTGTTTTGGGGTTTTTTGCGGGGGGGGTTTGTTCATTTTAAGGGTTGGGGAGATATGGGCATATTTGAAGATAGAGGGAAAGTATCCATCAGGGAGTGAGTGACTGAAAATGGTGATCAGAGTGGGAGCAATGCTTTTGAAAGGTAAGAAGGGACAAGTAGAGAGGGCAGATTTGGAAAACAGACAGTGAATCTCTCCTAGAGCAATAGTTTAGAAGAATGAGAGAGTAGATGTTGGGGAGAGAGGGAGATTTTTTTGGAGCTCATGGCTGCTGGTTTTGATTTTGTCAGTGGAATTATTGGCAGTGTCATCGGGGAGATGGCAGCATTGGGAGTCTTGGGAGGATATTAATAGTTGGTGGGAGCAATGGGCATGGGAGTCTTAGGAGTCTGAGGGAACACAAGCTTTGCTGAAAGGAAGAGAGGGCAGAATTATAGTAAATGAGGATGAATTTAAATTAAGCAAAGTCCACCTGGCACCTGAATTTCGGCCAATCCTCCTCGGCGACAGGAGAGCAGGAGCGGATTAAATGTACTGTGGAAGTGATTCAGAGTTGGGGGTTGGAGATGTGAGGTCAAAGGAGGGACTTGAGGAGGGAGGGAGTTGAGTTCAGCAGAGAAGGTGAAGTTGAGTGACGGTTTGGTGATTGGGTAAGGAGTCTAAATGGGGCATGCTGGCCTGAGTTAAGTGGAAGGAGGGTAGGGATCAGACATCTTTACTGGGGGGGGATGCAGTTTCACAGGTATTGAGAAACAAGGCAGGTTAGGAGATTGTGGTTGGAGAGTGAGATTTTAGGGAAGATGAAGATAGAAATGATGCAATGATAAGTGATGATGGACTCCAGGTTGTGTCCGTGTTAGTGAGTGGGTAAGGTGAGGTGGAACAGGAGGTCAGTGGAGTTGAGAAGTGAGGGGAATTGGGCAGCTTGGGATTCATGAGGAACATCAACATGGGTATTGAAGTCACCGAGGATCAGTGTAGGGGAGGAGGAGAGAAGAAAGTTGAGAATACACTCAGGAAATTGGCTGAGTTCTCAGTGAACAGAGATCTCCTCCAACCCCCATTTAGTAATAATAATAATAATGATGATGATGGCATTAAGTGCTTACTATGTGCAAAGCACTATTCTAAGCGCTGGGGAGGTTACAAGGTGATCAGGTTGTCCCACGGGGGGCTCACAGTCTTCATCCCCATTTTACAGATGAGGTAACTGAGGCTCAGAGAAGTGAAGTGACTTGCCCAAAGTCACACAGCTGACAATTGGCGGAGCCGAGATTTGAACCCATGACCTCTGACTCCAAAGCCCAGGCTCTTTTCCACTGAGCCACCCTGCTTCTCTAGTTAGGAATGTCATGCCATACCACCAGCAGGGTTATCCTACCTAGCCCCTCAGGATCCCGAGGATAAAGAGTTAGTCAAACCAAGGTGTGGTCCAGAGGAAACACTTTGCCCCCATACACAGCATCACCTCCATACCCCAATCCCCACGTCAGAGGGAATGGCAGCATCTGGCATCCTGATGGATGAGTGGATGTTCTCTTTGCTGTGTCAAGTGCTGTCCCTCCAGAAAAAGAAGCCCCACTTCCACTCTTCCTTCTGTGATATTTAGAACAAACTGAAGTCATCATCGAGTATTCACTGAGCACCTACTCTGTTTAGAACACTGTTATAGGTACTTGGGAGTAAGCTTGTTGTGGACAAGAAACGTGTCCGTTTATTGTTATATTGTACTCTCTTAAGCGCATAGTACAGTGCTTTGCACACAGTGAGTACTCTGTAAATATATTCGAGTGAATGAATGAACTAGACTGCAGGGTCGCTGCCCTCAAGAAACTTGCAATCTAATGGGAGTTAAGGGGGAGAACAGGCAGGCAATGATAATATATACATACAGTAGGAATCAAAGGAATCACAGATGCAACTGGTAACGGAACTGGGTTTGGATTGTTTCTGCATTTGATCTTTCACAGGAGGGGTAAACCCAGAGATCCACCTGACCTCAGTATGAATCAGCTTTTTCATTCAGTTTCTTCTTTTTCAAGGGGCACACCCAGGAGCAGGGGAATGAAAGGCCCGGACTTGGAGAATATCCTTAAGTGACCTAGCTGTATCTGGGCAGAAGACAGACATTCCTCCTGTAGTGCCGTGTCTTTTCCATGTGGAGAGTGGAGCTCGGCACATACCAGCCCGTGGTCACTCTGGCATTGACTGGCACACTGATCTGCCCCTGTCTCTGAGGAAATGCTTCTTCTGTCTGGTCTGCTTTTTCCAGGTCATCCCTGAATTGGGCCCCTTGAGTCAAGTGCAGAGGAAGCAAGGTTTCTGGAAATGCAGTGCAGGGGTTGTTCTCCTAGACAGTTTCCCTTACTCATGCCCTAGCAATCCAATGGTTTCTGAACACTGGTATCGCACGCAGGGAAAGGGTGGAGAAGCTGAGGTGGTATTTAAAGGCCATCTGAACAATGTAGTCCATCTCAGCTGCCAACCCGAAGGAGATGGCGTTACCCCAAGAAGACTCATCTCCTTTCACCAGGGTGGGATTTAGGACCAAAAAGAATTTCCAAAAAAATTAAGTCTCCATGCCTCTTGTCCACTCCCATTTTCCTGTTTTTGTGTTCCAGTGTTGCAGTAGTTCCCCAACTTGAGGTAGGGTCCTGTCTCTGGTGCCTCCTGCCAGTCGCCTAATGAAATATAATAATAATAATAATAATAACAATAATAATAATAATGTCATTTATTAAGCACTTACTATGTGCAAAGCACCATTCAATTAGAAAATTGATCGATAATAGTAATAAAAACTGGTATTTGTTAAGCGCTTTCTACATGCCTGACACTGAACTAAGCACTGGGGTAGATACAAGATAATCAAGTAAGACACAGTTCCTGTTCTATTTGGGTCTCGTAGTCTAAGTTAGCAGGAGAACAGGCATGGAATCCCCATTTTACAGATGAGGATACTGGGTAAGAGAAATGAAATGACTTGGCCAGAGTCATACAGCAGGCAAGTGAGGGAGCCAGGATTAGAACCCAGGTTTTCTGTCTCCTGGGTCTGTGCTCTTCCTCTTATGCCACACTGCAAGGGGAGAAGGAATAGGGTATCTGATTGAGATGGGAACGTTGGCCTTCACCTGAGTGATTGAAGCGTTTGTACAGACTGAACCCCCTTGGTGTTCTACCTCCATCAGTTCCTCACTCACGGATCATTTGCTGTTTCTGCGGGAAAACTTGCAATGATGGGGCAGGGTGTCTCTCCTCCCCCACCCCAACTCCCCAACACAAATTACACAACCCCAGGTGAAGCAACAGGGGCAGTGATCCAGAGGGAAAAAATGTGGCTGCCACACCCAGGGCCTCACTCTCTCACCATGGTTGCTGCCCTGGTGGTCACTTTTTCCAAATAGCTTTAGACATGGAGCTTTAGAAACGCACTGAAACTAAGAGTTGGTGTACCAGAAATACTTAAGGCATAGACATCTACCTCATCAGAGAAGCAGCGGGGCTCGATGGAAAGAGCCCGGGCTTGGGAACCAGAGGTCATGGGTTCGGATCCCGGCTCCGCCACTTGTCAGCTGTGTGACTTTGGGCAAGTCACTTCACTTCTCTGGACCTCAGTTCCCTCATCTGTAAAATGGGGATTAAGACTGTGAGACCCCCAGTGGGACAACCTGATTGCCTTGTATCCTCCCCAGCATTTAGAACAGTGTTTTGCACATAGTAAGCGCTTAACAAATGCCATCATTATTATTATTATCAATCAGTCAATCAATCAAATTTATTGAGTGCTTACTATGGGCCTAGCTCTGTACTAAGTGCTTGGGAGAGTACAGTATAGCAGAGTTGGTAGACACTTTCCTTGCCCACAGGGAGTTTACAGTCTAGAGGATGGCCTCCTGCCCTGCTGCATCCTACATCAGGTCCTGCACCTCTCCACTCCCAACCCCTCGGATGACGTCCCCTAGAGTACTATTTTTTTTTAATGGCATTTATTAAGCGCTTACTATGTGCAAAGCACTGTTCTAAGCGCTGTTTCTGGGCCACAGTGTGCGAATTGGCAAAATCCTTTTTCACTCCACGCCTCAGTTTTCCTTTTGTAAAATGGGGAGAATAATCCTTGGTACCTTTCTTCGTTACAGGAGAATTCCAGGAGCAAATGGGTGAATTTCAGGAGCAAAAACACTGTCCACAAAGTGCTTTGAAGAAAGCTCTTTGATGAAAGGGTGAAGCTCTTTAGTGTGATAAGACTAGACTGTAAGCTCTAGACCATAAGCTCATTGAGGGAACATTACCAACTCTGTTGCAACGTACAATCCCAAGTGCTTAGCACTGTGCTCTGCAAACAGTGCTTCTCACTCACACGAGGAGAAGCAGCATGGTCTAGTAGATAGAGCACGGGCCTGGGAATCAGAAGGACCTGCGTTCTAATCCTGGCTCCGTTACTTGTCTGCTCTGTGACCTTTGGGCAAGTCACTTCTCTATTCCTCAGTTACCCCATCTGTAAAATGGAGGGTAAAATTGTGAGTCCCATGTGGGACGTGGACTGCATCCAACCCGATTAGTTTGCATCTACTCCAGTGCTTAGTACAGTGCCTGGCACATAATGGTTAACAAATATTCCATTTAAAAAAATAAAAAAAATACGAGTAATTGATTAGAAGACTAAGTGGGCCAGGCCCAGAAGTGACTTCCCAAGAGACTTCCCAAGAGCTTCCAAAGCTCCTTTGCTTATCGCCAAAGCCCAGGAGAAACTGATTCTGATCCAATTGTCATGCTGGGCCGGCCTCTATCAAACCTTAATCCCTCCTAGCATTGAGAAGCAGTTTAAGACATTGTTTCAGATAGGAGACACAGCCCCAGCTCAGAGCATCAGGCTAAGGGACCCCTCATGCTTCACCCGGGGGTCATTCCACGGACTCCGCAGGGAAGTTCTGGGCTCTGCTGATTAAGCGCTTAGTACAGTGCTGTGCACACAGTAAGCACTCAACAAATATGGTTGAATGAATGCCCCTGGACTGAATTTGACTGCCTCCCTTTTCTCAGAGACCCGAAATGTACCTGGCAGAAGAAGTGTGGAGCTTTTTTAGGAAAGGCAGGCCCACCCAGAGACCCCCAGGCTCACTCTAGAACCCTCGTCTATCCAGCCTGTGTCTACCAGATCCCAGTACAACCAGACTAAAAGAGCCGGGGGCTAAAGCTGTCCATAATGGGACTCCAGTAAAAGGGTAAGTGAGGACGGGCTTGTTCTGGCTTGAATTATTTCAAGGGAGAAGCTTGTTTTGTGTTTTTGGACTTGGCCCATGCCCACTGTCGGCCTTTTGCTCGAGGCAGCAATGCGGGCCCCAGACTGCAGGTTGCCCGGCAGCCAGTCGGCCACTAGCATCATCAGTCGTATTTATTGAGCGCTTACTGTGTGCAGAGCACTGTACTAAGCGCTTGGGAAGTACAAGTTGGCAACATATAGAGACAGTCCCTACCCAGCAGTGGGCTCACAGTCTAAAAAGGGGAGCAGCACTGGCAATACCTGCAGAGGGTTGGCCTGTCTCTGGGTGGGAATGGGGAGAACCCGCCCGAACTCCCGCCGTTTTGTCTATTGGCCATCTGGCCAGCTCCGCCACTTGTCTGCTGTGTGACCTTAGGCAAGTCACTTATCTTCTCTGTGCATCGGTTACCTCGTCTGTAAAGTGGAGATTAAGTCTGTGAGCCCCACGTGGGACAGGGATTGTGTCCGACCCGATTTATCTAACCCAGTTCTTAGAACAGAACTTGACACATAGTAAGCGCTTAACAAATACCGTTGTCATCATCATCATCAGGATGAGGCCTCTGGCTCGGCTGGGGCCCACTTGGGTGGGATCTGGGGGAAGCCGGTCTGAACTCCTCCTGCTCCCTCTGTCAGCCAACAGGACAAGACCTCTGGCTTGACTAGGGACCGCAGGGATGGTGCCTCCTTTAAATCCCTCGACCTCCCTCCCTATTATCCCTTCATTCCAGTATGTTATTTTTCACTTTTGCCCCTGTCCATAGGCCTCAGACCCAATACAAATTCAAAACGGAAAAATCTCTGATCCTCAAAGCTCTTTTAGCGAGAACTCCATTCCCCAGGTGGATGCCAAGGAATGAAGGGATCAGTTACAAGAAGCATATGTTCAGCTGGGAGACTGGGAGAAAGAATGCTAAGGAATGAAAGCTGAGAGGCAGGGGAATGATTGACAGACCCACCCAGTAAGTTTGTCATCAGCAGCTTGAAGCTCCAAGAAGTCTTGGAAGCTTCCCCTCCTCAGCTCCCTCCCACACCCACTCTCGTCATTCATAGAGGCTTCTCAAGAGGGAATCTTTCAACTCTTAACCTGTCCACCTGCACCTCTGATCCATCTCTTCTTATCTTCTAGAAACACTTGGACCAACTCTTCTTCCCTCCCTGACCACTGTTTTTCAGCCACACGTTTTCTGATGGCTTCTTTCCTTCCATCCTCCCAGGCACATGCCTTCTCTGAAATCCACTGCACTCTAGCTCTCACCCCATCTCCCTCCACCCAACCCTATTCAAACTCTTCTCCTTCAATTTGCTTCGTCACCCTCTACAATCTGATTTCCACTCCCTTTGCTTTTTCTGAGGCCGCTTTCTCCAAGGTCACCAATGACCTCCTTCTTGCCAAATCTAATAGACTCTACTCTATCCAAATCCATCTTGACCTCTCGGCTGCTTTCTACACTGGGGACCGCTCCCCTTTCCTGGAAATGTTCCCCTTTCCTGGAAATGCTAGTTATCCTTGGTTTTCCTGTCACAGTTCTCTCTTGGTTCTCCTCTTACCTCTGTGGATGATCATTCTCTGTCTTTTTAACAGCCGTTCCTCTTATTCCCACTCCCTGTGTTTATCCTCTGAACTCTGCTCTGGGTCCTTTCTCAATTTACACTCACACTATTGGGGAGGTCACCGACTCTCTTGGCTTCAACTACCATTTCTATGCAGATGATTGCCAAATCCACATCCAAAGCCTTGACCGCTTTCTTCTGCCACCTCACATTTCCTTCTGCCTCCAGGAAACTCCACACGGTTGTCCTGCTGGCACCTCAAGAACAAGAGGCTCCATACTGAACTCCTAATCCCACCAAAATCTTTTCCTTCACTTCAGTTTATCATGGTTGACTGCACCACCACCCTCCCCACCTCTCAAACCTCTAACATTGGCATTACTCATAACTTCTCCTTGTCTTTCAATTGCCATATCCAATCTATCACTAAATCCTGTTGGTTCTTCCACCACAGCAATTCCAGGATCCACTCCTTCCTCTCCATCCAAATGGCCGTTATTCTAGTCCGGACACTTTTCATTTCCCAGCTTGACTACTGCATCAACCTTCTCGCTGATTGCCTTGCTTTCCGTCTCCCTCCGGCTCCAGTGCAGAATTTACTCAGCTGCCTGGATCATTTTCCTGAAGTGACATTCTGCATTCATCTCCCCATTCCTCAAATATTTCCCATGGTTGCCCAGCCCCCCACCCTCCCACCCCCTAAATCAAGAAACTCCTGACAATTGGTTTTAAGGAGCTCTATTGGCCCTCTCCCTTCTACTTATCTACTCTCTTCTCCCACTACTGCCCAGCTCACACTTTTTGTTTTCTCAAGCTAACCTTCTTACCGTGCCTTATTCACCTCTCCTCCACTGCTGACCTCTTGCTCACGATCTCCCCACCACCTAGAACACCCTTCAGCATTTTCACACCAGCTAAATGCTTAATTATGATTCCCAAATAGATATCTCCAGTTCTGACCTCTCTCCTTCCCTGCAATCTCGCATTTCCTCCTGCCTTCGGGACATCTCTGCCCGGATGACCTGCTGACACCTTAAGCTAAACATGTCCAAAACGGAACTCCTTATCTTCCCCGACAAACCCTGCCCTCTCTCTGTCTTTCCCATCACTGTAGGCAACACCACTATCCTCCCTATCTCACAAGCCCATAATCTTGGTGTTGTCCTCGACTCATCTCTCTCATTCCATCTACATATTCAATCTGTCACCAAATCCTGTTGGTTCTGCTTTCACAATATTGCTAAAATCTGCCCTTTCCTCTCCATCCAAACTGCCAATATGCTGACCCAAGCACTTATCCTATCCCACTTCGGCTACTGTAACTGCCTCCTCGCTGATCTCCTGGCCTCCTGTCTCTCCCCACTCCAGTCCATACTTCACTCTGAAAACAGATCAGTTTTCAACGGAAATGTTCAGTCTGTGTCTCCTGACTCCTCAAAAACCTCCAGTGACTGCCCATCCACCTCCTCATCAAACAGAAATTCCTTACCATTGGCTTTAAAGTACTCAATCAGTTCACACCACCCTACGTCACCTCGCTGATCTCCTTCTCCAGCCCAGCCCGCACCCTCCACTCCTCTAGTGCCAGCTTACTCCCTGTGCCCCGATCTCATCTATCTTGTCGCCAACCCCTCGCCCACATCTTCCCCCTCCATATACACCCGACCACCTCTCTGCACCTTCAAAACATTATTAAGGTCACATCTCCTCCAAGAAGCCTTCCCTGATTAAGCCCTCTTTCCCCCAGCTCACTCTCCCTTCTGTGCCACTTAAGCACTTGGATCTGTGACCTTTGAACATTTGATATTTACCCCACCCCAACCCCACAACACCTAGGTACATATTATTCTGGCCGTGTGACAAGCCAGGGCAGCTGCTGCTCTGGACAACTACCGGCTCCAGTGAACCGCGGCTCTGGAGGCCACAATCTGGCTCTGAACCCAAGGCAGCCTCAGATGCTCAAATGGCCACTGGCCTCGAGGCCTGTGGGAGCAGAGCAGGGCAAGACGAGGGCAGGGCCCCTTTAAACTGTATATTACAAATTACCAATTTATTCATATTAATGTCTGTCTCCCCAGGTAGACTAAATTCATTATGGGCTGGGAGCATGTCTGCTAATCCTGTTGTACAGTGCTCTGTAAATAGTAAGTGTTCAATAAATACTACTGATTGATTAATTACAATCAAAACCCCACCCCTACTCCATAGCACTTGATGTACATAGCTTTAGACACTACTTAGAGAAGCAGCGTGGCTCAGTGGAAAGGGCACGGGCTTCGGAGTCAGAGGTCATGGGTTCAAATTCCAGCTCCGCCACTTGTCAGCTGTGTGACTTTGGGCAAGTCACTTCACTTCTCTGGGCCTCAGTTACCTCCTCTGTAAAATGGGGATGAAGACTGTGAGCCCCCCGTAGGACAACCTGATCATCTTGTAACGTCCCCAGTGCTTAGAACATTGATTTGCATATAGTAAGCACTTAATAAATGCCATCATTATTATTATTATTATTTCTTCCGATCTGTAATTGAATTTAGTGTCCGTTCCTCCCTGCTAAATACCTTGAGGGCTGGGATCATGTATCCTATTTCTACTGTACTCTCCCAAGCACTTAGCACATATAACGCTCTGTACTTGGTGGGTGCTCAATCAATCAATCAATCAATCGCATTTATTGAGCGCTTACTGTGTGCAGAGCACTGTACTAAGCACTTGGGAAGTTCAAGTTGATATAATAATAATAACAACAATGATGGTATTTGTTAAGCACTCACTATGTGCCAACCACTGTTCTAAGCGCTGGGGTAGATACAAGGTAATCAGATTGTCCCACATGGGGCTCACAGTCTTAATCCCCATTTTACAGATGACTGAGGCACAGAAAAGTTGTGACTTGCCCACAGTCACATAGCTGATAAGTGGATCTACTCGTGCACAGGGAGTGTGTCTGCCAACTCTGCTTTATTCATTCATTCATTCATTCAATCGTATTTATTGAGCGCTTACTGTGTGCCGAACACTGTACTAAGCGCTTGGGAAGTACAAGTTGGCAACGTATAGAGACGGTCCCTACCCAACAGCGGGCACAGTGGAGATGAGGACGGGGGGGGGGCAGGGGGGGCTTGGACCACACCACTTCCCGTGGCCGTTGGCCCCAGGCCCAGGGGTCCACGTTGCCCAAGCTCAGGCCAGGCCACGGCTGCTCTCCCCTCGAGATCAGGGCCTGTCTGTACTCCGCGGCCGTAGCTTCCGCGTGGCCATAGCCTCCAATTGGCCATCCACCCTCTCCCCATGCCCCTGCCCCGGGTGCCCGGGTCCCTCCCAAGTGCCTAGTACAGAGCTCTGCACGCGGTAAGAACTCAATAAATACGATTGATTTTGATCGACCGAGATTAAGACTTTCTCAATCAGGGGTCTCCCTTTTTTTAGTCCTTTTCTTATTACAGTTCTGATTTTAAACAGTTGGGGGCAACAGAAATGCATAATGACATAGACTGCCAACTTGCTATTAGGAGAAAGTTGAATTCCCTAGAACAAGTTTCTCAAACCGTAGCCCAGGTGGTCCACAGCCACCCTGCTGCCAGCAGTCCCGAAGACGTTCCCCTTCAGGAAGGGATGTCCTTCTCTGCGCCCCACATTCCTCCCCCGAACGCCGTCCCTTCTCTGAGTGCACACACCCTGCAAAGCGTGGTTGACCGCATTTTCCGAATGGGCCCTGACAGTGGATGGAGGCAGCTGAGGAATTGTTGGAAGGGTTGGGGACCTTCCCTGGGAGATGGAAGTCTCCGGGGCTTGAGGAAGTTCATGAGGACTTTTGCCCTTCCAGAGTGGTCCTCAGAGACTGAGAAGCTTGAGATCCACGGCCACAGAGTGGGTATTTTCGGGTGGTCCCACTGACTGAAGTTTCCTCTTTCACTTCTGGTAAAACCCGGTGTATTGGCCTTCCAACTGATCCTAGCTCTTCCCACTAGACTAATAACACATCCAAGAATCAAAAGCGTCACAAAGAGAGTAACTGGGCCAGGGGATGGGCTGGCTGAGGGGAGGGGATGGGGAGTTGGGCTCCGAAATCCTTGCCTCTGGGGATATCCAGGCTCCTCATCTCTCCCTTTGTGCTAATCTTTTCCCTTATCGCTCCTTATGGTGGCTGTAGATGGAAAGACTTTTTATGTGTGATTTCTGGACAACTGGATCCAATTCCTCCACATAAAAAAGAGATAGGCTTTGCACCGGATGGTCTCCGAAGGAGAGGGTGGATGGTGGGGCTGGTAGGATAAGGCCAGCCAGGAATCTAACTTTAGGCAAATAGGGAGCCCTGGGGCTGGGAGAATCCCGGTGATTTGGATTCTGAGGCCCGGTAGCCTCTTTCCCCAGCAGAGCCCACTAAGCAGCTTTGGCTGCTGGAGTGACTGCTCTCGAATTACAACAAAAGGCTGGGATATAGGGAACTTCCCTGGTGTGGCTGGCTGGGAAAGGGGGTGGGTTCTGGGAGGGGTTTGCCGGAGAGGCTCAAGTCAAAAGTACCAGGGAAAAAAAGGAGCAGAGGAATTCCTGCCGGTTGCCTCCGAGCTCTCCACACACTTCACAACTTCCAAGAAGAGCTCACTGCACCCTCTGCTTGGGACAGGATCTGGAGCTTGGAAAAAAAGTGCAGAAAAGAGGGAGGCAGGGAAAGGGGACGTCAACCGACAAAAGGACACCCTGCCTGTTACTCGCTGCAAAGTAAGTGCTCTGGGGCTCTGTTTCAGCCCCAACAAGGCCCCGTGTTGACCTCCACCTTGGATTCGAGGCTCTCACCTACCAGCTCCCCTCCCTCTTCCCCCTCACAGCTTGTTGGTGCCTGCATCTGGGGGAGTTGGTGATGGGGCTGAGAGGTGAAAAAAGTCTGCTGTTTAGGCCATCTCTGAGGGGAAAGACTCTCAGAAAGCCTTTTTGCTGGAGAGGTGGAAGTTCTGATTCAGGACTCTGTTCTAGACCTCCCTGGGAGCCTCACTTTAGGGGCCCGAGCTGGTGGGAAGCCAGGGGAAATGGCAGGGCTTGTGGCTAACGATCTGTGAGTTGGGGTAGCTCTGGCGTGATGTCAGTAGCCTGACTCTGGACTCTTGCTCTTGGGGTGGGTCTGCAGGATTACCGGCTGGGCGACCAGATGGACTTGGGCCGGGAATGTTTCCTGCCGGTTCGTTAACGGGAATGTTTCCTGCCGGTTCGTTGTTCCGTTCCACCGAGCTTAAGGGCTGGGGCGGCTCGGGGGCTGTGGGACCCGAGTTCAACTGCAGCCGGGCAATGCGGATGTCGCTGGGCTTTGCCTTTGTGCCTCCGTCCCTGGAGCCTTTGGGGAAAGGAAGTGCGGGATCTTCCCGGCTTGCAGCTGGGAAAGGGACCCCAGTGGTGCCTCCTCTCAGTCTGGACTGCTGCTGCCGCCAGGATGAAGTCATTCCGTGCCGAGCTCCCCTGTGCAGGCTGAGCGATGGGGCCGGTTTCTCTTTCTCCAGCAGGAGTTGCTGTAAGCGGTGCCAGGGAACGTGGCTAGGGCAGAGGAAGAGGAAAGAGAGGTTTATCCAACAAAACAAAAATGCCACCTCAATATCCGTTTCTGAAGCCTTGGCCCTTCTGTCACATATCTAGGTGCGTGTGTCTGTGTGTGTGGCTGTTTGCACGTGCACATTCCAAACTCGGTTTCAAGTTTCCGTGCAGGGGAAACTATGGCCTGATGAATGCAGCATGGCTCAGTGGAAAGAGCCCGGGCTTGGGAGCCGGAGGTCAGGGGTTCTAATCCCGACTCCACCACTTAGCTGTGTGACTTTGGGCAAGTCACTTAACTTCTCTGGGCCTCAGTTATCTCATCTTTAAAATGGGGATTAAGACTGTGAGCCCAATGTGGGACAACCTGATTACCTTGTATCCCCTCCAGCGCTTAGAACAGTGCTTGGCAAATAGTAAGTGCTTAACAAATATCATTATTATTATTATTACTGGTGCATGTGCATGGGATATGATGCATAATCCATATATCATGATGTCTGGTACATGGATATAATGCACGGTCCGTATCTCATGATACGCGGTGCATTGGATGCAGTGCATTATCCATATGCATGATTCCTGGTGCAACCTTTCTCTCCATCCCCTGAGCTAACTCCCAGTCTGGGATCTTGGGAGAGAGCTATGGGGAAAGGCAATTCCAACGTGAGAAAGTGTAAGCTCCTTGTAAGCAGGGATGATGTTGACTAATTCTGTTTATTGTACTCCCCCTAGTACGTAGTACAGTGTTCCACACACAGTAAGCACTAAATAAATACCTCTGATTAATTGAGCACTCCCCACTTTCTGTGATCTCATGTGGCCACTCAGCATCAGGGCCAACTTCAGTTCCTCGTGCTCCATGAGACTGTAAACTCCCTCTAGACTGTAAACTCGCTGTGGGCAGGGAACTTGCCTACATCCTCTGTTGTATTGTACTCTCCCAAACGCTTAGTACAGTGCCTTGCACTCAGTAAGCTCTCAATAAATACGATTGATTGAGGTTGGAGTGCAAAGTGCTGCCGCCCAAAGGACACGTGACAAGGGATGTCACGATGCACACAGGATACAGTGCGACAATGTCATGTGTCATGCCATATGACAGCATTAAATCATGTTGTGTTTGGCCGCACTGAGGCAATTTCCAGGCACGGTCAACCCCCACTAATCCTAGCACTGTTCCTTTCCTGCTGAGGCCACGGAGCAAGCTGTACTCATGGCAGAATCTGCCGGTTCCTTTCCAAAGCAGCGACTCCCTCCTTTGGCCCCGTCACTCCCGGGTCTGCCCTGTCCCCTCCTCCCTCACCGCTCTCCTCTGCCCATCTCCCCGCAGCCTGCAGCCCACTGCTCTCCACTTCTTCCCTTCATTCCCGCTGTGCACCGGCCCCTCCCCAGACCACCTTTCCCCGACCCTACCCCCCCAGGGCCCAAGAGCAGAGTCTGGGGGACATGGGCTCTGGGCTGCGCTCCTTGGGCTGGAGACTGAATGGGGTCCTAACACTTTCCTCCTTCCCTTCCTCCCTGAAGTGGGAACCCATGCAGCGAGCCAGAGCCAGTAGGCCCACCATTCCCTCCCCCCTGGCTCCCCCTGGTCTTGGCTTCCCCAGCCCGCCCCGTGTGAGGCTTTCTTCTTGCCTGTCTCGTGTCCCTCCACTCCAGCCTATCCCATCCTGGCTCCTCCATCCCAGCCTCTCTAACCTCTGTCACCTCTACCCTGGCCTTTCCCGACTCCCAGCCTCTCCACCCTGACCTCTCCCAGGGCCAGCTTCAGATGGCTTATCAGTCGATCGGTCGTATTTATTGAACACTTACTGTGTGCAGAGCATTGTACTAAGTGCTTAAGAGAGTACAATAAAAACAACGTAATAGAATTATTCAGTCATATTTATTGAGTGTTTACTGTGTGCATGACACTGTACTAACCACTCTGGAGAGTACAATCCAGCAATTAATAGACACATTCCCTGCCCACAGCAAGCTTCACAGTCTAGAGGGGGAGACAGACGTTTACATAAAAAAATAAATTACAGATATATACATAAGTGCTGAGGGGCTGGGAGAGGGGATGAATAAAGGGAGCAAGTCAGGGCAATGCAGAAGGGAGTGGGTGAAGATGAAAGGAGGACTTCCTCTTGATATAGATATACCCTCAGTAAGGCTTTGAAGCGGGGAGGGTCATTGTCAGTTGGATATGAGGAGGGAGGTGGTTTGAGGCCAGAGAATGGACGTGGGTGAGAGGTCGGTGGCAAGATATACACGATTGAGGTACAGTGAGAAGGTTGGCATTAGAGGAGTTCCCTGCCCACATCGAGCTTACATTCTCTCTCCTCTTGGATGCTTGCTCAGCTGCCTCTGAGCCAGGAGGAGAAGGGAGTCTAAGTTTGTTAGGCACTGAGCTGTGTTCACCAGGAACCCCTGTTTCCCCTTCCGACCTCACCTCACTATTCTCCTACTACAACCCAGCCTGCACACTTCACTACTCTAATGCTAACCTACTCACTGTACCTCAATCTCATCTATCGCACCTCCAACCTCTCGCCCATATCCTGCCTCTGGCCTGGAATGTCCTCCCTCTTCATATCCAACAGACAATTATTCTGCTCACCTTCAAAGCCTTATTGAAGGCACATCTCTTCAAAGACCTTCCCTGACTAAGCCCTCATTTCGTTTTCTTCCACTCCCTTCTGCATCGCCCTGATTTGCTCCCTTTATTCATCATGCTTACCAGCCCCGCTACACTTATGTACATATCTGTAATGTTTTTATTTATATTCATGCCTGTCTCCCCCTCTAGACTGTAAGCACACTGTGGGAAGGGAATGTGTCTGTTATATTGTTATATTGTACTCTCCTGAGTGCTTAGTTTAGTGCCCTGCATGCAGCAAGTGCTCAATAAATACAGTTGATTGACTGATAGGGGAGAGCTGACCTAGGGCCAGCCAGCCACCTCCCCTGGGCAGGGAAAGCTAACCTTGGACCTCCACCTTCTCTGAGGTAAGGAGGTGAGTGGTAGGACCCCACCTACTCAGGAACTGAGAGATCTGAACCCAGACCCCATCCTAGCTTCCCAACAGCCCAGCACTGGATGAAGGGACACTTTGCTCCCCCTTAATTGAGTGTCTTCCTACTGCCTCTGTGGAAGTAGGAAGGGAGGGTGATGTAGGGAGGCAAAACCTTCCCAGTGCTTAAATAAACAAAAAGTCAAACCTTTTAAACACAATCCTTTATTTCTGAGGGAAGAAATAGAGGACCTGTGCAAGCAACAGGGTTGGGGTGGGGATGATGAATCTGTGTGGGGACGGTGGTTATCTTGATAAAGTCTAGTACGGACACCACTTTGAATGTCCCAAGTGATGGCCATTTTGGAAGGGTCAGAAGGCACCCAGCTGCCCCTCTACTGAAGTTTATCTCACTGTAAAAAGCTGGTCCTGCCCTGCATTACTATACACAGAAAGCATGCATGGTAAATCCTGTTAAAGGTCCGAACCAAAGCTGTTTCGGTTCTTGCCAACACCGAAGACGGAAAAGCTGAACAGTGGCAGAAGGAAACGCTGAACAGTGGCAATGGTTTTCTCCCTGAGGACACAAACAGCTCCTTGTGGGGGCCTGATATGTTCCAGGGCCCGGGGGAGTCACTGGGGGCCCTGGGTGTGTGTGTGGAGAAGCACTAAGGACATTTAGAACTCAGGGGGAAAATTCTGCCTTTAATAATCTGCCTGGTGAGTTCTAGTCCATTTTCTCTATTTGGCAACTTCTGTATCCACAGGGCAGGTACTTAGGCCATCTGGTTTTGTTCAGATATTGAGCTTCCTGAAAGGGAGAGGTGAGGCCAGTTTTCCTATTCAGTTCCCAACTGAGGGAGTGACTCTCTGGGTGACAAACACCTTCAGTAAAAGCAGGTCACCCCCGTGGGGTTCCGGTTTCCAGCTCTACACTTCCCTGCAGGTAACAATGGTTCCAACCTTACAGAAAGCCTGGAGCTTTGTAATAGCGTTGCCACCTTGAACTGTAGAGAGACTTTATTTCTCAGAAGTACTTTCACATCGTTACCTCATTTTATCCTTACAATATGCCTGTGAGGTAGGGCAAGGTTGGAATTATTATCCTAATTTTTCAGAAAAGGTAGCTAGCTAAGGCTAAGAAAGTTTGAATAACTTACCCAAGGTGAAAGTAATGGGATTAGAACTCGCATCTCCATGTTTTGTGCTCTTTCCACAAGATCACATGTCTTTAAATAAAAAAGAAATACTCTCAGCTTTGAAGGGCTTGAATAACACAGAGATGTAGGCTGTCTCAAAAGTGGAACCAACAAATTGGGCCCGAGTTTTTCTGAATAATTATGGCACTTATTAAGCAGTTTCTCTGCGTTACATGCTGGAGTAGATACGAGGTTATGAGATTGGACAGTCCATCAGCTTACTGAAGCTCACAGGTGACGTGCCCAAGGTAGGCCAGCGGTAGAGCTCAGACTCAAACCTAGGTCTTCTGATTCCCAGGGAATGCCCTTTCTACTAGGACCCAACTGTTGCAGGGAAGCAGTGGGTAGAGGGATATGCCCAAATTGAAACCACCATACCCAAACAGTGCCCTTTTGGCTCTTCCATCGAAAACAGAGCTCAGACTCTCTGAAACCCATATACAGAGCACATGTCCCCACCTAATCTCTCTTGGGGGATAAGCTCAGCCATTTGGTGAGTCACCAACGCAGATGGAGAAAACCCTCTAATTCAGTTCTTCTCTGGCTGAACTACAGCTCTTCCCGGCCCATCTCCTTCCTCCTTCCAGGACTGCTGTATGACCCCGGGGTGACCAGACCTTGGATCCAGAGGCGAGGCCTTTGCTAGAGAAGCATCAGCTGTTGTGGCTTGGGACGACCTAACGGTCAAATTCCCATTCCTCTAAAAAAATTCCACTGGAGGAAGGCTGTGGGCGGGTGGTTTCTCTGAGAAATTCCCACTCTGAGTTAATGAAGTTGGAAGTTTTAGCACTGCCTATAGGAATCATGAAAAAAGTGGCTAAAAATGCTGGCCCATTATTTAGCATTTTGATTGGTCTGGTCATTTGGATTTGGAGACAAATCTGATGTCAACCACACTTTAGAGCAAAGTGAGTCTGCTTACTGGAATGGGAGCTTGGACTCTTGTCCCCTGACTGTGGTGATTAAAAGTTCACTGTTAAACACTGAACAAACCACTTCTCCCCTCTGTGCCTCAATTTTCACTTCTGTTCAATGGGGAAAATAATCCTATTCCTCAACTCCAAGGCATATTGCAAGGATGACTGAAAGTAAATTCCTGTAGCACTCCGAATTTTATGGAGAAAGGGGATCATGTAAGTGAAGAAGCAGCGTGGCTCAGGGGAAAGAGCATGGGCTTTGGAGTCAGAGGTCATGGGTTCAAATCCCAGCTCCACCAATTGTCAGCTGTGGGACTTTGGGCAAGTCACTTCACTTCTCTGTGCCTCAGTTACCTCATCTGTAAAATGGGGATGACGACTGTGAGCCCCCCGTGGGACAACCTGATCACCTTGTAACCTCCCCAGCACTTAGAACAGTGCTTTGCACATAGTAAGTGCTTAATAAATGCCATTATTATTATTAAAAATAGCTATTCTTACCTTTATATACCAGAGCAAACAATAATAACACCACCCATCTTAATGCTCTGGTAATGGCCACTCTTGCAACCCCTCATAGGTTGCTCATCTTGCTCAGATGAGAAGCAGTGTGGCCTAGTGGATAGAGCACAGGCCTGGAAGTCTGAAGGCCCTGGGTTCCAATCCTGGCTCCATCACTTTGCTCTGTGACCTTGGGCAAAACACTTAACTTCTCCATGCCTCAGTGACCTCATCTGTGAAGTAGGGATTAAGACTGTGAGACCCATTTGGAACATGGACTGGGTCCAACTTCATTTGCTTATATCTACTCCAGCAGTTAGTACAGTGCCTGGCACATAGTAAGCGCTTAACAAATACCATTTTTTAAAAAAGTAATCATGTGGCCTTCACTCCTACATGCACAAAGATGAGACTCTCATTTCAGAATGCAGCAGGCAGTCCCAGAAAACTGCTGTAGGCTCTCCCACTCAGTCAACTGATCAATGATTGGTATTTATTGAAGCACTTACTGTGAGAAGAACACTGTACTAAGCACTTGGGAAAGTTCAGTACAGTAATAAGGTGTGACCATCCCTGCCCACAGTGAGCTCACAGTCTAGAGGGGGGAAGACAGGCATCAATACAAATAGATATCAATATAAATTGATACAAATTACAGATATATACATACCTGTATTACAGATATATACATAAATGCTACAGGGAGGGGAGAAGGGGAAGAGCAAAGGGAGCAAGTCAGGGTGCCCCAGAAGGGAGTGGGAGATGAGGAAAAGTGGGGCTTAGTCTGGGAAGGCCTCTTGGAAGAGATGTGCCTTTAGTAAGGCTTTGAAGGCAGGGACAGTAATTGTCTGGCTGATTTGAGGAGGGAGGGCATTCCGGGCCAGAGGTTGGACTTGGGTCAGGGTCGGTACAGTGAGAAGCTTAACACCAGAGGAGCAAAGTGTGCGGGCTGGATTGTAGAAGGAGAGAAGCGAGGTGATGTAGGAGGGGACAAGGTGATGAAGTGCTTTAAAGCCAATGGTGAGGAGTTTTTGTTTGATAGGCAATCACTGGAGGTTTCTGAGCAGGGGGATGACGTGTCCTGAACGTTTCTGTAGAAAGATGATCTGGGCAGGGGAGTGAAGTATGGACTGGAGTGGGGAGAGGCAGGAGGTTGGGAGGTCAGCAAGGAGGCTGATGCAGTAACCTAAGTGGGATAGGGTGAGCGATTGTATTAATGTGGTAGCAGTTTGGATGGAGAGGAAAGGGCAAATTTTAGCGACATTGTGAAGGTAAGACCAACAGGATTTGGTGACTGATTGAACACATGGATTGAATAAGAGAGAGGATTCAAGGATAACGCCAAGGTTATGGGCTTGTGAGAGGGGAAGGATGGTGACGCTGTCTACAGTGATGGGAAAGTCTGGGAGAGAGCAGGTTTTGGGTGGGAAGATAAGATGTGTTTTGGACATGTTAAGTTTGAGGTGACGGGAGGACATCCAAGGAGAGATATCTTGAGAGCAGGAGGAGTGGGCTCACAGTCTTCTAGACTGTGAGCCCACTGTTGGGTAGGGACTGTCTCTATGTGTTGCCAATTTGTACTTCCCAAGCGCTTAGTACAGTGCTCTGCACATAGTAAGCGCTCAATAAATATGATTGATTGATTGATTGAGATGCAAGCCTAGAGAAAGGGAGAAAGATTGGGGAGGAGATGTAGATTTGGGTATTATCTGCATAGAGATGGTAGTTGAAGCCATGGGAGTGACTGAGTTCTCCAAGGAAATAAGTGAAGATGGAGAATAGAAGGGGACTGAGAACTGAACCTCGAGGGACCCCACAATTAGAGGGTGGGAGGCAGAGGAGGAGCCCATGAAGGAGACTGAGAATTAATGGCCAGAGAGAAAAGAAGAGAACCAGGAGAGGATAGAGTCAGTGAAGTCAAGGTTGAATAACGTTTCCTGGAGAAGGGTGTGGTTCACAGTGTCAAAGGCAGATGAGGTCAAGGATTAAGATGGAGTAGGAGCCATTGGATTTGGCAAGAAAGAGATCATTGGTGACCTTTGAGAGGGTGGTTTCAATGGAGTGAAGGGGACGGAAGCCAGATTTGGAGGGGGTCCAGGAGATAATTGGAGGAGAGGAATTTGAGACAGCGGATGTAGATGACTCGCTCAAGGAGTTTGGAGAGGAGTGGTAAGAGGGAGATGGGGAGATAACTGGAGGGAGCTGTGGGGTCAAGGGAGGGTTTTTTTAGGATGGGGGAGACATGGGTATGTTTGAAGGCAATAGGAAAGAAACCATCCGAGAGTGAACAGTTAAAGATGTCTGTTGGGGAGGGAAGGAGGGAAGGGGAGAGAATTTTTATAAGGTGCGAAGGAATGGTGTCTGATGCGCATGTGGCATTTGAAAGGAGGCAGGAGATATTCTCTGGAGTTACTGCTGGGAAGGATGGGAAAGTTGAAGAAGAGATCATTCATTGCAACCAGTTAGGAACACTTGCATATTTGATCACATTTCCTGTTCGTTTTCCCAGAGGTGAACATTTGTATTCATTTTAATTAATGAGGAATCAATTGTTTTTGCAGGCCTGCCCTCTTTCTGGATGGTTTCAATTCCTCAGTAAATGTAGCAAAAGATCTTAGAAGAAAAAATATCAAATTGTTCCCCTATACCGTAGTAGGAAGTCTGTAGGACTGATGGTCAAGAGACCTTGGGTTTAGTCCCAGCTCTGCCACTGGTCTGCTAGATGTCTTAGGCAAATCACTTAAAACCTTTCTGTGTCTGTTTCCTCATTTGCAAAATAGGGCTAAGATACCTGCTTGCCCTACCCTGTAGATTGAAGTCCCTTGTGGGACAGGACATATCTAATTATCGTGCATCCCACTGCTTAATTCAGTGCTAACACATGGGAAGCTATTACTAAATTAATAACTAATGAATATTATAATTCACTAATAAGCACCTAGCTAACAGAAGCTCTACTTCTCAGACACTTAGGACAATGGCATCCTGGGAGAAAGGATCTGCATGTCATGTTTTTAAGTGATTTTCATGTGGGAAGTCCTGAAACTTAAACTGCTAAAATTATCATTAAAATTCCTGCTCCTCTGGACCTGACCCCACTCCAACAGCATCAGTTTTTCCCCTGGGGAAAATGCAAGTGGTGATTTGGGCTGTTTCGTGGTTCTAGGTTACTCAGACAGAAATGATTAGCAAATTTGTGATCATCCAGATCTTTTGATTCTCCCTCTCCCTAAAGCTTTGATCCACCAGACTTTTCACTATGGAGCCTAGTACTTTTCACTATGGAATAGCAGCGTTGCTTAGTGGCAAGAGCACGGGCTTGGGAGAGGGCGTGGGTTCTAAACCCAGCTCCGCCACTTGTCAGCCGTGTGACCTTAGGCAAGTCACTTCACTTCTCTGTACCTCAGTTACCTAATCTGTAAAATGGAGACTAAGACTGTGAGCCCCACGTGGGACAACCCGATTACCTTGTATCTACCCCACCGCTTAGAACAGTGCTTAGCACATAGTAAGAGCATAACAAACACCATCAGCATTAGTAGCTTTCTTCCAGAGGATGGAGTTGGAATTCACGTTGGCCAATTCGACACCTCATTAGCAGCTATAAAAGAGGAAGGTCTGCTGGAGAAAGTTGAAACTAAAATGAAGATTTTTGAATCACCGAATGTATTTCATTTTTGTATCCTGTTGCCCCTCCCTTCCCCAACTCCCTCATGGGCCTGGAAAGTTGAGTCTGGTGTCCTAATACTTAGACCACACCATATTTTCCTCATAATGCACTGGCTGTTTTTTCTTCCTTCAGTAGCAGCAGGACAGAGTGTGATTTCCACTGTTCCTTCCTCCCGTTACACTCCAGTTACACACACTTCCTTGTTCAGAAACTGCAGAATTCCAGCCCATCCAAGGCAGCCTAGCTTGTACTTGCTCAATCCCACGAGGAGGCAGTGAATTCCATTCTTCTGACAGGTGAAGTCCTCTGCCTAAGCAAAGCGGGAAGAGCTCTCCTAGGACCAAGAGGCACAGGGGACTAAGGCCAGAGAGAGTGGCAGTAGCTTGTTCACTAATATTATGGGATTTTGGGAGTTTATGAGGAGATAGGAGGTTCCACGGGTGGCAGAAGGCCTAGCTACCCACTTCTGTTTGTCCTTGTCCTTTTTAGTTCCTCTTGCTGTCCCTCTCCTGTAAGAGGCTAGGAGGGAAGTAGCACCAGGAAGAAGAGGAAGTGCATGAGGGTGTACATCACTGTTCCCATCAACACCTTGTTTCCTCTCCTTGGCACTGACATTGCCACTGCCTCTACAAGGCAGATTGTGCCACAGGTGCCACCAGTTCTGGCTGGTCCCTGTCCTGAAAGCTTGGGCCAAACCTAAATGAGGGTGGATGGAAGGTACTGGCCTTCTGGAGGTATGGCAGTATCCAGCTTGGCCTTAATAGTAGTAATAATAATGCAATTTTGATATTTTTATGTGCTTACTATGTGTCAAGCACCGTACTAAATGCTGGGGTAGATGCAGGAGAATAAGATCAGACACAATCCCTGACCCAAATGGGACTCATAGTCTAAGAAGGAGGGAGAAAAGGTGTTGAATCACCATTTTACAGATGAGGAAACTGAGGAATAGAGAAATGAAGTGACTTGCCCAAGGTCACGCAGCAGGCAAATGCAAGAGTTGGGATTAGAAACCAGGTCCTGTGACTCCCAAGCCTGTGCTCTTTCCATTAGGCCATGCTTCTTCTTGAAGCCCTCCAAGGTTTCCTCAGCCTTTTGAGGCCCCTAAAGAAATGATTTTCCATCTGACCCTGGCACCCGAACATTTCAATGCCCCACTTCCATCAGTGTCCTCCCTTGCCAATTTCATAGCCCTGAAAGAAGCCCTTTGCCATGCTGAGGGTGGAATCAACACATGCAGTGGTTATTCAACTCATTACAAGTACCTGGATTTCCTGTTAAGCCTTGCTTTACTGCAGTCCTGAGCTGGAGAGACTTTATCATAGTTCCACTGACATCATTTTGTGGTGATGGTGGTGGTCCTGATTGCCAAGACCCATGTAAGCTTCACTAAACTCAGACCGATGAATATCTTATTCATGCCTTACTTCCCAATAAGCCGAACCACTGGTAGCAGGAACTAGTTTCCATGGAGAAGTGCGGTGTGTTTGTTGGAAGGATGATTACTCCTGTTACTATTAAGTCTCTGCTTTCTATGACAAATTAATGCTTATTTGTTAGGGTGACAGTCACAAACTGGGCCATGAACTACAAGTATACAAATCTTATGAGAAAATAAGATCGGATGCCTATCATCGTGCGTCCTTACTGCTCCCTGTTGTCACTGGAGTCTGCGAGCCCCAGTTTCTATTCATCCAGCACCTCATTTGTTCATTCTGCAGTTTATATTGACCGATTGCTGTGTGTCGAATACTGACCCAGGTGGACGCTATAGTGATTATAATGAAAGTAAGACACGATCTTCGCCCTCGAGGAATTTATAGCAGACCAAATTTTGTACATACAGGAGGAGCCGGAGGGAAAATAGGGGTGTAACTGGTGAAAACATGAGTATGGGGAAAATGACCGAATAACTCAATTCACTAATCTCTGCATAAGTACTAAGGGCAGTTGAGGGGAATGACATGGTTTGGGGGAAGAACTTGAGTTGTGAGGCCTTAGTGGTAGAAGGAGATTTTAGATTCTATTAGGTACAGATCCTGGAAATGTCAAGAACTTCATCTTGTTAAATACCCTGCTGTCCACAGTCTTGTGGCTTGCTTGGGTTGAGCGCTGCAAAACAGGTGATGCCCGGCATCACAGTGAAAGAGTGAAAATGCACCCCCAAAGCCACACGTGTCAAGATATTGCCATATTTGTCTCTGACTCAGACTACAGAACGTGGCAGATGGGTAGAGGAAAGAGAATGAGAGATCTTCAGCTTTCAGAGTGAAAATGCACACCCAAAGCCACATGTGTCAAGATATTGCCATATTTGTCTCTGACAGAGTACAGAACGTGGCAGATGGGTAGAGGAAAGAGAATGAGAGGTCTTCAGCTTTCTGATTCTTGGCATTTTGGCTTGGTTCCCACTGGAAATAATAGAGTGCATGTTATCTCCTGTTCTGAATAGGTTTTTTTATTAGGTGATTAAATAAGAGAGAGAGAGAACGAGAATTAAGATTAGGGCTGGATGCCCAGAGACCTACTGAGCTAGTTGGCAGGCTTTAACATGAACAACCAGTGCAATAATAACCCAAGCCCACCTCCTAGGTCATCCCTGCCAGGAAACGGGTTCAGGAGAGTGAGATTTTTTTTTTTCCCCCTCCAGAGCCAGGGGCAGATTGTGGAGCCTGGCGATCAATCCCAACAGATTCCAGTCCACAAAGCCCTCATTCTGCCAGCTGAAAAACTTCTGTTCGGCCTGTCCGTCTTTCGGCCTTGCTCCCCGCCCCCTGTGCGGGCCAGGAATAGTTTAGGGAGAGGATGAATTATTTGGCTTTGTGCCTGGTGGGCGAGTTCTTAGTGCTGCCTAGGTGTCAAAGTCCCCTTTCTTGTCTGGGGCTATGAAGAGCGCCTTTGAAACGCATGCTACATCACGGCGCTGGAAGCCCCATTCTCCGCGCATTCCCGCTCACCAGAGGGTGCATTCTTCTACCTGAGGAATGTGTTCTGGAGGGAGCCAGGAGTGGCGACCAAACCACAGCATGTAAAGTTACCACGGTACATTCTTGGGGCCGGTGAATGAGGGCTATTCACCAGTCCCCCATTGCTCAGAAATCCCAATCAGTGACGGTCTGAATTTTGATTGTCCCCCTGCCCTGGCTCCCCTTGCTGCTCTAGGCTAAAGGGAGAGATCAGGGCATAGACATCAAGTAGGGAGTTCTTTTAATGGGAAGGAATTCAAGTGGACTCCAGGTGTCTCATGGCACCCAGAAAAGAGTGTTTGCTCAGGTTGGGATGCTATTTCTGATGCATTTCTTTTTTTTTGTTTGTTCTGTTTTCTACGTGATGCCTTGTTTTTGGAAGGCAGAACCCTCTTGGATAGTCAAAACTCTGAGAGTTGGAGAGCCTTGTAGATGAGTAGGTCATTTCCCGACCTAAGGGGACCCCTGAGCCTTGGCCTGAAAAACATGTCTACATGTCTGCTCTTGCCTCTTTAGTTTCCAACTTTTCATTCTGGGTGGAACTGCAGGACTTCTGGAGGGACAGGACCCAAAGAGCAGGACCGAGTGATGGCACTCCAGACCTGACAATCAATTAATGGTACTCGTTAAGCACTTACTGTATGTAGAGCACTGTACTAAGCACTTAGGAGAGTAAAATAGAACATAATTGGTAGGCACATTCTCTGCCCATAAGGAATTTACAGTCTAGGCAGACCACAGCTCTTCCCATCTTGAAATATCTCCTCCAGGAGAGCTCTCCTAGTTAATTTGTGTCCAATATCTCCCACATGTGCACTTTAGTGCTCCTTAAGCACTTCAGTGCTGTACCATCAGTGCTATTTCTTAGCCCTTATATGGTGCAGAATATTGTACTTAGTGCTTGGGAGAGTACAACAGACACAGCAGACACAACGGTTGCTCGCAAGGACACATATTAAAATATAGGAATGGAAAACAACCGAGTATAAATTATTTTCTCATCTTTAATTTGCTTTTGTGTCTGCCTCCCTGCTAGATTATAAGCACCTTGAGGACAGATCATGTCTATCAATTATGCTGATTTTTTTGTTTTGGGTTTTTTTAATGTTTTTAATGGTATTTGTTAGCGCTATGTTCCAGGCACTGTACTAAGCTATGGGATGGATACAACCTAATCAGGTTGGACACAGTTCATGTCCTTCAGTGGGGCTCACCGTCTTGATCCCCATTTTACAGATGAGGTAGCTGAGGCCCAGAGAAGTGAAGTGACTAGCCCAAGGTCACCTAGCAGACCACTGGCAGAGCGGGGATTAGAACCCAGGTCCTCTGTCTTCCAGCCCTGTGCTCTGTCCGGTAGGCCACACTGCTTCTCTCCCAAGCACTTAGTACAGTAGTCTGCACAGAGTAAAGTAGCTCAATAAATTCACTTGATTGTTTGACTGACATAGGACGCTGTCTGTGGTGAGCCCTGTCTGCACTGCTGAATGATCTCTGAAACTCCTGTCTCTGCTATTTGTGTTGAAATTTAAGGAAAAATCGAGCTCTTTGCACTGCAGGCTCTTGGGGTGTCTGGTCCAGAAGGGGATTGGCGAGCATCACAGTTTCAGTCTTACTCTGGAGTACGTGGCTCATTCATTCATTCGGTCATATTTATTGAGCGCTTACTGTGTGCAGAGCACTGTACCAAGTGCTTGGAAAGTACAATTCAGCAATAAAAAGAGACAATCCCTGCCCACACCAGGTTGGCTAGCTGACTGGTGCTAATAATGTGGGACTCCCCCAGGGTTTCCTCCCTATGGCTCGTTGTAAGCAAGGACTGCACCTGTTTATTGTATTGTCCTCTCCCAAGAGCTTAGTACAATGCTCTGCACACAGTAAGCTCTCAATAAATATGATTGAATGAACCAAGGAAGCCAAGCCATAAAGCTCTGTAGGCTTTATCTGAGGGCTTAGCAACATTCATTCATTCATTCAATCGTATTTATTGAGCGCTTACTGTGTGCAGAGCACTGTACTAAGCACTTGGGAAGTACAAGTTGGCAACATATAGAGACGGTCCCTACCCAACAACGGGCTCACAGTCTAGAAGGGGGAGACAGACAATAAAACAAAACATATTAACAAAATAAAATGAATAGAATAGTAAATATGTACAAGTAAAATAGAGTAATTAATCTGTACAAACATATATACAGGTGCTGTGGAGAGGGGAAGGAGGTAAGAGTGGGGGGATAGGGAGGGGGAGAGGAAGGAGGGGGCTCAGTCTGGGAAGGCCTCCTGAAGGAGGTGAGCTCTCAGTAGGGCTTTGAAGGGAGGAAGAGAGCTAGCTTGGCGGATATGCGGAGGGAGGGCATTGGGTTAAGCCTGCTGTCTTTTCAGTAAAACTTATAATGACTATTTCACATGTGTATATAACCTAGAGCCCAGAAAGAAAATTTTCTTGAAATGCTGCATGGCATCTACTTTCAAAATCAAGAGTTTAAAAGCTCCGTTTCTGCATTAGTTTAAAGACTATAGCTTTCACTGAGGTACGGACCCTGACTTTTTGCCCTATATGAGTTCTTGTGAGTGTGACCAACCTGTAAAACACAATACAGGTGTTTTCTTTGCAGACTGTGCAGAAATCTGGATTGCGCCAAAATTTTTTCTACAACAAACTCCATTTTTCAAGGGTTTGCTTTTTCTAAGCTCTGTTTCGGAAGTAGCACATCCGATTGGAGAGAACACGAGCCTGGGAGACAGGGGGCCTGGATTCTAGCTCCAGCACCTCCTCTGTGACCTTGGGCAAGTGACTTAACTTCTCTGTGCCTCAGTTTCTTTACCTGTAAAATGGGGATTCGGTACCTGTTCCCTCTCAGACTGTGTCTGACCTGATTATCTTGCTCTTCCTCGCTCAGGGTGCACCTGGAGAGTTTCCAGTACTCTACCAAATCTCGACTACGGGAGGGAGAGTCAAGCAGAGGCAAATCCATTCCATTCCTAGCTTGGCCAGGGGCTAGTGAGTGGAAGGCCATCTGCTACAGCAGCAGCACGGGAAGGAGTAAAGCGCAGAGACTCCAGTCAGAAGGAGGCAATGATAAACCACTTCTGTATTTTTACCAAGAAAACTCTATGGATGCACTATCAGGACGATTACAGATGGAGGTGGGGCATTCTGAGAGAGATGCATCCATGGGTCAGAGGTGACACGACGGCACAAGACAAAAACAACCCCGCTCTTATATAGTGTGTGCTACATAGTAAACCTCAAAAATAGCATCACTATTACTGCTTAAGTAGAAAGAATATACAAAAATAGTCTTTTTTAAGGCCAAAGCTGCAGGAATAAATAACCTAGATGACATGTGTTAAATAATTTGATAGGTTTCATCAGCTGATGAATGGTTTTCCTTGGCACAGTAGTCTTTATTTTAGTGGCAAGATGATAATGAAGATGAGCATGCAGGGATTACTGCATATCTATCCGGAGTGGCTCAGTGGAAAGAGCACGGACTTTGGTGTCAGAGGTCATGGGTTCGAATCCCGACTCTGCCTCATGGCTGCTGTGTGACCTTGGGCAAGTCACTTAATTTCTCTGAGCCTCAGTTACCTCATCTGTGAAATGGGGATTGAGATTGTGAGCCCCATGTGGGGCAACTTGATCACCTTGTAATCCCCCCAGTGCTTAGAACAGTGCTCTGCACATAGTAAGTGCTTAACAAATGCCATCATTATTATTATTAGTAGTAGTAGTAGTAGTAGTAAGTCAGGAAGCTGCCTGGCGGCAGGGGGTTGGACAAGATGAACCACGGTGAACCCCTTCCCATCCCCCCGCCTTACCTCCTTCCCCTCCCCACAGCACCTGTATATATGTATATATATTTGTATGTATTTATTACTCTTATTTGTACATATTTATTCTATTTATTTTATTTTGTTAATATGTGTTTTGTTTTGTTGTCTGTCTCCCCCTTCTAGACTGTGAGCCCGGTGTTGGGTAGGGACCGTCTCTATATGTTGCCAACTTGTACTTCCCAAGCGCTTAGTACAGTGCTCTGCACACAGTAAGCGCTCAAAAAATACGATTGAATGAATGAATGAATGTAAGATTGCTTCCAGGGCCATGCTGAATGTCACCCCTTAAACTGGCAGCATTTGCATTGTTTCCAGTAGTTGTTGCTCAAAATAAGATCTGCATGATCAGGCAGATTGAATAGGAGGATAATTTGAAAGTGGAGGTTCCTTGGTCAATAGAGGCAGAGCTGCAATAAATCCCTCCCTCCAGTGATAAAGGCTATTGCTCCCTTCCAATAAGTGTGCACTTGCAGGGTAAAATCATTCCAACTGATATAAAAGGAAGCCTGTTTTAGATCTTCAAAATTGGCCAGGAAACCCCTTGAGGGCAGTTGTCAGGAGCATTTAATTCCATAGCCACTGGTGGTTGCTAGAAAGTTTCTGCTGTTTAGACCATGAGATCTTCCCAATGCCTCTTGGCATTGCTTCATAGGGAAAGTATTCAGGCCGCTGCCCCCACATGTCCCAGAGAACCTCTCCCCGTGCTCATTGTGTGGAAGACGGTGAGGAATATCCCTGAGGTTTAGGGCCAGGAAGTGAGCCGATCATCAACTCCCCACCACGTCTGGCTCGTGTTTCTCTCGTCCACCAGGAAAATCGCTTGTCTGCGTTCCTCCTCTTTTCCATCAAGAGCCACGGAGGGCTGCGCCTGAGCTCAGAGCTGGGGCGTTAAGCCGGCTGGAGTCTGCCTTCCTGTCGTTTCTACAAAGTACCGTCCCTGGGCCAGAGAGGGGGACAAATAAATGTTCAGCCGCTGGGACGCCTTAGGGATTCTCTCTGTTTGGATCCCAGACATTCAGTAATGGAAACATGCCTGATTTTGTGATGTGGCCATTTGACAGTTCCGAACAGAAGAGCCCCTTTCCTCTACCCACATCAGTTTGCGTCTCATTTCCCTCTGGTTTTCCCTTTCGCGGGGAGATTTACCATTCCTCCAGAGGTAATTAAATGAGCGAGGGAGGGCAAATCGCCAGACGTCTCCAGTTAAACAACCTTTTCAATAGATTAAGACCGAGCTGTTACTATAAACATTATATACACATCCGCTTGACTCCTGAGTTGTTGTTTTTTTATGATATGTGTAAAGCGCTTATTATGGGCCAGGCACTGTACTAAGTTCTGGAGTAGATACAAGATAATCAGATTGGACACAGCCCATGTCCCACATTGGACTAGCAGTCAACCCCCATTTTACAGATGAGGTAACTGAGGCCCAGATAAATTAAGTGACTTGCCCAGGGTCACTTAGCAGAAAGTGGGGGAGTAATAATTAGAACCCAGATCCTCTAACTCCCAAGTCCATGCTCTTTCCATTAGGCCAAGTTGCTTCTCACGAATGTGCATTTCTCCTAGCCGCAAGAAGAAGAAGAACTGTGAGAAGCAGGAGCTAAAGATGGCTTTGATTTCAGGGCTCAGATTGGGCCGGAGCGCAAATGATGCTGTTTCTGGAAAGGGGCTATATGAACACAGCCATCAAGGCAGGGGAAGGATCCAGCCCCGTTTTATTTTCCCACTTAGTTTGTTCCAACAAACTGGCCTCTCTTAGAGTGACACTCCCATTCTGAGGGAATGGATGATTATCAGAGAAAAAGTGAGTTGAAGGATTATGATGCTAACCGTTGTCAGTGGTGTCTTCTTCAATTTCAAAGCATAACTATACACACACATGACTCGAATATGTATCCAAGCTCCTTAGAGCAAAGGCGAAGCACTGTGAGAGACTTTTACTTCCACCAAAGTCTAAAAGCCACACCATCCCTCCTTGTTGCCCTCTGGCAATAGGGTAACCTAGCCTCCTGTCTGCCCCAATTTCTTCCTCTGTCTCCCTTGCCTTTTACTGTGACTTTTAAATGCCTTCCCATTTCTTCTGTGCCTTTTAAACTCACCCCCCTTGCCTCCTTTACTGTGACTTTTAAACGTTTTCCCGTTTCTTCATGGCTCTTATGTCCTGCTCCTGCCCCCAGAATCCAAAACACGTGGATGAGATTATGCTTAGATGGCTGTTTTCAATTTCTCAGAGAGTGGGAGGAGAGAAGTTGTGTGGCCTAGTGGAAATAGCACAGGCCTGGGAGCCAGAGGACCTGGATTCTAATCCCACTTGTCTGCTGTGGGAAACTGGGCAAGTCACTTAACTTCTCGGTTCCTTAGTTACTTTGTAAAATGGGAATTAAATCTTTCTCCCTCTGACTTAGACTGTGACCCCCATGTGGGGTAGGGACTGTGTCCAACCTTGATTATCTTCTTTCTACCCCATAGCTTAGTACAGTGCCTGGCACACAGTAAGTGCTTAAAAAGCACCATAAAACATTGGACAATTCAAGTTGATTATTATCTGAGAGAGGAGCCCTTTTCTCTGAGGGAATAATTCACGCCTTTAACACACACCTAATTCTTGAGGAAGATTAGTATTGCTCTTCCCCTTTTATAATGGGGAAACTGAGGCCTGGTTGCCTAGGGTCAGAGAGAATATTACTGGGAGACTCATGGCCAAATTAAGGTAGGGGTTACCTGTGGATATGAGGGGAGGGACTCTCTTGGTCATTCAGACATCGCACTCCCTCTAGCCCACTTTCATCAATCTATGTCTGCCATTTGCTGCTAAAATCAACTCTTTGAACGGAAATGATGGCAAACAAGTTGGGGCGCAAATACTTCATGGAGGGCAAAAATGGAGACCCATTAGGACTGGGTCTCTTCTCCCCCTGGCTTAAACTGACTGGTCTTAGTGGGGCTTGTCAGCCTAGTGTCCAACCTGATTAGCTTGTGTCTCCCTCAACACTTAGAACAGTGCTCATCACATAGTAAGCCCTCAATAAGTACCATGATTGCTATTGTCTATTGTGGCCTTGATCATTCTTGGAGTGAGATGACTTCTGTGTCCCTTGGAGCCCCATGCCTTGGCAGAGGATTTGCTACGATTGCCCTTCTGATACCCAACTCTTGTCCTTTCTTCCAGGAAACTGGTGCTACAACTCCCTCGCCTCGGGCCCCCAGAAGCTGCTACGGGGCAGAGCCTCAGAAAACGAGAATGGGAAGGCCACTGGGTCCTCATCTTAACCACTGCTGGGCTGCGTTCCACCTCTTCCTCTCCCTGAGCCTTGCCCAGTATGAGAATTGGCCCTACCACAGAGACGCCCTCCCCGAATACCTCCAGCAGCCCCCGCCAGAGTACTCCCCGCCCGAGCGGCCGGCCGGGGTCCCCAAGGTCCAGCTGCGGCTGGCGGGGCAGAAGCGGAAGCACAACGAGGGACGGGTGGAGGTGAACTACGACGGAGAGTGGGGGACTGTGTGCGATGACGACTTCTCCATCCACGCTGCCCACGTGGTTTGCCGGGAACTGGGCTATATCGAGGCCATGTCTTGGACCCCCAGTTCCTCCTATGGGAAGGGAGAAGGTACATTTCAGCTCTCTGTTGGGCTAAACTGCCCTTTGGCTGCTCCACGGAATGAGGGCAGAGCCAGTAGGGGAATGTTAACCAGGTCAAGGGAAAGGCAGAGCGGGAAAATGCGTATTTCAGCTAGAGCTACTTCCTCCTTCTTGTTTTCAGTTGTTCCTCTTTCTGGTCTGGTATCGACACGATCAGGGAGACCGATGAATTCCACTTAGCTGCCATTTGTTGGATGGATGGGTGGACCTAGTGAAACTAGTTCCAATCCCCGCTCTGCCGCTTGTCTGCTGTGTGACCTTGGGCAAGACACTCCACCTCTCTGTGCCTCAGCTACCTCATCTGCAAAATGGGGATTGAGACTGTGAGCCCCATGCGGAGCAGAGACGGTGTCCAACTTGATTATCTTGTACCCACTCCAGCGCATTTAAGAGTGCCTGGCACATAGTGATAGCTCAACAAATTCCATAAAAAAAATTAGGTGACCTGGCATAGTTTGCTCTTAAAGAAAACATACTTATTACTTCTTGGTATGGGAGACTTTCCCAAGTAATGGCAAATTGGTATTTTATCATTTGTTCTAACATCTTCCCAGTTACCAGTGTTAAGCATAATAATAATTATTATCATTATGGCATTTCTTAAGAACTTACCATATGCCAGGCACTGTTCTAAGCCCTGGGGTTGTTATAAGATAATTGGGTTGGACAGAGTTCTGTCCCACATAGGGCTCACTGTCTTAATCCCCATTTTACAGATGAGGGAACTGAGGCACAGAGAAGTGAAGAGACTTGTCCAAGGTCACACAGCAGACAAATGGCAGAGCAGGGACTAGAACCCATGACCCTCTGATTCCCAGGCCCATGCTCTATCCACTAGGCTTCTCCAGCATAATGATCTGTTAAGACCAGTGTTTTTCTTTGACCATTTTTAAAACCCACTGGTGACTGGCAACCCATGTGCAGGATAATAAGCACCAGAGGCATCAGTTCCTTCGAAAGGCCTGCACCCACCTGTTCTGTAGTATTGAATTTCAGGTCAGTTGGAAAGAAATCTCCCTCTACTCTTGATGGGAGGATGGAAAGATCTGGCTGATTAAGATGGGCAGCGCATTTCCCTTTTTCCAATCCTCAGGGACTTCTTCTTGACCTCCACAAGTTCTCAAAACAATTGCAGGCAACTGTACAGTAATACCTGTCAGTTCCTCCGGCCCTCAGACTACATGCCATAACAATGATAACGGCATATATTCGGTGCATGCGCCAAGCACTGAGGAAGATACAAGATAAATGTATCCGACACGATCCCCGGTCCACATGGGGCTCAAGGACTAAGCGGAAGGGAGAACGGGTATTTAATCCCCATTGTACAGATGAGGAAACTGAGACACAGAAAAGTTGTCACTTGCCCAGCTCACCCTGAAGGAAGTTGGGTTTTCCCAACCCTTGCCGGTCTGCTCGATTGTAAAACTTTCACCCTGGTTAGGAGCAAGCTCTCATTCGATCACCTCCTGATTGGCGGGCCAGGAAGACAGATCAACAGCTTTTTCGCGATTGGCCATCCCTCCTCGGTAAAACTGCTGAAAGAAGAATAGAGACTTAGTGACTTCTAAAGACCTTAAAAGGGAACACTTGGAATTTTGTCATCTGGTACCAGTTTTACAAGAAAATGTGACTTTCTCATTTCTTTGACTCCAGAATAGCTGCCTCATGACATAGGATGTTCCAGAGAACAGCCCCCTGTACCACCCCACACTTTCTCCCTGACACGCGATCGTCCACTGACTTAGGACGTAGCAGGGGCGTAGCCAGAGTGGGGAAGGGGGGAGGCAGTTACCCTAAATCATCCCACCAGCCCAGTGGCTTACTCAGCTCTATGCCTTTTCCCAATCCTCGGGACTAATGACAAGAACATGAAGGGGAGGAAAGATCCAATCAATCAATCAATCACATTTATTGAGTGCTTATTCTGTGAAAAGCACTGAAGCGAGGACTTAGGAGAGTACAACGCAGTCAGTAGACCTGAGAAGCAACGTGGTGGCCTAATGGATAGAGCATGAGCCAGGCAGTCGGAAGGTACTGGGTTCTAATTCTGACTCCGTTACTTGTCCGCTGTGTGACCTTGTGCAAGTCACTTAACTTCTCTGTGCCTCAGTTCCCTCACCTGCAAAATGGGGATTCAATGCCTGGCCTCCTTCCTACTTAAACTGTGAGACCCATGTAGGACCTGATTATCTTGTATAATCAGCTTTTTACAGTGTTTGGCACGCAGTAAGTGCTTAACAAATATGGAGTCAGAATGTCATGGGTTCTAGTCCTGGCTCTGCCACTTGGCTGCTGTGTGGTCTTGGGCAAGTCACTGCACTTCTCTGTGCTTTGGTTACATCATCTGTGAAATGGGGACTGAGACTGAGACCCACATGGGACAGGGACAGTGTCCAACCTGATTTGCTTGTAGCCACCCCAGCACTTAGTGCAGTGTCTGGCACATAGTAAGCACTTAGCAAATACCACAATTATTATTACTAATTATCATTAATACCACAATTATAATTATTAGTAGTATAATCGCTGCCTCTAGTGATGGTATTTATTAAGTACTTACTATGTGCAAAAGCACTGTTCTAAGCGCTGGAGAGGTTACAAGGTGATCACGTTTTCCCACGGGGGGACTCACAGTCTTCATCCCCATTTTCCAGATGAGGTAACGGAGGCCCAGAGAAGTGAAGTGACTTGCCCAACGTCACACAGCTAATTGGCGGAGCCCGGGATTTGAACCCACGACCTCTGACTCCAAAGCCCAGGCTCCTTCCCACTGAGCCACGCTGCTTCTCTAGGAGTCTAGCAGGATCCACAGCCCGTCCCTGGTCTTGGGAAAAAAATTATTTATCCTTTGGGGCCATTTCCTGGGCTAACTGCTATCCAGGGACTATGACCCCCACACTACAATCAATTAACCAATTGATTAATTAATAATGAATCAGTGATATTTATAGAGCGCTTATGGGTGCAGAGCACTGTACTAAGTGCTCGGGAGAGTAGAGTATATTTGCATGCGCCGCTGTCACCCAGTCTCAGAGATTGCTCTGTAGTAGCAGCTACTGGAATAACCAGAAACCTGGGTCGGTGCTTCATCAGACCCACTCCTTGAGCCTCATGGGTCTAAGTTCAGAGTTGAGCTGTGGTTTTCCTGGGCTGAGCCCAGTTCAGGCTCCCAGGACCCCCCTCCTTCATCCCGTTTCCCACATCCAAAGAGGCCAAGAGTTGGGTGAGCTGGTAGAACACGGCGTTCCATGGGTTGCAGTGGAGAACCCCAAATCAGAGCCCTTCATTCTGGGTGCAAAATCCATGATGTCCACAACCGCTACTTAGCAAGAGCAACATCAGTTTGTTGTTTCAATAAGGAACTAGTTAGAGAACTAATGTTTTGCTGAAGCTCGTTGGCTCAGAAACCAAACTATATGCAATTGGGAAACCTCAGTCCATGTGTTTTCAATGTGGTCTGCGTTTCCCAAGATGAAATTGGCTTGCATTGTGTGCCGGCCAAACTGTTCTTCAAAAGCCAGCACGTTGTAGCGTGACTGGCGGTCGGAGCTCTGAGTAGCCGGGAAGAGGAATCTGGGTTCTAATCCAGGTCTTCACTATCTAACTTGGTATGTCCATTAGACTGTAAACTTCTTGAGAAGAGGGATTGCGTCTTTTAACTGGATTTACTCTTCCAAGCACTTAGTAGAGTCTTCTGCACAAAATAATCACTCGATAAATACCACTTATTTATGCTTGGATAAATCAGCCCTTGGAAAGTCTTTGCCTTTCTTCTACCTGTGTCTCCCTCTCTGTAAAATTCCATTTTGCCTCCTCTTTCTGCACCTTAGAGGAGCAAGGGAATGATAAAATCTCTGGAAAATGCCTTGAGGTCGAAGGAAAAGATGTCTATTGATTAGTCTGATCATTAAGCCCAGGAGCCTAATTTTTAAAATGTAACCAACTCCCACCTGCACCTAAGGTTCTTCATTCTCCTCCTAGAATGAACGAGTTCAGACTTATTAGGATGACAAGAGGCACTGTGTAAATATAGAACCAGATTGTGCAACCGAGGGCGCGTCCTAATCAACCCGGCCAGATATTATGGCAAACCATCCCTCTCTTGCCAGGTGGTGGAGAGGCTGTGGAGTGGCTGTCGTCTGGGAGGATGGGCCATGGGGCTTCATTAAGGCAGCTGATTAGTCCCCCTCCCCGCTTAGTGAGGAGAAGGTGCAGCTGCTGAGCAGCCAGGCCTGCGAGGCTCTCCCCCGACCCCCACACCCTCAGACGTCGTGCCTCTGCTCTGGGGCTAAAGGTGGCTGGTTTTAGCCCCAAGGACACAGCAGGAGCCCAGAGAAGCAGTGTAGCCTAGTGGATAGAGCACAGACCTATAAGTCAGAAGGACTTGGGTTCCAATCCGGGCTCTGCCCCGTATCTGCTGGGTGACCTAGAGCAAGTCACTTCACTTCTCTGGGCCTCAGTTACCTCATCTGTAATATGGTGATCAAGGTCGGGAGCCCCACGTGGGACATGGACTGTGTCCAACCTGGCTGGCTTGTGTCTACCCCAGAACTTAGCACAGTGCCCGGCACATAATTAAGCATTTTACAATTACCTAAACAAAATAAGACAAGCCTCAGCTCAGAGCGAAGCCGTCAGCCAGGCCGGCAGGCCCAGGGTGTACGGTGCAACCAGTGGCACTGCTTTCCAGTGGGAATCACAGCTGGTACTGAGGGATGGACCTTCGTTTCTCCAGAGCACTGGAGGACAAGAGCACGACAAGCCTGGAGTAACTGCATCGCAAAGGTCTGAGACCTCAGCCAACCGTAGTCGGCTCAGGAAACGACAGAAAGGGGTTTTGTAGGCCCGAAGCAGCGTGGCTTTACGGAAAGAGCACAGGCTTGGGAGTCAGAGGCCTGAGTTCTAATCCTGACAGCCCCACCGGTCTGCTATATGACTTTGGGCAAGTCTGTGTCTTAATTTCCCTCATCTGTAAAATAGGGATTAATTGTCTGATTTCCTTCCTAGTTAGACTGTGGAGTCTTGTGTGGGACAGGGATTATCTTGTATCTACCCCAGTGCTTAGTACAGTGCTTAACAAACAGCACCATTATTACTATTACTATCATTATTATTATGAAGTGGAAAGCTCATGTCTATAAGGCAGGGTATCTTTTCAAGCTCAGGCTGTTATCATCAGGTTCCAGTTAGAACTTGAAAATCTTTTGATTAGCCCCTCAGCCGGCTCCTGGGAGGAAACCCAGGAAGGATGATGTCTAGTGCCTAGGGTAAGAGTCTAGAAGAGGAATCCTGAGTTTCAATTCTCCTCCTCCCACCCACCCGGAAAATGTAGGTGAGGAATTAACTGGGAATGCTCCAATTCTACCTCCAGAGACCCTAGCTCTGACACTATTTTTGGTTTTCTTTTTCTCCACCAAAGGCCGAATCTGGATGGATAATGTCCACTGCACTGGTAAGGAGGTGACCCTCGCTGCTTGTTCGTCCAATGGCTGGGGCGTCACTGACTGCAAACACACAGAAGACGTGGGGGTCGTGTGCAGTGAGAAGAGGATCCCTGGATTCAAGTTTGATAACTCGTTAATCAACCAAATAGATGTAAGTGTCCTCTCGGGCTGTAATCTTACAGTTTCATCTATAGCTTCCCTTTGCACTTGTAGATAATGCTGTTGACAGTGGAATGTTCTTTCTCTGTGTGTGTGTGTGTGTGTGTGTGTGTGTGTGTGTGTGAATGAATGACAGTCTCTTCACATTAGCCCATTATCCTAAGGAGACCATGCATACTTAATTATAATAATAATAATTGTGATATTTGTTAAGCACTAACTATATGTCAAGCATTGTACTAAGTGCTGGGGTAAATGCAAGATAGATCCCACAAGGGGCTCACAGTTTAAGTAGGAGGAAGAACAGGTATTGAATCCCCAATTTAAAGGGAACTGAGGCACAGAGAAGCTAAGTGACTTGCCCAAGATCACACAGCAGACAAATGCCAGAGCCGGGATTAGAACCCAGATCCTCTGACACCCAGGCCTATACTCTTTCCTCTAGGCCACACTCTTTCTCCATACCTTTTAGACTGTGAGCCCACTGCTGGGTAGGGACTGTCTCTATATGTTGCCAACTTGTACTTCCCAAGCGCTTAGTACAGTGCTCTGCACACAGTAAGCACTCAACAAATATGATTGATTGATTGATACCTCAGTTGTACTACTTAGACACCTTTGAGGTCAAGAATAGTAGCATTTATTTGGTTTTAAGTTCCCAAAACCCAGTGCACTGTTGTACCCACTATAGGTACTCAGTAAATTCTGGCAAAGGTGCTGAATGGCACCGCTGTCTCTTTAGGTTAGTCACCAACACTGGGGCTTCACCCTCACTGAACACTTTAACTCTGGAAAAAAGAGGGGGTGGTGGAGCAATAGTAATAATAATAATAGTGGTATTTGTTAAGTATGTACTATGTTGCAAGTACTGTGCTAAGCGCTGAAGTAGAGACAAGATAGGCACACAGTCCCTGTCCCTCACAGGACTCATGGTCTAAATAGATTGTAAACTCCTTGTGGTCAGAGATAGTGGCCACCAACTCTGTTGTGTTGGCCTTTCTCAAACGCTTTGTGCGCTGCTCTGCACACAGTAAGTACTCAATAAATGCCATTAAAATAAAAAAAAGGAGGCGAACAGGTGTTGACCATCACCAGGACATGCATGAGAGCTGTTTTCCAGCCCTGGCGATAGGCTGAGCCATCTACACTGTCAGCCAGGCTCCCTCCTTGTGACAAATAGCACTCAATGCAGGAGGGTTGGCAGGGACCCTGTCTGTCTTCGTGGAATAGAATGAGTTCACCAGGCTCCCCGGGCAGCAGACGTGGTTGTAAACTCAGCTGGCTCACGAGCCATTATTGAACTACCTGGAGTTGCTCTTGGGTTTGAGGGAGGGTGAGGCTTCTTAACTATTGGTTGCTAAAAAAAAATCAGTGGAATTTAGCAATTTAAAGAGCACAAAAATAGAAGATAAAAACAGAACTTTATTGCAAAAGTGAGAAAATTAATAGTTCCCCAAGGAAAAGCTGTGCATTTGTTTATTTACTTTTTCGAACCAATCTTTCCAGGAGATTTCTCCTCCTCCCCCAGGAGCGAAAAAGAATCCCTTCCAGGGGAGCCTCCCTCTGCAAACCCCAGCAGGACAGATTGGGTCTCTGTTGGCCCTCTGATCTGCAGACAATCGCAAGTCCCAGGGAGTCCTTTCTGCACTCATAACCTTGAACTCGCACCTCACCAGTTAAAGAATCGCTGGGACTGAAGAAAAGACAACTTCCACCTCCAGTTCTCCAGACTGGAAAGCTGGAACTTTCAAAAAAACGCCTTCAGTCATGGCACATGGTACACAGAGGCTTCCAAATTTGCTTTTGCTCTTACTTTAGTGGCAGATTATGGCCCTGTAGCCCTGACACTGCAGATATTTGACGGAGCTTTCTGAAACTGCCCTATTTGGTCTGCAGATGATGTTAAATGCAGGCGGCAGCTTTCACATTTTTCTCCCATGACTAATATTGCCCTTCCATTTTCTTTTGTATTCCTAGAGTGAACACACTGGGAGGTTGTCCAAGACTGCAGTATAGAAAAATGATTAGATCTTAAACTTCCCTCTCCTCCTCCTTTTTTAAAGAGACCACCCCAATGCTATGTCCTCAGTGTGGGTGTGGATTTTGCACATGATTTAATAGTGGTTTATGAAGACATTACATGTTACGTGCATATGAATATATGCTGTATAGTCCTTTTTGTAACGCTGGAAGGCTCTGTTGACCTTGGTTACGTGAATTTATTGAACCTTTGGTGCCCTCCCCCTGTAACGGCCCCATTCCCTAAGAAAACTAATTTTCAAACGGTGACATTTCTTTTTCCCAATTTTCCCTCCTGTCCCTGTGAATGTGAAATGGAGCTGTGATCCAGTGAGACTTCTGGATCATTCATTTCCTCAGGCTATGCATTTCTATGGAAGACATTTGAAGCCAAACAACCACAAGAAGAGTTTAGGAAAGTTGAATTCCCTCACATTATCTCCAAGGGTCTGGAACCGTGAGCTTTTCTTTAACTATTGTTAATAGGGCTCTGTAGGGGTCAGAACTTCATTTAATAGCTGCAAGATGGTCACCTGGAGTAATGTTTGCCAGGATAGGCTGCTAAGCAGAGGAAAGACATGGACAGTTTCATTGGAAGAAAGTTTGACCAGAATGCTGACAGGGACTGACAGGAAGTAGAAAATAGATAGAAAAATGGCCTGATTGACCTGTACCCACCTCAGTGCTTAATACGTTGTTTGATACATATAGGCGCTTATCAAATTCCATAAAAAGTATAGAAAATCACCCATCAATTTAGTGCAATATCATCATCAATCGTATTTATTGAGCGCTTACTGTGTGCAGAGCACTGTACCAAGCGCTTGGGAAGTACAAGTTGGCAACATATACAGTAGTGCAATAGTGATTGAGAAGTGCCCCATTCGAGTGGCATTTGAATGGGAATAAAATGGATCACATTTCAAAGAAACAATGGTGGAGTTGGGGTGGAAATGAGCAAAAGGGAAAAAAATAGACTGATGAGGTTCTATAGGCTGAAGTTCCATGATAGACAGTCCTTCTGCTAGATTTTTTGACATATCAGCCCCTATGAAAACCAGGACAATTTGAGGGGCAGGGTGACTTCACAAGTCTCGTATTTCTCACTTTCCTGTCCTTGAGATGCAGTAATGGGGAATTGGTTTGTGGTGGCCATGACTCACTAAAGAGTTTCCCTGTCCATAGAGATTGCTGGGAACTTTCCATCTGCTAATATTTTAGTTGCTGTGGGCCCGGGGTCCACTGGAATGAGGTCACTGGAATGGAACCTGATTGCAGAACATCAAGGAAGAGGTTTTGTAGCATTTAAATGGAAAATATTCCCTCAACAAGCGCTTGATGGCAAGAGCTTCATGCAGATTCCGTAGTCAGTGCTTTATAAAGACAGACTACCTCAATCCAGCAGCTAGACAAGCTCCCTTGAACCAGGCTACTGAACGGACTTTTGGGGGACTTCTGGAAGGGGTCAAATCAATCAATCAATCAATATTCATTCATTTATTCATTCAATCGTATTTATTGAGCTCTTACTGTGTGCAGAGCACTGTACTAAGCACTTGGGAAGTACAAGTTGGCAACATATAGAGACAGTCCCTACCCAACAGTGGGTTCACAGTCTAGAAGGGGGAGACAGAGAACAAAACAAAACATATTAACAAAATAAAATAAATAGAATAAATATGTACAAATAAAATAGAGTAATATTGAGGGCTTACTTTGTGCAGAACTCTGTACTAAGCACTTGGGAGAGTACAATATAACAGTTGGTAGACATCTGCCCTGCTTACAAGGAGTTTAGAGTCTAAAAGATGTTTAGAACTTACAGTCTAGTCTACAGTCTATAATCAGAGTCCAGAAATCTCACTGTACCTTCTAGCTAAAAAAAGAGAAAACAGCATCAGATACCAGACCAGCATTAAACACAGCTATACAGGGAACACTTTTTTGTGTGTGCCCATTTTGGCTGGGACTGTGGATCCCATATCAAAGTGAACTTCATTGTCAGTGGTGTTTTGTTCTACAAATAGGAAGGGTAACTATATATATATCTAAGAAAAAAGTACAGCACCTTATAGGTCTTTAGTTCTTCCAGGATCAGGAGAGAAGGATTCAAGACTAAAATCAAATTTAGCTTTCTGACATTTCCCTTTTCTACACTCTTACCCACTTCAGTTTTCCAGGAGGCAGTGTGAGCTAGGGGATAGGACACTAGCCTGAATGACATCTTTTTAGAGAGGCAGTGTGACAGTGGAAAGAGCATGGGCTTGGAAGTTAGAGGTCGTGGGTTTGAATCCTAGCTCCGCCACTTGTCAGCTGTGTGATTTTGGGCCTCAGTGCCTCAGTTCTCTGTGCCTCAGTTACCTTATCTGTAAAATCGGGATTAAGACTCTGAGCCTCACATGGAACAACCTGATAACCTTGTATCTACCCCAGTGCTTAGAACAGTGCTTGTTACATAATAAGTACTTAACAAATGCCATCATCATTATTATTATTATCTGTTTGAAACGCTGATCCTACATTATATTCTGACTTTGGGGAAGGACCTAGAAGCCTGAATGGTCTTGGAGAATGAATTTATTTTCCCCATCTCAGTTTCTGCCCTCCGTAAAATAGGGTTAGTGAGTCCGGGAGATTCAGTTGGTCAGTATGACCTGAGTTTGAGGTTTCCACTCTTCTAGACATTTTTTAGCTATTGCTCTTTGCCATCTGCTTTTTCTATTCTTGGATCCCCAGAATAGGAGCAATTGCTCAATGTCTTGATAATGTCATGAGTAAGATGAGGCTTAAAGAGTTAGGGGTCTGAGTCTGATTCGGTAGCACAACACTTGCTGGAGGGAAAGAGATAATGGAATATATTGGGGATCATTCTGGTAGACAAGGACTCCCCTACAACTGCCCCTAGAATTTTCCAGACAGAGCGTGAAAGGAATCATGCATCAGTTTTAGACCTAGGTCATTCCCACTCTGGAAGGCCAGAGGTATTAATCATGATGCTGGAACCCTACCACCTATTCCATGAGAGGGTTGAAAGAATGTAGTGCAATAGGCTCCCACCCCTCTGAGGGACCTACATACCACCTCATTGGGTTGGAGCGTTGGATTCCCTGCCTTGTTAATGTGTGTGGGTGGGAAGTGAAAGTGACTCCATGATTCCACTGAATCATGGCTCTCCAACCATTTGCCTTGCCCCTGGTTCCCCCATCCACCCACCCATACACAAAACCAGAAGGCAAAATTCAGGTAGCATGACAGCCGGGCACTGAGATGGCTGGCAGGATGACTTGATTCATAGCCCAGACCTATTGTGTGGTCTTGACCAAGTTCCTTTCCTTCTCTGGGCTGCTTTCATTGAGATTTCAATCTGGAGCCATGTTTATTTGGGCAAAGGCAAGAAGAGACTTGGAGTCCCTGAGAGGGCTGGTTGTTCAGTGGTTGTCAATCCAAAAGACCCCTTTCTGGGACTGCACAGGTGGTCTCCTTCACAGGTTTCACTGTTTTTATTGCTGTGAGCTACAGCCTTCGTCACGGCAGACTGGTAATACGTTAGGCCCATTTGGGAAGTTTATTAGATTAACGGAATTTTAAAGTGGGATTTGGAAAGGTGAATGTGAAACAAGTAGCCCCTGATGTCCTGGGATTGTGGAGCCTTATCAACCGTTCCAACCCTGTTTCCCAGCTTTGGCCCTGGGGATGAGTTTGTTGAAATGTTTTGTAAGCATCCCAAACTCCAGCTGTCTACCTGAGCACTGTCTGTCAGCAGTTGCCTCTTAGGCCAAAGCTGCCTGAGTCCCACTAATCCTGTGCAGCTTGATTAATGAGTTTGATTATCTGGAACTAGAACTGGAGATCAAAGCGTGTGTGGGTGTATGTGTATGTGTGTGCACGCATGTGGGCAATGGCCTTTTTTTTGGTCTGGGAGGAAACTTTAAAAGGCACGGAAGATGGAGGCTTGAGAAGGGTGAACCCAGTTTTCTCAGTATAATGCTATTTCTGCCTGAGGAGGTGGCCCCCTTGGAATGATGTTTTTGGTGCCCACCAGAAGATATTGGCATGTTCCAGTGCCCTACTAGTGGCCCAGCCCTCTGGGGAGTGGCCACTGGAAATGTTGTTCACACCATCTGGGCCTGTCTTGTTGAGGACACCCTGGCCTGCCCCTCTGAACCTGGGGAGGCTCCAGAGCTGTAATCCTGCTGAACAGTCTGTGAAATTGATGAGTCCTGGGGACTGGGGCACTGGGGGAAAATCCTTGGAGGACACTGGCTTGCCATTCCCACTGAGTACCTCGGCAGGATTCGGAGGCTAAATGGGAATCCCGAGGATGTGGCTTCTACTCCTGATGTGACCCCTGATCTCTGAGACATTCCCCCTGTCTGGGCTATCCTTTCCATGTAAGATGGTTGTCCTAGAGGCCCCGTACTCGCTGGCTAAATATGACACTTTGTTTGAAGTCAAAGCCTTTATTTGCAGGGGAAGGGAATGGAGAACTCCACCACCCAACTCTCATCCCACCTTTCTTAGAGGTCAGGGGCATTGAATAATAATATTTGAGAAGGAACGTGCCTCAGTGGAAAGAGAACGGGCTTTGGAGTCAGAGGTCATGGGTTCAAATCCTGGCTCTGCCAATTGCCAGTTGTGTGACTTTGGACAAGTCACTTAAATTCTCTGTGCCTCCATTACCTCATCTGTAGAATGGGGATTAAGACTGTGAGCACCCCGTGGGACAACCTGATCACCTTGTAAGCTCCCCAGCGCTTAGAACAGTGCTTTGCACATAGTAAGCACTTAATAAATGCCATTATTATTATTATTATTATTATTAATTGTGGTATTTGTTAAGCACTAATTATGTGCCAGGCACTGTACTAAGTGCTGAAGTGATACAAGCAAATAGGGTTGGACACAGTCTCTGTCCCATGTGAGGCTCACAGTCTCAATCCCCATTTTACAGAGGAGGTAACTGAGGCACAGAGAAGTGAATTGACTTGCACAAAGTCACACAGCAGACAAGTGGCAGAGCTGAGATTAGAACCCTGAACCCTGTCTTTTCCTTTGAGGCCCAGAGGCATAAGGCAGCTGCTATGTATTTTAAAAAGTTCCAGGAGCTGGCATTTTTAGTCAGAACCATTGGCCAAAAGCTTCCAGGTGACTCTAGACTCAGCCTCATCTCTCAATCAGCTCTGACCCGGACTTAAGGCAGAAGGCATTCATGATTCCTGTTAAGCCTATTAGTTCTCAGAAACAAGTTTTCCATCACCTGGTTGTGAAACTCCTGCAGGCCTAAGGCCTCTACTTTATCCGAGAGAGTCATTTGTAATAGGTGATGGGGCCGTCTTTTACAGCCAGTGTGGAACCTCACTCGATCGGGGATTCCTGTTAGAAAAGTCATCATTACAGCATGGAGTGGGGGACCCTGGGCCCTGAGAGGGGGAGTGATTTTCTCAAGATCACCCAGGAGGCAAGAAACAGAGAAAAGTGGGAATTCCCAGACTCTGAATTTCCAGGGGCAGAGGGCAGTTCTTTGTTGTTTCTCAGTCTTGCTTATCACCCTGCCTCTCTATCCTGACCATTAGAGAAGAGAAAGAAGTCGGTTACTGACATTTTGATGAGGTACATTTGCCCCTTCAAAATATTTCTACCCTGGATAGAAATATCCAAAGGAAATTTCCCCAGGAAGAGTCGGCAGCTTGGATGACCTGGGCTGACGGCATTTGTTCCGTTTCCCTGACAAACCTGGATTGATTTTTAACATCCTGAAAGTTCAGGTTGCTGACAGGAAGTTCTGGCTCCCTGCGGATTAGGTTTGAGGGAGCCGATGGAACCGACATTAAAGCCAGTCTTGGGACAGAATGGAAAGTAGGATGGAGGGTTAAAATGACTTTCTGGTTCGCCACAACCCCAACCAAGTTCTGAAGTCAAACGTCTGCACATTTCAGAAGACATTTCTGTCTTCTTCCCACGTGCTTTCAGGTTAGAAAATGAAAAGGAGAGAATTCAATTTTCCAGGGATATAGAAAAGAGCTTGATTTATAGATAAGGACTGACCAGCTGGGAGATTGTTCCTATTATAGCTCTTGTCATGTTTCCAGCATTACATCAGCTCTCCAGTTCTCTCCCTCCATGCACCTCTGGAGATTATAAATTGATGAACGGAAAGAACTGGTTTTCCCCAAACTCCCTCTCACTCTGAACCTGGCTGTTCTGGGAAACCCCCTCCCAGCTAGATGAGAAACATTTGGAGAGAAATGAAGCTGCTTCTGGAACTGCTGGGGTTTTTTTTAATCATCATCATCATCATCAATCGTATTTATTGAGCGCTTACTATGTGCAGAGCACTGTACAAAGCGCTTGGGAAATACAAAGTGGCAACATATAGAGACAGTCCCTACCCAACAGTGGGCTCACAGTCTAAAAGGAGGACACTTAAATGGTTTGGGCCCAAGTATGTACAGTGATGCAGTACGGAGGGGAAATGTGGGGCGATTAGTCAGAGCAGGCTTCCTCTAGAGAAGGGATTTCTGGTAAGGCTTTGAAAATGAGGGGAGTTGGGGTGTGGGAGCTTGGATTTCATCATCATCATCATCAATCGTATTTATTGAGCGCTTACTGTGTGCAGAGCACTGTACTGAGCGCTTGGGAAGTACAATTTGGCAACATATAGAGACAGTCCCTACCCAATAGTGGGCTCACAGTCTACAAGGGGGATTTGCTCCCTTTATTCACGCCTCCCTCAGCACTCAGTTCTTTGGTTTCATAACTAAAGAACTCCAACCTTCAATCCTACTTTAGGGAGCATTTCCCAGGTAGAGCACCCCAAGGTTACAACTACAACTGTCCTGTGACCTGAAAAAGTACCTAAAAGTGGCACTAGAAACAGTTCAGTTTCAAATTATTTGGTTCAGTCCTGTGGGCTGGAGAATAGCTACTTTACTCCCTTCTTCATTTTCATTATCAACAGAATTTATGAGCATGTACATAATAAAAATGAGCCCTGCTGAAGTATTAAAAACCAAGAAATGATTAATTGACGCTCAAACACTCTCGATTTAGTTAGAGTCACACAGTCTCCTGTCTCCTTTCCACTGCTTCTCCCTCTCACCCCTTTTGGAGAGTTGTAGTCCTGAAGAAGTCTGCCCTGGGAAATAAACTCTTCTTCCTATGTCTTGACCATGATGCCATAAACAGTGCCGGAGTTTGGCTAATTGAAGCAAAAAATAATTTGCCTTCACAGGTCCAAGGGACCAAGGGCTGTGAATTTTAGAACAGGCCATTTTTCTTTTCAGTTTTTGAAAGAGAGAAAAGAAAGAGACTGAAATACCAAAGCAGCAGGCGGCTCACCAATGAAGTAAAGAAAGAGGTACTTATAGATTCAATAGGGTAAAGTGTCTCTCCTCTCTTGTCAGAACATAGGTGCCTGCGTTAGCCTCTGCCTTACTGGATCAGTCCGATCAATTGTATGTAATCATGATTAATGTGTGCAGAGCACTGAACTAAGCACTTGGGCGAGTGCAATATATTAGAGATGGTAAACATGTTCCGTGCTCAACGGACCACCCAGCCCAGGATTCTGTGTAATACAGAACGGATTCTGGATCCTCTGGGATCCTGTTAGGGAAATGCCGGCAAAACACTCTGTGGAGCATGTGTTTGGGCTAATGGTCTGGAAAGGTGGGTGGGGATGAACTCTAGGATGGACATTTTGGTGCCTTATCACATCTAGGACCTTGTTTAAAAGAAGGGACGAGAAGAAGATTGCAAAGGAAGATTAAAAAACAATCAGAAATGTAAAGAAAAAAACTGAGGTCCTGGTAGAAAGAAAAATTGGAGAGTTTTCAGATAGCCATGGGACAGGCCTGGCTGTCTGTCAGGGAGGTGACTGCAGAGGAAATAGGAAGCACATCTGCAGACTGTGACAAATGTCTATTTCTATGAGAGTGGCACTGAGATGAGATTTACAGAGTTGGGGAAAATCGTGCTCACAAAGCCTCACCCTGGGATAAAACCTGGTCCTATTTTTATGCTGTTCTCTCCTCCAAATGTCTACTGCACTACACTGGCTGAGGTAGGTGGCTGGGTTTGAGAGGCAGTTTTGGAAAGGGTATTCAAGAATGACAGGCAACTTAGAATGAGCAGAGATAAAGCCAACTCAAAACGAAGCAGTTATTAAGGGAAAGGAGTCTAAGCCCAGCTCTCTGCAATAGGGTTTTGGCAGTGAAATTATCCCCAATCTGCTGGCTGGGAAAAAGCAGTCAAGCATCTTTCTGAGGTCAAGCAAGCTGTGAAAGGGTTGGAAAGGAACCCTGCTGTCCTGACTCAGCAGCCCTTTTCTCAGTACAGAACTGAAGTTTTGTAGTAAGAGCAGGCGCCTGCCATAAATACACCGTACCTACCTACCTTTTTGGCCTAAGGAAGAAAGTAGTCCTTTCAATACTCAATTGTGATTTTTTTCCCACTGAATGTAGCACCATTCATACAGAGGACTCTGAGTAAATGTTTGTTAATGATAACTCACTGCAGCCAGTAGGATGTGACATTTGCTTTAAAAATGCTTTGAGTACATATTGACCCGAGAAATGGAGACATTTCATTTCCTCAGTACATTTCAAAATTCCTGAGTCTAGAGGTGAACAACTGCTTTGCACCCAGGCTAGTGAAACCAGAGATAATTTTTTTTTTACCGGGTGGTTTTACCCATTGGCTGACTGGAGCCAACGGTGTGACCACCTGAAGCTAATGAAACCCAAGATGAAGGTCCCAGGAAGAAAATTCCCCATTCAGACAGATCTTCGGGAATCGTACGCTGGGTGCTTGTTTATGTCTGAAGGAGACATATTCATTATCTGCCACATAAAATCTCAATTTTTATGATGCAGCCTGGCTTGAGGGATCCCTCCCATCAGTGACCCCAGAGCAAAGTGGGTGTGAACAATGAGTTGGCAGTCCCAGTTGAAGAATCTCAGCTCCCACACTGAACCCGAGTGTCTTTCCCATGTGGGGCCTGACTATCTTGCATCTACCCCAGTGTTTAGTGCAGTGCTTGTCACATAATAATAATAATAATAATGATGGTATTTGTAGCACTTAACTATGTGCCAAGCACTCTATTAAGTGCTGGGGTGGATATAAGCAAATCAAGTTGGACACAGTCTCTGTCCCAAGGGGGGCTCACAGCCTCAATCCCCATTTTACAAATGAGGTAACTGAGGACCAGTGAAGTGACTTGCCCAAGGTCACACAGCAGATAAATGGCGGAGCTGGAGTTCCCATGACCTTCTGGCTCCCAGACCTGTGCTGTATCCACTAAGTGCTTATCAAATACCACAATTATTATTATAATCAATCAATGAATCAGTGGTATTTACTGAATGCTTACTATGTGCAGAGCACTCTACCAGCACTTGGGAGATTACAGTACAACAGAATTAGCAGGCACATTTCTGCCCATAATGAGTTTACAGTCTAGAGGGGGAGACAGGCATTAATATAAAGGAATAAGAAATTTATACTATATAATTTAAATATATGTACATAAATGCTATGAGGCTGAGGGTGGGGTGAATATCAAATGCCTTAAGGCCACAGATCCATCTGCTTAGATGATACAGAAAAGAGAAGGAGCTGGGGAAAAGAGGGCTTAATCAGGGAAGGCCCCTTGGAGGAGATGCAACCTTATTAATGCTTTGAAGGTGGAGAGAGTGGTGGTCTGGCATATATGGATGGGGAAAGAGTTCCAGGCTAGAGGGAGGATGTAGGAAATGGATCAGCGGCGAGATAGACGAGGCAGGGAAAATATCCGTTTATTGATATATTGTACTCTTCCAAGCACTTAGTAAATGCTCGATAAATATGATCGAATGAATGAACAGAAAAAATCGGGGCACTTTGAGTAAACTGGTGCTAGAGGAGCAGCAGAGTGTGTGGGCTGGACTGTAGTAGGAGATCAGTGAGGTGAGGTAGGAGGGGAAGAGTTGATTGAGCGCTTTAAAAGAAATCCTCTATAACAGGACCTAATTCCTCTGCTGGTCGTTGCAGAGGAGGAAGAATAGTCTGACTTTCCTCCTGATTGAGCCAGCCCACAGTGTCCACCCATTTTCCCAGGAGCCTGGTAAGGGAGGCTGAAGCAGCAATCTCATCCTAAAAATAATGCCAGAAGTGTCCTGGGCATCTTCCTAGCTCATAGAAGGGGCTAGAAACATAGGGGACTACCCACCCCTGGAGGTGACCATCAGCAGAAAGAAGGAATTTTGGTCAGAGAGCATCAGGAATCTCTGACCCCAGTATTTCTCAGAACTGAATCATTTGACACTATTGTACCCTGAAATTGCGGCAATGCTCTGCCATTTGTTATTATGTCCCGTCATGTCCAGAGACCATTTTTTCCTCTGGATTCATTACTTCTCTTGCTGATACTTTTTTTATGGGATTCTAGACTACCCCAACTCATATCAACCCTATTAGGTGGCTGGACTGCCAGGCCTACGTTATAAAATCTTCTGAGGAAAAGACCGCAGTACATTCCGTGGCCTAGGAACACATCAGTAGCCATGTATGTCCTTGACTGAAATGCCCCTCTGCTGTTGAGAATCCATTCATGGGTGTTTCCAAAGACTCTAGGTGTGAAATGTGTTGTTGCACCATGCATGAAACTCTTCTTGCCAAGTTGATACATAATCCCATAGGAGAATTTGGCCGGCTAGAATTTCCAATTTATCAAGTCGCTTTGATGGTAGGAAGTTTACATTCCTCTCGGTGGTGGCAGAGGCTTTTAAATCCCTCTCTAGGACAGATGGCTCCAGTATGGACTTCCCTCAAATTACAAACACACGTGGAGCAGGAATGCCACCAGGTGTGGATACAGGCATTTACTATGCAATGCCAAAGGACATTCATGGAATCCTTAGGGTGTGAAGGACTACAGAGGTCAACTAATATATCTCTCTGCCTTTGGACAGGTCTAAGTTCAAACCAGCCTGGGGGCTTGCTGATTCTTTCCTTAATACTCTAGAGAGAAAAGTTCCATGAACTCCCGTGGTAACACATTCCAAAGTTTGCCTCTCTCTGTTAAGTTCTTCCTCATGTCACTCTTAAATCCTTCCTAAAACAGCTTAATCTCATTACCCATAAAGATACATCACTGCCAAGTGCTAGGGGGATTAATGATGGCACCCAAGAATTCTAGATACCCCAGTGCCAACCCGTCCATCTTTTAATTTTATTATTCAGAAGAAAAACAATTATTAAAATATCAAAAACATAAACCAAGGTGAATTTACCTTGTGGGAGCAATTAGTGTCCATTCTGTCCATTTCTGGCATCTTTCCTAATTTTTTAGTCTTGGAACCGACAAAGACAATTTCTTTCGTGTTCACCATGGCTGCAGCAACAGACAAAACATACTTTGCATTATGTGACATAATAATGATAATAATGGTATCTGTTAAGAGCTTACAATGTACCAGGCGCTAAGTACTAAGTACCTGGGTGGATACAAGCATATCAGGTTGGACACAGTCCCTGTCCCACATACGGCTCACATCTTAATCCCCATTTTACAAATGAGGTACCTGAAGCACTGAGAAGTTGTGACTTGCCCAAGGTCACACAGCAGACAAGTGGTGGAGCTGGGATTAAAACCCAGGTCTTTCTGGCTCCCAGGTCTGTGCTTTATCCACTAGGCCATGCTGCTTCTCTGAGTAAGAATGTCATTTTTATGTACAAACCAAAAGGTGCTTGGTGAAAATTTGCAGTACTGATATGGCTTCTGGAGATCAATAAGTGAAAATATTGGAGGGGATGACTAGCTGAAGACTGAACTGTCCAGTATAAAACATGATGATTGTACACCCTACCAAGAGCCCTTCATGAACCCTTGTTTCCTCATTAACCCCATTCATCAGATCTCTTCCAAGAGGCCTTTTCCCATTAAACCCTCTTTCCCCCCACTCCCTCTCCGTTCTGTCACCTATGTTCCAATCAGTCAGTGGTATTTAATGGACTCTTACTATGTGCATAACACTGTACTAAGTGCTTGGGAGAGCCCAATACAAAACAGAGGGTAGACTTGTTCCCTGCCCACAGTAAGCTTGCAGTCCAGAGGAGGAGACAGACAGTAATATCATTTGTAATATATAAAGATACATGCAAAAGAATTGTGCGGCTGAGGGTGGGGCAATTAGCAAATAACCAAAGGTCACAGATGCAAGTGCATAGAGGATACAGAAGGAAGAGGGAGCCAAGGTGGAGAGGGCTTTATCAGGGAAGGCCTTAATTAAGCATTTGATACTCATTCCATCCTCAGCCCTACAACACTAATGTACATATCCACAATTTATTTATGTTAATGTCTGTATCCCCCTCTGGAATGTAAACTCCTTGTGGGCAGGGAGTGAGTTTACCCACTCTGTTGTACTCTCCCAAGCCCTTAGTACAGTGCTCTGCACACAGTGAGTGCTCAAAAAATACCACCGGAAATAAAAATACCCAGATCCTTGTAGATCCAATATCTCAGGACTGGAAATAACTCCATTCTGTAATTTGCTGCCACTTTTCTTTTGAGGAAGCCCAAGCATGTAAACTCGTTGTGGGCAGGGAACATATCTGCCAACTCTGTTGTATTGTATGCTCCCGAGCACTTTGTACAGTGCTCTGCACATAGTAAGTGCTCAGTAAATACCATTGATGATGTTCTAGGTACCATTTTAATTATCTTCTCAACATCCTCGGGAAGTATGTAGTGGGGGAAGTGTGGAGCTGGAGTGATTTGTCCTTCTTTAGGGAAATGGAGGTGTGGGGAAGGGATAGGAACTGCCCTTGTCAAGCAACAAACCAGTGAAGGAATTGGGACTAGGGTCCTTCAGTCCAATCTCCCCATTCAGTGACCTCTCCATTTACCAGACAATCTCTAGAGCATGAGAGGGGGGTCTGTGTATTTGTGATTGGATTAGCTATGAACTAGGGTGTCCAATCAGCAGAAGAAAAGAAGAGAAAGTTCTGAAAACTTTCAGAAAAAGAAATTTCCATTCTCTGGAATGAGGCCTCAGGCCACTGAATCACCTTCCCAAAGGGAAGGGAGGAGTTTTCAGGAGTTTTCCACACCCCACGGTCTCAAATGAAATCTGAACCTGTGAAGCAGAGCAGCTGGGTTAAAGAAAACACCGGTGTTTTGGGGCCGGGGTTTGAGCTGGCATCGTTTGCTGTGGCCTGTGTTTTTTGACTTCAACATCGTTATTCTGTTCTGGGATTGACTGGTGGAACTGTGTCTTCTGGGCTTGGACCCTCTCAGTGCCAAGCCCAGCTCCCTGCTCTGACCTGATCGTCCCCTGAGGCGGTGATGTGGTTGGAAGCCACGTGACCTCCTCCGGGCTCTCGGGAGCCAAGTCAAGGCTCTGAGCAGCGGACATGGTGTCTGGAAAACATGAAGACTTGGCAAGGAGTTGCGGACATCAACCCTAGAGATCTCGGTCCCGTGTGTTTTCATGTTCTGGTGGACAGCAGTTGGGCCAACGCCTAGAGGGACTGAAGTGTCAGAATCTGGTCAAACCACCCCGCTGGCACTGAGCAACCAGGCCAACCCTGGCTGCTTTCTTGTCTGGCTATCGGCCCATCGGGGAACCAGCTGCCAAAATGCCAAGGGCTAGAGATGATTCTCACTAGAAGCACTTTTCATGAAATCACAAATACAGAGAATAAGCGGATCACCCAACCCCTCTGCCCCTCAGGTACGCTTGTGCATCAACTCTACCAGATAGAACAGGGCAGATTCCCACCTTGAAAACCTCCAGCAAAGGAGTTTTCCACCAGCTCCCTCAGTAACTGAACAGTGGCTAACAGTTTTCATTGTCAGGAAACTGAATGCCTGGTTCTTGAAATCAATTAATCCATCAGTTGAGTACTTACTGTGTGTCAAGCACTGAAGTAGGCATTTGAGAGGGTAAAACAGTTGAGCTGGTAGACATGTTTCCTGCCCACAGTGAGCTTGAAAGGCAAGCTCTAGCTAGAAAAATTAAGTTCTTATATCCAGGAGCGAAAGGAACAAATTGTCACTAACCTTCTAGGTGGTTTTTTTAATGTTTTAGACCTTGTAAAAAGCAAAACATGCAAAGGGCTTTTTTTCCCAAATCACCAGTTACCTCAGAGGGAGGAACAGCTTCCTTGTCTCCATTTAAAAGAAGAGAAAACTGAGGCCCAGATGGGTAAAGGGGCTAGCCCAAGGCACACAACATGGCAGTGGCAGAACTAGGACAAGAACCCAGCTCCTTTTAGATCAGCTAGAGCACAGGACTGGGCGTCAGAAGGACCAGGGTTCTAATCGCAATTATGCCACTTGTCTGCTGAGTGACCTTGGGAAAGTCACTTCACTTCTCTGGGCCTCAGTTACCACATCTGTAAATTGGGGATTAATACTGTGACCCCCATGTAGGACACGGACTCTGACCAACTTGAGGAGCTTGTATCTACCCCATCTCTTAGTACAGTGTCTGGAACGTGGTATTTGCCTAACAAATACCACTTAAATTTTTTTTAAAAAAACAAAAAACAGGTCTCCTCACTCCCAGACCCATGCTCTTTCCAATTAGCCAGGCTGCCTCTGGTCTATGACTTTTATATGAATGTTTTACGAATATTTGGTCACTTCTTCTGAAAAGTTACCTCTGCTTCCCAGCTGCTGTGGTGTCTAGGGCAGCCCGTGGTTAGGGCTGATAAGATGCTGATGTTAACTCAAGACCATATTACCCAGGGGTCAGGAGAAGGTCAACCAGAATGGAAAAATCAAATCAGGCTCCAGGAACTCCTGAGGACAACCAGAACACGACTCCTTTGAGAAAGTGTTTTCGTAAACTTGGGCTTTGGGTGGTGATAAATCTGTGTGACCAGCTGCTAAGTGAGTAAACTATGCCATTACAGGCTGGCCAGTAAGAAAGAAAAATTCCACTTAAGAGTTGTCTCATTCCTCACTCTTTTAGAACTGGGAAGGATCTGTAAAAACTCAGGTAGAAGAGGGCATCACCTGCTTTCCCCCTTCCCTTCCCAATCCTCCTCTTCACAGTCACAGAGCGCCAAACTCTCCTGCAACAATGTCCTGTGGGCCGGGAGACTGAAAACTGGAACCAAAGTCGCCCGTATTAGCCTGGCCCTACGAAGTCGGTGAAGTCCATAGGGGGTTTAGGAGAACTGCTTCTCTGATGCAGTCAGTTGGACTTAAGACGTATGGATTTAGACTCAGCCTCTCTTCTCACGCCCATGCAGCTTTTCTGTAGACTTCCATGTGAGCTTATTGGTACGAGTTGCTTAGAATAAGCCTCAGGGAAAAGGAACCTGCTTTATTAGGCAGAAGCACAAAGAGCATTGCTCAGATCAAATGACTTCCTCTGGACTGTAAGTCCGTCCTCTGGATTGTAAGCTTGTACTTTAGACTTGTAAGCTTGTTGTAGGCAGGAAATGTGCCTGTTATATTGCTATATTGTACTCTCCCAAGCGCTTAGTACAGTACAGCGGTGGGCGCACAGTAAGCACTCAAATATGATTGATTGATTCTTGTGATTTGTTTTGGCTTTCACCTTATGTTTTTTTGTGTTTTTTTTTTATGGTATTCGTTAAACGCTTACTATGTGCCAGGCACTGAACTAAGCACTGGGATAGATACAGGCCAACCAGGTTGTCATTGGCTGATTGATTGCTCTGATCCCACCTGCAGTCAATCATTCTAGTCTTTCTGCCCTTCCACTTGATGGCCTTTTGCACATCTCTAACGGCTGCTGGAATTTCAAATTAAAATATATCATTTTTGTATGTTTATGAACCTGTTCTCAAAACATATGTTGTTTTCCTGCTCAGGCCATTGGGGAAAAAAAAACACTTTACTGTTGTGCACGGAAATATGCTGTTTTTTTATTTTTTTTTTCTTTTAATCAATCAATCAATCGTATTTATTGAGCGCTTGCTGTGTGCAGAGCACTGTACTAAGCGCTTGGGAAGTACAAGTTGGCAACATATAGAGACAGTCCCTACCCAACAGTGGGCTCAGTTCCCAACAATCAATTATATTTATTGAGAACTTACTGTTTGCAGAGCACTGTCTAAACTGTTGGCAGAGTACAATATAACAGTTTGTAGACATGTTACCCGTCCACAACAAGCTTACAGTCTAGATGGGGAGACAGACATTAATATAAATAAATAAGTTATAGATATATACATAAGTGCTGTGGGGCTGAGAGAAGGGTGAATAAAGGGTGCAGAAGTGCAAGGATGACAACAGAAGGGAGTGGGAGAAGAAATGAGGGCTTACATCTCTTGAAGGAGATGTACTTTTAATAAGGTTTTGAGGTGACGAGAGTAATCATCTGTCAGATATGAAAAGGGAGGGCATTCCAGGACAGAGGCAGGATGTGGGAGAGAGGTTGGCGGTGAGGTGGATGAGATCAAGGTACAGTGAGTAGATTGGCATAAGAGGAGCGAAGCAAGGGGGCTGGGCTGTAGTAGGAAAACAGCAAGGTAAGGTTGGAGGGGGCAACTACTAAAGCCGACAGTAAGGAATTTCTGTTTGATGTGGAGTTGGATGGGCAACTACTGGAGGTTCTTGAGGAGTGGGGAAACATGGACTGAACGGTTTTGTAGAAAAATGATCCAGGGAGTAGAGGGAAGTATGTACTGGAGTCCCAAAGCTTGGAAAATGCTGTAGGGGTTTCCAACTTTCTTCTTGGCAGACACGGGATAAGCATCAGGAAAATGCAGAAGATTTTAAAAGATATCATAAGTTCTGCTTGTTACCTGTGTGCGTACTAGTTATTTTAATATTAACAATGAGAGAGGGTTGTTGTCAATAAAATACCTAGGATTATTGCAAGATATATGGTAGATGTAGTTAGCCAGCTGTCCTTTCTAATAAATAAGGTCCTAAATTGGAGGTTTGGTTTGAGTCACTCCTCTTAAACTAATGTCCAGGATGTCCAAGATTTTCCCAAACACGTTTCTAGAATATAATCAAAAATTTCAGGGGATAGCTGTGATTCTTGTGTTCCCAGCTTCACACAGTGCTAGAATCCATGGTTTCATTCATTCATTCAATCATATTTATTGAGCACTTATTGTGTGCAGAGCACTGTACTAAGTGCTTGGAAAGTACAATTCTGCAACAGATAGAGACAATCCCTACCCAACAACTGGCTCACAGTCTAGAAGGGGGAGACAGACAACAAAAACCAATTTGTTGTCAATTTATGCCTCTGTTAACTAAAACTGAGGGCCTAATATGTGCAAAACCCTAAACTCGGCACTTGGAAATATACAAAGGATAAACTGACGAGAGTCTCTGCCCACAAGGAGTTACAATCTTAATGAAATTAACATCAAATGAAATCAACATCTGGTAGCAGCATCTGGCTGCTTTGGTCCCTTTCCCTTTACCCCGTCAACCCCGGAAAAATCCCCAGCATTTTAAATACTTACCAATTCCCCAGATTCTGCTCCAGGAGGATGGGAAGGGTGAAGACAAGGAAGCGGGGCTTAGATAGGCATAGCCAATGGCTGGCTACCCTTGGTCGCAGGGAGGAGGAGCGAGCTTTGAACCCCCAGATGGCCTGGCTCCAGCCTGTTCCCCAGAGTCCTCTTTCTTCTGTGACATTGGCTCAGTCTTCTGCCCTTACCTTCTGCCTAAAACTGTAAATGGCCAGTAGTGTCATGGAGTATTCCCCTCGGCATCCGCAGGCTGGATTATTTTCATTGGTTGTCTTGCACCATTTTTTCTAGCCTGATGCAATTTCCAGTTAAACTGATGATTTCCCACCCCCTGGCAAATTCCTGGGTGCCTATCTGTCACCCTTTGGAATTTGCGAGTCATTTACACTAGGGACCGTCTCTATATGTTGCCGACTTGTACTTCCCAAGCGCTTAGTACAGTGCTCTGCACACAGTAAGCGCTCAATAAATATGACTGAATGAATGAATGAATGAAATGTCAGGAGGAACACATCCACCCAGGCACCCAAACAGTGTGGTCTGGTGGGTAGAACAGAGTCAGAATACTAGAGTCCCATTTCCAGCTCTTATTGTCACTCTGAGACTCAGTTTCTCCAATTGAAAGACGGGGCAGGGACTCCCTGCCTCCGTCAAAGGCAGCAGGAAGTGCGTGACTATAGAGAACTGACAAACACTGTGTTCTGTGGAGAAAGACCTAATTCAATAAATATGTCACAAGGCATGATATGCAGGACGTACTCTTATTTTGAATCCAGAGCAGCTCTGTGCTACCTCTACAGACTTCTGGGCTGCTGTTCATTTTTAAAGTGCTAAAGGGACCTTCTTTTGTTTTTAAAGTAAATGAAGTCTGTTCACTTTTTCATTTTCCTCATTGACCTCTTGAAAAAGAGTCAAAGTCTTGTGGGTGTGCAATGTAGTGGAAGGATTCCACAGCTGTGATGTAATGTGTAAAGTTATGTGTCTTTTTTTTTTTTTTCCACAAAGAGGTCTCCTAGCTGTCTCTATAAACTTGCAGTAGCTGTTGGATTGCTGGCCTCAGAGGATTTTTTTTTCCAGGCAGTCCCAGTCCAGGGTAATTTTGCATATGCCTCTTTCCTCACGTAGGCTCAGAGTAATTCCAAGTTCCTTTTAAAGGATTTCAAAACTGAAGGATTCAATGAAAGAGAAATTTTTGAGAGATTTTTGAAATACTTCTCTCTTTTACAGGGTCTCGAGAGAACACACATTCTCACACACATGCACACGCATGCACACACATGTACACACCCCCCCACACACACTCACATTATTCAAAGCTCGTGGAAATTTTGATTCCCCCCTCCGTAGCATCAATTACTGTACTAAGCGCTCAGGAAAGTGCAATACAACAGGGTTGGCAGACACGATCCCTGCAGTACAACCCAAAGCCAGGATGTAGAGACTAGAATGTGGGTCTCAGTCCTCCTTCTTTGGGGAGCACTCACCTTGGCACCTTAATGCTCACTGCCTCTATTTACTGATGCATGGAATATCAGGCCATTCATAAAGGAGAGAGGGAGCAAAGAGTCTGTGATCCTGGATCCTATCCAACTTATTCCCCTTGACCCCTCAGGGATTGATTTATTAAATGTGTGCCCCTTAGAGAGCCCTACCTAATTTGTGGAAGTAGCCCTCAGTAATGATCTCTTGCTGGTCTCTATCAGCAAGAGGAAGGGTTGCAGTACTGCCATTGAGGTTCCAATGTTAGCTAAGCCCTGAGCTCCATGGAGGACAAGGACTTTTTTCAACCTCATCATCTTGTGTCTACCCCAGGGCTTGATACAGTTCTTGGTGCATAGAAAATGCTTAACAATATCATCATCATTATTATTATTACTAGGGCTCTGATTCTCACCACATCCCAGCTATGGACTGGGAGATTTAAGCTCTCAACTTGGTGCAGCAGGAAGCAGAGTCATGAGTAGATTTAGGGGTTGCCCCTTAGACTTACCCAGAGATTAGGCCTGCATAAAACAAGCATGTTTTTGAAAATCATTTTTCAGAAAAAAAAACTCCATTGGGGGTTCTGACCTACTAAGCACATATCTAACCGTGAATTCCACCAGGTACTGCTTTCCAATCCATGCAGGAGCCCTAATGTCTTAAGCCTACTTACCTAATGCATACCCTGTCTATACGGCCAGGCTTTCTCTGCCTCAGTTAGTTGCCTAATGAACAAGGTGACACTAACATTCCTAAGACATGGCTAAAATCTGTAAAAACAAATCAAGTTTTCCCCTTATAAAGAAGATCGTGGAGTCAAAAGAGATGGCTCATAAACCCAAGAGCCTAGAATCGTCTCTAGTCCGTGGCATCCCACTTTATTCTCCTGCCTAGTTTTCTTGTTAAACTTTTCACCCTTAGGAGGATGGAAATACATGCAGAAGAAAACTGATCAACACCAAGACTGAAGAGGAAAACCACAGACAAGTTTTTTGCTCCAGTTATTCGTTTAGGACGTACCAATTTCAGCCTCCCTTCAACCCGGTTTTAGCCTTTCACAGCATCCCCTAGCTGTTTGGTCAGGTAGCCTTAATACTTTGAAATGTATTTTCCCCAGGAATTATTTTCAGGTCCCCACCCTGGACCCACAAGATGTTGTTCGCAATAAAGGAAGTACAAGTGGTAAGGATCTGTTAGTTTAGTAACTGTGGTGCAGCTTGTTTTCTGCTGATGAAGTGGAATGTTGGGCATGGAGCCAGCAGGGTTGCCTGTCCTTTCCCCCTCTCCCCCACCCACTTTACACTCTGTAATCCGAACCTCTGCATCCCGACACAGGAAGGGGCAGACAGAGGAAGCCGGCTAATAGATGGCCAGTGTTTTCTCATTAATCCCAGGATTGGCTTTCTGCTGCACACTCGTTAGGCGAGGAAAGGGGAATGGATGGAAATACATCTAGAACCTGGTTCTGAAAACCGTCATTCCGCCAATCATGTCAATTGTACAGTCAATCAGTACAACAATAGATGCATTCCCTGTCCACAGTGAGCTTGCAGTCTAGAGGGAGAGACAGATATTAATATAAATAAATTACAGTTATGTACATAAGTGCTATGGGGCTGGGAGAGGGAATGAATAAAGGAAGCAAGGTGACACAGAAGGGAGTGGGAGAAGAATGTGGGGGACTTAGGGAAGGCCTCTTGAAGATGTGCCTTCAGTAAGACTTTGAAGGGGGACAGTACTTGTCTGTTGGATATGAGGAGGAGGGCACTGCAGGCTAGAGGCAGGCCTTCCTTCCATAAGGGAAATGGATCAAATTCCCATCATTCTGGAGCCAAATATTTTCCATCTCAAGATCTTCTTTTTATCAGAATCCACCTTTTTCCCAAACCCCACCATTCTCAGATTCCAAAGTTTGGATTGAAAATAGATGGTCCTTAAACTGGACAACTGGACTGGAACTGGACTCACTACGGTGAGTTTCCTTTCCTGGTGTGGCTGGATGTACTGTACTACAAACTGCTCTTGTCCATTCCCTTCTGCCAGCCCTATTTCTTCCGCTGCCTCTACATTCCCAAGCTACCCAGCAGCTACTTTCTCTAGGTGACCCAGAGCACTTAACCAGACGTGACCTCATGAATCTTCACAGCTCCTCCAGGAGGTAGCGAGGAAACACGATTATTCCATCTATTTTACAACCAGAAGTACTGGGGCACATAAGTGGGAAGTCCCTTGCCCAAGGCCACTTAGTGCCAAACCCAGAATAGAAGTCAGTGTACTTTTTCAGCCGTTTTCAATTTTGTGGGTTTCGAACCCAGGGGGACGAGGTGGAGCTTCAGGTTGGGGTTTCAGGGTGTGAGGTGGGGAGGAGGCTTGAGGAATGAATGTTTCAGTTGTGCAAGCAGATACGGCACTGTGCTTTACACACATAATTAAGAGATGATGAGAAGGAAGAGAAGGAGAAGGAGGAGACTGTATGCTAAAATCCTTGAGGACAGGGATTATGTCTACCAACTCTACTGTATTAATACTTTCATACATGTTTAGTTCAGTTCTCTGCACACAGTAAGCACTCAGTAAATACTACTGATTTTTGGAGAAGAGGAGGGAGAGGAGGCAGAGCAGGAGCAGCCTGGACACTGCGTTCACAACGCAAAGTTGAGAAGCAACATTCTCTGGTTCTGGCTGCCACAGGCCCTTCTTCCTCCCAAGTTCTCCATCTCCTTTGCAGTCTGCTTCACTGTCCCTTTCCTGGTTAACCCCTTCCCACATATTCTCCCTTTCCTCCTCGCTGTCCTCTTCGTTACAATCACCTGAGGCACTTGATGGTTCTCTTTTCATGCAGTTGGTCACAGTGGGCGTGGTTGCTGACAAAAATAATTCCAGCTTCATTGATGGGAGATAGGGGCATCAAGGGCCGAAAAAGCATGAGAGCTGCCACTCCAGCCACAAGCCAAGAGTCCTGACTGCAGCTCCTGGGCCTGAAACAAGAAGCTAATATATCTTCTTCCCTTGTACCTCCTCTTTTTCAGAACCTGAATATCCAGGTGGAAGATATCCGGATCAGAGCCATTCTCTCAGCCTACCGTAAACGTACCCCCGTGACCGAAGGGTACGTGGAGGTGAAGGAAGGTGGGAACTGGAAGCAGATCTGTGACAAGCAGTGGACTGCCAAGAACTCCCGCGTGGTCTGCGGCATGTTTGGGTTTCCGGGGGAGAAGAAATACAACACCAAAGTGTACAAGTAAGAGAACCGTGCTCAGGGGGCCTGTGTTCTTGAGGCTTGAAATGCCTCATTGAAAGAGTAAATCTTCAGTTGGATATGTGTGTGTGTGTGTGTGTGTGTGTGTGTGTGTGTGTGTGTGTGTGCTTGCATATTCACTCATGCACATGGGGGATGGACAGGAGGGGAAAGAACCACATTCCTTCATTTCTTCAGCTCTGACTTGCCCCTGATCCTACAGGGTAAGCCAGTCTGGCAGAGAAATTTCAATAAATCCCCCATCTGCAAAAAATTGCCCCCCTGCTACTTACCAGTGTTGTAGGGATGTGGCCTTAGTTGGCTGCAGGCATAAGTGTCTTTGAGCATATAGGATGGAGAGTAGGGGTGGCCAACGTATTAAAATCCTTACTTTCTTGCAGCTTGATTTCCTGTCTTTAGCCTAATTTTCCATTAACAATTTGCTCGCCAGACCTCACCCATGTGTAAAAAGATGTCAGTCACAAGCAGTTTATCAGTGACAGTTCCCATACTCTGTACACGGGAAATATCAGCTTATCTGGGGCCTAAAGGTCATGCCCCTTGCCCTCTGCCCTTTAGGCAAGTGCCAAAAAAATAACCTGGGGTGAGGGGGAGGAGAATGATGATTCCCTAGTCCCTCAAAGGCAGTAGATATACCCAAATATGCCTTGGCTCTTCTCCACTTGATTTCAAAGGCTGCCCAGCACTGGCTCATGGCATTCCAGGCCCTGAGTGTTTACAGGAGCGGTTCCGGAGCAGGGCGGGAAGGCCTCATGGCATCTGGGAACAAGACCAAGATCCACTGGAGACAGCAGCCTCCGCAGGGTGAATGGGAGTGAGTGACTGACACACTGACCAACCCCTGCCCCATGAGAGACAGCAACTAGCCTCTTGGCAAAAGTCTGTGAACTTCATTCCCTCACCTCCCCTTTCACATGCCAGGAGAATCTGAACTAAATAACTTTTGAAGAAGCCAAATGCATCACCTGAGGACACGGCACAGGCTACCAAAACTTTGGCCATTTCATAATCCTCAGGAGGAAAGACAGCAAAGCAGACCGTGTAAACTATAGAGCAACTTACTGCTCTCCATCAATCAATCGGTCATATTTATGGAGTGCTTACTGTGCGCAGAACCCTGTACTAAGCACTTGGTAGAGAGCAATATAACAGACACATTCCCTACCCATAATGAGCTTACAGTCTTGAGAGATATGACAATATAACATAGAGAGGGATATAACAGTATTTGTTCATTCAGTCATATTTATTGAGTGCTTACTGTGTGCAAAGCACTGTACTAAGCGCTTGGAAAAGTACAATATAACAACAGGCACATTTCCGCCCACAACGAGCTCACTGGAGATATTGTTCTACTGAACTTCCTGACATGTTACTGAGCAACATAGTCAATCTTTACCCCCCAGGTTCACACTGAGGCTCCGACATAGAAGAGCAGCATGCCAAGTTTTCCCAGGGTAGCACAAATTCAGGAGGAGTATAGAAAACATCTCTAGCACATTCATCCTCCTTTCAGAAGTGTTCGACATCCTCTTTGATCCCGCATTCCGATAGATATGGAGCAGTCTTTCCTGCCCAGGGAGCTTAAGGTTACTCCTAGCCGGCAGTTCTGGTTTCATCAGAGTTGAAAGCGTATGATTCAGTTGGTTTTCAGTAGTAGCAATGGACGGTTCTGAACCATCCCCCTAAAGCTGTGCATATAGCTTTAATTCTATTTGTTCTAATGATTTTAACACCTGTCCACTTGTTTTGTTTGGTTGTCTGTCTCCCCTTTCTAAACTGTGAGCCCGTTGCTAGGTAGGGACTGTCTCTATATTTTGCCGACTTGTACTTCCCAAGTGCTTCATACAGTGCTCTGCACACAGTAAGTGCTCAGTAAATACGATTAAATGAATGAATCCCCACTCTCTCACCCAATCCTCTGTAACCAATCACTGTATTAATCAGTGGGTATTTATTGAGTTCTTACTGTGTACATACCATTATGAGCCCACTTTTGGGTAGGGACTGTCTCTATATGTTGCCAACTTGTACTTCCCAAGTGCTTAGTACAGTGCTCTGCACACAATAAGCGCTCAATAAATACAATTGATGATGATGATGACTTGGAACTTGGGAGAATAATAATAATAATAATGGTATTTGTTAAGCGCTTACTATGTGCCGAGCACTGTTCTAAGCGCTGGGGTAAATGCAAGGTAATCAGGTTGTCCCACGTGGGGTTCACAGTTTTAATCCCCATTTTACAGATGAGGTAACTGAAGCACGCACAGCAGACAAGTGGAAGTGCAGGGATTAGAACCTACGTCCTCTGACTCCCAAGCCTGTGCTTTTTCCACTAAGCCACACCGCTTCTCAATACATGTATTATGTTGTTTTGTTGAATACAACAGAGTTGGTAGATACTTTCCCTGCCCACAAGGAGCCTACAGTCTAGAGGGGCAAAAACAAGGATTATGAGTCAGCTGGCTAAGGCGTGGGTGCAGTCTCTGGCCAGGGAACGGCTTGTCTCTGGGCGTCTTCTCAGCTTATTAGTTGTTGGAGTTGATTAAGGTCTTCCAAGAGACTAGAGTAGAGCAGAGGCTTGCTTCCAATGGCAAGTTCAGGGTCAGACACAGGAGCTGATTACTGTGCCCATCTTCCCGTTCACAATGACAGTGCCATGCCCCAGGCCGGACTGACAGTAAACAACCTGTGGAGGATTTGGGTTTCTAACTGATTAGCTCTTCAGGATGGTTGATTGGGGTCACGGCGGGATAGATTGGGCCACTAACCAGCTCACTGGAAACAGCTTCCTGCTCTCATCTGCTTTTTGTTTTCTTAACATGTACCCGACTCTCTCTCCAAAGGGTCAATTGGCTTATGTTTGCTCTGGACTGCTGCTGTCATTTCTGAAAGTCACTGGAGCAATTAACTCTGCCTCATTTCTGGACACTCCGTCTGGCATTAATGCACCATGCTCATCTGAAAACAAGCTCAGAACTCTTGTATTCCCACTCCCCATCCCTCTAGATGCTGAGTTACCCATCCACTGACAGATAGAATTAACTTTGATTTAGAGGGGAAATCACCAAATCTTTAGAAGAGAGTAGAAGTAAGGAATCAGAAACATTGTTAGCCATACCCTGTGCTTTAAGATAAACTTGAATCTTGCTTCCCGGGCTGGAGGAGATAGAGGCTGGGGAAGCAGCAGGGCCTCGTGGAAAGAGCATGGACCTGCGAATCAGAGGACCTGGGTTTTATTCCCGGCTCTGCCGCTTGTCTGCTGTGTGACCTTGGGCAAGTCGCTTCACTTCTCTGAGCCTCAGTTACATCATCTGTAAAATGGGGATTAAGACTGAGAGCCCTAAGTGGGACAGGGACTGTGTCCAACCCGATTATCTCTTATCTACCCCAGCACTTAGTATACTTCCTGGAACATAGAAAGCACTTAACAAATACCTCAATAATGTTAATAGTATTAATAATAATTCAAGATTCCAACTTCATTTAGACTCACCTGAAACTTCTTGAACCTCTCAGCTCTGAGCTGGGCCTAATCCTCCAACATATAGAAGTGGAATTGATGTCAGGAGCTCTTGGCACATTTTACCCATGACCTAGGAACATTTAAGACTCGTTCGGCGAACTACTGAGTGACTTTTCTTCTGGCTTATTAGCTAGTAGAGGACCTGGTGATGAAACAGCTGTCAGCCGCTTCCCTGGGATAGCCTGTCAGCATTGATCACCAGCAATCTGTTGGTTGTGTCCTGGGCTCCAGACACCGAGGCCACCATAAGTTCATGCTGATGGAAAACGTGAACAGAACCACCCACAGGAGGGCTGGCCAGGCCATCCTTTGGAGTTGCTGCATTTGCTGCCACCGCCACCTTGTATAAGACATTTTAAACTTCCTTTAGGTGCATCAGTTCCCTGGGGCCTAGGAGTGTTATTTGAAAGCTGGAACAAGAGGGATTTGTTCTGAGCCAAGTTCAGCCGTGTGAGAGCTAACCAAACATGTTCCAGCTGATGTCCCTGATGACCCCTCCCGTCCCTCCCCGGCCTCCCCTCCGATTCCAGATGTGAGAGAGGCAGAGAGTACGTGCAGTTGGTACTCGGTGTTCCCGAGCTGGGAGGACTCTGCAGGAAGGGAAGGATGACTGGTCTTGGCATTATCAGCAAATGATGATAACTCTCAGCTACAAGCCCTCTGTAATTCTGTCACTGCCTCTCCTCTCCCTTTGGCAGCATCTGCTCGTCGGCCCAGTGAAGCACTTCCTCTCTGGCTTCACTTGGGCTCTTTTGCCGGATGTCAAGTGGGGATGTGGAACGTAACTTTGTTGCCGTTAGCACAATCAACCTATCTTGCCCCAGGAGAGAAGACAGCTGGCAGAAATATTCTTTGCATCTCAGACTGCTCCCCAGTTCAGGAAGAGAGCCAAAGCCATACCTGGGGCAATCAGGCAGGGGGGTGGAGGAGGAGTTTAAGAAAAGGATTGGAAAGATGAGATCTTAGGTTATAATCCTGGCACTTAGAGCAGTTGTATCATGGGCAAGTCACTGCCCTTCCCCATGCCTCAGTCATTCCTCTTCCAAATAGGGGAAAGACACTGAAATGGCTCAGGAGGAAGGTAACGGGACTCACTGGTTACTAAGAACTGCAATTAGCAGTCCATCCAGCCCATCATTCTTCCTCCAGCGGTGGCAGCAGGATCCTTGGAGAAATCGAGCAATGCGGTTCTCTTTGACATCCATCCTCTTGGTCCAGAGAGGCAGGATGATTTCTCAGCAGCAGCAGCAGCAGCCCTGGGAAGCAAAAGGAAGAGTCCCCTTGGTCAGCAGCAGGAACAGCAGCCATGTCTCTTTCCTCCACCACCATCTCCACCACGACTGAACTGGCTCCTCCAGGCCAGAGATTTGGGTTCCCAGAAGGGCCAGAAACAACTACAGTCCTGGAGGGCCCTGGCCTGGTGAGATTGCAATCACTGCCCTCTGCCATCCAGGGACACCAGTGGTGCCACCAAGCCTTGGCATAGCAGTTGGGGCCACGTGCCAGCTCCAGACTAATGAACAGGGAAGGGCACAGTAGCTCCAACAATACAGTTAAGGTCCCCATTGCCTTAATGGACCCCTTTTCTGCTCTCTCCCCTTCTTCCCTCCTCGCCCCTCTCTCCATTCCCCCCTTTCCCTTTCTCTCTTCTCCTGCCCATCTCCTCTTTCTCATTGTCTCCCCTCTCCCTTTCCTTTCTCCCCCACTCACTGTTGCTCACCCCTCTCTGGTTTCTCCCACCACTTTCCACCCATCTAAGTGGACCAGATTTCCTGTCACCTTAGTTTAAGGCGCGGGTGAACGACACAGATAGGGAAGTACGGAAGCAGGAGGGAATAAGTGGGGTGTGGACGGAGGGGATTCCTGCCTAGAGGTGGTGGTTGAAGCCACATGAGTTATGAAGCTCCCCAAGAGTGAGAGGGTATGTGAAATGAAGCTGCTGATGTCTCCCCCTCTCAGAATGTTCGCCAGCCGGCGGAAGCAGCGGTACTGGCCCTATGCCATGGACTGCGTGGGCAGCGAGGCTCACATCTCGAGCTGCAAGCTGGGCACCCAAGTCTCCGTGGACCCAGAGAAGAACGCAACCTGTGAGAACGGGCTGCCAGCCGTCGTGAGCTGCGTTCCTGGCCGGGCATTTGCTCCCACTAGCAACTCGGGCTTCCGGAAAGCTTTCAAGCCAGAGGTAAGGTCATCCTCCTGGGCTGGCACACTCAATGTCCCACCTCCGCAGCTGGGTGGAGGATGAGAGGGGAATGGAATGAGAGAGGAGCTTGGGGTGTGCAGGCTTTGAGCTGGCAAAGCAGTATTCCCAAGAGGCAGGAAGGCTTGAAGGGCAAGGCACTGATGGGGAACAAGACTTGGATTTTGAACCTAGAAGCGGTCCCCATCTCCTCACTGGGTTAGTTTCAAAAAAAGAAAAAAGAGAGAATAATGAGCCCTGCTCCCAGGGGACAATTTAAGAAGGAATGAGAAGCAGTGTGGCCTAGTGGAAAGAATCAGAGGACCTGGTTTCTAATTGCGCTGCCACCAATTATTGGCTGTGTGACCAATTCATTCATTCATTCATTCAATCATATTTATTGAGCGCTTACTGTGTGCAGAGCACTGTACTAAGCATTTAAGTACAAGTTACAAGTTAAGTACAAGTTAAGTACAAGTTGGCAACATATAGAGACGGTCCCTACCCAACAGCGGGCTCACAGTCTAGAAAGTGTTTTCTATATGTTGGCAACATATAGAGACGGTCCCTACCCAACAGCGGGCTCACAGTCTAGAAAGTGTTTTCTCTCTCTACGTTAGACTGTGGGTTTTATGTGCGAAAGGGAATGTGTCTGATTCGATTTAATTGTATTCTCTGCAGTGCTTTGTACAGCATTTGGCACATAGTAAGCACTTAACAAATATGATAATGAGAATTAGAATAATAATTAAGCTAAGCTATTTTTACTCTTATTCTTAATATTTATTTAGACATAAAGAAGAGGTGATCATTCAATGAATTGAAATAATATTTACTATTGAAGGCTGCTGAAGTTGCCAGATCTACTCCCAGAGAGTTCTTTTTGCACGAAGAAATTGTTACTCAAAATGTGCAGTATGAGAGGCAGCTTGGTCTTGTGAAAAGACCACGAGCCCGGGAGTCAGAGACCTTAGCTCTGCAATTGGCCAGAAGTGTGTCCTCCATTTAACCTATCTGTCTTGGTCTCCTCATCTACAAAGTGGAAATAATAATGGCTGCACCTATCTCTCTCACAGAGACGCTGTGAGGACTAAATGAGATAATTAATGTGAAAACACCTTGAAAAAATGAAAAAGTTCCCTTTGAATTCAAGGTGTTATTATTAGAGAAGCAGCATTGCCCAGTGGATAGAGCACGGGCTTGGAAGTCATAAGGACCTGGGGTCTAATCCCAGCTCTGCTACTTGTCTGCTGGGTGATCTTGGGCTTAATTTAACTTAACTACTCTGTGCCTCAGTTACCTCATCTGTAAAATGGGGATTAAGACTGTGAGCTCCATGTGGTACACACACTGTGTCTAACCCCATTTACTTGTATTATTATTATTATTGTTATTATTATTATTATTACTCTCAAGAATGTATCTACTTGTATCTACCCCAGAGATGATAGCACTGTTTGGCACAGAGTAAGCACTTAACAAATACCATAATAATAAGTATTGGTATTATCTCTTCCTGGAAATCTTCCCCAATTAATTCCTACTCCTTTCAGATCAACTACCGTCACCTCCACACTTGTACACCACCTGACCATTTTGATCTCACAATATTCCAGACTACTGATGTACACCTCTTACATAACCTATTACTTAAGCAGTCATCCATGTATATAGCCCCTTTCACTCTTTCTGTAAATTATTCTCGTATCTGTCTACCCTGCTTGACTGGGAGCAGTGTGGCCTAGTACATAAAGAAGCAGCGTGGCTCAGTGGAAAGAGCCCGGGCTTTGGAGTCAGAGGTCATGGGTTCAAATCCCGGCTCCACCAATTGTCAGCTGTGTGACTTTGGGCAAGTCATTTCACTTCCCTGGACCTCAGTTACCTCATCTGTAAAATGGGGATTAAGACTGTGAGCCCCCCCGTGGGACAACCTGATCACCTTGTAAACCTCCCCAGTGCTTAGAACAGTGCTTTGCACATAGTAAGCACTTAATAAATGCCATCATTATTATTATTATTATAAAGGATGGGCCTGGGAGGGAAAGGACCTGGTTTCTAATCCCCGCTCTGCCACTTGCCTGTTGTGTGACCTTGGACAAGTCCCTTAAATTCTCCGTGTCTCAGTTTCCTCAAGTGCAAAATGGGGATTCAATACCTGTTCTCCCTCCTACTTAGACTGTGAGCCGCACGTGGGACAGGGACTATCTCTGACCCTATTAACATTTATCTACCCCAGCCCATAGAACAGTACTTGACCCATAGTAAACGCTTAACAAATACCATAAAAAATTTTTCCTTGAGGACAGAGGCCATATCTACCAAATCTGTGGTAACCTAGCACTTAGTAGATGATCGATCAGTTAATCAGTGCTATTTATTGAGTGCTTACTCTGTGCAGCATTGTATTAAGTGCTTGGGAGAGTATAATGCAACAAGTTTGCTGACATGTTCTTTGCCTACTATGAGCTTACAGTTTAGAGGGGGATACAGCTATAAATAAAATAAATTTATATAAATAAATCATTTTTATTTTATTCAAAGATATGTACATAAGAGCTGTGGGGTTAAGGGTGGAAAGAATACCGAATGCCCGAAGGTCACAGATTCAAGAACACGGATGACATAGAAGAGAGAAGGAGCTGGGGGAAAAAAGGGTTTAATCAGAGAAGGCCTTTGGAGGAGATTTGATCTTAATAATGTTTTGAAAGTGGCGAGATTGATGCTGTGGGGTATATGGAGGGGGAGGCATTTCCAGGCTAAGGGGAGGATGTGGGAAAGGGGACAGCGGTGAGATAGACGAGACCAGGGCCCAGTGAGTAAGTTGGTGCTAGAGGAGCAAAGTGTGCAGGCTCGGCTGTAGTCGAAGATCAGCAAGGTGAGGTAGGATGATAAATACTATTGATGACTGATTGATTAATTACTCAGAGGTGGAAATATGGCCCCTCCTCTACAGGATCTTCATTATAAAACCACCAAGTGAAGGCCCAAGCGTTTCACAGGAACCATTATAAACACCCACTTCACCTACCGTCTGTCCTATGTGCCCAATCTTTCCAACTGGTTTGGCATTCCTTTGCTATGGGGCTAAAAGTAAAGGAGTCAAGAAAACACAAAACAAAGCCAACATCATTCTCCTTCCTCCTCTTTTTTCAGCCTAGAGCCAGTTGACTCTCTGCCCAGCCACTGCTGTGTTAAAGCCTGGTTATTTGACACTGTTTCGCTGTGGGTCAGGGCAAGCTCTCCGTGGAAGAGAGATCTGGGAATAGGATTTGACAAAACATTTGCCTGCTCTACAAGTTTTGGAAAAGCAAAACAAAACAAAAATTAAAGTTGGTGAGGAGGAAAGCTCCAGGAGCTCCTGGCTGATCTGCACCCCTCCCTGGCCCAACCCTTGGGGAAGGGCAGCCCAACGTAGCCAGCCTTTCTCTCGACACAATCCAGGTGTCTCTGACAGTGTGTTGGAAAAAACGTTGAACTAAGGTCAGGGAGACCTAGACCTTTTACTGTTGACTCCTCTGTGACCTGAGACACATATCGTGTACCCTGTGGCTCAACTTCCCCTTTATTCAGTGTTCGATTGACCATTGAATAATTCAATCAATCATCGACGTTCATTTATTGAGTGCCATGCAGAGCACTGCACCAACCACTTGGGAGAGTACGCTAGAGTAAATAATCATGATTCCTCCCTTAAAGAATTTACTATCTATCAAGATTGTCTCAGTGTTGATGAGGATGAATGAGGTCACATCTGCTCAGTGTTTGGCATTTCCCGGAGAAAGGGATAATCGTTCTGTAGTTCCATTCACTACTGCTACTGTTGGCCTCTCGTGAGGCCAGTCAGGAGATTAGTGTCTGGGGCCCAGTTTTCCAAGGCTTCTCCTCTCAGCTTGACAGGAAGGGCTTAGTTGGAAATCAGTAGGAAAAGACACGGAACTAGGAACAGGACCAAGGCTTTCGCCTTTTCCGGAAGCCCACCTGTAAAAGTCTGGCCAGAAGGGAGGAGGGTTCTGGGATGCGGAGACAAGTGGTGCTGGATCCTTCCATCTTGTCTCTTAAGAGGTCCCCATTTAGAAGCCGTGTGACCTAGTGGGAAAAGTACAGGTTTAGAGTCAGAGGATGTGGGTTCTAATCCCAGTTGCTGTGTGACCTTGGGCAAGTCATTTAATGTCTCTGTGCCTCAATTTCCTCATCTGTAAAATGGAGATTCAATACCTGTTCCCTCTTTAAACTGCGAGCCCCATATGGGACAGGGACTCTATCTGATCTGATTGAATTTTTTCACCCCCCCCCCCCCCGCCCCCCAGCACTTAGTACAATAAGCGCTTAACAAATACTAATATTATTATCATTATTATTTAATCACAGACCCTTTCAACCTTAGCACCATATTTGAGCTGGGTACCCAATGATGGGACTATCCAGTCTAAGCTTAGGTTTCCGTACCACTCCCTTTTTCTAGATATGGCTCCACATCCCATCATCAAGGACAGTCAGTTCCCCCATAATGTGTATTGGCAATGTAAGAAGAAATGGGTTTGCACATGCACATAACATCAATCAAGATACATGTATTAGAGTGTCCATAACAAGTCATCAAGAACATAACCCCCACATTATCAGAGAAGTGACTACCCTGGGGTAGGACTAGCACATGATATTCACCCCACCCTATCCCCACAAGACTTCTGGACATATCATAATTTATTTATTTTTAGACTGTCAGCTCGTCATAGACGGGGAACATGTCGACCACCTCTGCTGCATTGTACTCTCCCAATTGCTTAGTACACTGCTCTGCACACAGCAATCTCACAGTAAATGCCACTGGTAGATCAGCCACATCAGGTCTTCCCTCAATCCTGTCACCTGCCCTCCAAATGGAAGCTTAGGAAATCATGACTGAAAACTTCTGAGGGAGCTGGATTCAGCAGTGTCTCAGATCAAGCTTGTAAAGCAATCTTTTTCATTGTTTCATAGGCTATAACATGTTGGGTTTCAACATCCATTGAGCTTAACTATTTACTTGCCCTTAAACAAGCTCTGGATGTTCAGGGCTGTTGGCCCATGTCACTGAGTCGGGGAGTGGACTGTGGGATGGAGAGTCCAGGTTTATATCTCATGCTGTTTTGGCACAGCACCTAGCACATTGTAGAAGCTTGAGTTCTCAATTTCCTGGGAGGGAGGAAGCACAGAACTGCATCGTTCCCTCCTCCATCCCCCCCATCTTACCTCCTTCCCTTCCCCACAGCACCTGTATATATGTATATATGTTTGTACATATTTATTACTCTATTTATTTATTTATTTTACTTGTACATATCTATTCTATTTTATTTTGTAGTATGTTTGGTTTTGTCTCCCCCTTTTAGACTGTGAGCCCACTGTTGGGTAGGGACTGTCTCTATATGTTGCCAATTTGTACTTCCCAAGTGTTTAGTACAGTGCTCTGCACACAGAAAGCGCTCAATAAATACAACTGATGATGATGATTTGTTCCCATGTAATGAAATAAGTAATGCTTATGTTAATCCAGATTGATTCAACGCCCTCCATTCTCAACACTATGGTCTGAACTCCAACCACAGTGTTATGAGTTTCACCTTTTTTCCCAAAGGCAAATCAGTGTACCCTCCTTGAGCATCTAGACCCTCTCTGAGGGAAATTCACAAGGAATCCAAAGTATTTAGGCTGTTCCTTCACACTACATTTCCAAGATGTCATAATGAAAAGAAGCAGCAAGGCCTACTGGAAAAAGCACATACTTGGGAGTCAGAGGACCAGGTTCTAAACTCAGCTATGCCACTTACCATCTATGTGAACTTGGGCAAGTCATTTACCTTCTCTGTGCCTCAGTTCCCTCGTCTGCAAAATGGGGATTCAATACCTGTTCTCCCTCCTACTTAGACTGTGAGCCCCATGTGAGACCTGATTATCTTGTATCTACCCCAGTACATAGTAAAGTGCTTGGTACATAGTAAGCATTTAACAAATACCATTGTTGTTATTATTATTATTATTATTATTATTATTGTCATTGTTATTATTAATGAAGTCCACAAATAGACTGCACCGAGATGGAAAGGAAGCAAGAAAGTAGAAAATTAAGAAAGGGATATGAATTATATAAATCTATGAGTTGCTTTAAGCCATCAAAACCTCTTTATAAGGCCAAATGTGTGGGTGTTAAGGTATTTTCCACCTCTTTTCCTACCACCCATTAATGAAAAATTAGATGGTCAAAAGGACTAAAATTAGGAGGCCAAATTTCCATACCATAAGACATAATAAAATGGGATTGGGATTCCAGGATTTCTTGTTCCCATTAGATTTGTAAATAGAATAAGACTATTTATATTGACTCTTTTTTGCTGCTAATTAGCAACTAAGGGATTTTAACCTCTAGCCAATTGAATGAGAGGCAAAGGGTTCACTGGAAGTAGTGGAAGATACATATAGAAAGTCCTAAACTGGGGCAGAAGTTACCTTATTTTCGGAGATGCGTTCTCATTTTAGGTCAGAAAAATTTAGGGCCAGAATGTGATTTAGATGGTGAGAACTCAAGGAGAGGACACATTCCAAATCTGGCCTATGCAGAGTCCCTGTTTCCCCAGAGCATCACCAGTTCTCACCCGGAAGACCCCTTTAAATGAATCAGTCTTATTTTTTGAGCACTTACTATGTGCAGAGCACTGTACTAAGCACTTGGGAGAGTATGATACAGCAGAATTAGTCGACTTGTTTCCTGCCCATAACTAGGAACTGACTCTATTTTCATGGTTAAGTTCCTCCAACTCCTAAAATCAATCACACCCATTTAACAATCTTTCTAACTGTGGATGGCATAACTGTTCTCGTGCACTATAAATGCACAATTATGTATCTGCTCAGGCTGTGGTGAGTCATGCCAGTTTCTCTACTTAGGGATAACGTGTCTGTCTGTTCCTAGCAACCACTGGTGCGACTGAGAGGTGGAGCGAACACTGGGGAAGGTCGAGTGGAGGTGCTGAAGAACGGTGAATGGGGAACCGTATGTGACGACCAGTGGAATCTGGTGTCCGCCAGCGTGGTCTGTCGAGAGTTGGGCTTTGGAAGCGCCAAGGAAGCCATCACTGGGGCTAGACTCGGGCAAGGTAAGAATCAGTCATCTACCATCTAATAGGGGAGACAGAAAAAGGCTACTTACAGATAGAAGGAAGACTTAACAAAGACTTAAAAGGAAGTAGTACAACCATATCAGGATGAAATAGCTAAATAAATAATTGGATATACAAATTGAAATTTGCATTTGCACTTAAATCCTGAGGACAAGATTAAAATACATAAGTATTAAGTAGGGTCGTAAATCCTCCTCCTATAGCTCCAGGACCAGATAGGGCAAACATGTCATCCATCCTGGGCATCTTCTCTGCTGAGTGTCAATTAGTCAATCAAACATCAGTGGTATTTTTGAGCCCTTACTTCACTATACTTGGGAGAGTAAAATTCAACAGAGTTGGTAGCCACATTCCCTGCCCACAATGAGCTTACAGTCTAGGGTCCTGTTCTGAACATAGGCTTGCTCCTTTCCCGTACTCTGCCTCATTTACAGAAGTCCTTGATAGGAAGAGGCCTTAGCCACCTCATGGACGAGAGGCAGAAGATTGGGCAGTGATTCCCACCTACTCTATATGACTCTCCCAATTAAATTCTCTTACAGGGGTTAGGGTTTTTTATTTTGTCCTTAGTCCCCTTGCCTCCAAGGTAGCCCTAAAAGACAGTGGGCCTTTCCTTGCCCCATTCCTGGAAAAGTCTCAAGTGCATTTAGAAACATAGGCATCTCCCCTTTGGAGTTAAGAAGATTGAATTCAACCTTATCAATTCATGATTCAGTATTTGAATCAGCCATATTGGCCGAGTACCTCTAATGTGCAGAGCATTGAATTAGGCACTTGGAGAAGAGACAAAAGAAGTCAGATGTACATTTCAGAAACTGAAAAACTAATGGAGGATACTGTAGACATTCACTGGGGAAGCAGCGTGGCTCAGTGGAAAGAGCGAGGGCTTTGGAGTCACAGGTCATGGGTTCGAATCCCGGCTCCGCCACTTGTCAGCTGTGTGACCTTGGGCAAGCCAATTAACTTCTCTGTGCCTCAGTTACCTCATCTGTAAAATGGGGATTAAGACTGTGAGCCCCAAGTGGGACAACCTGATCACCTTGTAGCCCCCTCCAGCGCTTAGAACAGTGCTTTGCACATAGTAAGTGCTTAACAAATACCACCATTATTATTATTATTATTATTACTATCTTTATAATGGGGAAAATATTTATAATTGAGGCACAGGTGAATGAATAAATAATAACAGATAAACACATGAGTGCTAAGGTGACTGATGGAATGGCATGAACCGGGAAATGGGACAGTGAAGTAGGGACTGCCTCCTGGAAAAAGTCAGGGAATGTGTCTGTTTATTGTTGTAGTGTACTCTTTCAAGTGCTTAGTACAGTGCTCTACACACAATAAGTACTCAATAAATATGATTGAATGAATGAAGAGGCTCTCAAGAGTTGTTTGAAAGGAGGGATGTGGTTTGTTGCACTTGAGGGTAAAAGACAGTTCAGATGAGGGAAAAGGCATTCATTCAATGGTATTTATTGAGTGCTTACTGTGTGCAGAGAACCGTACTAAGCACTTGGGAGAGTACAATATAACAATAAACAGACAATCCCTGCCCACAACAAGCTTACATCCTTGGGTCAGAAGAAGACTACTATTTAGTTTCTCCAGTTCAGGGTACTGGTAGCCAAGAAACTCAATGTAGTACTGTCTCCCTTCTCTTGAGGGATAATGGAGTTGGGTAAAATGGGGCCTGGACCAGCAGACCCCAGCTCACCGCCATTGCTCTGGTTATCATCCAGGAGCAGTCAACGAACCTGCTAATCCCGGCTCTGCCACATGTCTGCTGGGTGACCCTACGCAAGTCACTTAACTTCTCTGAGCCTCAGTTACCTCATCTGTAAAATGGGGATTTAGCAGGCTCAATTGGGACGGCTCACCTTGGTGCCGTGGCAGGGATCGGGTCAGCATTCCGAACTGTCCCAGAGCGGCCTTTTCTTAGGCTCTGGCTCCTCTTCCTGTATGGGAAGGAACAGAACCCTTCCCCCAACACCCGACAGCAGGCTGGGAAAGGAAATGGTTGACATCAGCCCTTCCAAAGTCAGACTGAGGCTTGAAGGAGCTGACACCCATCCATGACCTTGGAGAGTTGCTTTCAGGAGTTGTCGATGAGCTGAGAGCAGGACCTCATGTGTCCTGATGCTGTGGAGAAGCATGCTTGGGGTGCACTGAGAGGAAGGAAGAATCGTACAGAGTGGAGGACCACTGCTGCACTTGTGCGTTACCTGTCCCTCTGGCTGGAAATGCTGCCGCCAGAGTGGAACGTGACATTTCCATCCCATTTCAGCCTTCAGGAAATGACTATGTACGGAAGCCAGGCCTTCTCTGCATGCACATAGGACTCTTTATACAGGAGTCATCACCTCACAGCTCCACACTTTATTCAGTCAGGGGCAGCTTGGATCGCTCAAAGGATTTGGAGGTTTGATATCCTATAAAATCAGATGCCAATCTCGAATGATGGGGGGTGGGGAGGTCTGTCTTGAAGTTTGTCCCCTTTAAAAAATGGCCTATAGAAGTTCTTGGGTTTTTTGATGGGCCACTCCATGTTGAGAGGAGATGATGTTCATGTGTTGGACAGCTCAGGAGACTAGGAATCAAGTGCTCTTGATGCTATTTGGTATATGGTCCTGCAAACAGCACTTCAACTTCCATTGCTGTAGTTTCCAAGACCCTGAGAGATCCTGTCTGTTTCATGGGGTTGTGAGGGGGATTGACGAGCTAACGGCTTTGAAAGGTAAGGAACTCTTCATATTGCTGGAGCTGTAGAGAAGCCATTAGCATAATGTCCCTTGCTCCTGGTAGCATCGTATTTAGGAAGAATGGCTCAGCTCTGTGCCATCCTTTATAGGGAGTACACATACTCTGGAAATAGTTCTGAACTCAGCAGTGAGGCAGCAATGTCCTGCCCAGATGCAGTGAGATCTCTCCCCTTGAAACCCAGCCACAGGGGCCAGGAGAGGCAGGCTGGCGTTCTCATGAATCTATGGACTTCAAACGATTCTGACGCCACTGGAAGTGGTGAAATTCTGGGATATAAGTGCGGAGGAATCCAATCTCAAATAAACCCCGCTGGCCAAGCCCAAGTCTTTCAAGGGATTCACCAGAAGATGCTACTTGACCCGATAGCCCCGACAACCACTTAAATGGAAGTTGGGCAACAGAGGCCCCCTAACTCTAAACCCAGATGCCCGGCTTGTTACCCATTCAGCCATTTTCCCCAGCAATGCTTTTTCCACTGTACCCTGGACTTGACCTCTTCGGGGAGCGAGTGCTAGAATATGTCGGCCTCAGCAAAAAAAAAAAAAAAGGAACCATCGCTAATTGTTGGCCCGGCTGAGAAGGGATTGAGGGTTTCCTTTTAGGAGGAGAGCCAGCTCTCTTCTGAACCCTCCCCTCCTCAGGAAAGGCTGACCCAGCAAGTCAGAGAGGGAGGACTAAAGTTGGAGTAACAGGATGGACCGGTCATTGACTGGTGAATGTGGTGGGTTACTCTCTTTTTACCATCAATTCAGGCCACCTCCTCCTCAGGCTACCACACCTGGGGGTCAGATATGCATGGCTCGAAGCAAGCAGATCCACCCATCCACATCCCGCCCACACCAGATGGGTCGAGTAGGTGAAAGCTGCCAAAAATTGGGAGTGGACTTTCCACTTCCTTCTTGGGGGTTTCCTGCTAAACACATCGTGACTCGGGTGTCTCACAAGTTCTTGCGGCTATCAGCCCATCAATCTATGGTATTTGCTGAGTGTTACTTTGTACATGTCACTGTACTGAACAATTGGTAGAGTACAATTTGCTGGGGTTGGGGGGCGGGTCAGATGCCGTAGCTGATGTTAGAAAGTCATTTTCTCTAGTAGTTTGGGGTTCACTGTACTCTGCCTTTCAAACCAAGGACTCAACCCCTGCCCAGTTAGATGACCTGCAATTACCAACACCATGTTTTCCTTCCTTTATCTCCCCAAAGAAGACTTGATATTTCTTGGTCTCACCCTCCCCTTTTCAAATGGTCTTCAGAAACCTTCCAAGATGTCAGATAACAGCATCTGTGACCTATATTTGCTTCTGAGGGGTGGTTTGGGTGATATGTTTAGGTAATGTGACCATTAGTGACCCCTTAAAGTATTCTATACCAATCCCAGGGCCTGGTTCATTGATCCTAATTACCATAACCATTTTTTGGGGGTCTTTTTTTAAACGCTCGTCCAGCTGAAGTTCATTCATTTAGAGTCGAAAGGAAACCTGGCACTTCATTTCTAGCATTCGAACACTCTGGGCTTTGAAGTACTTTTTTTTTAAGCCATGAAAACAAGTGGGTGCATCCTAAATTGCAGAAGCCCCTTGGTCTTCTGTTTGAGCTTCTTTAGGCAACCAACTGCTTGTTGCCTGGATCAACCTTATTTCCCTCATAAGAGTCATGAGATGCTGGAATGGGTCACCATGGGAGAATGGCAAATCTCTCATTCTCTGGAAAAAAAAAACCCATTAAGGATAAATGTGACCCTCATGGGAGGCAGGGGTAGACAGCATCCTGGACTTCCTCCTGGCCCAAAGGATCTGTGGGCAGGGATAGCATCTACCAACTCTGTTATATTGTAATAATAATAATTATTATAATGGCATTTATTAAGTGCTTACTATGTGCAAAGCACTGTTCTATGTGCTGGGCAGGTTACAAGGTGATCAGGTTGTCCCACAAGGTGCTCACAGTCTTTATCCCCATTTTACGGATGAGGTAACTGAGGTCTAGAGAAGTGAAGTGACTTGCCCAAAGTCACATAGCTGACAAATGGTGGAGCCGGGATTTGAACCCATGACCTCTGACTCCAAAGCCTGTGCTCTTTCCACTGAGCCATGCTGCTTCTCTAAGCAGCTTCTTGTACTTTCCCAAGTGCTTAGTACAGTGCTCTGCGAACAGTATGCATTCATTTAATGCCATTGATCGATTGATTGATTGATCCTCTCTTTTCCTCATCAGGGATGGGACCCATTCACCTGAACGAAATCGAGTGCACAGGGTTCGAGAAGTCCATTACTGATTGCAAATTCAACATTGAGTCACTGGGGTGTAACCATGAAGAAGATGCCGGGGTGAGGTGCAATATCCCTGCTATGGGCTTCCAGAACCAGGTGAGGCTGTTTGCTTTTCAGAGGAGACAATCTTTGGGGGTGAAAGGTACTATAGAAACAGGAGTTTGGGATGAACCTAAGTGCCAGAAACAGATTTTTTCATGGGTATGGCCCTACCTGACTTGGTTCATTCATTCATTCAATCACATTTATTGAGTGCTTACTGTGTGCAGAGTGCTTGGGAAGTACAAGTTGGCAACATATAGAGATGGTCCCTACCCAACAACGGGCTCATAGTCTAGAAGGGGGAGGCAGACAACAAAACAAAACATGTGGACAGGTGTCAAGTCATCAGAATAAATAGAAATAAAGCATATAAATGTTTTATATGCTTTATAAATGCATATCATTAACAAAATAAATAGAATAGTAAATATGTATGTAAAATAAATAGAGTAATAAATCTGTACAAACATATATACAGGTGCTCTGGGGAGGGGAAGGAGGTAGGGTGGGGGGATGGGGAGGAGGAGAGGAAAAAGGGGGCTCAGTGTGGGAAGGCCTCCTGGGGGAGGTGAGCTCTCAGTAGGGCTTTGAAGGGAGGAAGAGAGCTAGCTTGGCGGATGGGCAGAGGGAGGGCATTCCAGGCCAGGGGGAGGATGTGGGCCGGGGGTTGACGGCGGGACAGGCAAGAATGAGGTACAGTGAGGAGGTTAGTGGCAGAGGAGCGGAAGGTGTGGGCTGGGCTGGAGAAGGAGAGAAGGGAGGAGAGGTAGGAGGGGCTGAGGTGATGGAGAGACTTGAAGCTGAGAGTGAGGAGTTTTTGCTTGATGCTTTGGTTGACTGGTAGCCACTGGAATATGAACAAGATGGGAAAGGAAAGAGGAGGAGTCTTGACTTAAGGTCCTCTAGCCTGGCTCTGCACCGGAAAGTAACCAGAGTATTGAGGCAATCAATCAGTAGTAGTTATTGATCACTTCCTCCATGCAGCCCATAAGCTCACTGTGGGCAGGGAATGTGTCTTTTAAATTTTTGCGTTATACTCTCCCAAATGCTTCGTATGGTTCCCTATGCACAGTAAGCATTCAATAAATATGATTCATTGATGCAGAGCACTGTATTAAACATTTGGGAGCGTACAGTAGACTTCTCTGCAGTCTCTCATTTCCTCCTGCCTTCAGGGAACCTCTACTTGAATGTCTCACTTACACATTAAACTTAACATATCCAAAACAAAATGCCTCATCTTCCCACCCAAACCATGTCCACCCCTTATCTTTTCTATCACTGTAGACAACCCCTTGCCCATGTCCTGTCTCTGGCTTGGAACTCCCTCCCCCTTCCTATATGCCAGACCACTAGTGTCCCCATCATCAAAGCCAAAGTAAAATCGCATCTCCTCCAAGAAGCAGTCCTCAACTAAGCCCTCATTTCCCCTACTCCTTCTCCCTTCTGCGTTACCTATAAACTAGGATCTGTACTTTCTAAGCACTTGATATTCACCCCATTCTCAGCCCCACAGCACTTATGTACATATCCATAATATATTTTAATGCCTGTCTCTGCTCTAGATTGTAAGCTCCTCGTGGGCAGGGAACGGACCTACTAACTATGTTGTATTGTAGTCTCCCAAGTGCTTAGCACAATGCTCTGCACACAGTAAGTGCTCCATAAATCATCAGTGGTATTTATTGAGCACTTACTGCATACAGAGTACTATACTAAGCATTTGGGAGAGCACAGTACAACAGAATTGGGAGGTACGTTCCCAGTTAAGAGACAAGCTTACTCTGACATATGTATATATGATAAATATATTTGATTTATGTACACACACAAACATATGTATATACATATGTACACATATGTATATATGTATATACACACATATATACATATGTATATACATATGTTTGTGTGTGTATATAAATTAATTTAATATATATGGGAAAGATATTTATGCTTCCATTATACCAAACACCACTCAGGGTTCTGCTGCTATGCGATTTCATCCCCCAGATTGAGAAACAAGGTCCTTGAGTGGGAATAATTCTCCTAATTTCAGTCCACTAATGCCCTGGAAACCTCAAACCCTCCCCTTTTCCAACTCTGGGGTCACTTGGGTTTATCCCTTCACTGTCCCATCTAATCTTCTCGAAGTTCCTTTGTTAAAAAAAAAAAGTATGTGGATTTTCCCTCTGCTCAGGCTCTCACTGGCAGGGAAGCAGAGGTTTTTAAGAGGAAGTGTCGGGTGTGTAGCTGGACCTTTGCAGGGTACTAACAAGGGAACCATATCACTGCCAGAATGAACACACACCAGGTTGTGTCCGTGTTTTGCTAAGGTTATGGTTCTATGGCTCCCAGTCCATCCTGCCAGGGATAGCACAACATAGATGGCAGCACAAAAGAAACGTGAAGTGTTTCCAACTTAAATCCCACACTCTGGCTTGGCATCTTTGCCAGACCAAGGACATGCCAGGGCGTGAAGGTGAACAGAGGGGCAGTAAGGATGTCGTGAGCTGCAAAGACTATTTTTCCCACCAGTAAATCTCCACATTCCCTGCCACATCACTCGCTTTGTCTGCTGCTAAAGCTGTTGCTCATTCAGATCAAAGGAACAATGCTCAGACTCCCCAGGCCCATGTTTCCAATATTTCCTGGCTTCTTGGAAAAGAAAGCGGTTCCCTAATGAAGCTGCACAACATGTCACCCAACATAGATTGCTCCATGCAGCATAATGAGACAATTGTTACACCCCAATCCAAATATATCATCTGGTCTTTGAAGGCCAACCAGATGTTAGGCATGTGAGAAAGATCTTAGAGTTCCAAGCCATTTATAGAGGATCGTGTCAGGAAAATGCGTATATTGCATTTCAGTTAGCGAGCCCATTCCCCTTTTGAATATGTAGCCCCCAATTCTAATCTCTTGCTCGCACTTGATTAAAAATTCAAAAAATCAATTGTTCTTCAACATTTCTGTGATAGAGGCAGGCTCAATATGATGAATAGGCGTAAATGTGACAAGATGTGTTCACTTTCCTCACTACGTAATCATGAGTTTTTTTCGCACAACTTTTGTGGTGGACCATACTTTTGATCTGGCTGGAAGAATCCCATCCGTCAGTGGCCAACCTGTTCTTGTTTTGAAAACAGCTAGATCAGCAGAGCAGTGTGGTGTTATAAGTGGCACAAAGCACTTCATGGTCGTTAGCTCTAAGTATCATGTAGAGACTATTCATTTCAGGCCTTCCTCACTGCTGGGTGGAGTCAGAGGAGTAGAACACCATACCAAACAGCTTGGCTTCCCCTCGGAATAACTGCTTAATTCAGCTGCAGTGCAGTCTGCAGTCATTTTTGGCCTTCTGTTGGTCAACACACTTTTGGAGAAAAAAGATCACACCGATTCTCCTTAGAACGCTGGGTATGGGGGAGTCTGCTTTGGTGAGCTTCCTCCTGGAGATGAGCCTGCAGCTCCTAGATCTTTCTGTGCTCCCCCAGCCCTCTGGGAATGAATTTGAGAGTTATCAATCAATCTGTCAATCGTAATTATTAAATGCTTACTCTGTGCAGAGCAATGTTCTAAGTGCTTGGGAGAGTACACTACAACAGAGTTGGTGGACACATTCCCTGCCCACACGTAGCTCACAATCTAGAGGGAGAGACAGACATTAAAATAAATTATGGATATGTTCATCATTGCTGTGGGGCTGAAGGTGGGGTGGATAAAAGTAAAAAATCCCATCTCTATATGTTGCCAACTTGTACTTCCCAAGCACTTAGTACAGTGCTCTGCACACAGTAAGCGCTCAATTAATACCATTGAATGAATTCTTCCCCCACCAACCACCTTTTCTTTTGGGGGAAGGGTGTTGGAGGCATGGAGGCCCACAGGATGGAGGGGAAAATTTGAAAAGTTCTGCTCCTGCAATTGAGCTTGTAATATCACTTTCAAATCACTGACAAAACTCAAAATACAATGACCACCGCTTGTAAAAGTGACAAATCCCATCTCTATAATGTTGCCAACTTGTACTTCCCAAGCACTTAGTACAGTGCTCTGCACACAGTAAGCGCTCAATTAATACGATTGAATGAATGAATGAATGAAATCCAAGTACAAGGGTGACACAGAAGGGAGAGGGAGTAGGGAAAATGAGGGCTTAGTCAGGGAAGGTCTCTTGGAGGAGATATGATTTTAATAAGGTTTTGTAGGTGGGGAGAGTGATCATCTGTTGGATATGAAGTGGGAGGGGAATTCCATGAAGGAGGCAGGATGAGGGTGAGGGGTCAGCGGGGAGATAGAGAAGATCGAGGTACAGTGAGTAGGTTGGTGTTAGAGGAGAGAAGTGAGCATGCTGGATTGTAGAAGGTAATCAGTGAGGTAAATTGGGAGGGGGCAAAGTGATTGAGTGCTCGAAAGCCAATTGTAAGGAATTTCTGTTTGATGCGAAGTTGGATGGGCAACCACTGGAGCTTCTTGAGGAGTGGGGAAATGTGGACTGAACTTTTTTTAGAAGAGTGAAGTACGTACTGGAGTGGAGAGAGACATGAGGAAGGGAGGTCAGCAAGAGGCTTAGGCTGTAGTTAAAATGGGGTAGGATAAGTGCTTGGATCAGTGCAATAGCAGTGTGGATGGAGAGGAACAGGTGGATTTTAGCAATGTTGTGAAGGTAGAACAGACAGGATTTGATGACAGTTTGAATAGGTGGGATGAATAAGAGAGACAAGTCGAGGATAATGCCAACATTCTGAGCTTGTGAGACAGGGAGAATGGTAGTGCTGTCTACAGTGATGGGAAAGTCATGAGGAGGACAGAGTTTGGTAGAAATCAATCAATTGTATTTATTGAGTTCTTACTGTAGGCAGGATACTAAGGTACTAAGCACTTGGGAGAGTAGGAAGATGAAGAGTTCTGTTTTGGACATGTTACATTTGAGGCGACAGCAGAATATACAAGTAGAGATGTTCTGAAGGCAGGAAGAAATATGAGACTGTAGAGAAGGAGAAAGAGCAGGGTTGGAGAGGTAGATTTGGCAATCATCCACTATTAGTATGTCCATTTCCCTTTTTTCCACCTATCTGTAAATTAGTTCTCTGCCCGGTTCTCCCACTAAATTGCAAGCTCCTTGAGGGCAGAGGTCTTATTACTCTGTTACTCCCCGAAGCACTCGGAACGGTGCTCTGCACCTTGTAGACACTAGAGAAGCAGCGTGGCTCAGTGGAAAGAGCCTGGGCTTGGGAGTCAGAGGTTATGGGTTCTAATCCCGGCTCCACCACTTTTCAGCTGTGTGGCTTTGGGCAAGCCACTTAACTTCTCTTAGCCTCGGTTACCTCATAATAATAATAATAATGATGGCATTTATTAAGCACTTACTATGTGCAAAGCACTGTTTTAAGTACTGGAGAGATTACATTGTGATCAGGTTGTCCCACGTGGGGCTCACAGTCTTAATCCCCATTTTACAGGTGAGGTAACTGAGGCACAGAAAAGTTAAGTGACTTGCCCAAAGTCGCACAGCTGACAAGTGGCGGAGTGGGGATTTGAACCCTTGATCTCTGACTCCAAAGCCTGTGCTCTTTCCACTGAGCCACGCTGCTTCTCATCTGTAAAATGGGGATTAAGACTGTAAGCCCCATGTGGGACAACCTTGATTACCTTGAATTCCCCCTCTCCAGTGCTTAGAACAGTGCTTGGCACATAGTAAATGCTTAACAAATACCAATATTCTTATTATTAAATACATTCTATTGAATAATCTTCATTATTGGCCTGTCTTCTCCTGGGTTAGGTGAAGGAGAGTTGTTAAATCAGTCTGCCCTTCTCAACAGCAGGGAGATTCTTTCCCCACCAATCACCTTTTCTTTTGGTGGAAGGGTGTTGGAGGCATGGAGGCCCACAGGATGGAGGGGAAAATTTGAAAAGTTCTGCTCCTGCAATTGAGCTTGTAATATCACTTTCAAATCACTGACAAAACTCAAAATGCAATGACCACAACTCACTGACTAACCAGCTGGGAGGCAGAGTGGCCTAGTGAAAAAATCATGGGACTGAGAGCCAGGGGACAGGGGTTTTAATCCCAATTTTACCAATGACCTGATGTGTGAACTTGGGCCAGTCACCTAACCTCTCTGTGCCTAGGTTTCTTCATCTGTAAAATGTGAATGATGCCTCCTTGCCCTATTTCTGAAAATGTAAGCCCCGTGAAGGACAGAGACTGTGTCTGATGTGATTATCTTGTATTTACCCCAGGGCTTATCACACTATGTGGCTCTTCACAAGCAATTAGTAGATACCACAGTTCATTCATTCAATCGTATTTATTAAGCGCTTACTGTGTGCAGAGCACTGTATTAAGCGCTTGATTAACTAATGACCTCCTACTTTGGCCCAGTGATGGGATGACACTCTGCTTAGCCCCTCTCCCCAATTTCCCTCCTGCCACCAACACTCCCACCATCTTCATCTCCTTTTGCTTCAATGCTCCAGCCATATAATAATAATAACAATTACTAATTATGATATTTGTTAAGCCTTTACTATGTGCCAGGCACGGTACTAAGCACTGGGGTGGATACAAGCAAATCGGGTTGGACATAATCCCTGCCCGACATAGGGCTCCCAGTCTTATTCCCCATTTTACAGGTGAGAACTGAGGCCCAGAAAAGTGAAATGACTTACCTAAGGTCACACAGCGGACAAGTGGCAGAGCCGGGATTAGAACCCCTGACCTCCTGACTCTCAGGCCCGATCCACTATGCCATGCTGCTTAAGTCAACTTTGGCACGCTGTCCTCTCTCTTTCCCCAAACTTGGTGGGAAGTATAGGACGCTGAAAAGGACATTTACTCAGAGGAATAGTTTGACCTGATGATCTTTAGTTTTGTTTCCCCAGTTCACCCGGTGGTGATAGCTGAAGCTGTAGATGCCAACTCACTGGGGCTGACGAGGGTGGCCACCAGAACAGCTGAAACCCCCAGCCTCACTCACTCTGGGACTCCAACACGTTATCAGTCAGCTCTGAAAACTTCTAAAATGAAGGCTGGTCTATTAGCACTTGGAAGCCCGGCCCCTCCCAATCTCCACCCCAAAATCCCTGCCCCCTTTGGGTTCCGTGCTCGAAATGGGAAGTTGGCTCCTCTCCTCTGGCTTCAGGTGTCTTCCGAAAACCCAGCCGTGGTGCAAAGTGGCCGGAGAGGCGGGTTGTCGAGGATGAAATCTCTTGCACCCCTCCGTCCTCCGACCAGCTTGCTGCTTACAGATGCTACGGTCCTCTGTCACCAGAGCCACGAGCCATTCCAGTCCCATGCCGCAGCTCCGGGAGGGCTGCCTGCTCATGAACTCTGGAGGCTCTGCCAAGTATGCTTGTAATAGGTCCCAGAACCCAGCCAGCACCCACGGGGACTGGTGCTCTGCCCCGGCTCAGCCAAAAGCCTTTGATGACTTCAATAACAGCATCTGGTCCAAAGTCCCACTCTACAAGGACTCTCCAGGGCTGCTGCCAGACAGGCAACCTTGGGCAGCAGCAGCGGCTAGAGATGTGCATTTTCCTTCCCGATCACTGTGTCAGCAGTCCCAGAGAGGGACTCCTAGGGTCTCACCTGAGCAGACAAGGCTAAGAGTGAAAAGAGAGGCTTGGGGTAACTCTGTTAAGCCCAGACGATTGAACACAAAAGGATTTAAACCCATGACTCCATCTGATAGGGAGAAGATTCACACCTGTGAACCTTTCCGGTCCCCCTGTCTCATCTCCCTTTGGGAGGAGAATGCCATTCATTCAATTCATTCAACTGTATTTATTGAGCACTTATTGTGTGCAGAGCACTGTACTAAAAACTTGGAAAGTACAATTCAGCAACAAAGGGAGACAATCCCTGCCCACAACGGGCTCAGAGCCCCTTTGAGGTCCAACCTTGCCGAAGAAGTAAGCATGTCGGGCTTGAGAAAACCAAGCCAGGGAGTGGACTGAGCTAAGAAAGGGAAGGACAAGTCGATCCTGGGAATAGAAAAATTGGGACTTCAGGTTTTTCTTCATCCCCCAGCCCCCGGTCCAGCCCGCAGTCCCTCCCCTCCCTGCTGCAAGTGACGGGATCCAACCAGGCTCTCAGAAGGCAACCTTATGCGACCAGCAGTCATAGGGCTGGGCTGGCTGACTGGCTGGCTGGTAAGAGGCAGGCATGAGGTTCCTGGGAATGGGAGTAAAAAGTGAGCAGGGCATGGGGCCAGAAGAATGGCTGTTGCCACAGGCCCCTTTGAGATCTGGACCTCCTGTCATAAACCAGACCCCCAAAAGACTCCTCTTCCTCCTCCCCTTCTTCCAACTCTCTCCTTCCTGAGGACTTTCTTCCTTCTCTGGGACCTGTGAGCTGAGCTCCTGATCCAACTGATTCCCAACATAGCCCTGTGTTTCTTCTGCAACTTAACAGATAGAGATATGGAATATCTATCCATCACAAGGGGCTTTGGGACAGAAAAGTGGCAGGGATCAGGGCAGGCTGTTCCCAGAGATTTCAGATACCTCAGGTCAGATTGTTCCAGGACTGGAGGGGCCAGCTGTGATGGTCACAGATCTGGGCGGTATCTGCTGAGCCAAGTTGCCCTAGCACATTGTTGGCTTCCTAAAGTGTTTGCCAGAGGAATATGACCCTCACCTAGGTGGGGATGTCTGGAAAAGTTTTCTGACGAAGCCAGGGGTCAAAAGGAAGGGGGATGGGAAACCCCAAGAACTGCACAGACCCGATCATGATAAACAGTGCCTTTTCTTTCCTCTGCAGCTGCGTCTGAGCGGGGGGCGTAACCCCTATGAGGGTCGTGTGCAGGTGCTGATGCAGCACAATGGGACCCTGAAGTGGGGGACGGTCTGTGGAGAAAACTGGGGCACCGTGGAGGCCATGGTGGTCTGCAGACAGCTGGGCCTTGGGTTTGCCAGCCATGCCTTCCAGGTACGTCCTGCCATTTTCCCACTGTTCCCTTCAAGTCCTGGGTCAGAGAGGCCACCCTTACTCTATCTGTCTCCATTCCCTTTCTCTGAGTGGGCCTGGGTCCCCTCCCAGCAATTTCCTGGTTGTATCATCTCTGGGTGGAAGACTCAAGGATTTGGAAAACCGCTTCTGCACAAGGTGAGTCTCACACCCTGGTGTGTTCAGTAACTCCGTGACCATCTTATGACTCCATTCCGCAATCCATCCTGACTCGTAGCCAGACTGAGGCATTGCTGCAGTTGTTATTATGGTATTTGTTAAGCGCTTACTCTGTGCCAAGTACTGTTCTACAGGGAGCCCTGGGGTAGCCTCATACACAAAGGGGTCCAGAGCTGGCAGGCATGTGAGGTGACTCTCTCCATGAGGATTTCCTTTAGCTTTTCATGGGTGGGCAGACTGCTTCTTGTCCACTCTGTGCTGCTGAGATGGGATCGCTGTCAAGGGAGAAAACCCAGAGGTCTTCCCAACTGGCTAATGAGCCCAGGGAGTCACACATCCAGCAGGAGAATTGAGCCTGTCTTTTTCTCAGCAGGTTTCTGGAATAGTGCGAGCCCTATCAGGGAAGACTGAGGCAAGGACTGCCAGAACTATGGACTTCTGATCTGGTGAATGACCCGATCGCTTGGGGCAGAGGACAGAAATCTTAAGTCCCCATTGCAGCAGCCCCATGAGAGTTGAATTTACTACTCCAGTCCACTCACTAGCCTGTGGGGAGATGATCTCCTAGTGAATATTCATGAAGCATATGCAATTGATAGGAGCAGAGCTGTCCTGCATGATGACCTTCCACTCGAGATTTATCTCACCTTAGTTAATTAGGCCTGCCTGTGCCATCAAGGTTGTCACTGATGCTCTGAGCCTCCAGGCTTGATGAGTCCCCTGGTACCTCTCCCTGCTCCCAACTTTGCAACAGCAGGGCACACAGTCCGGCCATCATGACTAAAGGCCTGAGCTGAGCAGTCAGAATCTTTGACTGTAATTCTTGGGTTGGTCTTGATTCAGTCAATTCGACTGACTGAGTCACTGTGTGACCGGAGGCAACTGTGTGTATGTGTGTGTGTATATATATATATATACATGTTCATGCCTCAGAGCCCGTTCTCTGTACAGTGGAGGGGAGGGAGGAGGCAGTGTGCCTAGGCCTGTATAGATGTATATCCTGTATATATGTATATATGTTTGTACGTATTTATTACTCTATTTATTTTATTTGTACATATTTATTCTATTTATTTTATTTTGTTAACATGTTTTGTTTTGCTGTCTGCCTCCCCCTTCTAGACTGTGAGCCCACTGTTGGGTAGGGACCGTCTCTATATGTTGCCAACTTGTACTTCCCAAGCGCTTAGTACAGTGCTCTTCACACAGTAAGCGCTCAATAAATACGATTGAATTAATGAATGAATAGGCCTGCCAGGCTATACAGGGGCTCCAGGAGAAATGAGAGTCCATCTTTAAAGGCCTTGGAAATCAAGGAGAGGAGAATACCAATAATAACAATAATAGTACTTGTTAAGCGCTTACTATGTGCCAGGCACTGTACTAAGCGCTGAGGTGGATACAAATAAATTTGGCTGGACACAGTCCCTGTCCCTCATGGGGTTCACAGTCGTAATCTCCATTTTACAGATGAGGTAACTGAGGCCCAGAGAAATTAAGTGACTGTCCCAAGGTCACACAGCAGACAAGCGGTGGAGTCAGGATTAGAGCCCATGACCTTCTGTCTCCCAGCCCCATGCTCTATACTGTATGCCACGCCAAATAATAATAATAATGATGGTATTTAAGTGCTTACTATGTGCCAGGCACTGTTCTAAGTGCTGGGGTAGATACAAGACGACTGGATTGGACACAGTCCCTGTCCCACTTGGGGGTCACAGTCTTAATTCCCATTTTACAGATGAAGGAACGGAGGTGAAGTGACTTGCCCAAGCTCACATAGCAGACAAGTGGCGTAGCGCAGATTAGAACCCATGACCTCCTGACTACCAGCCCCGTGCTTCATCCACTAGGCCATGCTGCCTCATACCTCCCATGACATATTTGATTTCAAAAGCTGATCCCAGGTGAATCCTCTCTGAGATGGGTTTTTCTGGAAATCCAGTAGCCAAATAGCCCTAAATCCAACACAAATAATAGCCCAAGCTGAGCTAGCCCTGTGGCTGGCTGGCTTAGGAATATTCCCACATCAGTTGTGCCATTTGGAGTTGGCACAGAAGTTGAAGGAGAGAGGAACTCTCTGTCACGAGGCTCGGCCCCTTCCCCTCTCACCGTGATCCTCCCGGCTTCTGATTGCTGCTGCTCCCAGTGAAAAAGCCTTTGATACGCTCATGGCTGGTTCTGGAAGCACGGCTTCCAGATGCGACGTGGCGTCTCTGTTAATGCTGTTTACAGTGGGCCAGGCTGGGGGTGGGGTGGAAATTGCCGCTGCTGGGCTGTGGCTCCCAGGGAAACAGAAAAACAGTTCTGCATTTCAACATAAACTCTGTTGGCCTGTCCATTCCCTGCCCGAAACACCAGATTTGAGCTCGTGGCTCACGTGAATGGCATGTGTGTGGCGGGGAGTGAGTTGTGGGAGAAGAATGCACAGTGTGTGTGTAATTTATATATATATATATATATATATATATATATATTATATATAATTTATACATATATATTATATATATAATTTTTATATATATATATATATACAAAATATATGTATTTACTTTACTATGTATACAGTGCCCCTTGATGCTTTACTCAGAAAGACATCCTGCGGTTAGAGGCAGGTCACACGGCAAGCTCCAACCTGACCCCGCCGTCTTCCCCAGCCCACAAAGCACAGCCAAAGTCCTGGATTCCGAGAAGTGGTGAGGTCCTACCGGACAAAGGACTGTGAATGAGGAGTCCTGGCTTCTCTTACTACCTCTGCACTTGGCTCACTGTGTGGCCTTGAGCGAGTCCCCTTTGCCTCGTCAGTTCCTCATCGTAAAATGGGGGAGAGGGATCTCCAATTCATTCTGCCTCCTGGCAATTTATGAGGGTGAGAGAGAACCTGGCTGTGAAATGTTTTGCCCTTTATTCAGAGAGCTGACAAATATATCTTCGAATTGCCACATCTGTTGGGTAAAGGGACACCCTACTTTATTTTTATATGAGAGAGTGTTGTAATGACCAGATACTTCGACAGATACAGCTTGCACAAAGAGTGTTTACACGATTGCGACCTGTTTCACTCCAAGTCCCCAAACAAGATCACTTTTCCTTGAATCCAAAATCGCAGCACACAAATTTCTCAGTTTAGAAACTTGTCCTTTCCTGATCTCCTGGTTCCTTTCCCTTGGGTATCTTGATTATGGGCCCCCAGATTCCCCAAGTACTTCTAAGTCTTCCAGTCCCCTCACTTTTCCTCCGTTGTGGTCCCCAAAATGAAACCCAGATGTTGGGAATCACCTTCTAGTTGGACGTGACACTCTCTAAATAGTACGGTTCAATTGTTGCCTTGAGCTGCAACTTCAGTGGTGGATTTTTGCTCATTAATACATTCATTCATTCCTTCAGGAGACCTGGTACTGGCACGGGGATGTCAATGCCAACAACGTGCTCATGAGTGGAGTCAAGTGTTCAGGAACAGAGATGTCCCTGGCACACTGCCGCCATGATGGTGCAGATGTGTCTTGCCCCCGTGGAGGGAGTCGCTATGCTGCCGGTGTTTCGTGTTCACAAAGTGAGTGGCTTCTGGGTTCCTAGGCTACCTGCCACAGGGCCCAGAGTGGAGAGTTGACCCTCAAGGGATGTTTTCCATTCGTTCTGATGCCACAAGGAAGAAGGCTCTTTTCAACCCCTATAGTCATATATACATACATACCATATAGTCATATAGTCATATATAGTCATATAGTCATACATACCAACATATGTATATGTGTTTGTACATATTTATTTCTCTATTTATTTATTTATTTTACTTGTACATATCTATTCTATTTATTTTGTTTTCTTGGTATGCTTGGTTTTGCTCTCTGTATCCCCCTTTTAGACTGTGAGCCCACTATTGGGTAAGGACTGTCTCTATATGTTGCCAACTTGTACTTCCCAAGCGCTTGGTACAGTGCTCTGCACACAGTAAGCGCTCAATAAATACGATTGATGATAGTCCATCGAAGTGCATGAGGAAGCCACAGTTAGAGGACAGGCAGAAAAAAGCAGGTCCCATGGGAGAAGAAGGTTTCTGCCAGGGGCATTTGCTGCTCAGTTCTACAGAACACTGTGCAGTCAGTGAGGTAGAGTTGAGCCCCGCTCCTTGGACCTCCTGCTAAGTAAGTCTCAACAGGAAATGGCAGTCTCCAGGGATTGGATATATAGGGGAAGCCCCAACCAAGATTCAGAGCCACCTGGTTTCTATGGGCTCCAATTTAACTTATTAATAATAATAATAATAATAATGGCATTTATTAAGCACTTACTATGTGCAAAGCACTGTTCTAAGCACTGGGGAGGTTACAGGTTGATCAGGTTGTCCCACGGGGGGCTCACAGTCTTAATCCCCATTTTACAGATGAGGTAACTGAAGCCCAGAGAAGTTAAGTGACTTGCCCAAAGCCAGACAGGTGACAAGTGGCAGAGCCAGGATTTGAACCCACAACCTCTGACTCCAAAGCCCGGGCTCTTTCCACTGAGCCACGCTGCTTCTCCAACTTGTCTGGAGTGGGGCTGCCGCCTTAAGAGGAAATCCTTGGGATCTGGAAAATTCCCACTCGAGGCCTAAGTTCAGGCACAGCTATTTCTTTCTTAATGTGTTGTGGCAGTAGGGAGAGGTTTTAAGCCCCAAGCAGTATTTTGCCCACCCTATGGTCCTTCCTTTTCTCCCCGCTGCCTGCAATGGGCATTGCCCATCTCCACAAGAAGGGCTATTAGTCAGAGAGCAAATCTCACTCAGGAAAATCATTTGATGAGTGAGCCCTGTTTAGAGAGACTTATTCGCAGCAGGGTCAGACAGTTTTCACTCTAGGGTTCTCTTCCCTGGCCCGTGGGTGCCCTGGCTCCACACTGCATCTCTTGGTCTCACTCCCCCAAGCCCCACACTCTGTCTCTTCGGCCGCTGATCTGAATGAGGGACATCCCTTGTGGGTTCTGGGGCCTGCTGGCAGGAGCTAAAATCTGCCCCAACTTCCAGCTCAGGAGACAGAAGTGATATCTTTTTATGCTATTTGTTAAGTGCTTACTATGTGCCAGGCACTGTACTAAGCGCTGAGGTAGATACAGGTTAGAGTCCCTGTCCCATATAAGGCTCACAGCCTTATTCCCCATTTTACAGATGAGGTAACCGAGGCACTGAAAAGTTAAGTGACTTGACCAAGGTCACACAGTAGACAAGTGATGGAGTAGAGATTAGAAGGCCCGTGCTCTATCCATTAGGCAATGATTTTCTTCCGTCCCCCGCGCTGAGATTTCGGTTCCCTCCAGCTGCCCCCGACCTGGTCCTCAACGCTGAGATTGTCCAGCAGAGCACGTACCTGGAGGACCGGCCAATGTTCATGCTGCAGTGTGCCATGGAGGAGAACTGCCTCGCCTCTTCGGCGGCCCAGACCTCGCCCACCTCGGGTTACCGGCGGCTGCTGCGCTTCTCCTCCCAGATCCACAACAATGGCCAGTCGGACTTCCGCCCCAAGAACGGCCGCCATGCCTGGATCTGGCATGACTGCCACAGGCAAGTGTCCGCCCTTCCCTTTGTCGTCACTACCCTCACATCCCTCAGCCCCTCTCGGACTTCTCTGTCCCTACGAGCAGAAAGAACTGTGAATCAGCCCATTGACAGGGGGTTTAAAATGCTCTGGAGCCTCTGGAATCAACCCAGGTGATAAGGGACCATGTACTCTGAACCAAAGACTCTTCAAAAATCACTAAGCCAAAATATCCCACCAGGCCTGCAAAATTGATGATGTTTAATCAGGCTACCTTCCCCTCTCTGCCCCAGACCGTTCTACCAGCATCCACTCCTTCCATCAGCACTTCCCCGTATCTCCAGGCAAAGAGAATGACAGCACCTGCTGCAAATACATAGCAAATATCCCCCACCTTCCCAGATTCCAATGAAAATGAAGAGGGAATGGAGGGATGGACAGAATTCAATAAATATGTCGTTACGACCACTCCTAATTTCCTCTAAGTCCTCAGCTCAGAGCTGGGTCAAATTGCTAGACTAGGGACAATACCTTTTTGGGTATAACTCTACCCACCTTCAATTTCTCTACCCACCTTCAAAGCCTTATTGAAGGAACATCTCTTCCAAGAGACCTTCCCTGATTAAGCTCTCATTTCCTTTTCTCCCACTCCCTTCTGCATTGCCCTTGTTTAGCTCCCATTATTCATCCCCCACACCCAACCCCACAGCACATACGTACATACCCATAATATATTTATCTATATTCATATCTGTCTTCCTCTCTAGATTGTAAGCTCGTTGTGGGTGGGGAATGTGTCTGTTAAATTATGTTGTACTCTCCCAAGTGCTTAGCACAGTGCTCTGTACACAGTAAATGCTCAATAAATAGGCATTGGGTGTTAGTCTTCAGGAAGATCCAAGTGTCATCCTGAAGGTAGAAGTGAGCTCTAGAAGCCATCCAGTCCTTTCTCTAGGCAGGACTGCATCCAAACCACTCCAGACAGATAGGAATCTAGTCTGTCCTGGAAGAAGTCCGTAGAAGGATATTGGTGGACGTGTGCCTTGGGAACCCCATTCCAGGGTCTAACTCCTTGATAAGAGTTGACTGAATGGCTATGAATGGATAAAGGAAGCAGCAGGGTGAAGCCAGAGACCTCCAGACACTACCTGTAGGGAAGGTCAGTGATTTACAACAGATCAACTGGGCTGTTTAGCAAAAAAGGGAAAAATCCTATAATTTTTGGAAGGACAGGCAGAAGTACATAGATAAGAGGAACAGATGATCCTTGCACACAATGATTCTTTGGGTAAAATCATGCTAAAAAAAGAGTTTATTGAGTACTGGTCTAGGATGTCATTCGAAGGGTTTGGTTTTCTTGTATAATGATGATCTTGAATTTGCGGATGGTTGAAACCATGTATTCCACTTAGTGCTTTCATGCATCAGAACATGGATCTTCCTGGGCTTGGCTGATCTGGAACCTTGTCAAGGAGTGAAATTAGAGTTGTGAGGATATCAGTGCTTAAATTTAAAAAGGAGAATATGGGGGAAGCCAATAAGCATCCAGGGGTTGAAACTGCTGTTGGGTATATATGAGGATGGTAATTGTGTTCCATACCATCCCTATGGAGCACACCCAGAGATTATATGATGAGAGACTTACGGTGACATACACTTACATGCACACAGGCTAAGAATAGTCCTGTGGAGATGTCACTGGAATGTCTCTTTTGATTTACAATCCCACCCCTGGCTCCTGGTCAAACCCTCCCTTCTCTGGTGGTCTAATGGGATTTTTGGAAATGTTTCAGCATTTTTTTACCAGGTGGCAATTTCAGTCCAAAATCAGGACTAAGCCAAGTGTGTGGCCACAGGAGCTGTGAGAGGAGGGACCCTTTCTTCCTCCCTCACTCCTCCTGCCACTGCCACCCAACAGCTGCCTCCACTTTTGCTTGCAGCCCATCGTTATGGCCATCCACCTCAACTCCAGTCATCCTCCTCTCCTGCCCTCCAATCCCTGGGTGAGGACCAGGCTGACAGAGAGCTAATCTTGACTGAAAATCCATTGCATTTACTGAGTGCTTACTTTGGGCAGAGCACTGTACTCAGCTTTCGGGAGAATATGATACAATGGAGTTGGTAAGAGTCAATTCCTGCCCATAAGGAGCTTACAGGCTAGAGGGGAAGACAGACTTTAAAACAGAAGCAGCATGGACTAGCGGATAGAGCATGGGCCTGGAAATCAGAAGAACCTGGGTTATAGTCCCAGCTCTGCCACTTGTCTGCTGGGTGACCTTGGGCAAGTCACTTAACTTCTCTGTGCCTCAGTTACCTCATCTGTAAAATGGGGACTAAGACCGTGAGACCTATATTCATTCAATCGTATTTATTTAGTGCTTACTGTGTGCAGAGCACTGTACTAAGTGCTTAATGGGATAAGGACCGTATCCAACCTGATTAACTTGTACCTACCCCAGGGCTTAGTACTGTGCCTGGCGCATAGTAAGCACTTAACAAATACTACTTAAAAAATGATAGATATGTGTGTACATAAGTGCTGTGGGGCTAGGGATAGAGTGACTATCAAAGTTCTTTGAAGGTTCAGACCCAAGTGCATAGGTGACACAGAAGCAAGGGCAAATAGGGTGGGGAAATGACGGGTTAGTTAGGGAAGGCCTTTTGGATGTTGGACTTTGAAGATAGGGAGAATGGTAGTCTGTCAGATATGAAGGGGGAGGCCTATGCTATTTGAAGTTGATAGGAGATGTTTGTGGGCTATCTCTGGAGAAAAAAGGACCTTCTTTCCCTTCCTCTTTTCCTCCTCCAGCCCCATCCTCACCTCCTGAGATCCTATTTAAAACTAGATTTCCCCTCTCCTTGGGGTGCCTTTCTCCAAGATGCCCTTGACAGACATTTGCTCTCTCTTGATTCCCCCACAACACCCCAGAGAAGCAGGCAGGGGTCAGGGATTCATCACCTCCATCAAACAAAAAGGAGAAAATGGAGGGACAGACAAGGAGATGTTTGAACCCAAAGTCACCAGTTGAGTCAGTGGCAGTGCTAGAAATGCAACCCAGATGGCCTGTCTCCCAGTCCGGGGCTCCAGTTATGGGACCACACTTCTGCACTTTTTGGAAAAATGGAGGGATGTGTAGGAGGATGAATACTCATTGTATCGGGTGGGATGGGGGAGGACAAGTGAGATTGAGTAGATAGGTCTCCTGGCTCTCTTTCTCACATATACAGAATATATGCAGCGTGGCTCAGTGGAAAGAGCATGGGTTTGGGAGTCAGAGGTCATGGGTTCTAATCCCAGCTCTGTCACTTATCAGCTGTGTGACTTTGGGCAAGTCACTTCTCTGTGCCTCAGTTACCTCAACTGGAAAAGGAGGATTAAGACTGTGAGCCTCATGTGGGACAACCTGATTACCTTGTATCTCCCCCAGTGCTTAGAACAGTGCTTGGCACATAGTAAGCACTTAACAAATTTTATGTCCTGCGAAGGATTGTCATTCAGAACACTCATTACCAGCATCTGTAGTTTCTTTTTTTAATGGTATTTGTTAAGTGATTACTATGTGCCAAGCACTGTACTTAGCACTGAGGTGGATACAAACAAATCATTCATTCATTCAATCGTATCTATTGAGCCCTTACTGTGTGCAGAGCACTGTACTAAGCACTTGGAAAGTACAAGTCAGAAACACATAGAGATGGTCCCTACCCAACAATGGGCTCACAGTCTAGAAGACACAGTCCCTGTCCCCAGTGGGGCACCCAGACTCAATCCCCAAATTTCAGATGAGGAAACTGAGGCAAAGAGAAATGAAGTGACTTGCCAAGGGTCACACAGCAGACAAATGGCCAAGCGAGGATTAGAACCCATGACCTTCTGATTCCCAGGCCCTTGTTCTATCCACTATACTATGGTTCTCCCCCACAAACACCTGCTAGTAACTGACCATCTCAATCTTACTGTTGTAGTCCACAAGCAGGTCTCGGGGGAGGAGAGAAGGAGTGTGAGGGCTTGAGTCTAGGACTCAAAAAACCTTGCTTTCCAAGCCTCAGTTCTCATCCATCAACCCTAAGGTCTGGCCAGAGATGATGTCACTTCACCCTGGTTTCCTGCTCACTCCATTCAGACATCCTTATCCACCATCCAGTGTCCTGTCGGTGGCAAGAATTCCTATATCAGAGGCCCAGGATGAGAGAGAGAGTTGAGGAGACCAGCTCATCTCTCCCAGAGCCTGTATAGCTTGACTGCTCCAGTCCATTCATAGCCCAGGAACTAGTAGAGCTCAAAGAGAGGCTGGGTAATCACCACATTTCCCCTCCCGACAAGCAGAAAATGTACCAGGCAACGAAATCCAGACAAGTTTGAGACTTAGAGACCACTGGGTTCCCTGCACTTTGAAAAGCTTTCCTAAATCAAGTCTGTGGAGGTGAGTCAAGAATGAAGAAAAAGTTAGACTTTTAACAGAGCATTTGTGTGCCTGGGTTGGATTCTGTTTAAATAGAGAAACATAAACTCATTTCTCTTCAGTTTTTCCAGCCAGTAAACATGGTAACATAAGCCCTTCTCTGAATGATGCAGACATTTTTTAGGAACTGAGTCAGACCTGAGGTCTTAGTTTTGCCTGCAAGCAGCCAAAATAGACTCCTTCAAAGTCATCACCCCAACTACCACAAAATGCCTCCTTCTGAACATTTGCTGTTCTTCCCTGGGCACTCCAGCTCATAGACATTCTGCACGGAAACATGACAAAACTGGGAAAAGCCACTTCATACCTAGGGAAAGCCAATGTAAGGAACTTTTGGCTGTATTTTTAGCCTGGACAGTGAGGACGGAAAAGCTGCTCATTTCCCTAGAGAAAATATGCACCTTCTTCCTTATGTGTGTCTGCAGCCTAATTCAGACCATCCAAACCTGGAGAGTATGACAGATTTAGGGGGAACAGACGGAGCCCAGGACTTGGGGTCAGAAGGGGATTCTGATTCAGAATCTGCTGTAGATCATGAAGGGAAGTCATCTTTCTTTCCTTAGCCCTGGTTCCCTATCTGTAAATGGGAGACTAAAGAAATGATACAATCAGTGGTATTCAGTGAGTGCAGAAGCATCATCCTAAACCCACAGAAGAGTACAACAGAAGCAAAATGCATGGTCCCTGTCTTCAGAGAAATTCCAGTCCAGTGGGAGAAATGGTCAAACAAAAATAATTAGGGATGCCTTGAGCGCCTGGAAGGGACTCCTTCTCTCATTCAACCCAGGCATTCAATCCGTCATCAAATCCTTTCGGTCCTACATTCACAACATTGCTAAAACCTGCCCTTTCCTCTTTATCCAAACTGCTTCCATGTTAATACAATTGCTTATCCTATCCCGCTGAGATTATTTCATCAGCCTCCTTGCTGACCTTCCAGCCTCCTGCCTCTCCCGACTCCAGTCTATACTTCATTCTGCTGCCCGGATCATCTTTCTACGGAAACATTCAGGACATGTCACCCCACTCTTCTCCAGTGGTTGCCTATCCACCTCCGATTCAAACAAAAGCTCCTCACCATTGGCTCTAAAGCACTCCATCACCTTGCCCCCTCCTACCTCACCTCACTTCTCTCCCTCTACAACCAAGCTCGCATACTTTGCTACTCTGATGCTAACTTTCTCACTTTGTCTCCATTTTGCCTGTCTTGCCGGTGACCCCCTCACCCACATCCTGCCTCTGGCCTGGAACCCCCTCCCTCCTCAAATCCGACAGTTACTCCTCCTCCCCTTCAAAGCCTTATTGAAGGACAATGCCTCCAAGAGGCATTTCCAGACAAAACCCCACTTTTCCTCATCTTTCACTCCCTTCTGTATTGCCTTAACTTGCTCCCTTTGCACTTCCCCCTGACCCCAGGCGCAGAGCACTTATGTATACATTTGTAATTTCATTTATTTGTATTAATGTCGTCTCCCCTTATCTAGACCGGGAGATCATTGTGGGTAAGGATTGTCATTGCTTATTGTTGTATTGTTCTTTCCCAAGTGCTCAGTACAGTGCTCTGCACACAGTAAGCACTTAATAAATATGATTGAATGAATGAATGAACGATTGAATGAAAGAAACAAGAATCGTAAGTCATTGCTGAGGCCATCATCACTTCAAACTGGAGAAACCCTGACACTCCAGTGGAATGCCATGACAATAGATTCCAGCCTGACTTTGAGCTGTAGATAGACGTTCAGAACTATCCCCATCTATGTTTTCCCAGTTGTTTATCCTGAGCATAGCATATTTAAGTTCAAAGAACCTGAATCTGTTGTTAATTCCTAGCCTGCAAATGGCTGCTAAGTTCTCTTATAAATAAGTAGACAACTCTTCCCAGTCTGCACCCACAATCCATTCACTGGCTATTATTTTTGCATCAAGAGAAGTAGCAGATTTATTGTTTGAGCAGGAGAAATAATGGGCTCAAAATTTGGTGTCTTTCTAATTTAATTTGTAAAATGTATTCTAGTGCTCCCTGCCACTTCCTTGGTTTAGCTCAGCCTTGGCCCTGCTTACATCAAGTTCAAATACTTAGGAAATCCATTGTGAACCTTTTCAGATCTGCAAAGGCCCTCTGGCTCTATAGGGTTTAAAAGATTGAACCTTTGTGTTCTGTCTATTCTTTACTTTCTTTCTGGTCTCCTTCTTGAGTGTGTTCTGTGGCTCCACCTCTCTCTTTTTTATGGTATTTGTTAAGGGCTTACTTTGTCCAACACTGTTCTAAGCACTGGGCTAGATACAGGTGAATTAATTTGGACACAGTCCCTGTCTCACAGTCTAAGTAGGAGGGAGAACAAGAGTTCTGAGACACAGAGAAGTTAAGTGATTTGCCCAAGTTCACACAATGAGCATTTGGCAGAGCCGGAATTAGAACCTCTGACTCTCACTCCCAGGCCTGTGTTCTTTCCACTGTGCTAAACTTATTTTCAGCCCCCTTTTTCCTCTCCCCCTCCCCATCACCCCCGCCCTACCTCCTTCCCCTCCCCACAGCACCTGTATATATGTTTGTACCGACTTATTACTCTATTTATTTTACTTGTACTTATTTACTATTCTATTTATTTTATTTTGTTAATATGTTTTGTTCTGTTGTCTGTCTCCCCATTCTAGACTGTGAGCCCATTGTTGGGTAGGGACCGTCTCTATATGTTGCCAACTTGTACTTCCCAAGCACTTACTACAGTGCACTGCACACAGTAAGCGCTCAATAAATACAATTGAATGAATGAATGAGTGAATTTTCTCTCTCTGCTTATCCCTATTCCTGTCTGTTTGTCCCTCTATGGCATTCTCTACATCTCTGTTTCTTTGACCTGTCTCTGATGCTCTCTATCTCTCCATCTCTCTCTCTTACTGTCTGTATTTCTATCTGTTTCTGCCTCATAGAGGCCCAATCTCTGCCTCATCAATGTCTCTCTGCATTCGAGTGGTCTGCAGAGCTGAGATGTCTGAAACAACCTCACTCCTTAAAACAGCCAAGGGAGGAACAGAAGGGCTGGGATTCGGGAACGTGGGGGGAGCCTGAGCCATCTAGCACCCAAAATCTTCTTTTCCTACCCACGATGTAAGTTTTCCTTAATTAAAAGAAAATTGTTCTGCTGTTTCCCACTCCTCTGACCCTGTGGAGATCTTACCTAATGGGTGGGTGCCCAGAGAAGCAATAGTCAAGATGTCTGAACTTTCTCTCTCTCTCTCTCCTCTCAGGCATTACCACAGCATGGAAGTCTTCACCTATTATGACCTTCTGAACCTCAATGGGACCAAGGTGGCTGAGGGCCATAAAGCCAGCTTCTGCCTGGAAGACACAGAGTGTGAAGCAGGTATCCCCCTTGCCTCGCCTCTCTGTCCTGGACAAAACTCTGTGGAACTGTTCTCCCTCCCTTCCTCCCATTGACTCACCGGGAATGACTCTGGGAAAACTCTTTCCCTTTTCTGTCCCTGTTTCCCTGACCCTTCTCTTCCTTCCCCTTCCCTCTCCCCCCTTCCCAGGGGGGATGTTGGGAGAATAACTCTCCTCTGTAGCAGGATTTCGGGGAACATCATGCAGGCATTTGGTGTGTTTGTTGTGATGGGGGTTGTCAATGGATACAGGGGATATGTAATAAGCCTTCTCCTCTTCAGAAATTCAGAAGAATTATGAGTGTGCCAATTTTGGGGAGCAGGGTATCACCGTGGGATGCTGGGACATTTATCGCCATGACATCGACTGCCAGTGGGTGGACATCACTGACGTGCCCCCAGGGGACTACCTGTTCCAGGTACAGCTAAGTGGGTAGGACCACCTGAATATTTAAGGGGACTCAGTCTGCTGATTACATGGTCTGGTGTGTTTGGGGAGGAAGGCCCCTGCTCTTTCCCCAGGGGTGGAAGAGGAGTATCGAAGCCACTTACAGCAACTGCCAACCACCTCCTCCCTCAGAGAGCTGGACTTGCCCTCCCAGAGCCACATGGCTCGAGGGCGAAGCCCATGGCTGTGACATTGCAGGAGAGAGAGGATCCGGGGTTCCTAGACTTCCCTCCCACTTTTGGGAGAGCATCCTCTAACGAGCAATGGCTCTCTGCCAGCAATTTGATCGGTGAACATTGAAACAGAGAGTCGATTCCCGGACAGGGATTTTGGACTCTCTCTAGCTCCTATATTTTGTCCTCCTCAATCTCCCTCCCCGTTGCCTCCTCTTGTCCTCCCCTGCCCTGCCGCCCCTTCCCCTCCCCACCCGATTCTTTTTGAGACATTAAGTTCCTGGCAAGATCCTCCCAGCCTTCAAACTCCCCACAGACAGGACTCAACACCTGCAGAGAAGCGACCACAGAGCAGTGTTGAAAGACTTTCTGGACCGCCCCACAAGACAGCGAGGCATTCTTCCTACAGCCAAGCATGGAAATGAATCAACGTCTTTAGACTGACCGAGCAGTTCCTGCCCCAATTTTAGATTTAGATTTTTGCTAAAATACACTAGGTAGGCACATAAGCGTGGCATTTGAGGTCTGCCACCACTTTCATTTCATTTCATCTGGCTATTGTTTTCTGAGTGCAATCCATCGCCTGGTTTCACTGTAAAGTCCAAAAATATATTTTTTAAAACACGACAAACCCCAACACTAAAAACCTAAATTCTGTTCTTTATGCCCTGTAAATAGTAATGAGGGCTTGATTTCACTCCTGACGGTCATCCGAAAAATTCAAAATACTTTCACCTAGATTCTCACATAAGTGATTTAGCAGTAGTACAGTGTCACTAAGGAGAATAAGCAGTAGATCAACTGATTACTGATGGGTACCCTGCAGAGTACAGAAACAAGAAAACGAAGTCTGGAATGAGATTGAGCCCATCTGTACCTCTGCAATGAAACCCACACATTTCTCCTGTAGCTCGAGTGTCTGTCTGAGCCGAGCTTCTGCGGTGGCAGAACTGCACAGACACCGGGTTATGGATTTATATGCCAAAGTGACTTTAGTGGGCAGGTTTATATTGGCCCTTAAGGGAGTAAACTTCTAAGGTATGCATGGGTGGCTCAGTGGAAAAAACAGCTGAGGAAAGTGAAGCATTCATAGGTCTGAAACTCTTTGCTTTTTGCTGAAGACCCAGGTTGACGATTTGAAATGGCCCCCAGACATGAGCGGAGGGAGGGATGGGAAGACAGACGATTTGGAACAGTAAAGCCAGACCGTGAGAGAGGCCCCTGCTGAAGAATTCTCCCAGCATGGAGGAGTGGGCGAGCAAGATTTTGAAATCCACGTGGCCCTGGGGTATCTTTTACTAAAACCCATGACGCAGATAACTCAGCAGGCTTTCTTTGGGTTTGCCCCATGTTGTGTGTGATTCTCCAGTGAGACTGGCAGTCCACAAACCCAAGGAAAGCTCTATAAGGAGTTGTCCCAAACTCCCTCCCATATAGGATAGGAACTGTATCCCCCTCTCATTACGGAATCTTCTTTGTTTTTCAGCCTGGAGAGTGGACATTTCATCTGACCAAATTCTGCAGCCCTCTTTAATTCCACTTTCCCCTGCCTTTGTGCCCCAAACCTTCACCTCTTCCCCTCCCTCCTCAGAGTTATTCCCTCCAGCTTCTCCTCATAGTTATCCCTTCCCCTGTAGCCCTGGAGCCTTCCCTTCCTAGCCCGGAGGCCCTGCATGAAGCCCAGTGGACTCACAGGGATCCTCCCTTGGCATTTTAAGAAATCTCCTTTAGACAGCACCAGGTGTGCACCAGGGGGCTAAGCCTGTTCATTTCCTGATGGCTAAACAGGCACCGGGATAAGTGTCCCAGATTCCCTGCCTCCTCAGCAGTTCCCTGGGATGTTTCCGTCACTGCCGAGCTGATGGGCGGAGGGGGTTGTGAGGGGAGGTGCCCAAGTGGAGGGAAGCGGGCCTCAGTTTGGCATCTATTTCTGACAGGGCTCCCCTCTCCCTCTTCCAGGTTGTTATTAACCCCAACTACGAAGTGGCCGAATCAGACTACACCAACAATGTCATGAAATGCCGGACCCGCTATGATGGCCACCGCATCTGGATGTACAACTGCCACATAGGTGAGGGGCAGAAGGGGTTTCAAGAGTGGTGCGGGGGGAGGGAGGAGTAGTGGATGTTGTTGTCACCATCGTAGCAGTAATAATAATAATGATGGCATTTATTAAGCACTTGCTATGTGCAAAGCACTGTTCTAAGCACTGGGGAGGTTACAAGGTGATCAGGTTGTCCCACGGGGGGCTCACAGTCTTACTCCCCATTTTACAGATGAGGTAACTGAGGCACGGAGAAGTTTAAGTGACTTGCCCACAGTCACACAGCTGACAGTTGGCGGAGCCGGGATTTGAACCCATGAACTCTGACTCCAAAGCCCATCCTCTTTCCACTGAGCCACACTGCTTCTCCAGCGTAGTAGTAATAGTATTAAGCACTCACTACCCCTGGAGAGCACTGAACTAGCACTGGGAAACCTGGGGAATATGAGACATGGGTAGTAGTAGTAGTAGTAGTAGTAGTAGTAGTAGTAGTAGTAGTAGTAATAGTAGTAGTAGTAGTAATAATTATGGTATTTGTTAAGCGCTTACAATGTGCCAGGTGCTGTTCCATGGGCTCACAGTCTTAATCCCCATTTTACAGATGAGGTAACTGAAGCACAGAGAAGTGAAGTGGCTTGCCCAAGGTCACACAGCAGACAAGTGGCAGAGCTGGGATTAGAACCCAGTTCCATCTGACTTCCAGGCCTGGGATCTAACTACTAGGGCACACTGCTTAGTAGTATTGGAAGTTGAAGTAGCACTAGTATTTATTAAGCACTTACTATGTCTGCAGAGCTGGGAAACCTGGGGAAAGTGAGACTTGGTTTCTGGCCCTCCAGGAGCTCACAATCCAAAAATAAGGTGGGGCAAGGTTTAGCAACAGACATCTTAGGGAAGATGAAATAATAGAAATACAAACCAACACAAAAGCCAAAGAGGGAGGTGAAGGGCAAGGAACCAAGACCTCCGAGTTCTCAGAACAGCGCTTGGCACATAGTATGCGCTTAACAGTTATCATAATTATTATTATTATCCCTTGATTCCTCTCCAGACTTTCCCCCCTGCCAAGAGAAACCCATTACTCCAGATACTTCCCCTCAGGGAATTGAAAAAGCAGGTTCACCGTTTTCTCCAGGAAGTGGTGGCACTTGGTTAATTTTGGTAGAGAGCTGGGAGGGAGGCCAGCATCACAGCTTCGTGCTCAAGAAAGAAACCACGGACATCCGACCTGGGCCACATTTTCACGCCCAGCTCTGGCCAGGCAGGAGGGAGAATGAACAGACACAACCCAGCCAGGGCCCTACATCTAGTTATAGACTAAGCTGAGATCTCTCATCATTCTACTGGTGACCTAAAAAAAGATGTGGTCTAACCACCAGTTAGACAGGGTTCCCCGCATTATTTGTGGATTCAGGACATCTGATTTTTGCTCTGAAATGAACCAGTAGCAAACTAACCTAATTTTACTCTCCTCCCCAACTTTTTTTTTTTTTTTAAGAAAGCTGTTATTTGATTCTCTCTTTTCTTCAATTATCTGGAATTCTTTAATGGTTGAAGATTTTCAAGTTAATAGAATTATTTCTCATTTCTAGGGCACTGACTCTTGGAAGGGCTAGACAATACAGTTAGCTTAAGCACTGAGTATGTGCCAAGCACTGGAATAGATGCAAAGATAATCAGATCAGATGTGGTCCCTGACCCACGCCGGGCTTACCGTCTAAGAGACAGGGAAGGAGAGCACGTGTCCTCTGTTTTACAGATGAGTTAATTGAGGGACAGAGCAATAGTCATGTTGTTTATTGAGCACTTACTGAGTACACTGAATGCACTGTACTAATTGCTTGGGAAGTACCAGGGAATCAGAAGTTATATTCCCTGCCCACAAGGGCAGGGAAGCAATGTGGCCTAGTGGACAGAACATGGGCCCAGGGAGTCAGGGGACCTAGTTTCCAATCCCAGCTCTGCACTTGCCTGCTGTGTGACCCTGGGCAAGTCACTTCATTTCCTCTATGCCTCAGCTTCCTCAGCCCTAAAATGGGAATTCAATACCTGTTCTCTCTCCTACTTAGATCAGGAGCCCCTTGTGGGAAAGGAACTGTATCCACTCTGATTAGCTGTTATCTACCTTGACACCTAGAACAGTGCTTGACACACAGTAAGCACTTAACAAATACTATAAGCGCTTAGTTCAGTGCTCTGCCCACAAGAAGCACTCAATAGATATGATTGAATGAATGAATGAACAGAGGAGCTCACAGAGCAGGCAAATGATTTGTCCAAGGTCACACAGCAAGCCAATGACTTCCAGACACGTGCACTTTGCTTACTGTCAGCTTATTACAGCCAACTCTTCAGCATCCAGTTATCCACCTTTCTCTAGCCTCCATCCCTCTGGCTCTGGCCCTGATCACCAGAGTCTCCACCAGAGTGTGAGCGGGGGAAATGAAAGTCAATAATTAACTCCATCTATTTAGCTGTTTAGTTGTTAGTTGCCCTAGAAAGAGTTGAAGAAGCGTGGAGAGGAAAAATAAGAAAGCTAAAGTCCGTCTACATTGAAGCTGTAGGGCTCTGTGTTATTTGTTAAGTATTTGCATGGTATTTAGTATTTGTTTGGCTCTTTGATATATGCCAAGCACTGTTCTAAGTGCTGGGAAAGATACAAGATAATCAGGTCAAAAACCATCCCTGTCCTACACAGGGCTCACAATCTAAGTATGAGGGAGAACAGGTATTGAATTCTCATCATAGAGATGAGGTAACTGAGGAACAGGGAAGTTAAGTGACTTGCCCAAAATAACACAGCAGGGACATTCTTTCATTCAGTCGTATTTGTTGAGCGCTCACTGTGTACCAGAGCACTGTACTAAGCACTTGGGAAGTGCAAATCGGCAACATAGGGACATGGAAGGGACGGGATTATAACCCGGGTGCTGTGACTTCAAAGCCAGTGTTCTTTCCACTGTCACACTGCCCCACTCAACATGCTCCTTCTGACTCCAACATCATGGATAACGGGGAATCAGGGAAGTTGTATGGGCTAGTCTTGGAAAGAGCCTGAGCTTGGGAGTCAGGAGTCTTGGCCCCAGCTATGCTACTGGCCTACTCTGTGGTCTTGGACAAGTCACTTAATCAGTCTGCCTCAGTTTCTCCATCAGAAAAATGGGGATGAAAACAAATGCCTAGTCAAACCTCACAGCGACGTTCTGAGTATATCACTACGTGAAAGCACTTCAGAAAAATAAGTGTTGTTTAAATTCAAGTTATTATTGAATCATCATCCATGGTATTAAGCAACTACTATACTGAGCACTTGGAAGAGTACAATAGAGTTAGTAGACAAGCTTCCAGCACTGAATGATGGATAAATAGGCCAGACAGCTATCAATTAATCAATCATATTTATTGAATGCTTACTGTGTGCTGAGCAGTGTGCTAAGTGCTTGGAGAGCACAATATAACAGAGTTGGTAGACACTTTCCCTGCCCACAGTGAGGATTACTTACCCAGTCCACTTCCTTCGCTCCTAGGCGCGAGCCACAGAGCACTGCTGATGGAAATCTAGCTATCAGGCTGACCTTGTCCACCTCAAGTTCATCCTTGCGTGCATTAACTCTGCCCTCTCCTCTGACCGGCAAAATTATCTCTCCATCCTTATTGACACCCAAGCCTGTTGCCCTCACCAGTTATTCTAGACATTAAAGTCCCTCCTCAAACCCCCATCTCCTCGCCTCCCTCATCCCTTGCCCCTGATGACCTGGCTACCTACCTTATTGAAAAAATTGAAACCATCAGGCGTGATCTCCCTAAAATCTCCCCTGCTCCTTCCAGTCCCTCCCTCCTCCTGCCCCTTATTCAACTCTCAATCAATCAATCGTATTTATTGAGTGCTTACTGTGTGCACAGCACTGTACTAAGCGCTTGGGAAGTACAAGTTGGCAACATATAGAGACAGTCCCTACCCAACAGTGGGCTCACAGTCTAAAAGGGGGAGTCTAAACTCTCCCATCCTTCCAGCAGAATCTCAAGAGGAGGTCTCCTGCTTTCTCTCAAAATCCCCCCACCTCCACCTGCACATCTCAGCCCATCCCTTCGCACCTTTTCAAAACAACAACCCTCTCCCTTCTTCCCTCCCTGGCCACCATCTTCAACTGTTTGCTCTCCAGTGGCTCCTTCCCCACTGCTTCAAACATGCTCATGACTCCCCATCCTAAAAAAACCCTTCCTTGACCCTATGTCTCCCTCCAGTTATTGTTCCATCTCCCACCTACCATTCCTCTCCAAACTCCTTGAATGAGTTGTCTACACCTGCTGTCTCAAGCTCTCCTCCAATTCTCTCCTTCCCCCCTCTCCAGTTTGGCTTCCATTCCCTTCACTCTACAGAAACTACCCTCTCAAAGGTCACAAATGATCTCCTTGGCAAATTCAACAGCCTCGACTCCATCCTAATCATCCTTAACCACTCAGCTGCCTTTGACACTATCAACAACCCCCTTCTGCTGGAAACATCCAACCTCTGCTTCACTGACAGTGTCCTCTCCCGGTTCTAATTCTATCTCTAGCCACTCATTCTCAGCCTCCTTTGCGGTCTCCTCCTCTGCCTCCTACCCCCATCTGTGGATGTCCCTCAGAGTTCAGTTCTGGGGCACCTTCTATTTTCCATCTACACCCATTTCCTTGGAGAACTCATTCACACCCGCGGCTTCAATTACCACCTCTATGCGGGTGATTCCCAAATCTACGTCTCCAGTCCTGATCTCTCTCCCTCTCTTCAGTCTTGAATTTCCTCCGGCCTTCAAGACACCTCTACTTGGATGTCATTCATTCATTCAATCGTATTTATTGAGCGTTTATTGTGTGCAGAGCACTGTACTAAGCGCTTGGGAAGTACAAGTTGGCAACATAAAGAGACGGTCCCTACCCAACAGTGGGCTCGCAGTCTAGAAGCGGGAGACAGAACAAAACAAAACATATTAACAAAATAAAATAAGTAGAATAAATATGTACAAGTAAAATAAATAAATAAATAGAGTAATAAATACGTACAAACATATATACAGGTGCTGTGGGGAAGGGAAAGAGGTAAGGCAAGGGGGTGGGGAGGGGGAGGAGGGGGAGAGGAAGGAGCAGCGTTACCGTCACCTCAAACTTAACATGTCTAAAACAGAACTTCTTACCTTCCCACCTAACCTGCCCTCCCCCTGACATTCCCGTCACTACAGACAGCACCACCACCCTTCCCATCTCACAAGCCTGTAATCTTGGCACTATCCTTGACTCCTCTCTCTCATTCAGCCCACATATTCAACCTATCACTGTATCCTTTATGTTCATCCTTCACAACATCACTAAGATGTCTTTTCCTCTCCATCCAAACTGCTACCATGCTAGTCCAAGCACTTATCCTATCCCACCTTATCAGCCTCCTTGCTGACCTCCCTGCCTCCTGTCTCTCCCCACTGCAGTGCATTCTTCACTCTGCTGCCTGGATCATTTTTCTCCAAATGATCATGTTTCTCCACTCCTCAAGAACCTCCAGTGGTTGCCCATCCACCTTGCATCAAACAGAAGCTCCATACCACCAGCTTCGATCACCTTGCCCCCTCCTTCCTCACTTGGCTCCCCTCTACTACAACCCAGCTCACACACTTCACTTCTCTAATGCCAACTTTCTCACTGTGCCTCCATCTCATCAATCTCACTACCGACCTCCCACCCACGTCCTAGCTCTGGCCTGGAACACTCTCCCTCTTCATATCCGACAATTACTCTCCCCCGTTTCTAAGCCTTATTGAAGGTACATCTCTTCCAAGAGGTCTTCCCTGACTAAGCCCTCATCTCCTCTTTTCCCACTCCCTTCTGCATCACCCTGACTTGCTGCCTTTATTAGTCCCTGTCCCCCGGCACTTAGGTACATAGCTATAATTTATTCATAGTAATGTGTCTCCCTTTCTAAACTATAAGCTCGTTGTGGGCAGGGAATATGTCTGTTATATTGTGTTGTACTTTCCCAAGCACGTAGTACAGTGCTCTGCACACAGAAAGTGATCAATAAATATGATTGATTGATTGTTTTGGTTGAATGAGCTTACAGTCTATTGCAGCAAGGCCCATTTCTGCCAACCCCCAATGAATTTGGGGTTTCCTGGGAAAACGGATGTGGTTCCTGAGCTGAATCCCCTGCTGCCCAGCTATTTCCTAACATCTCCCACTCCTTCTGTGTTACCCTTGCACTTGGATTTGCTCCCTTTTTTCACCCCTCCCTCAGCCCCACAGCATTTATTTAATAGGTCGGTAATTTATTTATATTAGTGTCTGTCTCCTCTAAACTCTAATCTTGTTGTGGGCAGGGACTGTGTCTGCCAACTCTGTTGTAAAGTACTCTCCTAAGTGCTTTGTACAGTGCTCTGCACAAGTGAGCACTCAATAAATATGATTAACTGATTGATTGATCTCAAGAGGAGGCAGGCTGACGTAGGCTCCCCAAATCTGGCTGATTACAGGCCCTGAGGGTTTTATCCATCCCCCTCCCCTTGCACTGAGATCTCTTCTGAATGTGAAATGAGATTTGTTGGTCAGGGTACCAAGATAGCCGGAATCAGTGCTCTTGGGCAGGGAAGCCAGTCAGACCAGGTGGTGAGGTCCTCTGGGACCGATTCTCGGAGGATCCAATTTTTAAGCTGCTGGGATCTTTGGGACTGGAGCAGACTTCCCTCTCCCTGGGTCCCCGTGGAATAAGCTGCCAATTTCTCTCTCTACCTTTTCACCCTGTACAGGTGGCTCCTACAGTGATGAAACAGAGAGCAAGTTTGATCACTTTGGTGGCCTGGCGAATAACCAGATCTCCTCTCGGTAAAGAGCCAGCCGGAGGCCCTCCCCACCCAGGACACTGCACTATTTACCCTGGGGTCTTCCCTAACCACTGCACAGCCACCAGCGAACCAGGTCCTTCCCTCCTCCACGCCCCTGCCCAACTGGGCCCTTTGATTTTTGAAGGACAAATGAATGCCCTTTGCCTCCTTTCCCATCTACCCACTGCCTGAAACATATCCCATTTTGGAAACTCTCCGCACCTGCCCATGTGCCCTGAGGGTGTGGGAATACCCAAAAAAGCTTTAGGGGGGCCTAGCGATGCAGAAAAAAAAAAAAAACCCACCTTGCTGTCCTGCCCAGGAAACTACGCACTTAGCTATTTCCTCAGATTAGGACCATAGTAAGCAAAATACTTACTGCGGAAATGTAGGGGCCTCTGGGGTTTACTGAGCTCCAGGACAACACGATCTCTTCCTACCACTCAATTTCCCTTTTGTAGGGAAGCAGAAGGTGAGGGTCTATATCCTGCTCGCTTCCTCCAGGATTTATCCGGTAGCTTTCCATGGCTTTGCTGAAGCCGACCCGCTGACAGGCCAGGGTTCAGAGTCTCATGGGGAGACCAGAGGTAGATGCTACAGAGGCTTTCGATGCCTGCAGATTTATTTTTTATTTTTACTGGTACTTGTTAAATGCCTACTGTGCGCCAGACACTGCACTGAGCACAGCAGTAGATACTGATAATCAGGTTGGGCACAGTTCCTGTCCCAAATGAGGCTCACTGTCTAGGATTTCATGGATGTCCACACAGGGGGAACTTGGTCACCACAGCCCTCTCCCTATTCACTGTATCAACTTAATCTTTAAGTTTTAAACCCGCAGTGCATGCGGTCACAATCTCAAATAATCTGCTACAAGCCTGCAAGTACCAACCAGGGTCTGGGTTCCAGAGAACATATCTGTATTCCACACTGGAAGCATGGCTATGCAGCGCTGAACTAGGGAATTAGAATGTCACAGGGCAGAAGAAACCAAAAAAAAATGGAAGAAAAATGTCATTTAATGTGCTTGGTTCTAAATTGTATCCCCGGGCCAGGCATGTGGACGTCACTAAAGGTTTCCCTTCTTCCGTACAAGTGGGAAAGGGTCCGGTTAACACGGGAACCTCTTTGCAACGCTTTTTGCCCAAAGAGCTCAATATGTTGGCCGACGTCAGCCTTTTAACGGTAACCACTGCCTGGTCTAGCCTCTCTTTCCATCAGAGAAGGATTTGAAGCCCATGTTTTTCTTATCCCATTAAACTCTTTATTTCTTCTACAGTTTACTATACCCATATATATAAGTTCTGCTGTCAGGATTTCAGATTAGGCAATTTTGAGACATACTTCTTTTTCTTGCTCGGTTTTTTTAAAAAATATATATATATATATTTGTTTTAAGGATGACACCAGGTCTGAATTGTATCTCCAACAGAAACACGGTAATTTATTGGCATTTCATATTGGGCATCGGGGCCTTCTTAAATACAGCAAAAAGTCACCTGTGTAATGACTTCTTGTTGTTTTGAGCAGTTTCCTTTTGGCAAAGGTGAATGAATGGTGCTAAACTATTCCCGGCTCCTGGTTTCTGGAGGACACTCCCTGATTGCCAGGGGTCAACAGAGACACTTACACATACTTGAATCACAGTTGTTTGTCCCCAGAATAAATGGTTTATCATATTCAATGAGTGGGTGTTTCATTAGAGACCCGTCAGCGGGTGTCTCATCCCCTTCTGACACCTGGTCTCTCATTATCACCGCCCCACTCACGCCTCACCCAATGCCCAAAGGATGGGGTGGGATCCATGGCACCTCAGGGAGGTGGTGCCTGTCTTCTAGGACCTCTCCCTTCAAGGAGACTGAACGGACCAACACAGAGCTGGAAGGGCACTTGAGCGATCATCTGGTCCGGCTTCCCACCTCTGGCAGGGGAAATGAATGCCTGAACCATCCAGCAAATGGATATCCAGTCTCTTTTCCCAGAGTGGTGCTGTCTATAGCCTCCTGCGGTACCCAGCTTGTTTGCTTTGTCCCCCTTTCTTTGCCCTTTTTTCCTTTTTTTCCAAGAAGTGTAGGGAATCAGAGGTCCTGCCTGAACCCACTGAAGCAGCACTATGGCAGCTGGTTGGACGGTGGTATTTGAGGAAGGCTCTGGAGGCTGGGAATCACCATGGGAGCTGGGTTCTAATCCCTCCGCTTGCCTCTTTTTGAACGATGGCCATTAATGGAACTCTTGCTTCGATCTATCAGCAAAAAGTGGGTAGAATTCCTAGGAGGCCAAAGGCATGTCTGTTCGGGCCAGGGGCTGGGGGAGGCCTGGGAAAACATCTGGATAATCAAGAGATGGAAGAATGCCATTTCTTTGAGGACACGGGTAATTCCGGTTTTTCTCCTGATTAAGTTTCCCGGCCGTTATGGCAGTAGACCTCACCTAATTTCTCTGCTTTTACAGAAAGCCAGGCTTCTTTCAAATTCCAACTTTTCCTTACGACCGCCTCATACTTCTGGCCTAAGCATGGAGCTTCCTACTGTCTGGAGGGGAGTCTGACTCTGACTCTCTACAGCCCTTGGGGGGAAAAGACAGTAGCCCCACCACCAACCGCCCTGGCAACCCCCTCCCTCTCCCTCCACTCACTGTTTCCAGAATGCTACTCCTTCTGGCTGAAGACACCCCAGGGAAGGGAGCATTCCGCTCGGCCGAAGTGTCTCAGGCTACACGTTTTTGTAGTCTAACTTTTATTTTCCACCGTGAGCCGCTTTTTTTCTTTTTTTACAACCCACGCAAATATTCAACCCTTAGCAACAACCCCCAGGGGGCTGAGTAGTTTTGTTCTCTATCAAAAAACCCCACTGCCCTTTTCGGCTTGAGGCTGCAGTGGTAAAGAGGTCGTTCTGAGAGGAGGCTGCGGACACCGTATCCACCACGACATCCACTGGGCAGGAGTAGCAGCATTATCTGGTTACACATGGAAATGGCCTGGGAGGCCACAAGTGACCTCACCCCCCTTCCCTCCCCGGGTGACCGGATCTCCCCGAAACGGCCACCTTCTGGAGAGCTACATCCTCTGGCTCCCCCTAAATCAGCTAAAGTAGGGGCAGCAAGGATGGAATCAGTAGCCTGGTCCCCCAGGGGGGCAGTGGGGGGAAGCCACATTATAAACAACATTTAAGTTAATCCCATTTGAACATTAACAACCAAATCAAACCCGCGGCCACCGCAGATGGCTTTCAACAGTGCAGCCAGGCCTCGTACCCCTGGGTGGCTCAAACCCCGGAGCCTGGAGTGGCTGCGTTCACTCAGCCAGGGGTCCCGTAGGCTCCGGGGGGCTCGGCGGCTCGCAGCGGGAAGGAGGACCACTCGGCCGTGCTGCGCTCTCCTTCCTCTCCTTCTGCAGACCCAGAGCCCGGGCCACCAACCTGCGTGCCACGGTCGTGTTGGTCTGTGGCCTTTCCTTCGCCAGCTGCAGGAGCTCTGGAAAGAAAAGAGCAGGGGAGAGACCGGCGCGGAGAATGCTCCTGGAGCAGAGCTCCGAGGCAGGGCTGGCCAGCCCATCGCCCCTAGGACCCCACTGCAAAAATCCCTTAGTCTAGTGAGGAGGTCGCCGCCGACACCGGCCCACTGGCTGACAGCTTGGGGCCCATTTTCAGCTCTGCCTCTGACCTGGTCAGAGCCCTAGGCTAAGTCTTTCCCAATCTGCAAAACAGAGAGAGCAGCTTGTCCTAGGGGCAACAGCACAGGACTAGGGGTCAGGAGACCCAGGTGCTACTCCCGGCTCTTTCCCTGGCCTGCTGGTTGATCTTGGGCAAATCACTTAACCTCTCTGGGCCTCAATTTCCCCACCAGTACAATGGGGATAAAATTAATTGTGGGAAAGGGACTGTGTCCAATCACACGGCCTTGTATCCACCCCAGCACTCAGAACGTAGTAGGTGCTTAATAAGCGCTACACTTATTAGTAATTATTATAATTACTAGTAGTTCCTGGCCCCTCCCTACTTCATAGTGTTTAGGAAATTCAATGAGTATATATGATATGTTCTGGGTTCTTTGAGCTGAATAACTATGTATCAACATATTATAAATAACAAAACCATTAAGAATGGTGATAAAAATTTGCATTACCTTGAAACTACCTAGGTTAAGAATGCAGCTTGGGTGCTGATTGGCTATCAGGAACTCCAGGAGCCTCTAACCAGTCATCACTAGTAAGTGCCTAATACCATTATTATTATTATTATTATTATTATTATTATTATTGTCATCATCCACCCTGGCCAACCAATGGCAAAGCTTGGACAATCAGACCCACCCCTCTCGCTTAATCAATCAATCAATCGTATTTATTGAGCGCTTACTGTGTGCAGAACACTGTAATAAGCGCTTGGGAAGTACAAGTTGGCAACATATAGAGACAGTCATCATCATCATCATCAATCGTATTTATTGAGCGCTTACTGTGTGCAGAGCACTGTACTAAGCGCTTGGGGAGTACAAGTCGGCAACATAGAGAGACAGTCCCTACCCAACAGTGGGCTCACAGTCTAAAACCTACCTCGGCAATTCACAGTGTTCTGGCACAAATTAACCACTCAATAAAGACCATCATTCCAATACGTATTCCCAGGCTTCCAAAACTGTGCTTTTTATTCCCAGAAGGACAGGGTAGAACTCCCCAGGGGCTGCTGGAGTGGTTACTCGAATATAACAATCATTGTGGTATCTGTTAAGCACTTTCCATGTGCCAACCACTATACTAAGCACTGCGGTAGACACAAGATAATCAAGTCAGACACAGTCCCTGTCCCACATGGAGCTCACAGTTTAAGGAGGTGAGAGAACCGGTACTGAATCTCCATTTTACTGATGAGGAAACTAAAGCTCAGAGAAGTTAGGCCACTTGTTAAGCCACAGGGCAGGCAAGCGGCAGAGCCCAGGGGGTAGGCAAGGAAGCTGTAGTGGGGGGTGCGGGGAGAACTACAATGGGACCACCCCTGCAGCCTGGTGAGGGGGATGGAAACCCCCACAGGTTCGCAGGCTGGGCAAGGGGCTGAAAGAGCTGGAGCAGAGGGATGGAGGATCATCTCTCCCTATGACTCCACTCGCCTTCCCCAGCCATTCCAGGGGCCCCACCCAGAGCCATGCCAACCTCTGCGGGGGCAGACACACTGCTGGTGGCCTCTCAGCTGCTGGACCACAGCCCGGCCTTACCCTGGCACAGCCGGGCAGCCCAGCACCCATGCCGCCCTGGAGATCCCGATCCAGAGAGCCTGATCAGACGTGCCAGTCTCCCCTCCTGCCCCGACCCAAACCGCAGTTGAGGAAGACTTGGAGCTGAAGGAAAAAAAAAAAAAATCTACTTACTCGGTCGCTGCAGAGCTTTGAACTTGGATTGCTTTGTTCCCTGGGTGAGGGGTCGGATCTTAAGTGACGGGAAATCATTTGCCAAGGCTTTGGTTGCTGCAGAAAGAGAACAGAGCTGCGTCCCTCAAGCTGGCTCCCATTCCTGGGACCACGTACGCAAGCACCAGCCAACACTCACACCTGGGTGAGTGAGCTAATGTGCTGGGAATGCGCTGCAGAAACCCCCTGCTCAGTGCTTCTGGGAGGGTCAGGGCTCCACCCTTCTAGCAAGGCAGACGGCTCTGAGACTGCACCAACAGGGTCCCCGCTGGGGCAGTGAGATCAGGGAGACCACGTGGCTAACACACTGGATTAGGGCTGGGGACACTCGGGTTCAAATCCCCCTGCTGCAGTACGTCATAATCCCCCTATAGTGGAAAGCCTACTTTGGGGCCGAACGAGAGGGAAGCAGGTCCAAACCAGCGACTGGGAACGAACACTCAAGGAGACTGCTCGGTGACCAGTGGGCTTCCCAATCTTTTCTCTCCCCATGCCCTCTCCGCTTTCAGGTTTCTTCCTCTGCTCCTCCTGTGCTCTTCCCACTGCCCCTAAGTCCCTCGTCTCCTACAGTTTGTCAGTGAGAAGCTGGACATTCAGGCCTCTGAATTCCCTTGCAGAAATGGGCTAGGGAAGCCCAAAAAGCAAATCAATTCGGGAGATGAGGGAACGACACCAGCCAGTCAGACCGAGCCATCCGAGCTCCTGGGACTTATGGGACGAACAAGACTATGATGTCCTAAGGATTTAGTAGCCTCAGTTGAAGAGGCTGCTGAGAAAGTCCCTTGGCAGAACCTCGGCCTTTCCCCCAACTGAGGACTTTGTCCATGAGATGGGCTGCTCCTGGGTGAGATCTTTCCTCCCCGACTGCATGACGAGGAAAGGGAACTGAGCACTGGACCGGCAGGGGGAAGGGGAGGGAGGCCACATTACCTGATTCCAGGCAAGGAAAGATGCCCAGCGCATGCGTGTCATCCACCCACAGGATCTTGAGACCTTTCTCTCTAAGGGCAAGGAGGGAAAGGCACAGAAGTTAAAAGCAGATCAACAGAACAAGGCAAATTCAGAGCCCCACGCAAGCAAGGATGCGGAGAGTTTCTCGGCTCATATGGGAAAGTTTGCTCACACCCTGAATTCCACAAGAGCTAAAGCAGGCCCTCGCATGACGATTGGAGAATCAGAGAATGGAATGGCCTTCTGACAAACAGTCTTCTTTCCCGGAGGGGAGGGAACCATCAAAAGAGTTAGCACCAAAGTCCCCAAATTGGGACATGGGTCTAAAGAGGCAGGACAATCAGAAACCATCGGGGTTCTGGGTATGGTGGGTACCCACGGCCACTGGAGAGCCCAGATGAGCAAAGCAACAGCCTAGCAATGAAAGGGCTGGGAATCCCGATCTGGGTGCTGTGACCTGGGCAAAATAAACGTTCAACAAATGCTCAATCCCAGGTCAGCGCTGTCTTAGTATGAGAAGGAGAAAGTGCACGGCCTGATGGAAGCATGAGGAAAGGCTCAAAATGCCAGGTCACAACTCAGAATTTTTTATTTCTACCCAGCAAGTCAGTTCTCTCTGGAGCTCGAGTTCTCTCAGATCTGGCAACATGGCTGTTTCCTCTCAATTCACCCACCCTGCCCCTGGCCCAGCCTGAGTTGGCAGCCCACGTCTCAGTCTTTGTTCTTAGGCCTTCCTCATCGCTGGAAGTCCAAGAAGGGGATTGGATGAGCTGGCGAAAGTCCCACCAACCTGCCACTCTGGCTCTATCTCCATCCTTCACCTGAGGAGGGAAAGGAGCATTTGGGGAGGGGAGAGAGGGACAGTGAGGGAAAAGAAGGGGAGAAAAAGAAATGGAAAAAGGAAGAGAAGGAAGGAAGAAAAGGGAGGGACCAAAGCATGGACAAGAAAAAGGAAAGGGGAAAATGCAGAAGTGGGAGAGAATGGAAAGGAAAAAGAATGGGTCAAAAGTGGAGAAGGGGCAGGAGAATGGGGGCAAAACTCTACGTGCAAGGGAAAAGGAGAAATTCCCAGCAAGGAGAGCCCTTTTCCTCTTACTCCCAACCTGAGCTTCCCACCAATCCCCTTGGACAGCTCCTCCACATATCCAAACTAAACCTTCCCCTCTATGCTGCATCCACCCAATGTCCCTAGCAGGGTTGACCAGTGGAGATCTGGAGTCTGAGATGGGTATTGGCTATTATTCTAGACTGTAAACTCGTTGTGGGCAGGGAATGTGTCTGTTTATTATTATACTGTACTCTCCCAAGCACTTAGTACAGTGGTAAGAACACAATAAGAGCTCAATAAATACGGCTGGATATTCAGGGGTCCCAAGGGTGTAACGGTCTTTGGGGAGGCCTGCTGTGAGCGGTTATTTCTGTGCTCTGTAAGTGCTCAAAAAATACCACTGACTGACACAATGTTCTCCATAAAACATCCCCTTGCCTCACAGCTCTCAAATTGTCCTGGTTTCATTTTTGCCCAAGAGATAGGTCCTGGGGGAGAGGGCGTCACAAGAGACACCCCAAACAAGAAGTTGAAACTGGAGGAAGCATGGAGTCTGATCTTTGCCTTGAAAGTCACCCCTTATTCACTTCTAAATTATTCACCAGGAAACTCTCCTCCCTGGCAGAGGTTCAGAGACCACCCCCATATTCCGGCCACAGCAGAACCTGAGATCCAACTCACTGTCAGGCAAGCTTTGGACCCCATCTCTCCACCAAAACCGCACTTTCTACAGTTTGTAGTGCCCTCCTTATAGGCATGTAGAAGTATAATTGAAGTAGTAGTAGTATCAACATTTATGGAACACCTACAAGATGCAATGCACTGTGCTAAGAACTTGTGAAGTACAGACTAGAGAAGTAATAGATTCTCTGCCCACCTGGAATTTAGACTCTAACAGGAGAGACAGATAAGACAATATTTACAAATAAGAGTGATCCAAGTGAATCTTTGAAGGGAAACAAGGTGGCCTAGTGGAAAGGGCATGGGCCTGGGAGTTGGAAGACCTGGGTTCTAATTCCTGCACTTATCTGCTGTGTGACCTTGGGCAAGTCTCTGTGCCCCAGTTACCTTATCTGTAAAATGGGGATTAAGACTGTGAGCCCCATGTGGGACATGGACTGTGTCCAACCTGATTACCTTGAATAATAATAATAATAATAATGTTGGTATTTGTTAAGTGCTTACTATATGCCAAGCACTGTTCTAAGCACTGGGGGGATACAAGGTAATCAAGGTTGTCCCAAGTGGGGCTCACAGTCTTAATACCCATTTTACATATGAGGCACAGAGAAGTTAAGTGACTTGCCCAAAGTCACCCGGCTGACGAGTGGCGGAGCTGGGATTCGAACCCATGACCTCTGACTCCCAAGCCCGTGCTCTTTCCACTGAGCCACGCTGCTTCTCGTGGCTCATCTACATTGAAGCTTTTGGGCTCTGTGTTATTTGTTAAGTATTCGTATGGTACTTGGTATTTGTTTGGCTCTTTGGTATGTGCCAAGCACTGTTCTAAGTGCTGGGGAAGATACAAGATAGTCAGGTCAAAAACCATCCCTGTCCTACATACCCCAGTGCTTAGTACAGTGCCTGGCGCATAGAAAGCACTTAAATACCATGAAATAGAATGCATTTTTTAAAAACGTGCAATTGAATAAACACATATCCCTTTGTACCTGCTGAGGATGGGTATAAAAAAGTTCTAGGGCTCAACCCCAATCTGATCCTCCCCAACCACTCAGTTGTCCTACATACTCTGGGTCAAGGCCTCCACTATGAAACATGATCAGGCCTCAGTTTTGCTGACAAACTACTTACCCAGTTCTCCTCCTACCTCTTTGACCACTGTTTTACTTAACTGTTTCTTTTTATGGTACTTGTTTAACTGTGTGCTATGTACCAAGCACTGTACTAAGCGCTAGAGTAGATACAAGCAGGTACTTGGGTTGGACATAGTCCCTGTCCCGCTCAATGACTCCTCTTCGGCCTCCAGTCCTTTCTTACTGTAGCTCCTCTTGCTCCTGGGGAAACTCCACATGGACTGACCGTCGGTATCTCAGCTTCAACATGATGGAACTACTAGTCTTTTCCCCTAAACCCAGTCTTCTTCCTAACCTTCCCGTCTCGGGAGATAACACCACCGTTCTCCCTGTTCCAGAAGCCCGCAATCTCAGTGTCTTTCCTGACCTCTCTCTGTCTTTCAGTTCTCAAATTCAATCCAAATCCTACCGGTTCTTCCTACATGATACCTCCCAGATGGGGCCCCTTCCTCTCCACTGAAACCACTGCCATCGGGTGCACACTCAGGTCATACCACATAGCATGGCTACCCTATCAATCACCCCACTGCTCCCCCGGCCTCCCGCTTTGCCCCACTCCAGTCTATATTAGATGCTGCTGCATGGATCTCTTCTTGATAATCAGTACATGCGTCTTCACTCCTCAAAACCCTCCACTGATTTTCTATATCCCTCCACGTCAAGCAAGCACTCCTATCAGCTTTAAACATCTCCGCCAACTCCCCCAACCTTCCCAATCTGCTCTTTTTACTCGCTGCTTCTCAACCCGCTCTCTTCCTTCTTTCCCAAGCTAAACTTCTAACTGTACCTCGTTCTTGACTCTCCTGCCTCTCTCGCTCACACTGTTTTCCCAGCTTGGAACTCCCCGGCCAAATCTGACAGATCACAGCTCTTCCCCTATTCAAAGGCCTCCTAAAGTCCCACCTCCTCTCACAAGCCTATCCTGATTAATTCACAGCATTGCCAAGTCATATAAACCCATTAGCCAGCTCTAGAACTTGTATGTCCACTCTTGGCACCCCTGTATAGATGTTTCTGTAATGTTAGTCTCCCCACGGTAGTGTGAAAGTTCCTTGTGGGCAGGGAATCTGTCACTTCTTCGTTTTGTACTTCCTAACTACTTAGTGCAACACGCTGCCCCAAGGGTGTGCTCAATAATGCCACTATTGAGACAAGGAATTGCACAGATGACTTAAATACAACTTACTTACACCTTGAAGGGTCAGACAGTAAGACGTGGCTGGGAGACCAGCTTTCCAAGCCATTTTCAAGACGCCAAAGCCCCCAAGTGATTGTTCCCTGACTCTCCCCACTACGTTCGCGCTCCAGATACTCACTGAAATTCAGAAAAAGTCTCCAGCAGGTCCTCGGTCTTCAAGGTTGACTCAAAGTCATAGATCTCGACCACATGCCCAAAGTCACTCTCGCCAACCTGATCGTCCCCAAACCTAGAAGTGTCCACGTGAATCTTCTCAATCTGAATATCCTTCTTGTTCAGGTGGTCCACGATCTGGGAGAAAACCGAATCCAACCGAAAGGGAAGAGGTTATTCCTGAGGTAAGGGGGAACCCAACGTTTCTGATGGTCAGCGTCTTGGATTTCACCATGTGGCAAAATTCCAAGTGTTCAGGGGGTCAGGGACCTGGTTTCTAATCCTGCCTCTGTCATTTGCCTGCTGTGTGAACTTGGGCAAGTCACTTAACCTCTCAGTGCCTCAAATGCCTCAACGGTAAAATGGGGATTACATACCAGTTCTTCCTTCCCCATAGACTGTCAGCCCCATGAGGGAGAAGGACTGTACCTGACCTGATTACCTTGTATCTACTCCAGTGCATCGTTCACTGCGGTCATAAAATAATCCCTTAACAAATCTCACAATGATTGCGATTTTCCAGGGTGCACTGAAGTGCTGGGGCACCCCTGTTGGGAAGACCTAGGCTAGAATGCTGAAACGAAAAGGCGTGCGCTGTCAACACTAGGGAATTTGGGGTAAAGCTTCTGGCAGCCCTGAAGAAGAAGTGACCACTATCCTTTCTAAGGCGGCAACCTTAGAGGTACTGGGCTTCTGGCCCTATTTCCCCTCAGACATCCAATTTGGGGGCCCGAAATCCCAAGAAAAACAGATTAGAGACCTGCCACACGTGTCTTTTGGTTTTGTTTTTTTTGTTTTTTCTAGTGGGATCTGTTAAACATTTACTATGTACCAGGCACCCGGGGTAGATACAAGATAATCAGGTTGGACAGAGTCCATGAACCACATAGGGCTCACAGTTTTAATCCCCATTTCACAGGTGCGATGACTGAGGCCCAGAGAAGTTAGGTGACTTATCCAAGGTCACACAGCAGACAAGTGGCAGAGCTGGGATTAGAACCCCTGATTTTCGGACTCCAGGCCCACGCGCTATCCGATAGGCCACGCTGCTTCTCACCGGGAACTGGCTCCTCCTAATCCTGAGTCTACGCTCCCTGCTTCACCCCAGAGCTCTGCAGGCCCACTATCACGCCTGCAAACCAGCTCCTCAAATCCTCAGTCCTTCTGGCACTGCCAACCCCAACACCAAACCTCATTACCTCCTTCAGCAGTTCAATGCCATCATCCTCTGACTGGCCATCCTCCTCCTCGTCCCCCATCACGTCGACTGTCAGGCTAATTCCGTCTACACCCTCCAGGGACAGGCTCAAGCCGGACTCAAGGTGCTCGGCTACTTCCAGGCTGCTTCCCTTGCCCGGCGAGCGCTCTGAGCCCGGCGGGTCCGGGCCCCCCTGCAGCGGCTCATTTTCGCCGCCCTGGCTCTGGTCTCGTTCAGGCACATCAGGGAGCTCCTGGCTCGGTCGAGCGCATGGATCCCCGCCGCCGTCGAAGTCGCTGGGCTCCCCACGGGCTGGATCCGTGGCTTTCTTCTCCTCTGGGTCGCTGGCCTTGACTGGTCGTGGTCTCCAGGGCCCCTTCCTGCGCAGTGCCCGCGGCACGTACAGAGCCTGGTCCGGTTTGCGGCCCCGCTGACCACGGTGTCCGCGCCCGCCCCGGAACCCGGCCGAGGGCTCCCGGGACGGCGTGGCTCCGAGCCCCTGGCTTCTGCCCTTGGCATGATGCCCTTGGCCGGGGCCAGAATCACCCTCGGAGACGGGTAACCTGCAGGAAGGCGAGAGGACAGGCGCTCCGTTTAGGCTCATGGATTGGTCCTACGGGTGGGAAGGGGCCAGGTTCAGCCGAAGGAGCGGACGCTAGTGTAATAATAATAATAATTATAATAATGATGACGTATGTTGCCAATTTGTACTTCCCAAGCGCTTAGTACAGTGCTCTGCACATAGTAAGCGCTCATTAAATATGATTGATGATGATGATATTTATTAAGCGCTTACTATGTTCAAAGCACTGTTCTAAGCGCTGGAGTAGATACAAGGTAATCAAGTTGTCCCACGGAGGGCTCACAGACTTAATCCCCATTTTCCAGATGAGGGAACTGAGGCCCAGAGAAGTGAAGTGACTGGCCCAAAGTCACGCAGCTGACAAGCGGCGGAGCCGGGATCCGAACCCGTGACCTCTGACTCCAAAGCCCGGGCTCTCGTAATGGAGGATATATCCAATCAATCTCATTTTTTTCCTTTTTAAAACCATCAAATACTTTTAAAATGAATTGGTATTGAGCACTTACTGCATACAAAGCACCTTAATAAGCACTTGAGAGAGTACAATAGAGGGACCGTCTCTGTATGTTGCCGACTTGTACTTCCCAAGCGCTTAGCACAGTGCTCTACGCACAGTGAGCATAATGGCATTTATTAAGCGCTATGTGCAAAGCACTGTACTGAGCCCACTGTTGGGTAGGGACTGTATATGTTGCCAACTTGTACTTCCCAAGCGCTTAGTACAGTGCTCTGCACACAGTAAGCGCTCAATAAATACGATTGATTGAATGATTGGGGAGACTACAAGGAGATCAGGTTGTCCCACGGGGGGCCTTAGTGTAACTAAGCTTTATGTCAGAGACGGATGTTGGGATCCAGACATTCCCGGCTCCCAGTCCCAAACTCCGCTGTGCCGAGGGAAGGCCGCGAAACTGGCTGGTCCTTTGACTCCACAGCGGGACAGCGGGGCCACTGGCCTGGGAAGCAGTAAAGGGGCATACCTGACGTCCACATGACAGATGACGGTCCTTCTCCTCCAGCCTTCCCCGACGGAGAAGCTGCTCAGGGGGTCAAAGTTCTCCGCAGTTCGGTGAATCAGGTACCGGAGGCGGCTGGACAGAGGTGGGAAGAGAAGCACTCTGTGGGGAGGAAGCAAACCAGAGTCCTGAGAAGTTGGCTTCTAACAGAACCACCCAGTTTCCCCCTTCATCTACACCTCCCTTAAGGCTTCAAGTCCTGGGCTCACAATTCCAGGCTTCTGGAATTCCTAATGGGAATCACTCCAGGTGGCCCTGCTAACGTGGTCTGACTGATCCCAGCTGGATCCTGTCCCAGCTCTCACACTGCCCATTTTTTATCCAGCGCTTAGAACAGTGCTTTGCACATAGTAAGCGCTTAATAAATGCCGTTATTATTATTATAAAAATAATAATTGCAGTATCTGTTAAGGGCTTACAGAGGGCCAAGCAGCGTACAAAGCACTGGGGTAGATCCTAGACAATCAGGTTAGAAAAAGTTCCTGGCAGCGTGGCTTAGTGGAAAGAGCCCGGGGCTTGGGAGTCAGAGGACGTGGGTTCTAATCCCGGATCCACCACTCGTCTGCTGTGTGACCTTGGGCAAGCCACTTAACTTCTCTGTGCCTCGTTTACCTCATCTGTGAAATGGGGATTAAGACTGTGAGCCCCACGTGGGACAACCTGATTACCTTGTACCTACCCTGGTGCTGAAAACAGTGCTTGGCACATTGTAAGTGCTTAACAAATAACATAATTATAATTATGATGATTATTACATGGGGCTCGTAGACTAAGCTGGAGGGAGAACGGGTACTTAATCGTCATTTTACTGCAAGATAGTTACGGGCAGGGAACTTGTCTGCTAATTCTGTTATACTCTCCCAAGTGCATAGTACAGTGTTCTGCACTTAGTAAGTACTCAGTAAATACAATAGATTGATTTTACAGATGAAGAAACTGAGGCAAAGAGAAGTTTAAGTGACTTGTCCAAGGTCCCAAAGCAAGCAAATGGAGGATCCAGACTCAGAACCCAGGTCTCCTTACTCCCAGGCCTTTCCACTAAGCCCTGCTTCCTCTCTAGCCCAAATCGAAGAAGGGTTTGAGAGATAAGATGGCCAGAATAAGGGAGAAGACAGGTCTCCTCCTCATCCCCTGCCCCAACTCCTTCAGTTTCCACTGACAAGAAACAAATAGGGACTGTCTCTATATGTTGCCAAGTTGTACTTCCCAAGCGCTTAGTACAGTGCTCTGCACACAGTAAGCGCTCAATAAATATGACTGATGATGATGATGATGATAAGTGGCTCCCTGCACTGTTCACCCCACACCATCCTGCTGCCGGCCCAGTCTGAGACCCGGTATACTAGCAGCCAGGTCCAGTATATCAATCAATCAATCAATTGTATTTATTGAGCGCTTACTGTGTGCAGAGCACTGTACTAAGCACTTGGGAAGCACAAGTTGGCAACATATGGAGGCGGTCCCTACCCAACAACGGGCTCACAGTCTAGAAGGGGGAGACAGAGAACAAAACCAAACATATTAACAAAATAAAATAAATAGAATAGATATGTACAAGTAAAATAAATAACATAGTAATAAATACGTACAAACATATATACATCAATCAATCAATCAATCATATTTATTGAGCGCTTACTGTGTGCAGAGCACTGTACTAAGTGCTTGGGAAGTACAAGTTGGCAACATATAGAGACAGTCCCTACCCAACAGTGGGCTCACAGTCTAGAAGGGGGAGACAAAGAACAAAACCAAACATATTAACAAAATAAAATAAATAGAATAGATATGTACAAGTAAAATAAATAGAGTAATTAATATGTACAAACATATACACATATATACAGGTTCTGTGGGGAAGGGAAGGAGATAAAATGGGGGGGATGGAGAGGGAGACGAGGGGGAGAGGAAGGAGGGGGCTCAGTCTGGGAAGGCCTCCTGGAGGAGGTGAGCTCTCAGTAGGGCTTTGAAGGGAGGAAGAGAGCTAGCTTGGCGGATGGGCAGAGGGAGGGCATTCCAGGCCCGGGGGATGACGTGGGCCGGGGGTCGATGGCGGAACAGGCGAGAACGAGGCACGGTGAGGAGATTAGCGGCAGAGGAGCGGAGGGTGCGGGCTGGGCTGGAGAAGGAGAGAAGGGAGGTGAGGTAGGAGGGGGCGAGGCGATGGACAGCCTTGAAGCCGAGGGTGAGGAGTTTCTGCCTGATGCGTATGTTGATTGGTAGCCACTGGAGATTTTTGAGGACGTAACTAGGACATAACATAACTAACATAACATAACTGTAACTAGGACAAAGCAGGAGTAGGCCCCGGCTTCACTATCCCACGGTATCACTGATGCACAGCGCTTCTGCACACAACTTGTGGGTCCAGGAGCTTCCTGGAAAAGCCAGGCGTGTCTGAAAAATCCCACACATACGGTGACACCCCGGCTGAGCCCTTTGCCCAGCCCCAATTCAAAACTTCTCTAAAGAAGGGGCTCTGGCAGGGCTAAGTGCTATGCAAATCCAACCCGGTCTGACCCCAAAGGCTCAGGATACCATCACTGGGCCGGATTACGGCTGGACTCTACTTTTTGGTAGATATTGTTGAAATCCCCCCCCCTGCTTCATGGTAAGAACACCCATGGGGAAAAAAATGCTCACTCCCACCCCACTCTAGGAGCTTTCTGGGGACCTCAGTAAAGCTACTACAGGTGATGAGACCTGATTTTTTTTTTTTAAGTAAAGCCACTACAGGTGGTGAGGCCTGATTTTTTTTTCTAAGTAAAGCCACTACAGGTGGTGAGGCCTGATTTTTTTTTAAGTAAAGCAACTACAGGTGGTGAGGCCTGTTTTTTTTTTTTTTAAGTAAAGCCACTACAGGTGGTGAGGCCTGATTTTTTTTTTTTAAGTAAAGCCACTACAGGTGGTGAGGCCTGATTTTTTTTTTTAAGTAAAGCCACTACAGGTGGTGAGGCCTGATTTTTTTCTTTAAGTAAAGCCACTTCAGGTGGCAAGGACTGGCTTACTTTCCCAGCTGCTTCTGTAGCATGAAGCGATCCAGCTCCTCGGTGATACAGTGGACAAATTCATTCTCGGAGGAGGAGAGGAAGACACCATCCAGACAGGATTGAGCCAGGGTGACGGCGGGAAGGGAAACCTAGGAAAAAAAAAGAGAGATGGAGAGATCATTCATTCGTTCAATCGTACTTATTGAGCATTTACCGTATGCAGAATGCTGGACTAGGTGCTTGGAAAGTACAATTTGGCAAGATATAGACAGTTCCTACCCAACAACGGGATCACAGCTTAGAAGGGGGAGACAGACAATAAAACAGAACAAGTAGACAGGCATCAATAGCATCACTATAAATAAATAAATCAGAACAAATAATAATGATGGCATTTGTTCATTCATTCAATTGTATTTATTGAGCGCTTACTGTGTGCAGAGCACTGTACTAAGCGCTTGGGAAGTCCAAGTCGGCAACATATAGAGACGGTCCCTACCCAACACCGGGCTCACAGTCTAGAAGGGTGAGACAGACGACAAAAAAAAACATTTAGACGGATGTCAAAATCGTTAGAATAAATAGAATTAAAGCTATATTCATTCATGCATTTAATCACACTTATTGAGCACTTACTGTGTGCAGAGCCCTGTACTAAGCACTTGGGAAGTCCAAGTTGGCAACATATAGAGATGATCCCTACCCAACAACGGGTTCACAGCCTAGAAGGGGGAGACAGACACCAAAACAAAACATTTAGACGGATGTCAAAATCGTCAGAACAAATAGAATTAAAGCTATATTCTCTCATTCATTCATTTAATCATACCTATTGAGGGATTACTGTGTGCAGAGCACTGTGCTAAGCACTTGGGAAGTCCAAGTCGGCAACATATAGAGATGGTCCCTACCCAACAGCGGGCTCACAGTCTAGAAGGGGGAGACAGACAATAAAACAAAACATTTAGACGGATGTCAAAATCGTCAGAACAAACAGAATTAAAGCTCTATGCGCATCGTTAACAAAATAAATAGAATAGTAAATATGTACAAGTAGAATAGAGTAATAAATCTGTACAAATATATATATACAAGTGCTGTGGGGAGAGGAAAGAGGTAGGGCAGGGGGGATGGGGAGCCCATTGTTGGGTGGGGACCGTCTCTATATGTTGCCGACTTGTACGTCCCAAGCGCTTAGTACAGTGCTCTGCACACAGTAAGCGCTCAATAAAGACGACTGAATGAATGAAATGGGGAGGAGGAGAGGAAGTCTGGGAAGGCCTCCTGGAAGAGGTGAGTTCTCAGTATTCATTCAATCGTATTTATTGAGCGCTTACTGTGTGCAGAGCACTGGACTAAGCGCTTGGGAAGTACAAGTTGGCAACATATGGAGACGGTCCCTACCCACCAGTGGGCTCCCAGTCTAGAAGGGGGAGGCAGAGAACAAAACCAAACATACTAACAAAATAAAATAAATAGAATAGATATGTACAAGTAAGATAAATAAATAATAAGAAATAATAATAATAATAATAAATAAGAGAATAAATAATAAACAAATAAGAATCAATCAATCGTATTTATTGAGCGCTTACTGTGTGCAGAGCACTGTACTAAGCGCTTGGGAAGTACAAGTTGGCAACATATGGAGACGGTCCCTACCCAACAGCGGGCTCACAGTCTAGAAGGGGGAGGCAGAGAACAAAACCAAACGTACTAACAAAATAAAATAAATAGAATAGATATGTACAAGTAAGATAAATAAATAATAAGAGAAATAATAATAATAATAATAAATAAGAGAATAAATAATAAACAAATAAGAGAATCAATCAATCAATCGTATTCATTGAGCGCTTACTGTGTGCAGAGCACTGGACTAAGCGCTTGGGAAGTACAAGTTGGCAACATATGGAGACGGTCCCTACCCAACAGTGGGCTCACAGTCTAGAAGGGGGAGGCAGAGAACAAAACCAAACACACTAACAAAATAAAATAAATAGAAGAGATATGTACAAGTAAGATTAAACGAATAAGAGAAGAGAATAAATAAATAATAATAATAATAAATAACAAGATAAACAAATCAGAGAAGAGAACAAATAATAATAAATAAATAACAAGGTAAACAAGAGAAGAGAATAGATAAGTAATAATAAATGAATAACAAGATAAACAAATAAGAGAATAGAATAAATGAATAATAATAAACAAATAACAAGATAAACAAATCAGAGAAGAGAACAAATAATATTAAATAAATAACAAGGTAAACAAGAGAAGAGAATAAATAAATAATAATAAATAAATAACAAGATAAACAAATAAGAGAAGAGAATAAATGAATAATATAAATAATAAATAAATAACAAGATAAACAAATAAGAGAATAAATAAATAAATAAGATAAACAAATAAGAGAAGAGAAGAAATGAATAATATCAATAATAATAAATAAATCACAAGATAAACAAATAAGAGAATACATAAATAATAATAAATAAATAACAAGATAAACAAATAAGAGAAGAGGATAAATGAATAAGAATAAATAAATAACAAGCTAGACAAATAAGAGAAGAGAATAAACGGATAATAATAAATGAAAAACAAGATAAAAGAATAAGAGAAGAGAATAAATGAATAATAATAAATAAATAACAAGATAAACAAGAGAAGAGAATAAATGAATAATAATAAATAGATAATAAGAGAAACAAATAAGAGAAGAGAATAAACGGATAATCATAAATAGATAATAAGAGAAACAAATAAGAGAAGAGAATAAATGAATAATAATAAATAAATAACAAGATAAACAAATAAGAGAAGAGAATAAATAATAATAAATAAATAAATAACAAGATAAACAAATAAGAGAATAAATGAATAATAATAAATAAATAACAAGATAAACAAGAGAAGAGAATAAATAATAATAAATAAATAAATAACAAGATAAACAAATAAGAGAAGAGAATAAATAATAATAAATAAATAACAAGATCAACAGAGAATAAGTAAATAATAATAAATAAATAACAAGTTAAACAAATTAGAGAATAAATAGATAATAATAAATAAATAACAAGATGAACAAATAAGAGAATAAAGAAATAATAATAAATAACAAGATAAACAAATAAGAGAAGAGAATAAATAATAATAAATAAATACATAACAAGATAAACAAATAAGAGAAGAGAATAAATAATAATAAATAAACAACAAGATCAACAAAGAGAATAAATAAATAATAATAAATAAATAACAAGCTAAACAAATAAGAGAATAAATAGATAATAATAAATAAATAACAAGACAAACAAATAAGAGAATAAAGAAATAATAATAAATAAATAACAAGATAAACAAGTAAGAGAATAAACGAATAAGAAATAAACAGCAAGATAAACAAATAAGAGAAGAGAATAAATGAATAATAAGAAATAAATAACAAGATAAATAAGAGAAGAGACTAAATGAATAAATAAATGATAATAATGATAATAATCCGAGGCCTCGCTCCCCCCCCCCCGCCCCCCGGCTGCTGCGGAGAAAGCCATCGGGGGCCCGGGGAGAGGGGCAGTGGCAGCCGTTCAGGGGAGCTGATCGATCGCCCCCTCCCCGATCGATAACCCCCTCCCGGATCGATAACCCCCCGCTCACCCCCCAATCCCGGGCGGCCCCGCAGCGCCCCCGCCAGGCCCGCGGGAGGCACGGCAGCCGCGCGACCCCCGGCCGCCGGCATCGCCGCCGTTACTCATTCATTCATTCATTCATTCATTCATTCATTCATTCACTCACTCATTCATTCATTCACTCATTCACTCATTCATTCACTCATTCATTCACTCAATCACTCAATCAAGCAATCAATCAATCAATCATATTTATTGAGCGCTTACTATATGCAGAGCACTGCACTAAGCGCTTGGGAAGTACAAACTGGCAACATCTAGAGACGGTCCCTACCCAACAGTGGGCTCACAGTCTAAAAGGGGGAGACAGAGGAAAAAAAAAACAAAAACCAAACATACTAACAAAATAAAATAAATAGAATAGATAGGTACAAGTAAAATAAATAAATAAATAGAGTAATAAATATGTACAAGCATATATACATATATACAGGCACTCATTCCGGCGTACTGACTGAGCGCTCACCACTAGTGTGCACGGCACTGTGCTAGGCGCTGGGGACACGTGGAGCGACGGCCCCTCCCCAACAGCGGGCTCACAGTCTAGAAGGGGGAGGCAGGCAGTAAAACAAATCATTCACCCCTTCACTCAGTCGTATTGATTGAGCGCTCACAGTGTGCAGAGCACTGTGTTTGTACATATTTATTACTCTATTTATTTACTTGTACCTATCTACTCTATTTATTTTATTTTGTTAGTATGTTTGGTTTGGTTCTCCGTCTCCCCCTTTTAGACTGGGAGCCCACTGGTGAGTAGGGACCGTCTCTAGATGTTGCCAACTTGGACTTCCCAAGCGCTTAGTCCAGTGCTCTGCACACAGTAAGTGCTCAATAAATACGATTGATTGATTGATTGATTGATATACTGGACCTGGCTGCTAGGATACCGGGTCGCAGATTGGGCCGGCAGCAGGATGGTGTGGGGTGAACAGTGCAGGGAGCCACTTGTAAGTATATAGGAGTTTGTTTCCTATATAAGGTGGGGGAGATGGGGAGGGGGAGTCTTCTAGTCTGTGAGCCCACTGTTGGGAAGGGACCATCTCTAGATGTTGCCAACTTGGACTTCCCAAGCGCTTAGTCCAGTGCTCTGCACACAGTAAGCGCTCAATAAATACGATTGATGATGACTAAACGCTTGGGCAGTCCAAGTCGGCAACGTGGATAGACGGTCCCTACCCAACAGCAGGCTCATGGTCAAGAAGGGGGAGACAGACAACAAAACAAATCACTCACACCCCTTCAGTCATTCATTCAGTCGTATTTATTGAGCGCTCACAGTGTGCAGGGCACTGCACTAAGCGCTTGGGAAGTCCAAGTCGGCAACATAGAGAGACGGGCCCTACCCAACAGCGGGCTCACAGTCATTAATGGGGAGACAGACATCAAAACAAATCCTTCACTCACCCCTTCACTCATTCACAAATAAGAGAAGAGAATAAATAATAATAAATAAATAACAAGATCAACAAAGAGAATAAGTAAATGATAATAAATAAATAACAAGTTAAACAAATAAGAGAATAAATAGATAAGGACCTCCTCCAGGAGGCCTTCCCAGACTGAGCCCCTTCCTTCCTCTCCCCCTCATCCCCCTCTCCACCCACCCCATCTAACCTCCTTCCCTTCCCCACAGCAACTGTATATATGTATATATGCTTGTACACATTTATTACTCTATTTATTTATTTATTTTACTTGTACATATCTATCCTATTTATTTTATTTTGTTAGTATGTTTGGCTTTGTTCTCTGTCTCCCCCTTTTAGACTGTGAGCCCACTGTTGGGTAGGGACTGTCTCTAGGTGTTGCCAATTTGTACTTCCCAAGCGCTTAGTACAGTGCTCTGCACATAGTAAGCGCTCAATAAATACAATTGATGATGCTGACGATGATGATGATTCATTCAGTCATATTTATAGAGCACTCACAGTGTGCAGAGCACTGTACTAACCGCTCTGTCTTCGCTCATTCATTCAGCCGTATTTATTATTCATTCATTCTATCGTCTTGATGGAGCGATGAACTGTGTGCAGAGCGCTGGACTAAGCGCTTGGGAAGTACAAGTCGGCGACACAGTCATTCATCCCATCGTATTTATGGAGCGCTTACTGTGCAGAGCACTGGACTAAACGCTTGGGAAGTACAAGTTGGCAACATATTCACTCATTCATTCAGTCAGTCGTATTTACGGAGCGCTTACTGTGTGCAGAGTACTAGACTAAACGCTTGGGAAGTACAAATTGGCGACATATTCACTCATTCATTCAGTCGTATTTACGGAGCGCTTACTGTATGCAGAGCGCTGTACTAAACGCCTGGGAAGTACAAGTCGGCAACATAGTCACTCCTTCATTCATTCATTCAATCGTATTTATGGAGCGCCTACTGTGTGCAGAGCACTGGACTAAGTGCTTGGGAAGTACAAGTTGGCAACATATTCACTCATTCATTCATTGTCGTATTTATGGAGCACTTACTGTGTGCAGAGCGCTGTACTAAACGCTTGGGAAGTACAAGTCGGCAACATATTCACTCCATTCATTCATTCAATCCTATTTATGGAGCGCCTACTATGTGCAGAGCACTGGACTAAGTGCTTGGGAAGTACAAGTTGGCAACATATTGACTCTTTCATTCATATTTATGGAGCGCTTACTGTGTGCAGAGCACTGGACTAAGCGCTTGGGAAGTACAAGTCGGCAACGTATTCACTCATTCATTCAATCGTATTTATGGAGCGCTGACTGTGTGCAGAGTGCTGTACTAAACGCTTGGGAAGTACAAGTCGGCAACAGATTCACTCATTCATTCAGTCGTATTTATGGAGCGCTTACTGTGTGCAGAGCGCTGTACTAAACGCTTGGGAAGTACAAGTCGGCAACATATTCACTCATTCATTCGTTCAATCGTATTTGGGAAGTACAAGTCGGCAACATATTCACTCATTCATTCAGTCAGTGGTATTTATAGAGCGCTTACTGTGTGCAGAGCGCTGAACTAAACGCTTGGGAAGTACAAGTCGGCAACATATTCACTCACTGATTCATTCAATCGTATTTATGGAGCGCTTACTGTGTGCAGAGCGCTGTACTAAACGCTTGGGAAGTACAAGTCGGCAACATATTCACTCACTCATTCATTCAATCGTATTTATGGAGCGCTTACTGTGTGCAGAGCGCTGTACTAAACGCTTGGGAAGTACAAGTCGGCAACATATTCACTCATTCATTCAGTCAGTGGTATTTATAGAGCGCTTACTGTGTGCAGAGCACTAGACTAAACGCTTGGGAAGTACAAGTCGGCAACATATTCACTCACTGATTCATTCAATCGTATTTATGGAGCGCTTACTGTGTGCAGAGCGCTGTACTAAACGCTTGGGAAGTACAAGTCGGCAACATATTCACTCATTCATTCATTCAATCGTATTTATGGAGCGCTTACTGTGTGCAGAGCGCTGTACTAAACGCTTGGGAAGTACAAGTCGGCAACATATTCACTCATTCATTCGTTCAATCGTATTTGGGAAGTACAAGTCGGCAACATATTCACTCATTCACTCAATCGTATTTATGAATGAGTACAGTGCTCTGCACACAGTAAGCGCTCAATAAATACGATTGATTGATTGATTTATGGAGCGCTTACTGGGTGCAGAGCACTAGACTAAACGCTTGGGAAGTACAAGTCGGCAACATACTCACTCATTCATTCATTCAGTCGTATTTACGGAGCGCTTACTGTGTGCAGAGCACTGGACTAAGCGCTTGGGAAGTACAAGTCGGAATGAGACGGTCCCTTATTATTCATGCATTCACGCAGTCCATCGTCTTTATGGAGCGCTGACTGTGTGCAGAGCGCTGTACTAAGCGCTTGGGAAGTACAAGTAAGAATGAGAAGGTCCCTTATTATTCATGTATTCATCATCATCATCATCAATCGTATTTATTGAGCGCTTACTGTGTGCAGAGCACTGTAATAAGTGCTTGGGAAGTACAAATTGGCAACATATAGAGACAGTCCCTACCCAACAGCGGGCTCACAGTCTAGAAGGGGGAGACAGAGAACAAAACCAAACATACTAACAAAATAAAATAAATAGAACAGGTATGTACAAATAAAATAAATAAATAAGTAGAGTAAAAAATACGTACGAACATATATACGCATTCATGCCGTCCATCGTCTTTATGGAGCGCTGACTGTGTGCAGAGCGCTGGGCTAAGCGCTTGGAAAGTACAAATCGACAACGGATAGAGACGGTCCCTTATTACCATTCATTCATGCAGTCAATCGTCTTTATTGATCACTGACTGTGTGCAGAGCACTGGACTAAGCGCTTGGAAAGTACCAATCGGCTCCAGATAGAGACGGTCCCTGATTAGTCATTCATTCATGCATGCATTCAACCGTCTTTATTGAGCGCTTACTGCGTGCAGAGCGGACCGTCTCTATATGTTGCCAATTTGTCCTTCCCAAGCGCTTAGCACAGTGCTCTGCACACAGTAAGCGCTCGATAAATACGATTGATTGAGTAAGCGCTCAATAAATACGATTGAGAGAAGCAGCGCGGCTCAATGGAAAGAGCCCGGGCTTTGGAGTCAGAGGTCACGGGTTCGAATCCCGGCTCCGCCGCATGTCTGCTGTGCGACCTTGGGCGAGTCACTTCACTGCTCTGAGCCTCAGTTATCTCATCTGTAAAATGGGTGGTAAGACTGTGAACCCCACATGGGACAACCTGATCACTTTGTATCCCCCCCAGCGCTTAGAACAGTGCTTCGCACATAGTAAGCACTTAACAAATGCCAACATTATTATTGTTATTATTATTATTATTATTATTATTATTATCATCCCCGCGGCCCTGCAGCGCCCCCACCAGGCCGGGGGAGGCACGGCAGCCGCCCGCCGTCATCACCACCGTTACTCATTCATTCATCCACCCACCTCTTCGCTCATTCATTCAATCGTCCTTATTGAGCGCTGGACTGTGTGCAGAGCGCTGGGCTGAGCGCTTGGAAAGTGCAAACCGGCAACAGATAGAAACGGTCCCTTATTATTCATTCATTCATTCCATCGTCTTTATGGAGCGCTGAACTGTGTGCACAGCGCTGGGCTGAGCGCTTGGAAAGTGCAAACCGGCTCCAGATAGAGACGGTCCCTGATTAGTCATTCATTCATGCGTGCATGCATTCAATCGTCTTTATTGAGCGCTTACTGTGTGCAGATCGCTACCCCGATCGATATCCCCCGATCGATCCATATCCCCGCGAGCCGCAGCGCCCCCACCAGGCCGGGGGAGGCACGGCAGCCGCACGCCCCGGCCCGCCGTCATCACCATCGTTACTCATTCATTCATTCATTCATTCAATCCTATTTATTGAGCGCTTACTATGTGCAGAGCACTGTACTAAGCGCTTGGGAAGTCCACGTTCATCCACTCACCTCTTCGCTCATTCATTCAATCGTCCTTATTGAGCGCTGAACTGTGTGCAGTGCGCTTGGAAAGTACCAATCGGCTCCAGATAGAGACGGTCCCTGATTAGTCATTCATTCATGCGTGCATGCATTCAATCGTCTTTATTGAGCGCTTACTGTGTGCAGATCGTTACCCCGATCGATATCCCCCGATCGATCAATATCCCCGCGGCACCGCAGCGCCCCCACCAGGCCGGGGGAGGCACGGCAGCCGCACGCCCCGGCCCGCCGTCATCACCATCGTTACTCATTCATTCATTCATTCATTCATTCATTCAATCCTATTTATTGAGCGCTTACCGTGTGCAGAGCACTGTACTAAGCGCTCGGGAAGTCCAAGTTCATCCACTCACCTCTTCGCTCATTCATTCAATCGTCTTTATTGAGCGCTTACTGTGTGCAGATCGTTACCCCGATCGAAATCCCCCGATCGATCCATATCCCCGCGAGCCGCAGCGCCCCCACCAGGCCGGGGGAGGCACGGCAGCCGCACGCCCCGGCCCGCCGTCATCACCATCGTTACTCATTCATTCATTCATTCATTCATTCATTCATTCAATCCTATTTATTGAGCGCTTACTGTGTGCAGAGCACTGTACTAAGCGCTTGGGAAGTCCAAGTTCCTCCACTCACCTCTTCGCTCATTCATTCAATCGTCTTTATTGAGCGCTTACTGTGTGCAGATCGTTACCCCGATAGATATCCCCCGATCAATATCCCCCGATCGATCAATATCCCCGCGAGCCGCAGCGCCCCCACCAGGCCGGGGGAGGCACGGCAGCCGCACGCCCCGGCCCGCCGTCATCACCATCGTTACTCATTCATTCATTCATTCATTCATTCATTCATTCATTCATTCAATCCTATTTATTGAGCGCTTACTGTGTGCAGAGCACTGTACTAAGCGCTTGGGAAGTCCAAGTTCCTCCACTCACCTCTTCGCTCATTCATTCAATCGCCTTTATCGAGCGCTTACTGCGTGCGGAGCGCTGCCCCCGATGCCGCCGAGGCCCGGCGCCGGGCGGCCCCACAGCGCCCCCACCAGGCCCGGAGGACGCACGGCGGCCGCGCGCCCCTGCCGCCGTCATCCCCCCCGTTACTCATTCATTCATTCACTCACCCCTCCACTCATTCATTCAGCCGCCTTTATGGAGCCCTGACTGTGTACTGAGCGCTTGGAAAGTCCAAACCGGCGACAGATAGACACGGTCCCCTTATTAGTCATTCAGTCCATCGTCTGTATGGAGCGCTGACTGTGGGCCTTCATTCATTCAGTGTTTTATATTATTTTTTACTGGGAGAGATGCCTCCAAAGTTGACAGAGGCCCAGTTTGAATGAGCTTAAACATAAAGTGTTTTTATTGCTGCCTCAATGAACTGAAAATCCAACCAGTTTCCTCATACTATCTCCTCAGCTCTATACAAACTAGAGTCATACTCTGTTCCCAAGTGCTTAGTACGGTGCTCTGCACACAGTGAGCGCTCAATAAATATTCATTCATTCAATTGTGAGTGAATTCTGAGCCTTTTTATATGACATGCTGTATATAATAATAATAATAATGGCATTTATGAAGCGCTTACTATGTGCAAGGCACTGTCCTAAGCGCTGGATATGGAAACTTCTCTATATAGTATATGGAAACTTCTCTATTTTATTTTGTCAGTATGTTTCGTCGTCTGTTTCCCCCTTCTAGACTGTGAGCCCGCTGTTGGGTAGGGACCGTCCCTATGTGTTGCCAACTTGGACTTCCCAAGCGCTTGGTACAGTGCTCTGCACACAGTAAGCGCTCAATAAATACGATTGAATGAATGAATGAATGAACGAATTCAGTCGTATTTATTGAGCGCCTACACTGTACTAAGCGCTTGGGAGAGTACAATATCAATCAATCGTATTTATTGAGCGCTTACTGTGTGCAGAGCACTGGACCAAGCGCTTGGGAAGTACAAGGCGGCAACATAATAGAGACGGTCCCTACCCAACAGTAGGGCTCACAGTCTAAAAGGGGGAGACAGAGGACAAAACCAAACATGCTAACAAAATAAAATAAATAGAATCGATATGTACAAGTAAAATAAATAAATAAATAGAGTAATAAATATGTACAAACATATATACATATATACAAGTTGGCAACATACAGGGACAGTCCCTACCCAACAGCGGGCTCACAGTCTAGAAGGGGGAGACAGACAACAAAACAAAACATATTAACGAAATAAAATTAATAGAATAAATATGTACAAATAAAATAAATAGAGTTATAAATGCGTACAAACATATATACATATATAAGGTGCTGTGGGGAGGGGAAGGAGGTAAGGCAGGGGGGTGATGGGGAGAGTGCTGGACTAAGCGCTTGGGACGTACAAATCGGCAAAGAGAGACTGTCCCTGATTATTCATTCATTCATGCATTCAATCATTCATTCATTCATTCCATCATCTATTGAGCGCTGACTGTGTGCAGAGCGCTGGACTAAGCGCTTGGGACATACAGATTGGCAACAGATAGGGACAGTCCCTTATTATCATTCATTCATTCATTCCATCATCTTTATTGAGCGCTGACTGTGTGCAGAGCGCTGGACTAAGCGCTTAGGACATACAGATTGGCAACAGATAGGGACGGTCCCTTATTATCATTCATTCATGCAGTCAATCGTCTTTATTGAGCGCTGACTGTGTGCAGAACGCTGGACTAAACGCTTGGAAAGTACAAGGCCTGCTTGAGAAGCAGCGTGGCTCAGTGGAAAAGAGCCTGGGTTTTGGAGTCAAAGGTTATGGGTTCAAATCCTGGCTCCGCCAATTATCAGCTGTGTGACTTTGGGCAAATCACTTAACTTCTCTGGGCCTCAGTTCCCTCATCTGTAAAATGGGGATTAAGACTGTGAGCCCCCCGTGGGACAACCTGATCACCTTGTAACCTCCCCAGTGCTTAGAACAGTGCTTTGCACATAGTAAGCGTGTAATAAATGCCATTATTATTATTATTACAAGTCGGCAACAGGACGGTACTTTATTATTCATTCATGCATGCATTCAATAGTTCATTCCATCGTCTTTATTGAGCACTGACTGTGTGCAGAGTGCTGGGCTAAGCGCTTCCCAGCACTTAGAACAACGCTTTGCACATAGTAATCGCTTAATAAATGCCATTATTATTATTATTACAAGTTGGCAACAGAGATGATCCTTTATTATTCATTCATGCATGCATTCACACAGTAAGCGCTCAATAAATACGATTGATGATGATGATGCATTCAATAATTCATTCATTCACTCATTCCATCGTCTTTATCGAGCGCTGACTGTGTGCAGAGCGCTGGACTAAGCGCTTCCCAGCGCTCAGAACAGTGTTTTGCACATAGTAAGCGCTTAATAAATGCCATTATTATTATTAGAAACCGGCAACAGATAGAGACGGTCCCTTATTATTCATTCATTCATGCAGTCAGTCGTCTTTATTGAGCACTGTGTGCAGAGCGCTGGACTAAGCGCTTGGAAAGTACAAATCGGCGACAGATAGAGACGGTTTCTGATTATTCTTTCATTCATGCTTTTAATCGTCTTCATTTAGCACTTATTGTGTGCAGAGCACTGGACTAAGCGCTTGGAAAGTCCAAGTCGGCACCAGATAGAGACGGTCCCTACCCACAACGGGCTCACAGTCTAGAAGGGGGAGACAGACAACAAAACAAAACAAGTAGACAGGTGTCAATACCATCATCATCATCAACAATCGTATTTATTGAGCGCTTACTGTGTGCAGAGCACTGTACTAAGCGCTTGGGAAGTACAAGTTGGCAACACATAGAGACAGTCCCTACCCAACAGTGGGCTCACAGTCTAGAAGGGGGAGACAGAGAACAAAACCAAACATATTAACAAAATAAAATAAATAGAATAGATATGTACAGGTAAAATAAATAAATAGAGTAATAAATATGTACAAACATATATACATATATACAGGTTCTATGAGGAAGGGAAGGAGGTATACACATCATTAATAAAATAGAGTAAATATGTACAAATAAAATAAATAGGGTAATAAATATGTACAAATACATACAAGTGCTGTGGGGAGGGGAAGGGGGTAGGGTATTAATAAGAACAATAATAATGGCATTTGTTAAGTGCTTACTATGTGCCAGCACTGTTCTAAGCGCTGGGGGGATACAATAATAATAATAATGATGGCATTTGTTAAGCGCTTACTATGTGCCAAGCACTGTTCTAAACACTGGGGTAGATACAAGGTTATCAGGTTGTCCCACGTGGGGCTCACAGTCTTAGTCCCCGTTTTACAGATGAGGGAACTGAGGCACAGAGAGGTTAAGTGACTTGCCCGAAGTCACACAGCTGACAAGTGGCGGAGCTGGGATTAGTAATAGTAGTTGTTGTAGTAATAATAATAATAATTGTGGTATTTGTTAAGCGCTTACTGTGCGCCAGGCACTGTACTAAGCCCGGGGATAGATATAAGGTAATCGGATTGGACTCAGTCCCTGCCCCAAATGGGGCTCGCAGTCTCAATCCCCATTTTACAGATGAGGTAACTGAGACCCAGAGAAGTAAAGTAACTTGCCCAAGGTCAACCAGCAGACAAGTGGAGGAGCCGGGATTATATTTCAGCATATAATACAAGTAATAAATCCATAATGAATTAATAGACACAATCAATATATTTGAACATTTCATATAAATTATACATAAGAAAAATCAGGTATATATACTCACAGCACGTATACTTAATGCATACTCCCAATAACTATCCCAGCAAATAATCAGCACATAAAAACACTTTATTATGATACATAATATGTATTATTCCAATGGTACATTCAATCACCAGATGCAAATTGACACATACGTATAATATTATAACAAATTCATACTGCACAATAATATTTACAAAATATTATGTACTTTATATGCTTTCAATGTGTTATTCAGGATATATACAATTCCAAAACTAAAGAGTTACTGTTCCCCAGTAACTGGCTAATTTATAATAATATTAATAATAATTTTGTTATTTGACACTTACTATGTACCACACATTGTCCTAAAGTGCTGGGATAGATACAATACATTCAAATCAGCATAGTGGATAGAGAACGGGGCTGGGAGTTAGAAGGTCATGGGTTCTAATCCCTGTTCCACCACTTGTCTGCTGTGTGTCCTTGGGCAAATCACTTCACTTCTCTGTTCCTCAGTTACCTCGTCTGTAAATTAAGGATTGAGACTGTGAGCTCCACTTGGGACAGGGACTGTTGTCCAACCTGATTTGCTTGTATCCACCAAAGTGCTTAATCGCTTAATATAGTGCCTGGCACATAGTAAGTGCTTAACAAATACTACAATTATTATTATTAGCATTTTGAGGTACCATCCCTGTTCCACACGGGGCTCACATCTAAGGAGACGGGAGAGCAGGTCCCTATTTTACAGATGAGGAAACTGAGGCCCAAAGAAGTGGAGTGACTTGCCCAAGTTCAGACAGTCGGAAAGCGGTAGAACCAGAACTAGAACCCAGGTCTCCTAACTTTCCACTAGGCCACGCTGCGATCAGGGCAGATTTATTTAGCGATTCGTGTATCACCCGCGTGTATCGATATTATACAAAATAGGGAAGAGTGAAGAGGGAAAGGGAAACGGGGGAGATTTAGCAGACCTTCAAGATTGCCCTTCCCAAGCCCTAGGGTGGCCGGTATGAGGAAAACACTAGCCAGTGACAGAGGAGCAAGACAGGAAAGAAGACAGCTGCGGAAAGCAAGCCTAACAGATGAGTAGGTGTTTAATTTTCTAATAGTTCTTGAATGCCCAGAACTTGAGACGAAAGCTTTCTTTTCACTGAACGCTGATGGTGGGAAGCCGTTGGTTCCGGGATCATGACCACGAAATGACTACTTCTCCTTTCTCTCCCCTGCGGCCCCGGGCTGCGCTAGTGCTGCCTCCAAATTCGGGTTCTTGGCCGTGGGATCGTCTTTTATGCTGGACCGGAGCATGGTTGCCAATTTGATAGCCTTTTCTCCTGGGCCGTGAGCTCTAGATATGGGCTGCATTAAGTTCCCTGGGTCCCTTCTCAGTCTGGAGATAGAAGGATCTTGATCCTAGCCTCAGACTCTTTCCATACTCTGTTAATCTTCCGTACCATTAAGGCGTTTGGTGCACACAGCAATCAGGACCCAGAAAATGATCTTCGTGGACACACTGGCTGACCTCCTGACAATTTACCTCCCTAAGAAGCTGACCCCCCTTACCTTGATGACCCTACTGGTCTACAGGCTATGGCCCTAAGCAATCAGGACCTTACTGGACCTCTGTCTGGTGACCTCGGACCTGCTGGGCTTTCTATGTTCAAGCATTCATCTGCCAGACTGTAAGACCCTTGAGGGCAGGGATCCCAAGTGCTTAGTGCAGTGCTCTGCACAGAGCAAGCACACAATAAATACTTGTGGTTGCTTGACTGATTGATCTGTGGTTATCTCACGCTGTTCTCCTGGAAGCGACTTGAGCCCTCGTCCCTGGGCTGAGTATTTGGAGCGATCCTTTTGGTCTCACAGTGGGTCGTGAAGTTTTCTTTCTCTCAGTAATACCAATGACGCTTTCAAGCATTTGGTCCTTTAGCATTGAGCTTCTCCGCGGCTTCCAGAAACCGAGGACTCCACATCCTCTTCACGGGTGCCAGACTTGAACCAGCGAGACCTCAGACCTGCTCCTGCTCTGCTGCTTTTTCCCAACAGTGGTGAATCCATGTTCCAAAAAATGCGACCACGTGTGTGACCACCCTTCCTACCGTGCAGATCACCTCCCAGTCAATCATCATCATCATCATCATCATCAATCGTATTTATTGAACGCTTACTGTGTGCAGAGCACTGTACTAAGCACTTGGGAAGTCCAGGTTGGCAACATATAGAGACAGTCCCTACTCAACAGTGGGCTCACAGTCTAAAAGGGGGAGACAGAGAACAAAACCAAACATACTAACAAAATAAAATCAATAGAATAGATATGTACAAGTAAAATAAATAAATAAATAGAGTAATAAATATGTACAAACATATATACAGGTGCTGTGGGGAAGGGAAGGAGGTAAGATGGGGGGATGGAGAGGGGGACGAGGGGGAGAGGAATCAATCAATCGTATTTATTGAGTGCTTACTGTGTGCAGAGCACTGTACTAAGCGCTTTCCCCAACCTGTGGAAGCTTCGGCAGGAAAGGTCCCTCTTCTAGGAGTAAACTCACTGTGGGCAGGAAACATGTCTACCAACTCTGAAGCAGCGTGGCCTAATATATACAGCACAGGCCTGGGGGGTCAGGAGGAGACCTGCTTTAAGGAGAAGCAGCGTGGCTCAGTGGAAAGAGCCTGGGCTTTGGAGTCAGAGGTCATGGGTTCGAATCCCGGCTCCACCACACATCGCTGTGTGACCTTGGGCAAGTCACTTAACTTCTCTGAGCCTCAGTTTCCTCATTTATATAATGGGGATTAAGACTGTGAGCCCCACGTGGGACAAACTGATCACCTTGTATCCCCCAGCGCTTAGAACAGTGCTTTGCACATAGTAAGTGCTTAACAAATGCCATAAAAAAAAAGGACCTGGGTTCCAATCCCTGCTCCACCACTTATCTGCTTGTGTGATCTGGGCAAGTAATTTTACTTCTCTATGCCTCAGTTACCTCATCTGTAAAATGGGGACTAAGACTGTGAGCCCCATGTGGGACAGGGACTCTGTCCAACCTGATTAACTTGTCTCTACCTCGTGCTTAGTACTGCGTCTTTGTACAGAACATAGTAAGCGCTTAGGAAATACCATTAAAAAAAATACTCTGTTATATTGTATTCTTCCAAGTGCTTAATACGGTGCTCTGCACACAGGAAGCACTCAATAAATACCTTCGACTGATGGTTAATTAGGAGCCAAACCTCCAGTCCACAACAACAGAGCAGGAGCCATCAACCTGAAGACCCCGCCTCACTCCAGCCCCGCCCACCCTACCTATTTTTTGAACAGTGAAAACATGTTTTGAGAGGCACCAATGCAGGAATTAACCGCCCAACCTGAAGGTGTAAACAAATACAGTTAAAGCTGTATTCCCTGCCCATGCAGGCACAGCTGGAGTTTCTCGGTCACAGCTTTTGTCTGCCAAACCCGCACAAGGGGTCAGAGCGCTCCGTGACACACGTTGGCAAGTATGAACAAGCTGAGGATGTTTGTGCTAAATTGTCAAGGTGCAGAACTTTAGGTTTTATTTTTTGGTTTGTCTGCCTATGGCAGCAAGCCTTGATAAATTATCACTGTCTTCCAAATTCCCCCGGGACCTGGGACTGTAAAAAAGACAAGGGAGCGATTATCCCATCAGAGCAGGTCAAGCAAACGTTGGGGCCAAGGGAGAGTACAGTGCTCTGCACATAGTAAGCGCTCAATAAATAAGATTGATTGAGAGTGGGGCCTCAGAGGGTGTGACTCTGAGGGGCATGGGGTGGAAAGGAGAGGCAAGTATCTTCCCCTCTCCACTCTACCCCCACAAATTTCCCCGATCCCCTCTTTTGCTGCTGCTACCAAGACCTCAACACGGAGAGAAGAGAGTGGAGAGATAAGAGGGAAGGCAGCTGGTTAGGAGTCATTAGTTAAGAGCTTTTGTTTTATGAGACAAGAAATGGGAACCATTGGAGACTTTTGAGGAAGGGCTGATTGTGTTCTGAACTGCCTTTCGGATGTATGTCGTACGCAGCTGTATAGGATGGACTGAAAGGGGGAGAGGCTTGATGAGTCGTCCAACCCTATTAAAGGAGTTTGCTCCTCTATTCCACCCATCCAGCACCCCTTCATAGCCTGACATGCTCATTAGTCTTCCCCTCAGTTCCCACCCTTCAAGCCCTCCCCTACCCCCCTACTAGCTCTGATTATTCTGCATTATCATACAAATTGAAAGCGCTGCAGTCCCTGATTTCACAAGAGGCTTCCAGTCCCTTCAAGTGACTCTTAAACCCCCTGGATTCATCTCCCCGGATATGAGAGTCTCATGTCCTTCAGCACCTGAATCCCTTTGCTGATGACTCTGCTTTGGCAAAGGCACACGAACCCTCAGTACCCCTTCCTGCAGCTCTCCACCCAAAGCACAGGCCCAGTAATAATAATAATAATAATAATAATGACATTTACTAATCGCTTACTATGTGCAAAGCACTGTTCTAAGCGCTGAGGAAAGCCAGTAGGAAAGCCAGGCCTCCACTTTTCCCCCCAGCTGCCTATTCCAGCCCCCGGCTCCTACCTCCCTACCTCCCTGGCCTATCGAAGCCTCTTGGAGCACTGGTTTGTCCACCCGAAGGACTAACCTGGAGATGAAGATGGTCTGCAGATCTGAGATTTTTATTGCAGCTTTGGAGAGAAGCACAGCAGGCCAGGAGCAGAGCCAAGAAGAGAACCCAGGTCTTCTGGGTTCCAGGCCCATGGTCTTTTCACTAGGCCAAGCTTTATCTATAACCCATTAAAGGAAGTTCAGAGAGAGGAAGGCAGTAGAGGAAAGTTAATATAGCCAGCCATTCCCACCCAAGACTCCGACCCCTGAACATTTATCTTGTCACATTTTTCTACCAACCCACCATCCCCTTGCAGTTTCTCCCTAACTTCCTTTCCAACAAAGTTTTGTAGTGATGGGACCTATTATTCCATCAGACTGCTTCCTTATCCTCCTCCTCCTCCACATTTTCCTTTTCCTCCTCTTCTTCCTCTGCTTCCTTATCCATGGAGCTACCCTGAGGTCTGAAGGGGCCCATTCTTGGGATAAAGCCCATTCATAAATTATATCTCTTACACACACACACACACGCACGACTGCAGATGGATCAATTAATCAATCGATCAATCAATGAATGGTATTTATTGCGTTTTCCATGTGCCGAGCACTGTACTAAGTGTTTGGGAGACTACAATATAACCGATCACCTCCCACCAGCTTTCAAGTGGTCTAGGCTCCAGCGAAGACCAGGATGCAGCAACAAGTGAGAAAAAACAGTCCAGTGTGAAAGGGAAAGAGGAGTTCTGAATCTCATCCTCCCAAAAAGGGGTTGTTTTTTGAGGGAATGAAGGTGGATGAGTCTGGGGCTTGATCCTGTAGACTATAAGCTCATTGCGGGCAGAGAACATAACTACCAACTCCGTTATATTGTACTCTCCCAAGTGCTCAACCCCATCAATTGATCCTGTCTTCCTATCCATAGTCCTATGGATTCTCTTCCATCTCGGGGCCCATGCCCCTGCCTGCCGAAGCAGGTTTTGGCTTTTCCCTGGCCTCCGTCAGGCTGCCCTCCCCACTGGACACCCCTTACCCACATCTCTTCTCTGTCCTGGAACTCTGCCCCACTTTAAATCCAACAAATATAAAACCCACCTTCAAAGCCTTATTCCCCGAATAAGCCCTCATTTCCCCACTCTACTAATCCTCCCCTCTGTCTCACTTATGCTCTCAGGTCTGTACACCTTAAGCATTTTTTACTCCCCCTGCCCCTACAGCACTTATGTGCCTTTCCTTATACTCTGCCACTTACCCTATCTGTAATTTATTTTAATGCCCGACTTACCCCACTAGATTGCAAGCTCATAAATATGCCAGGGATCATATCTGCAAATTCTATTCTATTGTACTCTCCCAAGAGACGGTGCTTTCTGCAAACAGTAAGCACTCAAATTCCATCAATGGATTGTTTGAATGAATCATGAGGGCCACTTCCCATCGGGTCCTGTACCTGGGCTAAAAGATTGAGTGCCCAGATGGGAAGTCTGAAAGAGGAGTCCTGTCCACCTATTCTCCGAGAGAGGGGAGGAAGGGGCCCTGGCTTCCCATACCAAGCCCAGGGATAAGCAGCACGGTCTAGTGGGTAGAGCACCGGGAGTCAGAAGGACCTGGGTTCTAATCCCAGCTTCGCCACTTGTCTGCTGTGTGACCCTGGTCAAGCCACTTTACTTCTCTGGGCCTCTGTTACCTTATCTGTAAAATGGGAGTTAAGACAGTGAGCCCTATGTGGGACAAGAATTGTGTCCAACCTATCTTGTATTTACCCCAGCACTTAGTACAGTGCCTAGTGCCCGGCACATAGTAAGTGCTTAACAAATACCATAAAAAAAAGTTACCTCAGTTGGGACAACAGAATAAAGAAGAGCACATCTGAACAACTCCTTCCCCTTTCCCCCACCACCCCCGGACCTCCCAGGAAGAGGAGACGTGAAGCAAGTTGACTGAAAAGAACTGTATTTTGATCCTAGCTAAGAAAATCCAAAATTTAGACATTTATACAAAATACGCTCACACACATACACACATGCACTGACAAGGGAGTGAGCTACACACTAAAGAGAAAGTCCCTCCACTAGACTGTAAGATTTTAAAGGACAGCGGTGGTGTCTACCACTCTATTGTACTCTCCTAATCACTTAGTACAGTGCTAAGCACACAGTACAGGTTCAATAAATACCACTGATCGATAGGGAAGGTATTGGAACTCTAGAGGTTCCACACACCCATCGTGTCGACACTTAGGAGGTTTAATGTCCAGGGATGTTCTTTGCCCCTCTCCCCCGTCCCTCTGCTCTGCCCCGACATGGTCAGCTTTCTCTGCCCTCTCTTCTTCACCCCAGGAGCATCAGCAGGGTTGCTAACCAGTCCAGAGGATGGAAAAAAGTACTGCTGTTCCACCACACAAACGGCCCGCTGGGAGAAGGAAGACGAGCCAGACGAGTCAAATTGGTCATTTCCAAGGGGCTCAGACATACAATCAATCAATCAATCGTATTTATTGAGCGCTTACTATGTGCAGAGCACTGCAGAGCACAATTTCAGGAGGCCCCTGGAATTTCCCCATGGATCCCCAACAGGTAGAGGCAATAAGGACCCCCCACCCGCCAACCACCACCACCACTTCCTACAACGCAGAGGGAGCCTTCCCTTCTGCTCTAAGCTGAGTCTCTGTCTCTCTTCCAGTTCACCCCCCCCCCATTCACTCAGGCCCAATGGGGGTGAAGGGGGTGATCTTGTCCAGAGACAAGGCTGGATGGTCTTGGGCCGCCGCCGCCGCCACCGGCTCCTTCGGACAGGTCCCGGTGTCTTGGCGGTAGGACACGAGCTGGTTGCTTAAGTTGACTGTCTCCACCGCGGCCCGCGAAGGACCGGTGCATGGGCCGCAGCCCAGGACGGAGGCGAAGGCCCGTCGAAACTCCCCGTTGAAAGCGTAGATGACGGGGTTGAGGGCCGAGTTGGCCCAGCCGCACCACACGAAGATGCTGAAGGTGGTCTCGCTGACGCAGGGGGGTTGCCCCGCCGGGCCCAGCGGGCAGAAGGGTACCAGGCAGTTGAGGATGAAGAAAGGGAGCCAGCAGCCCACGAAGACCCCCACGATGACCGACAGGGTCTTGAGCACCTTGGTCTCCTTGCGAAAGGAGCTCTGAGGGGAGGCGAGGGTCCTGGGATGGGGTGCCCCCAACCCACCACCCCTCCCCAGCCCGCCGGCCCGCTCCAGGGCCGAGATCCTGCGCAGCTGGTACTGGGCGATCCGGTAGATCCGGCCGTAGGTCACCACCATGACCACCACGGGGATGTAGAAGCTGATCAGCGAGGAGGACACAGCGTAGGTCCGGTTCAGGCTGGAGTCGCAGTTCTCGGCCTGGACGGTCCCGTTGGCACCGTCGCCTCCCGCGGGTAGGAGCCGATCGCCTGCCCGGTGCCAGCGGAGCTGGACAGGGATAAAAGAGATCAGGAGGGACAGCAGCCAGGCCACCCCAATGGTCACCAGTGCCACGGCCCGGGTCATCCGCCGCTCGTACTGAAAGGGGCTGGAGATGGCCCAGTAACGATCCAGGCTGATTAGGCAGAGGTGCAAGATGGAGGCCGTGGAGCACGTGATGTCGAAGGCCACCCAGACGTCGCAGAAGGCCCCGAACGGCCAGTAGCCCACAGCCTGGGCTGCCGCCCTCCAAGGCATCACCAGCAGGGCCACCAGGAGGTCCGAGACGGCCAGCGAGAAGACGAAGACGTTGGTCACCTTAGAGCGCAGGTGGCGGAAGCGCAGCACGGCGGTGCACACCAGGGCGTTGCCCAGCAGGGTGGAGAGGATGAGGAGGGAGAGGAAAGCGGCGGTCAGTCCTCTCAGGGGACCCATCCTGCCCTCCCCCACCTCCTTCTCCCCACCCACACCCCCGTCCCTGGCGCCCCCGAAGCGGGAGGCTGAGGGCCGAGACTGGGTGGCCGAGGAGAGGTGGCGGAGGAGGAGGACGAAGAGGAGCAGAAAGAGGAGGGGAAGGAGGAGGAGGAGAAAGAGGAGGAAGAAGAGAAGGAGAAGATAAAGAGGAGGATGAGGGGGAAGAAGAGGAAGAGAAGAGAAAGAGGAGGATGAGGAGGAAGAAGAGGAGGAAGAAGAGGAGGAAGAAAATGAGGAGGAGGAGGAAGAGAAGGAAGAAAAGGAGGAAGAAAATGAGGAGGAGGAGGAGGAGGAGGAAGAAGAGGAGGAAGAAAATGAGGAGGAGGAGAAGGGGGAGGAAGAAGAAAAAGAGAATGAGGAGGGGGAGGAAAAGGAGGAGAAGGAAGAGAAGGAGAAAGAGGAAGAAGAAGAGAAGGAGGAGAGGAAGAGAAGAAGGAGGAGGAGGATGCCCCGAGCGACTGGGGGCGGCTCGAGGGGTCCTCGGTCCTTCCTCCCCCCCCCCCCCCCCCCCGCCCCGCCGAGTTGTCCCCGCACGTTCCCGCGGGCAGCCCGCTGCTCCCAGTGGCAGCCGCCGGGGGGCGCCCCGCTCCCAACCCCCCGTTCGGGATCGTCCCGATCCCAATCCCGATCCCGATCCCGATGCCGCTCCTGGTCAGAACTCGCCGCTCTTTCCTCCGAGGCTTGGAGCAGCAGCCGTCCCGGAGCGCTGCTGCCTCCTCCTCCTCCTCCTCCTCCTCCTCTTCTCCTCCTCCTCTTCTCCTTCCACTCCTTTTCCCCCCGTTCCCCCTCCTCCTCCTTCTCCTCCTTTTCTCCTTCTACTCCTTCTTCCCCCCTTTCCCCTCCTTCTCCTTCCACTCCTTTTCTCCCCGTTCCCCCTCCTCCTCCTTCTCCTCCTTTTCTCCTTCTACTCCTTCTTCCCCCCTTTCCCCTCCTTCTCCTTCCACTCCTTTTCTCCCCGTTCCCCCTCCTCCTCCTTCTCCTCCTTTTCTCCTTCCACTCCTTCTTCCCCCTTCCCTCTCCTCCTCCTTCTCCTCTTCCTTCTCCTTTTCTCCTTCCACTCCTTCTTCCCCCCTCCCTCTCCTCCTTCTTCTCCTCCTCCTTTTCTCCTTCCACTCCTTCTTCCCCCCTCCTTTTCTCCTTCCACTCCTTCTTCCCCCCTCCTCCTCCTTCTCCTCCTTTTCTCCTTCTACTCCTTCTTCCCCCCTTCCCCTCCTTCTCCTTCCACTCCTTTTCTCCCCGTTCCCCCTCCTCCTCCTTTTCCTCCTTTTCTCCTTCCACTCCTTTTTCCCCCTTCCCTCTCCTCCTCCTTCTCCTCTTCCTTCTCCTTTTCTCCTTCCACTCCTTCTTCCCCCTTCCCTCTCCTCCTCCTTCTGCTCCTCCTGTTCTCCTTCCACTCCTTCTTCCCCCCTCCTCCTTTTCTCCTTCCACTCCTTCTTCCCCCTCCTCCTCCTCCTTCTCCTCCTTTTCTCCTTCTACTCCTTCTTCCCCCCTTTCCCCTCCTTCTCCTTCCACTCCTTCTTCCCCCTTCCCATTCCTTCTCCTTCCACTCCTTCTTTCCCCCTACCCCCTCCTCCTCTTCCTTCTTCTCCCCTCTTCTCCTTCCACTCCTTCTTCCCCCTTCCCCCTCCTCCTTCTCCTCTTTCTCCTCCTCCTCCTCCTCCTTTTCTCCTTCCACTCCTTCTTCCCCTCTTCCCCTCCTCCTCCTCCCCCTCCTCCTCCTTCTCCTGCTCCTCCTCACCCCACTCCCTGCTGCTGCTGCTGGCCGGGCGGAGGTCAGGGGGCACTGGGGCAGGAGAGGATTCAGGTTTTGGGGCCTAAAATGGGTGAGGAGTTGGGGCGGGGGGGGGCGAGGTGTGGGGCGAGAGGGAGGTAGGCCGGCTCAGGGGGAGCCGGGATGGGGGGCGAGGAGGCCCAGGGCAGGGGAAGGAGCGAACACTGGGGTCACCTCTTCAAATCCACCCCGAGGCCTGTCCCTCACCGATCCCTGAAGGTCACCAGTCCTTGCGGGGCATAACAATAATAATAATAATGTTGGTATTTGTTAAGCACTTGCTATGTGCCAAGCACTGTTCTAAGCACTGGGGTAGATACAAGGTAATCAGGTTGTCCCACACGGGGCTCACAGTCTTCATCCCCATTTTGCAGATGAGGTAAATGAGGCACAGAAAAGTTAAGTGACTTGCCCAAGGTTAGACAATAGACAAATGGCAGAGAAGGGATTAGAACCCATGACCTCTGACTCCCAAGTCTGGGCTCCTGCCACTGTGGTACGCTGCTTATCATCATCATCATCATCATCATCATCATCACCGTAATGGTATTTGTTAAGCGCTTACAGTGTGCCAAGCACTTTTCTGAGCGCTGGGGTAAATAATAATAATGGCATTTGTTAAGCGCTTACCACGTGTCGGGCACTGTTCTAAGCGCTAGGGAAGATACAACGTCATCAGGTTGTCCCACGTGAGGCTCACAGTCTTCATCCCCATTTTCCAGATGAGGGAACTGAGGCACAGAGAAGTCAAATGACTTGCCCAAAGTCACACGGCTGATCAGTGGCACAGTCGGGATTAGAACCCACGACCTCTGACTCCCAAGCCCAGGCTCTTTCCACTATGCCAAGCTGCTTCTCTGCAATGAGGTTGTCCCATGTGGGGCTCACAGTCTTAATCCCCATTTTACAGATGAGGTCACTGAGGCACCCGCGGGGCATTGATCCCTGCGGAGCACTGATCCCTGATGAGCACTGATTTCTGCAGTGGGGAAGCAGCGTGGCTCAGTGGAAAGAGCCCGGGCTTGGGAGTCAGCGGTCAAGGGTTCTAATCCCGGCTCTGCCACTTGTCAGCTGTGTGACTTTGGGCAAGTCACTTCACTTCTCTGGGCCTCCGTTCCCTCACCTGTAAAATGGGGATTAAGATTGTGAGCCCCACGTGGGACAACCTAGATTACCTTGCATCCCCCCAGCGCTTAGAACAGTAATTGGCACATAGTAAGCGCTTAACAAATACTATTATTATTATTATTGTTATTATTATTATTATTATTATATCCTCCTCGGAGAGGTGCCTCCTCCCATGGGTTCACCTTTGCCTGGCCCCTTCCCTCGTCCTCGGCTCGGCTTCCCCAGCGTCTCCCGGTTCTTTCTCCTTCCCTCCATCCCTATCCTCTTTTCCTCCCTCCGTCCCACCCTCCGCTTTCTCCGAGCTCCTCCTGCGCCGCAAGCAGCGTGGCCTCGGGACGAGAACACGGGCTTGGGAGCCAGAGGTCGTGGGTTCTAATCCCGGCTCTGCCACTTGTCTGCCGTGTGACCTTGGATAAGTCACTTAACTTCTAGACTGCCACAACTTTTTAGACTGTAGCCCTTTTAGACTGTGAGCCCACTGTTGGGTAAGGACTGTCTCTATATATTGAAAACTTGTACTTCCCAAGCGCTTAGTACAGTGCTCTGCACACAGTAAGCGCTCAATAAATACGATTGATTGATTGATTAACTTCTCCGAGCCTCAGTTACCTCATCTGTAAAATGGGGATTAAGACTGTGAGCCCCACGTGGGACAACCTGATCACTTAGAACAGTGCTTTGCAAATAGTAAGCGCTTAACAGATGCTATTATTATTATTATTATTATTATTATTATTATTACCCCAGTGCTTAGAACAGTGCTTGGCACATAGTAAGCGCTTAACAAATACTATAATGATTATTTTTAAAGGCTGCCCCACCTCCGTCTCCTTAGAGAGCAAGAACCCCGCTTCCCTACCCCACACCCTGATCCTGGGAAGAAAGTGGGAAGGAAACTTCACAGCGGCCTCCTCTGGGAAAGCGGCAGGGAAAGCAGGGAGAAAATGACTTTAACTTGGCCCGTGGTGAGAGAAGATGTGCGTGGCACCCTTAGAGAGAGAAAGGGCGGGTTTCCCAAGAGCAATAGGACTTGGATGCAAGTGAGAGCTTCTTTCATGAATTTCAAAGATGTGAAAGCTATCTGATCCCATCAGGGAAGCAGCGTGGTGGAGAGGATAGAGCACAGGCCTCTCCCACCCCTCAACCTTCTACTCACATTTTCTTTTCTGTCTAGAACTGCCTCCCCTTCACATCTGATAGACCACCGCTCTCCCCATTTTCAAAACCCTTCTGAGATCACACCTTCCCATCGGTGGCTTCTGCATCACGCAAAGCACTTGGGAACTCACTTCCCCCCCGTAGCACTTACATCCGCATCTTTATTCAGTCATTCATTTAATCGTATTTATTGAGCACCGTACTAAGCGCTTGGGAAAGTGCAATACAGCGATAAACAGCGACATTCCCTGCCGCAATGAGCTCACAGTCTAAAGTGGGGGAGGCGGACTATAAAAATAAATAAAATTACCGGTATGTACATAAGTGGTTTGGAGCTGGGAGCGGGGAAGAGTAAAGGGAGCAAGTCAGGGTGATGTAGAAGAGAGTGGGAGATGAGGAAAAGTGGGGCTTAGTCTGGGAAGGTCCCTTGGAGGAAAAATGTCTTCATTAAGGCTTTGAAGCCGGGGGAAAAGTGGTTGTCTGTCGGATTAGAGGAGGGAGGGCTTCCAGGACAGAGGCAGGACGTGGACGACGGTCGGCAGAGAGACAGTGTCTGTCTCCCCTGCTAGACTGTAAAATTCTTGAGTGCAGGGATCATGTCCACTAATTTTACTGTACTTTCCCAAGCAGTTGGTACAGCCCTATGCCCACAAAAGGTGTTCATTCATTCATTCATTCATTCATTCAATCAATCGTATTTATTCATCATCATCATCCATCGTATTTATTGAGTGCTTACTGTGTGCAGAGCACTATACTAAGCACTTGGGAAGTACAAGTTGGCAACATATAATTGTTCTAAGTGCTGGGGTCGATACAAGTTAATCAGATTGGACACTAAATTGGAGGGAGTAGGATTTAATTCCCATTTTATGGATGTTAACTAAGGACGAGAGAAGTGAAGTGACTTGCTTAAGGTCACATAGCAGACAATGGAAGATCCCGGTTTAGACCCCACGTCCTCTGATTCCCAGGCCACATTGCTTCTATACATATTTAAAATAAGACTTTGAATAAGGGACCAATTCTCTTCAAAAAAACTGTGTTCATTTTATGTGTCACTCCCCTACTTTATGCTGGAAGATACAGTATTTGTGATGTCAACTTATGGACTGGTTAAAGATGAAGCTACTGGCCATTAAAGGATCTAAAAGGATCTAAAAGGATCATTAAAGGATCCCCCTTTTAGACTGTGAGCCCACTGTCGGGTAGGGACTGTCCCTATTTGTTGCCAATTTGTACTTCCCAAGTGCTTAGTACAGTGCTCTGCACATAGTAAGCACTCAATAAATACGATTGATGATGATGATGATGATGATGATGATGATTAAGGTTATAGGTGTCTGATGCCACAGGGCAGTGGGATGGGGAAGCTGAAAATCAGACTGTCAATCAATCAATCAAAATAGAATGAATGTCCTTCCTATACGGATGTGAGAAGCTGGTCAGGTTCAATTTATTCCTCATTGCCCTGTTTGAAAGTGAGGATCTGCCAGTTTTCAATAAATACTATTGATTGATTGGTAAGATAAAGTCCAACCAACAATCCGATTGGACTTCATATATTTTAGTGGTGTCTTTCAGGTACACATATGGACCTTTTAGACTGTGAGCCCACTGTTGGGTAGGGACTGTCTCTATATGTTGCCAATTTGTACTTCCCAAGCGCTTAGTACAGTGCTCTGCACATAGTAAGCGCTCAATAAATACGATTGATGATGATGATGATATGGATGTGTAACTCATTTCAGTGGCAGGGCCAAACCAGCTTCACCAAGAACGATGTGCTTTGTGGCATGGATGTGTAACTCATTTCAGTGGCAGGGCCAAACCAGCTTCACCAAGAACGATGTGCTTTGTGGCACATTCGCTCCCACGGCTTCAACTATCACCTCTACGCTGATGACACCCAGATCTACATCTCTGCCCCTGCTCTCTCCCCCTCCCTCCAGGCTCGCATCTCCTCCTGCCTTCAGGACATCTCCATCTGGATGTCCGCCCGCCACCTAAAGCTCAACATGTCAAAGACTGAGCTCCTTGTCTTCCCTCCCAAACCTTGTCCTCTCCCTGACTTTCCCATCTCTGTTGACGGCACTACCATCCTTCCCGTCTCACAAGCCCGCAACCTTGGTGTCATCCTCGACTCCGCTCTCTCATTCACCCCTCACATCCAAGCCGTCACCAAAACCTGCCGGTCTCAGCTCCGCAACATTGCCAAGATCCGCCCTTTCCTCTCCATCCAAACCGCTACCCTGCTAATTCAAGCTCTCATCCTATCCCGTCTGGACTACTGCACTAGCCTTCTCTCTGATCTCCCATCCTCGTGTCTCTCTCCACTTCAATCCATACTTCATGCTGCTGCCCGGATTATCTTTGTCCAGAAACGCTCTGGACATATCACTCCCCTCCTCAAAAACCTCCAATGGCTACCGATCAATCTGCGCATCAGGCAGAAACTCCTCACCCTGGGCTTCAAGGCTCTCCATCACCTCGCCCCCTCCTACCTCACCTCCCTTCTCTCCTTCTACTGCCCAGCCCGCCCCCTCCGCTCCTCCACCACTGATCTCCTCACCATACCTCGCTCTCGCCTGTCCCGCCATCGACCCCCGGCCCACGTCATCCCCCGGGCCTGGAATGCCCTCCCTCTGCCCATCCGCCAAGCTAGCTCTCTTCCTCCCTTCAAGGCCCTGCTGAGAGCTCACCTCCTCCAGGAGGCCTTCCCAGACTGAGCCCCTTCTTTCCTCTCCCCCTCGTCCCCCTCTCCATCCCCCCGTCTTACCTCCTTCCCTTCCCCACAGCACCTGTATATATGTATATATGGTTGTACATATTTATTACTCTGTTTATTTATTTATTTATTTTACTTGTACATTTCTATCCTACTTATTTTATTTTGTTGGTATGTTTGGTTCTGTTCTCTGTCTCCCCCTTTTAGACTGTGAGCCCACTATCGGGTAGGGACTGTCTCTATGTGATGCCAATTTGTACTTCCCAAGCGCTTAGTACAGTGCTCTGCACATAGTAAGCGCTCAATAAATACGATTGATTGATTGATTGATTGATTGGCACGGATTAACACCGGCACAATTTTCCCTAGCTTGAATGGTTTAAGCGTCCCTTTCATCACCACAGCATCTCTGCCCTTTTCCTTTATGCCATTTCTCTCCATATTCCAGGAAAGACTTGAGGAAGAAAGTAACTTGGAAAAGTAACAGAAGAAATTCTAAGAAAGTGCTTTGCGGATGCATGGTGCTATAGTAATTATAGAAATCTGGGGACTCATCTTTTTTTTTTCCTCATATTTGTTAGGTGCCTACTATGTGCCAGACACTGTACTAAGTGCTGGGGTACACACAAGCTAATCAGGTTGACCACAGTCCATGTTCCATATCTGGGAGTTGGACGGTCATGGGTTCTAATCCCAGTTCTGCCACTTGTCGGTTGTGTGACCTTGGGCAAATCACTTCACTGCTCTATCATCAACATCATCAATTGTATTTATTGAGCGCTTACTGTGTGCAGAGCACTGTCCTAAGCGCTTGGGAAGTACAAGTTGGCAACATATAGAGACAGTCCCAGTTACCTCATTTGTAAAGCGAGGTTTGAGACAGTGAGCTCCACGTGGGACAGGGATGCGTCCAACCCAAGTTGCTTGTATCCACCCCAGCGCTTAGTAGTGCTTGGCACTTACCTAGAGAAGCAGCGTGGCTCAGTGGAAAGAGCCCGGGCTTTGGAGTCAGAGGTCATGGGTTCGAATCCCGGCTCTGCCAATTGTCAGCTGTGTGACTTTGGGCAAGTCACTTCACTTCTCTGTGCCTCAGTTCCCTCATCTGTAAAATGGGGATTAAGACTGTGAGCCCCCCGTGGGACAACCGGATCTCCTTGTAACCTCCCCAGCGCTTAGAACAGTGCTTTGCACATAGTAAGTGCTTAATAAATGCCATCACTATTAGTAAGCGCTTAACAAATAGTCTTTTAGACTGTGAGCCCACTGTTGGGTAGGGACTGTCTCTATATGTTGCCAACTTGTACTTCCCAAGCGCTTAGTACAGTGCTCTGCACACAGTAAGTGCTCAATAAATACGATTGATGATGATGAACAAATACCATAATTATTATTATATGGGACTCAGTCTTAATCCCCAGTTCACAGATGGGATAACTGAGGCACTGAGAAGTTAAGTGACTTGCCTAAGGTTACAGAGCAGATAAGTGGCAGAACTGGCATTAGAACCCAGGTCCTTCTGACTCCCAAGCCTGTGCTTTATCCACTAGGGCATTGCGGTTTGGGGTTTAACCACTTTGGGACAATAATAATAATAATGATATTTGTTAAGTGCTTACTATGTGCCAAGCATTGTTCTAAGGGCTGGGATGCAAGGCTAAGGGACAGTGAGGACTCGAGCAGTCAGATAGAAAAGGCCTGGTCTGATATTTAGCATGGAGACACCCAGGCTACATTAATGCTGTCTGGGCTACAATTTGGGTACATGGAGAGATGACTTGGAGGTGAAACAAACTGCATTTTAATAAAATTAGCAGGCACCTGCCTCAGTAGAGCACTGGCCTGGGAGTTGAAAGGTCATGGGTTTTAATCCCGACTCTGCCACTTGTCTGCTGTGTGACCTTGGGCAAGTAGCTTCACTTCTCTGGGCCTCAGTTACCTCACATGTAAAATGAGGATTGACACGGTGATCTCCAAGTGGGACAGAGATTGGGTCTAATCCGATTTGCTTGCATCCACCCCAGTGCTGGCACATAGTAAGTGCTTAACAAATACCACAGTTATTATCTTTTCTCCTGGACTAATGTTACAGAATCTCCATGACTTGGCTGGTCTATTGTACCAAAAATCACTATACTCCAAGCAACTTTTCAGTAACTGGTAGGAACTGAAGAGTCTGTTGTGATGTTCTGAATTTTTGAATCCCCTTCAGCTGGTAAACGAGATCGTCTATTCTAGTTCTACCTGACGTGATTATACTTCAGAAATTGATGAAAACTTATGAGACCTTCATAGGATAAAAATGACATGAAAACAGTAATCATCACCCACCCTTGGGTAGTGTTTCTGTAGAGCTACAGCAGGGAGTCAGAGTTCTCCTAAGACTCCACTGTGACAGCGGGAAAATGTGTGGGGATCTCTAAAAAAGGAAGATTGCGCGTGTATGTGTGTGTGCTTGTGTTTGTATGAATGTCTTAAGGCAGATTCCTAGCTTCCTCTTGATTGCTTTGATTGCCAGCTTCCTTTTTTTTATTTCTCATTGTTAATTTCTCTGACAATAATTTTCTCCTTTGCTTGCTTTGATTGCATTTCCACTTGGGCACAGAAGCGCAACGACCTCTCTCCTGAGCTATTCAACCGAGCAAAATTACAAGACACTTCACCTTGACAAAAGCAGATGCATCTTAACTTTTACAATCCGCATATCCCCATTAGAGGCCAGAAACCCCAGGGTGAAAAGAGAAGAAATGGGAGATGAGGCCACCTCTGGAGCGAACGCAGGGGAGACCATGTCATCTAGGGAGAGCCAGGTTTCAGGAATGGTGAGGAGGAGTGACAGACAGGAACAGGTCAAGGATGAAGGAGAATTTCCCCATCATGGAGCGGGGGTTTCACAGGCCCGCTTGGCAGTAGCTGTGGAGGGGGTAATGAGGGAGGGGACAATGCAAAGGGTGGGGAGGGGTGAGATCGGGGCAGGGGGAGAGGGATGAAGGGTGGGGGCTTATGTGGGGGGAGAAAAATAATAATAATGATGGCATTTATTAAGCGCTATGTGCAAAGCACTGTTCTAAGCGCTGGGGAGGTTACAAGGTGATCAAGTTGTCCCACGTGGGGCTCACAGCCTTAATCGCCACTTTCCAGATGAGGTAACCGAGGCCCACAGAAGTGACTTGCCCGAAGTCACACAGCTGACATGTGGCGGAGCGGAATTTGAACCCATGACCGCTGACTCCAAAGCCCGGGCTCCTTCCACTGAGCCGCGCTGGGACAGAGGGATTACAGGAATAGGGCGGGGAGGAAAGGTGGGAGTGGTGCAAGAGGAAGGGATGAGTTGGGTGGTGAGGAGGGAGTAGAGAACTGGGATGGGCTGACAGGAGCCGGGGTGCGGGATTGAAGGATCATGGTGGGGTCTTTGAGGTAAACGACAGCAATTATAATGTAATAAACGACAGCAATAAAAACTACTGCTGCTTAGCCTAGGGATACAGGACAGAGCCCCATTAGCAAACACAAACATCATGGCGGCAAGGGCTGTTTCTCCCTGAGGCAACGAGGATTGCAGGGAACCCAGCAAAAAGCAGAACAGCCACAGGAGATGACCCACAAACTAGCTCCTGCCACCAGCTCCCTGGATTTTGGGCCTTTGCTGAGTGCATTGCAAAGGACTCCAGCCTTCCAGAATAGGATCAGTGAAAACAGCTTCGCCATCCCAAGGGCCCTTTAGGGTGTGGTGAGATGAATGGATTAAAGTTTATGTCCACATTCACATTCCCCTACACCATGCAGGAGGCATGATACACGCCTCAAACTAAACAACCCGGGCTGGGGGAAGGTAGGGGAAGAGGACACTGGAAAGCCAAGTCAAACCAAAAATGATGAGGCGTAAACTAGGATCTTCAGTTTTATTATTTTAATTATACACCGGATAGAAAAGAAAAAAATCAGTGATTGTTTCTCTTCACCCCAACCCTTCTGTTGATAAGGTAGTGTAGGAGAGAAGTCTAATGGATTTCCCCTCCTGCCCCAGAGCGAACTCTGCCCCCTTCCCCTTCCTCTCGCATCCTGAGGCCCCGTGGCGGGTGGGATAAAGGTGAACACCTTCAGGTAAGGATCCTTGTGCTTTGTCAGCAAAAGTGGCAACGTGGCAGTCATCTTCTCGGGACTCACTCATTCGGACCCTAACCCGTCCCCGGCTCCTGCCTGACGGATTTACCGAGGGGCGGAGGCGGCAGCAGGAACGCGGGGGCCAGGCGGGGCTCCAGCAGGTAGTGGATGTGGTGATTAATGGGGGGAAGCGGAGGCCGACGCCAACATTTCAGCTGGCCCCAGCCCTCTGCTTCTATTGCACTGGCTGGCCCAGCTCCCCGGCTGGAGCAGTGACCTCCAAGGGGAGATGCTTTCGAAATCTAAGCAATGAACTCTCCCTCGCTGAGTGTCAGCTGGCTGGTTTAACCTTAGAGGAGGAGGAGGAAGGAAAGCACTTCACAGTAAAGAGGGAAACGTGTGAGGCTCACACTGTCTTTCCTAGGACCAAAACCTCTCCGTCTCAAAGGCCAAGAAGTCCTCTCCCCACGGGGAGGGGGGAAGAGATGAAACAGCAGCGGTCTCGTCTGCTGAGTGAGCCGGGCCCGGGAGAGCCACTCCACTCGGTGCAATGACACTACAGAGGAAACGTTGGCAACTGCTTTCCACCCCGAAGATAGTGCAGCGACATCCCAGGAGTACCATTTGGCAAAGGCCCGCCTCTCCCCCTCAGCTGAAACCCAGGCGTGGCGGCAATAAGACCCAGAGCCCCAGGCATCGGCGAGATGAAGGCCTCGAGCCTCCAAGATGAAAACTGATCTCCATCTGGGAAGGCTGCAAGTCTCTTACCTTGGTTGGCTGGGAACCAGCTCCTCACGGGAGTCGGTGGGTGAAGACAAACCTAAGTGGCCAGTGGCAAGGCCTGCAAGGCTATATGGGACAATAAGTCAAAACACAGACAGTATAGATTGTGGCACTATAAAGATGAGCAGACAGAGAGGTCCGTTGACACCGGCTAGGAGCAAGCCTTTCGGAGCGTCGCTTCCTGAAATGACCATCGTCCTGGAGCAAGTGGTAGCTGTGTCTGCTGCGACCGAGCAGTCCTTTCCCTCCGAAATTTTGGAGAGTTTCTTTTTTAAATAAATATGTACACGGACACGCACGCACGGCCTCTCATTCACTGAGGGTCCTGGGAGGGCATTAGAGAGTCGGTTCCAGGAACCTCTTGGGTGATGGGCTGCTTGGCACCAAATCTGCAGAGGAAAGGAAACAGGAGAGACAGAGACGGGATGGGGACAGAGAGAGAGAGACGGGGGAGAGAGACAGAGAGAGATAAGAGACCGGTGGGAAGAGGGAGTTCGTCCCCATCTCCCGCCCCTGAAGCAATGGTGGGGTACATCCAGCTAGCTCTGCCCCCTCTTTTCCCCCAGCCACTACTCTGAATGCCTCTGAACCGTCCCCCTTTCCCCCCACCCTCCCATTTGGGGCTCCCCCAAGTCTTGGATGGAAGCCCCCTAACAGAATTCCCATAGCGAGGAGCCAAGCTGCCCCCCCGCAGTCGCGGCTCCATACCTTCCCCCTGCAGGGACAGCTTCTCCAGCTCGGCTTCCAGCTCGGCATCGGAGATGTTGGGGAGAGGCAGGGCGGCAGGGGGAACTGGCTTGTGGGGGACGTCGGGCAGGTCCAGGGGTTCTTTGGTGGTGTCCTGGAGGAGGATGTCCAGTTCCTTCTCCAATTCTTCATTGTCAATATCTAGATGGGGTAAGAGGGTGGAAGTACCAACATATCCCAGACTGAGCCCCCTTTTTCCTCTCCTCCTCCCTACCCCCCCACCCTACCTCCTTCCCCTCCCCACAGCATCTGTATATATGTTTGTACAGATGTATTTCTCTATTTATTTTAGTTGTACATATCTACCATTCTATTTACTTTGTTAATGATGTGCATCTAGCTTTATTTCTATTTGTTCTGACGACTTGACACCTGCCCACATGTTCTGTTTTGTTGTCTGTCTCCCCCTTCTAGACTGTGAGCCCGCTGTTGGGTAGGGACCGTCTCTATATGCTGCCAACTTGTACTTCCCAAGCGCTTAGTACAGTGCTCTGCACACAATAAACGCTCAATAAATATGATTGAATGAATGAATGAATCTCTAAGAAAGTTGAGACCCCAGGATGCCGCTTCCCAAGCCCCAATAACGATGACGGGAATAACAGCGGTAGCAATAGTTGTGGTATTTGTTAAGTGCTTAATATGTGTCAAGCACTGTAGATACAAGATAATCAGGTCCCACATGGGGCTCACATTCTAAGTAGAAGTGAGCACAGGGACTGAATCCCCATTTTGCAGATGAGGGAACTGAGGCACAGAAGGGAAGTGACTTGCCTAGGGTCCCACAGCAGGTAAGTGGCAGAGCCATGATTAGAACCCAGGTCCTCTGACCCCCAGGCCCGGGCTCTTTCCATTAGGCCACGCTGCTTCCCCTTTCAGTAAAGGAGGGAAGAAGCTCTGGCACGCCGCAGAACACGCTTCCCCCATGGTGCCTTGAGCCCCGGGAGGGTTCCCCAGCTGAAACCTCCGGCACCCCTGCAATTTTTCCCAGGACGTCGGACCCCCAGGGTTTGGAGGGGAATTCCTGCTCTCTGAATCCCGGGGCTTTCTCAGCCCGGCAGAGTGGCACAGCTCCATAGACCTGGCTCTGCTCTCCCTCTGAAGTGAATCTGGGGATAAATGATGACGAAGGACCCAGCAGAGACAGAGAAAGCTCCTTGAAATGAACACTTTTTTGCTTCTGTGGCTGAAATCTCCAGCAGTAACTCCTGCACTGTAGAGATTTTGAAGGGAAACAGGGTGGCCTAGTGGAAAAAGCATGGGCAAAGGAGTCAGAGGACCTAGGTTGTAATCCCGGCTCTGCCATTTGTTGTATGACCATGGGCGAGTCACTTAAGGTAACTGTGCCTCAGTTATCTCATCTGACAAACAGGGACTGTGAGCCCCAAGTGGGACAGGGTTTGTGTCCCTACCTGATTACCTCATATCTACCCCAGCGCTTAGAACAGTGCCTGACATACGGTAAGAGCTGAACAAATACCATCATTATTATTATCATTCTTATTCCAAGGACCACCTCTGCTGCTGCTGTCTGCCAGGGAAAGGGGTGAGGGAAGAGAGTAGGTGCTCAATAAATCCGACCGACTGATTGACTGATTGAAGCGAGGAGGGCCAAGTGAGGAAGTGTGTCTCCGAGCACTCACCCAAGCCATTGATTCCCACTCCTGCCAGGGTTTGCACCACTTCGTCCTGGGTGTCGCACAGCTGTTAAGAGAATAAGACAAGGCCCATGCACATGCAGGGAACCCCAAGTTCCATAAAGGTGATCACGGCAGCTCCGGCTCAACACTGATCTCCAGGAACATGGACGTCAGGCCCTTGGACAGCTTTTTTTATTGTACTGTTCCAACCCCTCCATGTACCTCTTGAATCTGATCCACCAGGCTTTCGGCCTTCTCCACTGTGACATCTTTCATAGACAGTTTCAGCGCTCCCACGCCAGCCTGATAGGCATTGAAAACCTGACCATGATAAAACAGAGACGTTTCAGTGCCCCTGACCGGTACCCAGGGAACAATCCATCCAATCAATCAATGGTATGCAATAATAGTAATAATAATAAAGATGGCATTTGTTAAGCGCTATGTGCAAAGCACTGTTCTAAGCACTGAGGGGGGGTACAAGGTGATCAGGTTGTCCCACGTGGGGCTCACAGTCTTAATCTCCATTTTACAGATGAGGTAACAGGCTCAGAGAAGTTAAGTGACTTGCCCAAGGCCACACAGCAGACATGTAGCAGAGCTGGGATGTGAACCCATGACCTCTGACTCCCAAGCCCGGGCTCTTTCCACTGAGCCATGCTGCTTCTCTAATTACTGAGTGCTTATTGTGTGCAGAGCACTGTACTAAGCGCTTGAGAGAGTACAACACAAGTAGCAGATACATTCCCCGCCTATAACGAGCTTACAGTCTAGAGGAGGCGGCAGACATTAATCAATCAATCAATCAATCGTATTTATTGAGTGCTTACTGTGTGCAGAGCACCGGACTAAGCGCTTGGGAAGTACAAGTTGGCAACAGATACAGTCCCTACCCAACAGTGGGCTCACAGTCTTACGAATAAATAATTTATAATATTTAATTTAAAGATCTGTACATAAGTGCTGTGGTTGGGGCAAATATCAAATGTCCATCGACGGAGGGGGAAGGGGTTCCAGGCTAAGGGGAGGACCTGGGAAAGGGGTTGGTGGCGAGATCAGGACACTAGATTTTTCTGGTTTCTGCCTTTCCCACCGAACCCGACTACCCTCTTACCCCAAGCCCCACATCCTAACCGGGCATAGAGAGAGAAAAATAATTGGAAAAGAATAGAGAACAGAATGCTGTTTGGATAGCGGTAAAGGAGGAGCTGGTGGTGGTGGTAGGGAGAAGAGAGGGGTGAGGGGAGGAGCAGAGCCGAAGCGGGCCACGGAGGAATACATCACCATCTGATCTGTCTGGGATGCGTAGATCCGATCCAGGATTCCTTGAACTGTGTCCAGCTTGGCATGCAATGCCTCGATGCGCTTCTCTGTCCGCTGCTTGGACTTTAGACACCTCAGCGCCTGAGCAACAGAGAACCAGATTGGCAGCCTGATGCTCGTGATGGGGCAAAAGGACCAGAGAAGAGAGTCCCTACAATAAATCCATGGTATTTACTGAGCGCCTACCGGGTGCGCGGCTCTGTGCTAAGGATTTGGAAGCATACAACAAAGTTCCTGGCATTCAAGGGGCTTACAATCAATGGCATTTACGAAGCTGTTACTGTGTGCAGGGAACGGTACTAACCACTTGGAAGAGTACAAGAAGTTGGTAGTAACGACCCTGCCCTCAGTCTACAATATAATGGGGGTAGGGGGTGCTGGGCAAACCCAACTTATTTTACAAATAGCAGGGGCAGAAGGGAAAACCGAGAACTAAGTCTCAGTCCTCAGATGCCAGAGGGGCCTGACTAAGCTCGTTCCTTGCGAGGAGACGAAACATCTCCCATTTCCAAGCCAGCACATCCGATTCAGGGACTGAGAACTCACCAACTGCTTCTTCCCGGCTCGGCAGGCCCTCCGGGCATCTTCCTTACACCTGGGAGACAGATGGCCAGGGTGAGGGGGAACGACCGATTGGTAGGAGAATGTGGGAGTGTGCTAGATAGTCATAATAATGCTAATGGTACTTGTTAAGCGCTTACTACATGCCAGGCACTAGGGCGGATACAAGCAAAGTCCCTGCCCCATGTGGGGCTCACAGTCTCAATCCTCACTGTACAGCGGAGGTAACTGAGGTCCAGAGAGGTCCAGTGACTTGCCTAAGGTCACGGAGCAGACAAGTGGAGGAGCCGGGATTAGAACCCATGACCTTCTGATATCCAGGCCCATGGTCTGTCCATTACACCACGATGTTTCTTCTGGGAGGAGCTGGGCTCAGGAGGCCCCACTAAGGCCAGGGTGGCTCAGGTACCTTCCCAATGGCAGACCCAGGGCAGGAGCGCCGACTGCTCCTGATAATAATAATACTAATGATGATGACGGTACTTACTATGTGCCTAGCACTGTTCTAAGTGTTGGGGTAGATACAAGCTAATCAGGTTGGACAGATGGATCCCGTTCCATAAGGGGCTCACAGCCTTAGACTGTCTTTCAGACAGTCTTTTCGACTGTGAGCCCACTGTTGGGTAGGGACTGCCTCTACATGTTGCCAACTTGTACTTCCCAAGCGCTTAGTGCAGTGCTCTGCACACAGTAAGCGCTCAATATGATCGACTGATTAATCCCCACTTGACAGTTGAGGTAATGGAGGCCCAGAGAACTGAAGCAACTTGCCCCAGGTCACACAGCAGACGGCTGGTGGAGCCAGGATTAGAACCCAGGCCCAAGCTCTTCCTACTAGGCCACAGTGCTGGGAGTGTAAGGAGTCACCCAGCAACGGGGCAAAGAGTTACCTCTCAGCTTCCTGGGATAAGGACTCCACCTTGCGTGACAGCAGCCGCTCGCTCTGCATCAGCTGATACACCCCCACGTCTACATCGTTTACCGGGGAGACCTTGGCATGCAGACCTCGGGCAAACTTCACGATCTGCGGGCGATGAGAGAGGGTGTAATCGCTGCCCCCTCCCCAAATCCAGGCCGGCCCCCCCGCCGTCCCGCGGCTCCCTTCCGTACCTTCTCGCCGTTCTGTTCCAGGACCGTGACCCTCTTCTCCTTCTGCAGCTGGAGCAGCAGCAGGTAGAAAGTTCTCTCGTCCGGGCAGGAACTCGCACAGAGGGTGCTCAGCTCGGACAGGGCCACCACGGGGTGGGAGGAGAGCGGGGAGTTCAGATACAGGCGATACGCCTCCTCTGCCTTCTCCTGCCAGAAGACAAGGGGGCTCGCTTACAGTCTTGGAAACCGGAGAGCCACCCAGGCTGAAAGACGCGGGCCTCGGGATGTAACAGTCAGGAGAACGGGCCCGATAAAGATCGGCTGTGGATGATGACTTCAGGGCCTTCAAGGCCCTGCTGAGAGCTCACCTCCTCCAGGAGGCCTTCCCAGACTGAGCCCTTTCTTTCCTCTCCCCCTCGTCCCCCTCTCCATCCCCCCGTCTTACCTCCTTCCCTTCCCCACAGCACCTGTATATATGTATATATGGTTGTACATATTTATTACTCTATTTATTTATTTATTTATTTTACTTGTACATTTCTATCCTACTTATTTTATTTTGTTGGTATGTTTGGTTCTGTTCTCTGTCTCCCCCTTTTAGACTGTGAGCCCACTGTTGGGTAGGGACTGTCTCTATGTGATGCCAATTTGTACTTCCCAAGCGCTTAGTACAGTGCTCTGCACATAGTAAGCGCTCAATAAATACGATTGATTGATTGATTGATTGATTGACTGCTACTACTTGGCTCTAGGTGAGCGTTTTAACACGGTTTAGGGAACTTTTAGACCGTGAGCCCAATGTTGGGTAGGGACTGTCCCTATATGTTGCCAATTTGTACTTCCCAAGCGCTTAGTACAGTGCTCTGCACATAGTAAACGCTCAATAAATATGATTGATTGATCTTCTTCTTTTTTGCCATTACATAGTAGTTGTTATGTGCTCTCCGTGATATCATTACCTGCCTATTTTATTATTGCCATAGCATGTTAATTGTTAACTACCCTCAGTGATGCCATCACCCACTTATATCATTGCTACTTTGGTATTGCTTCTGCATTTCAATTGTTAACCTCCCGCTGTGCTGCCCTCGCCATGAACTATCAAGTCCCCTGCTCCCAAATGCCATTCCCATTCCTCACCTTCACCTTTCCCTCTACCACCCAGCTCTTTCCCTCCCTTTCCCCCCCACCCCTCCCCCTCACTCCCCACCCAGGATACTATTACTCTATTTATTCATTTAGTTTACTTGTACATATTTATTTTATTTTGTTAATATGTTTTGCTTTGTTGTCTGTCTCCCCCTTCTAGACTGTGAGCCTGCTGTTGGGTAGGGACCGTCTCTATATGTTGCCAACTTGTACTTCCCAAGCCTTTAGTACAGTGCTCTGCACACAGTAAGCGCTCAATAAATACGATTGAATGAATGAATGAACTCAGGAGAAAACTATAAGAAGAGGTCAGCCTGAGGAAGCCTACACCTGTGGTTACAATAAAGTGCGAGGAATTGGGCTCCTGTTTCATTTTGGCCCTGAGCCGCTCCACACTGACAACCAAGCCTCTTCTCTTCTCCGGGTATGACTTTTCCTACCTAGGAAATGGGAGTTGCAATGCCTGCTTTCCTACCACAGAGGTTCATCAACCAATTGTACTTATTGAGCGCTTACTGTGTGCAGAGCACTTGGGAAAGTACAATACAATATTGTCGGTAGACAGATGCCCTGCCCAAAACAAGCTTACAGTCTAGACGGGGAGACAGACGTTAATGTAAATAAATTATGGATAGAAGCACTTAGTACAGTGCTCTGCACACGGTAAGCGCTCAATGAATACGATTGAATGAATGAATGAGAGTGCTGTGGGGCTGGGGGGGGATGGTGAATAAAAGGTACAAATCCAAGTGCAAGAGAGGCGCAGAAGGGAGTGGGAGAACAGGAAATGAGGACTGAGTCAGGGAAAGCCTTCAATAAGCTTGAAGAGAAGAATCCAATACTGTGTTTGTAAAGACTTTCAAAGTCTTCTGAAAGCGTGAAATAAATGGGTTTAGGCTGTAGGCTTCTGAGAGAAGCCAACCCAAGGAACCCCACAGGACCGTCTTACCTCCTTCCCTTCCCCACATCACCTGTATGTATGTATATATGTTTGTACATATTTATTACTCTATTTATTCATTTATCTTACTTGTACATATCTATTCTATTTATTTTATTTTGTTAGTATGTTTGGTTTTGTTCTCTGTCTCCCCCTTCTAGACTGTGAGCCCGCTGTTGGGTAGGGACTGTCTCTACCTGTTGCCGACTTGTACTTCCCAAGCGCTTAGTACAGTGCTCTGCACACAGTAAGCGCTCAGTGAATACGATTGATTGATTGATTGATTGATGGCTTCTGAGAGAAGCCAACCCAAGGAACCCCACAGGACCATCCTGTCCTGAGACAAGCTCCTCTGATACATCTTTAATCCAATCAACCCTCATCCTCCAACAAGGGTATTTTAAGGAATAAGAGGAAGTTCAGGTCACAAAGGAACCAACACTCCGAGGCAACATAAGAGACCCTCCCCTGATACTGACGTGCTCCCCCAGACCCCCATGCGCGCACACACGTGCAGTCAACAACTCTTATGCCACGTAAAAATACCCCAATAATACCTACCATCTGTAGCCGTCCCAGCCCCCGTCACTTTGCCCCCTCCTCACACCCACCTTAAGCAGCTCCACGGCCACCAGGACTTCCTCTGCAGGGACCTTGTTGTCCCCCAGTACGTTGGACAGAGTCCACTTGAGGGGCTTCAGCAGGAAGACACCCACCCCCCAGGAGATCCAGCTGCTGTCCACGCTCGCCATGAAGTCGGACTCCCGCTGCAACTCTCCCCGGCTGAGGAAAAAGAAGGAAGTAGGCAAGTCAGAAATCAAGGCGCAGAGGGGTCGCTTCCCTTTAGCTCCCCACGAAATCGCGCCCTGAATATCGTTAAGTGCTGAGAAGGATCTTGCTTACTGAAGACATAAATAGCCCCTTAAATACCGAAAAGGACCTCCCAGATGTTCTAAGGAAATGTCTGGTAAAAATTCATGCTGTTACAGTTCTGGGAGCTTCCCACGTTCAGCCAAACAGCAAGGATTACCGTCCTTACGGGGAGGGGACATGTATTTCTAAGCTCTTACTCCAATCCTCTGCACACAGTAAGCGCTCAACAGATACCAGTGAATACCACCTCGTGATAACAGGAAAGGTTAAAAACTGCTGAATTTTGAAAGTGCTTACTATGTGCCAAACATTGGATCGGGCAAAGCCTCTGGCCCTAACAGAAACAGCATTAGAGGTCCTCTGCCTCCTGGGCTCATGCTCTTTCCACTGGGCAACACTGCTTCTGAGCACGGAGAGGGCAGATGGAAAGCTCCTGGTGAATTAATCCAGCAAGATTAATGAGGTGATGAAGTCAGCGTTTACTTCTCCAGCTCTGGCCCCCGTCATTCCGCTTTTCAGAAAGGAACAAAAACACTTTCTTGCTGCAATCCCCCGCCCGGCAGGGCAGGAAAGAGATTTTTATAAAGTCAGGGTGACATATCAGCATCAACTCCGGGGGACGGCTTGGGGGAGACAGGTGGACTGTGACGCCTGTGAGTTTTCCTTCCCCAAGATAATCTCCTTATAAGTTTTCCCAGTAGTTCGGCACTAATGATAATAAAAATATTAATAACAGTGGCATTTATGAAGCACTTACTAGGTGCTTGGCATCGACTCTGTTATACCGTACTCTCCCAAGTGCTTAGTACGGTAATCCGCAGATAGCAAACACTCAATCATATTTATTGAGCGCTTACTGTGTGCAGAGCACTGTACGAAGCGCTTGGGAAGTACAACTTGGCAACAAAGAGAGACAGTCCCTACCCAACAGCGGGCTCACAGTCTATAAATACGATTGATTGATTATGTTAAGCGCTGGGGTGAGAATCCGATCGGTCACTCCCTGCCCACATCTGGCTCTCAGTCTCACGGGGGAGGGAGAACAAGTATTTATTCCCCATTGTAGAGATGAGAAACGGAGGGCTCGAAGAAGTGATTTGCGCCAGGTCACATAGCAAGAAAGTGGAAGAGGTAGAATTAGAACTCACGTCCCTCAATTCCCAAGTCCCTGCTCTTTCCTTTAGTCCACTCAGCGGAGACCTGGAAAGTCCCTTGTAGCTTGAAGGCCTAAAGTGGGCCCATTTCTCTGTCAATAGGCACAGGAAAACCGATTATCCACCAGCCTTCCATGATAAGCGGGCAACTCACTCCCCTCTCAATGCTCCCACCCTCTGCTCCACAATCCCATCCCAGAGGGCAAGTCCGGCTGGGATCCATGGTTGGGATCCACCTAACTCCGGGAAGTCAATCAATCAATCAATCAATCGTATTTATTGAGCGCTTACTGTGTGCAGAGCACTGGACTAAGCGCTTGGGAAGTACAAATTGGCAACACACAGAGACGGTCCCTACCCAACAGTGGGCTCACAGTCTAAAAGGGGGAGACAGAGAACAGAACCAAACATACCAACAAAATAAAATAAATAGGATAGAAATGTACAAGTAAAATAAATAAATAAAGAGTAATAAATATGTACAACCATATATACATACATACAGGTGCTGTGGGAAAGTCGAAGTCGTCAGACTCTGAGTCCCGCGGGGGACGGGGAATGTGTCCGGCCTGATCATCTTCCATCTACGCCGGCCCTTAGCACAGAGCCCCGCACATCGATCACTCGCGTTTATCATCATCAATCGTATTTATTGAGCGCTCACTGTGCGCAGAGCACTGTACTAAGCGCTTGGGAAGTCCAAGTCGGCAACACACAGAGACGGTCCCTACCCAACAGCGGGCTCACAGTCTAAAAGGGGGAGACAGAGAACAAAACCAAACACGCTAACAAAATAAGATAAATAGGATGGATATGGACAAGTAAAATAAATAAATAGAGTAATAAATATGTACAAACATATATACAGGTGCCGTGGGGAAGGGAAGGAGGTAAGATGGGGGGATGGAGAGGGGGATGAGGGGGAGAGGAAGGGGCGCTTCCTGTGCCCTGTACCAAGTGCCTGGGAGAATACACTGTAACACAGTTGGTAGACATTATCCCTGCTCACAACGGGCTTATAGTCTAGAGGCGCGTAGTAAGCGCCCACAAAACCCCTCCTCCAGGCTGCCTTCCGTCCCCCGGGGTTTGGTTTTGTCGTCTGTCTCCCCCTTCTAGACTGTGAGCCCGCTGCTGGGCAGGGACCGTCTCTAGATGTTGCCGACTTGGACTTCCCAAACGCTCAGTCCAGCGCTCCGCACACAGTAGGCGCTCAATAAATACGATTGATTGATTTAGTTATTTGTACATATTGATTCTATTTATTTTATTTCGTTACTATGTTTTGTTCTGTTGTCTGTCTCCCCCTTCTAGACTGTGAGCCCGCTGCTGGGTAGGGACCGTCTCCAGATGTTGCCGACGTGGACTTTCCAAGCGCTCAGTCCAGCGCTCCGCACACAGTAAGCGCTCAATAAATACGATTGACTGATTTAGTTATTTGTACATATTTATTCTATTTATTTTATGTTGTTAATATGTTTGGTTTTGTTGTCTGTCTCCCCCTTCTAGACTGTGGGCCCGCTGCTAGGTAGGGACCATCTCTAGATGTTGCCGACTTGGACTTCCCAAGCGCTCAGTCCAGCGCTCCGCACACAGTAGGCGCTCAATAAATACGATTGATTGATTTAGTTATTTGTACATATTGATTCTATTGATTTTATGTTGTTACTATGTTTTGTTTTGTTGTCTGTCTCCCCCTTCTAGACTGCGAGCCCGCTGTTGGGGAGGGACCGTCTCTCTATGTTGCCGACTTGGACTTCCCAAGCGCTCAGTACACAGTAAGCGCTCAATACGACGGAATGAATAACAAAACTAAACCTGCCAACTTGGACTTCCCAAGCGCTTAGTCCAGTGCTCCGCACACAGTAGGCGCTCAGTACATAGGACGGAATGAATAACAAAACTAAACCTGCCAACTTGGCCTTCCCAGGCGCTCAGTCCAGTGCTCCGCGCACAGTAGGCGCTCAATAAATACGACCGAATAAATAACAAAACTAAACACACCAACTTGGACTTCCCAGGCGCTCAGTCCAGTGCTCCGCACACAGTAGGCGCTCAGTACATAGGACGGAATGAATAACAAAACTAAACCTGCCAACTTGGCCTTCCCAGGCGCTCAGTCCAGTGCTCCGCGCACAGTAGGCGCTCAGTACATAGGACGGAATGAATAACAAAACTAAACCTGCCAACTTGGCCTTCCCAAGCGCTCAGTCCAGTGCTCCGCACACAGTAGGCGCTCAGTACCTAGGATGGAATGAATAACAAAACTAAACCTGCCAACTTGGCCTTCCCAAGCGCTTAGTCCACTGCTCTGCACACAGTAGGCGCTCAGTACATAGGACGGAATGAGTAACAAAGCTAAACACGCCACCTTGGCCTTCCCAAGCGCTCAGTCCAGTGCTCCGCGCACAGTAGGCGCTCAGTACATAGGACGGAATGAATAACAAAACTAAACCTGCCAAGTTGGACTTCCCAAGCGCTTAGCCCAGTGCTCCGCACACAGTAGGCGCTCAATAAATACGACAGAATGAATAACAAAACTAAACCTGCCAACTTGGCCTTCCCAAGCTCTCAGCCCAGTGCTCCGCACACAGTAGGCGCTCAATAAATACGATGGAATGAATAACCAAACTAAAGATGCCAACTTGGCCTTCCCAAGCGCTCAGTCCAGTGCTGCGCACACAGTAGGCGCTCAGTACATAGGACGGAATGAATAACAAAACTAAACCTGCCAACTTGGCCTTCCCAAGTGCTCAGTCCAGTGCTCCGCGCACAGTAAGTGCTCAATAAATACGATGGAATGAATAACCAAACTAAACCTGCCAACTTGGCCATCCCAAGCGCTCAGTCCAGTGCTCCGCGCACAGTAAGCGCTCAATAAATACGACGGAATGAATAACAAAACTAAACCCGCCAACTTGGCTTTCCCAAGCGCTCAGTCCAGTGCTCCACGCACAGTAGGCGCTCAATAAATACGACGGAATGAATAACAAAACTAAACCTGCCAACTTGGCCATCCCAAGCGCTTAGCCCAGTGCTCCGCGCACAGCAGGCGCTCAGTACATAGGACAGAATAAATAACAAAACTAAACCTGCCAACTTGGCCATCCCAAGCGCTCAGCCCAGTGCTCTGCGCACAGTACGCGCTCAGTACATAGGACAGAATGAATAACAAAACTAAACCTGCCAACTTGGACTTCCCAGGCGCTTAGTCCAGTGCTCCGCGCACAGCAGGCGCTCAGTACATAGGACGGAATAAATAACAAAACTAAACACGCCAAGTTGGACTTCCCAGGCGCTCAGTCCAGTGCTCCGCGCACAGTAGGCGCTCAATAAATACGATGGAGTGAATAACAAAACTAAACCTGCCACCTTGGCCTTCCCAAGCCCTTAGTCCACTGCTCCGCACACAGTAGGCGCTCAGTACATAGGACGGAATAAATAACAAAACTAAACACGCCAAGTTGGACTTCCCAGGCGCTCAGTCCAGTGCTCCGTGCACAGTAGGCGCTCAATAAATACGATGGAGTGAATAACAAAACTAAACCTGCCACCTTGGCCTTCCCAAGCGCTCAGTCCAGTGCTCCGCGCACAGTAGGCGCTCAGTACATAGGACGGAATGAATAACAAAACTAAACCTGCCAACTTGGCCTTCCCAAGCGCTCAGTACAGTGCTGCGCACACAGTAGGCGCTCAGTACATAGGACGGAATGAATAACCAAACTAAACCTGCCAACTTGGCCTTCCCAGGCGCTTAGCCCAGTGCTCCGCGCACAGTAGGCGCTCAATAAATACGACGGAATGAATAACCAAACTAAACCTGCCAACTTGGCCTTCCCAAGTGCTCAGTCCAGTGCTCCGCACACAGTAGGCGCTCAGTACATAGGACGGAACGAATAACAAAACTAAACATGCCAAGTTGGCCTTCCCAAGCGCTCAGTACAGTGCTCCGCGCACAATAGGAGCTCAATAAATACGACGGAATGAATAACAAAGCTAAACACGCCACCTTGGCCTTCCCAAGCGCTCAGTCCAGTGCTCCGCGCACAGTAGGCGCTCAGTACATAGGACGGAATGAATAACAACACTAAACCTGCCAACTTGGACTTCCCAGGCGCTCAGTCCAGTGCTGTGCACACAGTAGGCGCTCAGTACATAGGACGGAATGAATAACAAAGCTAAACACGCCAAGTTGGCCTTCCCAAGCGCTCAGTCCAGTGCTCCGCACACAATAGGAGCTCAATAAATACGACGGAATGAATAACAAAGCTAAAGCTGCCAAGTTGGCCTTCCCAGGCGCTCAGTACAGTGCCCCGCGCACACAGTAGGCGCTCAGTACATAGGACGGGCTGAGGCGCAGCGCGCGCGTGCGCGCGGCCCACGGTCACGTGACGCGCCCCCGGTGACCCCCCGGTGACCCCGGGCCCTCACCGCAGCAGGTCCTGCAGTACCGTGGCCAAGCCCAAGGGGACGCTGCCCTTGCGCTGGAAGGCTTCCTGCAGGTCGCGCAGGCGCAGGCGCACCGCCCCCTGGCGGCGGCTGCGGCTCAGCACCAGCGGCGCCCAGAAGCCCATCTTGCTGTCCCAGTCGGTGCTGTTGACTTCGCGGCTCCTCTTGAAGGCGGAGAAGAGGAAGGACATGCGCTCCTCGTCCTCCTCCCATTCCGGGGGCAGCAGCCCCGCCGGCTCCCCCGCGGCCGGGACTTCGGCCTCCTGTCCCGGGGACCACATCGGCGCCCCAGCCCCGCTCCGCTCCCACCCTGCCTCCCCTTCCGCCCCGATCCCCTCCCGGCTTCCGTTCCTCCTCCCCCGCCCCCGGGCGAAATTAGTCTCGGCCGCCCCGACTGCGCAGGCGCCGGCCGCCCGGCGGGGCTCGCGCGGGAGAGTCGCCCCACGGCGCCTGCGCGGGCCGCCCCCCCCGCCTTTGTGAGGAGGGTGCCGTCCCGCGCGTGCGCAGAAGGGGCGGGGCGCGGCGGATTGCCCGGAAAAAGCGTGGCGACCATAGAGTCTCGCCGAGGGAGATAGAGGGGCCCCCTTGCGGCGCTGTTGCTAGGAAACGGGGCGGGATGGAGGGCCCACGGTGACGCCGGCCGTCCTAGTCATTCATTCATTAATCGTATTTATTGAGCGCTTATTGTGTGCAGAGCACTGGACTAATCAATCACTCAATCGTATTTATTGAGCGCTTACTGTGTGCGGAGCACTGTGCTAAGCGCTTGGGGAGTCCAAGTTGGCAACATATAGAGACAGGCCCTACCCAACAGCGGGCTCACAGTCTAGAAGGGGGAGACAGAGAACAAAACCAAACATACTAATAAAATAAAATGAATAGAATAGAGAGGTACAAGTAAAATAAATAGAGTATTCATTCATTCAATCGTATTTATTGAGCGCTCACTGTGTGCGGAACACTGGACTAAGCGCTTGGGAAGTACAAGTTGGCAACATAGAGAGACAGTCCCTACCCAACTGCGGGCTCACAGTCTAGAAGGGGGAGGCAGAGAACAAAACCAAACGTACTAACAAAATAAAATGAATAGAATAGATAGGTACAAGTAAAATAAATAAATGAATAGAGTATTCATTCAATCAATCGTATTTATTGATTATTTATTATTATTTATAGAGATGGTCCCTACCCAGCAGCGAGCTCACAGTCTAGAAGGGGGAGGCAGAGAACAAAACCAAACGTACTAACAAAATAAAATGAATAGAATAGATAGGTACAAGTAAAATAAATAGAGTATTCATTCATTCAATCGTATTTATTGAGCGCTCACTGTGTGCAGAGCACTGGACTAAGCACTGGGGAAGTACAAGGTGGCAACATATAGAGATGGTCCCTACCCAACAGTGGGCTCACAGTCTAGAAGGGGGAGACAGAGAACAAAACCAAACGTACTAACAAAATAAAATTAATAGAATAGATAGGTACAAGTAAAATAAATAAATAGAGTATTCATTCATTCAATCGTATTTATTGAGCGCTCACTGTGTGCGGAACACTGGACTAAGCGCTTGGGAAGTACAAGTTGGCAACATAGAGAGACAGTCCCTACCCAACTGCGGGCTCACAGTCTAGAAGGGGGAGGCAGAGAACAAAACCAAACGTACTAACAAAATAAAATGAATAGAATAGATAGGTACAAGTAAAATAAATAAATAGAGTACTCATGCATTCAATCGTATTTATTGAGCGCTCACTGTGTGCAGAGCGCTGGACTAAGCGCTTGGGAAGTCCAAGTTGGCAACATATAGAGACGGTCCCTACCCAACAGCGGGCTCACAGTCTAGAAGGGGGAGGCAGAGAACAAAACCAAACGTACTAACAAAATGAAATGAATAGAGTAGATAGGTACAAGTAAAATAAATAACTAAATAGAGTATTCATTCATTCAATCGTACTTATTGAGCGCTCACAGTGTGCGGAGCACTGGACTAAGCACTTGGGAAGTACAAGGTGGCAACATATAGAGATGGGTACCTACCAAAAGTGGGCTCACAGTCTAGAATATAATAGTTTAGAGTAATAAATATATAGAAACATATATGCAGGTGCTGCGGGGAAGGGAAGGAGGTAAGATGGGGGGATGGAGAGGGGGAGAGGAAGGAAGGGGCTAGTCATTCATTCATTCAATCGTATTTATTGAGCGCTCACAGGGTGCAGAGCACTGGACTAAGCACTTGGGAAGTACAAGGTGGCAACATATAGAGATGGGTACCTACCAAAAGTGGGCTCACAGTCTAGAATATAATAATTTAGAGTAATAAATATATAGAAACATATATACATATATGCAGGTGCTACGGGGAAGGGAAGGAGGTAAGATGGGGGGATGGAGAGGGGGAGAGGAAGGAAGGATTTTCCTGGCCAAAATCCTTAAAAGGGTGGGTATCCATCTGCTGCCTTCACTTCTCCAACTTTCTTCTTGACCCAGCTGTCAGGTTTTCATCTGCTTCAATCCACTGGAATCCACAAAGTCACCAACAACTTCCTGCCAGTGGTGAGTCTCCAAAGTCACCAACGACCTAAGAGCCAGTGGTGACTCTTCAAAGGCTCCAGTGACCTTAGAGCTATTGGATTCTATTCTGGCCTCCACTTTTCTGCCAACTTTGACACTGTGACACCACCCCCACCTCGTTAAAATAGTAGCAGGCCTGGTTTTGAAGATTCTCCTCCTACTTCTCCAACTGTTCTCCCTCTGATCCTTTTGCTGGCTTCTCTTCTTCATCCCAACCAAGGTTGTCCTATGAGTCCCTTACTCTTCTCCCTCTCTTTTTTACTCAGTCTCTCAGGGAACTCTTTTGCTTGCATGGCTTTGGCTACACCATTATGAGAGTCAAGCAACGGTCTTTATTAAGTGTCTACTTTGTGAAGAACGCTGTACTCAGTGCTTGGGAGAGTACAGTAGAGCTAGGAGGCATGATCCCTGCCTTGAAGGAATTTATATTCCAGCCTCTTTTGCCCCCTTCTTATTCCCCTTCCTTATCCCCGTATTCTTTTTCTGCCCCTTTCTCTGTTTCCTTCCTTTCTCGCTTTGGGGTCATTATCATCATCATCATCATCAATCGTATTTATTGAGCGCTTACTATGTGCAGAGCACTGTACTAAGCGCTTGGGAAGTACAAATTGGCAACATATATTATGACCAACAACATCGTATTGTGATATTATTACCAGTTGACGGTAGGTAATGTAAGGCTACCAAATGGTACTGTTCCTCAACTCCAGCATGGCCTAGTGGATAGAGCATGAGCCTGGGCGTTAGAAGGACCAGCTCCGCCAGGTGTCTGCTGTGTGACCTTGGGGAAGTCACTTCACTTCTCTGGGCCTCAGTTACTTCCTCTATAAAATGGGGATTAAGACTCCGAGCTCAGTGCGGACAGGGACTCTCCAACCTGATTTGCTTGCATCTATCCCAGCGCTTAGTACAGTGTCTGGCACATAGTAAGCGCTCAACAAATACGGCAATTATTATTTTTATTATTATTATCTTCCTCATCTGGAATCAAGGCTCCATTGTACTCCTGGGTAATGCAGCTAGCTCAGCATATCATCCTGTCTTGCTGCTGAATTTCAAACCCCGATCTGCTTTTTAAAAATATGCTGTATAATCTAAAACTTTTCTTCTGAATCCAGTACAGAATTTCTTCCTGAGCCATTTTTTAAAAATGATATTTGTTAAGCACTTACTATGTACTCTGTGGTGCTGTGATAATAATAATAATAATAGTGGCATTTGTTAAGCGCTTTGCTGTGATAATAATAATAATAATAATAACAGCATTTGTTAAGTGCTTACTATGTGCAAAGCACTGTTCTAAGCACTGGGGGGGATACAAGGTGATCAGGTTGTCCCGCGTGGGGCTCACAGTCATCCTCCCCATTTTACAGATGAGGTAACTGAGGATCCGAGAAGTTAAGTGACTTGCCCAAGGTCACACAGCAGACATGTGGCGGAGCCGGGATTCGAACCCATGCCCTCTGACTCCAAAGCCCGGGCTCTTTCCACTGAGCCATGCTGCTTCTCTTGTGGTAGATACAAGCTAATCAGGTTGGACACAGTCCATGTCCCATATAGGGCTCACGATCTTAATTCCCATTTTACAGATGAGTTAACTGAGGTACAGAGAAGTGAAGTGACTTTCCCAAGGTCACATAGCCAACAAGTAGTGGACCTGGGATCTAAAGTTGAAACAGTCGAGCTCTCCAACTTCAGGCTATATCAATCTGCCTCACTTCCTATCTGTCCACCTACTTACCATCTATCCATCTATGAGAAGCAGCGTGGCTCAATGGAAAGAGCACGGGCTTTGGAGTCAGAGGTCATGGGTTCGAATCCCGATTCCACCACATGTCTGCTGTGTGACCTTGGGCAAGTCACTTAACTTCTCTGAGCCTCAGTTACCTCATCTGTAAAATGGGGATTAAGACTGTGAGCCCCACGTGGGACAACTTAATCACCTTGTATCCCCCCCAGCGCTTAGAACAGTGCTCTGCACACAGTAAGCACTTAACAAATGCCATTATTATTATTATTATTATCTGTAATGCTGTATCTCAGCATTAAAATAGGTCACTTTATTATCTCTGCGTCTGTTTTCGAGGCATCTGTTCATTTGTCTCCAAGCACTTTCAAAGACACTTTTAACTAGCTGCCTGAGCGCTCAGACAGTGATGTCAGAGCTACCACAAAATACAGGAATTTCCCCTGCTTCCTCTTGCCTTTGTGTTTTCTCCACCTGATTGTGCTTTGCTGGAATGCTTAAGTGACAGGAACTCTCAGGTGACCTTTAGTTGAGGTGGAATGATTGACACGGACTTTCTAGTTCTCTTGCCCTCAGGGGGCTTTTGTGACTGGCATCCCGAGACAAGTGATTGGAATTTCTAAACATCCCAACCTCGAACTGCTTGAGGAAATAGTCCAAGGAAGCAGAACTGTTGCTCTGAAGGGCTATTTCTCCTTTCTTTAAAAAAATGATATTGGTTATGTGCTTACTATGTGCCAGGCACTGTACTAAGTTCTAGGGTAGATACAAGGCAATCAGGTAGGAAACTGAATTATGTCCCGTACTGGGCTCGTAGTCTTTATCCCCATTTTACAGATGAGGTAACTGAGGCATGAAGAAGTAAAGTGACTTCAAGGTCACTCAGCAGACAAGTAGGCAGAGATACGATTAGAACTCAAGTCCTCTGACTCCCCAGGCCTGTGCTCTGGCTAGAGTTGTTGAAAAGGAAATGTGAAGGGCACATTATCCAGTCCCAGCTCAAGCACTGACTTTGTGGGGGTCTCCAAGCAAGTCATTTATTCTTCTCTGAGACCCCAGGTTCCCATCTTTCAGATGGGGACATTAATGTAGCTAGGTCTAACTCCCTTCCCCCTTGTTCAGGGGTATTGAAAGAATGAGAATGAAGAAGCTTGCAAAGTACTTTGCAAGAATAAAGTGTCCAGAAAATCATCAGAGCATGTTCCCGCGCATACCCATTCCACAGAGTATGAAGGCTCAGTTTTGTCATTCAGAGCCCTTGATAAAACCGTCCGTTCTAGTACAGATGGAGGTAGGGTGACAGGGCCAGTAAGGGCTAATGAGAATCGTCGTCTGATTTAGAAAACACAATCGTTGAAGTTGAAACCACCTGCCTACAGCGGTTTCCTCTCACTGACAGGGTTGGTGTACTCTAGTAGAAGCTATCTGAACTCATTTTAAGGATAACTGTATTTCAGGGACTGCTTGTGGCATTCTTTTCAATGTAATTCTCGTTTCTGCAGGTAAACCCCCTGATTCAGGAGAAGCAGTGTGGCTTAGTGGATAGAGCACAAGCCTGGAAGTCGGAAGAACCTGGGTTCTAATTCCCGCTCTACCACCTGTCTGCTGTGTGACTGTGGGTAAGTCCAATGCTTAGAACAGTGCTTTGCACATAGTAAGTGCTTAACAAATGCCATCACTAATTAATTAAGTCACTTCACTTCTCTATGCCTCAGTTACCTCATCTGAAAAATGGGGATTAAGAATGGGAGCCCCATGTGGGACGGGGACTGATTTGCTTGTATCTCCCCCAGCATTTAGTACAGTGCCCGGCACATGGTAAGCACATAACAAATACCAGTTATTATTATTATTATTACTAGAGTTCCCAGAAGCTCCTAGGTAGTTAGTAAATTGTGGTATGTAAGCTGGTTGTGGGCGGGGAACGTGTTTACTAATTTTGTTACATTGTGTTCTCCCAAGCGCTTAGTACGGTGCTCTGCATGCAGTAAACATGCAAGAAATAGGATTGAGATTTATTAAGCACCTCAATGATTCCCTACCGCATGTTCAGTCTTTGTGTTAGCACAGCTTCAGTCCTTTACCAGATACTTCCTCAAATCCAACAATTATTACGCTCCTCCCCTTCAAAGCCGTATTGAAGGCACATCTCCTCCAAGAGGCCTTCCCTGACTAAGCTCTCCTTTCCTCTTCTCCCACTCCCATCCGTGTCACCCTGACTTTCTCCCTTTGTTCATTCCCCCCTCCCAGCCCCACGGTACTTATGTACACATCTGTAATTTCTTTATTTATATTAATGTCTGTCTCCCGCCCTCTAGACTGTAAGCTCGTTGTGGACAGGGAATGTGTCTGTTCATTGGTGTATTGTACTCTTCCAAGCACTTCGTACAGTGCTCTGCACATAGTAAGTGCTCAATAAATACAATTGAATGAAGGAGTGAATGAATGTCCGTGCTTGGGCCCCCCATTCTAGAGCAGACATGGGGAAATGTAGGCCCAGCTCTTGACTACAGGCTTTTGCAATGCCTATACACTCAGATCTATACTCTTTAAGCACTTTGATTCTCACCCCAGCCCCCCTACACTTGTGTATATCCTCACGCTCTGCCATTTCCCCTATCTGTAATTTATTTTAATGTCTGTCTCCCTTTCTATACTGTATGTTCCTTGTAGGCTGAGAGTGCGTCCATCATCCCTATTATACTGTATTCTTTCAAGTGCTTAGAGCAGTGCAAAGTAAGCACTTGGTAATAACCACTGATTAATAGATTTATTCCTGGCCTAGTGGAAAGGGTGTGGGCCCAAAAGTCAGAGGACCTGGATTCTAATCCCGGCTCTGCCACGTTGCCTGTTGTGTGACCTGGGGAAAGTCACGGATTCTTCAGGCCTCAGATACTTCGTCTGTAACATGAGAAGCAGTATAGCATAGTGGATAGAGCTCGTGCCTGGAAGTCATGGGTTCTAATCCCAGGCCTGCCACTTGTCTGCTGTGTGACCTTGGGCAAGTCACTTCACTTCTCGGTGCCTCCGTTACCTCATCTGGAAAATGGGGATTGAAATTGTGAGCTCCATGTGGGACAGGGACTGTGCCCAACCCAATTTACTTGTATAGACTGCAGTGCTTAGTATAGTGCCTGGCACATAGTAAGTGCCTAACAAATACTATTATTTTTATTAATAAGATGGGGGTCCAATACATGTTCTCCTTCCTACTTAGACTGTGCATCCTGTGTGGGACAGGGACTGTGTCTGACCTGAGTATCTTGTATCTTCCCCAGCGGTTAGAACAGTGCTTGACTACATAATAAGTGCTTAACAAATACCACTATAATTACTATTAGTAGTAGTGGTAGTAATGGTATCTATTAAGCATCCTATACCACATGTTCAGTCTTTGCATTACCATAGCGTCAATCTTTAACCTAGTCAGTGCTTGGACCCCTTATTTGTGCAGATAATGGGAAATGCCAGAGTGCTCATTCATTCATTCAATTGTATTTATTGAGTGCTTACTGTGTGCAAAGCACTGTACTAAGCACTTGGGAAAATACAATATAACATCACATTCCTTGCCCACAACGAGCTCACAGTCTAGAGGGGGAGAAGGACATTAATATAAATAAATAGATAAATAAACTGCAGATATATGCAGATATATACATATGTGTTTTGAGGAAGGGAGGGAGGATGAATGAAGGAGCAAGTATGAGTGGCGCAGAAGGGAGTGGGAGAAGAGGAGAGGAGGGCTCAGTCAGGGAAGGCTTCCTGGAGGAGAGGGGCCTTCAATAAGGCTTTGAAGTGGGTTAGAGCAATTATCTGTCTGATATGAGGAAGGAGGGCATTCCAGGCCAGAAGTAGGATGTGGGCAAGAGGTCTCTGGCAAGATAGATGAGATCGAGTACAGTGAGTCAAAGCAGGGGGCAAGGTGATTAAGTGCTTTAGAGCCAAACCATCCTCCATGACTCTCTTCTGTGCACTCTCAGTTCTTCTCAGAAGGCAGGGCGGTTAGCAATGGCAGACTCTGAGGGAAACCCCCAAATGGGGTGAGTAGCTTGGCCCTGATTCCATTCACTTCCCTGGATACACCTTAGATCAATGATTAAGGAATTGATTTGATTAATGAATTGTGGTACTTGTCAATCGCTTACTATGTGCAGCGCACTGATCTATGTACCGAGGAAGAAAAGGGATAATCAGGTTGGACACAGTCCCGGTCTCACCATCTAAGTAGGAAGGACTGTAAGCTCATTAAGGGCAGGGAGCATGACTGCTAATTTATCTTGTATTGTACTCTCCCAAGTGCTTAGAACAGTGCGCCGCACATAGTAAGTGCTTAATAAATAACATTGACTGATCAGATAGAATTTAATCCCCATTTTACAGATGCAGACTTGCCCAAGATCACACAGTGGACAGTTGGCAGAGCCAGGATTAGAACCCAGGGCCTCTAACTCCTAGGCCCAGGCTCTTTCCACTAAGTCACACTACTTGTCAAGATCAGAGCAGTGACAGAAAGCTTTCCCTGCTGCAGATCAAGTGACTGCTGCTGGCTCTGTAGCAGGGCCTTTTCCTTTTCCTTTTATTTTTTTTTTTTTTGGCCAATTGACTAGACTGGGAAACCCCTTTGGTATTTAATTACAGTTTCACATTCTCTTGAACATTTTTAGGCCTCCCTTATTTCACCGCATTACCAAATGACTACTCTGTCACTCTTCCAGCCTCTTCTAGGTCCTTATTTCCGAAATACGCGAGATGGGAGCCGGAAGCCAGCAAAGCTAGACCCGGTGGTATCTCCTCCCCACCACGCATTTCCTCCCAGCAGCTGGGCCCTGAGCAAGACAACTGAGCAGCGGTGGCCCCACGGGGCCTTTAAAGTTCTGGGCCTCATTCCAACAAGCTAGTTAAAGGGCTCCTGCTCAGTTCTGCCTTCCTGCAGGGTTGACCGTTCTTACTGGCTCCACGGCTACCGAGCTAGGAAATGACCCTTAGACCCCACTTCTCTTATTATGTCAGCCACACAGTCAAATCTGACAGACAATTACCCCCCCACACCCCCACCCCACCCTGGTTCAAAGCCTTACTGAAGGCACATCTCCTCCAAGAGGCCTTCCCAGACTAAGCCCCCACTTTCCTCATCTCCCACTCCCTTCTGCATCACGCTGACGTGCTCCCTTGGCTCTTTCCCCTCCCAGCCCCACAGCACTCAGGTACAGATCTGTAATTTAGTTATTTGTATCGGTATCTGTCTCCCCCACTCTAGGACTGTACGCTCGTTTTGGACAGGGAATGTGGCAAGCTCATCTCTAAACTGTTGGCTCGCTGTGGGCAGGGAATGTGTCTGTTTATTGTTATACTGGACTCCCCCAAGCCCTTAGTATAGTGCTTTGCACACAGTAAACTCTTAATAAATATGAATGAAAGGATCAATCACCTGAAAGCTATGGTTCCAATGAGTGCCTGAGGGAGCTAGGGCAGACTGTTTCCCTCTAAGTGCCTGTTGGGTGGAGCCCTACTCAGTCTGCCCTTGAGGTGCCGAGACGGGTCCCGGTGGCGAACAGAGCACGGGCTTTGGAGTCAGAAGTCGTGGGTTCTAATCCTGGCTCTGCCACTTGTCAACTGTGTGACTTTGGGCAAGTCACTTAACTTCTCTGTGCCTATTACCTCATCTGTAAAATGGGGATTAAGACTGTGAGCCCCACGTGGGTTAACCTGATTGCCTTGTATCTACCCCAGCGCTTAGAACAGTGGTTGGCGTATAGTAAGTGCTTAACAAATGCCATCATCATCATCATCTTCTAGACTGTGAGCCCACTGTTGGGTAGGGACTGTTTCTGTATGTTGCCAACTTGTACTTCCCAAGTGCTTAGTACAGTGCTCTGCACACAGTAAGCGCTCAATAAATACGATTGACTGATTGATTGATCATAACCCAATTACCTTGTAACCACACCAGTGCTTAGAACAGTACTTGGCACATAACGTTTAACAAATACCATCATCGTTATATTATTTTTACAGGGCTCTGCACACAGTAAGCGCTCAATAAGTATGATTGAGTAAATGAATGAATGAATGGACTTTGGAATATAAATTGTATCAAATTAACGATCTTGGCCAGAAGTTTCCAAGCCTTCCAACGACTGCTCCTCTATCTCTAACTGCTCTCTGGTCCTGTTGCACCCAAGCTCATGCTCTCTGTTCTGCCACAAAAATCTCTCGCCTCCTAAACAATGAGGATAACTTTTTTCCTTTCCTGGAACACCCTCCCTACAACCATTCCCCGAGCCACATTCCTTGTGAGTTGTTCTCCTTTCCCAACCTCGCCAGGTACTTCAACTCCAGTTGCTGTGACAAATTTTAGCTCTGTAAATCTCTTGTATATTTCTGTCATTGCTGACATAGCCTTTCCTCCTCCTCATCATCATCTTGATCCTATAAATCAAGACCTTACCGTGGCAGGAGAGTTTGCGTACAGTGATGAAGCTTAGAGCTATGCCATTGAGAGATATTCTCTCGTCAGGGTTACCCATAATAGAGAGGTCGAAGCCGAAGCATCGGACAAAGTTGAATCACCTGTGCTGGGCAGCAGCGGCATGAGAAAGTGTCAGTGGCGGATCGAAATATTGATCAAAGACAACGGCAGAGATTTTAAGTTTTTACTGCTCAGAAGAAGGCAATGGTAAACCACTTCTGTATTTTTTTTACCAAGAAAGCTCTATGGAAAAAGAGCCATAAAGTTGCTATGAATTGGAAATGATTCTACAGCATCTAAAAATAAGAAAAGGCATAACACATTTTTTTCCATTTTACTCTGCTTCCCTGTATTAGATCTTAAACCCCTGAAAGGTAAGCAGTGTGTTATCACAGTCACATTGGGTAATTCTCAGAGACTAGGACAGTGCTCTATACAAAGCAGGAGGCTCTTGAAATTCTTTTCAAGCTCATGCTTAGTTCAGTACTCTGTACACAGTAAGCGCTCAATAAATATGATTGAATGAATGATGATTAACTGCTCAGAGCTCACCGCTGTCCACCTTATTCACCAAACAAAACTATCATGGTCAGACGCAGACTCCTGGGGGGCAGGGATTGTGTCTGCCAACTCTACTATATTGTACTCACCCAAGTGCTTAGTTCAGTGCTCTGTGCTCCATAAATACCAGTGATGCACCATGGCCTAGTGGAAAGAGCACAGGCTTGGGAGTCAGAGGATCAGGGTTCTAATCCTAGCTCTACCACCTGCCTTGGGTAAGTCACTCAACTTCTCAGTGCCTCAGTTTCCTCATCTGTAAAATGGGGATTCAAAACCCTTCCTCCCTCCGGCTTAGACCGTGAGCCTCATGTTGGGACAGGGATTGTGTCCGACCTGATTAACTTGTGCCTTCCCCAGAACTTAGAACAGTGCTAGACACACAGAAAACATTAACTATTATTATTATTATTATTACTATCATTACTATTGATGAATTGATTGATTGAGATGCCTGGGCCTTCAGTCTCTAGCTTTTGTTTGTTAGACATTGTATTTCAATTTCACAACATTGGCTTTGCACTTCTTATTGCTGAATACAGCAGGGCATCTGTGGCCCTGGAGCCGCATGGAAAGCCAGTGTGGGCAGCTAGCATTCCACGTGGTAATTGCACCAGCCACTTAACTTCTCTGTGTCTCCGTTACCTCATCTGTAAAATGGGGATTAAGATTGTGAGCCCTATGTGGGACACCTAATTACCTTGTAGCTCCCCCAGCACTAAGAACAGTGCTTGGCACATAGTAAGCGCTTAACAAATACCATCATTATTATTATTATTACCTTGTATCTACTCCAGTGCTTAGAACAGTGCATGGCTCATAGTAAGTGCTTAAAAAATAGCATAATAGTAATAATAATAGTTATTATTATAAATTAATATGCTTATAAACTCATTGCAAGCAGGGAATGTGTCCACACACTCTATTATATTGTACTCTCCCAAGCACTTAATACGGTGCTCTGCACACAGTAAGCATTCAGTAAATACAATTGATTGTAAATATTTGATGGCTGCTCTTTTTCCACACCTTTGTTGGCTGGACTCCAGGCCAGACTAAGAGTAGGATGGGAAACAGTGGAAGAAAGTCTAGCACCAAGGAATGGCTCTCCAGAAATCTCAACAATTGGGTAGCTCCTTGACAGCCTAGTAAACAATCAGTCAGCAAGAGCGTCTTCAAAGGCTCAGCCTAATCTCTTGTTGAAATCCTGGATACAACTATTGTGAGGCATCATCACTACTTAGCGCAAGGCTTGGCATTAAGTCAGGATATAGTTAAAGAACTGGCAAGTTCCAGGGTAGAGAGAGAGAGAGAGAGACAGGTAATTGAGCCCAGTAGACAGAATAGATACTGTGTGGATACAAGGACTTGAAATCAGGGGGGATTTGGTCATACAAAGAAGTAGTGAGAACTGGTGGAAAAAGCACAGGCCTAGGAGATGAAACCTGGGCTCGAGCTCTGGTTCTGCCATTTGCCAGCTGTGTGACCTTGGGTAAGTCACTTAACTTCTCTGGGCCTCAGTTTCCTGATCTGTAAAATAGGGAATAAATATCTGTTCTCCCTCCATTTTAGACCTGTGACCCCCGTGGGGAACGGGATCGTGCCCTGACGATCTCATATCTACTCCAGTGTTTAGTTCAGTGCTTGGCTCATAGTAAGCACTTAACAAATACCAGAGTTTTTATAATACTCGTCGTGGTGTGATAAGCACTTACAGTATGCCGAGCACTGTACTAAACTCTGGGGTAGATACAAAATCATCAGGTCCCACGTGGGGATCATGGACTAAGTAGGAGGGAGAATGGGTATTGAATCCCCATTTTGCAGGTGAGGGAACTGAGGCATAGAGAAGTTAAATGACTTGATTAGTTTTCTATGGTGCTTTTTATTCCCAAAGCACTGTCACATTGATTAGTTCATTTTAGCCCTCACGACAATCCTGTGAAGTTAGAAAGACAGGTATTATTAATATCCCCATTTTGCAGCTGAGGAAACTGAGGTCCAGAGGTCCAGGAGGCCTTCCCAGACTGAGCCCCCTCCTTCCTCTCCCCCTTGCCCCCCTCTCCATCCCCCCCATCTTACCTCCTTCCCTTCCCCAGAGCACCTGTATATATGTATATATGTTTGTACATATTTATTACTCTATTTATTTTACTTGTACATATCTATTCTATTTATTTTATTTTGTTAATATGTTTGGTTTTGTTCTCTGTCTCCCCCTTCTAGACTGTGAGCCCACTGTTGGGTAGGGACTGTCTCTATATGTTTCCAACTTGTACTTCCTAAGCACTTAGTACAGTGCTCTGCACACAGTAAGCGCTCAATAAATACAATTGATTGATTGATTGATTGATTTATAAAACATGAACCTAAATATAAACTTTATCCTCTGCCTCCAGAAAGGAAGCAGAGTCTTGGGGAAAGACCATGAGTCTGGAAGCCAAGAACCCTGGATTCTAATAATAATTATTATTTTTGGGGTATTTGTTAAGCGCTTACTATATGCCAGGCAATGTACTAAGCGCCTGGGTGGATACAAGCAAATTGGGTTGGATACAGTCCCTGTTCCACATGAGGCTCACAGTCTCAATCCCCATTTTATAGATAAGGTAACAGGGCCAGAAGTGTAAAGTGACTCATCCAAGGTCACACAGCAGACAAGTGGCAGGGTCAGGATTAGAACCCACAACCTAATGATTCCCAGACCAGTGCTCTATCTACTACACTATCCCAGCTCTGCCTCGGGTCTGTACTGGGTCCTCGGGCAAGTCTTTTAAATGCTCTCTGCCTCAGTTTCCTCATCTGTAAAATGGGGATAATAATAGCCACCTTTCCCTCAAGGAAGGATAAAATAAGATCACTGATGTGAAAGCACTTTAGAAAAAAACGGCCTCTTTATAAATTCCCTTTTTTAAAAACAGTGGAATTCATTAAGCACTTACTATGTGCTAAACACTGCACTAAGCTCTGGAATACACACGAGACAATTCAGTTATGTACAGTCCCTACGCCGCATAGGGCTCACAGCCTAAGAGGGAAGGAGAATGGGTATCAAATCCCCATTTGTATCAAATCCCCATTTTACAGATGACAAAATTAAGAGAAATTAAGTGATTTGCCATTGGTCACAAGCCAGAATCACTACCAAGATCCCCTTTGGAAGATATGTGCCAAACACTGTACTAAGTGCTTGGAAGAGCCGGGATGGATACAATCAATCGATCAATCCATCCATCGTCCACTAAGTTACTGCACCACTGAATACTGCACAAAGCACTCAGGAGAGTACAGTGTAACAGAGTAGGTAGGCACATTCCCTGCCCACAAAGAGGTTACGGTCTAGAGGGGGAGACAGACAGTAATATGAATAAATAAATTATGGATATGTACATTAAGTGCTATGGAACTGGGGGAGAGTTGAATAGAGAAGCAGCGTGGCTCGGTGGAAAGAGCACGGGCTTTGGAATCAGAGGTCATGGGTTCAAATCCCAGCTGTGTGACTTTGGGCAAGTCACTTCACTTCTCTGGGCCTCAGTTCCCTCATCTGTAAAATGGGGATTAAGACTGTGAGCCCCGCGTGGGACAACCTGATCACCTTGTATCCCCCCAGCGCTTACAACAGTGCTTTGCATATAGTAAGCGCTTAACAAATACCATTATTATTATAAAGGGTGCAAATCCAAGTATGAAGGTGATGCAGAAGGGAGTGGGAGAAGAGGAAATAAGGATCTAGTCATGGAAGGCCTCTTAGATCCAAGCTAATCAGGTTGGACACAGTCCATGTCTCTCAAGGGGTTAACAGGCTTAATCCCCATTTTACAGTTGAGGTAATTGAGGGTCAGAGAAGTGATGGGACGATTGATGATGGGACGATTGATCATGATCATCAAATACGATTGATGATGGGACGTGCCCAGTGAAGCAAACAATTGGTGGAACTGGGATTAGAAGCCAGGTCCCTGTGACCGCCAAGCCCGTGCTCTATCACGATTAGGCAACCCTGCTTCATTCATTCATTCAATTGTATTTATTGAGCGCTTACTGTGTGCAGAGCACTGTACTAAGCGCTTGGGAACGGAGTTTACATTTTTGCAGAACCTTAGGTGCTGGCCTCGTCCCCATATGCATAACCATTTCTTCCGACGCTGCGTTGTGTTCCACCCAAACAGGAGCGTGCTGTTGCAAGAACCTTCCCTATTTCTCTAAACCACAATCTAGCCAAGCAGAGGGAAAACACGTGTTGTAGAAGAACCAACAGAATTAGTAGTATTACATGCCCAATACTGTTCAGAGGACCTCCTCTTAATGGTGGAAAAGAAAGTTGGTTGTTGGTTTTTTTTTATGGAGGTTTTTGCTTTTTCCGAAACATTTGACACCTGGTTGAACAAGAACGTCAAATATGAGGAGGTTAAAGTCCCCACCCTCCTTAGCTATGTAGCCTCAGAAAGAATTGAGAGCTGAGATAAACTGACTCAGCTCTGTGTCATTTCTGGCGGACTTGCCTTTATTCTATATATTGTAGGAAAGCAGCCTCTCCCCACCCCCACTTTGTTTATTGAACATTAGCCACTAACAATGGAGGAGGATGAGGTAGAAGCCAGAATATTTTTACACTTTCATTTATTGCCAAAAGTCTAGAACAGCCTGCGAACTTGCAAAAGCAACTAATCATCATCAATCGTATTTATTGAGTGCTTACTGCAATAGAATACCAGGCAGCGGAGCAAAAGTGGAAAGAACCCGGATTTGAGAGTCAGAGGATCTTTGTTATGATTCCGGCATGTGACCGTGGGCAAGTCACTTAACTTCTCTGGGCCTCAGTTCTGCCATCTGTAAAATGGAGATTCAATACCCATTCTCCTTCCCTCTTAGGCTGTGAGCTCCATGCGGCACAGGGATTGTGTCCAACCCAAGTTGCTTGTATCCACCCCAGCACCTAATACAGTGCCTGGCACATAGTAAGCGCTGAACAAATACCATAATAATTATCGTTATTATTGTGGGACTTTACAAATGCCACAGTTGTTTGTGGTCACCCTATTTACCCACACCTGCCAGCACAAACCCGGCTACTGTCTGTCTTCGAACAACCGTACGCTAACAAATCGGTGTATGCGTCCAGAAGGCACGATCAACCGCACAATAACAAGGCAGCGGTGCAACCTTCAGGAGTAATCCAAAAGCAGGATTTCTGGCCCGAGGTACGGCTGTTGAACTGCACCGCCAAACTACACAGCTGAACTTGTTGGTGTGAAGTGTGAGGTTTTTGTGTGTGGCCTCCAGCCATATTTCACTGGGCATTATAGGTATTGTTCTTCTCTCACTCCATCCAGTCCCAATGCTCGACTGGAGTACAGGGACTGAGCCCAGCCACAGCCTGACAGTTATCTCCAATACGTTGTCCTTGCCCCGCACAAGACGGTCTCCGGTTTTCATCTTTCTGGTTCAGAAATTCCCAAACCACTAGTCCCGGAAAGGCTGGGTGGGGACCATTAGCTGGCAATTGGCAGTTTCAGCAGTAGTAACCGAGGCTAGGAGAAGGAAAGAGAAGTAGGAGATAATAACAATGATAACTGTGGTATTTATTAAGGACTTAGTACAGTGCTCAAGCGCTTAGTACAGTGCTCTGCACATAGTAAGCGCTCAATAAATACGATTGATGACTTACAATGTGCCAGGCACTTTACCAAGCGCTGGGGTGGATACAAGAAAACAGAGCTGGACACAGTCTCTGCCCCTTGTGGGGCTCAACCCCCATTTTACAGATGAGGTAACTGAGGCACAGAAAAATTAAGTGACTTGCCCAAGAGTACCCGGCAGACAAGTGGCAGAGGCAGGATTAGAACCCATGACCTCCTGACTCCAAGGCCTATCCACTAGGCCAAATGGGATCATGGGGAATCCATGATCCCAGCTCGGCCTGGCCCCAAGTCTTTGTATTATCCGGCCTATCAATCACTCAATCAGTGGTATTTATTGAGCGCTTACTATGTGCAGAGTAATAATGATGGCATTTATTAAGCGCTTACTATGTGCAAAGCACTGTTCTAAGCGTAGAACTGTACTAAGTGCTTGGGAGAGTACAATACAACAGAATTACAAGTTTACAGCCTAGAGGGGGAATAATCCGTCTGGATAGTGAAGCAGCAGGGCCTAGTGGATAGAGCATAGGCCTGGGAGTTGGAAAGAACTATACTAATCCCAGCTCCACCACTTGTCTGCTGTGTGACCTTGGGCAAGTTAACTTCTCTGTGCCTTAGTTACCTCACCTGTAAAATGGGGATTAAGACTGTGGGCCCCATGTCGACCTCCTCAATGTGCCTCGTTCTCGCCTGTCCGCCGTCGACCCCCGGCCCACGTCCTCCCCCTGGCCTGGAATGCCCTCCCTCTGCTCATCCGCCAAGCTAGCTCTCTTCCTCCCTTCAAGGCCCTACTGAGAGCTCACCTCCTCCAGGAGGCCTTCCCAGACTGAGCCCCCTCCTTCCTCTCCCCCTCCCCATCCCCCCGGCCCTACCTCCTTCCCCTCCCCACAGCCCCTGTATATATGTTTGTACAGATTTATTACTCTATTTTACTTGTACATATTTACTATTCTATTTATTTTATTTTGTTAATATGTTTTGTTTTGTTGTCTGTCTCCCCCTTCTAGACTGTGAGCCTGCTGTTGGGTAGGGACTGTCTCTATATGCTACCAACTTGTACTTCCCAAGTGCTTAGTACAGTGCTCTGCACACAGTAAGCGCTCAGTAAATATGATCGAAATAATGAATGAATGACATGGGCTGTGTCCAATCTGATTAGCTTGTATCAACCCAAAGCTTAGTATAATGCCTGGCACCGTGTACCCACCCCCCAGCGCTTAGAACAGTGCTTGGCACATAGTAAGCGCTTAACAAACGCCATCATCAGAGAAGCAGCGTGGCTCAGTGAGAAGAGCCCGGCCTTGGGAGTCAGAGGTCATGGGTTTTAATCCCGACTCCGTCACTTGTCATCTGTGTGACTTTGAGCAAGTCACTTCACTTCTCTGTGCCTCAGTTCCCTGATCTGTAAAATGGGGATTAAAAGTGCGAGCCCCACATGGGACAACCTGTGTACCTTGTACCCCCAGCGCTTAGAACAGTGCTTGGCACATAGTAAGCGCTTAACAAATGCCGTCATCAGAGAAGCAGCGTGGCTCAGTGAGAAGAGCCCGTGGTTGGGATTCAGAGGTCATGGGTTCTAATCCCGGCTCCTCCAGTTGTCAACTGTGTGACTTCGGGCAAGTCACTTCACTTCTCTGTGCCTCAGTTCCCTCATCTGTAAAATGGGGATTAAAAGTGCGAGCCCGACGTGGGACAACCTGTCTACCTTGTACCCCCCTCCAGTGCTTAGAACAGTGCTTGGCACATAGTAAGCGCTTAACAAATGCCATCATCAGAGAAGCAGCGTGGCTCAGTGAGACGAGCCCGGGCTTGGGATTCAGAGGTCATGGGTTCTAATCCCGACTCCTTCACTTGTCATCTGTGTGACTTTGGGCAAGTCACTTCACTTCTCTGGGCCTCAGATCCCTCATCTGTAAAATGGGGATTAAAAGTGCGAGCCCCACGTGGGACAACCTGTCTACCTTGTACCCCCCTCCAGCACTTAGAACAGTGCTTGGCACATAGTAAGCGCTTAACAAACGCCATCATCAGAGAAGCAGCGTGGCTCAGTGAGACGAGCCCGTGCTTGGGATTCAGAGGTCATGGGTTCTAATCCCGACTCCTTCACTTGTCATCTGTGTGACTTTGGGCAAGTCACTTCATTTCTCTGTGCCTCAGTTCCCTCATCTGTAAAATGGGGATTAAAAGTGTGAGCCCCACATTGGGCAACCTGTCTACCTTGTACCCCCCTCCAGCGCTTAGAACAGTGCTTGGCACATAATAAGCGCTTAACAAATGCCATCATCAGAGAAGCAGCGTGGCTCAGTGAGACGAGCCCGTGGTTGGGATTCAGAGGTCATGGGTTCTAATCCCGGCTCCTCCAGTTGTCAACTGTGTGACTTTGGGCAAGTCACTTCACTTCTCTGTGCCTCAGTTCCCTCATCTGTAAAATGGGGATTAAAAATGCGAGCCCGATGTGGGACAACCTGTCTACCTTGTACCCCCCTCCAGTGCTTAGAACAGTGCTTGGCACATAATAAGCGCTTAACAAATGCCATCACCAGAGAAGCAGCGCGGCTCAGTGAGACGAGCCCGTGCTTGGGATTCAGAGGTCATGGGTTCTAATCCCGACTCCTTCACTTGTCATCTGTGTGACTTTGGGCAAGTCACTTCACTTCTCTGGGCCTCAGATCCCTCATCTGTAAAATGAGGATTAAAAGTGCGAGCCCCACGTGGGACAACCTGTCTACCTTGTACCCCCCCCCCCACCTCCAGCGCTTAGAACAGTGCTTGGCACATAGTAAGGCCCAGCAAATGCCATCGTTATTATTTTTCCCCGTCAACCGGGCGGTCTGTACTTTGCGCCCAGGCTCCGCCCTCTGATGTAACGCTCCCTCCCCCAGTATTAAACCCGCTGTGCCCGGCCGCGGGAAGAGAAGTGGAGTGGAGCTGGAGTGGGCTGCAGATCCAACGCTTAGAACAGTGCTTTGCACATAGTGAGCGCTTAACAAATGCCATTATTATTATTATTATTATTATTATTATTATTATTATCATCATCATCCAAAGGACCAGACGACCCCTGGACCAGGCCGTGGCATCGAAGCCCAGGAGGAGGAATAGCCCTGGCCCGGGCCTCCTTGGGGAGCGTTCGAGTCTCGGCTCCGCCACATGTCTGCTGTGTGACCTTGGGTAAGTCATTTAACTTCTCGGAGCCTCAGTTACCTCCTCTGGAAAATGGGGATGGTGACTGTGAGCCCCACGTGGGACAGCCTGATCACCTTGTATCCCCCACCCCAGTGCTTAGAACACTGCTTTGCACATAGTAAGCGCTTAACAAATGCCATTATTATCTCCCCCTCGTCCCCCTCTCCATCCCCCCATCTTACCTCCTTCCCTTCCCCACAGCACCTGTATATATGTATATATGTTTGTACATATTTATTACTCTATTTATTTTACTTGTACATAGCCATTCTATTTATTTTATTTTGTTAGTATGTTTGGTTTTGTTCTCTGTCTCCCCCTTTGAGACTGTGAGCCCACTGTTGGGTAGGGACTGTCTCTATATGTTGCCAATTTGTACTTCCCAAGCGCTTAGTAAAGTGCTCTGCACACAGTAAGCGCTCAATAAATACGATTGATGATGATGATGATGATGAGATGACTTGGTCCTGGAGTGCGAGGCTCAGGGTCGCCGTTGCCATCTCCTGCTCCGGGTGAGTCCCCATCCGTGCCCTAAGCGGGTGGGCACCGTGCCCCCGGGCATCCGCCTTCCTCTCACGGCATGCCCTGGCATGATCCTTCGGGGGGCCCTCCACCTGCCGGCCCAGGAGGAGGACAAGGACGAGGAGAAGCAGGGTGGCATCATGGGTGGGGCACATATTTATTCCATCTATTTTATTTTGTTAATATGTTTAGTTTTGTTGTCTGTCTCCCCCTTCTCGACTGTGAGCCCGCTGTTGGGCTCTATATGTTGCCAACTTGTACTTCCCAAGCGCTTAGTACAGTGGTCTGCACACAGTAAGCGCTCAATAAATGCGATTGAATAATAATAATAATGATAGCATTTATTGAGCGCTTACTATGTGCAAAGCACTGTTCTAAGCGCTGGGGAGGATACAAGGTGATCAGGTTGTCCCACGGGGGGCTCACAGTCTTCACCCCCATTTTACAGATGAGGAAACTGAGGCTCCGAGAAGTTAAGTGACTTGCCCAAGGTCACACAGCAGACATGTGGCAGAGCCGGGATTCGAACCCATGACCTCTGACTCCAAAGCCCGGGCTCTTTCCACTGAGCCAGGCTGCTTCTCCTTGAATGAATGAATGAATCCCCCCCCCCCGCCCTACCTTCTTCCCCTCCCCACAGCACTTGTATATATATTTGTACAGATTTATTACCCTATTTATTTTACTTGTACATATTTACTATTCTATTTCAATCAATCAATCAATCGTATTTATTGAGCACTTACTGTGTGCAGAGCACTGTACTAAGCGCTTGGGAAGTACAAGTTGGCAACTTATAGAGACAGTCCCTACCCAACAGTGGGCTCACAGTCTAAAAGCTAAGCAGTGTGGCTCAGTGGAAAGAGCCCGGGCTTTGGAGTCAGAGGTCATGGATTCAAATCCCAGCTCTGCCAGTTGTCAGCAGTGTGACTTTGGGCAAGTCACTTAACTTCTCTGTGCCTCAGTTACCTCATCTGTAAAATGAGGATTAAGACTGTAAGCCCCCTGTGGGACAACCTGATCACCTTGTATCCTCCCCAGCACTTAGAACAGTGCTTTGCACATAGTAAGCGCTTAATAAATGCCATCATTATTATTATTCTATTTATTTTGTTAATGATGTGCATAAAGCTTTAATTCTATTTGTTCTGACGACCTTGACACCCGTCCACGTGTTTTGTTTTGTTAATAATAATGATGGCATTTATTAAGCGCTTACTATGTACAAAGCACTGTTCCAAGCGTTGGGGAGGTTACAACGTGATCAGGTTGTCCCACAGGGGGCTCACAGTCTTAATCCCCATTTTACAGATGAGGTAACTGAGGCACAGAGAATAATAATAATAATGGCATTTATTAAGCGCTTACTGTGTGCAAAGCACTGTTCTAAGAAGTGAAGTGACTTGCCCAAAGTCACACAGCTGACAATTGGCAGAGCCGGGGTTTGAACCCATGACCTCTGACTCCAAAGCCCGGGCTCTTTCCACTGAGCCACGCTGTCTGTCTCCCCCTTCTAGACTCTGAGCCGGGTAGGGACCATCTCTGTATGTTGCCGACTTGTACTTCCCAAGTGCTTAGTACAGTGCTCTGCACACAGTAAGCGCTCAATAAATACGATTGAATGAATGAATGCATGCTGGGTGACCCTGGGCAAGTCACTTCACTTCTCTGGGCCTTGTCCGGAAAATGGGGATTAAGACCGTGAGCGCCATGTGGGAGAGGGATTGTGTCCAACCTGATTACCACGTGTCTACCCCAGTGCTTAGAACGGTGCCTGGCACATAGTAAGTGCTTAACAAAAACCATCATTAGCATTATTATTACTGTTATTATTAGGAGAAGCCCCCGGACTGAACAGCGCTGTACACAGGGCCTGAGCCACGCTGTGATAATAATGATAATGGTATTTATTAAGCGCTTACTAAGTGCCGAGCACTGTTCTAAGCGCTGGGGTGGATACAGGGTAATCAGGTTGTCCCACGAGGGGGCTCAAAGTTTTAATCCCCATTTTACAGATGAGGTAACAGGCATAGAGAAGTTATGCGACTTGCCCGAGGTCACACAGCAGACAAGTGGCGGAGGAGGAATTAGAACCCTTGTCCTCTGACTCCCAACCCTGGGCTCTTTTCCCAAAGCTACGCTGCCGTCTGGAGGGAGACCTTGGAGGGCTTCCCGGCCTCCCCACCTGCCTTCTCCTCCAGGACGCTTCCCTAGGGGCCGGGCTCTGGTCCGGAGGGGGGCTGCTTGCCCTTCCCGCCCGGCCAGGACGCTGGAGACCCCCGCTCAGAGGTGACTTTCAGTCCCTCGTGTGGGAATTGTAGGCTCCAAAGCCCTCGGATGTTCAGACCAGGGAAGACAGCCTTGCGCAGGGATGCTGTCGTAGTTTGCGATGGCATGATTATTGCAGGCTGAAAACTTTTGCCAATTCTCCACTATGCCGTCTTGAGATACAGTTTTGGATGACCTCTTAGGATCAGGCTTCTCTGTTGTGAACGATCCCCTCGTGGGAGGTTTTTACGCTCTTGGGCACCGAGCGAGCCACCCAATGCGTGTGTGGTATGGTATTTATTAAGCGCTTACTATGTGTCAGGCACTGCTCTAAGCCCTGGGGTAGATTATAAGATAATCAGGTTGGACACAGTTCATCTCCCACATGGGGATCACCATCTTAATCCCCATTTTTATTTTACAGATGAGGGAACTGAGGCACAGACTGGTGAAATGAATCGCCCAAGGTCACACAGCAGACAGATGGCAGAGTCGGGATTAGAATCAGGGTCCTTCTGAATCCCAGGCCCGTGCGGTAGCTACTAGCCACGCTGTTTTTCATGTTTTTTGCGGCGGGAGGGGTGAGTCACCCTTAAGGAGTTTGTGGTTGCTGCATTGTGACGGCTTTAGCTGTGGGAGAGGAGGTCTGAAAGAGCGTGTTGGGCCTCTGTAATGATAATAATAATAATAATAATAATGATGGTATTTGTTAAGCACTTACTCTGTGCTTAACCCCGGGGTAGATAATGGGTCACAGCCTCTGTCTCACAGGACTCACATGCAAGGAGGAAGAAGAGCAGGTATTTAAACCCCATTTTACAGATGAGGAAACTGAGGCACAGAAAAGGTAAGTGACTTTTCCAAAGTCACAAAGCAGGCAAGGAGCAGAGGCAGAATTAGAACCCAGGACCCCTGACTCCCAAGCCCTTGCTCTTTCCACCAGGCCATACTGCTTTCTGTTATGATGTGATTGCTGGAATCCAGTGGGCTCTTTACTGACCTCCCCAACCTTGTTGTGAGCCTCATGAAGGTCTCCTATCTGTGCGTCCGCTCCCATACCCACAGTGAATCCTTAATGAATACTGTTACTACTAGAAACAGGTAGCTTTAGTGATGCCCTTGGGAGATAAATTTCCGTGGGGGGAGAGGAGCAAAAACAGGAAGGAAGTGTGGGTCAACTGTGACCAATCCGTATATATGCTTTGTCATGTATCCACCTGTTTGATCCCATAAATTATTATTCTCACCCTCATTCTGGATCATGATCTAGCCATTCCAGCCCCAAATGACTATCCCCAACTCATAAAATATACTGGGGAGCCTAGACCAGGTAATTTTGACCTGGTGTTCAGTGGTTATATAGAAACAGGAAGCAGTGTAGCCTAGTGGAAAAAGCACAGGCTTGGGAGTCAAAGGACCTCTGTTTTCATCGCAGCTCTGCCACTAATTTGCTGTTGGACCTTGAGCAAGTCACTTATCTTCTCTGTGTCTGTTACTTCATCTGTAAAATGGGGATTAAAGCTGTGAACCCCATGAGGGAACATGGACTGTGCCCAACCCCAGTGCTTAGTACAGTGCCTAGCACAAGGTAAGCCCATAACAAATGCCATTAAAAAAAAAGAGTACTCTCTAGTTAGAGTGCCAAGAGTAGAGAATGGAGGAGAAAGGACTAGGGAAGGAACAAAAATGGAAAGACAACTTAAAAAATAAAACTATTTAAGGTCTGAAGCAGTGGTTCTCAAACATTTTCATCCTATGACCTCTTATAATGATAATTTTTGTATTTATTAAGTGCTTACTATGTGCCAAGCACTGTGCTAAGTGCTGGGTAAAGACAAGATAATCAGGACCCACGCTGCCTTCTCAAGATCTCCTCACAATCTCTCCTCCTTTCCCCCACCCCCAGGATTCAGCCTTCCTTCCCCCTCACCCATAGAAGAACTGAAAAAGACCCCCTGGACTGAAAGGAGAGGATGGAAGGGGAGGGTGGGAAAGGAGAGAGGAGAGAGAGGGCCTCCCTCTCTGAGTCATCTCCTGAGGTGTCAGGCCAATGGAATGTGTTAGGCACAAACACCGCACACTCCTGGGCAACTGAAGGAAAAAAGGAAGTTCAGGCTGGTGAGATTTCTGTTTCAACAATCACAGAGGGCAAATCCTACCTCTTATACCAAAATCCTCTGGGCTTTGGAGCAGCGAATGGGGCTAGAATAGTAAAATAGAGGCTGAATAATCGGGTCAGACACAGTCCCTGTCCCAAATGGGGTTCACAGTCCAAGGAGGAGGGACAATCGCTTTTGAAGTCCCATTTTACAAATGAGATAACTGAGGGTCAGAACTGCAAAACAGGGGCACAGCAGAGGGATATGTTTCTCTCGTCAGCAGGTGGTCTTCTGAATAAACAACCCCCCCCCCCCTCACCTTCAGGCCTCATGTCTCTGAAAACCTTCCTGCCACTTCCCAGAAATTGCGATCACTGTGGGTTTATCAGATTGAAAGGAGTGTATTTGTAAGTGTGTTTGGGTGAAGCCAACTGCCTTTTCTTTTCAAAGACAATAAAAATATGAAGATCAACAAGCTAAGGTGTCCTGAAGTTCAGCACGGCACTTCCCATGCCGCCACTGCTAACCTCAGCTCTCAGTCCCGTTGACAGCATTCAAGGAGGCTGGGCAATCTGCCAGCCTGGAAGTAGCAGAGGTAGGTTATGCTCTGTATGTTAGGCCGGATACATAACGTAACACAGTGGCGCCGTGCGGAAACTTTTGTGGAAATCCACCAAATCTAGAGGGTTTTCCCTGGCTCCGGAGCCATGGCCTTTCCCTCTTGGATCCCCATGAGCTTGGGGAGCTCCCGCTCCTGAGTCGTGGGGCTTGGCCGCAGGAGCAGAGGCTCAGGGATGCTGGGAGGTGAAAATAAAAAATGCCAACATAAAGGCATCTGGGACCAAGTCAGGTCTGGGCAGGGGAAAGAAAGACCAGCTAAAACAGGACCATCTAGTCATGCTAGCCAGCCCCTGAGGAAACTGAGTGGCAGGGGAATTTCTGCCCAGAGTCCCCAGTGTGATGGGGTGGTGTTCAGATGCTGTTCAGCTGGCAAGAAGCCTCCCTGGATCAAAGTGACCCTGACTGGGACATTGACAACGGTGAAGGTCTGACTGGAGATAAGGTCTTTTTTTTTTAAAGTGGTGTTTAAGTGCCTACTCTGTACCAGTTACTGTATTAAGCGCTGGGGTAGATTCAAGCTAATTAGGTTGGGCACAGTCCATGTACCACATGGGGCTCACAATTAACCTCCATTTCACAAGTAAGGTACCCTGAGGCACAGAGAAATGAAGTGACTTGCCCAAGATTACACAGCAAAGTGGTGGGGTCAGGATTAGAACCCAGGTCCTTCTAACTCCAGGGCCTGTCGTCAATCCACTAGGCCATGCTACTTCTCCAAGGGGTGTGTGTGTGTGTGATGGGGAGGGGGCATTGTTGTGATGTGGGAGCATCACTGGGTGAAGCAGTTCCATAAAACACAAGTTCCTACAAGAGCAAATGAACCTTATAGAACCTCATCCATGGTAACTGCCTGATGAAGTCTTGTCAAGGATCACGCCTAGGCAGAAGAGTCCTAATAATTGTGGCATTTGTTATGTGCTTACTATGTGTTAGGCACTACACGAAGCGCTGGAGAAAATACAAGATAATCGGGTCAGACACAGTCCCTGTCCCACATGGGGTTCACAGTCCAAGGAGGAGGGACAACAGCTTTTGAAGTCCCATTTTACAGATGAGATAACTGGGGGGCGGAACTGCTAAATAACTTGCCCAAGGTCACACGGCAGACAAGTGGCAGAGCCAGGGTTACAATTGGGGTTTTCTGACTCCTGGGCCCGTGCACTTTCCATGTGAGCCACACTGCTTCTCAGGCACTTGGAATCCTTAGGAAAAAAAGTGCAGCTAAACGTATGGTTAGCAGGTGAGACTTGGAATCCTTAGGGAAAAAAGTGCAGTTTTAGTTAACGGTATGGTTAGCAGTGGGAGATGGGAGAGCTTCTAACTTGGGACCTCATTTTTGTTTGTCCGCAGCACCCGGTGGAGTCAGCCAGTATCTCAAAGAGGAATTCACTCTCCACCCGAGGAACTACTCCCTAGGGCTGGAAGGGCAGCCAGGAGGAACTGAAGTTCTATAAACACCAAGGACGGCAATGTCTACTGTGTCCGGCAGGTATGGCCCTCTTCTCCTCCTTCCAGTCCCCCCCATCCTCCCTCCCCTCCCTCCTATGGAGCTCTGGGTTTTAGCTGAGTCTGACTCCTGGGCTCCACATCCCTTTTCAGGATGGATTCCCGGACTCCCAGGAGCCCCCAGCCCAATGGGTAAGCATCACTTCCCAGAGTGGGTGGAAAACTGGTGATTCCTGTGCTCAATAACTGGGGATCAATAAATACCATTGGTTGATTCACTTAGGTGGTAGCCTTCATCTGCCTCCGTTTCTCTCCCTCTCTCTCCTGCCCTCTTACATTTTCCATCGGGACAATATGTCAAAGAGGGATGCACCATTCCGTACAAATATGGACTGTCTCTATATGTTGCCAGTTTGTACTTCCCAAGCGCTTAGTACAGTGCTCTGCACACAGTAAGTGCTCAATAAATATGATTGATGATGATGATGAAATATGGGATTTGTGCTCCTTGCCAGAACGGCACCAATTTCACTGCATTCCCCAATGGACTCGTCCACTGCATCAAGTGCCAAATCTGCAAACCAGGTGCCATCATCATCATCATCATCATCATCAATTGTATTTATTGAGCGCTTACTGTGTGCAGAGCACTGTACTAAGCGCTTGGGAAGTACAAGTTGGCAACATATAGAGACAGTCCCTACCCAACAGTGGGCTCACAGTCTAAAAGGGGGAGACAGAGAACAAAACCAAACATACTAACAAAATAAAATAAATAGAATAGATATGTACAAGTAAAATAAATAAATAAATAAATAGAGTAACAAATATGTACAAACATATATACATACATACAGGTACAGTGGGGAAGGGAAGGAGGTAAGATGGGGGGATGGAGAGGGGGACGAGGGGGAGAGGAAGGAAGGGACTCAGTCTGGGAAGGCCTCCTGGAGTAGGTGAGCTCTCAGTAGGGCCTTGAAGGGAGGAAGAGAGCTAGCTTGGCGGATGGGCAGAGGGAGGGCATTCCAGGCCCGGGGGATGACGTGGGCCGGGGGTCGATGGCGGGACAGGCGAGAACGAGGTACGGTGAGGAGATTAGCGGCAGAGGAGCGGAGGGTGCGGGGTGTGGGGTGGTGCCAGAGATAACAGGCTTCGGATGGGTTCTGTGTTTGGGGGAGCTTTTAGAAAGGATTGCAATTAGCCTGCAACACACTACTCTCCTGGGGAGGGTATCTGCAAAAGGAGGCAGGATTGGGAGGAGGGTTGGGGGGTCAGCGGGAGGTCTCTGAATTCTCTCTCCCCTTGGTGTCCAGATCAGGAAGAGATGAGTCCCTGTACTCCCACCAAAGACACCCAATGTCACTGCAAGGCTGGCACTTTCTGCCCACGTGACCATCCCCGTGAGGTGTGCATGAAGTGCAAAACCAGGTAAGGTCTCCAGGACAACGAATCAGCATGGTGTCAGGCAGGGGGATTGCTGCTGTGGGAAGGGCAAGAGCTAAAGTAGGTGATGCCTGCTCCCCTGACGGGACCCCCACATTCTTCCTCTGGCGTCCTTAGAATACTCATTTTTTTTGCCCTCCCTCTTCCACCTTTCCTTCCCATCTTCTTCAGGACTTTTTTGAGGCCAGACGTCCCTATCCATCTGATGGTTCTCAGCCTTTCCTCCTCTTCCTCTTGCTTCTTCTCCTCCTCCTTGAATGCTTTCTGTTGAGAGCAGGACACACTGAGTGCTCTTCATCCTCTGACTGGCCTCTGGGACCGCATCCTCTGGTTTGTGTCACCCCTGGGCCCTGCCATTTGTCCCTGGTGGGTCTTCCTGCCCTTTCCTGGTCATCCCCTGGGCGTGCCTCACCTTCCAATACCAGCTGTGTCTGATGTAGAGGGGCCTCCATCTCCCCATTTTTGTGCCAGGTGCCCTGAAGGCACGGTGATGGTCAGCTCCTGCCAGCCCTGGAGCGATCTGCAGTGTGCCGCTTCCACAAGCACAGGTGTGTACTTGAGGAGTGGGGATGATGGGCTCGATGACGACGAGGTAGTCCTGAGATTTCAGGACCAAAAACCTGCACAGAGGAATCTACTATAGTGCTAGTGGCTTGTGCCCTTTCACACTATTTTCTCTGCCGATTAGTTCCTTTCCGGGGCACGGGTTCCAGTGAGTGAATAGGCAGGCAGAGGTGCAGCCCGCTGCCGGGTGACCTCGAAGGATTTTTACGAGCAGGTCCCCTTGGCGACCTAAGGGGCTGCTGTTCGGTACCAGTGTTGGCCTCTAGCCTCCATACCTTATTTGATTGGCACGGGGGCAAGGGACACCTTCTGTATTCCTGGCCTAGGATGTGAATCTAGTGGTTTTGGTTGTGGGGGTAGAGTCCCGCCCACACTTCTGAGCTCCGCTTTGCTGGCTCAGGTAGTCACAAGATAGAGTTTGACCTTGAGATGGTGGGTACCCCGGTTCACCTCGGGACAGCTGGTCCACCTGCCATCAGATAAAAACCTTTGGTCAGGAACCTTCCCCACTGGTGGCATAGTCCCTTCAGGCAGAGCTGGGGCTAGAAGCCAGGTGTTCTGATATGTTCAATCACCACCCTTCATTCATTCATTCATTCAATCATATTTAATGAGCGCTTACTGTGTGCAGAGCACTGTACTAACTGCTTGGGAAGTACAAGGTGGCAACATATAGAGATGGTCCCTACCCAGCAGCGGGCTCACAGTCTAGAAGGGGGAGACAGACAACAAAACATATTAACAAAATAAAATAAATAGAATAAATATGTACAAGTGAAATAGAGTAATAAATACGTACAAACATATATACATATGCACAGGTGCTGTGGGGAGGGGAAGGAGGTAAAGTGGGGGGAATGGGGGGGAGGGGGAGAGGAAGAGGGGGCTTCCCCACCCCACAAGTCAGCCTCCCAGTCAGCTAGAGGAGTCACCCTGCTGTTGGGGGCAGAGTGGATGGGGAAGAGGTGATCACCCCATCCACGCCCCCTCTTCTTTCTCCTTCCTCAGGCACAACACTTCACTGGATCTTAAGTGTCTTCTTGTTGTTTCTACTGTTGGCCTCTGGAATTGCCCTTTGGAAGTTCTGTCTGCATAATCCACCCTCTGGAGGTGAGCTGCCCTAGGATGGGAGCAGAGCAGAGGGGCTGAGGCAGACCTCTACTAGGTTGGGACCAAACATTTTGGCCCTCGATGAGGACAGTTGGGGCATTGGTAAGAGGAGAACCCAGCAGAACTGAATCGCCACCCCACCATTTCCTGGAGGTCCACTCCCCCCTAAGCATTCTGCTCCTACTCTTACTGCCTTGCAAGTGCCCTCAATCCCTCCTGCAGAGGACTGGAAAGCTCCCCCTCTCTGCTCCTCCTCTGCTTCTTGCCTCCCGGGGCAGCTCTGAGGAAGGGAGGGGGTTGGGGGAGAAAACAAGGAATAGTAAATCTCCTTTTCCCATAAGTCCTTGTTGAAAGGAGTCGTTTTTCTCTTCCAGTGAGTCACCTGGGCACCAGGAAACTTCTTTCCAACCTCAGGGTGAGACGATGGCTTTGCTCTGCTGAGGGACGGTTTGGGGGGTTGGGGTCGGCGATGGGGGACCCTAAGCATCTGACGTTCCAGTTCTCTGAGGTGTTAGCTTTCTGACTCCAAGTGAAACAGTGTGGCATAGCAGATAGACCACGAACCTGTGAGTCAGAAGGACCTGGATTCTAATCCTGATTCCACCACTTGTCTGCTGTGTGACCTTGGGCAAGACACTTAACTTCTCTTTGCCTCTGTCGCCTCTTCTGTAAAATGGGGATGAAGACTGTGAGCCCCATGTGGGACATGGACTGTGTCCAAACTGATTACCTTGTCTGTACTCCGGCTCTTAGTACAGTGCTTGGACTGTAAACTCATTTTAGGCAGGGAATGTGTCTGTGAATTCTGTTGTACTCTCCCAAGCAGTTAGTACAGTGAGCTGCATACAGTAAGCACTCAATAAATAGGTGTGATTGATTGGCACTTAGTAAGCACTTACAAAATACCATTTTTTTAAAAAAAGGTGGTCTCCCCATTTGGCACCCAGACTATGTGCATCTCCCCAGAACCCAGCCCAGCTGGTTTGACTGCCAGTCTGGGTGGCAGTGGGCTGGACAATGTTGGCGGGGAACCGTGTCCCCCGCCAATATGGTGCAGCAGCATCTAGGTGGTGGGATTTCTTGGGAAATATTTAGTACCCAAATGCTAAAGTGAACTGGAGGCTTCCATTAACAACTAAGCCCCAGCATCAGGGGGCAGAAACAATCCCATCCAGTAGAGTAAGCAGAGAGAAAAAGACTGAAGAACCCAGGAGTCCTGCAAACCTGGTGCCCTGCCCTACAAGAAGCATGAATCTTACTTCCTTGTGTTCTCCCACGTACCGCCACCCCACCATTTTTTTTAAAAAAAATGGTATTTGTTAAGTGCTTAATGTGTACCAGTCACAGTTCTAAGCCCTGGGGTAGATACAAAGTAATCAGGTTGGACACAGTCCATGTCCCATATGGGGCCTACAGTCTTAATCCCCATTTCGCAGGTGAGTAACTGAGGCACGGAGAAATGAAGTGACTTGCCCAAGGTCACACAACAGACAAGTGGTGGAGTTGGAATTAGAACCCAGGTCCTTCTGCTTCGCTGGCCTGTGCTCTATCCATTAGGCCACACTGCATCTCAAGCCCTTAGTGCAGTGCCCAACCCGTAGCAGGCTCTTGAGAAATCCCGCTCTTTGATTGACTTGACCATTTCCCTTTTATCTTCCCCTTCCAAGGACTGTTTACCCTTGTTCGTGGCTCCATGCGGCCAGAGGCCCGGGGACAGGGACAGTGAGCACAACCAGGAGGTTCTGAGCAGTCGAGAAGTCCAAAGGGCCCTGCTGCAGCCTCAGCCCAGAACTTCAGACAGAGAGGAGTCTCTTATGGTGAGTGGCTGGAGTTCCCGCTCTGTTCTTCCCTTATGGTATTTGTTAACGGTACTTGTTAAGTGCTAACTGTGTGCTAAGCACAGTTCTAAAAGCTGGGGTAGGTACAAGTTAATCAGGTTGGACACCGTCCCTGTCCCGCGTGGGGCTCACAGTCTTAATCCCCATTTTACAGATGAGGTAACTGAGGCCCAGAGCAGTGAAGTGACTTGCCCAAGGTCACACAGCAGACACGTGGCAGAGCCGGTATCAGAACCCAGGTCCTTATGACTCGCAGGCCCATGCTCTATCCAGTAAGCCATACTGCTTTTCGTAAGCGCTTACTATGTGCCGTGTACTGTACTGTACTAAACACTGGGGGAGATACCAGCTAATCAAGCGGGACACAGTCCATATCCCACATTGGCCTGAAGGTCTTTATATGTTGCCAACTTGTACTTCCCAAGCGCTTAGTACAGTGCTCTGCACACAGTAAGCGCTCAATAAATACGATTGATTGATTGATTGATTGATCCCCATTTTACAGATAAGGGAACTGAGGCACAGGCAAGTGAAATGCTTTGCCCAAGGTCACACAGCAGACAAGGGGCGGAACCAGGATTAGAATCCATGACCTCTGACTCCCAAGCCTGTGCTCTTTCCACTAAGCCACGCTGCTTCTCACTGCTTTCCTGTCTGTGTGGGGTCACCGCAGCCAGAAGGGTAGGCGAAGGCGGTGGGAAATGGCCGAGGGGTTTGGAGGGGTTGGGCCGGGGTCGGGAGACCGGTCTAGGAGTGGGGAGGCCCGTCCTGACTTCCCAGTGGCGTGTCTTCCGCAGGAGCAGAAAGAAGCCGTGGCCCCTCAGCCCAAAAGCAGAAGGATTCTGGTTCCAGCCATTTGAGTCAGCCAAATGGAGAGTAAGTGTATGAGGCAAGATGGCAGAGTGCCTTGGTCCGTTGTTAACGGGCCCAGAGAACGCCAGACCTCCGCTTCCAAAATGGGTGGGGACTGGGGGTGTGGTCTGTATTGCTTGTGATTAGATCTTTGAGACTTTCAGCTATCAGCCCCGGGATTTCCCTGCCAGTTTTTTTCACAAAGGATGTCGTGAAGCAGGGAAAATGGCAGGGACAGGCGTGTCACCTGAATGCCTCATCTCACTTGCCCCAAATGGTGGTCCACTGTCCTAGCTGGGAGGCCTGACGTCAGCCCTCCCCAGCAGCCCCTCCCATCTCAGCGGGTGCTTCTTTGGCTTTACTTCCCAGCTCTGGAGAAGGCCTTGCCCCACCTTGAACAGAAGGTACCCTGGAAGTCCTGGAACGGCTATATGATCCGACTTGGCCTGAGCCAGAATGAGATCGACTTGGCCCGAGACAGAGAGAAGTACCCCAAGGACCAGCCCCATAGCCTGCTGAGAACCTGGCAGATGAAGATGGGGATGGACGCCTCCATCAACACCATGCTGGAGACCCTGGACGAGATGCACCTGAAGCTGATCTGGGAGACCATCCAGGACTCGCTCATCACCTCCAAGTTATATGTCTTTGCGAGTTGTGAAGCTGAGATGCCAGGCTCCGGGAACAGTGGCTCTGTGCTAGAATCCTCTATGGCAATTAAGGTGCCTGGGTGATTGATCCCCTTGCTCCCTGGCTAGTTTGTCCAGGAGCCCGGGCCTGGGATGGGCAGTAGATGGTACCCCTGACCAAGATACCCAAGGGGCCTTCCCCACTGGGGAGTATATTGGCAGGCTTTGGGTGCTCATATTTCACACCCAAACATGAGTTTCACTGTGAGCGGTATCTCTTCGTCAAATCTGGACAACTCTGTATGAATGTAGGAGCAGGTATGGTAAAGCACAAGGACTCTTGGACTCTCAAGTCCTCAGTCGATTTGCCATAGGGGACGTGTTTAGCCCACCTAGGAAATAATAACATCACCTACCTCAAGGAGCATCGGAGGGTCCCTTATTTGTTCTCGGGTGCCCCAGTCTCCACTGGGAAGATGAGCATCGCGGAGGCCATTGTTCAGCATGTCTGCTGCTGGGGCGGTGGGGTTGCGGTCTGAAGAATCATCATGGGCCCTCAGAGCTTCACGGCTGGGATTTTAGGAGCGGCTTTCTCTTGGGCCCAGCTGTCCATTGTTTCCGGACTGTCGGCCACCCGAGTAGATCTGCGCTCTCAGGGGCAGGGTGTGCCAAGCTTTCCAGTGTTGCTCTTGGCCGAGGGGCTCCCAAGCCCCTTTCTAGGGCCGAGGGGGTAGGGACGTGAGGCCCATGTGCTCAGGTCTTTTAACTTTAGGTCAGTGACCTCTTAGAAAAATTTTATATTTTTTAAGTATTTATGTATTTTATTTGAAATCCATGAAGAAGTTGTGGGAAATGAACTCCAGGTCATTGCTCCTCCTGAACCTAGCGACCTGTCTGTGCTCACCTTTGCTCTCCTGACCTGGCCAGGCTCTCTGCCCTTTCCTCAGTCCCCGTGGAACTTCCCTTTTCGTCCTTCCCACTCCCCCCAACCCCTTCTTGGCCTTCCAGCTCAGGATCCTATTGAAAGCAAGATGGGGGGCCGGGAGCTAGTGATTCAGGCCAAAGGAGACCCCACACTGCTGCTATTCTCCCTAGAGTGGAATGGCTGGGTTTTGGGAGTTCAGAAGTACACTGTATACAGTCAATACTCAATAAATACCATGTATTGAACGACTGCTGTGAAGTTCTACATGGGGGTGGCTGTGCTGCTGGGACTGCCCTGGTGGCTACTGGGCCTTGGTTAATCTGGTTCTGTTCCAGCCTCTTCTCCCCCACCCACATTTTGGCCTTTTCAATGCTTCAAAGTTTCCCTTTTCCCACCCTCCAGCCCCTTCTTGTTGGCCTTCCCGCACCCACCCATCTTTGCTCTTCTCAGCCCTACAAGATTTGCCTTCCTGGGATCCCAGGAACTGTGGAGGCTTCAGGCCATTTCACCCTCATTTAACCTTGTCTCTTCCATTTCCTCTCCCTCACCCATCACTGCCAAATGTGAGAACTGAATTGCGGCCAGGAACTTGTCTGCCCCGTAACCTTGGGTAAGTCACTTCACTTCTCTGTGCCTCAGTTCCTTCGTCTGTAAAATGGAGATTACGACTGTGAGTCCTATGTGAGCCAGGGACTATGTCCAACCTGATTTTATTGTATCTACCCCGGGGCTTAGTACTGTGCTTGGCACATGGTAAGCGTTTAACAAATGCCACTATTATTATTATTAGGGTAGAGTATTGAACTCTAGTACAGTGGTCTTTATGTTGTAAGCCATCAGTAAATACCACTGAGGATGGTGATGGTGAGGTGTCTGGGTTTTACAGGACACGTGTGTGTGTGCATGTGCGCGTGTGCGCCTGATAATATTAATAATGGCATTTATTAAGCGCTTACTATGTTCAAAGCACAGTTATAAGCACTGGATGAGCTGTGATCCTGAGGTTCAGCAAATGTGGGAGTTGGCCCCCCAACCAAGCTTGTCCTAGAAGGTACAAAATGAACTACAACCAGGAAGAGGAAGCCACTGTGTAGAAAATATGTATTTATGAATGATCAAATTAAATTATGAAATTGTATAAAAAGTTGTTTTTCTCTTCTCCTCGCCCCAAACAGCACCAACCCTCCAGGGGGGCTCCAGAGTACAGCCTTGCCCGCCTGCTCCCTGACCCTTCGCTCTCAGCGGGTGAGTTTCATACCCCCACCCTCCGGGGGACAGGAGGGTTAGAGAGCCACAAAGGATAAG